>NC_136480.1:30024004-31481251 GCF_902686455.1 Sciurus vulgaris | reverse complement strand
CTGAAGTTAATTTGTCTTTCTCTCACAGCCTTTAAAATTCTGTCTTTATTTTGTATGTTAGGTATTTTCATTATAATGTGCCTTGGTGTGGGTCTGTTGTAATTTTGTGTATTTGGAGTCCTGTAAGCTCTTGAACTTGATTTTCCATTTCATTCTTCAGATTTGGGAAATTTTCTGATATTATTTCATTGAATAGGTTGTTCATTCCTTTGGCTTGTTTCTCTAGACCTTCCTCAATCCCAATAATTCTTAAATTTGGCCTTTTCATGATATCCCATAGTTCTTGTAGATTCTGTTCATGATTTCTTACCATCTTCTCTGTTTGTTCAACTTTGTTTTCAAGGTTAAATATTTTGTCTTCAATGTCTGAGGTTCTGTCTTCCAGGTGTTCTATCCTATTGGATATGCTTTCTATGGAGTTCTGAATTTGGTTTATTGTTTCCTTCATGTCAAGGATTTCTATTTGTTTTTTTTTTCAATATCTCTAACTCTTTATTGAAATGATCTTTTGCTTCCTGTATTTGCTCTTTTAACTGTCGATTGGTGCGATCATTCAATGCTTGCATTTGCTCTTTCATCTCATCGTTTGCTTCTCTGATCATTTTAATTATGTACATTCTGAACTCCTTTTCTGTCATTTCTTCTGCCATGCTGTCATTGGGTTTTATTGATGTAACATCTAGATTTGTTTGCAGCATTTTCTTTCCTTGTTTTTTCATATTGTTCAGATATCAGTGGACCACTGAGATATTGCAGATTTCCTCTGTTGATTTACAATGTCCCTGAAGATTTCTATATATATCCCCCCTTAGCCTTCAGTAGGCTGAAGTCTTGGAGGAAGTTGATAATGCGGTGCTCCACAAGAAAGCTGCCTCTCTAGGAGTCGTGGCCTTCAGGTGGGGTATATTCCCTGCTAGTGGGCAGAGGTGCCTCCACTTGTTGACCAATGGTCATCCAAAGCAGACCTAGGCTGCGGGCTGAGGCAAGGCCTGTTTGGGCCTGTGTCTCTGGTTTTACCGTCCTTGTGGGGAAACCTCACCAGGCAGGGAAGACTCACCCAGTGGGGAGGTCTCGCTGGTCAGTTTCCTCCTAGAGGTTCCCCTCAATTTACAGCTACTGCCTGGGCTGGGCTGCCTTCCTCTGCAAAGTTTCCAGGGGCCCGGCCCTACCTCCTGTGCCTGGGAGCCTCACCCTTTGCAGATGAATCTCCTTAGGCTGCCCCTCCTCAGAGAATTTGCCCACAGGCCTGGAACCTTCGCTCCGCCCTAAACCTATCTCTGTGTGGCTCTTCCACCCAGAAGCCTCCTAGATCCTGGGACCCTGCTCTGCACCTAATCACCTGGCTGCGTGGCCCCTCCTCTGAGCAGCCACCTGTGGCCCCGAACAATCACTCTGAGTCCCAGAGACCCGCCACAGGCCTCTTCCTCCAGACAGCCACTCAGTATGCCGGTAGGGTCACTATGAGTCCAAGAAACTCACTTAGTGCCTCCTCCTCCCACCAACCACCCGTAGCCCGGGGCAATCAATCACTCCGAGTCGAAGTGACCCTCCCCGTTCCTCCTCCTTCTCCAGATAACCCCCCGGGTGTTCAGGAGCAGTCCCTCTGAGTGGCTCTGAATCCACGTGACCCGCTGCACGGGTCCTCTGGGCACCACCCGGAGCTCAAGTGCGGCCACTCAAGTCCCACCACGCTTCTCCTCCAGGCAGCCCCCCTGTGGTCAGGAGCTGTCACTTTAAGACCAAACAACTCACCACTCGCCTTCTCCTCTGAGCAGCCACCTGGAGCGCTAATGCAGTCACTGCGAGTCCAAAGGACCCGCCGCGCTCCTTCTCCTCCTTCTCCTACTCCTCCGGGCAGGCCCCGGGGTTCAGAAGTGGTCAGAGTCCAAACAGCTCGCCACGCAGCCCCTTCTCTGGCAACCGCCTGTAGCTCTGGTGCAGTCTCTCCGAATCCAAGTGGCCACGCTCCTCTCCTCCTCCTCAGGGCAGGCCCCGGTGTCCTGAGTCCACACAGTTCTCCTCGCCACTCTTCCCCTAGGCAGCCGCCGGAGCCCCAGTGGCTGCTCCGAGTCCCAGCGCTGTGCCGAGCGGCCTCCTTTACGGCGCTCCCAGCTATCCGAGTTCACTGCTCCAGCGGGGGGAGGGGCGTCTCGCCGGCAGTTCTACTTCACAAAGTTTCCTGCGTTCCGGGACCCCCGTCCCATCTGGGATGCCCCCCCAGGGTTGAGAGTCACCCGGCTGCTTTGAGTTGGTCCCAAGCGTCTCAATATCTCCCCTTTTGAATCCTGAGTCCTGGAGCAACATGAAATGCAGCCACCCTCTAGGCCACCATCTTGAAAAAAACTGTTCCTCTTTTTCTAGGGCATTGAGCTGTAATATTAGGTGATTTATTTGTTGACTTTTCATTCTTCTCTGGAATGCACTCCATGCAATGAATTTTCCTCTTAGTACCGCTTTCATAGTGTCCCAGAGATTTTGATATGTTGTATCATCATTCTCATTGACCTCAAAAATTTTTTAATCTTCTTCCTGATGTTTTTTGTTATCCATGTTCTATTCAATAGCATATTATTTAGTCACCAAGTCCTGGAGTAATTTCCTTTTTTTTTTATTTTGTCACTGATTTCTACTCTCAGTCCATTATGATCTGATAGAACACAAGGCAGTATCTCTATTTTTTTGCATTTCGTAAAGGCTGCTTTGTGGCATAACACATGGTCTATTTTTGAGAAGGTTCCATGTGCTGCTGAGAAGAAAGTGAATCCGCTCATTGATGGATGGAATATTCTATATATGTTTATTAAGTCTAGGTTATTGATTGTGTTATTGAGTTCTATGGTTTCTTTGGTTGGATTTTGTTTGGAAGATCTATCTAGTGGTGACAGCGGTGCATTAAAGTCGACCAGAATTATTGGGATGCACCATTGTTTGGGGCATAAATATTTACTAACGTTATGTCTTCCTGATTTATGGTTCCCTTAAGCAGTATGAAATGTCCTTCTTTATCCCTTCTGACTAACTTTGGATTGAAGTCCACTTTATCTTATATAAGGATGGAAACCCCCGCTTTTTTACTTAGTCCATGTGGGTGGTATGTTTTTTCCATCCTTTCACCTTTAGTCTTTAGATGTCTTTTTCTATGAGATGAGTCTCTTGCAGGCAGCATATTGATAGGTCTTTCTCTTTAATCCATTCTGCCAGTCTATGTCTTTTGATTGAGGAGTTTAGGCCATTAACATTCAGGGTTATTATTCAGAAATGATTTGTATTCCCAGTCATTTGGCTTATTTTTGCTTTTTAAGTTGGCTTGGCTTCTCCTTTGAGTCGTTTTTCTCTAAGGTAGTTCCTCCCTTTGCTGACTTCCATTGTTGTTTTTCATTTCCTCCTCATGGAATATTTTGTTGAGAACATTCTGTAGTGCAGGCTTTCTATTTGTAAATTCTTTTAACTTTTGTTTATCATGGAAGGATTTTATTTCATCTTCAAATATGAAGGTTAGTTTTGCTGGGTATAGGATTCTTGGTTGGCAACCATGTTCTCTCAGAGCTTGAAATACTTTTTCCAGGCCCTTCTAGTTTTTGGAGTCTGGGTTGTGAAGTCGGCTGCTATCTGTATTGGTCTCCCCTATATGTAATCTGATGATTTTCTCTCGCAGCCTTTAAAATCCTATCTTTATTTTAAATGTTAGGCATTTTCATTATAATGTGCCTTGGTGTGGATCTGTTGTGATTTTGTGCATTTGGTGTTCTGTAAGCCTCTTGTATTTGATTTTCCATTTTATTCTTCAAGTTTGGGAAATTTTCTGATATTATTTCATTGAACAGGTTGTTCATTCCTTTGGTTTGTATCTCTGTGCCTTCCTCAATCCCAATAATTCCTATATTTGGTCTTTTCATGATGTCCCATAGTTCTTGGAGATTCTGTTCATGATTTCTTACCATCTTCTCTGTTTGGGTGACTTTATATTCATGATTAAATATTTTGTCTTCATTGTCTGAGGTTCTGTCTTCCAAGTGGTCTAGTCTGTTGGTGATGCTTTCCATTGAGTTTTTTTATTTGGTTTATTGTCTCCTTCATTTCAAGGATTTCCATTTGGTTTTTTGAGAATCTCCATCTCTTTGTTGAAATGATCTTTTGCTTCCTGCAGGTGCTTTTTCAGCTTATTGGTATTATCATTCATTGCCTGCCTTTGCTCTCTTATCTCATCCTTTGCTTCACCAATCATCTTAATCATGTATAATCTGAAGTCCTTTTCTGACATTTCTTCTAACATACTGTCTTTGGATTCTATTACTATAGAATCTAGATTTGTTTGGATCATTTTCTTTCCTTGTTCTTTCATGTTGCTCATGTATCTTCCCCTCTAGCAGTGCAGATCTGGGGTATTGCAGATTTCCCCCTATAGGCTTATAGAGGCCCTATAGGTTTCCAAAACCCTTTCTTTAAGGGGAGATCAATATTAGCAGTGCCCAATCAGACACTATGCAATCCTAGACCAAATAGCCCCTATGAGGACAATAACAAGATTGTCATAATAAACAAAATGAGTTCAAATGTTATCTTCATTAAAACAAACAGATTTGAAAAAAATCTGCAGTTTCTACTGGAGGACAAAGAGGATTCAGAGGCATGTAGAATATGGCTGATAATGGGATAAGAAAAGAATATACAGAAGTTCTAGAAAATAGAAAGTGTGAGAGTGTAATCAAAAGAAATCAGATGTTAGCATGCAAAAAAGGGGAAAGAGACTCTGAGGGAACAGGTAAACAGAAGGAAAAGAAAGCAAGAAAAGTACAGAAGTAAAATCTTAATTTTTTTTAAAAAGGAGAAAAAAGAAAATCTTCTGTATAACAGTCATATACTAATGAAACCTCCTAGTATTCAGTAGCCTGATGCATGAGAGGTACCTGACAATGAGCTTCAAGCCTCCAGCAGGCATCTCAGGATGGGATTTGCCCCACCTGAATATCAGATCTATGGCTTCCAGGATTATCCAAGATGGCTGTTTTTCTTTTGAACTGTGTTGGCAAATGGGGAGCTGCAGCTCAGGGGTGGACGTGGTCAGCTGGAGGTTCTGTAGATGGGATGCAGTTGGTCCAGCAGTGGTCCTGGAGGTCCGGTGTGTTTGGTGTAGTTGTGGGATTCTGGAGGCCGGGTGCAATCAGTCAGTCTGGGTTCCCAGTGATAGAGCTCAGTCAGTTGGTCTGTGGGTCCTGGCAGGAGGGAGCTGTCAGTCCATGTGAGAGCCCTAGAGGCAGGGAGTGATTGGTCGGGCTGAGGGATCCTGGAGATGGGGCTCAGTCAGTCCGGCCAGGGGTCCTATGGGGCCTGACTGTTGTCTCAAAATGGCAGCAGCCACGTGTAATCAAACCTGCAGGTACTGTGACAGTGAACTTCCAGGCGACAGCAGGTAGCTGGTGCTCCACCAGCAGTCTGCGGTCAGTCTGCTGGCAGCTGTTGGACGATCTGAGCGTTGGGTGATGGATAGGGGTAAGGTAGGCGATGGATAGGTGAGAGGCAGCACTAATTACACTTTTGATAATTATTTTAAGTATGGCAGAACATTTGCCAGGCAATTTTACCCTTAAAATGTCTTCAGATGGGTAATATTAATGTGCTGTTTGGCAGTTCACCATCCCTACAACTTGGAGCTCCCAGATGTTTTATGGGACTTGGAAATTAGGTTACACTCAGGGAAGGGTTGTTTTTCCCCAGGGAGAGTCCTATTTCCATCATCCCCATTGCCCACATTGGGGATGTGGCTTCATTGGGGTCTTGAGTTATAACAAGATTTTCCCAATGTGCAGTCCACCCACATCAGAACAGGGCTCATGATGTGTATTAGAGGGACTGTGTGGACAAAATCAGCAGTAACTCTTTTAGGACTATGAATGGCTGATGCTTAGAATTGGTGTTTAGTTTAAGATGAATTTCTTTCTCCTGTGTGGCCTCATCTTCCTTATTGTTACAGGTCTTGAAAGCAGTATGTAGAAATTGCTTCTGGAAAGACTTGGTGCTCTTCTCTATTCATGTTTTTATGTTATCAAGTGCAGACCCACTGATAAATTGGTCAGAGAGAGAGTATCATTAAAAGTGTGAAGGTGTAGGGTGGTATATTTGGTAATTGAGTGTAGGAATATCAAAGGTTGAAGGTAGGGAACCTCAAACCATTTTCAACTGTATATTAAATATTTTCCCAAAGCCTGGAGAATTCATTATGAAGAATTCCATTCTTGTGACATGTGTACTGGTTATCTAATTCGTTCTATGGCCAAAGTTATGTCCTGAGTCTGATGAGGTGTTCAATTTTGAGGACAATTTGAAAGTAGAGTTCTTAGAATCGGTAGAGAAAGTTCAACTTTGGCCATGAGACATGTTAAAGAGGCCCCCTTCATGAGTGAGCCAGATTTGTATGCATTCAGATGATTGTAACTTCCATCAATAACTGTAGGTCCTCCTTTAATCTCCCATTTTAGTCCATTCCTGCACTTCTCTCATTCAAGTCTTGAATTTGCAGATCTATTTTCATTATTGAACACATATCCATCAAGGATGTTTTATGGGCCATGACTCTTCATAGAAATATTTTCTGCAGCTTCTGTAGATTGGAGCTTAGCCAAGAGTAGATGCTGTAAGAACCATGGATGCCATCACCCCAGGACTCTCTCATTTCCACTTTACTACCTCAAAAATGGAACATCTTTCCTGTTAACTTTGATTGTTCTTTGTTGTGTCCACCTATGGTGAAGACACAAGGGAGCTGGCTGGCCAGAACTGATTCACAGGCACTGATTCCTGTCTCTGGTTCATACTGTCAGTCACCACCAAAATTCAGAAAAGAATAAACCAAAGGGAGAAGGGTCATATTGTTAGGAAAATAGAGAAAAATGTTGGGATACCCCAAAAGCCAAATACTAGGTACTCTTAATATCAACAAATGTTTATACTATTAGACACAGTTACTTGTTTTTAATGCATTCCTCAGTTACATGAATTGTACTGCTGAATTACCATAAATTTTGTCAGATATTAAGAACATTATTTTATTGGTTACACGGTGTAATTGAGGTGGATATTTTATCTGTGTGTGTGTGTGTGTGTGTGTGTATCAGAAATTTAACCCAGAGGTGCTAAACATCTTCCAGCCAATTTTTATATTGTATTGAGGGACAGGATTGACTAAGCTGTTTAGGGCCTCTCTAAATTGCTGACACTGGCCTGAACTTACAATCCTCCTGCTTCAGCCTCCGAAGTCACTGAGATTAGAGGAATGTACCACCACACCCTGCTCTGAAATAGTTTTTATTTTTGCCACTTTAGAGTATCTTTTTATTGTATCCTCTATTTAGTTATACATGACAGAAGAATAAATTTTGATTCATTGTACATAAATGGAGTACAACTATTCATTTTTCTGTACACAATGAAGAGTCACACAATTTATGAAACATACATGTACATAGGGTAATGATCTTTGTCTCATTCAAACATCTTTCATTTCCACTGCCCATCCTCTTCCCTCATGTACACTTCATCTTCTGTCACATATAATGCCTCTAGGATATAGATAATATGATTGTCCCTATTCTATACATAAGTCGGCCAGTTTACTATCATAGACTCTTCACATTCACACTTTGTACTAAATTGAAGATCATACCTGTAAATTCAAACAATGTGTCCTTAGAATGCACATTTATCAACATTTGCAGTTACTATATAAAAATACTTGCTATGGTAATAAAGTTGAATGAAGACAGCTCTGAAATTACATATCTATGTTTTGTCTACTTCATTGAGACTCATTGTTTGGGAAGTGTATTAGGATCTCTACAGAAGGAGAATCAACAGAAAGTACGAGTGTAAAAAGGGATTGGCTTACATGCTGAATAGTCCACAATGGCTGTCTGCAGGTTGGAGAGCTGGAAGAACCTGTAGCTGTGCAGTCCAAGTAGTGGAAGTCCGAGAACATGAGGGAGAAACAGTGCTACCCTAGCCTGAGACCAAGGCTTCTAGAAACTATCTGGAGAATCACTGGAAGAGCCCACTTTGGAAGAGTGAATATTCAAGTGTCCATTACGCTCAGATAACTGAAGCAGCAATCCAGAACTCATTCAGGATGAGTCAATATTGCATCTGCATATACTTCTTTGTTTTTCCAACTTTTATTCCATCCAAACTACCATCCTATTGGGTGTTTCTGCCCATACTACAGGAGCATCTCCACATTCCAATCATTCCTAAACATGCTCTCATGGACACACCCAAACCCTCTTAATCAATGGCATCTTATAATCTAATCAAGTTGACATTTCAAATTAACCACTACAGGAGGACTGGAATTGTTTACTGTTATGCAATCCTCCCATTTGAATTTACCAAAAATTCTAGAGCATGGAATATGTATCTGACCCTTCACAAGATGAAAAAAATTAAAATCAAATAAGATACAGCCTCTGAAAAACACAAGATGAGGTAAAAATGGGAAAATATTTTGTATGACACATGATAAATTGTTTGTAAACCTAGGTATACTTAATCTCTGAGTCACATTCCCCGCCCTTTTTATATTTTATTTTGAGACAGGCTTTCATTAAATTGCTTGGGCCCCTCAATAAGTTCTTAAGGCTTGATTTGAACTCATGATATTCTTGACTCACTCTCCATTTTTTTTTTTTAAGGTATAGGAAACTCGTTGCAATGTGGCAGACCAGGAATGGAGAAAAAAATATCCATTCATTATTGAGTAAAATGAGGTGATGCCTTCTGGAGGGTGTCAGGAAAGAAAGAAGCAAGAGGGATCCACATGCATCCTCAATAGCTATGTGTATGCTGAGATTGATGGATGTGTTCAGATCTGTGGTAAAGAATTTTTCTTGCTTTTCTCCTCACTTACCATTTGATTCCTTGACCAATAATATACCATTAGTAAGATATACATTTATCTCTGATGTTGTGCTTCAGATCTCAGACAACACCATTCTTCTCTTCCACACCTTCCCATTGCTTCTACAGCACAGACTCAATCCCACAGATCTGACCATTGGTCTCATGACTCCTTTTCACCTAGAGATGCTGCTCATCATGGAACTCATAGCTACAGATGTTCTTTTGTCTCAGGATTTGGGGGATGACATCAAATGTAAATCACAAATCTACTTGCACAGGTTGTTGAGGGGATTCTCCATTTGTGCCACCTGCCAGCAGATTGTAACCCAGATGATCAACCTCAGTCCAAGAAGCCCCTACCAGGCAAAGCTCAATCATAAGTCCACATCAGAGACCATGTACCTTCTTTTCTTGTGGATCTTCTACATGTCATTCAGTGCTCACTTCTCAGTCTCTGCTGTTATAAACTCCATGGTCAATATGCATGGTCTTATATTTATTACTGAATCCTACACAATTTCACCCATGTTATTTTCTTCAGCATTTATTTTCTACATTGAGAACATTCAGTTATATGCCTTAAGGGGCTCATGGCCCTCTCCAGTGGGTACAGTGTGACTCTCTTGTGCAAGTGTAAGAGGTATTCCCAACACCTTCACACTACCATCCTGTCTTTAAATGCATCCCCAGAATAGCTACACAGTCCATTCTGTTGTTCATGGGTTTATTTTCATGTGCAGTTTGGACTGTGTCATCTCCTCTTCAAGAATTATGAAAAACAATGACATAGTCCATCATTCTAGCCCCATCATGGTGGTTAGCAGCTATACACAATTAGTTCTTTGTTGTTAATCACTACTGAGAAATGGTTTATGAATTTTTGAAATCCTTTTAGCATATACTCCCTTATGAAAGAGTATGGTAAGTGTTTTATTATTAAAGATTGATGAGTTCTGTTAATGAGCCACTGAACAGTTTTATAATCATTAAATAGTCTGTGTGTATTCTAGTTTAAATAAATACATGGTTTTATAATTTCTAGATAAATTGTTTTACTTTGGTACATGTGGGTTGCAAATATGTAATAGATAATTGCATCATTTACCTCTGAGTTGACACAAAATTCTAAATTTCTGCTTGATATCAGGAAGGGATAATTGGGAGTTGGGTCTAAATTTCATGACTTAATTTATCCCATACTGGTACATATATAAAAATGTACAGCACTTCTATAAATCAATAGTCTCATTAGTCTTTTTTTAACCTAATATGTTAACATTTATCACTATAAATTAATATATGGTCCATTAACTGTACTTCTATGTGCTCAGCAGAAAAAAAAATGAATTCAGGGATTGAAACTAGTATTTGTAATCCTATTCTTACAGTTGCATCATTTATAGTAGCCCATATTAAAAACAACACAATGTCCCAAGTAGATGAATCTATAACCAAAGTCTGGCCTGGAATTATTTGGCTTTCCACAGGAAGGAAATTATGGCATATGGTTTACAACAGGTGAAACTTCAAGACCCTTTGTCAACTTTAATGTATTACAAAAGAAAAATAATTTGTAATATTTCACATTTAGAAAGTAGAGTTAGATTCTTCTAATTTATAGGGTCAGAAAACAGAATGGCAGGTTTTAGAGAATCAGAAAGAATGGCAATGGGAAATTCTGGCTTGATTGACAAAGAGTTAGATTTTGAAAGAAAAAAGGTACTGGGGATTGCTGGTAATTCCAGATCTACAATAATATGAACACAGTTAATAGCACTAAAAATTAAAAGGATTACTCTTACATCATATATACTTTCTGCAATAAAAATAGAAATAATAAAATGACACTGGATGTACCTCAGTGGTAAAGCTTCCCAGTAGTGAATCTTTTAAATATGAAGAAGAATTTAAGCATAAAACATAATCAAATGCATGGGAAAAAACATAACAAGGGAAGTGGAAGGCATTAACACTGAAAATTTTACTATGTTGAGAGAAATTAAATCAGTTACAAATAGTTGGAAAGACATCCTATATTTATGGATTGAGAGAAACAATATTGTTAAAATGTGCATACTATTCAAAACAATCTACAGAAGGAGGCCATGAGGACTTTTATAGGACAAAGAAGAAGGCATCAAATTCCCTCAGTATTACGTACTTGTAGTAATTAGAACATTGTGATTCTAGAATAAGAGTAAACAAACAGACAAATGAAACAGGAAGAAAAACCCAGAAAGAAGTCCATACATACACAATCACTCTTTCACAATTTTAATTTATTTTACCCAGAAATACATCCATACATACACCATCACCCTTTCATTATAGATGACAAGAATCTGTAATGGGAAAGGTGATCCTCTTACACCTTTTATGATCTACCAACAAATGGTGCTTGTGAAACTTCATATCCACATACAGAAGAAATTAGAACTTTACCTTACATCATACTAAAGAAGAAATCAAAACAAATTAAAGATTGACATGTGGTACCTGAATCTACAATACTCCTATAATAATATGTGGGATACATTTATCAATCTCTAACCATCTTCTCAAATGTAAGGTGTTAGATGTACTAATTACTCTGGTTTTATAATTACACAATGTATAAATGTATGAAAATATCATATTGCATACTATAAATAGGTGCTATTATTATGGGTCAATTAGAAATATATTTTCAATTTTTATTCTAATTAGTTATGCATGAGAGCAGCACACATTTATGTATTTTGATAAATCATAAGAAATGAAGTATAATTTCTCATTTTCTCAGAGGTAATGTCTCTTTCACTCTAGTATTATTTCTACCCCCATATCCCTTCCCCTCTTACAGTCACCTTTACCTAATCTAAAGAAACTGTTTTTCCCTAGCACATCCCCTTATTGTGAATTACCATTCACATATTCAAGCAAACACTCAACCTTTGGTTTTTGGGTTTGACTCATTATGCTTAGCCTGATATTTTCCAATCACATCTATTTGCCAAAAAATGCCATAATTTTATTGTTCCTTAATGCTGAGTAATATTCCATTACACACACACACATATACACACATTTTTTTTATTCATGTGTTGAATGACACCAAGCATAGCTATATAGTGCAGCTATTGTGAGTTGAGCTGCTATAATCATTGATGTGGCTGCATCACTAAAAAGACTTAACACTAAAAAAAAAAAAAAGACCCAAATAATATAAGGACTAAGGAACTGCAGACAATTCACAGAAAAAGAAATACAATTGATCAACATGTATAACAAAAAATGTTCAACATCTTAGGAAGTAGAGAAATACGAATCAAAATTACTCTAAGATTTCATCTCACTTCAATCACAATGGCAATTATCAAGAACACAAACAACACTAAACATTGGTGAAAATGAGAGGTAAAAGCTACACTCATACATTTGCTGGTAGGAATGCAAATTGGTGTAACCACTATGGAAAGCAATTTGGAGATTCCTCAGAAAACTTGGAATGCAACCATCAATTGACTCAATTTTTCAACTCAGTTTATATCAAAAGGATTTAAAATCAGAATACAATCAGAATACTACAATGATGCAATCACATCAAAGATTACTTTTTATCTTATATTGCATTTATTGATTTGTTTTTGTGATGCTGGGGCTGAAACCGAGGGCTATGCACATGCTAGGCAATGCCTCTAACACTGACCTACATACCCCCCCCCAGAAAAAATTTAAGTCTGAGGAAAATTTTTAAAAGAAACAAAATAGGTGTGGTGGTGTATACCTGTAATCCCTGTGACTTCAGAGGATGTGGCTGCTTCCATCTGGGGATAACAGGGTCTGATATAATATCACCAAGGTCCCTGGAAGTCTTGTTATATCTGAGATATCTCTACTAGGTGTGTCAATAGCCACCATCTTGTTGCAGAGGCAGGAGAGAGCCTTGCAAGGGGTCAGTAGGTTGGAAGAGGGTATGAGGGCAACTTGACTCCAGCTCACCCAACCAACCTGCCCAGCACCCACTGGGCTTCCAGACAACATGGGTGCCCTTGCTGGAACCTGACATAAACCTGCTCCACAACTTCTTCCCTACTAGATCATCCACTGATTTCCCAGTCCCACTGGTTTGGCTATCAACAGGGCCCTCCAGCTCCTCAATCCCCAGGCTCCAAACCACCCCCTAGACACTAAATTGGCCTAGCACTTGCAGCTACATGGCTGGTCCACAGCTCTCAAAGCCTGGTCCTGATCTGCCCAAGACAGAAAAATTTTCCTGTACAGGAACTCAGATCCCAGCACTCAGGCCCCCAGATGTCTAGGGAGAGAAGTTTCTGGTTAGTAAGTCAAAAGGGTGGAGGCAGAAGAGATACAATTTAGAGACTTAATTAGAGACCAGGAACTGTAAAGCCTATAAGTGAGATAAAGGGCTAAGACCAGGGTCCTGCGTCACATGAGTTGGCCCCAAAGGAGAGTCCTTGGGTGAAGTCTTCCAGTGGGACAGGCAATTGCTACACCCCACCTCCAGGTGTCTGACCTCCAAGTCTAGTCCTCCCATTATAGTAACTCTTACCATCCTGAGGGTGGAGTTACCAACAAACTCCAGAGAACCACACTACTCAGATGATAACAGAAACAGAGAAGATATTGATTTCCAATGGAAATAACTGTTCAATCTTCCTTCAAGGCTCCTTTATTACCCCTAATTTATTTCTCATTGCCTGCTCTCACATCCCCAACATTTATGAAATCAAGTACTTTTCATGCATGGGGACTGGGAGATTGGAATAGTGTATTATAATTTGGTTGTATGTTCTTTTACTTTTTACACATTTCTCTTTTTTTCTTTTTTTACTCACTCTTCTTCGCACTTATTTATGTTTCCTTGGAGACTCTTTATCTCCTCTACTAACAACCAACTTCTTTTGATTCCTCCTTCACACTTTCTATGATCAAACACCACTATAATCTCATCTCTTACCTTGTTAACATCGCATCCTACACCCCTCACCTGATCTTTACCCACCATTAGAAATTGTAGACCTTATTCCAAACCTCATATTTATATTCTAGATGATAAATGAACACATCATCTCTGCTTATTGTGACAAAACTCTTAACATTTTAAGAAGGGATATTTTGTTTAAGATTCCTACTATTTGCATTGGGTAATATCACTATTGATCTCTCCCTTAAAGGTCAAGTTTTGGAAACCTGCAGGGACACTTTACATCTCTAGGGTGGAAATATAATACCTCAGATATGCACTGCAAGAGGGGAAGACACATGAACAACATGAGAAAAAAAGGGAAGAATGCACCCAAAACAAATCAAGATGCTATATTAATAGAATACATTGACAGCACTGTAGAAGAAATGTTAGAAATGGAGTTCAGAATATACTAATTAAAATGATCTATGAAATAAAAGAGAGTGTAAGAGAGCATATTCAAGCAATGAGCCATCACTTTAATAAACAGTTAAAAGACCAATTCAAGAAAGAAAACATTATTTCAATACAGAGATGGAGATTCTAAAAAAAATGAAGCAGAAATGCTTGAAATAAAGGAAACAACAAACCAAATGAAAATCTCAATGGAAAGCCTCACAGCATGCTAGATCACTTGGAAGACAGAACCTCAGACAATGAAGACAAAATATCTCTTCTTGAAAATAATGTTCATTACAAAGAGAAGATTGAAAGAAATCATGACCAGAATCTCTAAGAACTATGAGATAACATGAAAAGACCAAATTTAAGATTTGGAATGAGAAGACACAGACATACAAACCAAATGAATGAAAAATCTGTTCAATGAAATAATGTCAGAAAATTTTCCAAACCTCAAGAATGAAATGGAAAACGAATTACAAGAGGCTTACAGGACACCAAATGTGTAAAATTACAACAGAACCATACTAAGGCACATTATAATGAAAATGTCTAACATACAAAATAAAGATAGAATTTTCAAAGGCTGTCAGAGAAAACCATCAGATTACATATAGGGGGCATCCAATATGAATATCAGCTGATTTCTCAGTCCTGACACTAAAGACTTGGAGGTTCTGGAACAATATATTTCAAACTTTAAAATAACATGTAAGCCAACCAAGAATCTTATACCCAGTAAAGTTAACATTCAGATTTGATGATGAAATAAAATTCTTCCATAATAAACAAAATTTAAGAGAATTTACAAATTGAAAGCATGACTAACAACAATAGGTGTTGGTGAGGATGTGGGGAAAAAGGTACACTCGTACATTGCTGGTGGGTTGGCAAATTAGAGCAGCCACTCTGGAAAGCAGTGTGGAGATTCCTCAGAAAGCTTGGAATGGAACCACCATTTGACCCAGCTATCCCACTCCTTGGCCTATACCCAAAGGACTTAAAATCAGCATACTACAGAGATACAGCCACAACAATATTCATAGCTGCTCATTTTACAATAGCCAGATTGTGGAACCAACCTAGATGACCATTGATTGATGAATACATAAAGAGTCTTTGGTATATATATATAATGGAATATTACTTGGCCATAAAATTAATAAAATTATGGCATTTGCAGGCAAATGGATAAAATTGGAGAATATCATGCTAAGTGAGATAAGCCAATCTCAAAAAACTAAGGACAAATAATCTCACTGACAAGTGGATGATGACACATAATGGGGGTGGGAAGGGGGCAAGAATGGAGGAAGGATGTACTGTATAGAGGGATAAAGGGGTTGGAGGGGGAAAGAAAAAAATAACAATAAATCAAAAACTATTACCCTAGGTAAATGTATGATTACACAAATGGTATGCCTCTTCTTTGAGTACAAAGAGAGAAACAAGATATGTCCCATTTGTTTACTACAAAAATGATTTAAAATAACATTAAAATATGTGATATGCAAAAAAATTTAAAAAAAAGCAAGCAAGCATGGACTACTAAACATTCCAAGAAAAATATTCCATGAGAAGGAAATGAAAAACAATGAAAGCCAGCAGAGGGAGGAACTACACTAGAGAAAAAGTCAATCAAAGAAGAAACTAGGTCAAGTTAAAAACCAAAAATGAACTCCTATTAAGAGCTTTGCCTCCTTCTTTACATTCATATGAATTTTCTTTAATATGAATTCTCTGGCAGTGAGAAAGGGTTCTCTTGAAAATCATTGCCACAATGTATACATTGGTATGATCTTTCATCACTATAAACCTTGTGATGTTTAATAAGGGTTGGACAATCCTTACAGCATTTGCAACATTCTTTACATTCACCATTAAGAATACTCTGGTGTTCAATAAGATGTGAGCCCTGAATAAATGCTTTTACAGATATTTGCATTTATATGTCTTCCCTGTAGTATGAAAATCTGGTGTTGAGTAAGAGTTGAGATGAGTTTAAAACGTTTGCCTCATTTTATATACTTGTATGGTCTCTCATCCCTATGAATCTGGTGTCTAATAAGGACTGTAGTATACTTAAAACCTTTGCCACATTTCTTACATTCATATGGTCTCTCATCCCTATGAATCTTCTGGTGTTGAATAAGGGCTCCACTACACTTAAAGCCTTTGCCACATTTGTTATATTCATATGGTCTCTCATCCCTATGAATCCTCTGGTGTTGAATAAGGGCTCTACTATATTTAAAGCCTTTGCCACATTTGTTACATTTAATGGTCTCTCATCCCTATGAATCTTCTGGTGTTGAATAAGAGCTGTACTATTCTTAAAGCCTTTGCCACATTCCTTACATTCATATAGTCTCTCATCACTATGAATCTTCTGGTGTCTAAAAAGAATTGTCCTATCCTTAAAGCTTTTGCAACATTCCTTACATTCATATGGTCTCTCATCACTATGAATCTTCTGGTGTTGAATAAGGGCTCTACTATACTTAAAGCCTTTGCCACATTCCTTACATTCATATGGTCTCTCATCACTATGAACACTCTGGTGTCTAAAAAGGGTGGCACTATCCTTAAAGCCTTTGTCACATTCCTTACATTTATATGGTCTCTCATCACTATGAATCTTCTGGTGTTCAGTGAAATTTGAAATTCGTGTAAATGCTTTCCCATATTCTGTACATTTGTAGGGCTTCTCTCCAGTCTGAATCCTCTTGTGTTGAGTAATGCTTGAGGTATATTTAAAGTCTTTTTCACATTCTATACATTTGTATGGTCTCTCTTCAGTATGAATGCTCTGGTGCTCAGTAAGTTTTGAGATGTAAGTTAATGCTTCTCCACATTGTTTACAAATATAGGGCTTCTCTCCAGTATGATTCTTCTTGTGTTTAGTAAGGACTGATCTTTGATTAAAAGCCTTACCACAATCTTCACGTTTGTAGGGTGTATCACTACTATGAAAAAGGGTTGAGAAATCCTTAAATGCTTTGATACATTTCTTAAATCTGTATAGCATTCTTCTCACTTGAGTTTTCTTCCACTGAATAATTCTTGTGATTTTATTTAAAGTTCTTCCACATTGTTTATAGTTGATATTCTTTCCTTGAATAAGGATGCTCGGAATGATAAATTTTGAGCACTGATGAAATACTTGGTAGCATTTGTTGCCTTTGTAAAGCTTCTTTGTAAAAAAATCAAAGTGATATCTTCTAGGATTTGAAAAAAATATTAAATATTTGTGAGTTTCACTGCATTTCTTACATTTTTCACCAATAAAAATGCACTCATTTATTTAGGGTACAGACCTGGGCAAAAGATCTTGAAAGTTTCATGATAAATGTAGAATTCTTACCAAATATCTATACCTGATTTTTTATTAAGTAACAATGAATAAGTACAGATTCTCCTACATTCATTAAAATGTTACATTTGGACCCAAGAAAGGAGTGTTTGTTGAATGTAGAACAACAGATTCTTCATTAAGTTTAAAAAAAAGTGATTATAGTTAGTAATTTACTTTATATTAGTAAATCTCTTGTCTACAAATATATTTGAGTAAGAATTTAACCAAATTCTACATCTCAAATATTTGTTGTTATGAACAGAAGCATGCAATAGATTTTATTTCATATTTTCCAATTTTATTTCACAGCAAGGCTATGTTATCAAAAATTTAATGGAGATAAATTTTCAAGACACTCAAAACCTTCCTCAAATCTGACTAGCAAAATTAAGGTGTTTTCTGAGACTTCATATATTCTTGATATCGATTCATGATAAAAAATTATATTGTGTAGTTATCTCACATTTATTATATTCATCATGACAATTGTCCCGAACATTACTCTCCTGTACACATTTCCATTCTTTCCTTAAGCATACATTTTCAATGCCACAGTTTTCATACCTTCCCTTTATCACCTGATGGAATGAACATTTTATTCCCAGCTCTGATGAAAATTCTTGAGTTTGATAAGAATACAAAACTGAAAGAAATCAAAGAAATAAATTATTTTACTTGCTGCACTCTTGTGAATATTCTTTGCAAAAAATGAAGTTATTATCAATGTGAACACATCAAAAAGGGAATAGCAAAGCAAATCTAAGATAGTAATTAATCCATAGATTAAAAAAAAACAAAATACCTAATCAATAAATGGACAAGAAATTTTAACATGTCCTTCTCAAAATAAGAAATAGGAAGGATCATCAAGTATATAAAAATCAGGCCAATATATCTAGCAATTAGAGATATGCAAAATACAACTATACTGAGATTTCCCCACACTCCAGTCTGAATGGCAATACCAAGAATATACGTAACAACAAATGTTGGCATGGATGAGGGGAAAAGGGGATGCAGTTATATTGTGGAACTGAAAATTGGAGCAAGCTGTATGGAGATTCCTCAAAAATTAGAAATGAGCATTGGAGGCTGAGGCAGGAGGTTTATGAGTTCAAAACCAGTCTCAGCAACATAGTGTGGCCCTTAGCAACTCAATGATATCCTGCCCCTAAATTAAAAAGAAAATCATTAAAAGGGCTGGAGGTGTGACTCAGTGGTTAAGCACCTCCAGGTTCAATTCCCAGTGAAAAACAAACTAGGAATGGAACTACCATTTGAACCAGTTATGCCACTTCAACATATCCAAAGTATTTAAAATGAGCATGGTGCAATGACACAGTTGCTTTAATGTTTACAGCAGCACAATTCACAATAGCTTAGGTATGGAACAAAGCTAGAAGCACATCAACAAATGAATGAATAAAGAAATCATGGTATAGGGAGGTTAGGAATGGAAAAGACAGTAGAGTAAATATAACATAATTTTCCTATGTACACATATGAAAATCCCTAAGTGAATTCCACCAGCATGACCACCCACAAGAATTGGCCCTCATTACAATAAGATATATTCCATAGTTGTATAATTTTATCAAAATGGATTTGAATGTCATATATTACTAAGAACAAATAAAAACATAAAATAAACTTCATAAAAATGTACCGAAAAAATTGACTTGTGGGAACTTCCACAACCATCTTAGATTTTACAGAACCTCAGATGATCACACTAGAGTGAGTCACATAGTAGAGAAAAGGAAAATGCTTTACTTTGATCAACACAGTCATTCCTAAACCACAGTAGATCATTGTGTAATAAGAAAAAAACTATCAACCCCTTTATTCTCCCTAGAGCAAAAGGGAAGTGTGAAAAAAACAAACAGCTATGATTTTCATGACAACTTGATGCAAATTAGTTTTTGTCTCCACAGAGACCTGGAGATAATGGGCAGATTTTGAACAGTGCCAAAGACATTGATCATGGGTTTAAAAAAGTATTGCTCCTTAAGAAGAAATATGGGCATTTACAGTGGGAGAAATGCACACACACATCTAGAGAAGATACAGCATAAAAACTGGCTTGAGGGGCAACAAAAGCCTATCACAACTGATGTCAGCATGACCGGAATGAAGTCAAACCATACAGATCACCAAAAAGGACTGACTTTTTAATGTTCATACTTTTTGTTATTTATTAACTGATTACACTAATAAGTTTTTAAGTACATCATGATTTATGGCACACAAATGACAAAATACAGCTAATTAATACATGCATTATTTTATGTAATTAGATTTGTTTTTAGTAAACTTTACATACATTCTAGTAGCACTCATTAAAAACAATATAGGAGTGGCTGGGCCCTCTTCCCTCTGCAACCTGCAGACAGGTGCTGTTGCTATCACTGCTGCTTGTCTTGCAGATCCTTCCTGGCATTTTACTGAGTATTTTTGTTGAACCTGCTTAAGAATTCAGAAAAACTGCTGAGTGACCACTGGAGGAAAGGTCTAATCTGACAGCTGATGCATATTCCATCCACATTAGAACAAGGTCCTACATTTTTATAAATATTCTTCTCAAACTAATGTGCCCTTGCTACAAGCCTCTATTGATGGAGACATTAACTACTCTAAGAGGCTTCAGGAAAGTGGCTTTGACTCAAATATCTGTGACAACAGAGGCAGGACAGGCCTTCACCTTCCAGAAGCCCAAGGGAATGTAGCCATCAGCCAGCTGTTGCATAAATTTGGTGCTATTCTGCTGGCCACAGATTATCAAGGAAACACAGCTCTTCACCTCTGTGGCCATGTGGATTCCATCAAATTCTTAGCTTTCAATGGACTCAAAATTGATATATACCAATGATCAAGGTGCGACTCCTTTAGTTCTGGCAAAGTGCAGGGGAGTGAATAAAGATGTCCTCTGATTGCTGGAATCTTTGGAAGAACAGGAGATAAAAAGATTTCACAGAGGAACCCACTCAAACTGGAGACCATGCAGATGGCTGAGAGTGAAGGTACCACAGAAAGCCATTCTCTCTTCAATCCCACCCTACAGCCAGGTGAAGGGGTCCTGTCCAGCTTTTGAACCACTTGGCAGCAATTTGTAGGGCTTCTGGAGGGTCCTACTCCTGATCTTTGCCATTGCTTTGCTGTCTCTTGGCATTGCCTACTACGTGAGTGGAGTGCTGCCCTTCATGGAAAACCAGCCTGAACTGGTGCATTAAAGGAGCTCAAAGAGGTGAGGCCAATGCCTATTTCTTGACTCCCAATATTGATTCCCAGTTTCTCAGAACTTTTCTTAGTGCAAGGCACTGAGGGCTGAACATTTTTCTTTATGCACTTTTACTTATTGTAATCCTTTTAGAAGAAGAATGTGTTCATTTGAACTTCATACTGTAGTCAACTATAGTACATCCTAATGCTACCTCTGACTCAACCTGACTTCTTAAGAAAATCTGCCCATAGCCTTGTATAATAAAATCATGGAAATCACTAGAGAATAGGAGCTAAAGGAAGAGAGTAGAAGTTCTTAGAATGGAAATCTTACACTGATCTTGGACCATTTGAAGTATTCAAAAGGAAAAAGCCTTCTATTTGTGAATGTTTTGGGTGGTGGGTTTAGTTTTGTTTAGTTTTGCAAGAGCTCCTTTTTTCTTTTTATTTAGTTTCTCTGGGGAGAGGACAAAACCTTTGAACTTACAGTACATTTTTAAAATCATGTATGGCACATTAATATTGCTAGAATCTGGTTTATTTTAACATTTTATAGTCTGATTACAAACCAAACAAAACTTTCAAAATGAGCTATATTTTCTTCAGAACTGATTGACTTAATCTTTGCTTTAGGGTGATTTTGATTTATTGCAAACTGCTTTGCTTGTTAGTGTCTATGAAAAATCAGCTTTAGGAGTTCACTTTGCTCACTTTCTACTTCCCCCTTGTGTATATTTTAGAGGTGTCCTTTCCTCTAAAATGCAGTCAGAAAACTCTTTTTCCGCTGACTAGTTAGCAGGGAGAATAAATTCTAGTATTTAATGTCACTAGAATTCTCTAGTGCTATTACAGTGGAAACATTTCTATAAGCTAGCTGTGCATCACAGTAGTATCATAATTATTTAATGTGCCATCCTGTTTAGAGGCCTGTCAGAATTGTCATTGTAGCCCCATCCACATTGGTGACTCTTGGATGGTAGGAACAGGTGTAGTACTCAGTCAACAGAGCTAAGCTGTACTGTACTGTTATAAGCTCTTTATACACATAACATTATGATCACTGAAATCTGGTTCGCAAACTATATTGTGGGTTTCAGCAGTGTGTTTGAAAACCTCTTTTGTTAATGTTTCTATATGTATAAATCATTTATTCTGTTATTACAAAAGAATCTGAATGCTTAATAAGTGTTCATTGAGTGAAGTCTGAAAATTGTAATGAAAGAATTAATGGCTTTATTTTCTAGGACAACAGGATCTAAGTTACTGCTAGTTGAATTGTTGGTAGAATTAGAAATCACAGTTAGAGTAAAATTGGTACTTGTGACTCTTTTTGCTCCTTGATATTTCCTCCTTTGCATATATATATCTGGTATTGAAACTTTTTGCTTATAGGGCTTTATTCTCCCCTATAAAGCTGTTTTAAAATTACTGATTTACTGTTTTGTTTCAGGATCATCTTGTAAAGTCTTGCTTTTAGGTTAGATACAAACAAAATTAATCATAATTGGTACAACTACAGCAAAAAAAAAATCAAATTCAAAGTATATTCAGAATGAAAGCTTTATATTTGTTTGTAATTCTAAACATACAAAACCAGTTAATATATGTAACTATATTACACTTTTTTAAAGATTAATGTTTCCTTTTAAGTGCTGATTTCTTTGTATTCTGTGCATTCAGTATTAAGTAAAGCCACCAATGAAATATTTATAAATCCTTAAAAAAATTATACAATATATTGCCAGTTATGGTGACTGGCACACTATTATAATCCCAGTGACTCAGGAGGTTGAAACAGAAGTGCCTATTCAAGACCCACCTCAGCAATGTTGCAAGACACTAACTAAAACACAAAAAGGAAAAAGAGCTGAGGGTATCGATCAGTGGTAAAGACCACTGGACTCAGTTCCCAATACAAAATAAAAAAAAAAATAATATAATAGATTTCACCCATCATGTTGTACAGAACACCTGACTTTTGCCCATTAAAATAAAAACTTGCAGGGCTGGGGATATAGCTCAGTTGGTAGAGTGCTTGCTTTGCAAGCATAAGGCCCTTGGTTTAATCCCCAACATCACAAAAAATAAAATAAAATAAAAACTTTGACCTTACCTCTAATATTTCTCTAATCATAGCTCCTAAATTCAACTTGTTCAGATTTCACATGAGTAAAGTGAGGTAACAATTGACTTTTTACCATACTTTTATCCTCTTCTTTTATGAGGGGAGTATATTAGGATTGAATACAGGGGCAGTTTTCCGCTGAGTTACTTCCCCAGTCTCTTTTTTTATTTCTTTTCTTTTTTTTTTTAAATTCCTCTTTTTACATGGACACAATACCTTTGTTTTCTTTTTATGGGGTGCTGAGGATTGAAACCACTAGATCACACATGGTAGGAAACTGCTCTAGCACTGAGCTTCGACCACAGTCCCCCCAGGCCTTTTCTAGATTTACATTTGAGACAGGATTTCACCAAAAACTTGCAGTCATTCTGCCTCAGACTCCCACTTATCTGGAATTATAGGCACATGTCTGTTTATATTACCTATTGTTTATTTCTTTAGTAATTTCCAAACATTTTCAAAACAACTATAATCATCTACTGTAAGCTTGTTTTTAAGTAGAAAACTCTCAGTGGAAATAATAGCACACAAAGAAAAAAGGGAAACTTGGATGAATCAAAGGAACAATATAAAACTAGTAGGAAGAGACCATAAGATTGTGAAAGTTATGAATTTTCTAAACAAGACTAAATAACCATTTCTGTGATATTCAATGTGTGCTCAAGAATTAAGGTAAATAAAAATTAAAACAACTTTATGATTTCATCTTAGTCCAATTAGAATGGCTACTACCAAAAATACAAATAACAATACAAGTTGGCCTGGATTTGAGGAAAAAAGCACACTTTTATATTGCTGGTGGAATTTCAAATTGAAAAGGACTTATGTTTTGACCCAGGTGTCCCACTCCTTAGTTTATACCGAAAGGATTTAAAATTAGCATACTACAGTAACACAGCTACATCAATATTTATAGGAGTTCAGTTCCCGATCACTAGATTGTGGGACCAACCTAAATGCCCTTCAAAAGATAAAGGGATAAAGAAACTGTGGTATGTATGGACCATGGAATATTATTCAGCCATAAGAAGAAAAATATTATGACATTTGCGGATAAATGGATGGAATTGGTGAATATTATGCTGTGAAATAAACCAACCCCCCAAAAACCAAAGGCTGAATGTTTCCCCTGATAAGGGATGATGATCTATAATGGGGGTGGGGAGGTTGTGGGTGAGAGGTGAATGGAGAAGCAGATTATATAGAAGAAAATGAGAGGAAGGGGGTATAAAAATGGTGGAATGAGACAGACATCACTACCTTATGTACAGATATGATTACATGAATGGTATAAATATACATTGTGAACAAATAGAAAGAAAAAGATGTGCATCACTTTTGTACAATGAATCAAATGCAGCCTGCAAAATTTTAAAAAAATTAATAAAAATTAAAAATAAAAATTAAAACAGAAGTAAAGTAAATGAAATTGAGAGTAAAAAGTTACCAATAGAAAACAGCAGAAATTATGTAAATGAAATATTTCTTAAGAAATCAGGTCCGGGAAATTGAAATGTGAGGAAGAAAAGATATTAAACATTGAGAAGCACAATGATTTCCAACAAGGATAAACACAAAAAATTCAAAATAAGAGAATGAATCAAACAACATTACTCTATGTAAATTTATGATTACACAAATGGTACGCCTTTACGCCATGTACAAACAGAGAAACAACATGTATCCCATTTGTTTACAATAAAAAAAATAAATAAATAAAAAAAGAAAAAAGAAAAAAAAAACAACAAAAAAACAAAATAAAGCACATATTATCAAAGTTTCAAAATTCACATACAAATTTTGAAAGGATCAAAGGATAAGAGATGTATCATTTACAAGGACATCTACATAATTATTAGTTGATTTTTTTACTGGAAGACTTCCTGAAGAGAATTGGAACATATAATTCAATGAACGAAAAAAAAAGAAAGAGAAAAAAACTAACATCCGTAAATAGTATATCCAAAATCACTATTTTTCAATAGTAAAGAAAAAGAAAACATATCAAGATACACAAATGCTGAAAAAGTTACTGACTTCTAGACCTGTGCTACAAGAAATTCTATAGAGAATCTTTTCAATTGAAAGTAAAATAAATCTTCACAAAACAAATCATTTAAAATCTGAAAACTTACTGGAAAAAGAACAAATACACAAAAATATGAATTCTATTACACTCTAATGATGATACAAAATACAATTTTGCTATGGAATTTCAAAGATAAAAGCAAGGCTATCATAAATATGTTAATGAGTGTACAATATGAAAATAGATGTGAAATCAATAACAACATGAAGAGGACATGCAAAGATGTTGACTTTTATATGGAATTTTAGTAAATTAAGTATCAATACATAATGTAGTTATATAATCCCAATTTAATGGCAAAACAACCATAAAATATATAGAGAGAATATGGTGAGACTTCAAAGAATGTCACAATAATGATCTATGAACCAAAAATTAGCACAAATAAAAAAGTAGGGAAAACTTTTATAAGAAATAGAGAAAACAATTTACAAAGTAACAGTAAAAAGTTCAATATTTTCAGTAATTTATCTAAGTATAAATGGATTATTATTAAACACCAATCAGAACACAAAACATGACAAATGGGATTAAATCTCAAAATTCCTGTTTGGTCTCTACATGAGATTTTATTTAAATTTATGATCAATTTTAGTAAAAGGGAAATGATGAAAAGGATATTGCATGCAAAGATGAAAAAAGGAAATCAGAGATGGCCATAATTATGTAAAACAATTAAGCCAAAAGTTATGTGAGATAAAAGGCTAAGTAAAAATATTATGAAAAAAGAGAAAACTAGAATATTATATAAAGATAGAAAACATCACTCTCTAAAAACTTAAAATAATAGTAAATACATGTTTAACTTGCATTGTACTCCCAAATATAGAGAGGCCACCTTGAGACAATTGATAGAAATAGTGACACAGTAATATTTGGAGAAACCAATCTCCAATGACTGAAACTAGAAGACTTCAGGAACTAGTATAAATCAACTAGATTTCAGACCCAATCTTCTCAATAGCTCATGAAATATTCTGGATTGACCAGCTTAAAAGCAGAAAGTAACTTAAGAAATGACAGTATTTAAATGACTTTATAAACAAACTACAGTAAATTAGAAATCAAAAGGGTAAGTGACATTTAAAACTCCAAAAATGTGTGGAAATGGTGCACTCTTAAACATGGGCTCATTTAAGAAATGAAAGATAAAATTAGATGTTGTCTGTACTACTGAAATGATCTAGAGACTCCTGGTATAAGCTATCAAAATTCCAATATTATTTTTTCAAACACAGAAAGACTGTGTTTAACATCTTGTGAAATTACAAGTGCTTACAAATAAATCAAAATTATTCAAAATAGAAACAAACTTGAATAATGCTTTCTGATTTAACAGGGAATAAAAGCTACAGTATTCAATAGATTCATATGGACAAGGACTTAGAAAAGTAGCCATATGGAACACAACAGAGTCAATCCTCACTTATATGTGTGATTTAAGACATAGTTACACACTTGCAATCATTAAATCATTTAAGAGGGTCAACAGGGGTAGCAAAAATAAATGTCCTTTCATATGCATGAATGAGGGCAATATGGAAAAAAAACTATAAAATGTTTTTCAACTTTACAAGATGAGAAACTGCATACCATCTATCATAAATATTCATCTTAAAGACATCATGCTTACTGAAATAACCATTCATCAAAAGCCAAATCTTGTGTGATTCTACTGATATGAGACATCTAAAGGAATCAAACCCTTTGCACAGAAAGAATGGTGTTTGTGATGGGAGACAAAGGAGCCCTTGTTTTTTGTGAAAATTCAACTTTATTGTGAGAGATGTCAACTTCCAAGAAAGATGTTGGAAAACAACTTGAATTAAAACTACTACAGAGTACTTGAAATATTGAAACAGTCAGTTTAGTTTTATGTGGTTTGATTGATTTAAATTTTAAAAATACATAAAAGATAAACAGAAATGCAAAAATATTTCAAAGTCCTACATTAAAATGCTAAAATCTTTCTCCTGGACAAAAGAAGTTTTATCAATAAATAGATGATAGGTATGATAGTAATTCTAGCTGACAGAAAGCCTGAGGAGAATTGCAAATTTGAAATCAGTTTGAACACCTTTGCAAGAATCTATTTCAAAATAAAAATAAAATGGGGCTACAAATGTAACTAAGGATTAGAGTACACCTGAGTACATACCTCAGTACATGTACATATATCCACATATTTTAATTAGATAAACTATACAAATACCAAGATGGAGGAAAGAAACAAAACAGTATGAAATCATAAACAAAACAGGAGCAATATTTATAAAAGCAAGTAAAACATGTAATTCTAAGAGAACAAGCACATGCTTCATGAATATTTCAACTTACATTGTTCAAAAATGTGAAGTACTCAATTTATATTCAAACATAATGTGTACATTACAAAGGTAAACAAATTATTCATTGATGGGAGGAAATCTATGTTTCAACATATTCTAAACAATGGAACACAAATGGGCACCAGAATAATAGAAAATGTAATTCATAAAATCATCAATAACCATATTATTTTAAAAATCTTGTTTATAATACTAATTTTCAGTCATAACTATGCACTCACAAAGAACTGGAATTGTGAGAAGGAAACATTCATGACATGGCAGAGAATATTAACAGAAAACCCAGATTGATAAAGAGTCCTGAGGTGAAAATTTTAGTGAATAAATATTTAAATCATACTAGAGAAACTGTTTTAAGATTAATATATTGCAATGGTTTAACCTAGAGACATTCACAGATGTAAACAGGTATTCTAGTGGTCTTCAAAATCAATAGAGATGTCAGACCATGCAGATCCTAATAGACAAAGGGGGGTACTTTGGCTGTTGCTTTGAATATACTCAGAGATCACTAAGGGAAAGAAGAACCCTAAAAGGATTTGAAATTATGATTATAGGGAGGGGCATGCCCTTTTATGACTGCAAGACAGATAAAACCAAGTTTCTGAAATTCATTTCTGTTGGATTAGAGTTTCTCAATTAACATATTAAAGTGTGGTTTTCTCCTTCACCTTGGGACCTATCTTCAGTAATCTTTGGTTTTATTCGTATCTACCTACCTGTCTATATGACTGCTCTTATATTTTGGATGTAAAGTATCCCCAAATGCTCATGTGTGAGATGATGTGAAAAGGTTGGGGGGTGAAGTGATTGGGTTATGAGAGCATTAACCCAACCAGAGAATTGATCCTTGGATAAAATTAACTGAGCTCTAGGTAGCTGTGGTCTGGTTGAGTTGGCTGGAGGAGGTCATTGGAGGCACACCTCTAGGGTATATATTTTGTCGCTGTATCTTGTCTCTGGAGTCTGTACCTCTCAGCATGCTATCATCATGTGAAACACGTTCCACGTTCCACGTTTCAGCATGATGTTCAGCCTCCTGTGAAGCCCCAAGAAATGGAGCTGGGTGTTTATGGACAAGGACCTTTGACACCATGAGCTACAAGTAATCTTTTTCTGCTTAAAATGATCTTTTCAGATCTTTTGGTCACCGTAGCAGAAAAAAATAAAAACCTGTTTAAAACAACTACTGTCTCTTGTCTCTTTAGATTCCGTGGATCTTTCCTTGGTCCATATAGGTGACTAGAAATGGCTTGGAGACAGTGAGGATTGTTTACAGAAAAATGGAATGACTGATGGGAATCCTCCATGTAGTTACTGACATTTATGTCCTACTACTGTGTTCATTAGAGTAAGACCAGATTCTGGAAAATTATTTCTCCAAATATTGTTTCCTGACAGACTCATTAGAATATATACAAAAACATTTCACTCTTCAAAACCAGAGCACAATTTCCAACTATCAACAGTAAAGGGAATGAATCACAGATAAGAAAATACAATGGATTAAGGGGTATGTCACAATACATTACACTGTAAAATTTCTTTTACAAATCTGAAGTGAGGGGTTGTCCGGAGCTGGCAGGTCACGTGCCCTGCCTTGCCTCATGGTCACATGCCTTGGCTCATGGTCAGGCGCTTTGACTCATGGTCACACCCCCTGCCTCGCCTCATGCTGAGCTAAGATGGCACCTGCCAGATGCTGGCGGGGCGTGCCATTACCTGTTTGCACACCTGTCAGACTATACCAGGTGTATCAGACTAGATTGCGTGGTGCTTCATGATTGGACAACTACACTTCCTTATTGGAGTTCTGGCGCAAGACTAGTCTTGCCTTTGTGCACTTTACTCTGATTGGTTTCTGTACTTTATATTAACTGTGTTTATTACTCTAATAAATGAGACTTGATCAGGCTTTTGTCTTGTCTCCATTTCTCGTGTCTCTTGTCTCACTCAATCCCAGCACCCCCCTCCAGGTACCCGTTGATGTCCTGCGGGATGGGGCAAGTGGCACCCAACGGTGTGGCTTTGGATACCGGGGAATTCACGAGGGAAGAGGTGTGTAAGTGTTCGGCCGAAGGAAAAAAAAAAAAGTGAAAGTGAAAGTCAGTTCAACAAAGTTCACCACGGGAGCCTGCCATGCCGTTCTTAAAGGTACAGTAGTGCCTAACTATGGGACAAGAATTAAGTAAGCATAAAGTTTTTGTTAAGCAATTAAAAGAAATTTTAAAGACACAGGGAGTAAAGGTTAAGAGTAATGATCTTTTTAAGTTTTTTGACCTTATTAAGGACACCTGTCTGTGGTTCTCACAAGAAGGAAGCATTAATATAAGAAGTTGGAATAGGGTGGGAGATGCTTTGGGAGATTTTCACAGAATATTTGGCCCAGATAAAGTTCCTATTACAGCTTTTGCTTACTGGAGTCTCATCAAAGAACTTTTAGAACATACAACAAATAATTCTGATATAGCAGCAGCAGTTACTCAGACAGAGGACATTTTAAAAGCAGCATCAAAACAGGATCTTCAGGGAGAGCCCTCCGAGGAAAAGGGAGAGGTAGATCTTATTTCCCTTGAGAGTGAAGATGAGGAAGCTACAAGTCCTTTTCCAGATGCAGGCAGCACAGATGTTAAAAAGAAAACTCAACATCAGAAAGAAGCTCCACCTAAAATTTATCCTTCATTGACTCGTTTTAAAGACCCTTCAAACGAGAATAAAATAGATGATGAGGAAGTTGATTTGGACCTCATAAATGAGGAAGTCTCAAAATATCCTAATCCTGACTGCCCGATTAAACAAGGACAGTCCGTTTTCTCATATCCACCTCCCTATCGCACACACTCTGTTCCTATGGCAATGGTGGTGATAGATCCAAAGGAAGACCTTAAAGAAAAAATTAAACATTTGGAGGAACAAATAAATCTAGAGGAACAATACCAAGCTCTGATTACCAGGTTACAAAAATTAAAGACAAGCAATGAATCAGTGCCCAGTCCTGATGGATTTAAAAGGGATATTCGCCCTCAAATTCTATCTGGACAACAGTGTCCAAGAGGAGGAGTTCCCTTAATCAACAGGGATTTAAAACCCCCTCCGTTAAGTGCTTTCTCTGTTACTGAGACAAGGGATAACCAGGGACAACCCTGGAGGCACCACAGTGGCTTTGATTTTACTATCATAAAAGAATTTAAAACTCTGTTTCTCAGTACGGAACTCCAGTGCCATACACCCTTGCTATTTTAGACTCTATAGCAGAAAATTAGTTAACACCACAGGATTGGAATACTTTAGTTAGAGCCACCCTGACTGGAGGTGACTTCTTGCTTTGGAAGTCTGAATATTTTGAAAATCGCAAAGAGACAGCTAAAAGAAATCAACAAGCAGGAAATGGGTGGACTTTTGATATGCTCACTGGAGTAGGTGATTATGAAACCACAGACAATCAGATGCAGTATGACCCTGGAGCGTATGCTCAAATACAGGCGGCAGCCACTAAGGCCTGGAGAAAATTGCCTGTTAAGGGAGACATCAGCATGTCTCTTACAGGAGTCAAACAAGGCCCTGATGAGCCCTTTGCTGACTTTGTTCACAGACTTATAACAACGGCTGGTCATATTTTTGGCAGTTCTGATGCAGGTCTTGACTATGTCAAGCAACTTGCTTATGAAAATGCCAATCCCGCATGCGAAGCCGCTATAAGACCATACAGAAAGAAGACAGATTTAACAGAATATATTCATCTATGCTCAGATATAGGACCTTCTTATAAACAGGGCTTAGCCATGGCATCTGCTTTTAGTGGACAGACAGTGAGGAATTTTCTTAATAATAAAGACAAAAACAAAAGGGCCTGTTTTAAATGTGGCAAGGGTGGACACTTTGCCAAAGACTGCAGATCAGATTTACAAAAAACTCGTGAGGCCAAAATACCTGGTCTCTGCCCTAGGCGCAAGAGAGGAAGACATTGGGCTAATGAATGCAAGTCCACAAGAGACAATCAGGGAAATCCCCTTCTGCCACATCAGGGAAATGGGAGGAGGGGCCAGCCTCAGGCCCCGAAACAAGCATATGGGGCAATCAGTTTCATTCCAGCCAACAGCAGCAACAACAATCCATTTCAGACCTCAGTAGAGCAACCCCAGGGAGTGCAGGATTGGACCTCAGTTCCACCTCCCATGTCGTATTAACTCCTCACATGGGCCCTCAAGCCTTGAATACTGGAATTTTTGGCCCATTGCCCTCAGGTTATTTTGGCTTCATTTTGGGAAGAAGTAGTTGTACCATGAAAGGTTTACCAGTACTCCCAGGAGTTGTAGATCAAGATTTCTTGGGAGAAATTAAGATCATGGCTAAAACAGATAACAACATTATTACTGTTACTCAGGGAGAAAGAATAGCACAGCTGATACTGTTACCATTAGTTCCAACCAAACACCCAGTTCAAAATCCTAGGAGAGGAAATGGAGGTTTTGGATCCTCTAATGTATATTGGGTACAACACACAACTGATCAAAAGCCTTCTTTGACTTTATGGCTAGATGGCAAGTCCTTTACAGGTCTAATAGATACAGGAGCAGATGTGACCATAATTAAACAAGAGGATTGGCCTTCTTCTTGGCCTATCACAGGAACTATGACTAATCTTAGGGGTATTGGTCAAAGTAAAAATCCAAAGAATTGTTCTAAATACCTCACTTGAAGAGACAAAGAAAACAACACAGGTCTCATTAAGCCTTATATCATACCTCATTTGCCTGTGAATTTGTGGGGACGAGACCTATTATCTCAGATGAAAGTAATCATGTGCAGCCCCAGTGAAACAGTTGCTGCCCAAATGCTATCTCAGGGATATACACCAGGAAAAGGGCTAGGAAAGGCCGAAAATGGTATTTTACATCCCATTCTCAATGTAGGACAGATTGACAGAAAAGGCTTGGGAAATTTTTGATTTCGGCCATTGACATTCCTGCACCCCAACTGTGTGCAGATCCAATAACTTGGAAATCAGATGAACCAGTTTGGGTTGATCAATGGCCTCTAACTTCTGAAAAACTTGAAGCTGCTCAAATGTTAGTGCAGGAACAGCTAACAGCCAGACATATCATAGAGAGTAATTCTCCTTGGAATACTCTTATTTGTAATTAAGAAAAAATCTGGTAAATGGAGATTACTACAGGACTTAAGGGCTCTCAATGTCACTATGGTGCTCATGGGAGCCCTACAACCAGGGCTGCCATCTCCTGTAGCCATCCCTCAAGGATATTTTAAGGTAATTATTGACCTCAAAGACTGTTTTTTTACTATCCATCTACATGTAGATGATCAAAAAAGATTTTCTTTTAGTCTACCATCAATAAATTTTAGAGAACCTAAGAAAAGATATCAGTGGAAAATATTGCCACAAGGAATGGCTAATAGTCCAACCTTATGCCAAAAATTTGTCACTCGTGCCTTACAACCTATTAGAGATTCTTGGAAACAAATGTATATTATTCATTATATGGATGATATACTCATAGCAGGACAATCAGAAGAACAGGTATTACTATGTCTCACACAGCTTAAACAGCAGCTGAAGGCAGTAGGATTACAAATTGCTCCAGAAAAAGTTCAGCTACAAGACCCTTATACTTACCTAGGTTTCCTGCTCAATGGGCCTAGGATTATTAATCAAAAAGCAACAATCAGGAGAGATCATTTAAATACACTTAATGACTTCCAGAAGCTTCTAGGTGATATAAATTGGCTTCGACCATATCTTAAATTAACCACAGGGGAGTTAAAACCATTGTTTGAGATATGAAAAGGAGACCCTAATCCACAATCATCCAGGACTATATCTCCTGATGCATTAGCTGCTCTTAAAAAGGTGGAGGATGCTATTGCAGGTCAATTTGTTACCAATATTGATTATTCTCATCCATTAACGCTCATTATATTTAATACTTCCATCACTCCAACTGGTCTTTTCTGGCAAGATAATCCTATTATGTGGATTCATCTTCCTTCCTCACCCAAAAAAGTGCTATTGCCTTATTATGATGCAGTAGCTGATCTGATTATCTTGGGGAGAGAAGATTCTAGAAAATATTTTGGAATAGAGCCATATAAGTTTATTCAACCATACACCCGATCTCAGGTAAATTGGCTGTTACAAAATACTGACACCTGGCCTATAGCTTGCGCCTCATTCACAGGTGATATAGATAATCATTATCCACCAAATAAATTGGTTCAGTTTTGCAAACTACATCCTTTTGTGTTCCGTCATATTAGAAGGGAGCCTTTACACAACGCTCTTGTTGTCTTTACTGATGGATCATCCACAGAAACAGCTGCTTATACCTTCCTTGATAGAACTGTCACTTTGCAGACAAAATGTACATCTGCACAACTTGTTGAATTATAGGCTCTTATTGCAGTTTTATCTGCCTTTCCCAATCAACCCCTTAATATCTACACAGACAGTGCCTACTTAGCGCACTCGGTGCCACTCCTTGAAACTGTCTCTCAGATCACACATGTTTCTAAAACAGCATCGCTGTTCCTTCAATGTCAAGCATTCATCCATAATAGAGGGGAGCCATTGTTTATTGGACACATCAGAGCTCACTCTGGCCTTCCAGGGCCATTAGTTAAGGGCAACAGAATTGCTGACACAGCCACCAAAATGGTTGCAGTAGCTTTTTCAGATAATATTAAGCAAGCTCAAGACACTCATAACCTACATCATTTAAATGCCTGCTCTCTTAGGTTACTGTATAAAATCACTAGGGAACAAGCAAGGCAAATAGTAAAAGGTTGTACCACGTGTGCTACTCATCTACCGGTTCCACATCTAGGAGTTAATCCTAAAGGCCTTGTTCCTAACATGGTGTGGCAAATGGACGTTACCCTTTTTTTAGAGTTTGGTAATCTAAAATATATTCATGTTTGCATAGATACATTTAGTGGATTTATATTGGCTACACTTCAGGCTGGAGAAGCAATGAAACATGTAATTGCCCATCTATTACATTGCTTCTCAGTCTTGGGCATACCTAAACAAATTAAAACAGATAATAGCCCTGGATGTACAGCAAAAACCCTCCAAAAATTTTGTGAAAAATTACAAATTCAACATGTCACCGGAATTCATTATAATCCTCAAGGCCAAGGAATGGTTGAGAGAGCACATCTCTCTCTTAAAACTACTACTGATAAAATAAAAAAGGGGGAATGGTACCCAATCAAGGGTTCTTCCCGTAATATACTCAATCATGCTTTACTCATTCTCAATTTTTTAAAAATGGATGATCATGGGAAATCTGCCACTGATTGTTTCTGGCACCCGGAATCTCAAAAGCATTTTGCCATGATAAAATGGAAAGATCCATTGGATTGTTCATGGCATGGTCCAGACCCAGTCTTAATCTGGGGTTGAGGTTCAGTCTGCATCTTCTCTCAAAAAGCTGATGCAGCCAGATGGCTGCCAGAGTGCCTTGTATGCCAAGTTAATGAAGTTACCTCCTCCAGGGATAAAAATCATCCCTGAGAGTCTTTTCTTTTCCTTCCACAGGAATGAACAAAACATTGCTTCTCTGGATGATAGCTGCCTGTTCACTGCTCTCCTACAGCCATGCAGGGTTTGAGGACCCTGCTAAGTCTCATGAGTATTTACTGGAGCTCAAAAACAAACCATGTAAGTGTGAGGGATGATTTATAATGAGTACTGATGAGGCAAGTTACAAGCTGTCATACATTGGTAATCTCCCGAAACAATGCATAGAGATAGAGTGTGGCAGTCACATCGCATTTTGGACAACACATACACTGTGGTACTGTATCAAAAAACCACAGCTTATTCCCTCAGTTAATGGCAAATATGCACCTTGTTCGTGCACGACCTTTCACACCTCCTTCCATAGCTCTTGTTATTCCTCAGCTCAGACCTGTTCTTCAGGGAACAAAACCTATTTTACTACTACATTAATAAAGTCCCATCCAGGATCAACTGGAGGGAATTGGTCTAATAACCCTGGAAAATTAAGTGTTGCCTCATGTCCTGCAGACCTAGTGGGGAAAATAGTTTGCTGGTCTACTATGGCACCCCTACATGTGTCTGATGGAGGAGGCCCCCAAGATTCTAATAGAGCAAAGCAAGTCCATTGAAAAATTCAACGGATGTTCAAGGAACTGTATCCCAGTCTGTTATATCACCCACTAGCATTACCCAACCACAGACCTTCTGAGATAGACCCTGCCACATATGACATCCTTGAGGCCACTCATGCCTTGCTTAATCGGTCCAACTCTCCCTTGACTGTAGATTGTTGGCTTTGCCTTCAGCAAGGATATCCTGTTCCACTAGCTATCCCAATTGATTATAGAAATAACTCTGCTACCAACCTCAGAGTGATAAGTTATAAGACTATGACCAATCTTGATGCATCTTGGTCCAGTTTTGTTGGTAGAAACTGCTTACCAACTCCACCATTTCTAGTACAGCCATTCATGTACTCCAATACTACTTGCTTTTTTTTCACCTGGCTATAATAATACCTGGGATTTAGATGTAGGGACTATAACCTTTAGTGGTTTTTCTGAGACATTCAATCTTTCACAGCCATTGTGCCCCCCTAATGGCACTGTATTCATTTGTGGAGGTAATAAGGCTTTTACTCAACTGCCTATCAACTGGACTGGACTATGTGTCTTAGCTGCCTTACTCCCAGACCTAAACATTATTCCAGGAGATGAGCCTGTCCCTATACCAACAATTGACTACATTACAGGGTGACCTAAACACACTGTCACTTTCATTTCTCTACTTGCAGGACTTGGAATAACTACAGCAGAGGCCTCAGGTACTGCAGGTTTGGGGGTCTCTCTTACTCACTATACTAAATTATCCAGACAATTGGTTTCTGATGTACAGATACTCTCAAGCACCATACAAGATCTTCAAGATCAGGTAGATTCCTTGGCAGAAGTGGTCCTACAAAATAGAAGAGGTTTAGACCTTCTAACTGCCAAACAGGGAGGCATTTGTTTGGCTTTGCAGGAGAAGTGCTGCTTCTATGCCAACAAGTCAGGAATCGTTAAGGACAAGATCAAACAGCTGCAAGAAGACCTAGAAAAACACCCACGAGCACTGGCTGATAATCCACTATGGACTGGATTCAGTGGACTCCTTCCCTATCTCCTTCCCTTCTTAGGTCCCCTCCTTTTCTTGCTGCTAGTCATATCTATAGGTCCTTTGATATTCAACAAGATTATGGCTTTCATCAAAGCTCAAATTGAGGCTATACAGGTGAAACTTATTCAGGTTCATTACCATTGGCTGGAGATGATGGATTGTGATGGTGCAACGTTTGATCAATATTAGATCACAATAGACCATCACCCCTGTGCGCTGAAATGGTCAGCCAATGACAGGTAAGATTCGTGAGAGCCCATACCAACCTAAGACAGGAAATGAGGGCAAGAGCCTCATTATCCAATGATGGGTAAGGATGCTGCTCTGGCATGGACAACCTAAGACAGGCGCAGTTCCCAAGGGATTGTCACTCCAGCTCTATAAAATAAAAAAGGGGGATCCGTCCAGAGCCGGCAGGTCACACGCCTTGCCTTGCCTCATGGTCAGGTGCCTTGGCTCATGGTCAGGCGCTTTTACTCATGGTCACACCCCTTGCCTCGTCTCATGCTGAGCTAAGATGGCACCTGGCAGATGCTGGCAGGGCATGCCATTACCTGTTTACACACCTGTCTGACCATACCACGTGCATCAGACTAGATTGCGTGGTGGTTCATGATTGGACAACTACACTTCCTTATTGGAGTTCTGGTGCGGGACTAGTCTTGCCTTCGCGCACTTTACTCTGATTGGTTTCTGTACTTTATATTAACTGTGTTTATTCCTCTAATAAATGAGACTTGATCAGGCTTTAGTTTTGTCTCCATTTCTTGTGTCTCTTGTCTCACTCAATCCCAGCACCCCCCTCCAGGTACTCGTTGATGTCCTGCGGGCCGGGTCAAGGGGTGTACATCATAAAAAGAAAGAATGAGGTTAAACATAAAAAGAAATATAATTAATTTTTTTCTGTCCATATCAACAATTTCCCAATATATTCCCATGAAAGTGAAAGTATGTATCTGAAAATGATTTGTGTATGTGGACCTACCAAGAGATACTCTCTACAAAGGAAGGACATTCAATACTGTTAGTGAATCAAGATTCTGAAGGGAAGCTCACTCAAGACCAGGTTTCTGTAGTTCTCCAACATCACATCTCTGTATAATTTCTGCTGAGCCTGGTCCAGGCATCCCCATTCCTCTTGATAGAAATCAATGGCCACATCCATGAATGTCAATGGTTTCTAAAATAAGAATAAGCATATAAATGACACTTTGACCATATGATCATTCACAGAGGTTATAACTTAACCCAATGAGTGTTAAGAGAGCTGGTTCTGAAAAAGGTGAGGAACCTCAATGATTCAATAAGATAATTTTTAAAAAAGCTTGCTTGTCTAATGTATTATGTAACTCTGAGGAAAGAGGAAGACATAAGTCCAAAAGAAGTGTATATCCTATACTTTTGTGAACTAAAATGTAAAATTAAAATAAAAGAATATATTTGTATATTTTGTGTATTTCTAAGATGAGAAAGTTACACTGAGTTAGATGATTGCTTCCCAAATTGAAATGAGCACAAACATGGATTGGACATGTTGCTAATGCATAGATGGAGTCACTAGTCCTGAGACAGGATGTGGGTTTCTGAGTATGTAGCAAGCTCTTCATTGATGACAGTAGCACTTGTCCAAGAATAACAATGAGGTAGAACACTAAAGAAGAGTTCATTCATAAATCTGAATTCAAATATTTTAAGCAGTTTGTATAGTTTGCTACAATATCAAATAGCAACAAGAATCCTTTTATATCATTTCAAATACACACCTATCACTCCAAGACTTTGTCATATCTTAATGCATACACCCAAAATAATCTATTGACAGTGGTAATAGTTTTTTGTTTTTTGGTAATCTTTGAGGACATATTGTCATACATCCAATTAATGCTTTTCCTGGGTTTTTTGCAAGTTGACCTGGCCTACAATTCACAAAAAGGAACATAAATATCAAAATAAAGTCTGAAATTAAAAGAATTTTTAGAGCACTTATTGGCAGTTATTATAACTGAGGAGAGTAATGCAAACATATTAAGGAGGCAATAAAATCAAATTGATTAAATTTTATATTTTAGTACATATGGGAAAAGAGCCACTTTTTATGCACTAAAACAAGACAACTTTTCATGTAAATGAAAGTAAAAATATTCAGTTGTTTAAAATTATAATTCAACTTCTGATTGATGCTTTGTTTGTTTAAGACACTACTGAGATATAACATTGAAGAAAAGAATAAAAAAGTTAGAATTTCTGAGTCTCTTTTTATAGTTTTCACTTATCATCTATGACCTATATTTTAGAATATTATGTACTGAGAAATAGGCTTCTTTAAGTTGTTTCTTTTACTGAAAATGTAAGGAGATTTGAATGTGTATGACTTTGACCTTGAGGTAGAATAAAATGAAAACAGACAAAGCTATGGTTTCCTTCAAGCCTCCAGTTACAAAGCCAACGAGCAGTAAACAAATGAGAGTTTTTGTTCTCCAAAGCAAGTCATAAGTAAAGAAATATTAAAAAAAACCAATAATTTCTGTATAAAACATGGTGGTTTACATAGAACATTTAAAAAAATTCTAAGGAGATAATTTAAAAAGTTAAATTTATTATCATTATTGGGAAAAATCTGGCAGATAGATTTTATATAAAGTGTCAATGCACATAAAAGGAGAGCATTACGATTTTGATATGAGTGGCCATAATGAAGAATAATGAAATTAAAAGTAGAGCATAATGACAATCTTCTTCTGATAAAAGTTTTACTTGATGTTTGATACGTGTTCCATGCTATAGAAGTGCTAAAGGGTAGTTGAATAGACACTTTAATATTCTAGTGAGTGTCTTCATTTCATGGTTTGCTTTAGTATAATGAAAATCTTTCTAATATGTACTATGAGAAAGCAATTCTGATTTAATGGAAGGGATGCCAAAAGATTCAAGATTAATGTCATCCATTATGAGCATGTAAAACTGAGGGAAAGATCACAGAATTGGGCTCAATTTTGCCCCCATGGGAGATGTAAGGGTCAAGTCTACAGACATTGATGGGAAAGATGAAGAAAGATGGACTCTTAGAGCATGGGTTTCCAGGTGGAAACTGTTCCTTGCTCACTATGTCAACTTTTTCTCCCAGTCCTCTCAGGCTGATTCTCTAGTTTAGTATGGTACACATCATGCTTGTCATAGTAAAGGAAGTGATGGATTGACCCAGTGGCAGTGTTGGAAATCTTCCCAAATGTCACACTTGGACAGGGCTCCTCCAAGGAAGATGGACAGAGGGAAAGAGGTGCTGGCACCAAGTGAGGGCATGGCACAGGGTGCTGGAAAGTTCAGAGGAGCTAGAGGCCCAGGTGGCAGGACAAGCCTAGAGAGCAATAAACTCCTATGGCCATGACAGTCTGCAAAGCCCACACAAGGGACAGCAGTCCAAACTTCATCATGCCTGAGTGAGTAGAAGCAGAAAGACAAGGACATGCCTAACCTGTCTCCCATGTGGGAATGATGAAGCCCCATTAGGCACATGGTGGGCAGTCTGGGAGAGTGGTAAACAAAGTAGCCCAGTTTTGTTCAGGACAGCATGACAGACAGGACCCATCTTGTTTCTGAGGTGAGCTGGTTCATCTCCATCCCTCAAAGATTTCAGACATGCACAAAGCTGCAGAACATCTTGCTGGCTGAGAACTTTGGAAATCTTCCTCTAGTGAGAGTAGGCAGTTGTGGTAGGGTAGGGGAGGGGGTTTCCTTGAGAAATCAGCTGAGGAGTGGATGGATGGGGATTTCCAGAGACTTCAGAGCTCATGCCTGGTCTGATAGCAACCATGATTCAATGCTCCAAATGTGGCCTGATTTGCCAAATGAGGAAGTTCCTTCCTGACTCCTCTAGGCAGGGAAGACAAAAAAAACAGGCCTTGCCAAGACTCATGTGGATGAAAAGTGACCAAGAAAAGACAGATTTGGGCTCCCTGAATGCAACAGGGAGTGATTCTCTTCTAAATATTCTCTTTCAAAACTTCATTACCATAGGAAATGAATGGAATCCTCTTTTAATGTGCATTTTGTTATTTCTTAAAGTTGATGGAGCACTCAAATGGAATGTAAAAATAATAAGCATGGTTTACTTCCTTAGCAATGTCTAATGACTCTACAATAGCAAATTCAAATCTATGGTACTAACACATTTAAATGTCAAAAAGAAAATATGTTCAATACTACAGGTCATGAATCTATCACATCAATAAAAATGAAGTGTGCAAATTGAGGGGATGCTCCTATAATAATGGGCTACAAATTAACTTCTGTAAAGTAAATAAAGTAGTTTAAGACATGTTACAAAAAAAATAAATAGTAGGAAAGGAAGTTTGCAAATTTAAAAAAACATGCTATTTGGGAAGAAAAATGCAGCCCCAGATCTGGAACACACCTGAAAACCAGCTACATCTGCTTTCTTCTCTTTCCCTAGAAAAAATAACAGAATGTATCAAACAACATTACTCTATGTAAATTTATGATTACACAAATGGTATGCCTTTACGCCATGTACAAACAGAGAAACAACATGTATCCCATTTGTTTACAATAAAAATAAATAAATAAATAAATAAATACTACCTACAAAAAAAAAAAAAAAAGAATGATGTTGGTCACGAGCTTAGCATCAATAGCCTTTACAATGTTCAGGAATGTTTCTACTATCTCTATTTTTTCTAGTGTTTTCAGCATGAAGCGGTGTTTTATTTTTCTGCATCAATTGAAGTAACCATGATTCTTATCCTAAGTCTATTGACATGATGGATTACATTTATTGATTTATGAATGTTGAACCATCCCTGCATTCCAGGAATTGTGCACCACTTGATTGTGGTGCACAATTTTCTTAATATGTTTTTGGATACGGTTTGCCAATATTTTGTTAAGGATCTTAGCATCTACATTCATCAAGGATACTGGTCTAAAATTTTTTTTCCTTGATGTGTCTTTTCCTGGTTTGGGTATGTGGGTGATATAGCTTCATAGAATGGGTTTGGTAGGGTACTCTCCTTTTCTATTTCCTGGAATACTTTGAGAAGTATTGGAATGAGTTCTCTTTGAAGGTCTTGTAGAACTTGGCTGACAATCCGACTGGTCCTGGGCTTTTCTTGGATGGTAGATTTTTAATGGCTTCTTCTATTTCATTGCTTGATATTGATCTGTTTAAATCGTGTATGTCCTCCTGGTAATTTGGGAGGAGCATATGTCTCTAGAAATTTGTCAATGTCTTCCGTTGTTTCTATTTTGTTGGAATACAGATTTTCAAAGTAGCTTCTCATTATGTTCTGTATCTCAGTGGTGTCAGTCATATTTCCTTTTGCATCATGTATTTTAGTAATTTGAGTCTTCTCTCTCCTTCTCTTTGTTATTGTGGCTAAGGGTTTATCTATTTTTTTTTTTCTTTCTCAAAGAACCAACCTTTTGTTATATCAATTTTTTGATATTAATATTCAATATATTATTTAGAAACTTATTGGGAAAACATTGGGAAGGTTTTACTGTATTGGGACACAAAATAATGCACAATAAAAAATTGGCAGTAGTACATAGATAAAATATATGAAAATGAACAATTGTAGCTGTGCTCAAGTTAAAAGGAGGCTGTGATTGCTTTAGTATAATAATAGATGGATAAAGAGGCATTCCTCTGAGCTTGGATGTGGTGTTTAGCCTTTGTTGCTTTCTTAGTTTCAATATAGATTCTAGATATATTTTACAAAATAAAAACATTTAAGTTAGTCATTAATATAATTTGTGATTTTCCTGTGTTTAGTGTAATTCTTTAAGAATCAGAATAAGATTGTAGTCTGGTATTATATGAAATCAGAATAGACTAAATATTAACTATAAATTGATTTCTTTGCCCTTTAATAATAGTAAAAGTTTTTCACTGTTAAACACTGGAGTTCATGCTGGGGGTAGTTTCTTAGAAAATCTAGTGATGTGTTTGTTCTGAAGTTTGAAGGCTGGCAGATCATGGTGCCCTCAGTTTAGCAGGGAGACCAGGTTGTTTTAATGTAGCTGGGAGATGAGGTTGTTTTTGTCTAGGCTGTCATACCGAGAGAATGTGTACTTTGAGAAGAAGAGTACATTGTACTTTTGAATGTTTTTCTTATTTTAAACTAACCATAAAATTATATGATCATCAGTAAAGAAAAATATCTATAAAAAGGCTGGCAGAAAAAATAAAGAGAGATTCAGCCTCTGAATGTCTGGTGTCTCTGTGTGCTATTTCTCCACCTTGCTGAAGCCTCCCATCCACCTAGGATCCCCGACCATTAGGGCTGAAACCCCGCATATCTCCAGAGTAATAATTACTTAGTAGACAATGAATCTTATGTGAGCAATTCAGGATTTGCAAAGCACTATGATATATATGACTATTTCAGTCACATATTTTGCTTCTGTATCTAAAGAGCTGACCATGAAATTGTAGAGGAAGAACAGTTTATTTAAGGGCTGATGGTTTCAGAGGTCCATAGAAGTCTGGCTCCACTCCTCAGGGATTGAGGTGAGCATGAACATCACAGTGGAAGAGTGTGGCAGAGGGAAACAGCTCACATTGCAATGAGGAAGCAAAAAGAGAGTGTCCAGTCTCCAGATAAAAATACATACCCCAAAGTCATACCCCAATTCCAATCTCCTCCAGCCACACCCTACCTACCCCTTTAGTTACTGCAGTTAATTCCAATCAGGGCATTAAATACCTGAAGGAGTTACAACTCTCACAACCCAATCACATCTTCTCTTAACCCTCTTGCCTTTTCTCAAAAATGGGCTCTTGGGAGGTCATCTTACATACAAAATATAACAATAATTTAGCATTAAACTGCAATATCCAGAGAATAGGATATATGACTGACAGTCACAATATCTTAGGAGAGAAAATCTGATGTGGTAAAGCCATAATTCACCAACTTATCTGACCCACAAACTTGATGAAATGTATTGATATTTATGCATTCACAATAGAGGAAAATTTTGTTTTCTTCTTATTTTTCTGATAGATTTTACAAAGTTCAGCTCTGGAATTTGATTTAAAATCACCTCCCACACTGGAAAAGATGTGATAAACTTATTATCAGCATTCATGGAAAAGAAAATGGTGAAGAAAAATTTTTGATTAATGTAAAGTAAGGACAATAATTTTTCTGAAATCCAACTCTATCCTTCTTCTTTGGATACATTTTCTAGTGTTTAAAGTGCTACTAGTAAAATTATTTTGCATTTATTAAAAATGGAACTTGAAATAAGTGAACAAATCTTGAATTACAATCCAAAAAATGAACATACTAATTGTTAGACCTACTCTTCAAGTCCACTCATGGTGTCTCCTGTGGAATTCTCTAATACCTATTTTTACTTACTGAGGGACATTGTGTATTCTGGAACACATGAACATGTATGAGTTTTCCTTAGAGTTTGTTCTAATTTCCCTTCTTTCACATATCAGAGAGAAAAATAACTCCTGTATTTTCCCTTTAATACCAGTGTCTAATTTATAGGCTACCAAAAATCTCCATAAAAAGGAAGAAGTGGAAAAAAGTCTTTATATACTCATTTCATAAATGTTTTCCTATGTAGATCAAAGGGATAATAGGAAATGCTCCTAAGCCACAGAAAACCAGGTTATCTCCTGACAATCATCTCCCCATTCCTCTGACTGTCATCTAAGAAGAGAGGACCAGACACCAATAAGGCTCTACAAAAGCCAAGAGAAATAACCTCTGTGGGCTTCAAGTTTAATGCCCTGGCAGATGTGATATTTATTGCTTGCAAAAAAGAATGATGGTGGGTGAGGAAACTACTTTATGTCCTTTCAGTATTAGTTAACTTGTCATCTATGTGACCAAAAATACCTGACAAAAATAATTTAAAAAAGAATTTTTTCATTTTGAATTGCAATTTCAAAGAATTCAATCCATGCTTGGCTGTCTCCAAGACATCAACATCATGGAAGAAAGACATGGAGAAAATCTGCTGTGTCATGGAATCTAGGAAGCAGAGAGAGGCAGGAAGATGTTGGAAGAAGGTAAACCCGTGCATGCACCTCCCAGTGACCATTTCCTCTAAGTAGGTTCTAGCTCCCAGGACTACAGGCACTGACACACTCATCCACTGAAGATGCAGAACCTTTCTGATTCTATGTTAGCCTAAAAGTGTCATCTCTGACTCCTGCTGCACTGGTAACTCGGTTACCAACACATATTATTTGGGGAACAGTCCAGTTTCAAATAGGAACAGTTTCCAAAACAAACTGATAATATGAATGTGCCTACAGAACACTGAAGGAAGGGAGGCACAAAATCTTTTGCCAGCAGAGTGAGACAATTATTATCTGCTAAACTCCCATGTGGAGTATTAATCACCTGAATATAAATATTTTTAAGCTACCGTTCATTACTTGGAGATAAATGGGAATATGCTGTGTCTGATTCAGTGTTGCATGGGAAAAAATAGTTGATAATCCCATGAACTGGAGAAGGAAAACAGACTATTGGAAATGTGGTGAGGGCACTCAAAATGTGAGAATTTATCACTCCCTGAGCAGCTAGAATGAGGAAAGAGTATCTTAGATTTGAGATCCTTCTTATACTGTGAAAGACTCAGAAGAGGTGATGCCTGAGGACAAAGAATGAACTGAGGTCCTATGGGAAAACACATCCTCCCACACAGGAAACACATATGTCTATCTGGAGTCTTGCCTCATGACCATTTTAGTCACTCTAAACAAACTGTGGAGATACAGAGATGCACAGTGATGGATGGCATTATGAGGAAACTAAAGTTTACGATCACAATTTATTAAGAGTTCACACTGAAAAATTTGCCTGGCCAGGGTGTTGCTATTTCTGACACTAAGGAGTCACCTGTCCATCATTATGACCAAATACACAATCTGGACAACTATGGCTTATCTTTGACATTTACCACAGTAACATGATTCATTTTGGTCACATAGTCTGAGGTGCAGAAAAACCTTTATTCTTATTTTTGCTGAAAGAAAGCACCAAAAATATCAGAGCTTAAAGTAACAGAAGCCTATTCTTTTTCACAAATGTATGTTTTAGTGCCATAGACCAATGTCAAAGTGTTAGCAGACCCACACTGCCTTCAGAGAGTCAGGGGAGAATCATTCAGCCTTCTGGTTGCTACTAGCACTCCTTGACTTATGTTCATAAATACTTCTCTTCCCTTGTGTTGATGCAGCCATGAAAACTTGAAGATACATAATCTACCCTTACAAAGATAATAGTAGTACCACAACATGTTACAACCCTCAAACTGCACAGGGTCTGGGCACCATCAAACCAGAGATAGAAGATCCTGCAATAAGCTTATCAAGAAACCTTGAATTATAAGAGAAAAATAACTCATTATCCTTTCCTGATACCAATATGCATTATTAAAGTATAAATTTGCAATAATAAAGACCAAGCAATCTTGAAACAAAGAAATCCATAGGTATATAAAAAGTAGTTGTACTTTAAATAGAAACAGAAGGGTCTATATAAGTCCAATGACATTGAGTCTAACATTAAATGTGGAGGCATAATACTACCAAATCTAAAGGTACATGTTTGTGCTTGGGGCACAGTTCATTGAAAGTGTGCGTACAGAATGTGCAAGGCCCTGGGCTCAAACTCCAGCACAAAAATAAAAGGCTTATGCTCAGAGTAGAGGGAGATGACATTGGAAATATAACACCATAGGGTGCTGCTGACCACTCCTCCTCCAGGAACACATAGTATAATGATATTGTTTCAAGTCCCTCTTGGCAAAATAATAAATGAATCAATAGACTTTTGTACATAGGACCACAAAGAAAATATCTGCCATCAAATGTGGAAGAAAACCTAGGGTCAAATTGGACATCAGATGACAATTGGGCCACTCTCTATCCTATCCTGCATCAATGAGTTCAAAGGGAAAATACATGGCTCACTTTCAGCCTTAGTGGGTGGCATTTACTGAGGTGACTCTCCAAACTCTAATCTACAGTAACTGTAGCCCTGCCAATTCCCCCAGAAAGAAGGTTTCCTATTCACTGGATAGCTCATCTCTAACATCTTTCGTTGTGTGGACTTCCTGCTGAACTCCCAAGCTCTGGGGTCAAAGTTCACTGAGCATGTTCAAATCTCCAAAGAGCCAAATAAGGGGTTTTGAAAATAGAAAATTAAAGAGCTTAAGACAATGCTCTGTGACTTACTTTGACCAACAAACCATGAACAGATGCTCCGGGCCATGGCCTATAATATCAAGATAGACTACATCATTCCATACAGTATGTGTCCTGCCTCCAGATTGGAAACAGCTACGCTAAGGTGGAGTTCTCTCACATTGGGTGCCTGGGTGACCACAATAAGTAGAGCCTCCTCCCAACACACACTTAATAATTAGTGTGACCAAGAAATCGACCTTGGTTTAACTAAGTCATTGGGGGTATTTTCTCAAGAAACTTGGATATATCCTGATTTCTGAATTGTTGCCAAATGCTGCTATTCTTTTTCCTCTGCAAGTTTCAACAATTCTTTATCTTTGTTTTCCCCTTCTCAGCTTATTATTGAAACTTTGACCCTTTATCAGAAAAAAAAAAAGAGAAGCAAGTAGTATAAACAATATCAAACCACAAAAAGTGCAGATTTTCTATGAGTATTCAAGTATATCCATGGAGTTCATCAACAGGGATCAGGGAAGAGGAGTTATATGTCAAAGGAGTGAATTTTTCCTTAGAAGAAATTCGACAGAATAGTCTGCCATCTACTATTGCTGATACCAGAGTTTCTATCTAGCTTGATTCATGCATTTAATAGGGGAAAATACAGTATGCCACTGCTAGTCTGAGTGAGAGTTCACTTCCTGATTACTGTCCTTCCACTACTCATCCCAGGAATACGTCCAGGTCTAACAAATACTCCTAGAATTTATACAGGTACTGACTATTTAACTAATACATTTCCTTCAAAAGACTACAACCTTGAACTCCAATTTCTGGAGTAAATGTGACTGAACATGTTCAAATCACAGAGATTACAATCAAATCAATTGGCTTTGCCTTGCAAGCACAAACGTGGATAAAAAATGATGCCTGGAATCTAACAAACTTGCATCAGGGATTAAAGATAACAGGGAAACAGATTTCCTGCAGCTTGAACATAGCTGTAGGAATGGATATTATAAAACACATGAAAAATAAAACAAACTCTAGATTATAAGGAAATGGATACAAGAAAACCTTTGTACAGCTGTTGATGAGAGTATAAATTTGGTTACTTTTTTTTCAAAAATAGTTTGCAAAATCCTTTTAAAAACAATTGAATCAGAAATATGTGATTCAGTTATAATTCTGAGTATACATCTAAAAGACTCAGAATCATTGTCAAAGAAATAGCTGAACTCCATTTTCATTGCAGCACTATTCATGGTAGCAAAAATTTAAAAAAAAAAAAGTCTTTTAGAAAAATTGTTTTCCTTGATACAGAGGAATAACCCCAAGGACATTTAACCACTGAGCCACATCTCCAGCATATTTTTCTGTTTCATTTGGAGACAGGGTCTTGCTGAGTTGCTCAGTGCCCAGATAAGTTCCTGCAGCTGGCTTTGAATTATGATCCTCCTGCCTCAACCTCCTGGGCTACTGGAATAATATTTAGAGTCACTTAATGTCAAGAGATTCCTCTCAGCTCTAGGGCATCCAGCTACTCTCTTGAGAGATTCCACCCAACAATTCAAACTGCTCTCCAAGAGGACAAGACTCAGAGGCTGATATTCACTACATACCCCATGGAGTTATGAACACAGCAGATGTGGGCATCTTATATCGGTCATTTCTGAAGGACAGGACTAGGAAGACTTGACAGATTGAGATAACAAGGATCACACAGTCCATTCTTCACTGGTGAATCTTAACACAAAATATTGTGATAATGTGTCTGTGCCTTGGAAGACAGAGGGACAAGAGGCACACACAGTTTGTACAAATGCTCAAGTGATACTTCCCTGTTTCCTTCTCGCATAAATTGTTCACAAACATGAAACAAAAATTTCAACCTGTGCCATTCAGTATTTGAAGAAGTAACAATATATTTTACCAAATTGAAATATAGCCTGGGAAACAAATTGATAATGTTGAGTGGGAAAATTGGCATTGCGAATGTTAACTGTAGCTCAAAATTTAGAAAATTTTCCTATATATACACACAAATACACCACAGTATTTTCATAATCATGAACATCTACAAGAAATGGAACCTCATTAGAGATATATTCCATGCTTCAATAATCACAGCAAAATGAGTTGTCATGTGCAACTGAAAAGAACCAATCAAAAAAGAAAATTTAGTAATTCATGCATAGACCAAGGACTAGCAGGGATGGAGCCCATGTTCTGGATTTGAGTTGCTTCTTCCTGAATATTCAGCTAGCTCAGCAGGAAGGAGGAACTGAGGCCTCTAGAGACCACATCTCCTTTCATGCAGGAACCCCATGGAGTCGGGGTCCTCCTTTCACCATCCTCTCAGTCTTCAGTACACAGCCTGTGAAGATGCTGGGCTGCCAGCACAGGGACACCCTCATCCTCCTCCAATAATATTACAGAAGTTCTGCTCTCAATCCCAGGAACTCTATGCTGCCAGCACCCTGATGTCCTCATGGGGCCTCAGGCAGAGTCTGAGAACACCGTGCACTCATGTGACAAGATGCACAGCGTCCAGCTACTGGACGCAGTAGATGTAGACGTGGGGACTGAGGGCTGAGCCCCACAGAGGAGGATGATCGCGGCAGACTGAGAGGACCAGGAGCAGCCCCATCGCCATTTCTACTCCCGCCACCACCTGTCCCAAGGGCTTGGGCTTCGCCCTGGCTCCAGCTGCCTGAAGTACACTCACCATTTCCTGGTCTTCACTCTGCCCCACATTCTCCCTCTGGGTATCTCCTTCCCTGTGTCGCACAGAAACTTGGGGCTCCTGAGCACAGGAGGATAAGCTAGAAGTGGATCTGGAGAATGGCGGAGTCGAAGACAAAGGCCAGCGCTAGGTTTCAGAAGCCCGCCCTCCTTGCTGGCTGCATGCGGATTGGGCAGTCCTCACCCCGGTGCCTCTGATTGGACAGGTGTTGAGACCCTGGCCCCTGACTCTGAGCCTAGAGAACCACCTCTGAGTGACAGTCCAATGTGGCCAATCCAGGAATTAATGAGAACAGATCACAGACTTTGGGCTGTCGATTTTGGTTTTTGCGATACTAGGACTCAACCCAAGGGCACTTTACACTGAAGCAAATTCCCACTCCTTTCTAATGTTTTAGACAGGGTCTCATGAATTTGCTTAGGCTTGCTTCAGGATCAGAGGCACATACCACCGCACCTGGCTTTAGTTTTTGTGTTTCATTTGCTGTGATTGAACCCAGAGCTTCAGCTTCAGCGACTTTAAGGCAGGGTTTTCTTGCAGTAGTGGAAATTTGTATTTATCATTGTATATATGGTCATAATGAATTATGAATTATATATGTACATATGTTTCATGAATGGAAATGATATAATGGAAATTAGTTTAATTCCAAATCATGTCTCTGATTTCCGGTCTTATGGGAATGCTGTGGTTGTTTATTTGGGGGGCTGGGTGCGGCACCCAGGGAGTGGTCAGAGAAATGCTAAACCACTAAGCCACATCCCCAATTCATTTTATATTTTATTTAGAGACAAGCTGTCAGCTAAGTTGCCTAGGACCTTGTTCAATTGCTGAGACTGACTTTGAACTTGCAATTCTCCTACCTCAGTAACCAAGTGACTGGAATTACAGGAGTGCATCACCAGAGCGGTCTCCTGTCTCAATCTTTCCAGTCACTGAGAGAGCAGGCACATCCCACCACACCTGGCTATTATTTCTTTGTGTGTTTCACTTTTGAGTTACTAAGAATTGAACCCAGAGCTTCAGACTGCAGCTATTTTAATGTTGGGTTTCCTTGCAGTAGTAGGATTTAGACTACCCAGGATGGTAATTGCATTTAATTTTGATTATAAGGCCATATTAATTTATTGTGTGTTATTCATGAATAAAATTTTCTGAAATTACTTTAAATTTCCATTGAACTTTTTTGCTCCCTTGTGTCCCCGTATGAGAAGTAGGACCCTGACTCCCTTGCATCTTCAAATCTCTCACACATTGGGATAGTGCTGCTGAGAACCTTTGACCCCATAACTTATTATGTGTAATGCCAGAACAGGAAAATCTATAGAAACTGAGAGCAAATGATTTCCACGGTGCATACTGTTAGAGAAACATGAACAAAGGACATGTTTTTTGAAATAAAGAATGAATTAATAAATTGATATATGATGGTTTCAAAAATCTGTGAATATACAAGTTGAACTGTACAACTTTACCTGCTGAGTTTTAGAATAATTGAATTATGTCACAATGAAGCCCTTTCAGATGTTTTTATTCAGTCAAGTTTTGCGTGTAACATTTTAGATTCTGTGTTCAAAACTTTCATCAAATGTGACTTTCCTCATGCATGATGCAGTCTGAAATGCATATATATATAAATGGAGGAAAATATCTGAAGCATATTAACTGGATGAATAAGGGTGGTTAACTCACAGGTATGGACTTCAGAAGTAATGGAAAAAGGTGAAAATGAATTTATCTGCATATCATTATGAAGGCTATTCAATAAATACAAAATCATTAGATATCACAATACTCAATTACATATTTTATTTTATTGACTAGAATATTAACCTTGAGTCTTAAGCCTTGCTCTCTAAAGAGAGACCTATAAGACATAGGGAATTCTGGGGAGTAGGACAGGTCGTATATTCCCTGGTAATTAACATAAGAAGTTGCTGCTTGATTGTAATGAATGACTGCATTAAGGGCACAGTAACCCCTAAAGTCAAATGAATGTACTTGCTATCTATGTCCCAGGCATGTGGTTATTTGGTGGGTATAGAGGAAACTAGTCCCAGTGGACCCTGCTCTGCTTCCTGTGCAGGTCATTGTGCCTCCGCATTCACAATAATAAAGACTGAAGTATGAAAATGTCATGAGAAATGAGGATCAGAACACCAAGATGTGGAAGCAAGCTTATTTGTGGTGCCAAGGCTCAGAGAGGTAATTCCCACAGCATGAGCCCCATACACAGCAGGATTTTTAGTGTTACAATAAGCAATTTTGGAGTACAACAAGCAAGGGACATGGTGCTCTTCAGTTGGAGGGTACAATTTATATTCCTTGTACAGGTAGAAGAGTGTCAACAGCCTAGAAAATTCAGCTCATATACAGTAGGTACTTTTACTGCACTGAGCCTAAAGAGGGATGGCTCTGTCCCTTCTATTTAGCTCCTGCTTCTTCTACTGTAATTCAATTCCTACATGTACCTGCATCCACTGCAAGCTTCTATGCTCAATAGCCATAAGAAGCACTCCTGTGTCAGGCTGCAAAACCACAACCTGTCAACTCTTAAACTGCTCATTTCCATTCTGTTCTACCCCAAAACAACAGCCAGATTTATGCATCACACTGCAGTTCCAAATTCAAAGACATCCCTGTGGCTTCTTCCCATCTCCCTCAGAGTGGGCGGATGCCAGCTTGCTATGGAGCTGTTGCTGTTCACTGTACATAGGTCCTAGTAGTTGGAACACACTGTCCTTAACCCTGCTTGTTTCTCTGGTCAGGAATCTTGTGCCTCTCCTCCTCCCTGCTCATCCAGTTCATCTTCGCAGTCCTGCTAAGCCTTAGCCCCTCCTGTTCTTCTGTTTCTTCTGTTTTTTCTCTGCTTCCAGAATCCACATGAGTCCTGTTCACTGTCTTCTCAGACCACTCTGGCTGAAACTTAGCTTGTTCTCTGACCAGAGGTGTCTTCCCCATGTCAGTAGTCACACCCAGCTCACCAATTCCAGTGATTTTAATTAATTGGTGTTGATGTCTATCTGCTGTGAGGTCACTGTTGGCCACTGGCACTTTCTTAAAATGCCTTCTTCTTGACTTAGAAAAGTCAAAATGATTGCTGCCTTTTTTCTCCTGAGTGTCCTGGGTGAGACTTCTGCCTTTTCCCCAACCAAGAGGCTTAATCTCCATTAAATTTTCATCCCAGGGGTGAGTTATGAACTCCAGCCCTCTGCATACAGCTGAGAGATGACACCTGTAATGTCTCCCAGTTCACACGAACTCACCACATCCAGATCTAGACCCTTCTCCATCCATCTGCACTTCACCCCACAACTTCTCAGAAACTGGTGACACCAGCAATCCAGTGGTCCTGGGAGAAATGTGGGAATCATTTGTGTGCCTCTGTCACCCACTGTCCCACATCTGACCTCACCAGATATAAATGCCTTGAATATGCATTTGAGGCTGAGTGTGGCCATTGCTCACCACCACATGACCCTCACCAACCCTGCCTGCCCTGGCTCTACTTCTCACCAACCACCTTCTGACTGAGCACTGCTCCTTTCTGACAGTTGAGTGGGAGTTCACCTCTGTGCCTGGCTCTGTGCTTGGACCATTCACCTCTTAATCATTCAAGAATCATCACCCACTGAGTGGGGTTATCTCACTTTGTCCCGGAGCCTGATGCACATGAAAATAATTAAATGTTTTGTATTGAGATAACTGAGATGGACCCTGAGTCAGAAATGGTGAAGTGAGACCCAGTGCCCTGTATCCAATCTTCCTGAGTGTCCTTGTCTTGAAAACCTGTGTTGTGGCCTCATCAGGTGATGACAACAGCACAGTCAGGATGCAGAAGGCCTCCAGTGCAGAGGGCCCCTCCTGTCTCACTCTTGTCACCTCTTCCCCTCTCCAGCCCTGTCATATCCTTAACCTCTGAAGGCATGGAAGCTGTTCTTCCTGGGTACACCTGGCACAATCACCAGTGTGCCTTGAGTGGCACTCAGCTGTGTGCAAGCTTTTGGATTTTTAGTGTGATTTTTCTAGGGATTTGTCTAAGCTGCTGTGTGTCAACACTTCATTTTCTCTTTGATAAGTGTTTTCCTGGGTCTTGGATATAAGTCTCTTGGCTTGACCCTTCACCCACCATCTTACTTCATGAATTCCTCAGGATAAGGACATTGACTGACTTCCCTTTAATTATAGTTTCTTTGATTGCCTTCACCTGAAGTCTTTTGCCATTTTCTCTAAAGGTTTCCTGATTTCCTACTGTTGTGTTTTGACAATACCTTACTCATAGAAGATAGAAGTTCCTTGCTCAAAGTGTGGCTTGAATTTTGTCTTTGAATGGAGTTTGAATCCAGAACGTGTCCCATTCATAGGGGTCCTGGCTATCTCTAGTGGGTACATGGTGGCCAATTTGTGTAGACATAAGAGGCAGTTACAGCACCAGCCTTTCCCTGAAAGCATCCCCAGAAGGGAGGGCCCCCAGGATCATCGTGCTGTTAATGTGTTTCATTGTTGTGTGGCACCTGGTGGGCTGCATTATGTTTGTACATATTATTTGGAAAAGTGAGCCAATTCATCATTGTACCTAGATATTTGTGGCCAATGGCTTTGCCACCATCAGCTTTTTGGTCTTTATCAGTACTGAAAAACATATCATTAACTTTTTGAAATCTGTGTTGGGGAGGACAGGAAATGTGTAATTATGCTCTGATGCCTAAGTTTCCTTCACATGAGTCAGTGCACAGTGGTACTGTGTGGCATGGCAGAACTTCTCTCTGGATGACATGACCACATATGGAGATAGGCTTTCTCTGTTAAACCTCCTTATTTGATACCCAGCTGTTGTCTTCACTGTGCCACCTTCCATTCTTCCATAAGTCATCCAGGTGGCTTTAGTTCCCTCCACCTGTGGATACTGGTGTCACTGAGAGCATCAGAAACATCTATGGCACCAAATCTAATGGAGCCTCCTTGGTCGCCCTCAATTTCACTTTGAGTGGACTTCAGTACAAGAGTCCCTGCCTTTCTTTTTACAATTCTCTCTTCCCAGAAATTCATGTTGTTCCATTTCCCTGGTTTTTTATCCCTTAACTGAATGACCCTGCACTCTGTATCCTTCATGGTCTTCTCACCTTTGCTAAATATGGGCATGTCCCCAGGTCAGAGCAAGGTTCCTGTGCTTCTCCAACTTCACCTCACACTAGGTCACCTCAGTATCATGGCAGAAAGCATTCTCCACCTCTCCTGCCTCACAAGTGTCCGTCTTCTTCCCAGCCCTCTGCTCTCACCTGTGGATCTGTCCACATGGATATCCAGATGGCATTTTAAGCAACACAAGAACCTTTCTCAAAACCAGTACCCTTTTTCCGGCTCATAGCCAGCATGTTCCTGTCAGCCAGAGGAAGAGGTGGCCAGAAGCAGTGTTCCCACACTCTCCCCTGTCCTGGTTCAGCCAGTGTCAGCATCCTCAGACCTTTGCAGCAGGATCAGATTTGCAACCACACCCTCTGGCCCTGCAGGACTGTATTGACTTGCTGTGTAGCTGGAAGGCAGTCTCCAGTGAGTAAGAGCTTTGTAACAGAACTGGAGGAGGCTTGACTCATGTCCACTTGAAACATGATTTTTTGGGAAGCCATCTGCCAGGAGTGTCTCTGGTTCATGACACTCCAGAGTGCATTACCACTCTGCAGCACACACCAGCTCAACCACAGGGGCCTCAGGCTGGAACCCACAGAGGGAGGCCTGGGAGGGGCAGCAGCTGACTGTCATGGGGGGTGCCCCGTCCCACTTGGGAGGGTTTCCCCTTCATCACAGGAAGCTGTGACATCTTTGTCTCCTGTGACACTAATTTTCCATAAAGGGAATGTTTGAACTGCCATACATTTCTGCTGCCTGCAGGTCAGATGGACTTTGTCTACTTCAGGCCCTTCTGATTTGGGACCACCTTTGTCACAAGCACTGTGCCAAGTTTGTGATTGTGGCCAACTGAAGTCCTGGTCTTGGCCATGATTGGGGACAGCTATGACCTGGTGGGTGGAACCTCAGCAGTGTGTGCATGGGAAGTGGCCTTGGGCACACCATGACAAGTTTTGTGACTCAGGTTGAGACCTGAGGCCTCAGGAGTCTCATCTGAGGACACAACTCTTTGGTGCCAGGGCTTGTAGCTGGGTCTGAAGGCTCCTGTAAGCATTTCAGGTTTCAAACCCTATATTTGTAGTCCTCTGTCACAGCCACAAGTCTTCTGAGGAGTATGCAAACCAAAATCAACTGTGTCAGTCCTGTGGAGCCATTAAAATGGGTCCTGTGGAAGGCAGAGCTCTGACCTTTGACTCTGCAGTGTATTCTGTGTCCCTTGATGTTTCTAGGTGATGAGAAAGTGAGTTTAAAGTATGTAATTCAAAATAAGTTATTTATTTGTATATGTTCAGTGAATAGAGTTGTAACATACCTGTGCACACCGGTGACTTGAGGCACATTTCAGAGGTGACTGATCACCTTGCCTCATCTTCCCAGATGCCTGCTGAGGCCAGCGAGCCTCTGAACAGTCAGTGAAGCACTCCATAGCCTCTGTCCTCATGCCCAGTGTGCAAAGGTTGGGTAGCCTCTGATGAAGTCAGGGCTCTTCCAATGTTCAACTATCATTTCAGCAGGTGGGCCTGTTCACAATGGGGTTGCAGGAGGTCAGCCAGCATAGAGTTGTGGCTAGAACAGAGACACAGCAGCCCCTCTGTGGGCTCAGGCCTTATTCTGAGGTCACTTGTCATTCCTGTGGTTCTCCTTGGATCACAACTTGGCATTATATCACCAGCCAGCACCCCACTGTTAGGTTTGTGTGTAGTCTTGTTCCCTGCCCAGCCATTCACACAGGAGTAGAATGCTGCCAGGGCTATGGACCCTTGGTGTGGTTGACCACCTGGCTTAAATGTGAGAGTGACCATCCAGGTGAGTGTGGGCCTGCATGCATGGAGCCTTCTGGAAACCTACCTTCTTCACTTGCAGTGATGCTCACTAGTTGCACATATGTCTCTTTCCCGTTCCTCCTGTGTGTACCTAGGTATTGTCCAGCCTGGTGTCCACTTTGTTTGCTTGTCCCCAGATTTCTTTGGCTGTTTCTAAATAGATCTGTGCTGGTGGGTTAGTGGTCATACCAACACCACATGTGCCAGCCTTGGTCACCAGAGGGCTTCAGAGGTGCTGTCTGGTGCCACCTGGTGCACAGGTTCCGAAGGGTGGGCCCCCAGGACCCAGGAGAGGCCTGCCAACACAGCTCCTTTGCAAAGGAGAATACTGAAGCCCCTATAGGGACAGTAGGTTCACACAGCCCTGCATGTGTTCTGCACAGCACATCCCAAGGTTGGGCAGAAGCAAGGGGCCAGTAGCCTCCCCATAGCCAGAGGGGTGACCTCCTTTGCCACTAACATCTACCTCCTGCATGCTGCAGGGTCCCCCACTGGGGCCAGGCAAACCTGCTGGCCATGCAGGTGTCAAGCAAGCTTCTGCCAAAATCACTGCAGGCAGGACATCCTAAGGTTCACACTGTCATGCAGCATTCAGAGGATCACTTACCATCTTCCTCCTCTTATTTTTCCATTTCCTAAAATGATTTTTAAGGGGTACAACACTTTTAGCTCATGACTTGGTTTTAAAGAGACAACTGAATTTAGTCCTGCTCTTACTGTCTTCTCATCGACCTGTGGGCTTGGTTCATACTGTGAAGCTGGAAGGAAAAATAGAAAGCACCACTGGAGGCCCAGGCCCTACTGGGCTGTGTGGCTGCCAAGACCACCTCAGACACCAGGGCACTGGCTTCCCAGCACACAGAGACCCAGGCCCTGCTGCCCTGTGGGACACTCCCAGAGGCACCTACAAGACCATCATCTGTAGGAACCAAAGTTGCTTGAACAAGATCATCTTTCTAGCTGATTTTCTAAAGAGAAAGAAAATACTCACTTTACATTTTGATTTTAATTTTTACACTCTCAATATTCAGAATTCTTTGACCCTGGCTATAAGTTGCAAGATGTTTTCAGACTAAGAATGTAATTATTTCCTTATTGTATTTTTTAAAAACTAAAGTCATATTTAAGTTTTTCTTTGAAAGAAGGAGGCAAAGAAACATTTTTTTTAAATTAAATGTTTTGGTAGTTTCCACATGAAATGACTGTGAATATATTTTCATTGTTTCTCAGTGTATTTACTTCATAAAGTAAAAAGATTTATACAAAGAATCTTGGAATGAACATTCTAGTTTTTAGCCTATTTGCCACCATTTTCTAGTGGCTACCTTGAATTTCCTGCTCTACTAATAGAGCTTTCTACTGTTTACATGGTGCAGCCACTGACTGGTGCCTCTTGGTGCGACCACTGTCTGTTACTAATAACCTGCTCTGAAGACCAGGAAAAAAGAAAGAAGAAAAAAAATGCCCAAAGAGAATCCTCATCTTACCCTGTTAGGACAGAGAGAGATGGTGCACTGCTTTAGTCTGATCATGGGAACACCTATATGATGGTGAGTTTTCACCTTCAGGCTAACTCCTTCCTCTCAAGAACAAAACTATCATGGAAACCTGTGCCACAGACATAGATTAGTTGTCAATGCAGACAATGAAGGACCCTCTGGATGTGCCCAGGCTGCTCATTGGATGTACAAGTAGTCAAAACCACAGCCAGGAGGCCATTATATGCTTCAGATATTATGTTCTCTTTCCTGAGACTGTTTGCTCGTTCACATGACATCCACCTGGGAATGAACATGGGAGGTCCTGTGTGCTGATAGGTGACATTCCCAGGAAATAGCATCTATACATCTCTTCAAGAGTGTAATCATTGTACTCAGCTGTAAAGAAGAATGGAATTATGTCAATTGTGGGAAATGAATGAAAGTGGAGGACATCATGCTAAGCGAAATAAGCCCAACTCAGAATATAAAGGATCAAGTGTTTTCTCTAATATGTGTAATATAGAAACAAAAATGGAATGAAGAAAAGAGAGTGGATATTACAAAAAAAGAAAGAAGAAGAGCACGATAGAGGCTTGCAGGGAGGGGGGATAAGAGGGATTCCTCACTGAGGCACTGAGGAAGGAGACTGATCAAATGATGTTTTGCACATACATGAATATATCAGGAAGAACACACTGTTGGGTTTTTCAAGATGGCGGCCTAGAAGGTGGCTGCATTTCATGTTGCTCCAGGACTCAGGATTCAAAAGAGGAGATATTGAGACACTTGGGACCAACTCAAAGCAGCCAGAAAACTCTCACCCGTTGGGAAGGCGTCCTGGATGGGACGGTGGTCCCGGAACGCAGGAAACTTTGTGAAGTAGAGCTGCCGGCGAGACGCCCCTCCCCCAGCTGGAGTAGTGAACTCGGACAACTGGGAGCGCCCTAAAGGAGGCCGCTCGGCACAGCGCTGGGATTCGGAGCAACCACTGGGGCTCCGGCGGTTGCCCAGGGGAGGAGTGGCGAGGAGAGCTGTGTGGACTCAGAACACCGGGGACTGCCCTGAGGAGGAGGAGGAACATGGCCACTTGGATTCGGAGTGACTGCACCAGAGATACAGGCGGTTGCCAGAGGAGAAGCTCCGTGGCGAGCTGTTTGGACTCAGAACGACTGCTTCTGAACACCGGGGCCTGCCCTGAGGATGAGGAGGAGGAAGAGGAGCGCGGCCTCTTGGATTCAGAGTGATTACACCAGAGCTACAGGCGGTTGTCAGAGAAGGGGATGCGTGGTGAGCTGTTTGGACTCAGACCACTTCTGAACACCGGGGCCTGCCCAGAGGAGTAGGAGGAGGAGGAGGAGGAGCGCGGCTGGTGCTTTGGACTCGCAGTGACTGCATTAGCGCTCCAGGCGGCCGCGCAGAGGAGAAGGCGAGTGGTGAGTTGTTTGGACTTAAAGGGACAGCTCCTGAACTAAGGGGGGCTGCCTGGAGGAGAAGCGTGGTGGGTCTCTTGGTCTTGAGTGGCCGCACCAGAGCTCCGGGTGGTTGCCCAGAGGACGCATGCAGCGGGTCACGAGGATTCAGAGCCACTGAGAGCGACCGCTCCTGAACACCCGGGGGGTTATCTGGAGAAGGAGGAGGAATGGGGACGGTCACTTCGACTCGAAGTGATTGATTGCCCAGGGCTACGGGTGGTTGGTGGGAGGAGGCACGAAGTGAGTTTCTTGGACTCCTAGTGACCGCACCAGAATACTGGGCGGCTGTCTGGAGGAAGAAGCGTGTGGCGGGTCTCTGGGACTCAGAGCGATGGTTCGGGTCCCCAGGTGGCTGCTCAGAGGGGCCGCATAGCCAGGCAATTAGGTGCAGAGCAGGGTCCCAGGATCTAGGAGGCTTCTGGGTGGAAGAGCCGCACAGAGACAGGCTTAGGGCGGAGCGAAGGTTAAAGGTCTGTGGGCAGATTCTCTGAGGAGGGGCAGCCTAAGGAGATTCATCTGCGAAGGGTGAGGCTTCCAGGCCCAGGAGGTAGGGCCGGGACCCTGGGAACGTTGCAGAGGAAGGCAGCCCAGCCCAGGCGGTAGCTGTAAATTGAGGGGAACCTGTAGGAGGGAACTGACCAGCGAGACCTCCCCACCGGGTGAGTCTTCCCTGCTGGGTGAGGTTTCCCCACAAGGACGGTAAAACCAGAGACTCAGGCCCAAACAGGCCTTGCCCCAGCCCGCAGCCTAGGTCCCCTTTGGATGACCACTGGTCAACAAGTGGAGGCACCTCTGCCCACTAGCAGGGATTATACCCCACCTGAAGACCACCACTCCTAGAGAGGAAGCTTCCTTGTGGAACACCGCATTATCAACTTCCTCTAAGACTTCAGCCTACTGAAGGCTAAGGGGGGATATATATAGAAATCTTCAGGGACATTGTAAGTCAATAGAGGAAATCTGCAATATCTCAGTGGTCCACTAATACCTGAACAGTATGAGAAAACAAGGAAAGAAAATGCTGCAAACAAATCTAGATGTTACATCAATAAAACCCAATGACAGCATGGCAGAAGAAATGACAGAAAAGGAGTTCAGAATGTACATAATTAAAATGATCGGAGAAGCAAACGATGAGATGAAAGAGCAAATGCAAGCATCGAATGATCGCACCAATCATACTTCAGATAGAGCACTAATCTCCAAAATCTATAAAGAACACAAAAAACTCTACTCCAAGAATTCAAATAATCCAGTCGACAAATGGGCTAAGGAAATGAATAGACACTTCACAGAAGAAGATCTACAAGCAGTCAACAAACATATAGAAAAATGTTCAACATCTCTAGTAGTAAGAGGAATGCAAGTCAAAACTACCCTAAGATTCCATCTCACCCCAATTAGAATGGCGATTATCAAGAATATGAGCAACAACAGGTGTTGGCGAGGATGTGGGGAGAAAGGTACACTCATACATTGCTGGTGGGGCTGCAAATTAGTGCAGCCACTCTGGAAAGCAGTGTGGAGATTCCTTAGAAAACTTGGAATGGACCCGCCATTTGACTCAGCTATCCCACTCCTTGGCCTATACCCAAAGGACTTAAAATCAGCATACTACAGAGACACATCCAAATCAATGTTCATCGCTGCTCAATTCACAATAGCCAGACTGTGGAACCAACCTAGATGCCCTTCAATTGATGAGTGGATAAAGAATCTGTGGTATATATATACAATGGAATATTACTCAGCCATAAAGAATGATAAAATTATGGCATTTGCAGGCAAATGGATGAAATTGGAGAATATCATGCTAAGTGAGATAAGCCAATCTCAAAAAGCCAAAGGACGAATGATATCTCTAATAAGTGGAGGATGACACATAATGGGGGGGAGGGAAGGGTTAGTGTTAGGGGTAGAGTTAGGGTTAGGGAGGGGGCAAGTATGGAGGAAGGAAGTACTGTATAGAGGGTAAAGAGGGGTGGGAGGGGTGGGGGATGGGAAAAAATAACAGAATGAATCAAACAACATTACTCTATGTAAATTTATGATTACACAAATGGAATGCCTTTACGCCATGTAGAAACAGAGAAAGAACATGTATCCCATTTGTTTACAATAAAACAAAATAAAAAAAAAAAAGAGAGCAAACACAGGAAGCAAAAGATCATTTCAATAAAGAGTTTGAGATATTGAAAAAAACCAAGCAGAAATCCTTGACATGAAGGAAACAATAAACCAAATTAAGAACTCCATAGAAAACATATCCAATAGGATAGAACACCTGGAAGACAGAACCTCAGACATTGAAGAAAAAATACTTAACCTTGAAAACAAAGTTGAACAAACAGAGAAGACGGTAAGAAATCATGAACAGAATCTTCAAGAACTATGGGATATCATGAAAAGGCCAAATTTAAGAATTATTGGGATTGAGGAAGGCCTAGAGAAACAAGCCAAAGGAATGAACAATTTATTCAATGAAATAATATCAGAAAATTTCCCAAATCTGAAGAATGAAATGGAAAATCAAGTTCAAGAGGCTTATAGGACTCCAAATACACAAAATTACAACAGACAAACACCAAGGCACATTATAATGAAAATACCTAACATACAAAATAAAGACAGAATTTAAAAGGCTGTGAGAGAAAAGAACCAAAGTACATTCAGGGGGAAACCAATACGGATATCAGCAGATTTTTCAATCCAGACCCTAAAAGCTAGAAGGGCCTGGAACAACATTTTTCAAGCCCTGAAAGAAAATGGATGCCAACCAAGAATCTTATGCCCAGCAAAACTTACCTTCAAATTTGACGATGAAATAAAATCCTTCCATGATAAACAAAAGCTAAATGAATTTACAAAAAGAAAGCCAGCATTACAGAACATTCTCAGCAAAATATTCCATGAGGAAGAGATGAAAAACAAAGAAGCAAATCAGCAAAGGGAGGAATTATCGTAAAGGAATTGTCAAATAAAGGAGGAAACAAGCTGTGCAAACAAATAAATAAACAAAATTTTAAAAATGAACCAAATGACCGGGAAACCAAATCATATCTCTATAAAAACCCTGAGTGTTAATGGCCTGAATTCATCAATCAAAAGACATAGACTGGCAGACTGGATTAAAAAGAAAGATCCAACAATATGTTGCCTGCAAGAGACTCACCTCATAGAAAAAGATACCCATAGACTAAAGGTGAAAGGATGGGGAAAAACATACCATGCACATGGACTCAGCAAAAAAGCTGGAGTATCCATCCTCATTTCGGATAATGTGGACTTCAAGTCAAAGTTAGTCAGAAGGGATAAAGAAGGTCATTTCATACTGCTTAAGGGAAGCATAAATCAGCAAGATATAACAATCATAAACATCTATGCCCAAACAGTGGCTCATCCATGTATGTCAAACAAATCCTTCTCAATTTCAGAAACCAAATAGACCATAACACAATAACACTAGGTGATTTTAACACGCCTCTCTCACCAGTGGACAGATCTTCCAGACAAAAATTGAACAAAGAAATCATAGATCTCAATAACACAATCAATAATTTAGACTTAATGGACATTTATAGAATATACCATCCAACCAAGAGCGAATACACTTTCTTCTCAGCAGTAAACGGATCCTTCCCTAAAATAGACCATATATGATGCCACAACGCTAATGTTAGCAAATACAAGAAGATAGACACACTACCATGTATTCTATCAGATCATAATGGATTGAAGTTAGAAATAAATGAAAGAGTAAAACACAGAAACTATTCCAACATCTGGAGATTAAACAATATGCTATTATATGATGAATGGATAACAGAAGATATTAGGAAGGAAATTAAAAAATTCTTAGAGGCAAATGAGAAAAAAGAAACATCATATCAATATCTCTGGGACACTATGAAAGCAGTACTTAGAGGGAAATTTATTTCATGGAGCGCATTTAATAAAAGAAGTAAAACTCAACAAATAAACGACCTAACACTACAGCTCAAAGCCCTAGGAAAAGAAGAACAGAACAGCAACAAAAGTAGTAGAAGACAGGAAATAGTTAAACTCAGAGCTGAAATCAATGAAATTGAAACAAAAGAAACAATACAAAAAATTGACAAAATAAATAGTTGGTTCTTCAAAAAAATAAACAAAATTGATCAACCTTTAGCCACACTAACAAAGAGAAGACGAGAGAAAACCCAAATCACTAAAATTCGGAATGAACAAGGAAATATCACAACAGACAGAATGGATATACAAAACATAATTAGAAGCTATTTTGAAAATCTATACTCCAACAAAATAGAAAATTTCGAAGACATCAACAGGTTTCTAGAGACATATGAATTGCCTAAACTGAACGAGGAGGACATAAACAATTTAAATAGACCAATTTCAAGTACTGAAATAGAAGAAGTCATGAAAAGCATACCAACAAAGAAAAGTCGGGGACCAGATGGGTTCTCAGCCGAGTTCTACAAAACCTTTAAAGAAGAGCTCATTCCAATACTTCTCAAAGTATTCCATAAAATAGAAGAGGAGGGAACCCTCCCAAACTCATTCTATGAAGCCAATATCACACTGATACCTAAACCAGACAGAGAGTCATCAAGGAAAGAAAATTTCAGACCAATATCCTAAATGAACATCGACGCAAAAATTCTCAACAAAATTTTAGCAAATCACATACAAAAACATATTAAAAAATAGTGCACCTTGATCAAGTGGGTTTCATCCCAGGGATGCAAGGTTGGTTCAACATTAGGAAATCAATAAATGTATTTCACCATATTAATAGACTTAAAGTCAAGAATCACATGATTATTTCAATAGATGCAGAAAAAGCATTTGATAAAATACAGCACCCCTTCATGCTCAAAACACTAGAAAAAATAGGGATAGTGGGAACATTCCTTAACATTGTAAAGGCCATTTATGCTAAGCCCATGGCTAATATCATTCTAAATGGTGAAAAACTGAAAGCATTCCCCCTAAAAAGTGGAACAAGGCAGGGATGCCCTCTTTCACCATTTCTGTTCAACATCATTCTTGAGACTCTGGCCAGAGCAATTAGACATACCAAAGAAATTAAATGGATACGAATTGGAAAAGAAGAACTCAAACTATCCCTGTTCGCTGATGACATGATTATATATTTAGAGGAACCTGGAAATTCCACCAGAAAACTCTTAGAACTCATAAGTGAATTCAGTAAAGTAGCAGCTTACAAGATCAATGCCCATAAATCCAACACATTTTTATACATAAATGATGAATCTTCAGAAAGAGAAATTAGGAAAACTACCCCATTCAAAATAGCCTCGAAAAAAATAAAATACTTGGGAATCAATCTCACAAAAGAGGTGAAAGACCTCTACAATGAGAACTATACAACACTAAAGAAAGAAATTAAAAAACTCCTTAGAAGATGGAAAGATCTTCCATGTTCTTGGATAGGAAGAATTAATATTGTCAAAATGGCCATACTACCTAAAGAGCAATACAAATTCAATGCAATTCCAATTAAAATCCCAATGACGTACCTAACAGAAATGGAGCAAGCAATTATGAAATTCATCTGGAAGAATAAGAAACCCAGAATAGCTAAAGCAATCCTTAGCAGGAAGAGTGAAACAGGGGGTATTGCAATACCAGATCTTCAACTCTACTACAAAGCAATAGTAACAAAAACGGCATGGTATTGGTACCAAAATAGAAAGGTAGATCAATGGTACAGAATAGAGGACACGGACACAAACCCAAATAAATACAATTTTCTCATACTAGACAAAGGTGCCAAAAATATGCAATGGAGAAAAGATAGCCTCTTCAACAAATGGTGCTGGGAGAATTGGAAATCCATATGCAACAGAATGAAACTAAACCCATATCTCTCACCATGCACGAAACTAAACTCAAAATGGATTAAGGACCTCGGAATCAGACCAGAGACTCTGCAGATTATAGAAGAAAAATTAGGTCCAAATCTTCACCTTGTTGGTCTAGGATCAGACTTCCTTAACAGGACTCCCATAGCACAAGAAATAAAAGCTAGAATCAACCACTGGGATAGATTTAAATTAAAAAGCTTTCTCTCAGCAAAGAAAACTATCAGCAATGCGAAGAAAGAGCCTACAGAGTGGGAGAATATCTTTGCCAATCATACTTCAGATAGAGCACTAATCTCCAGAATCTATAAAGAACTCAAAAAACTCTACTCCAAGAATTCAAATAATCCAGTCGACAAATGGGCTAAGGAAATGAATAGACACTTCACAGAAGAAGATCTACAAGCAATCAACAAACATGTGGAAAAATGCTCAACATCTCTAGTAATAAGAGAAATGCAAATCAAAACCACCCTAAGATTCCATCTCACCCCAATTAGAATGGCGATTATCAAGAATACGAGCAACAACAGGTGTTAGCGAGTATGTGGGGAGAAAAGTACACTCATACATTGCTGGTGGGGCTGCAAATTAGTGCAGCCACTCTGGAAAGCAGTGTGGAGATTCCTTAGAAAAGTTGTAATGGACCCTCCATTTGACCCAGCTATCCCACTCCTTGGCCTATACCCAAAGCACTTAAAATCAGCATACTACAGAGATACAGCCACATCAATGTTCATAGCTGCTCAATTCACAATAGCCAGACTGTGGAACCAACCTAGATGCCCTTCAATTGATGAGTGGATAAAGAAACTGTGGTATATATATACAATGGAATATTACTCAGCCATAAAGAATGATAAAATTATGGCATTTGCAGGCAAATGGATGAAATTGGAGAATATCATGCTAAGTGAGCTAAGCCAATCTCAAAAAGCCAAAGGACGAATGATATCGTTAATAAATGGTGGATGACACATAATGGGGGGGAGGGAAGGGTTAGTGTTAGGGTTAGAGTTAGGGTTAGGGAGTGGGGCAAGTATGGAGGAAGGAAGTACTGTATAGAGGGAAAAAAGGGGTGGGAGGGGTGGGGGGAAGGGAAAAAAATAAGAGAATGAATCAAACAACATTACTCTATGTAAATTTATGATTACACAAATGGTATGCCTTTACGCCATGTACAAACAGAGAAACAACATGTATCCCATTTGTTTACAATAAAAAAAAGAACACACTGTTAAGATAATTATGAATCACTAATAAAAATGTTTTTTTTTTTTTTTTTGTACTGGGGATTAAACTCAAGGCTCTTAACCACTGAACTACATCCGCAGTCCTTTTTTCTAATATTTTATTTGATACACAACCTCTTTGATCTTAGGATGGCTTTGAACCTGCCATCCACCTGCTTCAGTTTCCAAAGCTCCTGGGATTACAGGTGTGCTCCATTGAACTAAACTAAAAAAATATTTTAAAGCGATTCAAAATGGAAAAGCAGAGGACCTTATGTAGCCTCAGCTGAATTCTACCACACATTTATAAAATAACTAATGTTATTGCTTCTCCAATTGCTCCATGAAACAGAAAATGAAGGGAAATGCTTCAAAATCTATTTAACAGTGCTCATGTAACTTTCATACCAAAACCACATAGGGACAGACCACACAAAGAAAACTGTAGAGTGATTTGTCTGAGAATATAGTTGCAAAAATACCTCATAAAATATTAGCTAATCATATTCACAAACATGTTGAGAAGATTGTACATCACGATCCATTTTGTTTCATACCAGGATGCCAGGGTCATTCAATATATGCAAATAAATAAACATAATTCACCATATAAGTAGAATTAAGAGCAAGATTACATGATCATCTCAATAGATGCAGAACAAGTTTTGCAAAATTTTAGTGCCATTTCATAATAAAAACCTTGAAGAAATTAGGCTCAATAGCAACTTATCTCAGCATCATGAAGACTATATATGACAAACTCAAAGCCAACATCACACCAAGCAGAAGAGTACTGAAAGCATTTCTTCTAAATTAGGATCAAGAGAAGGATGCCTACTCTCTCCATTCCTATTTGATACAGCACAGGAAATTTTAGCCACAGCATAGAGGTAAGAAGAGAAAACCAAAGACATACCAACAGGAAGGGAAGAAGTCAAAAGATCAGTTTGCAGATCATATGATCCTACATAAGAATGAAACCACTCCACCAGAAGACATCTGAACTGACAAACAAATTCAAAACAGAGAAAGATACAAGATCAACATAAACTCAATTTCTTTTGTAGATAATCAATAATGAATCCACTGAAAAAGAAGAGAGGAAAAAATACCATTCACAATACACTTTAAAGAAATCTCCAAAAATAAATCCACTCAAAGAGGTTAAGGATATTATAATCAAACTTATGAAACTCTAAAGAGAGAGAAAGACACTAGAAGATGAAATGAAGTTCAGTGTTCTTGAGTAGGCAGAATATTGTTGAAATGGCCATATTATCCTTGTATACAGAGCCAGTGTGATTCCCATCATAATACCAGTGGCATTATTCACAAAAGTGGAAAAAATAATCCTATCATACAAAATAATAAATGATCTAGAAGAGTTAAAGCACCACTGACCAATGAGAACAATGCTGGGGTCATCACAATACCTGATCTCAACTTACATTACAGAGCTCTAGTAAAAAAAAAAAACAGCATGGTACTGGCACCAAAATAAACATGAAGGCCGATGGAAAAGAGTACAAGGCAGAGGCATTGTGCACATGTTTACAGTCACCAGATCCTGGACCAAGATGCCAAGAAAATCTTTAAAAAATGCTTTTTAATAAATGGTGCTGGGAAAACTGGATATTCATATGTAGAAGAGTAACACTTCGTCCCTATTTCTCACCCTGCATACACAAAATCATCTCAAAAGCTCACTGAAGACCTAGAAGGTACACCAGAAATAGTGCAGCTTCAAGAAAAAAAATAGCATCAACTCCGGCAGACTGGCACAAGAAACAACTTCCTTACTAAGACAGTTAATACTCAAGAAATAAAATCAAGAATCAGTAAGGGGGATGACTTCGAATTAAAAATGTTCCATGCAGCAAAAAATAATAATTAAAAATGTGAAAAGAGCCTACAGAATGGGAGAAAAAATTCCAGGTTCTCTTCCAGCAGAGGATAAATATGCAGAATACAGGAAGAAACAAAAACATTAACAAATCCCCTATACCCAGTAAATAAAAATGCCAATTAACTAAAAAGGCATTGCTTCAAAAAAATTTAAAAATGAAAAAACAGAAATAGTCAACAAATATGTGAAAAAAAATGTTGAACATCTTTAGCACTCAGGGAAATTCAAATCAAAACACTGAGATTTTATCTCCTATTACAATGTCACTCATCATTAATATGAATAATAATCAATGCTGTCAAAGAGGAAGATAAAAGAAAACTTTATATACTGTTGGATTGTCAATCACTACGATTAATGTGGAAATCACTATAGTGTTTTCTGAAATGTCTAGGAATGGAATTATCACATGACCCCCACTACATCCCAACTTGTCCAAAAGATCGTAAGTCAGAGTATTATAGAAATACATGCAGAAAAATATTTATAACATTGTTATTGACAATAACCTAGTAATGGAAGAATTCTAAACTTTTGGAAAAGTGAACAGATAAAGAAATGTGGCATGTGTACACAATGAATTTTACATGGCCACAACGAAGAAAATTTTGTCATCTGCAGATAAATGGATGGAAGTGGAGAGCATCATGTTAAATGAGAAAACCAAACTCAGGAAGTCAGCAGTCAAATGTTTTCTCCCATAGATGAAAGAGAGGGAGGAAAAAAGAAGAAAAATAAAAGGAACTTATGAAAATAGAAAGGAGAAAAGCAGAGTAGAAAAGGAAATTGGAGTAGGAAGTAGAAAGTGATGGAAAGTACTAGAAAATTAAATTGACAAAATTATGTGTACATAATATATGACACAATGAATCCTACATGAATAACTGTAGTGCACTAATTAACTTTTTTTAATGGAAACCAAAAGCTAAAGACCAATGAGATGTGGTTTCCATGTAAGTATTATTAGTCAAAATGTAATCATGGCTACAACTACCTGCAAAGGAGGATGAGAAATGAAGTTTCTAAAGTCATACAAAAGTCACAAGCTTTATTCTTAGTAACTGATAATACTTCCTCACACTTATGTCTCAACAAATATCTGAGTTTAACTTACTCACTTACAGATATCTGTTTGAAGGGCCAATGCTGGGGCAGGCAAGAAGCTACCACCATGTATTCCACCAGTTAAGTGGAAAAAAAATACCTGTCCTTCCCTGGCTTAGGGAACACTCACGGTGTACCAAGTACCTACTACGATTCAGCCCTATCTTTTAGATGAGTGAACAGAGCTTCTGAGTGCTTAAAGATCTATTCAAGACTGTACATGTATAAGTAGCCAGAATTCAAATGCATGCTGATCCACTCCAGAGCTTGGTCCATTAACATTTACTCTAGACTAGACACTACATCTGAGAATCACCATGAAAGCTTTTATAAATATAAAGACTCAGTCCTAATGCTTAAGATTCTTGTTTAACTTGTTGGAGCCACAGCACAGTTATTAGTGTATCTATCCCTCATTCTCACAATTAGGGATGCAGTCATTTTTCTATTAAAAATTAAGGAAATGTAGATAAAGATTGGCCTCACCTGCCCAAAGTCACTCAGAGTCCACAGTAGAACAAGGGTATTTGTTTACACCTCACTACCTCTCCAGAGAGCTCCTCCTGGTTCCACAAAAAAGGACACTCCAAAAAGTTAGGGGGACACTGGCCATTTCTGAGCCATGGTTCACCCCAGAAGCCTCCCAGGGGAAGAGTGTACATGAGGAAAATGATTCCAGGAGGCATTGGTGATCAATGACCCCTACCATGCCATAGAGGAGAGCAGAGTCCAGGTCATCAAAGGCAGAGGTGAGGCTGAACCAGGATTGGGCTGCATGTGGGGATAATTTTTTTTTTTAATCTCATGAAGCCCTGGGCTGCCTCCTGCCCAGAAGAGAACAGTGTAATTGAACACATGCTGGAAATCTTGTTCACCAGTGCTCTTCTCCTGTTTTATATTTTCCTTTCATGTGGCTTTGGAGGTCGCATGCCTTGGCATTTGTTCTAACTTTCCATCCATATAGAATTTTAGCCTAAAGATGTTACACTTTCCATTATAGATATTTCAATTTAGTTCAAATTTCCCATTCTCTCTAGAAATAACTATTTTGTATTTGTTATCATACCTGTTTTAACCCTTCACATATTGATAATGGTGGCCATAAAGACCTCTCTTCTAATTCCAATACCTGAACATCAGTGGGTCTGCTTCAAATGATTTTACTTTGCTTTGACTCTAGGTCACGGGTCTCCATTTGGTCTTTAATGTTTTATAAAACTTCTCATAAAGTACACAGGAGACTGATACTAATTTTACATGGCTTCTCACAGAGAAAATGCAGGACTTTATCCACCTCTATTAGTGAAGATGAGGGCTCATCATGCAGGTTCCTTAGAGCAGACACTGGCTTGGGCTCTGCCTCAGCTCTATGTTCAATCTGCCAGGGATCTCCTCAACCTGTGACCTTTAAATTTGCCTCTACTTGTTTATTTTCCATTTTATACTAGATTAATTTCAGTATATTACTTGGAGCTTGTAACACACATTTACCAGTTTGAAAATGGTGGCATACAGAACCAACACAACCCAGAATCCAGGTGCTCCATATGAGAACAGACTAGGGAATATGAGTCTGTTACACACTGTAAGAAGCAGACTGTCAGAGCCACTCGGAAACCACGGGAGTTGCCAGAAAACCCTCTCCCCAAACTAGAGGCTATGTAAACTGTGGAATGGGTTTGGGTTAATTTGATCTTAGGATAAAAATGAGAGTATCAAATGTCTCAACATGACTGGGACATAATACCAAACAAGATCCCTCTCCAGATGAGTCTAGGGCACTTAGAAAAAGGTTTTGAACCCAGGTCTCCCAGGACTGCTGTTATCAACAAGAGAATAAAGTAACATTAGGAAAGGGGTGACATGTTCCACTGGGAAAGTCACAGTTCTCTGTTCTCTAGTGGGATCTTGTCACCTTTCTACAGACATTAAAACTACACGCCTGGAGATACAGGACTTAAAAACTCCCTTTCCTAAAAACTTAAACTCTTTGGCTTCTTCTTAGCTGCTTGGAGCCTGCCCTGCTTTAGCCATCTGGGTTCGTGCTACTCTTTCCTCAGATGCAGAATTAGAGTGCAGGTGAATCCTAGAAAGGATGTGGAAGGAGAAAATTTGAGTCTACTAGTGAGATTTCCACTAGTTGCGGAGGAGATATCAGATCCAACAGTCCTTTTTATAATGTTAGCTTCTTTAATTTTGCTACCTTTATTTATTTTTATTGCAAACAAATGGGATATATGTTGTTTCTCTGTTTGTACATGGTAAAGGCATACCATTTGTGTAATCATAAATTTACATATGGTAATGGCATTTGATTCATTCTGTTATTTTTTTCCTCCCCCCCCCAGCTTCTTTAATTTAAAACCTCCTGAAATTAGTCAAGTTTTTGTGTAGGGAATATCAATTAATTTTAATTCTCCACTTTTTCAAATTTAATGTCATCTAGTGAAATAACTTACATATAATATCTATTCTAGAGATTTATACATTATTTATTTGGATATATATTATCAAGAAAGTTGTAAGTTTTAATTTCATATTTTTATGACTTATAATATTGCTTCTGTCATGTTTGAAAACCAAAAAGAACTATTATTAATGTAAGTGACTTCCATAGTTTGAATAATTGTAAGGTTTGTATTCTTTAGAAGGAAATGAGGTTCTATGATCAAAACCTCATTTCATAGACTGGAAACTCACACTGATATAAAACATATATTTAAATCTTGAGGTGAAGTCTGCATTCAAATTAATTTTACAAATTAAATATTCTCTTTCCCTGTACGCTATCAGCTAGGAAATGTTACATAAGAGAATCCTAATGAAAAGATTTGGATATACATTAAGCATTTTTAAAAAATCAAATGAATATGCTGGCAATTTTCCATTCATGGGCCAAACCACCAAAGAATGTAATTCACAATTTTGAGAAAAAGTATTTGTGTTCATTAGTTCTTTAAGATTTAGGGACTAGGGAGATAGCTCAGTTGGTAGAGTGCTTTCCTTGCAAGCATAAGGACCTGGGTTTGATCCCCAGCACCACAAAAAAAAAAAAAAAAAAAAAAAAAAAAAAAATTTAGTCACTAAAAAAATAAAATAAAATTTGCCCTTTGCAATTTCTGTCACAATGGAAATGCCTGGATTCAATTTTGCTTAGAGGAATATTTAGGTCACTCAAATTCCAGCCTGCCCTGGTCGCTGTACTTAGCTTTCAGTATTTTTTTTTTTTACAAACCTTGATTTTTTTATGTCATTAGCATGACCAGATAAATGTGAACATACCTCCTTTTGTTTTCAGTAAGACACAAAGTACAAGATGAGACGGGAAAGGAAAAGCTGTGGATCAGGAGAGAAGGACTTAAATCTTACATCATCACATCAATCAGATAAACTGACTTTCCTGCAGGACTACTTGGGTTTTCCAGTAATGACAACTTGGGATCTGCAAAGAAGCATCTTGGGGGCTTCCTGTCTCCTTACTTTAAAAGAACACCTTTTATTCTAGTGTCATTTCTTGGATAAAATTTAAAATAGTGATAATATAAATATTATGTCTGTAAGTATGAACCCTGGCAATTTAAAAAGCAACCAATAATTCTCACTTCGACTAGTCATTAGATATCATTCATTTGTCCAAATATTTGTCCAGGTTTTGCTCCTTACATTGCTGAAATTTGTGTATTTTGCAGCAGATGTGCCTTCAGGACTCACACCTGCTTAGTGATGGTTTTGGCTTCCCTGAGGGGCCAGCCATTTCTCTCTAGTGCTCATAGATTTTCACCACAAGTGGTGCCAAAAGGCAGAGGGTGCTGCCAACATTGATCTCAGTAACTAATCCACTTGCTTAAGCAGGGCCAGTCTCACCACCCAAATCCCCTTTGTCCATTTCTTCCTTAGTGAATAGAAGGGGGGAATGGCGAGAGTGGCAACAGTGGCAAAGCTGAGCTTTGTGATAATGACAGTCCAAAGCACATGAGCCTGCACATGCTAATTGGTGAATAAATAATAGAATTTATTTGTCATCTCATCCCTTAGAGGCAGGATGATGCTCGCACTAGAGATGATAGAACAGATGTGTGTTCCCTTCACTCCTTCACCCTGTAATCTGTCCACCCCAAATGTCCTAAGAACCCAGACTCGCAGTGGGGACTGCAGAGGGGTGTCTTCTTCCTGTAATTCTCTCTGCTTCTGTCCTGGCCTCCAGCTCATGTCCACTGCCTGGATGTTCTCACTGATTTGGGGGAACAGGTATGATGATGTATGTATCATAAGGCTGCCCATGATGCTGGTGACAGCAGGATGGCACAATGTCTAACATAAACATTTTCTTGATGTAGATATAAAGGGAGCCTTAACCATGAGGACACCCCAATATTCACTATTGGCTCTAACAAAAAAAAATTCTGAATATTTTTGGAAATGTCTTATATTTTATATGTGATCTATTTTACTCTGCTGACTTAGATTTTCCTTCTTGTTATCAGATGTGGATTCTTCAAATGAGAACTATTTTAGAAATTTATATTAAGCTCCTTGTGGTTTACACATCCTTACACACAGAATATCCTATCTGGGGGCAGCTTCCAATTTCCAGTGTGTAAGGTACAAAATTTGCACCTGGTACAAGAGGACATCCAGGTACTACACTGGTGTCAACACTCTTAAGACCCTAACTTGAGGAGTGTCTTTCACTTCACCCCACTGATGGCAGAGAGCTTGCATTCTGTCCCCTGATTTCCTAGACTGTACCATGTCAGGCATGATCATGATGGAGAACAGCTGGGAAGGGACATGCCTCAGGATTTCTCTGAGCTTATCTTAATTAATTATTCCCATTATCCAGGATGCTTTATAACAACAATGTTACATCAGCATGGACATTAAAATAGACCTTTCTTTACAATACTGCCATGATATATTTACATAATTTTAATCATATATACTTTTTTTTTTGGTGCTGGAGATTTAACCCAGGGCCTTGTGCATGCAAGGCAAGCACTCTATTAACTGAGCTATATCACCAGCCCCAATTATATATACTTGATGTTCATCTTTTAGTGGTATGATTGGTTGTGGGTCAAAACTGGAGATAGCACAATGACTAGAGGATTTCTCTGGCCTTTCTCCTGGCACTATGTGGAGAAATATTAGTTGTGCTCAAAATTACATCAAATTGTGTCCCTTTCTTTGAAGTATACTGTCAGGAAAGTATCTAAGATTTTCCTGCTACTGATTTAAAAATTTGCACTCAGAAACAATTTTACAATGGTTTTAAGGCAATGAACAAAAAAAAGATCATTGAATTTTTGAATATTATTGCAAATTCACAGCACCCATACACTCTGTTTTTCATTACTCCAGGTTGTAGGGCTGCAGACTCAAAGAAAGTGAAGTTAATGTCATCCAGGAGACTTAGGACACAGGTAATTAAAGCATGTTATTCAAGGAGTGCTATAAAACTTTGTTTTGGTAAGGCTCAAATGTTTACATGAATTAAATAAGATCCTGTATGTCACAGCAATGATGTAAAAGAATATAATTTGTTTTGTTTCATAATACGCATTTTGTTGTTGTTGAGAAAAGGCAATATTAAAACATTTTTTTATTGTAAAGAAATGGGATACATGTTGTTTCTCTGTTTGTACATGTAGTCAAGGCATACCATTTGTGTAATCATAAACTTACATAGGGTAATGTTGTTTGATTCATTCTGTTATTTTTTCCATTCCCTTCACCCCTCCCACCCCTCTTTCCCCCCTATACAGTCCTTCCTTTCTCCATTTTTGCCACCCTCCTTAACCCCAACCCTAAACCTAACCCTAACCCTAACATTAACCCCTCCCACCCCCATTATATGTAATCATCCGCTTATCAGCAAGATCATTCATCCTTTAGTTTTTTGAGATTGGCTTACTCACTTAGCATGATATACTCCAATTTCATCCATTTGCCTGCAAATGCCATGATTTTATCATTCTTCATGGCGAAGTAATATTCCATTGTATATATATGCCACAGTTTCTTTATCCATTCATCAATTGAAGGACATCTAGGTTGGTTCCACAATCTGGCTATCATGAATTGAGCAGCAATGAACATTGATGTGGCTGTATTTCTGTAGTATGATGATTTTAAGTCCTTTGGGTATAGGCTGAGGAGTGGGATAGCTGGGACAAATGGTGGTTCCATTCCAAACTTTCTGAGAAATCTACATACTGCTTTCCAGAGTGGCTGCAATAATTTGCAACCCCACCAGCAATATATGAGTGTACCTTTTTCCCCACATTCTCACCAACACCTATTGTTGCTTGTGTTCTTGATAATTGCCATTCTAATTGGGGTGAGATGGAATCTTAGGGTGGTTTTGATTTGCATTTCTCTTATTATTAGAGATGGTGAACATTTTTTTCATGTATCTGTGGATTGCTTGTACATCTTCTTCTTTGAAGTGTCTGTTCATTTCCTTAGTCCATTTGTTGATTGGGTTATTTGTATTCTTGGTGTAGAATTTTTTGAGTTCTTTATATATTCTGGAAATTAGTGCTCTATCTGAAGTATGAGTGGCAAAGATTTTCTTCCACTCTGTAGGCTCTCTCTTCACATTACTGATAGTTTTCTTTGTTAAGAGAAAGTTTTTAGTTTGATTGTATCCCAGTTTTTGATTCTTGCTTTTATTTCTTGTGCTGTGGGAGTCCTGTTAAGGAAGTCTGATCCTAAGCCAACAAGGTGAAGATTTGGACCTACTTTTTCTTCTATAAGATGCAGGGTGTCTGGTCTGATTCTGAGGTCCTTGATCCATTTTGAGTTGAGTTTTATGCAGGGTTTAAAACATTTTTTTGACACTTAACCACTGAGCCATATCTCCAGGCTTTTTAATTTTTTTTTTATATTGAGGTAGAGCCTGGCTAAGTTTCTTAGGATCTTGCTACATTACTGAGGCTGGCTTTGAATTAGCAGTCCTCCTGTCTCAGACTCATAAGCCACTGGTAGTACAGGAGTATGACACTGCACCTGGCCTAAAACATTTTTTGAAGTCAGTTATTACATGCGAATATGGATTATTTCAACTTATACCATAGAAATAAACAAGGGAAGAAAACAAGGGAATTTCAATTTGTGAATAAATTTATTAGAATTGGCACATGCCATTTGTATGTACATAGATCTCACAAAAAAGAATTAAATTCTAGTGATCAAATGTGACCCACAAAAGCTTGGACACATATGGACATTTGATTTATATCTTTGTTTTCTTCTTTCTAGATACCATGGGAGACAACCCCAAAATATTTAATGAGTGAATGGAGAAAATTGTGTCACTTTACCTGATCATTACTCGGGGAGAAAATCATCTTTTCCTAGTGATGGTAGAGAGTTTTTATTTTCCACTAATACTGCATGTTGCTTCTCATGCATTAAAACTGAAACAGATGATCACAAAAAGACCAAAATCAGAAAACTTCCTAGACCTATTATAAGAAAGAGAATGAGATAGATGATGGATGAGGAGTGCCAAAAACAGTTAAGAGAGGAAAGTAACTCTTGATGAGAGTATATAATAATTACTTATAAAATTCAAAATAACCAGAGAAGTGTTGGGAGGTTTGAAACATAAAAATGACAACATTTGAGAAGATGAGAAGTACCCAGATTAGATCACTACATACTGTATACACATACTGAATTATAATGCTGGGCTCCATATCCAAATATAAATAGTAGACTTCAATTAAAAATTGAAATAAACAAAAATCAACTCTTCAATGTTTTAACAAACTATCTACATCACCTTGGATTTTAAATAGTACTCCATGCTCATTGTTATTTAACTTTTCCATTTTTTCTTAGAATCTTGCCTTTTAGATCTACATTTCTACAGCATCATGAAATGATTTAGCCTCACACACATATTTTCTTATGACTGTTATTTTTCAATATGTGGCTGTAAATGATTTAAAATACATATGTATTTTAAGACACCTGACTTGCAGCACAAATATGCCTTCTATAGAAAATATTCCATCAGTAGTTCAATATAAAATTTTCAGTACCACTTTTGTACTTCAGTCTCTGAACTCAAAAATTGCTTCCTTTGTGGAGAAGAATATTGGAACTCTTTAGGAGATCCATTCAGGATTGGGTGACATGTTCTTTCTTTAATGAAAACCTTACAATGGAATGACCCTGAATCTACTTTAACTGTGACTTTAATTACCACCCTAAGTACAGATGACTGAGTAGGAAATATTAGAATATATTCCTACTAATATTTGATAACTGGATTTGGCTCACTTAGAAAAGTTATTCTGGTGATAATAACAGAATTTAAGACAGACAGTTACTCTAGCATTCGAAGACAGTACTAAAGTACCACCAAAAATATTTCTATACATACTCCTAAAATGTTTAACATCATGGAAATTTTGAGAGAACAACAGAAGTAGTCATTATAAAAAGAAGTGAATTAAACCTCCCATGACACATGCATGAGAAATGGCATAATTAAATCATAATGACCAATATTTCTTGAGGTCATTATATTTCTGAAACATTTCCACAGATTGTACTTCATCTTCTTTAACTCATATTTGTAGACTATATGTCACCTGACTGTCCATATTTCATACATGAGATGATCACTGTTTACCATCATAGACTGCTCAAGGTCATTCTTGAACTCGATGAAAGATCAGATATAAGTTCAATGTATATTACAGTGTATTTTCCTCAATGTTGTCTCATTTGATATTTTAAAGATATAGGTCTGGTACTAAACCAGAATAAAGACAACACTGAAATGATATATTTAACTGTAAATCTACTCCATTGACATTTAGTTCTTTACAAAGTTGGAATTCTCTATCATTATGCATTCCTACCAATTAAATTCAACACATATTGTAGAGCTTTCCATATGTACCTGGGGTTTTATGAAGATGAAAAAGATAAAAATGGGATGAGAATGTAGCTCAGTTGGTAGAGTACTTGCCTTGAAAGCACAAAACCCTGGTTTCAATCCCAAGCACTTCAAAAAAATATGAAAACCAAGTAATCCCCCAGAGAAAACAAAGATGAAATTACTAACTAAAACTATTTTCAATAGCATATGGTAATTGTGAATGGTACAAAAGGTGATGTACAGTGGGAAACCAACAATTGTTATATGATCCAGACCTGATTTGGAAATAACAGGAGAATGGCACCTGGAGGGTGTCAGAGAGACTTGAGTACTGAAGGGGGAAAAGTGTGTGTTGGGGTGATGGAACACATTTCCTGATGATATGAGTAGAGGCTGAGATTGATGATGATGTTACTATTTGAAATAAAGACTTTGTATTTTTTTCTCCTAAGATATAATGTGATTCTTTGCCCAAAAGATGAAAAAGACCAACCAACTATATGATCTTATTAGTATGAGAAATGCACTTTTCTCTGAAGTTGCCATTGGGATCTCAGCCAACATCATCCTTCTTCTCTTCCATATCTTCAGGTTCTTTCTCTAGCACAAGCTCAAGCCCACTGACTTGATCACTGGACTCTTGGCCCTAATCCACATAGGGATGATGATAATTATTGGGTATACTCCTACAAATATTTTTGTGCCTCAGGTCTTTTGGGATGACAACAAATGTAAATCATTGATCTCTACAGGTGTTTGAGGGGCTTCTCCATTTGTGCCACCTGCCTGCTGAGTGTCCTCCAGGCCATCACCCTCAGTCCCAGGAGCTCCTGCTTGGCAAAGTTCAAACATAAGTCCCCACATCAGAGCCTGTGTTCCCTTGTGTTCCTGTGGGTGTTCTACATGTCCCTGAATGCTCACTTCTCAATCTCTCCTACTGTGATCCCCAATGTGACCTCATGTGGTCTTGTAATTATTAGTGAATACTGCATGATTTTACCAGTGAGTTACTTCCTCAGACATTTATTTTCTGTATTAGTTGTATTCTGGGATGGCTTCCTTATAGGGCTCATGGCTCTCTCAAGTAGTTACATGGTGACCCTCTTGTGCAGGCATAAGAAGCACTTCCAGTGACTTTCCATCACCAGTCTTTCTCCCAAAGAATCTCCTGTACAGAGGGCCACCAGAACCTTCCTGCTGCTCATGAGTTTCTTCATGCTCATGTACTGTTTGGACTGCATCTTTTCTTCCTTAAGACCTATGTGGAACAATGACCGTGTTTGTCAATGTATCCAGATGATGGTGGCTAATGGCTATGCCACAACCCGTCCTTTGTTGCTAATCTGTACTGAAAAAATAAATTATTAACTTCTTCAAATTCTTTTTGGGAAAGACAAAACATGTTTCACTAGAGTGATAGGTACTTTTTCTGAATGTACCAAAACACTGGCTTCTGAATAGTAAATCACAGCACAGACTATATGATCCCTGGGTTAAATGAATATGGATATGTGCATGTTTTGCTAAATCTGTTTACTTTGAGACAATTGAATAAAAAATATGTAATAGAAACAGAAATCATTTACTTTTTTGAAATCACATAAGGGCCCAACCTGTCTACTTGGGGTCAGCAAGTGATTTTTATGAGGTAGGTCTCATGTTCATGGGCTTGGTTAGCCATTTGTAAGACATTAAGAGTGTACAGCACTTTTTATAAAGTGCTTCAGTCAGTTGTATTTTTGTCCAACCAAATATATCAATGTTTATTTCCCTGAATTACCAACTGATCCATCAATTTTTTTTTATTTCTATGTATTCATTTTGGGGGGCACCTGGGACTGAACTCTGGGGACTCAGCCACTGAGCCACATTCCCAGCCCTATTTGTATTTTATTTGGAGACAGGGTCTCATTGAGTTATTTAGTTCCTCACTTTTGGTGAGGTTGGCTTTCAATTCAAGATCCTCCTGTCTCAGTCAGCCCAGCCACTGGGGTTACAGGTATTCACCACCACAATTGTCCTTTGATTGATCTGTTTGAAAGAATTCAACATAGGAACTCAAGTTATCACACGCACACCAGTGCTACTAGTAGCATTATTCATGATAGCCCAATGTGGAAACAACTTAATGTCCAAAAGCATCTGAAGATACAAATAAAACATAGCCTGGCCATACCATGGAATATTATTCAGTGTGGAACAGAGGAACAAATTCTTCAGCAAGTAATTTTTGAAGTTTGATGACATTATTGCAAGTGAATTGTCAGTCACAAAAGAACAAATGCTGGGGCTGAAATTATAGTTCAGTAGTAGAGTGATTGCCTGGCATGTGTGAAAGACTGTGTTGTAACCTCATTACCACATAAAAATTAATCAATTAAAGATATTGTGTCCATCTACAGCTAAAAATAATTTTTAAAAGAAGAACCAATGCTATAATAGTTTAATGTAGAAGGTAGAAATATGAGTAGAAACTTTTATAGACAGAAAAACAGAATGGCATTTACCAGGGGCTGAGGGAGGGAGTCAGTGAGGAATTCCTATTTGATACATACACAGGGATAGTTTGGGAAGAAGAAAAAGTACTGGAGATGGATGGTAATTATTTTCACAATAGTGTGGATATGCTGGCTGCCTATAACCTGCACTATTATAAAGAATCAAAGTTGTGAATTTTCTGTTATGTGTGTCTGACCATAATGAAAAGTGCCCAATGACCTTCATTATTTTACATGTAATACACCAGATACAGAAGGAAAAACACCACATGTTCTTACTTATTTGTGAAAAGCAATGAATAAATGTAGTAGAAGAGAAAGGAATAGTGGTCATCAGAGAATGGGAAGAACAGGGAGAGGACAGATGGAAAGAGATCAGTGAGGGGCAGCAGGAGCAGAGTTGGGGAATCCCTTCTGGTACTTCTTTGTCACAGTAGGGTAACTATTGGTTAAAACAATCTAAAATATATTTCAAAATTCAATTCCCATCACATAAAAATAATTAATAGTTGCAGAGATGGAAATGCTTATTACTATGATCTGATTACTACAACCTATACACATGTACTGAATTACCATAAGGTACTCCATAAAAATGCACATGTATAAATATATCTTTAAAAATAGTTTCCAGTGTTTTTATGAACAGATAAGAAAAGATTCTCAAAAATAAAAGTGATTTGATGGCATGATTCTCAAAATGCCAAAATATAATTTTCTAAATGTTTCATTGGATTTTAGTAAATTGGGTCCAAATCATTTTGTTGTCATTGTTTGGGATCAGGGATTGAACCCAGCATTGATTAACTACTGAGACATATCTCCAGCCCTTTTCATTTTGAAATAGGTTATTGATAATTTGCTTAGCTAAGTTTTCCAAGCCTGAACTTGAATTTTAATTATCCTCGATCATTCTTCTAAGTCCCTGGAATTATAGATGTGGGCCACCTTGCAAAGTATCTGAAAAAGAAGAAGAATTCTTTTTATGGATTCAGTTAAGCAGCAGCTAAAAAAGGGTATGTAGCCTTAGGTAACAAGAGTCTTCATTTTCTGGGAAAGTGTTTTACATGAGTTCACAATGTCAAATTCAAATTATACAGGAATACATGGAAAATTTCTGTCCTTGATAGTTCATGCTGTGGAGAGTACAGATTTGTAGTATTTTTTGAATTAGAAAAAGGAGAAAAATAGAGATGCATTGTTGAATTAGAGGACAGCACTATATGTCACCAAATATTTCAGCAGATGAACTGTAGGAAATATTACAATATCATATATCTTCTACTGACTTACAGTGTCATTGCTCCTGTCTGATAATTTTGCCTTCAAAATTATGATGTAGAGAAATAGCCAAAATTAGAGGTAAGTTATAAAATAGGTTGCAGCATATATACCTACTTTATGATAAAATGATCAAAATCTACAACAGTAGTGCCTAGATTCTTGGTCATGTCCAACTAATTAAGATGATAGGATACTGTGCCACAGTTTTGCAGAAAGTGACAATAGTGGAGGGGAAAGATGGAGACATGAAAAGAACCTTCACCAAAGAAGCACTATACACATCATGTCAACATATGAAAAGATGCTTAACAGCACATGTCACTGGGGAAATAAAGTTAAAAGTACTGGAAGATCCCACTCACCACTTATAAGTAACAGAACTTTACACAAAACCCAAGAATAACAAATAGTGGTTGATTGCAGATCATAGGAAGTCTCCTTGATTTTTGTTTGGAAGTCAAATATGTTCTTCTGGAGAAGGGGTACTGAGATTTTATCCTTAATAAAGTTACCCTATGACACAGTGATTATTTACTCAAATTATTTGTAAACTGATGCCCACGGAAATAGTGTCTGTTACTGAAGGCATATCACTGAATGCAAATTTATCAAGGAGGTCATGTTTTTGAGAAAAACAAAGAATGTAGGCTTAGTGCTTTGCTACCAAAGGGGAAGCACAGAGACCTCCAGACACAGAGACTGTGATTCTGCTCATTGAAGGAAACTGGTAATTTTTTTTTTTTTTTTGGAAGATTTTCAGAGACTGCCTGTCAGGAATCCCTGTGGGGGAATTGGGATTCACATGTTACTTTAGGAGACAGCCATTCTTGAGATCTTCTGGTATCATCCTTGATGTCTTAATAACTTGGTTCCATTGGTGGGTGGGCACTCAAAGACAGATAATTGGGATTAGAATGCAAAAAGTTAATCTTGTTCCCTGCCCCCAAGTGAAGGAGGAGGAGAGGGAGAAAAGGAAAAGAAAACGTGTTCATTTTAAAAGAAGCCTCAGTAGCAGAGTGGCATGGACTATATTCAAACCACTAGGTGGACCACAGTTGCATATGCAAGTGTTGACACAGCTTCATTCAGTGGCACAGTAAGTTGGATGGAATGTAGACATTCTTTTGCAAATTCATGGAGAAGCAAATGTACTTCTTCCAAGAAATGTCTATTCATCAAAAAAGAGTAGCCTACTGATTAGCTCAACAATAAGAATGAAACTCAAATGCATTTTACTAAGTCAAAGAAACCAGGATACAAAGGGTACTTATTTCACTCCATTTACATGACATTCCTGAAAAGGAGACAATGTAGAGTAAACTAGAAACTACTGGGTTTTAGGGTTAGACAAAAATACAGCCTTTAGATAAAAAGTAGATGTGACCTGGCATCCTGTGCCTGCAGCCCAAGCTGCTTAGGAAGCTGAGGCAGGACAGTATGAACCCACAAGAGTGAGTACAGCCTGTGCATCCCAACTAGACTCTTTCCCCAAAAAAGCAAAAACAAATACAACAATAACACCCCCCCCACACACACACACACACCACCTAGGTTATTTTTAAGGTGAAGGAATTCTCCTGTACTCTGCTGAGTTGAAATATAAATGAATGCCTGCCATTTTTCAAAACAATGGATTTATTTTACAAAGAGTGAACTCTAATGTGGGGAAATAAAAGTAAAACTTTAAAATGGAAGTGAGAGTATAACAGTGGTTCACTGTGACTTTTAAACAAAGACTTTGCTGATTATTTTAAAAGTGACTTGTTTGTATTTTTCTCTTCTCCTTCTCCCACTCCCTAAACTTGGGGCAAGGAACAAAATTCCCTTGAGTTGTATGTTCTCCACTGGAAGGAGAGGTCACCAGAAGAACTAGGAAATGGCTGAATCCCAAATTACAAGTGAATTTTAATACACCATCAGGATACACCTGAGACCCCCTACCAGGGCCCACCTGGAATGCAGTCTTTGCATACCTTCTCTAAAATAGGTCTGTTTTCCCTGAAGGGCAGAATTACTGCCTCTGGATCAGGAGACCCTGTGTTTCTTTTTTGCTTACAAATAAATAGAACTATAGAACACTAAAGAAAGAAATTAAGAAAAACCTTAGAAGATGGAAAGATCTTCCATGTTCTTGGATAGGCAGAAATAATATTGTCAAAATGGCCATATTACCAAAAGTGATAGTATTATGTGATTTTCAGCAGTTACAATGAGTAAAATAAGTGAATGTGAGATAAAACAGTGAGGATGTTTGGTGAGTATCAAGTGACACCATGAGAGTATCATGTGAATTAAAGAGAAAACATTTAGGGTGTTCTGTACCACAGGCCACAGTGAGGGTATTTGTGGGTGTCAGAGGTCACACAAATTGCATGTTAGCATCAGAGTTCAGAGTGAGGGTAATTTGACTATCATAGGTTACAGTGATGATATTAAGTGCCTGAGTCATATGAGGGTATTATGTAAATGTCAGAGGTCACAGTGAGAGTATTATGAGTGTCAGTGGTCAAAGTGAGGGTAGTATATGAGTATCATAGTGAAGATATGATGAGTATTAGGGGCCAGGTCAAGATATTATATGTGTGACAGAGTCATCACTACAGATATTTTGCCAATGTCATGGGCCATATTGGGGATATGATGTGCATTTCAGAGGACAGAGTGAAGACCATTACATGAAGGTCAGAGGGCACAGTTAATATACTGTGTGAACATCAGAGGTAATAATGAGGGTATTATGGGAGTGTTAGATGCTGCAGTAAGGATGCTATATGAATGTAAGGTACCTCAGTGATGATGTTAGGTGAGCCTCAGAGGCCATAGTGAGGGTATTACATAAGTTACAGAGGTAAGAATTAGGTTTTGTGTGTGTATAACAAGCCACAAAGTGGATAGTATGTGAGTGTCAGAGGTCAGAATGAGGGTATTATGTGAGTGTCAGAAGTGAGAATAGTTTTTCAACACAGGGGCCATAATGACAATAGTGTGTGATTGTCAGAGGTCACAGTGAGGGTTCCATGCTTATTTTACACAGCCCACTTTATTCATCATGCTTCAGTTAAAAATTCACAGACCCCTGTGTGGCTTCTTCGCATCTCTGTAGAGTGGATAAAGGTCATCTTGCTGCCCAGCTGGTGCTGCTCCCTGTGCATAGAACCTAGTAGGTGAACCTCTCCATTCTTTTTGACCCTGCTTGACCCCCAGCCAGGAATCCTATACCTATTCTCCTCACTGCTCCTTTCAGTTCATCTTCACAATCCCCATAAGCACATTGGCACACACCTGGAATCCAGTGGTCCAGGAGGCTGAGGTGGGGGATCACAAGTTCAAAGCCATTCTCAGGAATTTAGTGAGGCCCTAAGCAACTGAGAGAGAACCTGTCTCAAAATAAAATATAAAAATTGCTGGAAATGTGGCTCAGTGGTTAAGCACCCTGGGTTGAACCCCCATTACCAAAAACAAAAACAAAACAATACAGTAAATGATCCAAACATATTTCTTCAGTGAAGACATACAAATGATCCACAGGCAATAATAGATAATCTTTATCAACTTATCAAAAAAATACAAATCAAAACCACAATAAACATTCCAATTAACTCAATAATTTCAAACTGCTTTGAAAAGTACATGGCTCCTACCCATGAATATATACACCTGTTATTTTCTCAAAAGAAACAATAAAAAGAAAGCCAATATGAGCAATCACCACACACTTGTTAGAATGTCGATTATCAACAAAGCAAAAACAGAATGGCTACAGAAGATATGAAGAAACTGTCAAACTCATGTTATCAGGGGACTGTAAAATGGTACTACAATTATGGAAACCAGCAGAGAATTTGCACCAAAAATGAAAAGCAGAACAACTAGATGTTACCACCACCATTTTTCTGGGTACACATCAAAAGGAACTGAAATCAAGATCTCTAGGGCTGCCCAGGGGAGGAGTGGGCTGCCCAGGGGAGGAGTGGCGAGGAGAGCTGTGTGGACTCAGGACACCGGGGCCTGCCCTGAGGAGGAGGAGGAATGTGGCCGCTTGGGTTCGGAGTAACTGCACCAGAGCTACAGGCGGTTGCCAGAGGAGAAGCTGCGTGGCCAGCTGTTTGGACTCAGAACCACTGCTTCTGAACAACGGGGCCTGCCCTGAGGACGAAGAGGAGGAGGAGCGTGGCCGCTTGGATTCGGGGTGACTACACCAGAGCTACAGGTGGTTGCCAGAGGAGGGGCTGTGTGTCGAGCTGTTTGGACTCGGACCACTTCTGAACACCGGGGCCTGCCCAGAAGAGTAGGACAAGGAGGAGGAGGAGGAGTGTGGTGAGTCCTTTGGACTCGCAGTGACTGCATTGGCGCTCCAGGCGGCTGCTCAGAGGAGAAGGCGAGTGGTGAGTTGTTTGGAATTAAAGTGACAGCTCCTAAACACAGGGGGGCTGCCTGGAGGAGAAGCGTGGTGGGTCGCTTGGTCTCGAGTGGCCGCACCAGAGCTCCGGGCGGTTGCCCAGAGGACCCGTGCAGCGAGTCACATGGATTCAGAGACACTCAGAGCGACCGCTCCTGAACACCCGGGGGGTTATCTGGAGAAGGAGGAGGAACGGGGAGGGTCACTTCGACTCGGAGTGATTGATTGCCCAGGGCTACGGGTGGTTGGTGGGAGGAGGAGGCACGAAGTGAGTTTCTTGGACTCCTAGTGACCGCACGGGAATACTGGGCGGCTGTCTGGAGGAAGAGGCGTGTGGCGGGTCTCTGGGACTCAGATCGATTGTACAGGGCCCCAGGTGGCTGCTCAGAGGAGGGGCCGCATAGCCAGGCGATTAGGTGCAGAGCAGGGTCCCAGGATCTAGGAGGCTTCTGGGTGGAGGAGCCGCACAGAGACAGGCTTAGGGCGGAGCGAAGGTTCCAGGCCTGCGGGCAGATTCTCTGAGGAGGGGCAGACTAAGGAGATTCAGAAGCGAAGGGTGAGGCTTCCAGGCCCAGGAGGTAGGGCCGGGCCCCTGGGAACTTTGCAGAGGAAGGCAGCCCAGCCCAGGCAGTAGCTATAAACTGAGGGGAACCTCTAGGAGGGTACTGACCAGCGAGACCTCCCCACTGGGTGAGTCTTCCCTGCTGGGTGAGGTTTCCCCACAAGGACAGTAAAAGTAGAGTCTCAGGCCCAAACAGGCCTTGCCTCAGCCCGCAGCCTAGGTCCCCTTTGGATGACCATTGGTCAACAAGTGGAGGCACCTCTGCCCACTAGCAGGGATTAAACCCCACCTGAAGGCCACCACTCCTAGAGAGGCAGCTTCCTTGTGGAGCACCGCATTATCAACTTCCTCCAAGACTTCAGGCTACTGAAGGCTAAGGGGGGATATATATAGAAATCTTCAGGGACATTGTAAGTCAATAGAGGAAATCGACAATATCTCAGCGGTCCGCTGATACCTGTACAATATGAGAAAACAAGGAAAGAAATGCTGCAAACAAATCTAGATGTTACATCAATAAAACCCAATGACAGCATGGCAGAAGAAATGACAGAAAAGGAGTTCAGAATGTACATAATTAAAATGATCAGAGAAGCAAACGATGAGATGAAAAAGCAAATGCAAGCATTGAATGAACTCACCAATCGACAGTTAAAAGAGCAAATACAGGAAGCAAAAGATCATTTCAATAAAGAGTTAGAGATATTGAAAAAAAACCAAAGAGAAATCCTTGACAGGAAGGAAACAGTAAACCAAATTAAGAACTCCATAGAAAGCATATCCAATAGGATAGAACACCTGGAAGACAGAATCTCAGATATTGAAGACAAAATATTTAACCTTGAAAACAAAGTTGAACAAACAGAGAAGATGGTAAGAAATCATGAACAGAATCTAAAAGAACTATGGGATATAATGAAAAGACCAAATTTAAGAATTATTGGGATTGAGGAAGGCCTAGAGAAAAAAGCCAAAGGAATGAACAATTTATTCAATGAAATAATATCAGAAAATTTCCCAAATCTGAAGAATGAAATGGAAAATCAAGTTCAAGAGGCTTATAGGACTCCAAATATACAAAATTACAACAGACAAACACCAAGGCACATTATAATGAAAATACCTAACATACAAAATAAAGACAGAATTTTAAAGGCTGTGAGAGAAAAGAACCAAATTACATTCAGGGGGAAACCAATACAGATATCAGCAGACTTTTCAATCCAGACCCTAAAAGCTAGAAGGGCCTGGAACAACATTTTTCAAGCCCTGAAAGAAAATGGATGCCAACCAAGAATCTTATACCCAGCAAAACTTACCGTCAAATTTGACGATGAAATAAAATCCTTCCATGATAAACAAAAGCTAAAAGAATTTACAAAAAGAAAGCCAGCATTACAGAACATTCTCAGCAAAATATTCCATGAGGAAGAGATGAAAAACAAAGAAGCAAATCAGCAAAGGGAGGAATTATCGTAAAGGAATTGTCACATAAAGGAGGAAAGAAGTTGTGTCAAACAAATAAATAAATAAAATTTAAAAAATGAACCAAATGACCGGGAAACCAAATCATATCTCTATAATAACCCTGAATGTTAATGGCCTGAATTCATCAATCAAAAGACATCGACTGGCAGATTGGATTAAAAAGAAAGATCCAACAATATGTTGCCAGCAAGAGACTCACCTCATAGAAAAAGATACCCATAGACTAAAGGTGAAAGGATGGGGAAAAACATACCATGCGCATGGACTCAGCAAGAAAGCTGGAGTATCCATCCTCATTTCTGATAATGTGGACTTCAAGCCAAAGTTAGTCAGAATGGATAAAGAAGGTCATTTCATACTGCTTAAGGGCAGCATAAATCAGCAAGATATAACAATCATAAACATCTATGCCCCAAACAGTGGCTCATCCATGTATGTCAAACAAATCCTTCTCAATTTCAGAAACCAAATAGACCATAATACAATAATACTAGGTGATTTTAACACGCCTCTCTCACCACTGGACAGATCTTCCAGACAAAAATTGAACAAAGAAACAAAAGATCTCAATAACACAAACAATAATCTAGACTTAACGGACATTTATAGACTATACCATCCAACCAAGAGCGAATACACTTTCTTCTCAGCAGTACATGGATCCTTCTCTAAAATAGACCATATATTATGCCACAACGCTAATGTTAGCAAATACAAGAAGATAGAGACACTAGCATGTATTTTATCAAATCATAATTGATTGAAGTTAGAAATAAATGAAAGAGTAAAACACAGAAATTTTTCCAACATCTGGAGATTAAACAGTATGCTATTATATGATTAATGGATAACAGAAGATATTAGGAAGGAAATTAAAAAATTGTTAGAGGTAAATGAGAACAAAGAAACATCATATCAAAATCTCTGGGACACTATGAAAGCAGTACTTAGAGGGAAAATTATTTCATGGAGCGCATTTAATAAAAGAAGTAAAACTCAACAAATAAACGACCTAACACTACAGCTCAAAGCCCTAGAAAAAGAAGAACAGAACAGCACCCAATGTAGTAGAAGACAGGAAATAGTTAAACTCAGAGCTGAAATCAATGAAATTGAAAGAAAAGAAAGAATACAAAAAATTGACAAAATAAATAGTTGGTCTTTGAAAAAATAAACAAAATTGATAAACCTTTAGCCACACTAACAAAGAGAAGACGAGAGAAAACCCAAATCACTAAAATTCGGAATGAACAAGGAAATATCACAACAGACAGGATTGAAATACAAAACATAATTAGAAGCTATTTTGAAAATCTATACTCCAACAAAATAGAAAATTTCGAAGGCATCAACAGGTTTATAGAGACATATGAATTGCCTAAACTGAACGAGGAGGACATAAATAATTTAAATAGACCAATTTCAAGTACTGAAATAGAAGAAGTCATCAAAAGCCTACCAACAAAGCAAAGTCCGGGACCAGATGGATTCTCTGCCGAGTTCTACAAAACCTTTAAAGAAGAGCTCATTCCAATACTTCTCAAAGTATTCCATAAAATAGAAGAGGAGGGAACCCTCCCAAACTCATTCTATGAAGCCAATATCACACTGATACCTAAACCAGACAGAGACTCATCAAGGAAAGAAAATTTCAGACTAATATCCTTAATGAACATCGACGCAAAAATTCTCAACAAAATTTTAGCAAATCGCATACAAAAACATATTAAAAAATAGTGCACCTTGATCAAGTGGGTTTCATCCCAGGGATGCAAGGTTGGTTCAACATTAGGAAATCAATAAATGTAATTCACCATATTAATAGACTTAAAGTCAAGAATCACATGATTATTTCAATAGATGCAGAAAAAGCATTTGATAAAATACAGCACCCCTTCATGCTCAAAACACTAGAAAAAATAGGGATAGTGGGAACATTCCTTAACATTGTAAAGGCCATTTATGCTAAGCCCATGGCTAATATCATTCTAAATGGTGAAAAACTGAAAGCATTCCCCCTCAAAACTGGAACAAGACAGGGATGCCCTGTTTCACCACTTCTATTCAACATCGTTCTTGAGACTCTGGCCAGAGCAATTAGACAAACCAAAGAAATTAAAGGGATACGAATTGGAAAAGAAGAACTCAAACTATCCCTGTTCGCTGATGACATGATTATATATTTAGAGGAACCTGGAAATTCCACCAGAAAACTCTTAGAACTCATAAGTGAATTCAGAAAAGTGGCAGTTTACAAGATCAATGCCCATAAATCCAACGCATTTTTATACATAAGTGATGAATGTTCAGAAAGAGAAATTAGGAAAACTACCCCATTCACAATAGCCTCGAAAAAAATAAAATACTTGGGAATCAATCTCACAAGAGGTGAAAGACCTCTACAATGAGAACTATACAACACTAAAGAAAGAAATTAAAGAACACCTTAGAAGATGGAAAGATCTTCCATGTTCCTGGATAGAAAGAATTAATATTGTCAAAATGGCCATACTACCAAAAGTGCTATACAAATTCAATGCAATTCCAATTAAAATCATAATGACGTACCTTACAGAAATGGAGTAAGCAATTATGAAATTCATCTGGAAGAATAAGAAACCCAGAATAGCTAAAGCAACCCTTAGCAGGAAGAGTGAAACAGGGGGTATTGCAATACCAGATCTTCAACTCTACTACAAAGCAATAGTAACAAAAACGGCATGGTATTGGTACCAAAATAGAAAGGTAGATCAATGGTACAGAATAGAGGACATGGACACAAACCCAAATAAATACAATTTTTTCATATTTGACAAAGGGGCCAAAAATATGCAATGGAGAAAAGATAGCCTCTTCAACAAATGGTGCTGGGAGAATTGAAAATCCATATGCAACAGAATGAAACTAAACCCATATCTCTCACCATGCACGAAACTAAACTCAAAATGGATTAAGGACCTCGGAATCAGACCAGAGTCCCTGCAGATTACAGAAGAAAAAGTCGGTCCAAATCTTCACCTTGTTGGTCTAGGATCAGACTTCCTTAACAGGACTCCCATAGCACAAGAAATAAAAGCTAGAATCAACCACTGGGATAGATTCAAACTAAAAAGCTTTCTCTCAGCAAAGAAAACTATCAGCAATGCGAAGAAAGAGCCTACAGAGTGGGAGAATATCTTTGCCATTCATACTTCAGATAGAGCACTAATCTCCAGAATCTATAAAGAACTCAAAAAACTCTACCCCAAGAATTCAAATAATCCAGTCGTCAAATGGGCTAAGGAAATGAATAGACACTTCACAGAGGAAGATCTACAAGCAATCAACAAACATATGGAAAAATGTTCAACATCTCTAGTAATAAGAGAAATGCAAATCAAAACCACCCTAAGATTCCATCTCACCCCAATTAGAATGGTGATTATCAAGAATACGAGCAACAACAGGTGTTGGCGAGGATGTGGGGAGAAAGGTACACTCATACATTGCTGGTGGGGCTGCAAATTAGTGCAGCCACTCTGGAAAGCAGTGTGGAGATTCCTTAGAAAACTCGGAATGGACCCTCCATTTGGCCCAGCTATCCCACTCCTTGGCCTATACCCAAAGGACTTAAAATCAGCATACTACAGAGATACAGCCATATCAATGTTCATAGCTGCTCAATTCACAATAGCCAGACTGTGGAACCAACCTAGATGCCCTTCAATTGATGAGTGGATAAAGAAACTGTGGTATATATATACAATGGAATATCACTCAGCTATAAAGAAAAATAAAATTATGGAATTTGCAGGAAAATGGATGAAATTGGAGAATATCATGCTAAGTGAGATAAGCCAATCTCAAAAAGCCAAAGGACGAATGATATCGCTAATAAGTGGAGGATGACACATAATGGGGGGGAGGGAAGGGTTAGTGCTAGGGTTAGAGTTAGGGTTAGGGAGGGGGGCAAGTATGGAGGAAGGAAATACTGTATAGAGGGTAAAGAGGGGTCGGAGGAGTGGGGGAAGGAAAAAAATAACAGAATGAATCAAACAACATTGCTCTATGTAAATTTATGATTACACAAATGATATGCCTTTGCGCCATGTACAAACAGAGAAACAACATGTATCCCATTTGTTTACAATAAAAATAAATAAATAATAGAAGAAACCATCATGAAGAAGCCAGAGACTCAAGCCAGCCCATCTGCTCTTTTGCCATGTGAGGCCTCCCACCATGTCATGACACAAGAGCCCTCACCAAGTGATGGCACCGTGCTCTTTGATTTCCCAGTATCCAACACTTTGAGTTAAATAAACCTCTATTCTTTATGAATTCCCAGTCTATGGTGTTCAGGTACAGCAACAGGAAACTGACTAAGACAGCCTGTACATGGTGCACCTAGATTTCAGTGTGGACCATGGACAACAGGCAAGAGGAGAAGCAAGAAGAGTCTTCCTCAGGCTCTCATGATAGTCCAGACAAGAGGAGATGATGCTCAGCCTGTGACGGAATAGCAGAGATGGATGAGATGATCAGAGAAATGCAAGATTTGGGGTCTGGATGGAAAATGTCATTATCGTACAGAGAAAAACATCAATGAGTTGTAGAATGTTTTCATGCTTAAACCTGAGTACATCTATAACGCAGGAGATGCATAAACTGTTGATTATATCCCCTGCCAAGAGCAAAGGCCCACAAATCTTCCACCTCTGTGTAGACAGGGCAACATGTAAGGTTGTACCTAAGAATATTTTTTGATGGAAGTTTCAACCCAAAGTGGAAAACTGTTGACAATAGCTATTTCTGATATGGGAAAAGCCCAAAAGGATACCCTAAAGAAAAAGAAATGATGGGAAAGAATCATAAAAAATAAATCAAAATGAAAATTTTAAAATAAAAATTATTTCACAGAGGTATTCTTGAAAACTTCATAGAAAAAAAAAATGAGTTCATTTGGCCTCTGGCTTTGACAAATTTTGTACAACAACAAAAAAAGCAGACTCCCTCCCTTTTTTTCACTTCTTTCTATTGAATTTTTGGTGATTTTTCAGAACAAAAAGTATTACAGAGACATTTCTGTATATTGCTCTTTAAATTGTAAACATGTACAGATTTTCTGGAGAGGATTTTTGGCAGAAGTATAAAAGTAAAAACATTTATATCCTTTATTCTGTTAGCTAGTTAATTACAGGAATTTATGCTAAAGAAACCTAAATATGTTAAAAAGACTGTAAAAAGTTATTAATTACACAATTATATATTTCAATTAAAAATCTGAAATAACCTACATGAATAACAATGGGGAATTGAAATCAATGGCAAATATCCTTATTGTGTTAGATAAGAACACACATGAGCAAGAGGGTAATCTGGAAAAATCCCAAAGAAATGGTCTTCTAGAGCCTGTGTGGGTAAGGAAGGCCCTTTATTAGTACCTAGTACTAAGAATGTAAAACTCTTAATGAAGGAAATCCCTGGATAATTTATATTTTCAGACCTCAAATTCCAGATCTGAAATTAAAATAACCAATAAAACCAAAAGAACAAAAACAAATTTAAAAATCCTGTAGAACTATAGGCTCATCCTCTCGGGATTGAAGCCAACCAGTTAGTACCTTGAGACTAAATATGTAGCCAATCTGTCTGTCTTATTTGTTTATATTTTGATCCTGGAATCATCTACGTTTTGCAATGTTGCTTTTCACACAAGGTCTTTGACTATACTAGATGTTTATTGTTACTTTGTTCCTTGAAATGTCTAAAAGTCTCTACAGTCAACCTTTATCAAGTTTAAGGAAAGGACCCACAGAGCTGCAACAAAGATGATAAAACAAACTGGTGGTCACAGGATGCTTCAGTTTTGTGTTGAAAAAGAGAAAGAGGAGACAAAGTCACGTTAAAATGAAGAAAAACATTCTGAAACTACTTTAGGGGCTGGCTGTGACATTATCACCCCCTACTTCTTTTGAGTCACCTCTGGATTATTTTTCACAATTATTGGGAAAACTAAAGAAATAAATGACAAAATTTAATTGCAAAAAAAAAAAAGAGTCATGAAATAATTTAGTCTCACCCACATGATTTTCTGATGACTGATATTTTTCAGTGTGTGTCTGGAAACCATTTAAAACACACACTTGCTATTTCAGATGCTTGACTTAAAGCACAAACATGTCTTGTATAGGAAATATTCCATCAGATTAACATCAAATTTGATGTATCAAGTTTAGGCTTGGGTCTCTGAACCAGAGAAATACATTGCTTACTTCATGCAGATGACAGTTGGAACTCTTCTGGAAATCTATCTTTTAGGCTTCAGTAAAATTCTTGTTCTTTAATTAAAACTTTACAAAAGAATGACTTGGAATCTATCTTAAATGTGACTTTTATTACCACACTTATTCCATATAACAGGAGAAAGCAATTAGAATATGTTCCTACTAATATGATAGATGGACTTTGGGACTTTGTTCACTTTGGATAGATATTCTTCTCAAGATAATAACATGTATATATGATGGATAGCTATACTGGGGATTCAGAGACAGTCCTAAAATACCACCAAGAAGTTTTCTAAACACATTGCTAAAAGGTTCTAACATTAAGGAGTTTTTTCTGAGGCAACAACATGGGTAGTAATGATTAATAACAGTAAATTAAATCACCCAAGTCACATGAATGAGGAACTGCATAATTAAAACATAATGGCCAACATTTCTATAGACATAATTATATGTGAGAAACACTTCCATATTTTATTCTTGATCTTCCCTAACAAGTAATATCTCTAAAGCATAGGTAATATGACTGCCCAAATTTCATATGAGATGATAAGATTTAGCATCAAGGTCACACTTGAACTAAATGAAAGATCACGAATGTAAACTCAAAGCATATGTATTAGACAGCATGCTTCTCAGTGTTGGCTCAGATGTATTAAAGGTACTAGGTCTGGAAATGAACCAAAACAAATACAGCATTGAAACAATATACCTATGTGTGCCCCTATTCAATTGGTATTCAGTTCTTCAGAGGGTTGGAATTCATTACTATTATGCAAACCTCCCACTTGAATTCACCAAAATTGTACAGTTTTTCATATATTCCTTGTGCTTAATCAGGAAGAGAAAGATGAATACTAAGTAAGGCATTACCCCATAAAACCTCAAGATGACATTATGTTTGAGAATTATTTTTCAATAATGTATGGTAATTCTGAGTGTATAGGAAAGCTGATGTACAGTGGGAGTCCAACAATCATTACATAATCCAGACTTGATTTGATTAAACCTAGGAAAATAGCACCTGAAGGGTGCCAGAGAATCTTGAGAACTGAAGTGCAGAAACACTGTGTTAGGGTGAATCCACACATTTCCTGATGGTAAGAGTACAGACTGAAATTCATGAAGGTGATACTATTTGAAATAAAGACTTTTTCTTCATTTTTTCCTAAGATATATACTCTGTGATTCCAATCCCAAATGATGAAAAAATCAATCTACTCTATGATTCCCCTGGCATAAGAGATACACTTCTCTCTGAAGTTGACCTTGGGATGTCAGCCAACACCATCCTTCTTCTGTTCCACAACTTCTTATACCTACTCTAGCAAAGGCTCAAGTCCACCAACCTGACCATTGGTCATGGCCCTAATACATTTAGGAAGGCTGATAATTATGGGGTTTATAGCTACAGATGTTTTTGTGTCTCAGGATTTGGGGGGTGATATCAAATGTAAATCAATAATTTTCTTACACAGGTTTTTTCTTTTTTTCATTGTTTAACAATGTTTTTTTTTTGGTAAACAAATGGGATACATGTTGTTTCTCTGTACATGGAGTCAAGGCATGCCATTTGCTTACACTGTTTTTTGGGGGGAGAGTTTATCCACTTGTACCACTTGACTGCTGAGTGTCCTGCATGCCATCATGCTCAGCCCCAGAAGCTCCTTCTTGGCAATATTCAAACATAAATTCTCACATCAGAGCTTGTGTTCACCTGTTCTTTCTGTGGGTCTCTTACATCTCCTTGATTACTCCTGCCTCATTCTGTTTCACTCCTATTCCCAATGTGACCTCACATGGTCATATGAATTACTGTATGCTGCATGATTATACCAATGTGTTACTTGTTAATACATTTATTTTCCCTATTGGGTGTATTCCAGGATGTTCTTCTTCTATGACTCATGGCCTCTGATTCTTTCTAAAGGTCAGTAAATTGATAAACCTCTAACCATAAAATAAGAGATGTTATCACAAGTAATACCTGAACAGCAAAATAAAAATAAACATTGCATGTAACTCTCAGCTCATGGATTTGAAAACTTTAATTACATTAAGTAATTCACTAAAGGACAAATTACCAAAGTTCACATGGTGATCATCATATTAAGAAGAAATTATTTGTTTCATCATCTCTCTCTCTCTCTCTCTCTCTCTCTCTCTCTCTCTCTCTCTCTCTCTGCCTCTCTCATCAGGTCATGGGTTTATTAAGGACACTACTGTTTCCTTCTGTAACCATGACATGGTATCAACCACATGGAAAAGGAAAAAGTAAGAAATAGCAAAATGATTCTCTCAGGAAAGGAAATTAGAAATTAAAACACACTGATACTACACAGAAATTCCAAAATGTGCCCACTGTCTCCTGGAGAGGCTACAGGAAACATGAGCTCTTATACCTGCTGGAGAGAGAAAAATATTGTAATCCCCCATTCAACAGGGCTTTGTTATTTGCAATCAAAGATGTGTTTAAACATTAATCAAGAAATATTTCCTGCAGGATTGTACTCTGCAGATGCATTTGCAAAACTACAAAATAGATGCCCAGAGTTATTCACTACAGCAGTTTTGGTAAGATATGAAGCTTGGATATAGCACTAAAATCTATCATACAAAATAGTTGCAACTCTGGTCCATTCACACCATGGAAAGTTAAGATCTTTGAATACATAGTGTGTTTTCCAGGTTGTTTTAAATGAAAGGGGTAGATGGGATATGCAACACCACTACATTTGAAGTAAAAAAGAAAGGGACATAATAATATATCATCATTCTTGTCACCTACTAGAAGAAGAAATTGTAAGAATGTGCACAAGAAACAAAAGAGATACTCAGAAGGGGCATTTGGAATAGACTAGAGGGGACAGGGGTGGAGATGAGAATTCAGTGTATTTTAACTTGGGTTTATATTTAACCCATATAAGTAACTTATATTTTAAAAACTTAGGATTAAATCAAAGAGACAAAAATAAAGCCTGAGAGACAGGTGACAGACTGACCACCCAGCATAAACCATCTTACTCTAGTACTAAAATGATTCCTTTACCTTGTGTGACTTCCAGGATCTTACAGTCCAATGCACACACAATTCTTAACTAAAATAACAATTGTGGTTGTGGAGTAAGAGTTGCTGGTCAGGACTTGTCAATAAAGGGTGCCAGGATTTATTAGCAATGTCTACTGTCAACACAGCATGGGCCACATGGGTTCCATGCTTTCTCCATTAGACTGGAGGTCACAAGGATGGAGGCCACATGGACAGGGATCACTTCTAATCCAGTGTGTCTAGTCTGCTGAGTGCACAGATGCTACTATTAATATACACTGAAGAATTCTTTGATAGTTTAATGACAAGAACACAGAGAGAACTTGAAAGTTTGTTTCAGATCCTTCTTCCAGGAGCCAGGTTACACACCCAGTCCTGGGACCTGTGTGAAGACAGAATTGAATGTCTTGATAACTTATTGTGAACCTGGGCAGAACCAAAACCTCTCATGTGCATCCAGGGCCAACCTCCTCCATCTCCCATGTGGGCCCAGTATGAGATTTCATGTCCTTCTGATAAGCATTCATGGCAGGTATTCTGAGAACAGGGGCAAGGCTGTTACACTCACCTCTTCTAGGAATCCTTTCTTCATCCACTTTGGGCCTGGGTCTGAATGACCCAGATCTCACAATCCTAAAGTCCTTGTTGCTTTGGGCAGATAATCACTCAGCTGTCACACTAAGTCCTCAACTCTTGGGAAGTTGTCCACCAGTTGTTCAATCAGATATGAATACATACTCTCTACTGAGGACTACCTAATGGCATACATAGCCTCAAGAATTCACAAAGTGAAGGGGAAGATCCACTAAAACCTGTAAAGTGGCACTTTTACGATATCCTTAACCAAGGAAGGGCCCCCTGCTTTTTACTATGTTCTGGATGTTTGTGTCTTCCCAAAATTGGTGTCTTCAAATCCTAAACTCCCAAGGTGGTGATAGGAGATGGAGCCTTGGAGGTTATTAGGTCATGGGGGTGGAGCCACAGGAATGGAATTATTGTCCTTTATGAAAAAGTAACCACGAAGGGACCTCTCATCTTATCCTGTGAGATGCAGACAGAGAGTGCATTGTTTTACTCTGATCAGCTGGTGTAATAAGTTATAATGGACTGGGTGCTTTATAAGCCACATACGCTCATTTTTCATAGGACAGAAGAATAAAGATCCAGGAGATTCAATGTCTGCTGAAGGAAATTGCTGATGGATGGGAGCTTCTGTTTGTGTCCTCACGTGGTGGAAGGAGCCAACTAGCCTGTGGCATGTGTTCATAAGGACACAAATTCCACTGATGATGCCTCCAGCCTCATGACTTCTTCATATGCCCCAAGGACCCACTTTCTCACCAGCACCTTGTGGGGGTTAAACCTAGGTACATCAGGGAACACACACCTGAATGTCAGAGCTGCCTATGAGGGAGAAGCTCCTCACCAGTCAATTAATAGCCTGGAGACTTTATCTTGAATATCCTAACTTCAAGAATTGCACATTTGAAATCCTGCTGCTTGTAAGGTACATAGTTTTTGGTATTTTATTAGAGCAGTCCAAACAGACTAACATACATTTCAAATGAGAATTCTGTCCTCTCAACTTTTTCCACCCATATCAACATTTGTCTCAGTTTTGAACAGGTCATGGACTCTCTGGGCCTCCCTGTGTACATCCATGTATCTGCAGAAACAACAGCAAGGAGATCAGAGCACCCCACTAAGGCTCATCCCCACATTCTTCCTTTCAACACATCAAATTTAGAAGCCATCCATGGGCCATTTCCCTGTAAGCAAAGGGTCAGGTAGGCTCAAGCTTCCTGAGCTGGTCCTCTCTGAGCCACCTCTTTAAGACAGGAGTGCAGCCTGCTTCTGCCCTGCACTCTGGTTTCAGCTCTCACCTCATCAGGGACCCCTAGTCATAGTGGAGCCTCCCATTGCATACACCTTCTTTTCCTGCTGTAAGACTTGATTGTGACCTGCCATCCCTGTACCATGCTTACCTGGGAATTTACTTCTTTGTCCCCACAGTCAGAATGAAGCTGCCATTTGATAGCTGCATGACCTTGAGCGAGTTAACTTCTACATGGCTCTGCCTTTCTGTCCTGCAAGATGGGTGTGAACATGGCTCCTGCTCACAGGGTTTCTGCTCCCAGTGAAGGGAGCAGGGATAAAGTCCCAAACACATTATTCCAGTATATGCTCAGGAATGACTTCTGCTGTCATTAAGTGTCACCATTACTAGGTGTCAGTCCCACTTTACAATAAGGGAAAACTAAATTGCAGAAAAGTAAAATCATTTAACCAAGTTCACCAGGCCAGTGGGCCCAGGTCTTCTCTGACTCCAGATAGCAGAGTTCAGGGCTAGAACAGCAGAAATACCATGTGAAGGGACACAAGAAAATGAATTGTGGGAAGGAGCTGAGTCCTATAGCTAACACCTGGAGGATGCTGATATTTCACCTTAAGGCACAAAACTGTAATGAAAACTCAGCCACAGAGACAACATAGTAGTCAACACAGACAATGAATGACACTTAATGTTGCCAGTCTGCTTAGTGGGTGTACAAGCAATAAAAGACACAGATGGGAGGGCCCCACATGCTTCACATCAGATCTTTTTCTCCCTGGGTCTCAGTTCCCTGGTTCCCACAAAAGGAGGATCAGCAGAACATGGAAGCTCCTGGTTGCTGGCAGGTGACATTCCCAGGAAATAGCATCTACCTATCTCTTCACAACTGTACTCATTCTCCTCACCCATAAAGAATGGAATGATGTCATATGTCAGAAATGAATGAACCTGTAGAAATTCATGCTAATTAAAATAAACCAGACTCAGAAAGTCAAGTGTTGTGTTTTCTCTCCTATATGAAAGATAGAAAGAAACACGGATTGCAAAAAAGATAGGGGATCTCATGTGAATAGGAGGGAGAAGAGTAGAGGCTCATGGGAGAGAGGGTGAGAGGGAAAAGTCAGGCACTGAGGAATGGAACTGATTAAATGTTATGCACACACATGGCTATGTCCCAGTGAACATACTGTTAAGATAATTAGAATCCACTAATAAAATGATTGTTTTGGAGTACCAGGGATTGAAATTGTCCATACTTCACCACTGAGTAACAACCCCAGGCATTTTTGTATTTTATTTTGAGACAGATGATTGCTAAGTTGCTCAGAGCTTTGCCTGAGATACCACTGAGTGTCCACCATTAATGCAAAAGTATAAAGGCCCAACCTCCCCTGCCTTAGGGAACACTCACTGTGCACCAAGGATCTACTATCTATGAAGTCATTTACTTCTCATTGTAGCATTAGCCCCATCTTACAGATGAGTAAATAGAGGCACTGAGAGGTTAAAAATCTGTTCAAGAGTCTATAAATAGATACAAACCAGAATTAAAATGCATGCTGATCCACTTCAGACCTTGGTCCATTAGTATTTATTCTAGTCTAGTTAACACATCTAAGAACATTCCTGAAAGCTTTAATAAATTCAATGCCTGAGACCTACTTCCCAAATATTCTTGTTTAACTGGTTGGAGCTAGACTCCCGGTGTACGTATATTGGTGCCTAACCCTCACAATTAGAGATGGAGTCATTTTTCTATTAAAAAATTAAGGAAACTTAGACAAATAGAGAATGGACTCATCTGCCCAAATTCACACAGCAAGTCCACAGTGGAACAAGGTTGTGTCCCTATACTTCTGTACCTCTCCAAAGAGCTCTCAGTGGCTCCACACAAAAGCAGACTCTACGAAGTTGGGGAGGGACACAAACCAACCCTGTGCCACACTCACCCCAGGAGTCTGCCAGGGAATGAGTGTACATTTGGGACAGGATTCAAGGTGGCACCTTGCTGATCAATAGGTCATGCCATGCAAGACATCAGAGTAGGGTAAAATGCAGGTCACCAAAGGAAAAGGTTTAGGTGAGTCAGGACTGGGTTGCATATGGGGACACACTTCCACAGTGCATGAAGCCCTGGTCTGCCTCCTTCCCAGATGAGTTTTCCCTAATTTCACATATGTTGAACTACCTGTTCAACTACTTGTGCTCTTATCCTATTTTATTTTCCTCTAACATGAATTTTGAGGTCTCATGCTTTGGCAATTGTAACTTTCTTGTGCAGTTTTCAAAACACCCCACTTTCAACCATGTGGAATTTTATCCAGAAGATATTGGAGTTGTTATTTTATGTATTTTCATTTAGTTCAAGTTTGATTCTCTTTAGAAATAACTAATTTTTAGTTTGTTGTGATACTTGTATTAACCTTTCACATACTGATAAAGGCTATGATAAAAAAAAAATCTTCTTATTCCAACATCTGGAACATCACTGGGTCTACTTGATTTTACTTTCTTTTGACTCCAGGTCACAGGGCTCCATTTCATTTTTTAACTAATTTTTATTTGTTCTAATTAGTTGTACATGATGGTAGAATGCACTTATACATTTTAATATTTCATACATAAGTGGACTGTAACTTCACATTTTCTGATTGTTCATATTGTAGGATCACTCTGGTCATGCAGTCATATATTTTTTGTTGTGGTCATGGTTTTGCAGTGCTGGGGATTGAATCTAGGGCCTTGTGTTTGTGAGGCAAGCACTCTACCAACTGAGCAATGTCCGTGGCCCCAGTCATGTATATTTATGAGATAATAATGTCTGTTTTACTCTACTCTCTTTCCTATCTGCATACTACTTCCACTCCCTTCACATACTTCCACATAATAGAAAGTATATAATGCTTTTTTAACTTAATATATACAGAGGAGAGTGAGCCTAATTTTACCTGGTTTAACTCAGAGGAAGTGCAGGCCTCCCAACTCCATTAGTGAGGATGAGAGTGGATTGTGCAGTTTCCTTAGAGCAGACTTCTGGCTCAGGATCTGCCTCAATTCTCACTACATTTAACCTGTTTCTTACCTCCTCAACCTGAGGCCTTCAGCTCTGCCTCTACTTTTTTTACTTCTCATCTCAATTCAGATTGATTTTAATATTTGCTTTGAGCCTGAATCACAAAACTGCCAGTTTGGAAATGATGGAATACAGAAATAACAGTACCCAGAATCTAGGTGGTTCATGTGGGAAGAACCTAGGGAAGAGGAACTCATCACACTTCATGCAGAGAGGACCCTCAGAGCCACTGAGAAACCATGGGAGGTACCAGAAATACCTCACCCCAAAATAGAGGCACTGTAAATTGTGGAATGGGTTTGGAATAATTTGATCTTAGGATCAGAGTTAGAGTGACTGGAGTTGTCAACATGGAGGCATGATTCCAATGAAGATCCCTCTCCAGATGTGTCCAGGGAAGTTATAAAAAAGTTTGGAGCCCAGCTCTCCCAGGTTTGTTATTATCCACCAGGGAATAAAGTAAAATTAAAAGATAGATGACATTTTCCACTGGGGCAGCCACAGTTCTGTGTTCTCCAATGAGATCTTGTCACCTTCCTACAGATATTAAAATTACAGGCCCACAGAGAAAGACTTAAGACACCCTTTGCTTCAAACATACAACTCTTTGGGCTCTTCTCAGCTACATGGAGTCCTCCCATGCCCCAACCATCTAGGTAAGTGCCGCTGTGTCTCAGATGAAGAAGTAGCACGCAGGTGGGTCCTGAAGAAAGGCTGTGGAAGGAGGGTATTTGACTCTACTAATGAGTTTCCAGTAGCTGCAGAGGAGATTTCAAGTTCAACAGTCCTAATTAGCCCAGAGGACTGTGTTCTGTGTAGCATAATAAGGGTATACTTTTCTAAGAATGTTTGCTTCTTTAATTTAGGTCTTTCTAAAGTTAGACAATTTTTTTCATAGGGAATAGCAGTAAACTTGGGCTTTCTATTTTTTCTGACATCTAGTCAGACAACTTATGTATGGTGTGTCATATTTTCAGGTAAACCATAAGTATTAATTTAACATTTTTATTAATTATAAGTTTGCTTCTGTCATCTTCATAAATCAAATAGATCTATTGTTGATGCAAGCATCTTCTATAGTTTGAGTCATTACAAGTTTTGAAACCTTTAAAAGGAAATGACATTCCATATACGAAACCTTATTTTATAGAAGGGAATCTCACATTACTATAAAGTACCTACATGTATTTTCTCATGAATACTTTGGATTCAAATTACTTTCACCAATTAAATATTTCCTTACCCTGTACTCATTCAATTAGAAAATGTCAAATGAGATTTCCAAGATGAGGAGGATTGGAAGTAAATTAATAATTTTCAAAAAATCAAATGAAGAAGCTGGTAATTTTCCATTCCTGCCTTCAAAACACCCAGGAATATAATTCTTGAGAATGTAGGGGAAGAATATTAATGTTCATTTGTGTTTTTTAGTGTTTAATGTTCTGGCCCCTAAAAAAAAAAGTACTTTTTCCAACTTCTATTACAATGGAAATATCAGAATCTGATTTTCTTTAGAAGAATATTTAGGTCACTCAAATACCATCCTGTCCTTGCAACTGTACCTAACTTTTAGATTTTTTTCCCAAACTCAACTTTTCATGTCTTTAGCATGAACAGATAAATATGAACCCATCTCTTTTTATTGTAACTAAGATACAAAGAAGAAATGAACATGGAAAGCCAAACCTTTTGATCAAGGAAGCAGGACTTGAATCTTACACAATAAATCAGAGAGAGTCTAGGGGAAGACAAACTCTCCTGGAGGATTACTTTTGTTTCCCAGTAATGACAACTTGAGGTCTGCAAAGAAGCATCTCTGGGGCTTTCTGGTTTTTGTTTTCTTTTATTTTAAAACAACCCTTTCTTGGGCTGGGAATGTGGTTCATTGATAGAGCGCTTGTGTAGTACTTAGGGTACTGGGTTTCATCCTCAGCACCAAATCAAAATAAATAAAAAGAAGATATTGAGTCCATCTATAAATAAAAATATTTTTAAAGACTATTTTATCTCCTATTGGATTCTCTCAGGAGAAATTTTAAATAACTATAATACAAATATCACAGCTCTACATGTGAACACTGTACTGTACAACCCTAATAATTTACATAAGCAACCAATAATTCTCCCCTCTATTTCTCACACATAGTTGTCCTTCACTTGCCCATTGTCCAGAATTTTGCTAATCATGTTGCTGGAGTTTGTATATTTCACAGCAGATGTGCCTGCAGAACTGACATCTGCTGGGTGACAGTTTTGCTTTCCTTGCAGTTACAGCCATTGCTCCCTAGTGCTCTTCATAGATTTTCAGCATAAGTAGTGCTACAAATGTAGAGGGTGTTGACTTTCTGAACCTCAGTCCCAAATGCGCTTGGTTGAAGCAGGATCAGTCTGACCTCGCAGATGCCCTTTGTCCATTTTTATCTTAGTGAATAGAAAAGAAGGATGAGAGGATTGGCAACAGTGAACACACTGGGCTCTGTGACATGATGTTGCAAAGCAAGTGAGGCTGCACATCCACAGCTAAGGGGTGAGTACATAATAGGATTTGTCTGTCATCTCATCCCAAAGAAAGGGGCAGGATGATGCTCACACTGCAGATGAGAAAACAGATGTGTTCTCCCTTCACAAATGCAATTGGAAATAATTTGTCCTACAGCATGCACCCCTCAATGTTTTTTCAGTTGATTTATTAATGATATTAGCTCTGATAACCAGAATAAAGACAGCACTGAAATAATATATTCATGTATACAATTACTCCATTGTTATTTATTCTTCAGAGAGTTAGAATTTTCCACTCTTATGCCATCCTTCCAATTCAATTCAACAAATGTAGTTTTCCATATGTACCTTGGGCTTAAGAAAGAGGAGAAAGATGGAAATCAAGTAAGACATTACTTCTGAAAACCTCAGGGTGAGATTATAATTAAGATCTATTTTCAAAAATATGTAAATTCTGATTGGATAGAAAAGCAGATGTACAGTGGGAATCCAACAATCATTACATAATCCGGACATGGTTTGGTAATAATAGGAAAAAGTGACATGGAGGGCATCAGAGAGGCTTGAGTGCTGAAGTTGTGTGTTGGGATAAATCCAGAAATTTCCTAATTGTAATAAGATAGGCTGAGATCATGAAGGTGATACTATTTGAAATAATGACTTTGTCTTCATTTTCTCCTAAGATAGATACTATGGGAATCCTTGCCAAAAGATGAAAAATACCAACCAATTATATGATTTTACTGGCATAAGAAATGCACTTTTCTCTGAAGTTGGCAGTGGGATCTCAGCCAACACCATCCTTCTTCTCTTCCACATCTTCACATTCCTTCTCCAGCACAAGCTCAAACCCACTGATTTGATCATTGGTGTCCTGGCCCTAATCCACCTAGGGATGCTGATAATTTTGGGATGCACTGGTACAAACGTTTTTGTCTCTCAGGACTTTTGGGATGACATCAAGTGTAAATCATTTATCTACTTGTACAGGTTTTTGAGGGGCTTTTCCATTTGTGCCACCTGCTTGCTCAGTGTTGTGCAGGCCATCACCCTCAGCCCCAGAAGCTCCTGCTTGGCAAAGTTCAAACATAGATCCCCACATCAGAAACTGTGTTCCCTCATGTTAATGTGGATCTTCTATGTGGTCTTTAGTGCTCCCTTCTCATACTCATCTACTGCCATCCTTAATGTGACCTCAATTTGCATTGTATATAATACAAAATTGTGCATGATTTTATCAATGAGTTACATTCAAAGGCATTTATTTTCTGTATTAGGTGTATTCCGGGATGTCTTTCTCATAGGACTCATGGCCCTCTCCAGTGGATACATGGTGTTTCTCTTGTGCAGGCATAAGAGGTACTTTCAGTACCTTCAAAGCACCAGCCTGTCTCCAAAAGCATCCCTTGTACAGAGGGCCACCTGGACCATCCTTCTGCTCATGAATTTCTTTGTGCTCATGTACTATTTGGACTGCATCTTTTCCTCCTCAAGAATTATGTGGAATAATGCATCCATTTGTCACTATATTCAAATGATTGTGGCCAATGGATATGCCACAACCTGTCCTTTGTTGATAATCTTTACTGAAAAACAATTTATTAACTTCTGGAAATGTTTTCTGGGGAAGATAGCACATATTTAACTACTAATGAAGGATAAGTTCCAATATACTGGTTTCTGAATAATAAATTGTGGCATAGAATATATGCTGTCTGGATTAAGTGAATATGAAAATATACATGTTTTTAAATGTGCATACTTTTTTACATGTAAATAACAAATATGTCATAGAAATGTCAATCATGTATCTTTTTAAGATAACATAGGGACACAATATATCTGTGTGACATCAGTATCTCATTCTCATAAGTTAGGTCTCACCTTTATGGCCTAGGTTAGCTACTTATGAACACGTTGAGGGTGTACAGCATTTTTCAATAAGTGCTTCAATGAGTTGTAGTTTCCCAATTAATATGTCAATATTTATTACCATAAAGTACCTACCTTATCCATCAATTGTCCTTTCATTTTGATCTGCTAATATGATTTTAAATCAGGGGCCAGAGTTATCATATGTAAACTAATACTCATATTAACATTCTTAAGGATATCCCATGGGGGAAACAACTGAATGTTATCCCACGGCTTGGTTTATACTGGAAAGATGTAAAATCAGCATACTACAGTGGTGCAGCCACATCAATGTTAATAGCAGTTCAATTTTCAGTAATTAGATTGTGGAACCACCTAGATGCCCTTCAACACATGAATGATATAGAAACTATGGCATATATATATATATATATATATATATATATATACACATATGCACAAAGAAATATTATACAGTCATAAAAAGAATAAAATTATGGTATTTTCAGGTGTATGGATGAAGTTGGAGAATATCATGCAAAGTGAGGGAAGCCAATCCCCCTGAAAAAAGCAAAAGCCTTATGTTTTCTCTGATAGGTGCATGATGATACATAGTGGAAAGGGAGGGGTGAGGGAAGAATGGAGGAAGGATGTATCTTGTAGAGGGAAATGAGGGGTGGGGAGGGAATGGAAGAAAGGAAAGATAGTAGAATGAGACAAACATGGTTTCCCTATGTGCATGTATGATTACACAAATGGTGTGATGCTACTTTGTGTACAACCAAAGAAATAAAAATTGTACCCTATTTGTGTAAAAATGAACAAAAAATAATGAAAAATAAAGAAGTTATGTCAAAGATAAAAAAGAGAGACAAATGAATAGAAAAAGAACACAAAATATCACTATTTGTCATTGACATGATTCTATATTTAGAAGATCTAAAAAATTCCACCAGAAAACTTCCAGAACTAATAAATAAATTCAGTAAAGTAGCAGGATATAAAATTAACACACATAATTCAAATGCATTCCTATACATCAGTTTAAATCCACTGAAAGAGAAAACAGGATACCTTTTCTTGTTACCTAGTCATGCCATCATGTTTTATAATAGGCATTCTATTGATACACACACCCATGGGGCAAGTTCTGTTAAATGGCAAAAAATTCTCCTTACATCACAGGGACTTAAAGCTGCTTTTGCTAAAAAACGTGGGTGCTTCACTAAAAAATTCAAATGCACAATGGGGTGTGGGCTTATAATAATCAGAGCCCAGCAAAGAACACAAAATGCCTCCAACACTAGCAGATTCCTGAAGTAACCCAGGAACATCAGCTGTAGGAAGAGGCCATGACTAATAAGCTCAGACCCTTACAACACTTCTTAATAATGTTCTGAGAATACATATTTCTATATTCATATATATATATGTTTCTTTGTGTGTGTGTGTATATATGTGTGTGTGTGTCTTCATCTTCTCCGCGAATAAGACAATGAACACCTTGAGTAGTGAGTATAATAATACTTCCTTTCATAGCTGGAGAATTAATTCCATACATAAAATTCATTAAGAGTTTCAAAGAGCCCAGGCATGGTGGCACATGTCTGTAGTCCCAGCAGCTCAGGACGCAAAGGCAGGAGAATGGCAAATCCAAAGCCAGCCTCAGCAATGATGAGGTGCTGAACAACTCAGTGAGACCCTGTCTCTTTATAAAATATGGCAAAGGATTTGGCTTATTGGTTGAGTGTCCCTCAGTTCTATCCTGGTAACCCCTACAAAAGAGCTTTAGAAGGAAAATACAGGTTGCTTATAGACAAGTACTGAAGGGCTTTCTAAAACTTCCAGTAACCAAGCCAGCCAATAGGTTGGCAGAAATGATGGTGGACTCTTGACAGTCTTAAGCACAGTTCTGGCACTATCTAGTGCCTAACCAGGAGTTCAGCACTTCTAAGAATCAAAAACACACACCAAGCAGAGAGGTATGAACTGGTAGGGGCAAGGGAGTTGTTCACAAAACCTAGGGGAGGGATGGGGAGGTACAACTGTAGAACTAAGTGAGGGAGAGTTCCTGAAGGAGGGCTTTATCTCACAGGTGTGAGAGCATTGGGGGCAGCTAAGTGACATGATGAGAGGTGAGTATTAGAATAATTAAGCAGGTGAAACTTCGTCATGGATGGTAACATTAGATCAGATGCCTACACGTGTCAGGGCTCCATGTCTGTTTAGTGCCTGAATTCTTGGACCTGACCAGTGAAACACCAGCACTGACAAGAATGGAGCCAGGGATTCCTGGCTGGCTAGTTTATGTCTATGTTATTTCTGCCTAGAACAGAGTGTGGTTCATACTACATTTTAAAATACAAGGGGAACATATTTTCATGTACAAAATTAAATAATTACACTGTCAAAACCCAGACTTCCTGCTCCATCCATGCCAAACTCCCTGTTAGAGAAACATGAAGCTGGGGCTTGGCCTCACACCAGCCTGAGAGGCAGGTGTCACATCCATGTCCTGTTTTACAGAGGCAGTATGTCCCCCAAGGTAGCCCCTGGCACCATTCAAGGCCACCTCTACCATGTATGCTTCTCTTTCTGCCCAGGCACTAGGAAAACTCTGCACGTGAGTGACATGGGACTTTGCAGTTTAGACCAGGTTCCAGAGAGTGACAGCTGCACCACCCTCTTAACCTCTCTTGACCTCCAGGTCACACAACAGGCATCAGAAATCTCTGAGCAACCCTGGGACAGTGGTCACTCATGAAAAAAACAAGGTCTCTAAAGCCACATTCCCCAGGATACCTCCCAGAAAGCCCACAGATTCTAACTCCCCTGAATACACTAAAGTCCACATCATCCACTAAGTGGGAAGGATTAAGGAAGGCTGAACCTTGGCATCTTTAGACTCCATTGCCTCCTTGTTTAACTGGGGAAACTAAGGCCCCAGCAGGAACAGATTCTGAGGTCACATCTCCCGCAGGGGAGGCCAAGGATCTGCCTTCCTGGAGGAGTCCACAGTGACCTCTGACAAGATTTCCAGAGCAAAGGCGCCTCTCCAGGGTCCCTTCACCTCTTGAGTTTGCAACCACCATGCCCTATAGACCAGTGGAGGAGAACATGTGAGGAGTCCTGAGCAGGGCTTCCTCCCATGTGCTTCATCTTGCCCCACCCCTCCAGCTGCTCCAACCCCACTCACCTCCACCCCCAGCTCTTCACATTCCCCATGTTCCACTTGGTCCCAGTTGGCACCAGGGGAATTGCTTGGCTAGTCACTTCTGCTCTACTTGAACCCTCTCAACTTCTCAGTCTCTGCCCAATGTTTGGGCTCCACTTGGTGCCCCTCTGCAGCACCATGCCAACTCCACCTACTTTCTGCCTACCTAGCTCCTCCTTGTATGGAAAACTTAACATACTAAAATTGCATGTTTTCCCTTCTGGTCTTAGAAACTTTTTTGACCTGGTTGGCCCAATTCCACCGACATCCAGTGAAATCCCAAAAAGTTCTGCTCTTCTCCATCAGCTTGGCTGTCCAGTCAAGCTCACATGGACCCTGCCACTCCTTCAGCCCCCTGGTGGATACGCTGCATTTGAGAAATTTGTTGGAGATGAATGAAAAGATTCTTGTGGAGTTGCTGTGGTCCTGGACACCACTCAGGCTGAGGGAAAATTGGACTTGGGGTCTGTTAGTGTTGACATAAAAAGTAGATGGCTTTGGACCACTCTGCTCACCTCTGAATCAGTCTCTCTATTTACACAGTGTAGATGATAATGATTTTTAGCATGCCAGCAAGCATGTTTTGAGCATCATCTGTGTGTCAAGGCTATCATGGAAGCAGAAAGACTGATGATTAAGAGAGCAAGGTCCCTGCCCTGCATGTGGAGGAGCCCAGCCAGGATTAAAAGAGCACAAGTTTGGACAGGACATTTCCCTCTGCTTTTCTCTAGTGCTGTAGCCTTCAGCATTTTCTGAGTCTTTGAATGCAGATGGGCACAGTTCTTGGTAAACAAGAACCATCTGTGCTGTCCTTGCCAGCCCCAGGCACCTTATGATGAGGTAGCACAGGTGTCTGACCATGGGCCATCGTTCTGAAGGTTGGATCTTGTGAGTAGATCCTCTTTATAGTGACTTCTGTAAATATCATTCATTCTGACAACCTGACTCATTGCTGGGGAGACAGGACTGCAGATGGGGATTTTGGCTACAAGGTGAGAAACAGACCTGGGTGTTTTAAATAAAAATAAATGTTAGAGGACATAGGAGAGGTCAAGGGAACCTGACAACAAAGTTTAATAGAGGAGGAGCTGGGCTCTGCAAGGTGATCTCAGCATCCCAAACCCCTGCACACTTCTCCCTGGACACTGCTTCTAGGCGAGCACTTTATAAACCTTTTTGCTGTTCCTTTGTCGCTGCTCTGATTCAAGTCTCTAGAAAAAGGATCAGATTGGCTGGGTATAGATATCTGAAAATCCTTCACATTCAACTATGTATTGGAGAATGAGTAGAAATTCATTAAAGGGAAAAGGGAAGGACATTCCAGTTAAGAACAGCATGTATGTCCCCGCAAAGGAATCAGGGGGTCTCTTAGAATCATGAAGCCACACTATGACAGGTGCTTCCTCCATCATGTCATTCAATGCCCCCAAACCCTGCAAACATAGTGCTAAATTTTTGGAAAACTGATTGCATTGTTTTATAAAAATGCCAAAGGCTCTTATAAAGAATTGAAAGTATACAGCAGAATACTGCAAAACTGGAAAGGGGATGGGAACCACAACATACCTGCTGCCCCAGACACCAGCATTAGCATTAAGCCACATCATCCCAGATGCCTCTCTCATCACCTAGATGGGAGGGAGAGAGGGAGGTAGAAAGGGGGGGAAGAGTTAGAAAGAAGGAAAAGGATTTGATTAAAATGAAATCAAATGTATATGGTAATTTTTTAAAATACAGCAATTCCATTTGAATTTAAGAAAAGAAAAACTAATTCAGGTGAAAGAGAAGTGCTTACTAACTTTATATCTTTCTTTTGTGACCAAAATGCCTAATTAATATAAGATCATTTTGATATTGTGATTACATTGTTTTCCTCAAAATATATTCTAAAAATATTTTTTAAAAGACTGAGACTGTGACTCAGTGGTTAAGCACCCCTGGGCTCAATCCCTGGTAAATAAATAAATAAATAGTGCATCACTTTTCTTTAATTCCATATTTCAACGTTAGCATTACCTTTCTCTGTTGTGGCTGATGAGAAAAGCAAGTCTCTCACATTTGTCCATGCCAATGCCCAAGAGTGTGCTGTGAGGAAACTGCTTTATGCCAAGGCCTATAAATTACCTGCCTGCCACCTCACTTCCCTTGGATATTTCATCCACATCCTAGCTTTGTCAGGAGCCATCACTCACCTCCAATCATGGTACCATGGCTTCTTCCTTTCTTTATTAGATTTAAGTTCTTAATTGGTGCAGCCTCACCTTATGGATGACAGCAAGACTTGCTCAAAGTCCTCTTCTCCAAGGCCAATCAGTAGATGAAGTGAGATTCTGACCAGTGTTTGCCTCTTGTAGAAACAGTGCTCAGGAGAGCCATAGGGGTTCTGAGATTTTGGACTAGAATTTTGGCATCAAAAGGATAGAGATTCACTGGCCGTGAACCTTCTGGGGAGGGTGAGGAATACTGGAAAGGACTCAGGGCTAACTCTGCCCCAAGGGCTCAGATTAGTGACTGGACAGGTTTCCTCTGGTGCCTCCATAACATCCCCAGAAATCTGATAAAGAAATGGGTGACAAATTTTGCTGGTACACTTGGCCTCAATTTTCTCCAGACCTGAGGACTCTGTACAAAAAGTAGAACAAGGTGGAAATTCAATGCATGTGTTCCTCCTGTACTAGATAAAATACATCTTCTAAATACTGAAAAAGTTTCTGCTCACTTGGTTGCCAGGGAACAGGGTTAGGCTGAAATGGGATGTTGCTCTTTGATGGATAGAAACTTTCTCTTAATTACAATATATAACTTCTAGGTATTTGCAAAATAATTAGCTCTTAGTTTACAATACTATACTACACTTACACATTTTTTTAACAATATAAATATCCTACTGTTCTTACTACCAAGAATAGAAGGGAGGGAGGGAAGAAAAACAAGAAAGAGAAGAGGAAGAGAGGAGGTAGCGGGCAGGCAAAAGAGGTCTAGCCCTATGATGTTCCTCCTACACAAAGTGGCCCTGTCCATGCTGGAATACTATGCTGTTGCCATTGTAAGTTATTATTAATTGTATCTTAGTGCTTCAGTTTCATAAGGGGATTCTAAAAAGACAATGGACCATGTGTATGAACACAGCACATACATCTAACTACATGTATACTGTGTCTGGCCACCTCATGCATATTAAGGACTTTTAATTTTCATCAGCACAGAAGTCCACTGGGTCAACAAACTGGGATATTGGAGGGACTAGGGCATAAATTGAGTGTGTCCTGTCTATGAAAAAACACACAGAAGGAGGGCACTTAAGCCCAGAAAGGCCACACTGTGGGGTCCAATGAGAACTCAATTCAAATGCAGAAGAAGGCAGTGAATTCTTCACCAAGACCAAGGACCCCTTTTTTCTCCTTTGTCACTCATGGTACTTCACTGTGTGAGCCCACCTCCCCAGCTGAGGATGTGAAGGGAAAGGGAAACCAGGGCCATCTACAGTCACTTTCTTTACAGTTTTAAGTCATTAACAAACCAATGGGAGAAATTGTTACTGGTTATCAAGGTGTAACAAAAACAATTGCATTGGTTGGTTGTGTGCAACATTTTCATTTTCACTTCTCTGGTATGGATGAACCCAATGTGGGAGTGCAGGCTACAAAATATGACTTCCTTGTAAGTTTGCATTTAGAATTGACATTGCATAAATAAAGATGAATGTTAAAGGTCTTGAAAATAATTTACAATGCTGGATTTTAGGTAACGCAAAGGACACAACAGGACAAAATTCACAAGACATATGACTTGAACACAGAAAAAGATATAGATTACTGTTGCATGATGTTAATGTCACAGGTTACCTGCTATTTGATCAAGGACTCTTTTCATTTAGCCTTGGGCCTGAAAAATTACATAGCTGACCCTAATAACTACCCATGAAAAGGAGTCTATTTCCTTCCAAAAATGGCTGGTTATAGGATCTCATAATGTAAATGAAAATTGAGCCTGGAAGACTAAGAAGAAGACAAAGGAAGAAGAGGAGAAGAAAGAGGAGAAAATGGAAGAGGAAGAAGAAGGAAGACCATGATTAATAAGAAAAGACTGAGATACAGTTCTCCTCACAGGTGATTGACAATGGCCGTTTTCACAAGCAGGAAGCAAACCAGAAGGAAGAGGAGAAGATAGAGAAAGAGGATGAGAAGTAGAAGGGGTGAAGGAGAAGAGGAGGAGGGGAGGAAGAGGAGGAAAGTCTCTCAATTATGGACAGATGACAAAGAACTTAGGAACAAAGGAACAAGATCTACAATGAGCTAAAGCTGTAAGAATATGAGTAGAAAAATAAATAGCTTTAATAATAAAATATAATCTAAAGAAAAAATGAATGCTTACTAACATGAATAATTACTTCCCTAGATAATAAGTAAAGGGAACAAAGAGAAGAGTTCAAAACAATGCAGGTGGACAGCATCGCCACCAGCAGGTGGAGCTTGTTACTCTTCTCATTTTCAGGGTGTGCTGATTCCTTTATCTTACGTGGATGAAGGGGAAAGCAGTAACTTCCCAATGATGAGCCTGGCATAAACAACCTTGACCATGGATGAATGATAACATCTCAAGGATTTCAGTGAACATCGTTTACCTCTGTCATGCTGTGACAAGGAAGCATTTTATCTCTGTCCTATTTCTTACTAAATTATTTAACCACCAGTCTGAAAACACACACACTCACACACAAATACCGCAAGAAAAAAAAAAAAAAAAAAAAACACATAAGGCACATGCTACAAAATGTGTGGCCAGTATTTGCAATTACTGTGAATACCATGATAAATAAGACAAGACTGAGATACAGTTCTCCTCACAAGTGACTGACCATGACCATTTTCACAAAGCAGGAAGCAAACCAGAAGAATATAATCTCCCTCCCCCACTTTTGAGGTCATGCCTCTCAGTGATCAAACAGAATGACTAGTTCTACATGTTTTTAATAAATACATATTAATTGCACATGTTAATGGGATTGAGTGTGATATTTCCAAATGCATGGTAAGAAGTAAACATTTCTAATGACATGTCTTTTACTCCTTCCCCATCACCTGCCCCAGCACCCTTCCCAGTCACCAGTAATCATGATTCTGCTTCCATATTAAAAAAAAAATCAACACTAGTGTATAGGTGGCAAACGTGGTAACAGAATAGATATTTCTGAAGCCACAAACAAGTGCTATCTGGAAAGACTGCCTCACCACTTCTCAGGCCCACCAATATTAATGCCTGGTTGGGTCTCTCCTCATCACATCATCTGTAATCAGAAAAATCTCCACCAGCTGCCTTCACTGTGCCAACTTCTATTCTAGGGCATCAAATCTAATGGTCCCTCCTTGGTCACCCTCTAGTTTACTTCTGAGTGTTCTTCAGGATGAGAGGTCTTGCCATTCTTTTAAAAATCATCTCTTCCCAGAAATCCAGGTCATTCCATTTCCGTTATTGTCCCATCTCCCTAATTGGATGTTCTTGCTCTCTGTCTCCTTGATAGACTATTCTTCTCCATCAATAAACAGGTGTGTCCCCAGATCAGAATAAAACTCTCTGTACTTTTCTATCTTCACCCTCACCCTAGGCCATCTTCAGTATCAAGACTTTTTTGCACATCCCCCGGCCTTCCAAATGTCCATCATCTTCACAGCCCTCTTCCCTCACCTTCAGACCTAGTAAGCATCACAAACAACAATGGAAAACCATTCCCCCAAACCAGTGCTCTTTTTTCTGCCTCACGTGGTCTTCTGCCCCATCAAGTACTGGGTATCAATAAGCCCTTAGGTTGCTCAAGTCAAAAATCCAGCAATTGTCACTGGTGTTTTAGCACATACCTCCACCTGAATCCGTGTCCCATGCTGCTAATTCCAGAGACAAAATTATAAACATACACGTGTGTACATATACAGATATAAAATTACAAATATATAAATTATGTAATTACACATGCGATTATGTACGTAAAATATCTATAATAAAAACTAAATCAATGCATTATATTCAACCACTTTTATCCTCATTACCTAGTCATGTCATTATGTTATATGATATTCTATTGATACACATGCCCTTGGTGGCAAGTTATGCTAAATGGTCATGAGTCATACTCATACCAATGGAACTTAAAGACTTCTTCTGACAAAAAGCACTGATTCTTCACCACGTTCTACAGATGCCCAATGGGAAAAATACAAGCAAAACAACTCCTGGCGTCTCTGATATATATTTACACACCCATATACTCTATATATAGGTTTATAGTAATCAAAGCCTAGCAAAGAACACAAAATGCCTTCAGTGGAAAGTTTCCTGCAGCATCCCAGGAACAACAGCTCTAGAAGAGGTCATGACCAAATTGAGACACTTACCCCACTTCTGAATGAAATTTTAAGAAAAAATATGTATGAATAGCTATCTGTCTATCTCTTTGCCTGCCTGTGTGACTGTCTGTCTTTCTGTCTGTCTATCTACCTATCTACTATCTGCATCACCTTCTCCATGATGACAATGAACACTGGATAGTGAATGAAATCTGCCTTCCACAGCTGGACAATTAACTCTGTATATAAATTTCATTAAGAGATGTACAAAATAAGCCTGCTTGTAAAACAGCAGCTTTGAAGATATTTCTATATCATCCAGTAACCAAACCAATGAATAAATAGGCACATACTCTGATAGACTCTAGAAAATAATCTGTCACCATCTAGCATCTAATCAGGAGTGACCATTCTAACAAGGGAAAAACCCACATCAGGGAGAGAGTTATGTTCTGGTAGGGGTGAGACAGGTGTTCTTGAAACCTAGAGGAGGGATGGCAAAAAACAACTGAGAAGCTAGCAAGGGACTGCTCCTAAGGAGGCCTTTCTCTTATAAGTATGAAAGGACTGGGAACAGATAAATGACATAACTAGGGGTGTGTTCTAGAATAACTGGGCAGGTGAAACATTGCTGTGGATGGTGACATTATATCAGATGTCTAAAGGGGTGAGCACTCCATGTCTGTTTAGTGCCTGAAACTTGGGCCAGACTAGGGGAACAGCATCCCCCCCACCAGAATGGGAGCAGGGACTCCTGACTGTTGTTCATGCCTATGCCCTTTCTGCCCAGCACAGAGCCTTATACAAAATAGTTCTATTTTAAAATACAAGGGCATTAGGTTTACATATATAAAACTAAAGAGCACTGTTCAAACCCAGATCCCCTACTCCTTCCATGACAAACTACCTTTTAGAGAATCACAAAGCTGTGACTTAGCTGGAGAAGCATGTGTCTGCCTTTGTCCTGCTTTACAGATGTAGCAAGTCTAAGGTTGCTTCTGACAAGGGTCAATCTGCCTCTCTCTCTAGGCTTCTCTCACTGCCCAAGTGCCAGGAAGTCCCTGCCCGTGGATGAGTGTGGTAGACTGGGATCCAGACAAAGCTCCAGTTAGACACAGCTGCACCACATGCTTACCATCTATGGACCTGCAGGTCTAACTACACAGCAGCACCAGGAGAAGTCTCTGTGAACATGCCAGGACAGTGGTTGCACCCAGAAAACAAATTCTCTAAGGTGATACCCCAGGGCCTTTCCCAGAAACCCCATGGGCCCCAAACCACCCGAATACACAGAGAGCCCACAGAATCCCATGAGATTGAGGGACTGAGGAAGGCTGCATCCTGGAAACATCATCCTCCCTCTGTTGCCTAATTGTATAAGTGGGAAACTGAGGCCCCAATGGAACAGCCTGAGGTAACATTCAGATATATGGGACCTGCTTCCCCACTAGGTCCTCAGTGACTCTGACAGGATTTCCAGACATACTTTCCTCCTTTCCCGTGGACACATGTCAATCACCTGCAGGACTCTTGGCTCCTGCACTGCATTCATTACTAAATATGATTAAATGTCATTAAAACCACTCTTAAGAACCCAAACAGGTCACATAGCAATGCTTTATCAACTTCAAATGAGTTAAAGTCACATATTGTGTTGCATGAAAACAAATAGCAGAAAAGATAGAAAAGACATGAGAATTTTAAGAAGGAATCACACTTTTTGTAAAAATATAAATTCAGTATACCTAAAATAGATATTTTTAGACATTTGTAACTCATGCACAATATTGAAATTATCTTTCAGTTAAGTAAGTGAACATATTCTCTCTCTCTTACACATACATGCACACTATTAATGCTTCCATGATTCTCTTGCTACTAAAATCAACCATGAGATTGTAACACTTGTATATTCAAGTCACTTTAAATCAAAACCAATGTGTGAATGTGTTGTTGACACAGGGGAGGCACATGGAAAGATACTGTATCATAAAACTTTTAAGTATTTAAAAGGGACAGAAGTCTGGATTTACTCTCATGACTATATCTTTGGCTGCCTTAATTTACATACGATTACAACGAGGAGAAATAGTGAAAATATCATTTATAGGACTAATTATCTCTAAATTACTTGAAAATCATTACACTGCCTAAAATGACTAAGAGATGTCTATACACTCTTTACCCAATGGTACCATTTTATTTTATGATACCTACAAATTTTAATATGATTAAATACATGACTTTGTTAAAATGTGAGAAGCATTCACTTTTATTTAATAAAATATATTCATGACACAAATAAAGCGTTTCAAATTTCATTTTAAATCACCAGAAAAATACAAAATAAAAATGCTCATTGATGAGACTTTTCCTCTCCTACAATGATTGGCAAATTATAGTTTCTCCAACTTTTAAGACTGAACATATTTAGTAATTTTGACTTATAGTAAATCAGCAGCATTTCAGGAATGAGCTATCTGCACTACTTTGATATAGGAGGATTTCTTTATTTATATCACACAAACTTATGATGTCTAGAACATTTTAATTAACAGTTAAAGACAATGTCACATTCTCTATATTCATAGGATTTCTCACTGATAATTATTATACATATCAAGATAGGTGGTGTAAATTTTTTGCCATACATTTCTCATTTGTGAATATTGACTCTCAATTGAAACTATTTTGCTGTTACCAAAAGCATGTAGTTTTGATCAGGGATTTTTGCATTTATAACATGCATGAGAACCTGAAAAGAATGTTCTGATGTTGAAGATACTTTGAAATTAGAATAAAGATTTGAAAAATTATAATTTTAGAGTTTATCTCTTCAATGAATTCTCTGGTATTTCATAATGTGTGAGCAATTACTAAAGACTCTGCCACATTCTTCATATTTGTAGAATCTTTCATAGGAATTCTCTAGAATTTAGTAAGAGGTGAAGAACTGTTAGAGATTTTGTCACATTCCTACCTTTGTATGGTCTTTCTCCAGGATGAATCCTCTAATGTTGAGTAAGAGTTGGGTTCAGTTGTATGCTCTGCAATATTCCTTACATTTGTATGGCTTCTCTCCATATGAATCCTGTGGTAGCAAGTAAGAATTGGAGAATAATCAAAGACATTGTGAATTTCTAGGGGTTCTCTTCATTGTAAATTCTCTGGTGCTTAATAAGAGATAAACTCTCATTAAGAGCTTTGCCTCATTCTTTGCATTCATATGACTTGTCTACAATATGAATTCTCTGGCATTGAGTAAGTGTTGAAGTGAAAATCTTTGTCACATTCTATACATTTGTATGATCTCTCATCACTATAAACTTTGTGATGTTTAATAAGGTTTGGATGATCCTTAAAGTCTTTGCCACATTTTTTACATTTGTAGAGTCTATCACAATGAATTCTCTGATATTGAATAAGGTGTGAGATTTGAATAAATGTTTTTCCACATTATTTACATTTATAAGGCTTCCCTCCAGTATGAATAGTCTGGTGTTGAGTAAGAATTGAGATGAGTTTGAAAGCTTTGTCTCATTTCTTAGGTTTACATAGTCTCTGATCACTATGAATCCTCTGGTGTCTAATAAGAGTGGTACTATCACTTCCCACCACCCACGGAGGAAATGATAACACATACACCTTTTTTGGTGCAGGAAAGCTTCTTCTCTTTAATGTGGACAAAAGGCTCCCCAATTTGGAACTACTCCAGGTTATATAGAATAAAGGAACCAATCAGAAAGTTGTCCCTGTGGTGAATGCATGGACACATCAAATAAATGCATAAAACATGTACTGTATACAAGCCAAGCACAAGGTACGTCAGCCAATCAGGAGTACTTCCTGAAACTTGTTGACAGCTTCAAGCCTATTCTGGCACTGCGCCAGGCGCCATCTTGAAGATCAGGCCAGGGCGTGCCTGCTTCCATGGGCCCTCAGAGGCAAGCATTCCTGACATCCCCCCCTTTTCTTTATATTAATTTGGCTTGGGACCGTGCCTGTCTTAGGTTGTCCATGGTGAACAGCATCCTTACCCGTCATTGGAATCTTGACCTCTGGGTGTCAAGACCCTGTCTTAGGTTGGTATGTGTTCCCATGAATCTTACCCGTGGTTGACTACCGGTCCAGCATATTTAGCCATACTTGGGGAGATGTGCCTGCCTCAATGGCCATGAAGGCTTGAACAATAGCTCTTTGTTGGTGATGAGCATCTTGGCGAGCTCTGATTTGGCTGCGTATAATGTAAACTAGACAAAAGCAGATAAGGATTACAAAGGCTACTAATTCCACCCATTGCTTAGTAATTCCAAACACTTTGGATAATACAGAAATCATTTTAGACATAGGAGCCACATGAACCGTAGTACTGTTAACCATGAGGATTTTTGAGCTTAGTTGGTGAGTTAAGTTATCAAAGGTATAAGACCAATTAGTAACAAGGAACTCAGAGAGTTGTTTTGACAGGGAAGCCGCAGAACTAGAATTATGATATTTAACAGAGGTAACACATAGTCCTTTCATGGGATAGATGCATCCCAGTCCTATTAGTTTTTGTAACACATCTATCAGTTTTTATAGCAGAACCACTCTCTGATTTACAATGAGTATCTTAACACCCAGCTTTTAGATGGGTGTTAAGAGCATCTTGAATTTGTAAGGCCATGGCGGTGTTCTCAGCCAACGTGTTGACTGCTTGTGCTGTAGGTATGGCCGTAGCCAGTGTTGCTGCCGCCATCGCTGCCACTGTTGCAGAGGCCACTACCACCACAATTATTGCTGCTGTAATACCAAAAATCTCATTTGTTTCTGCACAAAAGTACAGGTAATTCTTCATTTGTTATGTTGACTGGTATGGGCAGGAAAGTAGGAATGCGCATAATCACTGCAATTGAAAACCTGGAAGCATTCCAACATTGTGAGAGGTAACAAGACACATTGGCATCAGAGTAATTAAGGACAGTTGTGTTTTTCTTTGTTAACAGGAACATAAGGGGGGCAATACACAAATTGGAGTGGGAGGGAAAGATACAGACCTATTACAGGAGGTCTCTCAAGCATAGGCACAGAAAGCACTGCTATTTGTCCATTTGGAGGAATTCCATGTACATAGCCGATGTGCGGCTCCTAAGAGACTGAAAAGGGGCAGTATGTTAGTATATCCCTTTGTACTGGAGAACAGAAGCCAATTGTTATAGGGGTTGACACATTTCATGCCTAAAGAAACATCATTATTAATAAAATTTTTTCCTAAAGAAGTGATATTAGGCGAAAAATAGAAACCATATTGAACAGGAAGAGCTGGTCCGGTGTGCTGGCAATTAGTCCATATGAGGGGAGTAGCATACTTAGGATTACAAGGAGGATTGATTCTAGGAGTCACAAAGCTGTTTTTTGTGGTATTATGTTTGTGTGGTGTCCATCCTGATAAAAGAACAGCATTGCCTTGCAACCTTTTAGAGGTCTCCTGTGTTATGGTGTTATTGTCTGTTCATTGTAGAGACAACATTGCATAAGAACAATATTTTGGGGACTTAAAAGCATTGTAAAATAGGCCTAAGGTCTGGGAATGGAGACTGATACATGGGGATTCAGTGTCCTTGGCAGTATTTGCTGTCTTTCCTGTTGAAGAAAAGTCTTAGAAACAATTGATATTAGACATTGTTTAACATCAACATATTATTAGTTTGACCACCTAGAGGTTTGTGAATTATTTTTAAAGACATTTCACTTTTATTAGTTTACCCAATTTAAATTGAACCCTTTTAAATCATGTGAATAAAAGTATTTGGTTCCATTTTTAAAATTTTAATTTTAGGAGTGCTGAGTTTTGATACAGACAAAACATGACATCAGACAGCACAACATACAAATAACACAAAAATCAAAGGCCTTGTAACTTTATCTCCACTGGAATGTAACAGATGTTTAAAAATAACTCTAGTTGAATAAAAAATAGAACTGATCAAAAAAATCATGAGCTCAAAAAAATACATAGAATTAAAAAAAACAAGAGTCCCGGAAAAATGATATGGCCATTAATTACTTTAGTAAAGCACCATAAATTTTACTTTTGTTGGAGTTTGAGACCGGTCTCCTACTGAGCTTTTAGGCTTCCTTTATTTACATTTCAATGTAAGGCTTGACTGAGATCTGGAAGGATCTAACAGGTTTTAACAGAAACCTTGTGCCTAGGGCATTTAAGCCATCTCATCAGGACAGGTTGGATGTCAAAGAAAATTATAAGACCTTATTTTTCATTACTTTGAGAATGAAGCTACTTTGCTAAGTTCCTCACTGAGATATGCCATTGGTTATTGAGCTGCCTATGGCTGCTTATCTAGGACTTATTTTCCCCTTTGTGACAAACAGGTTAAATCTTGCTTCATAGGTAAACTGAGGACAAGAGCTTGAAGTAAGGCCCCTTCTTGATATTCCTGGGGCAAAATACTGTCCTATAGTGGCTATTTTCTGTAGTATTGAACCTGTTGATGACATAATTAAGCTTTATTTTTTGAGACCTTTTAATTCCTATTAGCTAAGAAGTTTAGGAGTTCTGCAATGGCCTTTTGATATTTCTCCTGGGTGGTGGCACATAGAAGATATACTTTACTTTTTGGGGAACAATCACAGATGTTTAAAAATAACTCTAGAGTTAGATAAAAATAGAACTGATCAAAAATATCATTAACCTAGGTATGTAGGATCAAAATTATGAGGTCAGAAATACAACATTAAAGAAAAACAAAACAAGAATCCTAGAAAATGAGTTAGTTTTGTGTAGTAGCCCAGGAGTTTAAAATGGACACCTTTCTCTTTTTTTTTTTTCTCTCAGGTTACTCCCCCCTCTCTCACTGAGACTGTTACAGTTTACATTCCACTGCGGGCTTCAGCAAGGCCAGGCAGGGGGAGGGAGGGATTGCCCAGGACTTTTTAACCCTTTTTTTTCTGGTTGAGAAATCAGGTTAGGTTTGAATGCAGAAAATCACTGAGTGGTAACGGACTTGTTTTATCTGCTGCCTTTAAATCTTCTCCCAAATGATCCCATTGAGGAAGGTTTAACAGCCCTTTATCCAAAAACTATGGTGCTATTTCCTCTACCTTTCTTAGAAAGAGCCTCACTGTTTTTAGGGGCATCCCATTAGCTTTAAGAAGATCCCGCAAAGGTCCCTCCATTTGTGCCCATGACATTTTAGTACCCATTCTTAAATACAGCTATGTAAATCTATCTGCACACAAAAATATATCTCCCTAATAGCAATAGCAAAAGCAAAAGCACACACACTAACTTTACAATAGACATGAGTCTCCGTCGCAAATTTCTGTGAACTTTATCTCAGTCGCAACCCTGCAAACTTTATCTCAGTCCCAACTCTGCGAACTTTATCTTGGTTGCAACCTTGCGAACTTCATCTGGCCAGAATTTTTCTTTTATAATTTTACCTGAATTACCTCCTGCTTTGTTTCTTCGTTCCCGGGTTTCGGCACCACATACCACTTCCCACCGCCCGTGGAGGAAATGATAACCTGTATGCCTTTTTTGGTGCAGCAAAGCTTCTTCTCTTTAATGTGGACAAAAGGCTCCCCAATGCGGAACTACTCCAGGTTATATAGGATACAGGGACCAATCAGAAAGTTGTCCCTGTGGAAAATGCATGGACATATCAAGTAAACGCATAAAACATGTACTGTACACAAGCCAAGCACAAGGAACATCAGCCAATCAGGAGTACTTCCTGAAACTTGCTGACAGCTTCAAGCCTATTCTGGCACTGCGCCAGGCACCATCTTGAAGATCAGGCCAGGGCATGCCCGCCTCCGTGGGCCCTCAGAGGTGAGCGTCCCTGACATGGTACTATACTTATATCCTTTGCTACATTCCTTACATTCATATGGTCTCTCATCCCTATGAATCCTCTGATGTTGAGTAAGATTTGAGATGTGATTAAATGCTTTTCCACTTTCTTTACATGTGTAGGGCTTCTCCCCAGTGTGAATTTTCTGGTGTTGAGTAAGGATTGACATATATTTAAAATCTCTTTCACATTCCTTACATTTGTATGGTCTCCCATACAAATCCTCTGAATCTTCTGGTGTTGAGAAAGATATGAAATGCTCATAAATGCTTTCCCACATTCTGTACATTTGTAGGGCTTCTCTCCAGTATTAATCTTCCTATGTTGAATAAGAACTGAGATGTATTTAAAATCTCTTCTGCATTCTGTACAGTTGTATGGTCTATCATCACTATGACTCCTCTGGTGTCTAATAAAGAATGCACTACCCTTAAAGCCTTTGCCACATTCCTTACATTCATATGGTCTCTCATCCCTATGAATCCTCTGGTGTTGACTACAGGCTGTACTACACTTAAAGCCTTTGCCACACTCTTTACATTCATATGGTCTCATATTCATATGAATCCTCTGATGTCTAATAAGAACTTTACTAGACTTAATACCTTTGCCACATTCTTTACATTTATATGGTCTCTCACTCCAATGAATCCTCTTTTGTCTAGTAAGAGCTGTACTATACTTAAAGCCTTTGCCACACTCCTTACAGTCATATGATCTCTCATCACTATGAACTTTCTGGTGTTGTCTCTCATCATTATAAACCCTCTGATGATGAGTGAAGTGTGAAAATTGAATAAATGTTTTCCCACACTGTGCTTTTGTACGGTTTTTCTCCAGAATGAATCTTATTATGTTTATAAAGTGCTGACATTTGATTAAAAACTTCATCACAATCTTCACATCTATAGGGTTTATCACTACTGTGATAAATGGTTGAGAATTCCTTAAATGCTTTCACAGGTTTCTTAAATGTGAAGGGCATTCTTCCCATGTGAATTTTCTTGCACTGAATAATGCTTGTGATTTTATTTAAAGCTCTTCAAAATTGTTTATATTTGCAATTCTTTCCTTGAATATGGATTCTTGGAAAGATAAATTTTGAGCACTGATGAAATGCTTTTTTGCATTTGTTACATTTTTAAAGCTTCTTTGTAAAACAAAAGCACTGATATTTTCCAGGATTTGAAAAAAGGATTAAATATTTGTGAGTTTCACTGCATTTGTTACATTTTTCTCCAATGAAAACATACTCATAATTTTTTTTATGGCAGAGATTTGCCTAAAGGTCCTGAAAGTTTTATTAAAAATGCAGAATTCTCACCAAATATCTATGGCTGGTTTTTAATTAAGTAGCAATCAGTAAGTACAGGTCTTCCTACATTCATTAAAAAGTTATGTTTTCCACAAGGAAGAACTGTTTGTTGAATGCAGAACAGACTTTTTATTAAGTAAAACAAACCTGATCTTACTTAGTAGTTTATTGGTATTTTTTCTTCTCCATACAAATGTTTGAAAGAAAATTTAACAAAATAATACATCTCCAATTTTTCTTGTTATTGACTTTAGCATATAATAGATTCCATTTTACATTTTTAAAATTTTCTTTCAGAAGAAAGTTATATTCTCAAAATTCAGTGGAAATGCATTTTCAAGACACCCAAAACCCTCCTCAAAACTGACTGGCATAAACTGAGAAGTTTTCTGAGATTGTATATATCTTTATATCTATTTATGTTAAAATTACTATTGTATAGTCATCTCATGCTTATTGTATTTATCATGACAAACTTTCTGATCTTTACTCTTCCCACAATTCCCACTTTTTCCTTAAGTGTAAATTTTCAGTGCCATAGTTTCCATACCTTCCCTTTATCACCTTTTGGAATGAACAATTTACTGCTGCTCTGATGGAAATTCTTGGGTTTGATGAGAATACTTAACTGAAAGAAATCAAAGGAACAAATTATTTCACTTGCTACACTCTTGTAAATATACTTTGCACAAAAAAATGAAGTTATTACCAAGGTGAGGATGTCAGAAGGGCAGAAAAGCAAATCCAAGATCCTCATTACTCTGTAGCTAAACAAGAAAAAAAAAAAAAAAAACTCATCAGTAGGCAAAGGACCTTAACAAGTTATTCTCAAAAGAAGAAATAGGAAAGATCAACAACTATATTAAAAATGTGTTCAACATCTTTAGCAATTGGAATAATATGAATTAAAACTATATGAAGAATCCACCTCATTCTAGTCAGAATGGTAATAATCAAAAATATGTGTAACAAAAAACTGTTGGCCAAAATTGGATAAAAGTGGATTCCCATACATTGTAAAACTGCAAATTAGTACAAAACCACTGCAAAGAAGTATGGAATCAGCTTGAGAGGCTGAGACAGGAGGCTTGTGAGTTCAAATCCATTCTCTGCTACTTAGTGAGGTCCTAAGCAACTCAGTGAGATCCTGTCCCTAAATAAATCATGAAAAGGACTGAGAATGTGACTCAGTGATTATTTGCTCCAGATTCAATTCCCAATACCAAAAAGAAAGTTTGTAATGGAAACACCATTTGACCCAGTTATCACACAACAGCGTACATCTAAAGTATTTAAAATAAACACAGTACAGTGACATGGCCTCATTAACATTTACAGTAGCACAATTCACAATAGCTAAGACATGGAATAAACCTAGAAGAAAATCAACAGATGAATGAATAAAGAAATCATGGAACAGGGAGAGTAGGAATGGGAAAGGCAGTAGAATAAGTTCAACATCATTTTCCTATGTACACATACTAAAATACCTAGGTGAATCCTGAGAGCAGATTCACTCACAAGGATTGGGTTTTAATTAGAATAAAATATATCCTCTGCTTGTAGAATTTGAGTTGACAGAAGAAGAGATATTCATCAGGGATTTAAGATACTGTGCATTCTTAAGAAGAGATATGAACAAACATTTAGTGGGAGAAACATACACACACATCTAAAAGCTACAGCATGAAAGCAGGTTTGAGAAATAACAAGTCTATCACAGCTGATGTCAGTATTGCCTGAATGAAGTCAAACCATAGAGAACAACAAAAAGGACTCACTTAATGTTCATAAAGAATAGTGAACAAAAGACATCAGAAGGAAACTGGAACAGTAGATCAACAAAGTGTTCAGATTCCTTTTCATCAAACAACAGTGACTATGTATTCCTCTGTTCCATAAGGGACAATTCCTATAACACTAAGGAACATTTGCTCCCAAGTGAATTTTTTACACTCATGAATAACAAGGAAATGATCTGGGAGGCCTTTCTCTTAATAACATCTACTTCACTTCCACAATAATACCTATAGAATGAGAGTACTGTCCATTCTATATATGATCAAGGTTTGATGGGAACTCAATATAATTGAGGTAAAGAGGTGTTCTGAGACACATTAAAGGACAAATAAATGGTGGCTTATGTTATTATGAACACACGATTGTTGATCAGAAGTTTAGAAGATATTTGGTGTTTTGGACAGCTCCACACCATTTCTTCATTATTCTAAAATGTAACACTTTTCCCATGTGGATGATCCATTTCTTGGCTTTGTGAATGACACTAACCTACCAGAAGCAGGCATCAGGACATGTAAATCAATCCTAACCAGCTCCAGTTCCTCAATGTCCTCACAACTGTGTTTGGGGACAAAACCCAGGCCAGCCAGTTGCTTCCCTGGCATTCCTTTATCAGAGTTAGCAGAAAAAGTTCTCATTTTTGTTTCTATGGTGAAAAGGAGAGAGTCCTTGGTGACTGACATCCAACGTTCTCAGACTAACTGTGGCTAAGCTGAAATCTGCAGTAGCTGAAGATGTGTCAAACAAATGTGACTCATGCACCCCTCTGATGGGCTTTGTGTTTAATAATGACAATATACCTACTGCATATTTAAGCATGACTTAGGTGAGGTAAGTGGAGACATGGACACTAATGGGGGACTAGTTGAAGACCCACAGATATTGATGAGAAAAAATGATCAAAATGAAGAGAAAACTGGCTCCATCAGCAAGGAGGCCTTTAATCTGTCTTCATACCCAGTTGAAGAAATTATTAGCCATGAATTCTTTCTTCCCTCCTGATTTTCTCCCCTCCTATCTTCTTACCCCCCACCATTGCATTCTTCCTAGATTTCATTCTAGGAATAAAGGCCCCACATCAATCTCCATATTTTTTTCTAACAACTAAGGAATTTATAATTTTAAACTAAGTGTAAGGCATATTCATTGATATAGGTGTGTCATTAATCAGAGCTGCTTCAGTAAACAGATGTAAACATTAGTTTTGTTAGGTCACTTTCAGTTTTGCTAGGCCATAACTTATTGGGATCAATAGAAGGATTCTTAGATTTGTTTGCTTTGAGTGCTATGCATTCATGTGCCTTTGATGTTGGAAAATGAGAGCTACACACAAAAAGTTTTCATCCAGATGGGGCTTGTTTACCATTGTCTGAGAAGGGAAAAAGTACTTTTATTTTCCTCTTGGGACATTTTTCTTGACTACTGAAAGATAGGTGCTGTCAGACTTCAGATGCATCACCAAGATTTCCAGCCTACTGAGAGATGAGCTAAACTATTTGTCCAATATAAATTCATCTTGGTTGCCTAAACTCCAAATCTGAGTGGAAGAGGAGGCTCCTGAATACGCATTGGAGGAAGGCATTTTGAAGTCTGACTCTTGGTACCTCAAAACAAGGACACAGGTATTTATCTCTAGTGTGCTACAGGACTTCTTGGAAATTATCCTAGATTATGAGAATTTTTAACCTATTATTTTAAATTCATAATGTCATTATAAATTATAATATTACAAATATTATCGTATAGGAGTGAGTTTTCCAGCATAATGATTAACAAGTTATAATAATTGAAAAGTCCCAGCTGTGGTTCATGACTGTCATTCCATCAACTTGGGAGGCTGAGAAAGGAGTATTTTGAGCTCAAAGCCAGTCTCAGAAAACGTGAAGTACTAAGAAACTCACTGAGACCCTATCTCTAAATAAAATACAAAATAGGGCTGGGAATGTGGCTTAGTGGTTGAGTGCCCCTGAGCTCAATCACTGATACCAAAACAAAACAAAACAAAACAAAACTAACACCACCAATTTCTAGCTTTACATTATTTTCCAGAAGTTAAAAGATTTCAAAAACTTTTGGGGCAATTTTCTAAACTCACAGACTCACCTGCTAACAATCCTATCTAATATTTACATGGGAGTAAAGAATTACATTTTTCAAATGGTCCTTGGTGCACTATATAAGAATTACTTTATCTTCCTCTTTACTACAACAAAGATATTCAATGGAGATGTATTTATGTATTTTCATTTATCCTAGGGATACAGGGAGACAGAAAAATAGTAGAATAAACTCATTTGTAATAAAATAAAACTAGTTTATTACAGGTTGCCATAGTAATATTAGAATACACAAGCACAGGCCCATTATTCTGGTGACACTTTACTACTCCTTATGTCAGAAAGCATTGTTCCTTGATATCTGAAGAATCTGTAAAATCAATATTCTCCTAGCTAATCTTGTAACTTTAGAGATCTCCTTTAATCATAATCATTGTAAAAACAAATAATTTAGCATTACAATTTTCCACAACTAATGTTTCCTTTCACAAAGACTCACTGAGTTTTGTAATTTCAAAAATATCCAAATGATGCAAAGAGATAGTAAATATTAGGATAAATTTAAATTTGTGATCAAGTAAAAGCTGCTACTTTTTCATGACATGGCCAAGCATTATTATAAATAATTGTGGGCTCACACAAATAGACATAGCTCACATCTTCCTCTGTTATAGAAGTTTGTCCCTTGATACCTGAACATTTTTCTAGAATTTTCTTCTTCCAGCTGTTTTATGAGCTATAGAGTTATTCTTTGCTATTGCATAATCATTTGAGAAAGTGCATCAAATTTAAGAGAATTTTCAGTAAGTAGGATGAACCTGACATAACATTCCTATGCACACATATGAATACACCCCAGCCAATCTCCCCTTTGAGAACATCCACAAGAATGGGGTCCTAATTAAAGCATGATATATTCCAGGCTTGCCTAATTATATAAAAATGGATTTTTCTGTCATGTATAACTAAAAATAACCAACAATAACAACTTTTTGCTCACATTAAATATGTTAATATTTCTAGAACTACATTGACAAATTACTTTGTTATAATTTCAGTAAACTTTTTCTATTCATGAAGAGTAGTTTAAGCCAGGTGCAGTGGAAACTTTCCTGTAATCCCAGAGGCCCAGGAAGCTGAGACGGCCTCAGCAAAACTGAGGCACTAAGCAACACAGTGAGAACCTATCTCTAAATAAAAATACAAAAAATAGAGGTGGAGATGTGTTTCAGTGTTTCACTGCCCCTGAGTTGAACATCCAATGTCCAGTCCCATCAAAAAGCAGCTTGCAATCATCTAGAAAAAATGACAGCAGTTTACAGTAATCTAGAGAAAATGTATTTTGTCTTTTCAGGAGAAATACTTTCTCTTCTAAAGAGGTTCTGAAAACTTCTTCCACCCAAATCTTGACTGATGATGTTCTGAATTGGAAAAATCTCTTCACAAAAACATTTTCCAAGTACAGTTTCAATCCAGTCACTGAATCACCACAGACTTTACATTTGCATGTTCACTAAAGTAAATTAAGCAAAACCTTCAGGAACTGGTGTGATTTAGGAGAAGATGACAATTTTAACTACATCATAATAATGGAGATGTTTTGCATCCTGGTTTGCAAATATTTAAATACAGACATTGGTAGAAGGATAAGTTAAATTTGGAAACTTGGGCATATTTCATGAAGCAGACACAAGTCCTTGGTGTTTCAGAGCATGAGTGAGTATGCTGTAAGAACAGTCATATAAGGAAAATTATAAAAGGAACATTCCAGTATCATCCAAACAGAAGGCTTCCAGTTGTTTTTGACCTTGTTCATGGAGGAGAGTTCTTTTTTTCTCTTTGGTGGCAAATATCCTAGTTGCAGTGTGATAGGTTGAATTTGACAGATCTTGATAAGAAAGCATTGATTACAGGTTTATAATGCTTGGTTCACCTTGAAGTTGAAGTTTTCATTGCATTTAATATGAGTGTGTGTGTAATCTATTCCTTTCTGTATCCCCTGAGAGGTCAAGGAACTGGTTAGCTTCTACATTAAAGTCCTACTTTACAGCTTTCTCCAAAAATAGCTCTAGTCTTCACATTGGTCTTCCAGGACATTTCAACCTGGTGTTTTGACAGTGCCTGCCCTGTTTTCTCATATTCTAACCATGCAACACTGTCTTCTGTTCTCCTTCTCACACACACACACAAAAATTTGGATAGTAAAAAACCAAAAGTAAAAAACAATATGAGCTCCAACTCTCTTTGGATTCAGATTTTTACTGAAAAGTATCTAAAGATTCTCATCCTGATGATGTCTTACTGATAGACCCAAGATGGACTTTGTCATGACTGAACTTCTTGTATTTCTGTATTAATTTCTATGCTTTTTGCCTGGATTTTATAAGCATTATGTCAAGAATATGGACTCTAAATATTTTTCCCTTTAAGAAATCTGCAGGAAGACTGAAAGCAAACAAAAACTGACCATTAAATAACATAACTTATGCTATGAAGGAAAACATGGTGAGTTCAGGCACAAAGACAAGAGTAAGATCTGAGCACTTCCATGAGATAAATGGGAGATAAACAAAATCATCACTCTGAAGAATGCCTGATGTTTAAGATTAAATTTATTTTTTTTCCTTTTTTAAAATTTTTTCTCCTTCAGTGTTTTGGATGGAATGAATGTTTCATTCATGGTAGGCCAGCACTCTACCATGGAACCTCCCACAAGCTATCAAATTGAAATTAGCATGAAGAATAAGACCCTGTTCTAGTCATAAAGATTTTTGTTATTTTCATAAATGACAATTCTTTTATTTTATTTGTTTTAGTTGGACACAATACCTTTATTTATTTTTTTATGTGGTGCTTAGAATCAAACCCAGTGCCTCATATATGCTAGGTGAGCACTCTACCACTGAGCCACATTCCCAGCCCCGAAAATTCTTGAGATTATAATGGGTGGTAGATTTACTGGAAGCATGTCAATGAAAAGATTGTTCCTATCAAATGCTCCTGATTGTCTTCCCAGATTCCCCTTGAAGATGAAGCAAAATTTCAATTATATTGCCATAAGAAATGCCTTCTATCCCCAAGCTGGCATTGGGATCTCAGCAAATACCTTTCTTCTTTGTATGCACATTGCTGCTGTCTTTGGGGGCCCAAAGTCTAGGCTCACTGACCTTCCCATCACCCACTTGGCTCTGACACACATCCTCATGCTCCTCACCATGGGACTTCTGGTATCTACAGATGTTTGGGAAGCACAGGACATTCCACATAACTTCAAATGCAAAGTGCTTATCTTTCTGAACAAGGTCATGAGGGGGCTCTCCATCAGTACCACTTGTGTCCTGAGTGTACTTCAGGCTGTCACCATCAGCCCCAGTGGCTCCTGGTTGGCCAATTTCAAATTTAAATCCACAAATACCATTGTGTGGTTATTTCTTTTCTTATGGGTCCTCACCATGTCCATCTCTAGCAACCTGATCCTTTGCACAGTGGCCTCACCCAATAAGACCCAGCCTGGTCTTCTGTTTCTCACTAACCACTGTTCCTTCCTGCTCATGAGCTACAGACACAGGTACCTCTTTGTTGCCATGATGGCATTCAGAGATAGCTTATTTCTGGGCCTTATGGTTCTTTCAAATGCATACATGATATTTCTCTTGCATAGACATAAACAACGAACCATGTCTCTTCATAGCTCCAGGTTTTCTACAAGAAGTTCCCCTGAACAAAGGGCCACTCACACCCTTCTGTTACTCATCAGCTGCTTTGAGATCCTCTACTGTGTAGACTCCATCATTTCACTATTCAGAGGCATGACATGCACCAATGATCCCATCCTGGTCTTTCTCCAAATGCTTGTGGCCAATGGCTATGGCACCATCAGTCCTTTGGTGCTGATCAGTGCTGATACTCAAATAATAAAAGTTATGCAAAGCAAATGGAGAAACAAAGTTCAGCTTCTGATAAAACTCATGTAAAGCAGCTTTGTCATTTTTATTAAAATGATTTTATTTCATAAAATTTTCCCTCACAAATTTATTGATAGGAATAAAATTATCTGTTAGAACAAAGTAATTTTAATAGTCAGCAAATAGCTTGTGGATAATTTTTTCCTGTATCTGCACTATTTTAAAATATATTTACATTAATTTTTATTATATCTGGCTTCATTTTTGTATTATAAATGTTTATAGTTTCCATTTCCTTTGTATCTCAGACCTTTATAATGGGTCTATTTTCTTTCTTCCTCCAACATAGTTCTTAAAACCTTTTTGGTGAAATGCTATTAGATGCACATTTATGTCTTTCTCTTTTTTATCTAATAATAGGTGCATGCTTATATCCAAGCTACTCAAGAGACTGAAGCAGAAGGATGGCAAGTTCAAGGGCACACTGTGTAACTTAGTGAGACTATGTCTCTAAGAAAAATTAAAAAAAGACAGGAGATGCAGTTCAGAGATGGACTACCTAGGGATTTGCTTCCTTATACCAAATTATGATAGCAAAATCCCACCAAATGCCATGAGATAGCACTTTATGACCAATAGAATGGCTGCATTTTTTAAAAAAAATGAAAGTGTTGGTAACCATGTGAAGAAATTGGAAACCCCACACATTTATGGCAACTATATAAAATGGTATAGTAGTAATTATAGAAAATAATTTGATGATTGCTAAAGAGTTAAACCTAGAATTACCATATGACCTACCAATTACATTCCTAGCTACATTCCCCAGAGAATTGAAAACAGATATTAAAATGCGTGTACATAGATGCTAATGGCAGCACCATCAACACTAAGAAATAGATGAAAATCTAAACGTCCATCATGAGAATGTATGAAAAAATGTCTGTATATGTGTATATGTATACATGTCTGAGTAAGCACATATACATATATATATTCATATAAATATATAACTATATGTATCATTCATATTTATGTTTATATTGAATATTACTCTGCCATAAAAAATAAAGTACTGAAACAGGCTACAATGTGGATATATCTCAAAAATATGAATAAAGGAAACAAAATCACACATGAAAAATCATACATGCTATAACTACATTCATATGAAATATCCTCAAATTGGAAATATCAAAGTCAGAAAGGAGAAAAGTAGCTTTCAAGGCTTGGAGGGTCTGGGAGTGAGTGTCTGCTTATCACATACATGGTTTTCTTCCAGTGATTAAAATGTTTGAAACAAGGTAAAAGGGGCAATTGTACCACAAAATTGTAAATGTCACTCCATCACACATTTTACACTTTTAGGAGAATTCAATCTCAATAAAACCAGTAAAGAAGAAATTCTGAAAATGCTCAAATCTATTCAATTAATGCATGAGGTGACAGAAAGGAACTATGGAAATAGACTTAACTTTCCTATCCTTATATTTGAATACATGATCAGGGTAACTCCACATGATGTACAATGACAAGAATAGGATTCTCATTAAAATAAGTTAAACTCCATGCATGTATAATATGACAAAATACATTATACTGTCTTGTATATCTAAAAATAATGAATAAAGTAATAAGAAAGGAATTATGGAATTATAGATTCTGACAAGTTCTGCATTGCCAACCTAAAGCCTGAATGGTATCCCTGGATCCTGGAAATCAAGAACCTGTGAAGCCATACCAGGCATATTGAAATTCATAAACACAGACACACCCATACTAAAAATTCTAGCTAACATAATGTTAGTAGTAGTAATAAATTCAAATGAAATGTGTAGTGTCTGCTTTCCAAAAACTGAAAAAATTTTATTTTTTAAAATGCTCTCAATTTCACTACCTATGAATATTATTTTCTTCACAATCATATAAATATTATTTTAAATTTAAACAATTGGAATGCCTTTTGAGTATATCCTAGAAAAAAAGAGACAGAAAATTTCATCAAATGAGGAAAGTATCAGTGGAGTAGATGAAGTGGTTTGAGGAAGAGGAAGGACAAACAGGAGAAGATAAGAATAGTAGAATGAATCAGACTGAACTTTCCTATGGACATACATTAATATGAAACAGTGAATCCCAACACCAAGAATATCCACCAGACACTAGTTTTTTAAAAAGTATAAATAAATTGTGGGGATCAACACAGTTGAGGGGGAATAGAAGGGGAATTTTGGTATGTGCCAGTAAATGGATGGAACTGCTAAGCAAAATATGCCAATCCCAAAGAACCGAAGGTTGAATGTTTTCTCTGACATGCAGATGCCAATTCACAATAAAGGGGAGCCAGGAAAAAATAGAGGTCCTTTTGTTTAGGCAGAGTAGAGGGAAGGTAAGGGATGGGTATGAGTCTTGGAAGAACAGTGAAATGAATCAGATATTATTACCTTATATGCATATATGATTACCTGACTGGTGTGACTCTACCTCATGTATAACCAGAAGAATGTGAAATTATACTCCATTTATGTATGATGTTTCAAAATGCATTCTACTCTTCTGTATAATAAACTAGAACCAGTTCTTAAAATGACAGTATTCTCCCCCCCAAAAAAATAATTATAAAGTGACAGAAATAAAACACTTTGGCTCTGTAATAGTAGGCAGCATACAGACCAAGGCAAAGAAAATAGAACCAGAATGAGCCCATGCATATGCTGTGAGCTCATTTTTGAGAAGGGGGCCAAAAATACACAATGAAGAAAGGATAGTCTTTTTAACAAGTGGTGCTGAGGACACTGTATATCCTTGTGGAGAAGAAAGAAATCAGAACATTATCTCACATGTTACTAAAACATCAGCTTACATGACCAATATGATTCTACAATATGTATAATTAGAAAAATGAGAAATTACACTCTGTTTATGCATGATCTATCAAAATGTATCACTGCATTCTACTGTCATTTGCAACTAATTAGAACAAATAAGTTTTTCAAAAGCAACTAAAAATATAACCATGAGAATTGAATCTATAAAATTCCTAGACAAAAGTACTGGGGCCCCTTTTACCAATCTCTCCCCATGAGTATGACCTTTACTAAGATTTGATCACTACACAGCATTACATGTATCAAAATATCATGCTGTACCCTGTAAGCAGCTGAAGTTATTATGTTTTAATATAAACTAAGAAAGAAAATGATAATGTCTAAAATATCTAAATAATCCCTAGAACTCTATAACAATAAATAACCTGATAAAAACCAGTAAAGTGTTCAGGCACCCTGGCACATGCCTGGAATACCAGTGTTTCAGGAGGTTGATGTAGAAGGATCACAAGTTTAAGGCCAGCCTCGGTAGCATGTTGGTTGCCAAGGAAAGGGGTATAGTGAAGTGTGGTTGTGCTCTTTGATAGATATCAAATTTCAATAGTAAACGATAAATACCTTCTAAATATTTGCAGAATAATTCTGTGCTTACTGTTTACAATACTGTAATGTGCACTTATAAATGTTTTCAGAGTACAGAAAGCCAACTGAGTGTTCTTACTATTGTGGAATAAAGGAGAGAGGAGAAAATGATGAAGACAGAAAGAGAGAAAAAAGAAGAGGAGGAAGAGGAGGAGGAGATAGAAGACAGGCAAAGGAGGACTAGCCCCATGATGCTCTCCCACACAGTCAGGATCCCTGTTCAAAGTGGACCTTTCCTTGCTAGAATACATTACTGTTACCAATATGAATTTTTGTAGATTGTATCTTAGTACTTATGTTTCATAGCTGAATTCCAAGGAGAGAATGGACACATGTATGAACACAGCACATACAGGTAACTGCATGTATACTGCATCTGGCCACCTCATGCATATTAAGGACATAATTTCCACCAGCAAGAAGTCCAGTGGGTCAAGGAAATAGCAGAGATGAGAGAGTTGGGTACAAGGTGACTGTGTCCTATCTACAAATGAGTACAAAGAGGGAGGGTATCGAAGGCCAGGGAGGCCACACTCTGGGTTCATGCCAGAACTAGGTTCAAATGCAGAAGAAGACAATGTATTCTTCACCAAGATCAAGAACTCCTGCATTATTGTTTGTCACTCATGGAACTTCAGAGTGTTAGCCCACCTCTCCAGTTGAGAATGTGAACGAAAAGGGAAACCTGGACAATCTACAGCCACTTTCCTTTCAGTTGTTTCTAACTCACTAACAAGTCAATGGAAGAATCTGTTAACAGTTATTGAGGTGTAGTGGAAACAATTGCATTGGTTGTGTGGGACATTTTCACTGCGCTGATATGAATGAACTCACCATGGCCATGCAAACTATGAAATATGACTTGCTTGTAAGTTTGCATTTAGAATAGACTTTGCATCATTAAGGATGAATGGTGAAAGTCTTGCTAACAATTGAAAATGCCGGTTTTTCTGTAAAGAGAAAGATGCTAGAAGACAAGAAAATTCACGAGACATGAGAGGAGATCACTGAAGAAACTAATGGATTTATGTGCCATGATGTTAATGGCACAGCTTACTAGCTTTGGGAGTAAGAACTTCAAGTTTTCATTGTGTACTTGGCCTGGTAAGTTACACAGTTGGCCCTAATAAATACCAGTAAAAAGTAGTCTATTTTCCTAGACAAATGGCAGATTCTAGGATCTGGTCAGGTAAATACAAATTTAGCCTCAACTCAGAAGGTAAAAGGGGAAGGACAGGAAGAGGAGGAGAAAGTGGAGAGTGTCTCATAATTCCCCAAATGTGGATACCTGACAAATGACATAGGCAGTAAGGTAAAAGATCTTCAAAGAGTCAAAGCTGGAAGAATATGAGCAGTAAATACTTTTAACAGTGAAATATAACTGAAAGAAGCAATTGAATTCATGTTTAGTGACATAAATAAATGCCTACATAGATAATAAGTAAAGGGAACAGACAAATCCTTCTTACCAAAGAGTTCAAAACACTACAGGTGGACAGCGTCCCCTTCTGCAGGTGGAGACTACTATGCTTCTCCTTTTCAGGGTGGGCAGATTTGGTGACTTCATGGCAATGAAGAGTGTAGGAAATGGGTAAAGAAGGAAATTTCCATAGGAAGATCCTGACACAAACTACCCTGACCATGTATGGATGGTAGCATCTCAATGACTTCAGCGACCATCAAGTAACCCCGGCAGGCTCTGACATGAAGGCATATTATCTCTGTCCTATTCCTTCCAAAATCATTTAATCACAACAATCTGAAAACACACACACACACACACACACACACACACACCACAAAAATCATGTATGGTACATTCTACAAAATATGTGGCCAGTATTTGCCACTATCATGAGTATCATGAGAAATAAGAAAAGCCTGGGATATGCTTCTCTTCACAGGTGATTGAAAATAATTTGCACAAACAGAAAATGAAGCTTAGGGATATAAACTTTCTCCTCAATTGTTGAGGGCCTACCCCTCAATGATAGAATAGAATGGTTAATTCTATGTGTGCATGTGTGTGTGTGTTTTAACTAACACATTTTCAGTACACATGTAATGGGATTGGGCCTATTTCCCAATGCATGTTATGCAGTTATCATATAACTACCCTCATCCACTTCCACCCCATGACCTGCCCTTCCAAGAATGCTTCCAAGTCCCCAGTAATCACCATTGCACTAATAGATTTTTAAAAAATGAACTCTGCTGTATAACTAGAAAATAGTGATTTCTTCAGTCACAAACAAGACAAAAATGCTTTTCTGGAATGACCCCTCCTCATATATGAATGACTACCAATGTTAATGACTGCTTGGGTCTCCCTTCACCTCGTCTGCAATCAGAAAAACCATATCAAGCCATTGCCTTTACTAAGACACCCTCTATTTTTGCATAAATCATCCAGTTGGCTTTAGCTCCCACCACCTGAGGACAGTGGTCCCACGGAGAGCATCAGAAACCTCTATGGTACCAAACCTAATGGTTCCTCTTTAGTCACCCACTAGTTTATTTCTGAGAGGTCTTCAAGACAAGAGGCCTTGACTTTCTTTTCAAAATAAGCTCTTCCCAGAAATCAATGTTATTCCCTTTCCTGGTTTTCTATCTTCCTAACTGGATGCCCCCACTCTCTGTCTCCTTCATAGACCTCCTCTTCTCCATCACTAAATATGTGCATGTCCATAGCTTAGAGCAAGGCTCCCTGAGTTTCTCCATCTTCACCCCCACCCCAGTTCACACTCAGTCTCATTGCAGGAACTAATTTCCACATCCCCCTGCCTCCCAAAGAATCTTCATTTTAGCCCTCTCCTCTCACCTTCAGACATGTCCATGTGGATATCTAGTAGGAATCACAAGAGCCAATGGAAAAACCTTTGTCAAAGCCAATCCTCTCTTTCCTGACTCATGTGGTCTTTCTGCCCCATCTAGTACTGGGTATCAATAACCACCTGGTTTGCTTAAGATAAAAATTCAGGAACTGCCATGGATCTGTTGGCCTTTACCCATGCCCTGCTACATCACCAATTTCTGCTCATTCTAGAGACAAAATTATAAATATATATGTGTACATATATATTCCCAAAATTATATGTATAAAAATAATTATAAATGAATAAATCATGTTCAACCACGTTTGATACCCTGTTACCTAATCATGCCATAATATTATATAATATATATACTATTGATACACACACCCATGGTGGCAAGTTCTGCTATAGGACCACAAATACTCCTCATATCATAGGAACTCAATGGCTACTTTTGCTTAAAAGAACTGATTCTTCACTAAGGCCTTTAGATGCCCATTGGGTAACTACAAGTGCAATAACATTTGGCATCTCTAATATACATAGATTTATTGGCTATTTATTGACTTATAATAATCATATTTATTGGCTTATGATAATCAGATCCTAGCAAAGAGCATGAAAGCTTCCAACATTAGCAAAGATCCCTGAGACATCACAGAACAACAGCTGTAGGAAGAGGTCAGTATTCCTTTTCATAGCTGGAGAATTAATTTCATGCATAAAATTTATTAAGATTTATTAAGAGTTTTATGAGGGGGAGGAACCAGGCTTGTAAAAGAAGTAATGAAGGACTCTCTGAAATTTCCTGTAACCAAGAAAGAGGATAGGTAGGAAGATACTCACTGGACTCTAGAAAGTCTTAAGTACAGTTCTGGAGCCATCTAGTGTCTATGGAGTTCAGCACTCCTAACAAGGGAAAAATCCCCCATCAAGCGGAGCATATATACTGGTAGAGGTGAGATAGGCTTGCTTGAAAGATCCTGGTGAGAAGGGGAGATGTAGGTAGAGAAGTGGGTATGGGACAGTTCCTGAAGAAGACCTTTATCTCAAATGTAGGAAAGGAATGGGGGAAGCTAAGTGATGTGATGAGTGGTGTGATTCAGTATAATTAAGCAGGTGAAGCACTTCTATAGATGGTAACACTAGACCAAATACTTAATGGGGTCAGTGCCTGACTTCTTGTACTGAGCCAATGAAACAGCAGCCCCTACCAGAAGGGAGATGGGGATTCCTGTATGATTTGTTTTCATCTATGTCCTGACTCTCTGGAACAGAGCCTGCTGCATAATAGTTCTTACTTTAAAAATAAGAGAATACATTTTCACATATGTCTTTATGATAACACTGTCAAATCCCTAGGTCCCTACCCCATCCAGTGCTAATTGCCTTTTGGAGAATCATGAAGCTGTGTCTTGTCCTCAGCAGCCTGAGAGGCAGGTGTTGCTCCTTGTTCTCCTTACAGATGCTTTGAGTTCCCCAAGGTTACCCCTGACAAGGGTCAAGACCACCTCTGCATCTATGCTTCTCTTATTGCCCAGGCACCAATAATCCCCTGCCCCTGGGGGAGTGAGGTGGACTGTGTAATTTGGAAGAGGCTCCAGCAAGTGATAGCCCCACCACACGTTTACCCTCTCTCGACCTCCAGGTCACACTGCCTAAACCACACACACAAGAGGAGAAGATTTTATGAACATGCCAGAACAAGGTTTGCTCCCCCAAACCAAAGTCTCTAAGGGGATGTTCCCCAGGACTCCAACCTGAAACCTCATGAGCCTGAACCCACCTGAACATGGAAGATTCACAGCATCCAATGAGAGTGAGGGACAAAGGAAGACTGTGTGTGGTGTCCTTAACCTCCCTCCATTGACTTGTTGTGTAAGTGGGAAAACTGAGGTTTCAGTGGAACATAATCTGAGGTCACATTTCTGGCTGAGGGAAGAAAAGGGCCCTGCTTCCCCACTGCATCCATGGAGACCCCTGACAGAATTTCCAGACCACACTCACCTCTCTGGGCTCCCTTCCCCTGATTCAAACACACCCATCACATCCTTCATTCACCTGCTGGACTCCTGGCTACACTGCTGAGCTCACCTCACTTGCTGGGCCCCTGGTTACCCTGCTGAACTCACCTGAGGAACCCTGTGTGGACCCACCTACCACGTTCTTCCCATAGCCCCTCCCCACTTGCTGCTCTTATGTTTTGGGCTTCACTCAACTCCTTTGGCTCCACCAAACCAGCTCCTCCCATTCACTGGGCACTAATTGCTCCACATGGCCCCACCCCACCTGCTAGATGCATTCTCCAAACTCCACTGATCCACAGGGCTCCAAGGGCCTCGATCAGCCCATCCCTTCAGTTCTACTGGGTCCCATTTAAATTTATCTCATATGCTTCACCCAATATTTGACCTCCACTTGGTTCTGCTCTGTAGCACCACACACACTCGCTCCTTGGAATTCTGCTCACTTGTCTGCTCCCTCCTCTCTAGCCTACATAACACACTGGGGTTGGATGTTTTCCTCTTTAACACTGGAACCCTTTGCACTCTGCTTGTCAAAATCAAACCAACATCCCATAGCATCCCAAGTGGCTTTGCCAATCTTAATCACCCATGCTTTTCAATTAAGGTTGCTCCTACAACTACCATCATGTGGTCCACCTGGTCACTTACAGGCCCTTGAGAACTCTGTCCAAAATGAATGAAAGGGTTTTTGTAGAGATGGCGGTGGTCAAGGACGATGCTCAGGCTGAGGGACAGATGGACTTGGGGACTTGCAACAAAGTCCCCACACAACAAAGGGACCACACATTGCCAATGGATGACTTTGGAATCCTGTGCTCTCCTCTGAGTCACAGTACTTCTGTATATACAGTGCTGCTTGTTAGCATAATAAGAAGCATGTTTTGAGCACTTTCTGTGTGTCACTTTGCAACTGACTTCAGAAGGTAAGTAAGGGCAGTATCCATGAGCAACTGAAGCAGTAAAAGACAAGGTCCCCATCCAACACTTTTAACCTCCTACCCCTTCTACTTTCCTTCCATTTTATCCATAACACCTCTTAACCCTAATTTTTTTATACAATGCCAGTTCCCACCACAAATGTTATAGCTATAGTTATATGGGGTTAGACATAGACAATACCTATTGTTTGATTTTAGGTCACACATAATCTATGATTATTTACTTTCTTTACTGATGGAAATTGCTAAATCTATAATTTCTGTTTACATTGTAGACATCACAACGGGAGCTAAATACCTAGTCTGTTGCTATTGTTTGCATAGGTTGTTGATGTTATTGGGTTCCCCTCTAATATGTACGGTACTAAAGACCTACAGGCAAACTATAAGCTCATAGGTAGAAATTCTGCTGCTTCAGATCCATCTGGATAGATGGGGTAGACACACAGACAATATGAAAAAGCAAGGAAATAAATCATTCCACACAGCAGAGAATACTTCAGCAATAGACCTCACTGACATCTCAGTGGAGAAAATGTCAGATGTGGAATTACTAAAGATCATGATTAGACTGATCTAGGAAAAAAAATTGACATAAGAAGTGAAATCTGAGATGATACAAGAAGTTACAATCACTTCAATAAGGAGATAAGAAAAAATCAATTGGAAATCCTGAAAGTGAAGGAAACAATAAACCAAATTAAAAATTCAATGGAAAGCATAACCAATAGACCACACCACATGAAAGAGAGAGTTACAGGCAGCACAGACAAAAAATAAAATTTTGAAAAAAAGAAAGTGAACCATGGAGAAAATATGTTAAGAGACCATGAAAACAACTCTGAAGAAATCAGTTATAACAGGAAAAAGCCAAATTGAAGATTCATCAGGGTAGGTGAAGTCTCTGAAATATATACAACAGGAATGAACATTTCAAAGAAAAACTATCAGAAAATTTTCTCAAACTAAGAATAAAATGGAAAATCAAATACAAGAGGCATACAAGACTCCAGTCATCAAAAGCTAAAACAGATCAACTCCAGGACACATTACTATGAAAAGATACAACATGCAGAAAAGAATAGACTCTTTATAGTTCAAGAGAAAGACAGCTCATCACATTGAGAGGTTAAACCAATCCATATCTTAGCTGATACTTCAATCCAAATTCTAAAAGCTTGGAGGTTGCTGAATATTATATACAGAGCTTTCAGTGAGAATGGATGCCAACCAAGGAAACTATATCCAGAAATATGAAGTTTCAGATTTGAAGATGAAGTAGAAACCTTCCACCATGAACAAAAGTTAGAATAATTCACAATTAGAAAGCCAGCACTACAAAACATACTTCATAACATACTTCATGAAGAACAAATGGAGAATAAAAATGAAAATCAGCAGAGCATGAAGATGCACTAGTACAATAACCAAAGGAGAAACTAAATGAAATTAAGAACCAGAAATAAAACCAAATGACAGAGGGCATTTCAAGATGGCGGACTAGAGGGTGGCTGCATTTCATGTTGCTCCAGGACTCAGGATTCAAAAGAGGAGATATTGAGAGACTTGGGATCAACTCAAAGCAGCCGGGTGAGTCTCTCCCATTGGGGAGGCATCCCGGATAGGACGGTTGTCCCGAAAGGCAGGGAACATTGTGAAGTAGAGCTGCCCGGCAAGACACCCCTCGCCCCACTGGAGCAGTGAACTCGGACAACTGGGAGCTTCGTAGAGGAGGCTGCTCAGCACAGCACTGGGACTCGAAGCAACCACTGGGGCTCTGGTGGCTGCCCAGGGGAGAAGCATCGAGGAGAGCTGTGTGGACTCAGAACACCAGGGCCTGCCCTGAGGAGGAGTAGGAGAAGCGTGGCCACTTGGATTCGGAGTGGCTATACCATAGCTACAGACGGTTGCCAGAGGAGGAGCGGCGCTGCAAGCTGTTGGACTCAGAGTGACCGCTTCTGAACATCAGGTCCTGCCCTGAGGAGTAGGAGGAGGAGGAGGAGGAGCACGGGCACTTGGATTTGGAGTGACTGAACCAGAGCTACAGGCAGTTACCAGAGGAGGAGCTGTGTGGCGAGCTGTTTGAACTCAGAGTGACCACTTCTGAACACCAGGGCCTGCCCTGAGGAGTTGGAGGAGGAGGAGGAGTGCAGTGGGTCATTAGGACTTGCAGTGACTGCATTAGAGCTCCAGGCGACTGCTCAGAGGAGGAGGAGAGTGGTGAGTTGTTTGGACTTAAAGCGACCTCTCCTGAACACGAGGGGGTGCCTGGAGGAGGAGCGCGGTGGGTCGCTTGGTCTCGAGTGGCCGACCAGAGCTTCGGGCGGCTGCCCAGAGGAGGCGTGCAGCAGGTCACGTGGATTCAGAGCCACTCAGAGTGACTGCTCCTGAACACCCGGGGGGTTACCTGGAGGAGGAGGAGGAGGAACAGTGCGGATCACTTCCACTTGGAGTGACTGCCCAGGGCTACAGGCGGTTGGTGGGAGGAGGAGGCCTACAGTGAGTTGCTTGGAATCCTAGTGACCGCACCAGAATACTGGGCAGCTGTCTGGAGGAAGAGGCGTGTGGCAGGTCTCTGGGACTCAGAGCGATTGTACAGGGGCTCAGGTGGCTGCTCAGAGGAGGGGCTGCATAGCCAGGCGATTAGGTGCAGAGCAGGGTCCCTGGATCTAGGAGGCTTCTTGGTGGAAGAGCTGCACAGAGACATGCATAGGGGCGGAGTGAAGGTTTCAGGACTGTGGGCAGATTCTCTGAGGAGGGGCAAACTAAGGAGTTTCATCTGCGAAGGGTGAGGCTCCCAGAACCAGGAGGTAGGGCTGGGCCCCTGGGAACTTTGCAGAGGAAGGCAGCCCAGCCCAGGCAGTAGTTGTAAATTGAGGGGAACCTCTAGGAGGGGAACTGAACAGCAAAACCTCCCCACCGGGTGAGTCTTCCCTGCTGGGTGAGGTTTCCCCAAATGGATGGTAAAACCAGAGACACAGGCCGAAACAGGCCTTGCCTCAGCCCACAGCCTAGTTCCCCTTTGGATGACCATTGGTCAACAAGTGGAGGCACCTCTGCCCACTAGCAGGGAATATACCCCTCCTGAAGGACACCACTCCTAGAGAGGCAGCTTCCTCTCTAGAGCACAACATTATCAACTTCCTCCAAGACTTCAGCCTACTGAAGGCTAAGAGGGGATGTATATAGACATCTTCAAGGACATTGTAAGTCAATAGAGGAAATCTGCAATATCTCAGCGGTCCACTGATATCTGAACAATATGAGAAAATAAGGAAAGAAAATGCTGCAAACAAATCTAGATTTTACATCAATAAAACCCAATGACAGCATGGCAGAAGAAATGACAGAAAAGGAGTTCAGAATGTACATAATTAAAGTGATCAGGGAAGCAAACGATGAGATGAATGAGATGAAAGAGCAAATGCATGTACTGAATGATGAGATGAAAGAGCAAATGCAGGCACTGAATGATCGTACCAATAGACAGTTAAAAGAGCAAATACAGGATGTAAAAGATCACGTCAATAAAGAGTTAGAGATATTGAAAAAAAAAAAAAACAGAAATCCTTGAAATGAAGGAAACAATAAATCAAATTAAGAACTCCATAGAAAGCATATCCAGTAGGATAGAACACCTGGAAGACAGAAACTCAGACATTGAAGACAAAATATATAACCTTGAAAACTAACTTGAACAAACAGAGCAGATGGTAAGAAATCATGAACAGAATCTACAAGAACTATGGGATATCATGAAAAGGCCAAATTTAAGAATTATTGGGATTGAGGAAGGCCTAGAGAAACAAGCCAAAGGAATGAACAATCTACTCAATGAAATAATATCAGAAAATTTCCCAAATCTGAAGAATGAAATGGAAAATCAAGTTCAAGAGGCTTATAGGACTCCAAATACAAAAAATTACAACAGACCCACACCAAGGCACATTATAATGAAAAAACCTAACATACAAAATAAAGACAGAATTTTAAAGGCTGTGAGAGAAAAGAACCAAATTATATTCAGGGGGAAACCAATAAGGATATCAGGAGATTTTTGATTCCAGACCCTAAAAGCTAGAAGGGCCTGGAACAACATTTTTCAAGCCCTGAAAGAAAATGGATGCCAACCAAGAATCTTATACCCAGCAAAACTTACCTTCAAATTTGATGATGAAATAAAATCCTTCCATGATAAACAAAAGCTAAAAGAATTTACAAAAAGAAAGCCAGCATTACAGAAAATTCTCAGCAAAATATTTCATGAGGAAGAGATGAAAAACAAAGAAGCAAATCAGCAAAGGGTGGAATTATACAAAAGGAATTGTCAAATAAATGAGGAACCAAGTAGTGTCAAATAAATACATAAATAAAATTTAAAAAATGAACCATATGACCGGGAAACCAAATCATATCTCAATAATAACCCTGAATGTTAAAGGCCTGAATTCATCAATCAAAAGACATGGACTGGCAGATTGGATTAAAAAGAAAAATCCAACAATATGCTGCCTACAAGAGACTCACCTCATAGAAAAAGATCCCCAAAGACTAAAGGTGAAAGGATGGGGAGAAACATACCATGCACATGGACTGAGCAAAAATCTGGAGTATCCATCCTCATTTCAGATGATATGGACTTCAAGCCAAAGTTAGTCAGAAGGGATAAAGTAGGTCATTTCATACTGCTTAAGGGAAGCATAAATCAGCAAGATATAACAATCATAAACATCTATGCCCCAAACAGTGGCTCATCCATGTATGTCCAACAAATCCTTCTCAATTTCAGAAACCAAATAGACCATAACACAATAATACGAGGTGATTTTAACACGGCTCTCTCACCACTGGACAGATCTTCCAGACAAAAGGTGAACAAAGAAACCATAGATCTCAATAACACAATCAATAATTTAGACTTAACGGATATTTATAGACTATACCAGCCAACCAAGAGAGAATACACTTTCTTCTCAGCAGCACTTGGATTCTTGTCTAAAACAGACTATACAGTATGCCAAAAAGCCAAGGTTAGCAAATAGAAGAGATAGAGACACTATCTTGTATACTATCAGATCATAATGGATTGAAGTTAGAAATAAATGAAAGAGCAAAACACAGAAACTATTCCAACATCTGGAGAGTAAACAATATGCTATTATATGTTGAATGGATAACAGAAGATATTAGGAAGGAAATTAAAAAATTCTTAGAGGTAAATGAGAATAAAGAAACATCATATCAAAATCTCTGGGACACTATGAAAGAAGTACTTAGAAATTTTTTTCATGGAGCGCATTTAATGAAAAAAGTAAAAATCAACAAATAAATGACCTAACACTACAGCTCAAAGCCCTAGAAATACAAGAAGAGAGCAGCACCAAAGGTAGTAGAATACAGGAAATAGTTAAACTCAGAGCTGAAATCAATGAAATTGAAACAAAAGAAACAATACAAAAAATTGATGTAATAAATAGTTGGTTCTTCGAAAAAATAAATTGATCAACCTTTAGCCACACTAACAAAGAGAATACGAGAGAAAACCCAAATCCCTAAAATTCGGAATGAACAAGGAAATATCACAACAGACAAGATTGAAATACAAAACATAATTAGAAGCTATTTTGAAAATCTATACTCCAAAAAAATAGAAAATTTCGAAGGCATCAACAGGTTTCTAGAGACATATGAATTGCCAATACTGAATGAGGAGGACATACACAATTTAAATAGACCAATTTCAACTACTGAAATAGAAGAAATCATCAAAAGCCTACCAACAAAGAGAAGTCCGGGACCAGATGGGTTCTCAGCCGAGTTCTACAAAACCTTTAAAGAAGAGCTCATTCCAATACTTCTCAAATATTCCATAAAATAGGAGGGAAGCCTCCCAAACACATTCTATGAAGCCAATATCACACTGATAACTAAACTAGACAGAGACTCATCAAGGAAAGAAAATTTCAGACCAATATCCTTAATGAACATCGACGCAGAAATTCTCAACAAAATTTTAGCAAATCGCATACAAAAACATATTAAAAAGATAGTGCACCATGATCAAGTGGGTTTCATCGCAGGGATGCAAGGTTGGTTCAACATCCAGAAATCAATAAATGTCATTCACCATATCAATTTGCTTAAAGTCAAGAATCACATGATTATTTCAATAGATGCAGAAAAAGCATTTGATAAAATACAGCACCCCTTCATGCTCAAAACACTAGAAAAAATAGGGATAGTGGGAATATTCCTTAACATTGTAAAGGCCATATATGCTAAGCCCATGACTAATATCATTCTAAATGGTGAAGAACTGAAAGCATTCCCCCTAAAAACTGGAAAAAGGCAGGGATGCCCTCTTTCACGACTTCTATTCAACATTGTTCTTGAGACTCTAGCCAGATCAATTAGACAAACCAAAGATATTAAAGGGATACAAATTAGGAAAGAAGAACTCAAACTATCCCTGTTGGATGATGACATGATTATATATTTAGAGGAACCTGGAAATTCCACCAGAAAACTTTTAGAACTCATAAGTGAATTCAGTAAAGTAGCAGGTTACAAGATTAATGCTCATAAATCCAACGCATTTTTATACAAAAGTGATGAATCTTCCGAAAGAGATATTAGGAAAACGACCCCATTCACAATAGCCTCAAAAAAAATAAAATACTTGGGAATCAATCTCACAAAAGAGGTGAAAGACCTCTACAAGGAGAACTACAGAACACTAAAGAAAGAAATTAAAGAACGCCTTAGAAGATGGGAAGAGCTTCAATGTTCCTGGATAGGAAGAATTAATATTGTCAAAATGGCCATACTACCTAAAGTGCTATACAAATTCAATGCAATTCCAATTAAAATCCCAATGACATACCTAATAGAAATAGAGCAAGCAATTATGAAATTCATCTGGAAGAATAAGAAACCCAGAATAGCTAAAGCAATCCTTAGCAGGAAGAGTGAAACAGGGGGTATTGCAATACCAGATCTTCAACTCTACTACAAAGCTATAGTAACAAAAACGGCATGGTATCGGTACCAAAACAGAAAGGTAGATCAATGGTACAGAATAGAGGACACACACACAAACCCAAATAAATACAATTTTCTTATACTAGACAAAGGGGCCAAAAATATGCAATGGAGAAAAGATAGCCTCTTCAACAAATGGTGCTGGGAGAATTAGAAATCCATATGCAACAGAATGATACTAAACCCATATCTCTCACCATGCACGAAACTAAACTCAAAATGGATTAAGGACCTTGGAATCAGACCAGAGACCCTGCAGAGTATAGAAGTAAAAGTAGGTCCACATCTTCAACATGTTGGCTTAGGACCAGACTTCCTTAACAGGACTCCCATAGCACAAGAAATAAAAGCAAGAATCAATAACTGGGATGGATTCAAACTAAAAAGGTTTCTCTCAGCAAAGGAAACTATCAGCAATGCGAATAAAGAGAATACAGAGTGGGAGAATATCTTTGCCACTCATACTTCAGATAGAGCATTAATCTCCATAATCTCTAAAGAACTCAAAAAACTCTACTCCAAGAATACAAATAATCCAGTGAACAAATGGTCTAATGAAAGGAATAGACATTCACAGAAGATCTACACGCAATCAACAGACATATGGAAAAATGTTCAACATCTCTAGTAATAAGAGAAATGCAAATCAAAACCACCCTAAGATTCCATCTCACCCCAATTAGAATGGTGATTATCAAAAATACAAGCAACAGGTGTTGGCGAGGATGTGGGGAGAAAGGTACACTCATACATAGCTAGTGGGACTACAAAGTAGTGCAGCCACTCTGGAAAGCAGTGTGGAGATTCCTTAGAAAACTTGGAATGGAACCACCATTTGACCCAGCTATCCCACTCCTTGGCCTATACCCAAAGGACTTAAAATCAGCATACTACAGAGATACAGCCACATCAATGTTCATAGCTCCTCAATTCACAATAGCCAGACTGTGGAATCAACCCAGATGTCGTTCAATTGATGAAGGGATAAAGAAACTGTGGTATATATATATATATAAATATCATGCTAAGTGAGTTAAGCCAGTCTCAAAAAGCCAAAGGATGAATGATATTGCTAATAAGTGGATGATGACACATAATGGGGGGAGGGAAGAGTTAGTGTTAGGGATAGAGTTAGGATTAAGGAGGGGGGCAACTATGGAGGAAGGAAGGACTGTATAGAGGGAAAAGAGGGGTGGGTGGGTTGGCGGGAAGGGAAAAATAACAGAATGAATCAAACAACATTACTCTATGTAAATATATGATTACACAAATGGTATGCCTTTATGCCATTTACAAACAGAGAATCAACATGTATCCCATTTGTTTACAATAAAAAAAAATGAGAGAGAATAAATGTCCTTTCTCAATAATAACATTAAATGTAAATAGCTAACTCATCCATGAAGACAGAGACTGGCATCTTAAAAAAGAAGACCCAACAATATTCTTTGTCTGACAAACTAACCACATAGACAAAGATCCACAGACTGAAGGTCAAAGATTGGGAAAAATATATTATTTACATGGATCTTATAAACAGCAGAATTTTCTATCATATCAGAGAAAATGGATTTATACCAATGTTAATTAGTAGGGACCAAGAAGCTCATTTTGTACTACTTAAGGAAATTATGCATCAACAAGACATAGTAATTCTAAATACTTATTGCATAAACAGTGGAGCATCTACAATACATCAAAAAATTCCTACTAAATTTCAAGAATATAACAGCTGCCGCACAATAGTACTGGGTGACTTTAACACACCTCTCTCATCTCTGGATAGAACCTTCAAACTAAAACTAAATAAAGATGTTAGAGAACTAAAAAATACAATTAATAATTTAGACTTAAGTGATATATAGAATATTGTATTCATCAGTGACTGAATACACTTTCCTCTCATCAGCATATAGAACCTTCTCTATTATAGAGCACAGTGCAGGCCACAAAGCAACTCTTAGCAAACACAAAAAAAAATAATACCTTGCATTCTATCATATCATAGTGGAATGAAGCTAGAAATTAACAATAAAATAAAAATAGATACTACTCTTACAACATAAGACTAAATAATACCCTACTGAATGACAACTGGAGAGCAAAAGAAATCACAGAAAAAATAAAAAAAAATAATTAAAAGTAAATGAGAATAGTGATACCACATATCAAAATCTATGGGACACTATCAAGTCAGTTTTTTTTTTTAACTATTCTTATTCATTCACAACTTATAATAAGAAGGCAAAACAACTTGCCAAAATTTTTTACAAAGTCTGTTTCATGTAATGAAATCAGTATTCAATATCCCAATGGGGACTTACCCTTCTGGCATTCAACTACTGAAATGTAGAACCACAGTTCTAGAATACAAGAAAAATAAAGGCTTGAACTTGCTATAAATTGGTAGGAAGTATTATGAGAAACTCTTTAAAACCAGCAATATAGTGGTTTCCACAATTTTGTTTTTCAGTTTGTTGGAAATAGTAAGTACTCCTGGGAATCAGGAAGTCTGTGTCATAGGGAGTCAAAATTGGAGAGTAACCATGATGACCTTTTTGTGATGAAACTCATCATTTCAGACTTTGGATGAGGGCTGAAATGAGCAGAAGATGACCTTTTATAAAGTCATAAAATTATTATTGACAGGAGCACAATCCTCTAATGACTTAAGCATGAACCTAGAGATCACCAAACACAATCCCATGGGGGCAAAGATAGAGGTTTTCTATTACATCATCTTTATTCCCACTGGAATGTCTAGAATATAGTAAGCACTCAATAAATACCTGGAAATAAAAGAATGACTCAGCTGATCATCTGAAGCACTGCAAATGGTTCTGTGCCTTGAGTGAAAAACTGTCTCTCTTCATTGTCTGCCCATCAGTTTGGATTTTGAGGTATCTAAGAATGACTGGAATTGCTTTCAGGTATTGAAGTTTGCATTGGCTGCTTGGGGGCAGGCAGAGGTCAGGATAAAGCAGAGCAATCCTAGGAAGCATGAGATAAAAGTATTTTGATGCCATATTATCTGATTGTAGGCTGGTTTCTTTGTCTCTGTTTTGTTAACCCTAACCCTTTGTTGTATTACTCCACTGTTTGTGTAACTGTCATAGGGAATAAAAGAAAGGAGTTTATCTCTACATTTAGGCCCAGTGCTTTAAAAATAACTGCTCTGTCCTAATCTGTTGTGAAGGCAATTCTATGAGGAAAGTTAATTACATTGAGCTCTTTTATTAAAGGAATAGAATGTCCACAAATAAATAACCTAACATTTAACCTTAAAGTCCTACAAATAAAAGAATAAACAAAAAATCATAATACAGGAAACAAATAAAAATCAGACAAAAATCAATGAAATTGAAACAAACCAAAAAATTTTTTTAAAAGTTGATTAAAAATTATATAACATTGATAAATACTTAACCAAAGTAACCATGACATAGAGAGAGAGAGAGAGACAACTTGAATTACTAAACTTTGTGATGAAAATAAAATATCATGGAGCTGGGTCTGTAGCTCAGTGGTAGAATGGTTGCCTAGCATATGTGAGGCACTGGGTTCAATCCTTAGCACTGCATAAAAAAATAAATAAATAAAATAAGGGAATTCTGCCCTTATACAACTGCAAAAATATTTTTTAAATTATCATGACATTTACTCCTGAAATACAGATGATAATTAGAAACTATTTTGAAAATTTATACTCCAATTAAATAAACAATCCTGAAGATATCAACAAATATCTAGAGACATAGGACCTACACAAATTGAATCAGGACATAGACAACATAAAGAAATCAATATCAAGCAATGAAATTGAAGATGCCATCAAAGCATACCTCCAAAGAAAAGCCCAGAACCAGACAGATTCTCAGTCATGTTCCACAAGACCGTCAAAGAAGAACAAACACGAATTCTTTTCAAATTATTCCATGAAATAGAAAATGGAGAAACCCTTCCAAACTCATTCTATGAAGATAACATTATCCTGTTACTGAAATCAGACAAAGACACATCAAGGAAAAAAAAAATACTCACAGCAATAAACCTGAAAAATAAATATGCAAAACATTTTAATACTGGCCTATTACATAAAAAAGTGTATTAAAAAGATAATGCACCAGGATCAACTGGGGTTTATCACAGGGATGCAAGGTGGGTTTACCAAATGGAAATCAATAAACAATTCATAATATCAATAGATTAAAGACAAGAGTCTCATGGTTATGTCAATAGATGCACAATAATCATTTGACAAAATTTAGGACCCTTTCATGCTCAAAACAGAAGTATAGTATGAACATACTTCAACACTGTAAAAGTTACATGTGCTAAACTCAGGGCCAATATCACATTAAATGGACAAAAATTAAAAGCATTCCCTCCAAAAATAGAAAGAAGGCAGGAATGCCCTTTTCTTACAACTTCTATTCAACATAATCTTGGAAGCCCTGGCCAAACCAATCAGATAAAAGAAAGCAATTATAGCAATATGCATAGGAAAAGAGCTCAAACTATCCCTATTTGCCTATGACATGATTCTATATTTAGAAGACCCAAAAAATCTACACTAGAAAGATTCTGGAACTCATATATAATTTCAGCAAAGTAGCAGGATATAAAATCAACACACATAAATTAATTCCATTTGAATACACCAATGGCGAATCAGTTGAAAGAGAACTTAGGAAGACTGTCCCATTTGCCATAGCCAAAAAAATAAAATAAAATCTTTGAAAATCAAAATGACAAAAGAGGTGAAATACCTCTTCAGTGAAAATACAGAACACTAAAGAAAGACACTGAAGGAGACCTTAAAATATGGAAAGATCTACCATGATCTTGGATAGGCAAATCTTATATTACAATGGCCATACTACTATAAATGCTATATAGATTAGTGCAATTCCTACTAAAATCCCAGTGATGTTTTTTCAGAGAAATAGAAAAAACCCTCATGATATTTATTTGGGAAAATAAGAGGCCCAGAATAGTCAAAACATTTCTTAGAACAGTGACACTGGAGGCATCACAATATCAGGCCTTAAATTATACTACAGAGCTGCAAGAACAATAAAGGCATGGTTATTGGCACAAAAATAGACATGAAGACCAATGGAAGAGAATAGAAGGCAAAGAGACAAAAACACATAAATATGGTTATCTCATACTAGGCAAGGATGCTAAAAGCATACACTGGAGAAAAGATAGCCTCTTCAACAAATGGTGCTGGAAAAACTGGAAATTCATATGTAGTGCAAGGAAATCAAACCCCTATTTCTCTCCCTACACAAACATCAACTTAAAGGGGATGAATGACCTAGAAATTAGATCAGAAACCCTGCCCATACAAGAAGAAAATATTGGCCCAACACTTCAACATATTCACTTAGGAACTGACTTTCTTAATAAGACTCCTAAAGTGCAAGTAAAAAATCAATAAATGGGTGGCATCAAACTAAAAAGTTCTTCTCAGCAAGGGAAACAATCAAGAGTATGAAGAGTCTGCCAAACAGGAGAAAGTCTTTCCCACCTCAGATACAGCATTAATTTCCAGGATATACCAAGATGTCAAGATAATTCAATCAACAAATAGGTAAAGGAAATGAGCAGACTGATCTCAAAAGAAAAAAAAAAATGCAAACAGTCAAAAGTATATGACAAAGTGTTCAACATTTCTAGCAATTAGAGAAATGCAATTAAAACTGCACTGAAATATAAACTCAAACCTGTCAGAATGGTAACTAGTAAGAATAAAAGCAAGAATAAATGTTGGCAAAAATGTGGGGAAAATGTTACACTCATATAAGACTAGTGGAACTGTAAATTGGTGCGACTACTCTGGAAAGCAGTATAGAGATTTCTCCAAAAACTTTGAATGGAACCACCATTTGACCCAATTACCCCAGTCCTCCACAAATATCAAAAAAAATGTAAAATCAGCATTCTACAGTGATGCCATCACATCAGTGTTTATAGCAGCACAATTAACAATACCCAGGCTATGAAGTTAACCTAGTGCTCTACAACAGATGAATGGATTAGAAAATTGTCATATATATACACAATGGAATATTATTTAGCCACAAAGAAGAATGACTTTATGGCATTTTCCAGTAATTGGATGGATGTGAAGACTATCATGCTAAGTGAAATCAACCAATATCAAAAAAGGAAAAGTAAAATGTTTTCACTAATGTTTTGAAGCTAAACCACAATGGGGTTGGGTTACACAAAAGTTGAGTAGATTTGACAAAAAGAAATCAAGGGAAAGGATTGGGCATAGGAATAGAAAATAGTGGAAAAAATCTGAGATGATTTTACTATGTACAGGAATGAAAACACCTAAGTGAATTCTGCCACTGTGTTCATCCTGAAGAATGGGATCTCAATTAGAAAAATATATATTCTATGTTTGTATAATTTTATCAAAGTGAACTCTACTGTCATGTACAGCTACAAAAAACAAAAACAAATAACTTTCCACCTAATGTTTATCATGTTCCACTAAAATGAGAATACTATACTTCTACTTAATTGACAAAGTGTTGGTGGATATAAAGCAAGTTATTTCACGTGAAGTGGTGTGCTGTTCACATGAGAGACAAGTGTGGCTAATATTGTGAAACAGAGTTCTTGATCCAAAATATACTAGCTATTTGGAAAGCCAAGGTTGACATAAAGGGGTTTTCTATTTTGCTCTTACAAAGATGGGAAGGAGAAAATCCTGAGTGACTGACATCTGAGGTTCTCCTACCACCTGCTCATGTCTAAGCTGCAATCTATAGAAGCTGGAGAAATTACCTCCAACCTCAACCATGGATTTTGGAAGTTCCATGATATAATTATCTTTGGTAATGAAAATAGACTTTCCAAAAAATTACATGACTTGTGCAAGAAAGGTGGTGGAGTGGACTATCACGTGGGCTTTGTTGAGGACCCACAGGTATTGATGGGAGTAATAAGGACCACAATCAATAGAAAACTGGCTCACTCTGGAAGGAAGATCATACAACTTCTTTATGCCCATGTGAAGCAATCACATTCATCTTTGAATCCTTCCTTCATTAATTCTCGCTTTCTCCCCACTATTCCACCTTCCTTTCCAACACTAGATATCCCACATCACTCTCCATAATTTCTTGTCAAAACCAAGCTACTTAGAAAAAAAAGATCATGAAAGCATATCCATTGATATTGGATGTCGTTACTCTGAATGGTTCACAGTACACAGTCCTGAGAAACAGATTTTTAAAATTTATTTCCATTCACACATAACATTGAAGAGTTTTATATTTCATTTTATGCCAGACTGTAACTATTGTGAGTCCATGTGAGAGGACTTAGACTTCTTTGTCATTATTAGAACTCCAAAACAACCAAGGCACTACTCACCTTGGAAGATGAGTGTAACACACAGAAAGTTTTCATTCAGATGCTGCTTATTTACCATAGTCAGAGGATGGAAGAAAGATTTGTCCTGGTGATTCGTTCCCTGCCTGCTGCAGGATGGGTGCTCTTAGTCTTCAGATGCAACACCAATATTGCCAGTCTACTACAGATAAGCAAAAGTGGTCTGTCCCATATAACCTCATTTAAGTCTCAGTTCCAAATGTGAGGGGAAGAGGAAGCAGAGGAGGCTACTATGTAGTCACTGGAAGGCACTTAGAAGTCTGACCTTACTACCTTACAACCAGGATACAGGTATTCATAGAATTGCTATTTACTTAAAATTTTATATTATTACTTTTATTTCATAGTATTTGTATAATTTATAATATTACAAGTATCATTGTACATGAGTGAATTTTTCAATAAAATAGTCACAAGGAAAAATAACTCAAAAGACTAACAGTTTTGGAATTACACTACTTTAAATCTAAACACTTAACAAGTTTCCAATTCTCATATGGCAATTCATAACCTCTGGGACACACATACTAAAAACCCTAGCTAGTAATATATGAATAGTACTAATAATTTCAAATAAAATGTGTAGTGTGTGCTTATCAAAACTAATAACACTATGAGTGTTAAAATGTTCACAGTTTCATTACATATGAATAATTATTTTCTTATTCATGACCACATAGATATTATTTTAAACTTGGAAAATTTTAATGCCTTTTGAAAATACCCTAGGGAAAAAAGGAAAAGGACATTAAATCAAAATTGAGGAAAAGATCAGAAGAGTAGATAAAGTGTATTGAGGAGGAGGAAGGAGAGACTGGAAAAGGGAAGAACAATGGAAGAAATCTAACCAAACTTTCTGAAGTACCTAAATGAATACACAACAGTGAATCCCAACATCAAGTACATCCACCAGACACTAAATTTAAAACAACTATATATAAATTGCAGAGGAATCAAAAGAGTAGAGGGAGAGCAGGGGAAAGTAGGGAGGAAGGGGAGTGCTGGGAAAAAATTTATAGTCCATGCTTTCATGACTATGTCAAAATGCATCCTAATGATAGATATAACTAAAAAGTGAAGAGAAATCTGGCTCACTCCAGAAGGAGAGGCATTTATTTTATTTATTCCCACATGAAACAATACCATTAATCTGTGAATCCTGCCTTCTGTCTTCATTCCCTTTTTTCCACTTTTTCTCCCTCCCTTCTTTCCTTTCTATCCAGCAGTAGATGTTCCCATTCATTCTCCATAATTTCTTCTCACAATCAAACCATTTGGAAATCAAAGGCTGCTTGGGAATATTTTCATTAAAATTGGGTGTCACTACTCTTGAGTTGTTTTCATTAGACAGACCTGAGAAATATATTTCCTATTCCATTCACATAAAACATTAAATAGGTTTCTATTTCATTTTATTTTATGCCAGACTGTCACTCTTGTGGGTCAAGGTGAGAGATAACAGATTTCTTTATTATTGCTGGGACTCAAAGAACAACACAGGTCTCTGACCTTGAAAAATGAGAGCTACATGCAAAAAGTTTTCATTCAGATGCTGATATTTCATCAATGTCTGAAAATAGAAGAAAGCACTTTTCTCTTCCTCTGGGGATCCCCTCTCTGCCTACTGCAAGATAGGTCCTGTCAAATGTGAGAGGAAATACTAAGATTACCAATATAATCACAGATGACCCAAGCCATCTGCACCATAGAACTTCATCCTGGAATCCCCACCTCCAAAGTGAATGGAAACAGAGGCAGAAAAGGCAAAGGAGGCTCCTAAGTAAAATGCAAAGGAAAGAATTGTAAAGTCTGACTCTTATTACATCATATCCCAGACACAGGCATTTGTAGAATGGTTATTTACTAGAAATTTTATACTACTACTTTTATTTCATAGTATTAGTTATAATGTTCAAGTATTATCATACATGAATTATTTAGTATAAATGTGCACAAAGAATAATAATTCAAAATACTGACCATTCTTGCTTTACAAAGAATTCTAGGACTTAAATTTTTCAAATCCTATTATTGCAGTTCTTAAGCTCAGACACACTGATAATAAAAATCCTAACTAATATTAGTTGTAGTAGAAACTTCAAATAAAATGTGTAGTGTACTTACCAAAAATTGATGAAATTTCTTTTTTAAAAAATTTTCCAGTCTTACTACATGTTAATGATTAGTTTCTTCTTTACTAATGCATAGATATTTTCTTAAATGTGGACAATTTTAATCCCTTTTGAAAATATCCTGGACCTTAAAAGGGGAAAAGAAATTTTAACAAAATTAAGGAAAAGACCACTAGAGTAGATGGAGTATATTGAGGGTGAGGAAGGAGATATAGGAAAATGGAAGAACAGTTGAATGGACTGAACTTTGTAAGTCCATACTTGAAGACACCTCAAACAGCCCCCACTACTCAAACAAACCCTGCCCTGCACACCACCAAGAGCTGTCCTGATACTCCTTTGAGTGTTCTCCCTGCCCACCTCAGAGATTCCTTATTCTCTACTCAAAGAACACTTCCATCAGCACTTAGTGTGTTCTCCCCACTCATCTAAGAGATTTCACTACTCACTTAGTGGGGCCCATTCTTACAACTAAAATAACACATTCACTTGGTCAAAAAACTCTCCTACATGACTGATTGATCTCTCCTGCACACCTCAGAGAGACTTCCCTAAAAACCTCAGAGAGCCAAACTTACACACCTCAGATCTTAGGATCAGAATTAGAGTAACCACAGCTGTCAACATGATGGGGACATGCTCCCAATCAAGATCCCTCTCCAGATGTGTTTAGGTCCCTTAGAGAAAAGCTTGGAACCCTGATCTCCCAGGATTGCCATTATCCAACAGGGAATATAGTAAAATTAAGAGATAGGTGACATATTCCTCTGGGGAAGACAGAGTTCTTTGTTCTCCATTGAGATCTTCTCAAATTTCTATAGACATTAAAATTATAGGTCTGCAGATACAGAACTTAAAGAAATTCTTTCCTTAAAACACACAAATGTTTTGGGCTCTTCTCAGCTGCAAGAAACCCTCCCCTGCTTCAGCCATCTGGGCATCTTTTGTCCTCAGATGCAGACTTAGTGTGTAGGTGGGTTCTAGAAAGACTGTGGAAGGAGCAAAATTGAGCCTACTAGTAGGACATCAGCTCCGACAGTTCTACTCAGGCCACAGTACTGTGTTCTCTATAATGCAATGAGGATATTTTATTCCATGAATATTTGATTCTTTTTTTTGTTTTTGCACTTTCTTTTTTTAAAATTAATTTGATTCATTGTACACAAACGGGGTGCCACTATTTTGTTTTTCTGGTTTTACACAAAGTGGTGTCACACCATCTGTGTAATCAGACATGTACACAGAGTAGTAATATTTGTCTCATTGTTATTTTTCTTTACCCCCACTCCTTTCCCACCCTTCTTTTTCCTCTATGCAATCCACCATTCTTCCATTCTTGCATCCCTCTCACCCCCTTTTTATGTATTTTCACCTGCTTATCAGAGAGATCATTTGGCCTTTGGGTTTTTTTTTGGATTGGCTTATCTCACACAGCATGATATTCTGTAACTGCATCCATTTGCCTGCAAATGCCATGATTTATTCTTCTTTATGGCTGAGTAATATTCCGTTATATATATATATATATATATATATATATATATATCACATTTTCTTATACATTCATCAATTGAAGGGCATGTAGGTTGGTTCCACAATCCAGCTATTATGAATTCAGTAGTTATGAACATTCAAGTGACTGAATCACTGTAGCATGCTGATTTTAAGTCATTTGGGTACAGACCAAGGAGTAGCATAGCTGAGTCAAATGGTGGTTCCATTCCAAGTTTTCTAAGGAATCTCCATACTACTTTCCAGAGTGGCTACACTAAGTTGCAACCCCACCAGCAATATATGAGTTTACCTCTTCCCCACATCCTTGATAACACCTATTTTGCTTGTATTCTTGATAATAGCTATAAATTGGATCATTATGAACCTTAAATTGTAGACAATGACCTAGAATTGTACAAATATTTAAACCATATGAATTGGTTTAATAAAATAAACATTTCTATTTGACCAGGAAGATTAATAAAAAGTTACCTATTGTTAAAGTCAATGTTGTGTTGAAAATATTATTACAGTAAAAGAAGAAAGGCCCAGTTTCCACCAAATACATGATCTGATTTTGTCTCAAATAGTGGACTGTGTTACAAAGCTATAAAATGGACTCACTACAGACATTGAAAATTAGTCTGATGACCTGTTTTATGGGTAATGGCTTTATTATTCTAAATTAACTTAAGCTATTATATTAGAATTGGTAGTACCTGTCAGGATAACAATTCAATAAATTATTTAAAAATATTAAAATTTATGTCATTGATCTAGCAATTGTATCTTAAGGAATCCATGGAAAGACAATGTCTATGTATAAAGGTATAGTTGCATGAATATCTTTAATAACCTTATTTTTAAAGTAGAAAAACTAATCCAAATGTCCAACATAGGGTTTTGGATAAATAAAGTATATGACAAAAATCTGGTATTGAAGGTAATATTACAAAACAATACAAATTATGTGTGATCTAAAATAATGTTATAAGATTTAAAATGAAAAATATAATTGTAAATATACAAAATGTGTATGTCTCTATACGTATGAAAAGCAGTTTAGAAGATTTAGCCAATGTTAATAATAGTCATCAGAACCTCAAAAATTTTTTATGTATACTTAATTTTTCCCATGTGAGTCTCTTAACAAAACCTAGGGACGTTACCTTGATCTGGCAACCATGTTTAACCTCTTTATCTGAATATTATTTTATAAAAATTTCACATATAATTCTTCAGATTAATATAAATTAAGTAGCATAATCTAATATCACATCTGACATGAAAAAGATACACCAAGAGCTTACATCCCCTCCTGGTGGAACATTTCAAAATACTTCCATATCCTATATTTTTAGCCTTTAAATAAGCCATTATCTCCTGAATGTCTTCTAAAAATAGAGCTAAGTTTAATTCCTAGTGTAGAGAGTAGTATAAAAATGTGAAACTTAATATTTATTTAATTTTAAAATACTAAATGGTATAATTATTTTTAATCAAGCTGTTTTTATTATATAAGTTTGTAAGAGACCATTATAAAAAATGGTTTAGTTTGGGGTGCATCAACTTAATAACAGGTTCCTGCAAATCTAATATTTTAAAGACTTCTTTATCTGAAAAACAAGAACATAATTAACATAATTATTAATTACTATGGTTAATTAAAATATAGGCATTGGTGTTTTTATATTAATCAAATTTTATCTTTAAAGAGAAATTTGAAATGCTAGGTGGCATTTTAAATAAGGTATTGTTTGGCCAAATTATAGAAACCACACTGTCTTTGAAATTACTTTTAATAATAATAGAAATTCAACCAGCATAAGAAATTACCTTATTAGAATGAGAGATTAATATTGTAAGTATATTTTTCTTCTATCCATTAGTTAGAAAATCCAATTAATAGGGGTTTATAAAAATGTCTTTTCTATATTTCTAAATAGACTTTATGATAGAAACTTAGAATTTAAATAAAAATCTTTTAATAATATTAGATTATTATTTTAGATATATATAGCCAATTTAATTATATATAGAGCCAATTATATATAGCCAATTTAATTACATGTAAGTCTTTTGAAAATTATTTTGTACAAATTTTGCTTTAATTTATTCAACATGTTATAGTCTTCTATTGTATTAGGTAAAAAAAAAAAAAAAAAAACATTTTTAGACATTTATATATCACACCTGATAATCTAAGTGCTAGTAACTTGGCTCTCAATGAGAACATACAGAATAAAGGAATTTTAGACATTCTTTATATTAACCAAATTACAAATATGTCTAATGTTTAAATGTATTGTAGTTAAGAGTTTCTGATGTTTTCATATTTAGTACATGATGTTCCAATCAAAGATTTTTAGCATTCATCCATGTAATAAAAGTTTAATTAAGCAGCTCCTGTAATACAAGTTTAATTAATTTTATTTACTTCAAATATGTTTATTCTTAATTGCAAAAGTCAAGAAATCAAACAAATGTAGACAATAATATTAATATTATTTCCATTTAAAAAAATTAGAAACAAGGGATATACATCTTAAATATTATAGAATTTAGCAATTTTATTATTTGTGTGATCACCTGGAAAATGTGAATTAATTAAGAAGCCTTTTTACCCAGAAAAATGTGTGTTAATAAGTATGAAGAAGACTTTTTTTTTATTTTTAGTTGTTTACCCAATGTATGTTAAATTTTACTAATTTATGTGAATTAAAGTTATATGGATCCACTTTATTTTTTAAATTTTATTTATTTATTTATTTATTTATGCAGTGCTGGGGATTGAACCCAGGGCTTTTGCTTGCAAGGCAAGCACTCTACCAACTGAGCTATCTCCCCAGCACCTCCTTTATATTTTCATTTTAAAATGTGTGCATACTCCTTGAACTGTAAGTAAATTTTGAAATTATGGAAATATAGTAATCGTGTACACATATTTGTAAATCAGCCAGAAAAAGGAAATTTTTGTAATCTATTGTAAGTGAACCTACATAGCAATGAACAAACATGTAAGTGAAGCTCCACAGCAATAAACGAACTTTCATTGAACATTGGTTTAATTTGTCTAAGATTTAAGATATAAAAACTTCAGAATATTTCAGGTTTCCAGTTTTTGTCCTGATGATTGTTATTCACCTTTAAAATCATTTAAAAAGCAGAAGATTGATCCAGCATAAAGCACAATTAGAATATCTTTTATTAACTTCAAAAAATCTTTTTCCCCTTTATTTATTTATTTATTCATTATTTTTATTGAGTCAAAGTGGTCTCCTAGTGAGCTTGCAAGCTTCCTTATTTACATTTCAATATAAGACTTTAATGAGATCTGTAAGTAACTAAAAGAAAGATTATTGGTTCCAGGAAAATCTTGATGCCAAGGGCATTTTAACCATTTCTTACTTTTAGGATAGGTTTGGATATTAAAGAATAAAATGCTTTATCTCTGAATTTGTTAAGTCCTTAGACAGAATTTCTCCGCACAGGTGAGGGCTATCTCCAAATTATTAAGGCAACTCTGTACACATTAATTGTTACAAAGTCTGAAAAATTTTCCTCTGGCCCCTGCTGAATTTGGCTGGAGTTTACAGTTTTCTCTCCCTGGGCAGGTAATTCTCTCCATGATATTTGGGCATATGCACTCATTTGAGAATAAGTTTGTAAATCATAAGTCAATTGTTGTTCCAAATCAGGAAATTGTCCTGAGATGATAAGCATATCCAAGGTAATCTGAACTCCATTCAATCTATTAATTTCCACCTGATCGGAACAATGATCTATCCAATCTGATTTACATGTTAAATACTTGCCTTCAGAAAGGCAGGAGCTACCTAGTAGAGTGGTAGGGCCTCATTACATATTAATTGTAAAAGGCTTAGTACAAATGGCATATTTGTTCCATACGGAGAGCATGCAGATTTTAACTTCCTTAATGTTGTAAAAGGAATAGGCGCATGAGTTATTTTTTTCCCTTTAGAACCTTGAGAATCATTTTGCTCAAAAATAGTGTATAATACAAATTTTTTAAATTCCTTCTCTGCCATATTAAAAGTGGTTAGAATTCTTGATCTCATGATTTCACCATTGGCAGGACCTTTCAAATGTACATTACAGAAGTCCCATGCTTGCTGTGTCTATTTTCTGCCACTCCAACACTTGACATTGTCTGTTGGAATAAAGGATTCAATGCTTGACATGGTTCTGTTGATCATCCCCTCCCTTATGGGCCATTGGCATATCATGTCTCCATGTGTAGTTGCTTTTCAATATTAATAATCAATAGAAACTTTTTGGAAAATTATTAGAAACTTATTGAAAAAAACATTGGAAGGTTTTACTGTATTGGGACACAACATAGTGCACAATGAAAATTTAGTAGTAATACACAGATAGATATATGAAAATAAACAATTGTAGCTATGCTTGAGTTAAAAGGAGCCTGTGATTCATTTTATATAATAATCCATGGATAAAGAAGCATTCCTCTGAACTTGGATGCGGTGGTTAGCCTTTGTTGCTTTCTTATTTTCAATAGTTGATTCTACAGATACTTTACATAATAAAACATTTATGTTAGTCATAAATATAATTTGTGCTTTTCCTATGTTTAGTCTAATTCTTTGAGAATTAGAATGAGATTATAGTCTGCTACTATATGAAATTAAAATAGACTAAATATTAATTATAAGTTGATTTCTTTGCCCTTTACTAATAGTGAAAGTTTTTGCTGTTAAACACTGGAGTTCATTGTGGGGGTGGTTTCTCAGAAAATCTAGTGATGTGCTTGTTCTGAAGGTTGAAGACTGGCAGATCATGGTGTCCTCAATTTAGCTGGGAGACAAGGTTGTTTTATTCTACCTGGGAAATAAGGTTTTTTTGGTCTGGCCTGTCATACAGAGAGAATGTGTACTTTGAGAAGAAGCATAGATTGTACTTTTGAAGGTTTTTCTTGTTTTAAGCTAATCAAACATGATATAATCATTACTAAAGAAAAATATCTATAAAAAGGCTGGCAGAAAAAATAAAGACAGATTCAGCCTCAGAACAGTTGGTGTCTCTGGGTGCTGTTTCTCCATCAAGCTGATAACCTCCCATTTTCCTAGGACACCCGACCACTAGGGCTGGTCCCAGGCACATGCTACCTCCTCCTCCTCTATATCTCAGTGCCTTCCAGTCCTCTGAATATAAATTTTGCCCAAACTATCAGGTGCCCTTCTATCCACTGAAACATGCTTGGGGCTAGTTTCTGAATCCTCTTGTTTTTTTTTTTTTTTTTTTTTTTTAATCAACCAAAAATTCCCCAGAAGACAAAGAGGTTCTAGAGGATGAGCATTTCTCACTCTTTGATCTGAAGCTCTTAACACCATTTCTAAGACTGTGCTCAAATTTTCCAAGAACAACAAATTGACATCTTGGTCCAAATAAAAGCATGTTTTCTTTACAGTCCAAACTAAATTCCCATAGCCTGCAGGCTTCCATCATACCCCCCCCCACCAGGGATCAGAAAGCTTGCTGTTTCTGGACCATCAGAAGTGGTGGTGGGAAAACACATATTGAAATTAGGAAAGTTGCTGAGGAATTTCCCCTTCTTAAATTAGATAATTTCTCTGAATTCCCAATTAGGATATTTTCTTTTCAGGATTCTAAACTTTTACACCTATCTACTCAAGTTAATTTTCAGTCTCATACAGTCATAGAGATGTAGGCAAACTTGCCTGATTGAATTTGCAGTATTCAATGTGACCAGGTCTCTATTTACATTTCAAGAACTGTAGGAGTTGCCTTGTATTCACTGAATTTTGACTCTGGCTAAGTACTGAATATAGTTGTATAGATCTATTTTTATTTCTATCTCTGTAGAGAGCAAATTCCCCAGGCTTAACATCACACAGTTAAATACCCTTTCCTTTCTTACTACTGAACTTATTCACATGTGTGTGCTTCTCACTGGAAAGGAGCTGACATCTGTACCTTTACTATTTCTTCTAAAATTCATTGACAGTCCCTGTTCAGGTGCCAAATGTGAAGGTCCTCTCTTCCATGTCCCACGTGGAAAAGAAAAGTGTTAACTGCCAGAGGATAATGTTGGAGATTTTCCTATTACCCAAAAAACTCATCTACTCAATAGAAACACAAGAATCAACATTCTTTTCATGTGAAAGAAAGCATAACAGGTCTGGCCACAACTCTCTGGCATTTCACAAAATGGAGTCAGTCAACTCTCTTTTATTTAGAGTATACAGGTAAGGGGGCCAGAACTGGGAGGAGCTCCTGTGATGGACAGGATAGAATGGAGTTAGGGAAGTCATTCTCTTAGAAAAAATCCTGAAAGACAGAAAACCATTCCCATGCAGCTCCACATGCTTCCCAGCAGTTCCTAGAAGCCAGGACTCTGAGTCCTATGGCCTAAACTAGTCTGATTCTGCTAAATAAAGAATTTCTCACAGTGACACAAATAGTGCATTATATATCAATTGGTGGATCCATCAAAATGATACAAAAGTGATAAATACATATGTATGTGTAACCACAGAGTCTCACAATATAGGAAGAGAAAACTACCAGAATTTAAGGAAGAAAGCTTCACAATAAAGATTAGAGGGCATATGCATCAATGTTCATAGCTGTTCAATTCACAATAGCCAGATTGTGGAACCAACCTAGATGTCCTTCAATTGATGAATGGATAAAGTAATGGTTTCATATATACACAATGGAATATTACTCCACCATAAACAATGATAAAATTATGGCACTTGCAGGCAAATAGATGAAATTGGATAATATCATGCTAAGTGAAATAGCCCAATCTCAAAAACCAAAGGACGAATGATCTTGTTGATAAGCGGATGATGACACATAATGGGGGCTGAGAGGGGTTAGGGTTAGGTTTAGGGTTAGGGTTAGCAAGGGTGGCAAGGATGAAAGAAGGAAGGACTGTATAGAGGGAAAAGAGGGGTGGGAGGGGTGGGGGGAAGGGAAAAATAACAGAATAAATCAAATAATATTACCCTATGTAAATTTATGATTACACAAATGGTATGCCTTTAAACCATGTACAAACAGAGAAACAACATGTATCCCATTCATTTACAATTAACAAAAAAGATTAGAGGGCATAATACTTGACATTCAACAGTGGATAGAATGAGTAGAGAAGAACAGTATTTTTAATTTTTTTATATATACATACACACACGAGAGTACAGTGTCTTTTAACATATTACACATACATTGAGTATAACTTCCAATTCTTTTGGTTGTGTGTGATGTGAAGATAAACTAGTCATGTATTCATATATGAACACAAGAAAGTTATGTCTCATTTATTCTGTCTTTCATATACCTATCCTCCTCCCTTCCCTTCATTCTCCTACATCTAATCCAATAAACTTCTGTTCTTTCCTCTCCCCTTTATTGTGTGTTATCATCTGCATATCAGAGAGAACATTCAGCCTTTGTTTTTCTGAGTCTGGCTTATTGCACTTACCATGATATCCTCCAATTCCATTCATATACTACAAAGGCAATAATTTTATTTCTCTTTATGGCTGAGAAAAATTCTGTTGTGTATATATGTGTGTGTGTGTGTGTGTGTGTGTGTGTGTACACACACACACACACACACACATTTTCTTTTTTCCCCCTGCCTTCGCCTCTAGAACTGCTAGAATTATAGGCAAGGGGTATAATGCCTAGCTTTCAGCTATGTTTTATCAATTTTTTATTTTTTATTTTTAGTTATACATAAAATTTCCCATTTTTGTGGTTGTACATATTGTGGAGTTCTACTGGTCATGTATTCATATGCAAATATAGAAAAGTGAGGTCTGATTTATTGTGTCTATCCTATTTCCATTCCCTCTCCCTTTCCTTCATTCTCTTTTGTCTAATCTAAAGTATTGATTCTTCCTCCCTGTCCCCCAATGAGACAGAACATATAGCCTTTGGTGTTTTGAATTGATTTATGCATTTAGTAAATGAACTCCATCCCTTTACCAGCAAACACTAATTTCAATTATTTTTATGGCTCAGCAATATTCCATCGTGTATACAATTTCTTTATCCATTCATCTGTTGAAGGGCACCTAGGCTGGTTCAATAGCATAGTTGTTGTGAACTGAGCTACTATAAACATTGATGTGGCTGAATTACTATAGTATGCTGATTTTAAGTTTTTTTGGGTATATGCAAGAAGTGTGATAACTGGGTCAAATGGTGGTTCCATTAAAATTTTTCTGAGGCATTTTTTACTGCTTTCCAGAGTGGTTGCACAAATTTACATTCCCACCAGTAAGGTAAAAATGTACCTTTCCCCCTAACAAACTTCTCAACATTTATTGCTACTTTTATTCATGATAATTGCCATTCTAACTAAAGGGAGATAAAATCTTGGTGTAGTTTTAATTAGCATTTATGTAATTTCTGGAGATGTAGAGCATTTTTTCATATATTTGTTGACTGATTATATTTTTCTTTCTATGAAGCACCTGTTCAGTTTCTTTGCCCATTTATTGTTTGTGTTTTTTCTTTTGGGGGGCTTAAGATTTTTATGTTCAGAAGGTCAATTGTTTGAAAGACAAATTTAGAAATGATAGAAGTCAACTTCCCTAAGGGATGTATACAGAATATTATGCCCAAAAAGGCATCACACGTATTTTTTTTCAGGTGTTTAAGTAAAACTCTCCAGGACAGGTCATATTTGGGTCATAAAGGAAGTGTCAATATGTTTAAAAGGCTGAAATGAACCCAAGCATCATCTGGGATCACAATAAATGAAACTAGAAAATAATAACTAGAGGAAAACTAGAATACTCACAAATGTGAAAACTAAAAAGCATGTATTTAATAAGAAATAAAAATTAGAAAATACTACCAAGTGTAAAAGAAAAGAATGTATAAAAATTTATGAGATATAGCAAAAACAATTATCAAAGGGAAGGGAAAGTCAGAAGTATAAAACCCTAATTAAAGAAATTTCTAAATGAATAACCTAACTTTATAATTTAAGTGAAAAAAAATGAAGGTGGTAAACTCAAAATTAGCAGAAGAAATTAAATATAACAAAAACCAGAGTAGGGGTAAATCAGAGAATAGAAAATAGATTGAAGGACACCAGAAGTTGATTGCTTATGAAGATTGAAAACATTGTTAAAACTAACAAGAGCAAAAGAGGGAAGACTCAAATTAACTAAATCAGAGGTAAAACTAGGATTATTGGTATGGAATTTATGAAAAGAAAAATTAAGAAAATTTTATGAATAATTGTGTGTCAAGAAATAGGATGCATTAGATGACATTGAAAAATCCCTAGAAACAAAGTTAGCAAAACTGATTTGAAAGGTAGTGCAAATGCTAAGATACCTATAACAAATAGAGATTGACTCTCTCAGGAAAGAAGTCACACATGGCATCTAAATGAGAATTTTGAAATGAATCTACATTAACAGATAGTTTGTGTATATAGACAATCACAAGTCAACTATAAAAGAATGATTAAAATTAAAAATCCAGAATTGTTGCAGGTCATAAGTCCAATATATGAAATATAAATTTGAGCTGTGTGTGGTGGCACACACCTGTGGCCTCAACAACCCAGGAGACTGGGGCAGGAGGGTCTTAAGTTCCATGTCAGCCTCAGCAACTAGGTGAGACTCTGTCTCAAAGTTTAAAAAAGGAAAAAAAAAAAAAAGACTGGGGATGTAGCTCAGTGGTAAGTTCCTGAGTTCAATCTCAGACACTAATATATTAATTTTTTCTCTTTCTTTCTTTCTTTCTTTCTTTCTTTCTTTCTTTCTTTCTTTCTTTCTTTCTTTCTTCTTTCTCTTTCTTTCTTTCTTTTTTCTCTTTCTTTCTTTCTTTCTTTCCTTTCTTCCTGTCATCATTTTTTGTACATTAGTAATGAACATTAAAAAGTGAAATTAAGGATAAAAATTCCATGTACAGAAGGACCAAAGAATTAAGTATTTGGGGTGGGACTGGGGCTCAGTGGTAGAGTGCTTGCCTTGGAAGTACAAGGCACTGGGTTTGATCCTCGGCACCACATAACAAAATAAATAAAGATATTGTATTCAACTACAACTAAGAATATTTTAAAAGAAATATTTAGCAATAAATTTTCAAATAAATTCCGAGTCTGTGAAAACTTTAGTAAAAATATTTTTTTAAAAACTAAATAAACAGGAATTCCACATAGATTAGAAAACAGTGTTAAAATGACAAATATCAATGTGATGTACAATTCAATGAAAATATATCACACTCCCATCCTGCCCTTTTCACAAAATTTAAAGGTGATAGTAGAATATGGAATTTCAGGGAACTGTGTTTACTGAACACAATCTTTAATGAAAGCACAAAATTGGAAGACTCATATTTTCCAATATTTAATCTTGGTTTATACTTTCAGTAATCTATAAAAGTGACCTCAACATTTCACCGCTTATAAAATCAACTCAAAACCAATGAAAGACCCTAACATATGACTTGATTCATTGAAAATAAAATAAAACATAGGAAAAGTAATTTCAAACTTTGGTTTGGGCAAATATGTTTTGAACATGACCTCCAAAATGCAAAAGAAAAACAAAAAATAAATGGGATTACAGCAAACAAAAAAGCTGATGCACAGCAAAGAAAACAACTACGAGTGAAGAGACTATTTTTGAAATGTGAGAAAAGCTTTGCCAGTTTTTCTTATGATGCTAGATCAATGCCCAGAAAAAGAAATAAAGAATGAAATTCAAAAATCAAAGAATCCAATTAAAAAATGGACAAAATATTTGAATAGACACTTCTCAAAATAAGAAATATGAGTGCTCAATAAATTTATGAACAAATGCTCAATATATTAGTTTTCAAAAAAATGGCAAGTCAAAACTATATTGAGATATCATGTCATCTCAATTAGAATGGTCATTTTCAAAAAAGCAGTAAATTACAAATATTGAATAAGATGTGGAAAAAAGAAAACACACTATTGCTGAACATTCAAATTATTGAAACCACTATGTAAATGTGTATAGTTTCTGCAAAAAAAATAGTAACCAGTCATGGTGGCACAGAAGTGTAATCACATTTGCTTGGAAGGTTGAGGCAGGATTGCACATTTAAAGCAATTCAACAATTTGGCAAGGCTATCAGCAACTCAGTGAGGCCCTGCCCCTGAATAAAATATTTTAAAAGGCTGGAGGTGTGACTCAGTGCTTAAGGTCAAGCACCCCTGGGTTCAATTTCTGGTACAAAGGTAAAAAAGAATAAAATAACTACAAATAGCTGAACATGGTGGCTAATGTGGCAAGAGGATTGCAAGATTGAACCCAGCCTGGACAATCTGCCCAGACACTGTCTCAAAGCAAAATAGTGCAGTTATGGAGGCTTGGCATGATGACACAGAGTTAAACCCAGTGATGTAAGAAGATGATTCAGGAAGATCAAAAATTTGATAACATCTGAGAAAAAGTAGTGAGACTCTGTGTCAAAAATATGTTAAAATATGTCTGGGCAAGTAACTCAGTTGTCAAGTGCTTCCCTAGTGTGTGCCTGGCCTTGGATCCAATCACTAGTACCTCAAAAACTCACAACAGAATTACGTTGTGATTCAGCTATTCTATTTCTGGGTACTTTTACAAAGGGAATTAAATTTGCACACAAAAACATACCTGCATGCCCGTGCTTCTGGATGCCCTATTCACAACTGCTAACATCTGGGATCATGCTGGTGCTAATCAAGGGAAGGATGAATTAAAAAATATGGCATGAATATATATTCACACAAAAAATGCAGTATGATATAGCCATAAGAGAACTAAAATCTGTCAATTTTGGCAAGGTGGGTGAAATTAAAAATATCATGTAACAATGAATATTCCAGACACAAATAGGGCATGTTCTCTCTAATTCATGAAAGCCCCAAATATTCAGCCTGAATGTACAATGGTGTTGGAAAGGAGGTGGGAGGATAAATGGAAACTTAATTTGATTAGTGCATGTGATATACGTGTGTTAAAATATGATTATCTCTGTTCACATATAAAATTACAACTTTAATGGAAACTAAGTATGATTTAGTACTAGAATTGCAACACAGAGTTGCTTTTCCACTAAGTTACATACTTAGTCATTATTATTTTTTTAAATTTTGAGATAGTGTTTCACTAAACTGCTAGATGTGGATTTGAACTTGTAATACTCCTACATCAGCATCCCAACACACTGGAATTACATGCATGCACCACCATGCTGGTTAAAACTAAAATATTTTTAAAAGTTGCAGTAATCAGGACTGGGTCATATTTACATAAGAGTAAACATAAATCAATGGAAAAAAAGTCAAGCACATTTGTTCATTCCTATAGTGACAATATCTTGGAAGGCTGATGTAGGAGGATTTATAGTTTGATGTCAACTTCAACTATTTACAAACACCTGTATCAAAATTAAAAATAATTAAGACTGCAGATGTATCTCAGTGGTAGAATGCCACTGGCTGGATATCAAAGGGTATCAAGGAAATGCAAGAAAAATTAATGATTTTTAATGGTCTGAACAAATGGATATTCACATGTATAGTCTAACTCATACCAAAAAAAAGTGAACTAAAAATGAATAACAGATGGAAATTCCAGAACTGAAACTGTAAAACCTTAAGCAGAAAACAAGCATAAATCTTGTGAGACAAATTTCTTACAAATTATACTTATGCATGCAAGAGAATTTGAACTTTATCAAATATAAAATGTTTACCTGATTTAAAGGATATAGTTAATAAAGGGAATAGGAGAAAATAAATGCAAATCATATATCTTAGAAAGGCCTAATATCAAAAGGTATTTAAAGATGCTTTTATTTATGAATGAAAAGAAAAATTAACCCAATTTTTAAAAAGCAAGCAAAGGATTTAAATAGACATTTCTCAAAAAAGAGAAAAAATATCTAATAAGCAAATGAAAAGGCATTCAATTTTACCATAAAAAGATTTAAATTCTATCACTTACAGAAACAGATAAGTTGTAAAACATTAAATAAGGTGAAATAACTGGATAGGAAATAACAAACACTGCATTTCTCAAGTGTAAAATAAAAAAAGTTCATATCATAAAAGCAGAAAAGTAAAATCAGGTTACCCAAGTGTGGGAAGGGGGGAAGTAAAATTTAGAGAGCACAGTATACACAGGAAAAATGAGATTGTATAGTTCTAGAACATAGTAGGATAACTACAGCTGTTTCAAGATAACTAGAATAAAGGATTCTTTGTTTTCAGGATAGCAATAAAAATATGAGGCAAAAGATGTTAAGTACTGACTAGTTTATGTATGATATACACATTTTGAAATTTCACTGTGAATGTCATAAAATTTATTTTATATGTTGTTTTACATAAAATTTAAAATTAAGGAACTACCCCCAAACCAACAAAATAAAATATACACTTTTACAAAACACAATATACTTCCATTAGAAAAAAAATTTGGACTGCCTATCAAAACTAAATAAAATTCCTGTAAGATGGTATAAATTACAGACCTAAGTGAGACAGGTAAAACCACAGGATTGGCCATTAAGGAGAATATCTGTAATGTTTATGTAACTAAAAATTAAAGATTCAATGAGAAATGGAACATTATTAACAACAGAAGTATAAAACATCTTAAATTCAGAGTCATTTGTGCAGCATTGAAAAAGTTCCTCACTCCTCATGCAGAATTAGTGTTATTTCTTCTCTCAGGATATTTCATTTTCCTACATGGATATATGAACTCATTGTCTTATAAAGTCAATCTTTTCTCCCTGTTAAGGAGTATCTATTATAACTCATCATTTTTTTGTGACTTTTATTCATAGAAACATCAAAATAACTCAGACATAGGAAACCTACTCAGTTATCACCTAAATAAACTGACTTGGTGAACTCAGCATATTTTATGATGTGATATAGCTTGACATGATAACTATCACATGACTTAAAGTTCTGCCATTCAGAAAGAAATAATGGAGCATTATTAATAAAATAAAATATATGTTAACACCCTCACTGTGAAACTATATCTTCAAATTTATTACTTAATATTACTAAACATTATTAAAACCATTCTAAAAATATCTAAATAGGTCATATATCAATATTTCATAAATTTCAAATAAAAGTTACACATTGTGCTGCATGAATAACAAGAAAGCAGAATAAATTGAATTGACACTGGGAGATTTTTCAAGAAGAAACCACACTATTTGGAAAAAAAATAAATTCAATATACCTAAAATGGATATTTTCCAGACATATGAGCTTTCTAGTTTACTTGTAATTTAAGAGCTATACTGAAATTACCTTTTAGTTCAATAAGTCTTTTCTTCTAAAGAAAGGTATAAGCAAACACATTCTCTCTCTCTCTCTCTTTCTCTCTCTCTCTCTCTCTTCTCTCTCTCTGTCTGTCTGTTACACAAGCAATCACAGTATTATACTTCCATGATTCTCTTACTACTAAAATTAACCATCAGATTGCAACATTTGTATATTCAAGTCAATTTAAATCAAAGTCAATATGTTGATTTGTTTTTGACACAAAGGCAGGCACATGGGAAAATACTGCAGTATAAAATTTTTAAGTATCTACAAGGGACAGAAATCTGGATTTACTATCATATGTCTATATATTTCCTAGCTGCCTTAATTTTCACATAACTACAAAAAGGAGAAATAATAGAAATATTATTTATGAGACTAATAATCTCTGAATTATTTGAAGATCATTACACTGCCTAAAAAGATTGAGAGATGTGTCAATGCACTATTTACCCAGAAGGGGTATATCTTATCTACAAAGTTAATATAATATGACTAAATACATGATTGTGTTACAAATTGAAAAACATTAACTATTATTTAATAACAAAATATATGCACGATATGAATAAAAGCATTTCAATTCCATTGTAAAGCCTCAGAGAAATACCAAGTAAAAATCCTCATTAATGAGACTCTTCCTCTCCTATAATGATCGTAGAATTAAATTTTCTGCATCTTTCAAGACTGAACATATTTAATAATTTTGAATCCTAGTAAATCAATATCATTTCAGAAATGAGTGATCAGCACTGAATAGATATGAGGGTATCTGTACTTCCTCCACATAAACTTACAATGTCTAGAATTTTTTAAGCAACATTTAAAGGCAATGCCACAATCTCCATATTCATAGGATTTCTCACTGATAATTGTTATAGGCATCAAGATAGGTGATGTAAATTTCTTGCTATACTTTTCTCATTTGTAAACTTTTTCTCAATTAAAAAAATTAAAAAAATATTCTGCTATTATCAAAAGTATATATATCTGAAATGGGATTTCTGCATTTATAACATGCATGAGAATTTGATAAGAATGTTCTGATGATGAGGATAGATTAATTAGAATAAAAATTTGACACATTTTTAGGGTTTGTCTCTTCAATGAATTCTCTGGTGTTTAGTAATGTGTGAGCAATTGCTAAAGGCCTTGTCATGTTCTTTATATTTGCAAGACTTTCCTATGTATTCTCTACAATTTATTAAGAAGTAAACAACTGTGAGAAATTTTGCCCCATTACTTGATTTGTACTTTCTCTCTCCAGTATGAATCCTGCATGTTGAGTAAGAGTTGGGTTTCAATTGTAAGTTTGCCACATTCTTTACATCGGCACAGCTTCTCTGCATTATGTGGTGGCAAATAAGAGTTGAACAATACTCAAAGATATTGCCACATTCTATGGGTTCTCTCCATTATAAATTCTCTGGTGCTTAAGAAGGTATGAGCTCCTAATAAGAGCTTTGCCTCATTCTTTACATTTATATGACTTGTCTCCAATATGAATTCTCTGGCATTGAGTAAGGATTGAAATAAAAGTCTTTGCCACCTTCTATACATTTGTATGATCTCTCATCACTATAAACCTTGTGATGTTTAATAAGGGTTGGATAATCCTTGAAGCCTTTGCCACATTCCTTACATTCATATAGTCTCTCTTCACACTGGTGTTGAATAAGGTATGAGATCTGAATAAAGGCTTTTCCACATTATTTACACATATAGGACTTTCCTCCAGTATTAAGAGTCTGGTGTTGAGTAAGAGTAGAGATGAGTTTAAAAGCTTTGCCACATTCCTTTCATTTGTATGATCTCTCATCACTATGGATCCTCTGGTGCCAAGTGAGTTTTGAGATTTGAATAAATGTTTTTCCACATTCTGTACATATGTAGGGCTTCTCTCCACTATGAACCTTCTAGTGTTGATTAAGGCTTGAGATGTACTTAAAATCTCTTCCACATTCTATATTTTTATGGTCTCTCAATACTATGAATTCTCCGATGTTTAATAAGGGCTGTACTGCACTTAAAGCCTTTGCCGCATTCCTTACAATCATATGGTCTCTCATCACTATGAACCATCTTGTGCTGAGTAAGGTTTGAAAATTGAATAAATGCTTTCCCACATTCTTTACATGTATAGGGCTTCTCTCCAGTATGAATTTTCTGATGTTGAGTAAGGCTTGAGATGTATTTAAAATATGTTCCACATTCTATACATTTGTATGGTCTCTCATCCATATGAATCCTCTGGTGTTGAGTAAGGGAATTATGATACTTAAAGCCTCTGCCACATTCCTTACATTCATATGGTCTCTCATCACTATGCATTCTCTGGTGTTGAGTAAGGGATTTATGATACTTAAAGTCTTTGCCACATTTCTTACATTAATATGGTCTCTCATGACTATGAATTCTCTGGTGTTCAGTAAGTTTTGAAAATCAAATAAATTCTTTCCCACATTCTTTACAGGTATAAGGCTTCCCTCCTGTATGAATCTTCTGGTGTTGAGTAAGGAGTGAGGTGTATTTAAACTCTCTCCCACATTCCTTACATCTATATGGTCTCTTATCACTATGAACCATATGGTGCCAAGTAAGATTAGAGAGTTGAATAAATGCTTTCCCACATTCTTTTCATGTGTACAGCTTCTCTCCAGTGTGAATTTTCTGGTGTCAAGTAAGGGTTGAGATGTATTTAAAATCTCTTCCACATTCCTTACATTTGTATGGTCTCTCATCACTATGAATCCTCTGGTGTTGAATAAGGGATTTATGATATTAAAGTATTTGCCACATTTCTTACCTTCATATGGTCTCTCATCAATATGAATTCTCTGATGTTCAGTAAGGCTTGAAATTCGAATAAACGCTTTCCCACATTTTTTACAGGTGTAGGGCTTCTCTCCTGTGTGAATCTTCTGGTGTTGAGTAAGGAGTGAGGTGTATTTAAACTCTCTTCCACATTTCTTATATTTGTATGGTTTGTCATCACTATGAATCCTCTGGTGTAAGTAAGTTGTGAATTTTCAATAAATGCTTTCCCACATTCTGTACATTTGTACAGCTTCTCTCCAGTATGTATCTTCTGGTGTCAAGTAAGGGCTGCATTATACTTAAAGCCTCTGCCACATTCCTTACATTCATATGTTCTCTCATCACTATGAATCTTCTGGTGTTTAGTAAGGTTTGAAAATTGAATAAATTCTTTCCCACATTCTGTGCATTTGTAGCATTTCTCTCTAGCACAAACCTTCTTGTGTTTAATAAGGGCTGACCTCTGATTAAAAGCATTGTGACAATCTTCATATCTGTAGCATTTATCACTGCTGTGGTAAATGGTAGAGAAAGTTTTAAATACTTTAACACATTTATTAAATTTGTATGATATTCTTTTCATATGAATTTGTTTGCACTGAACAATGCTTGTGATTTTATTTAAAGTTCTTCCTAATTCTTTATATTTGCAATTCTTTCCTTGAATATGAATGCTTGGAATGATACATTTTGAGAATTGATGAAATACTTTTTACATTCATTACCTTTGTAAAGTTTCTTTATAAAATGAGCACTTTGATATTTTCTAGGATTTGAGAAAAGCATTGAGTATTTATGATTTTAATGGTTTTGTTATTTTTTGCCAATAAAAATGCACTTAATTTATTTGTGGCACAGACCTAACAGGTTTTAAAAGTTTTAATATAAATGTATAATGCTCATCAAATATCTCCACCTGATTTTTGATTAAGTAAAAATAGGTAAGTGCAGATCTTCCTACTTTCAATAAAATGTTATGTTTTGGCACAAAGAAGAAGTATTTGTTGAATTGAGAACAACAGACTTTCATTAATTAAAATCAATCTGATAATATTTAGTAATTTATTTTTTGTTTTTAAATCTCTTGTCCATACAAATGTTTGAAATGTTTGATAATTTAACTAATGCTACATTTCAAGTTTTTCTTGTTATGAACTTAATAACAAGAATAGATTCCATTTTATATTTTCCAAATTTCTTTTCTGTTATGTTACCAAAAATTTGGTGGAGATATATTTGCAAGATACCCAAAACACTCCTCATAACTGACTGGCATATATTGATGTTTATCTGATATTTTGTGTGTTCTTGATATCTATTTATGGTAAAAATTTTATTGCACCAACATCTCACATTAATACATTCATCATGGCAAATTTTCTGACCTTTACTTTCCTCTACATATTCCCATTCTTTCCTTAAATATAAATTTTCAATGCCATAGTTTCCATACCTCCCCTTTATTTCCTTTTGGAATGAACATTCTATTCCCTCCTCTGATGAAAATTCTTGGGTTTGATGAGAATGCATAACAGAAAGAAATCAAAAGAACAAGTTATTTTACTTGCTAGACTCTTGTGCATTTACATTCCAAAAAAATGAAGTTATTATCAAGGTGAGGATGTCAGAAGGGGAACAGCAAAGCAAATGTAAGATCCTCATTACTCCATAGACAAACAAAATTAAATAACCTAATCAATAAATGGGCAAAGGATTTTAACCAGCACTTTTCAAAAGAAGAAACATGAAGGATCAACAAACATAAAAATGTGTTCAACACATTAGCAATTAGAGAAATAAAGATTAAAACTGTACGGAGATTCCACTTCACTTCAGAATGGCATTTATCAAGGATACATGTAAAAACAGATGATGGGAAGGAAGTGTGAAAAAGGGATGCCCATACACTGTATGACTGCAGATTAGACCAAAACCTCTAAAAAGCAGTATGGAGATTCCACAAAATCTAGGAATGGACTTGGGAGGCTGAGATAGTAGAATCATGTATTTGAAGCCAACCTCAGCAACTTAGTGAGTCCCTAAACAACTCAAGGAGGCCTTGTCTCTAAATAAATCATAAAAAGGGTTGGGGATGTGACTAAGTTGTTAAGCACCACTGGGCTCAGTTCCTAGTACAAATAAAATCCCCCAAACTAATAATGGAACCACCATCTGTCCCACTTATCTTACCTTAGCATATACACAAAAAATTTAAAATGAGCATAGTAGAGTGACACAGTCACATTAATGATTACAGTAACATGATTCTCAATAGCTAAGGCATGGAACCAACAGATGCCCACTGGCACATGAAGGAATAAAGAAATCATCATGTTGGGAGGGTAGGAATAGGAAAGATAGTAGAATAAATCCAACATCATTTTCCTGTGGACACATATGAGAATGCCTAAGTGAATCCCAACAGCATGACCACCATAAAAATTAGGTCCCAATTAGAATAAGATATAGCTCATGCTTATATAATCTCATCAAAATGAATTCAAATGTCATGTAAAACTGAGAACCAAAAAAAAAAAAAATTAGAAAATAAACTTCACAACAATGTATGAGAAAAAATTGACTTGTGAGAACTTCCAAAACCATCTTAGATTTTACCGAATCACAAATGAGCACACTAGAGAGTATCACATAAAAGAGGGAAGAAAAATGTGTCACTTTTATACACACAGGCATTTCCACAGTAGGACATTGAAAAATAAGGAAACACTGTCAATTCCTTTATTCTCTGTCACTAGGAAAAGGGAAAATTGAAACATGCAAACAATTATTGCTTTCTTGAAAACTTTATAAAAGCTAGTTTTTGTCTCCACACTGACCTGAGATAACAGGTAGATTTTGAATGACAATACCAAAGATATTCATCAGGGGTTTAAAAAATGGTTGGTTCTTAAAAAGAAATATGGATAAACATTTACATTGGGAAAAGGTACACACACATCTAGAGAAGATACAGTAAAAAGACACATTTGAGAGGCAACAAAAGTCTATCATAGCTGATGTCAGTATAACCTTAGTGAAGTCAAATTGTAGAGATCAACAAAAAGGTCTCACTTTTAATGTTCATAATTTTTCTATTTATTGATTAACTTTATATATATCATGATGTTTTAAAGCATACAAATGACTAAATCTAATGAATGAATACATGCATTATTTCACATAATTAGCAAGTTTATTTTTAATAAACTTTACATACATTCTAGTAGCATTCACTAAGGATGCAATACACTAGTCAGACATGATAAAAAGATCATAATCCCAGTGACTCGGGAGTTCAGGAGAGAAGGAGGGCCAGTTCAACACCAGCCTAAGCGATTTAGAAAGACACTAATAATCAAAAAGGGTTATTGACCAATTGTGAAATCCACTAGACTTAATTCTCAGTACAAAATAAAAAGAATGATATAATACATTACACCCACCCACCCACATAAACTTGATTTTGCTTATCAAAATATAAATTTGGCAGCCCCTGATATCATACTTATGGATCTCTAGAACCACCCAGTCCCAGATTGTGGATCTCCAGTGTTTCACCTCATGCAGTCTGGCTGCCTCACCCCACAAGGTATCAGTGCCACACTGTGGCTTTTCATCTACCAACATTTGGGGTTGACTCTGCCCACTATCATGGATAATTCCTCACCTGGGCACCACTATCTTTAGTTGGGGCAGTTCTCATCCTGGGACAGCACGTTATCAAGTATCTCTCATGCATCAGGCTACTGAAGACTGGGTGGTTTGAATAGAGTATTATAGTTTAATTGTAAAATTTTTAAATAAATAGTATTACTATGATTTCTAATTTTCTATTTTTTATCTTTCTCACTCAGTACATTACTCTTATCTGTTTCCTTGTAGTCTCTTTCTCCCTTTTCTCATGCTAACAACCAATCTCTTTTGATATGTTCAAAACAAAATTAGAATTTTAAAGCCTGTGAAAGAAAAGCATCAGATTACTTATAAGGGAAAACCAATATGGATATCACCAGATTTCTTAGCCCAGACCCTAAAAACAAGAAGGAACTGGAACAATATATATCAATTTCTGAAAGAACATGGTTTCCAACAAAGAAACTGGTACCCAGCAAAACTAATCCTCAGATTTGATGACCAAATAAAATCTTTCCATGAAAAACAAAAGTTAAAAATATTGCAAATTAAAAGACTACACTACAGAACATTCTCAGCAAAATAGTCATGAGGAAGAAATGAAAAACAACAATGTAAGTCAGCAAAGGGAGGAACTTCCCTAAAGGAAAGGTCAATCAAACAAGAAACCAAGTCAAGTTGCAAACCAAAAATAAGCCCAAATGACCGGGAAAATGAACCATAATTCAATAATAACCCTGACTGTTAATGGCCTACATTCATCAATCAAAAGACAGCTGGCAGAATGAATTTTAAGAAAAAAGATGCAAAAATATGGGGCCTTCAGGCAATTCACCACATAGAAAAAAACACCCACAGACTAAAGATTAAAAGATGAGAAAAAACATCCCACACACACTTACTCAGGAAAGAGGTGGGGGTTTTCATCCTCATATCAGATAAAGTGGACTTCCAGTCAAAGTCAGAAGAGATAAAGGAGAAATTTTCATACTGCTTAAGGGAAGCATAAATCAGTGAGATATAATAATTATAAATATTTATGACCCATACAATGGTGCATCCATGTACACAGAATGAATCCTTCCAATTCCAAGAAACAAATAGACCAGATCAAAATAATAGGACACATTAACGTAACTGTCACCACTGGATAGTTTTTCCAAACAAAAATTGAATAAAGAAACCACAGAAATCAATAACACAATCAATAATTTAGACTTAACATATATAGAACATTCCATTCATGAACAAACAAATACATGTTCTTCTCAGCAGCACATGGAACCTTCTCTAAAATAGACCATATGCTATGCTGCAAAGCTACTCTTAGCAAATACAAAAAAAAAAAAGAGATACTACCCTGTATTTTATCAAATCATAAAGGGATTAAATTAGAAATCAATGAGAAAAGAAAAAAACAAAAAAGTACGCCACTTCTGCAGACTAAATAATACACTATCAAATTATGCATGAATAGCAGAAGATATCAGGGAGAAGATAACAAAATTCTTAGAATCAAATGAGAACAATGATACAAAATATCAAAACCTCTGGGATGCTAAGAGGAAAAAGCATTGTATGCAGCATATTCAATAAAAGAAGAGAAAGTCAACAAATAATGACCTAGCATTACATCTCAAAGTCCTATAAAAATAACTTATCAACAAAAAATTAGAAGACAGGAAATAATTAAAATCAGAGCCAAAATCAATGAACTTGAAATAAAAGAAACAATTTTAAAAATTGACAAAATTGAAAATATTGAAAAGTAAACAAAATAAACCTTTAGTCACAATTATGAAGAGAAAGAGAAAAATCTCAAATTTCTAAAAAACATGATGATAAAGGAAATATCAAGACAGACACTATTGAAATATAAAACATAATTAGAAATAATTTTGAAAATCTATACTGCAAAAAAATAAGAAATCTCAAAAATATCAACAGACTTCTGGAAATATATGATATATTGAAACTGAATCAGGAGGCAAACACAATTTGAAAAGATCAATTTCCAGCAATGAAATAGAAAATACTATCAAAATTATACCAACCCATAAAACATGGGACCAGATAGATTCTCAGTCTACTTCTACAAGATCATCAAAGAAGAATCAATTCCAATACTCCTCAAACTTTTCCATGAAATAGAAAAGAAGGAAACACTTCCAAACTTCTTTATAAAGCTAGTGTCATCTTCATACCAAAACCAGAAAGAGGCACATCAAGGAAAGAATACTTCAGACCAAAATCCCTGATGAACATAGATGCAAAAATTCTTAACCAAATTTAAGCAAGTTGCATATAAAAACATATTAAAAAGATAGTTCATCACGATCAAGTGGCTTTTATCCCAGGAATGCAATGTTGGTTCAACATCCAGAAATCAATAAATGTAATTCACCACAACAGCAGACTTATAGTTAAGAATCACATAATTATTTCAATACATGCAGAAAAAGAATTCAAAAAAATAGAGCAACCTTTCATGATCAGAACACTAGAAAAAATAGGGATGTTATGAACATGCGTCAATATTGTAAAGGCTATCTATTCTAAGTCAAAGGGCAACATCATTCTAAATGAAGAAAAACTGAAAGCATTCCCTCTAAAAATTGGGGTATGTCTGTATGCCCACTTTTACCACTTCTATTCAAAATCATCCTTGAAAATCTTGCCAGAGCAATTGGACATGCCAAAGAAATTAAAGGGATATACTACCTAAAGTGCTACACAGATTGAATGCAATTCCAATTAAAATCCCAATGACTTACCTCATAGAAACAGAGAAATCATCATGAAATTCATTTGGAAGAATAAGAGACCCAGAGTGGCCAAAGCAATTTTTAGAAGGATGAGCAAAGCAGGAGGTATCACAATACCAGACCTTCAACTATACTACAGAGCAAAAGTAAGAAAAACGGCATGCTATTGGCACCAAAATATTTAAATAGACCAATGGTACAGAATTGAGGACACAGAGACAAACCCACATAAATACAGTTATCTCACACTAGACAAAGGTGCCAAGAAAAAAAAAAACAATGAAAAATTATAGCCTATTTAAGAAATGGTGCTGGAAACCTGGAAATTCATATGCAGCAAAATGAAACCAATCCCCTATCTCTCATGATGTACAAATCTCAACTCAAAATGAATCAAGTCCTCATAATATGACCAGAGACACTGCACCAAATAGAAGAATATGTAAGTCCAAATTGTCATAATGATCATGTCAGCTTAGGAACAGACTTTCTTAACAAGACTCCCAAAGCACAGGAAATAAAAGAAGGAATCAATAAATGGGCCACTTTCAAAATAAAATAAATGTTTTCTTAGTAAAGGAAACAATAAAAAATGTGAAGAGAGAGCCTATAGAGTGGGAGAAAATCTTTTCCACATGCACTTCAAATAGAGCATTAATCTCCAGAATTTATGAAGAACTCAAAAAACTTTACACAAGGAATACAAATAATCCAATCAATAAATGGGCTACAGAAATGAACTAAGACTTCACAGATCTACAAGCAATCAACAGATACATGAAAAATATTCAACATCTCTAGTAATAATAGAAATGCAAATCAAAACTATCCTAAGCTTTCATCTCACCCCGATTAGAAAGGCTATATCAAGAATACAAGCAACAATAGGTGATGGTTAAATCGGGGGGAAAGATACACTCATAAATTGCTGGTGGGGTTGCAAGCTGGTGCAGCCACTCTGGAGAGCAGTATGGACATTCCTTAGAAAACCTGGAACCACCATTTGACCCAACTCTCCCACTCCTTGGCCTATACCCAAAGGACTTAAAACCAGCATATTATAGTGATGCAGCAACACAAATGTTTATAGTAACACAATTCAGAAGCACTAGATTGTGAAAGCAACTAGATGCCATTCAATATATGAATGGATAAACAAACTGTGGAATATATACACAACAGAATATTATTAAGTCATAAAGAATAAAATTATGTAATTTGCAGAGAAATGGATGGAGTTAGAAAACACCATGCTAAGTGAAAGAAGTCAATCCCAGAAAAACCAAAGACTGATTGCTTTCTCTGATAAGTGATTGATGATACATAATGGGAACAAGGGGGTAAGGGAAGAATGGAGGAATAATGGACTGTTTAGAGGGAAATGAGGTGTGGGAAGGGGCAGAAGGAAGGAAAGGTAATGGAATGAGACAAACATATTACCCTGTGTACATATATGATTTCATAAATGGTGTGACTCTACTTTGTGTACAACCAGAGAAATAAAATTGTACCCTGTTTGTGTACAATGAATCAAAATATATATAGAAGTAAAAATATATAAAATTGCAGACTTTGGTTAACATAAACCCTAACAGCCCCCAAATCATAGCTCCTAGGTTCAACTTGTTCAGATTTCACACGTGAGTCAAGTGATGTAAAAATAAACTTTTGCCTTGCTTTTATACTCTTCTATTCTTTTACGGGGGAGGGTATTGGGATTGAATACAGAGGAACTTTTCCAATTAGTTACTTCCCAGTCCCTTTTATTCACTTTTAAACTATTTTTTGTTTTAATTGTAGATGGAGGCAATGCCTTTATTTTATTTCTATGGGGTGCTGAATATTGAACCCAGTACCTCACACATGCTAGGCAAGTGCTCTACCATTGAGCTACAACTTCAGCCCCCACAGTTTTTTTCTATATTGTTTATTATTATTATTTTTTCATATAGCAGGTTTTATTTAAAGGTAATAATACAGACTTCTCCCAGCAGGAAGAAGGGGGCCATGGCTGATGTTCTAAAGTCCCAAGAAGTGAGTGCCCCTACAACTTTTATATTGTTTATTATTGAAACAGGGCACCACTATAAAACTCATCTAAAGCTTGCAATCCCTCTGCATCAGCCTCCCAATTATCTGAGATTGTATGCATGTGTCTTTTTTACCTTGCCTACTTTTTTTATTTAGTAATGTCCAAACATTTTCAAAATAACCATAATCATCCACTGTAAGCTGGTTTTCAAGTAGAACTATCTTAATGGAAACAATAGCACACAAAGAAAAAAAGGGAAACTTGGCTTGATCAAAAACAATGTAAAATAACTAGGAAAACACCATGTGAATTTAAAATTAATAAATTTAAAAAAAAACTATATAACCATTTCACTGGTGTTTAATGTGCTGATTAAGAATTAGAATAAATAAAATTGAGAGAAAAAATTTACCAACAGAAATCAGAAGAAATATTGTACTTGAAATATACCTTAATTACTAATGCCTGAGAAATTGGAAATGTGAAGAAGTAAAAAACATCAAACTTTAAGAAGCACAATTATTTCCAAGCACAGAAAGATTCAAAATAAAGCACATGATAATCAAAATTCACAAGGGGAAATTTTTTTGACAGGAACAAAAGAGATGTATCACTTATAAGGATACTTCTATATAATTATTAGTTGATTTTTTACCAGAAGACTTCTGGAAAGAATTAGAACATATAGCCCAATGAATGAAAGAAAAATTAATCTAACAACCATGAATACTATATCCAAAATTCTGTTTTTCCAAAGTAAGGAAAAAGAAAGGATGTCAAAATATAAAAATGCTGAAAAAGTTTCTTACTTCTAAACTTGTCCTACAAGATATATTATAGAGAATCCTTTTAATTGAAAATAAAATAAATCTTCACAAATCTTTTAAAATCTCAAAACTTTCTGGCAAAAGCACAAATATCCAAAAATATGTATTCTACTACATTGTAATGATGATACATAAAACAATCTTGCTATAGAGTTTGAAAGACAAAAATGTGAAGAGAATCATAAAGATGTTAATTGGTATACATTATCAAAACAGCTGCGCGTTAATAACAACATTGAGACAACATGCAAAGATGTTGATTTTTTTTGTGGAATTTAAGTTAATTTACTACCAGTACATAATGTAGTTTAAAGCATATTATATAATCCAAATGTAATGGCATAGTAACCATAAAATATATGAATAGCATAAGGTGAGACATCAAAACATGTCACTAAAAAATCTATGAACCAAAAATTAAAGCAATTAAAAAAGTAGGGAAAACAATCATAAGAAATAGAGAAAACAACTTACAAAGTAGCACTAATAATTTCTTTATTTTCAGTAATTTTAAGTATAAATAGATTATTATTCACTGCCAATCAGCACACAAAACATGACTGACAGGATTAAATATAAAAATTCCTGAAAGTTATCTACAAGAAACTTTATTTAAATCTATAGTCACCTTTAGTAAAAGTAAAATTATGAAAAGGATATTATATGCAAAGATGAAAAATCAGTGATGGCGACAATTATGTTATACAAAACAAGCAAAACTTTATGTGAGATAAAAGCCTTTTTAAGTAAAAACATTTTGAAAAGAGACAAACTAGACTGTTATTTTAAGATAGAAGAGAATACTTGCTGAGATCAAGCCCTAGCAGTGGTCGGGGGTCCCAGGTACATGGGAGGTGTCAGTGTAGTGGAGAAACAGCAGATAGAGACACCAAGTATTCTGAGGCTAAATCTCTATTTTTCTGCCAGTCTTTTTATAGATATTTTTCTTTAGTAATGATCACATAATTTTATGATTAGTTTAAAATACAAAAATCCTTCAAAAGAACAATCTATGCTTCTTCTCAAAGTACACATTCCTTCTGTATGACAGTGCAGACCAAAACAATCTTATTTGCCAGTAGATTTAAACAACCTTGTCTTCCAGTTAAATTAAAACTACCTTGTCTCCCACCTAAATTGAGGGCACCATGATCTGCCAACTTTCAATCTTCAGAACAAACACATCACTAGATTTTCTGAGAAAACACTCCCACCATGAACTCCAGTGTTTAACAGTGAAAAGCTTTTACTATTATTAACAAAGGGCAAAGAAATCAACTTATGGTTAATATTTAGTCTATTATAATTCATATAATGGTGGACTACAATCTTATTTTGATTCTCAAAGAATGAGACTAAACATAGGAAAAACACAAATTGTATTTATGATTAACCTAAATATTTGTATTATATAAGGTATCTCTAGAATCAACTATTAAAACTATGAAAGCAACAAAGACAACACTGCAGCAAAGCTCAGAGGAATGCCTCTTTATCCATCTATATTTAGAAATTATTATACTAAAGCAATCACAGACTCCTTTTAACTTGAGCATAGCTACAATTATTTATTTTTATATATTTTAATCTATGTATCACTACTAAATTTATATTGTGTACTATTTTGTGTCCCAACACAGTAACACCTTTCTAATGCTTTCTCCAGTAAGAGCCTAATGATATACTGATTATTAATATTAAAAAAAACTACACGTGGTGACATGCCATGCCTATGGCCCCCACGATGGAGGATGATCAATAGAACTTTGCCAAGTGTCAGAGTGGGAGGAAATAGATGCAACAACCACTTCTAAAACACTACAATTATAGTAAATACATGTATAATTCAGTCATACTTGCAAATATAGAAAAACAATATTGAGAGAGTTAACAGAAATAGTAACACAGTAATATTGGAGACAACAATTCCCAATGAATGTAACAGAAAATAAAACTAGGCAGAATGGTAAACAGCAAATAGAAGACTTTCAACACTATTATAAACCAAGTAGACTTATAGACTCAATCTTAATAGCTCATAAAGTATTCTTGATTGACCAGTTTAAAAGCAGAAAATATCTTAAGAAATGAACATATTTAAATGGCTACCTCTCACCCTGCACAAAACTCAACTCAAACTGGATCAAGGACCTCAGAATGAGACCAGAAACCCTTCATCTTATAGAAGAAAAAGTAGGCCCAAATCTTCAACATGTTGGCCCAGGATCAAAACTCCTGAACAGGACTCCCATAGCACAAGAAATAAAAGCAAGAATCAACAACTGGGATAGATTCAAACTAAAAAGCTTTCAGCAAAGGAAATTATCAGCAATGCAAAGAGAGCCTACAGAGAGGGAGAAAATCTTTGCCACCCATACTTCAGATAGAGCACTAATCTCCAAAATCTATAAAGAACTCAAAAAATTCTACACCAAGAATACAAATAATCCAATCAACGGATATATGAAAAAATGTTTGACTTCTCTAGTAATAAGAGAAATGCAAATCAAAACTACCCTAAGATTCCATCTCACCACAATTAGGATGGCAATTATCAAGAACACAAGCAACAATAGGTATGTTGGAGAGGAAGTGGGGGAAAAGGTACACTCATACATTGCTGGTGGGGCTGCAAATTAGTGCAGCCACTCTTGAAAGCAGTGTGGAGATTCCTCAGAGAGCTTGAAATGGAACCACCATGGGACACAGCTATCCCACTCCTCAGCCTATACCTAAAGGACTTAAAAGCATAATACTACAAAGATGCAGCCACATCAATGTTCATAGCTGCTCAATTCACAATAGCCAGATTGTGGAACCAACCTAGATGTCCTTCAATTGATGAATGGATAAAGAAACTGTGATATATATATATATATATATATATATATATATATATATATATATATACACACACACACACACAATGGAATATTGCTCAGCCATAATGAATAATAAAGTTATGGCATTTGCAGGCAAATGGATGAAATTGGAGAATATCATGCTAAGTGAGATAAGCCAATCTCAAAAAACCAAAGGATGAATGATCTTGCTGATAAGCGAATGATGACACATAGTGGGGGGGAGGGGACAAGAATGGAGGAAGGAGGGACTGTATAGAGGGAGAAGAGGGGTGAGAGGGGTGGGGGAAGGGAAAAAATAACAGAATGAACTAAACAACATTACCCTATATAAATGTATGATTACACAAGTGGTATGCTTTTACTCCATGTACAGACAATCAACATGTATCCCATTTGTTTACAATAAAAATAAATTTAAAAAATAAACATTTATTGATAGAGCAAGAAAATAATAATAAATGCCTTTCTGAACATAACCATAGTAAGAAGAGAAATTCAAACTCCAAATATATGTGGTAATGGTGTACTTAACATGGTCTTATTCAAGAAATGAATGATAAAATTATAAGTTGTCTTATAATGATCTAGACACTCCTGTTAGTATTTATCAAAGCCCGATATTGTATTTTTTTCAAACAAGAAAAGAGTATTTTAAAAATTCCATGGAATTCCAAGTCCTTATATATAATTTTAAAATATCCAAATTGAAATAAATTTGAATAATGTTTTCTGATTTTAGAACATAACAAAAGTTACAGTGTTTAATACATTAATACTGACAGGAACTTAGATAAGAAGATATATGGAACAGAACAGAGAGTAAATCCTCACTTATATGAGTGACTCAAGACATAGTTCCACACTTGTAATAATTAAGTCATTCAATAGGGCCAACAGGGGAAGCAAAATATAATGTTCTTTCATATGCCAAGATAAAAGGCGATTTGGAAAAACTGTTTAATTTTTTTCAACTATAAAAGATGAGAAATTGCATAACATCTATAATATGCATTCATTTGAAGACATTATGCTTACTGAAATAAGCAATCAAAACAAGTCAAATCTTGTGTGACTCTACTTATAGGAGACATCTAAAGTAATCAAACCCACTGAATAGAAGTAAAGGTGTTTGTGATGAGAGAAAACTAGTACTTGTTTTTCATGAAAATCCAAGTTTAATTCTGTGAGATGTAAACTTTCTAGAAATATTGTGCAAGATAATTTGAATTAACACTACTAAACAATACTTAAAATATTAAAATAAATTTAATTTTATGTGGTCTGGTTGCGTTAACTTTTAAAAATACATTAAACAGAATTGTAAAAATATTTAAAAGCTTCTTTAAAATGCTAGAGTCTTTATCTTTTGTCTAAGAAGAGTTTTATCAGTAAATAGATGATAAGAATGTTAGTAATTCTAACTGTCAGGAGGGCTGAGGGAGTGGAATCAGAAATATGAAGCCAGTTTGAACACCTTAGCAAGAACCTATTTCAAAATAAAAATAAGATGAAACTATGGATGTAGCTCAGTATTATAGCATCCCTGAGTTCAAATCCTAGTATATGTACATAGATCTATAAATATTTAACTAGATAAATAAAACAAATAACCAGATGGAGTAAAGAAACAACACACAATACACAATGCTAAACAAAACAGGGGAAATATTTGTAAAAGGAAGTGAAATGTAGTTTTTTTAACAGAAGGCACATGATTCATGTTTATTTTAACATACATTGTCCCAAAATGTGAGGTAAAGACAATTAATATTAAATCATAATGTGTAGATTACAAAAACAAAAACATTATTCATTGATGGAAATAAACCTACTCCTGAATATAGAACATATTCTAAACAATAGAAAACACACAAGGGGGCACAAGAATGATTAAAAAAAATTGATCCATAAAATCAGCAATAGCCATATTATCTTAAAAATCCTTCCTTATAATAATAATTTTCAGTCATGACTATACACACACAAAGAACAGGAATTGTGAGTATGGAACATTCATTACATGGTATAGAATATTAACTGAAAACCCAACACAATCATTCATTAAAAGTCCTGAAGAGATAATTTGAATGAATAAATATTTAAATAATATTAGAGAAACAGTTTTAGAATATGAAAATATTGTAATGGTCTAACCTAGAGACATTCACAAATGTGAGCAGGATTTCTAGAGATCTTCGAAATCATTAAAGAAATGTCAGGTCATGCAGACCCAAAAAGGCTAAGGGGAGTACTTTGACTGTTACTTTGAATATACTGGGGGATTACTAAGAGGAAGGAGGAGACCAAAAGTGTCTGGAACTATGATAAATGTCTAAATGGCAAATTGATCATGTAATCATTCACAAAGTTTTTAATTTTATCCAATGAAAGTTTGAAGAACTTGCTCTCACAAAGGTTAGATAAGATTATTCAATTATTCAATAAGATAATTCAATTATTTAATAAGATAATTTTTAACAAAGCATACTTGTCTAATATATAACTCTGGGGAAAGAGAATGACATAAGTACAAAATAAGTGTACATGTTACACTTTTGTGAAATAAAAGGTAAAATTAAGATGAACATAAGAATATACATTTGGGACTGTATTTATATTTTATAAAATAAATTACTTATATTTCTCAGATGACAAAGTTAAAGTGAGTTAGAAGATTGCTTCCTAAATTTAAATTAGCACAAACATGGATTGGACATGTTGCTAAAATTTAGATGAATTCAATAGGCCTGGAATGGGATCTGTGTTTTTCAATATGTAGCAAACTCTCTAATCATGCCAATTCCACTGGTCCAAGAAATCCTCTTGAATAGCAATGAGGTTGAACACTAAGGGAAGAGTTCATTGATGAATTTTAATTCAAATATTTTAAGCAACCAGAGAATTTTGCTGTAATAGTAAGTAGCAAGCATCATTTCACTCCAAGAGTTTTTAATATGTTAATGCATATACCCAAAATAATATACTGAAAATGGTAACAGTTTTTGTTTTTAAATCTTTCAGCACTTTTTGTGAAACAGTCAATTAATGCTATGCCTGAGTTTTTTGCAAGTCTACCTGGCCAATAACTCATAAAAATGAATATAAAGATGAAATAAACTATGAAATTAAAAGAATTTTCAAAACAGTTATTGACAGTTATTATAACTGAGGAAAGTAATTGAAAAAAGTTGAGAAGAAAGTGAAATACATTTGATCAAATGATACATTTTAGCACATATGTTAAAATCACAATTGTTTATACATTAAAACAACAGACTTCATGTAAATGTAAGAAAATATGTTCAATTTTATAAAATTATTAATAAACTTGGGGTTGATCCTTTGTTTTTTATGACAATAACAAGAGACACACATTGAAGAACAAAATATGAAGAACTACAAATTCTGAGTCTTGTATTTTTTTTTTTTTAGTATTTTTCACTTTCATCTCTGAGCTATATTTTAGAATTTTAATGCACTTGGACATGGGATTTTTTACTATTTATTTTACTGAAAATATAGAGAGGTTAGAATGCCTACACTTTTGAACTTGATGTGGAATAAAATGAAAACATACAAAAATTTGGTTTCCTTCTAACTTCCAGTTACAAAGACAATATGTCTAATAAACAGAAATGAATTTTTTTTTCTCAAAATCAAGTCGCAAGAGAAATTCAAAAAGAAGAAGAGTTCCTATATAAGATATTGTTGATTATACAGATAATTTGGAAAAATTCTGAGGAGATACTTAATGATAAAGAGAAATCTACTAACTTTATTGGGAAGAATTTGGCAGATAGATTTGGTAGAAAGTATCATTGCACAAAAAAGGACACCATCATTGCTGTGATATGAGTGGCAACAACAAAGCAAAATCAAAGAAGTAAAGCATAATGTCAAACTTCTTTGGATAATAATTTTACTGGAAGCTTGCTTTGTGTACGTGTTCCATGCTATGTACATGCTTAAAGGGTAGATCGATAGACACTGTTATTCTAGACAGTCAGTCTCTTTTATTTTTTTCTGGATAGCTTTAATATATATCTTTCTAACATAAACTATGAGAAAGCAATTCTGATTTAATGAAAGAGATGCTGGATGAATCAAGATTAATGTCATTTATTATTAGCATGTAAAACTGAGGGAAAGATCAGTGAATTGTGCTCACAGAGTTTTGTCCCCATGGGATATGTAATGGCCATGTTCAAAGCCATTGAAGGGAAAGATGAAGAAAGATAGATTCTCGGAACAAGGGTTTCCAGCTGGAATCTGTTCCTTGCTCACTATGTCAATTTTTTGTCCCAGTTCTCTCAGGTTGATTCTCTAGTTTAATATGGTGGAGACCGTGTTTTCCACAGTAAAGGAAATGATGGGCTGAACCCAGTGGCAGTGTTGAAAAGCTCCCCAAGTTACACTTGCCCCAGACTTTTCCAGGGAAGATGGACAGAGGGAAAAGTGCTGATACCAAGTGAGGGTGTGGCACAAGGCTCTAGAAAGTTCAGAGGAACCAGAGACCCATATGGCAGTATATACCTGGATAGCAACAAATTCCTAAGACCGTGAGAGTCTGCAATGCCCATATAAGGGACAACAGTTCAAATCCATCATGCATGAGCACATGAAGCCATATGGGGAATAAAAAACACTTGCCCCAACCTGTCCCCCATGTGAAACTGACTCAGCCCCATTAAGCACATGGTGAGCAGCCTGGGAGAGTGATGGTCAGGGTAGCACAGGGTTGGACAGGACACCATGGCAGACAGAACCTATCTGGTTTCTGAGGTGAGCTGGTTTATCCCCATCCCTCAAAGTCTTTGGAAGTGCACAGAGATGAAGAACTTATTGCTGGCTGAGAACTTTGGAAAGCTTCCTCCAGTGAGACTGGGCAGAGATGGCAGGATGGGGGTGGTGATTGCCTCAAGAAAGTAGCTGAGGAATGGATTGATTGGGGTTTCCAGGAATTTCAGAGTTGATGCCTGGTCAGAAAAGACCCATGATTCAGTGCTCCAACTTTTGACTAATTTGCCAAATGAGGTAATTTCATCCTTACCTCTCTAGGCAGGAGAGTGAGAAAACAAGCGTTCCCAAGACATGGAGATAAAAAGTGGCCAAGAAAAGCAAAATATGGGCTCCCAGAACTCTTCTAATTATTCTCTTTCAAATCTTTATGTTACCATAGACAATGAATGGAATCCTCTTTTAATGTGCACTTTATTAATTCTTGAAGTTGATGGAGCATCCAGAAGAAATATAGAAATAGAAAAACAAGTATGGTTTACTTCTTTAGCAATTTGTAATGACTCAACAATAGCACCAATGCAAATCTAGTGTACCGACACATTCACATGTCAAAAAGAAAATATGTTCAACACTACAGGTCATGAATCCATCCCATGAATTAAACTGAAGTGTAAAAATTGAGAGGAAGTTCCTAATATAACGGGCTACAAATTAACTCTTCTGAAAAGGAAATAAAATAGTATAAGACATATTAACATAAAAATAAAAAGTAGGGAAGTAAAAGTTTGCAAGGTAAAAATGCATGGCAATAAATGGAATCTTAGGGTAGTTTTGATTTGCATTTCTCTTATTACTAGAGATTTTGAACATTTTTTTCATATATCTGTTGATTACTTGAAGATCTGTGAAGTGTCTGCTCATTTCCTTAGCCCATTTATTGATTGGACTATTAGAAAGGCTATTATCAAGAATAGAAGCAACAATAGGTATTGGTGAGGATGTGGGGATAAAGGTACACTCATACATTGCTGGTGGGGTTGCAAATTAGTGCAGCCACTCTGGAAAGCAGCGTGGAGATTTCTTAGAAAACTTGGAATGGACCCAAAATTTGACCCAGCTATCCCACTCCTTGGCCTATATCCAAAGGACTTAAAATCAGCATACTACAGTGATGCAGCCACATCAATGTTCATAGCTGCTCAATTCACAATAGCTAGATTGTGGAACCAACCTAGATGGCCTTCCATTGATGAGTGGATAAAGAAACTGTGGTATATATACAGAATGGAATATAACTCAGCCCTGAAGAAGAATAAAATTACGGCATTGGCAGGTAAATGGATGGAGTCGGAGAATGTCATGCTAAGTGAGATAAGCCAATATCAAGAAACCAAAGGCCAAATGATCTCTCTGATATGTGGATGCTGATACATAATGTGTGGTGGATGGTAGGCAAGAAAAGAGGAAGGATGGATTGTATAGAGGAAAAAGACAGGTGGGATGGGGTGGGAGGAAGGAAAAACAGCAGAAGGAGACAAACATCATTGCCCTATATACATATATGATTACACAAATTTTCTGACTCTACTTCATATACAACTAGAGAAACAATTATACCCCATTTGTGTATGATGAATAAAAATTTAAAATAAATAAATAAATAATAAATGCGAGATTTTGGAAGAAAAAATGCAACCCCTGACATGGAACATACTTGAAAACCAGATACATCTGCTTTTTCCTAGTTTGGGCTTCTTTCTCAGGAGTGATTATCTACAACTGAAATCTACCTCTTGAAAATCTGTCACTAAAAGCATCAGATCATCAGAACACATGAACCTTCATGGACCTCCTGTTGGCTCAAGATTCATTTCAGCTTGAAATCCTGTAGCTCAGGATTTATTCCACCCAATTTTATTGATTCCATTAAAATGAGGAAGTACCCACTATGAGATAAGTAAAAGTATTCAAATTCAGTGGGTTTTTGTGTACGTGGTTTTGTACTAGGTATTGAACCCAGGAACAATTTAGTGATCTACCACTGAGTTACATCAACAGCATTTCTTATTTCTTTGTTTTTTCTTGGGGGACAGGGTTTCACTAAATTACCAATGCTAATCTCAAATTTTTAATTCTCCTGCATTAGCTTCCTGAGTAGCTGGATTACAGTTGTGCATGACCATGCCTGCCCAAACTCAGTGTTTATGTTTTTACGAGAAAACTAATATGTAGGGCACTTACAATCTATACCAAGAGGAAAAGCACAAGTATCTACCTTTTTCAGAAAACATGTGTGTCATTTTGTTGCTATCTACACAGTGATTGTTTACTTAGTAAATAGTAAATCTTATGTGAGCAATTCTAGGATTTGCCAAGTACTACAATATATATGATTGTTTTGGTCAGCTGTTTTGCTGCTGTGACTAAAAGATCTGACCAGAACAACTGTAGAGGAGGAAAAGTTTATTTGAGCGCTCATGCTTTCAGAGGTCTTAGTCCATAGAAGGCTGGCTCCTATATATTCTGATATATTCCTCAAGGTTTGAGGTGAGGCTGAATATCATGGTGGAAGAATGTGGCAGAGGGAAACAGCTCACATTGCTATCAGGAAGCAGAGAGAGAGAGAGTGAGTCTCCACTCTGCAGATAAAAAATATATTCCAAAGCCATACCCCAATGCCATATCCCAATTCAAACTTCATCCAGTCACACCCTACCACTTTAGTTACCACTATTGTTATCCCTATCAGTGGATTAAATCACAGATTAATACTCTCACAACCCAATCATTTCTCCTCTGAACCTTCTTGCATTCTCTCACATGTAAGATTTAGGGGGATATCTCACATCCCCAAAATTTCACAGCTATCTGACAATGCAAAATATATTTAGTTCATTTCCAAGGGCCCCCAAGTGTCAAGAGTTCCAAGATAACTCAAATTCAAGTCCAAAGCCTTTGAGGCTCAAGGAAATCTTGCATTGTGAGCTCCTATAAAATTAAAAGAAATTTTCAAATATCCACCATATAAGTGTACTGAGTAAACATTTCCATTTACAAAAATAGGGGCATAGAAAGAAAGGATGGGATCAAAGCAAGACTGAAATCTAGTTGGACAAACAGGTCCTTTAGCTTCATGTCCAGAATCTTGGCCACATGGCATTGTGATGTTTTCTCCAAAGGGCTTGTGTGGCTCTACCTCTGTGGCCTTGTTTTACATAGCTCATGACCTTTCTGCTGACTTCTCTCTGATATATTCCTTCAGGTTTCCTATGACAATATTTCATGTTACTGGCATTTATTAATCTCAGGGATCTCTACTGCAGCTTTGATTCTGTGCTCACATCTCCACATTTTGACTTCTCAGAGGATGCCCACAGGGACTCCAACACTGTTGCACTTTGCCTGACTTCTCAGATCTTCCTCTGAAATCTTGGTGGAAGATTTTCTGACTCCCTAACTCCAGTATCTTGCATTTCTGCCAAACCACAAACATGTGGTTGATTCCCAAGTCTTCTGCCATCTTGAATAGTAGCCTGGCCTCCAGGGGCCTTTGCTGCAGCAGCCTCTGAGGGTCTAAGTGGCTGAGCACATTGAAAAAACTTCTTAGGCTCCCTTGTTCAAGAAGGGTGCCCCACTGGTCCCTTCTCAAGAGAATTTCACTTTTACTCTTTTGAGTTTGAGATGGATGTGGTCTTGCTACCTCTTGAGAGGCCCTCATGCCACCTTTCTCTTCATCTTTAGGCATAGTCTTTAGCATTACTTTAGTGGCAGAAACGCCTAAGAGCTGCTACTTCCTTAGACCTAATTTTAATCCTGCCTTTCAAATCCATGTTTTTAAAATCATTCTGCTATGCTTCCTTCTCCTGATTATCACAATAAATTTGGCTAAAAGCCACCAAAATATCCACGCCACTTTCTAAATGCTGTGTTGCCCACAGATTTCTTCCACCAGAATAAGAAGTCCATTGCTTCCAAAATCAGCCTCATAGAAAGTCTCTAGACACAGGCAAACTGCAGACAACTTCTCAGCCAGAACATAACACAAATGGCCTCTATGCCAACTTCTAATAGAGTCCTCCTTTTCTGAATGTTCTTGAGCCCTGTCTTCACTGATCATGGCCCTATATCAATTCTGGTATTATGAACTTGCACCAGAATTGGCCATTAAGCTTTGCTTACAACAATCTAAAGAATTTTAAGCTTTATCTTAAATATTCTTATTATTTTTAGCTTCAATATTTAGTGTGGATTATGTGACCTCATTGGGAAAATGACCAAAATAGCCCCACTTTTTGTCAGCAATTTATTATTATGTCATTTAATGGTAATATTATACTGCCTAACCCAGAGCACTGGAGTGTGAAGGAAATAAGCCCCACTTCCCTTAGGCTGAGGTGGCCCCTCCTGATTTAGCCAAGTTCCAAAGATTAGACATTTATGCCTCTCAGGGGTTTAGGGTGCAGTAGACCCTCTGAATCTGCAGGTTCCACAACCTCATGTTAAATATTCACAAAGGATTCCATGTGTCCTAAATAAACACATACAATTTTTTTGGCCATACTGCCTAACATAAAGAGCCTTTATGTTGTACTGGGTATTATAGGCCATCTAGAGATGGTTTAAAGTGCACAGAAGGGTGTGCATAGGTTACATGCAAACACAATGCCATTTCCTATAAAGAACATTTGCATCCCTGGGTTTTGATGTCTATGGGGATCATGGAACTGATACAATCCAGAAATTCAAAGCCAGGTTTCTGGTGATGATGATCATCTGCACAATTTTACAGATTCATTAGTCCCAACTTCACACTCCAGCATTGCTTTCCAACCAGACACACATTGGATACTGAAGGAAGTGAAGGGAGCAGGCTTTGAGCCCACCTACAGTTCCTGGGAGAGGCAGAGATATGGAGGAAATTTCATTATACAAACAGGAGTGGGTGAAGTTCCTATAACTGGAGTGAGATTCTCATGTTGTGGACCTTGAAATTTTGTGAATAGGTAAAAAAACCAAACTTCCTTTGGGACCCTTACTGTCTACCCTTTATAAATACTCCTCCTGCCATTAAGGGGCACAGACCATTCCCCTCATTCCAGCAGCCTGGGGATTTCGACATCCTCCCACCACCTTCTCAGTGTTGCCAGGGTATTCCTGCAAGACTGGAGGTCCTTCACTCTACACAAGGGATCACTGGCTTAGGGTCAGGTGACAGCCATGCCCTCAGGCAGCAAGAGCATGTGCACAGGGAGGGGTGGCTGCCACCTCCTAAACCCATTCTTACCTCCAACTTTGGGCTCAGCTTGGTCCAAACTGGTAGCTTAGAAATGAGCTGGGTGGTGCACTCTGGATGCCTGAGGAAATCAACCACCTCCCCCAGAGTAAGTCATGGTGCTGTATGAATGCAGGTGATTGAGGGTGGGTGCAGTCAATAGGGGAATCCAGGACAGGTGTGGACACCAAGTGCATTCTGCACATTTTCCCAAGTCAGTCTCCCTGGAAGCTCAACCACTTTCGAAGTTTGTACGGTTTATCATGAGAGTGGATTTTCAGGGCTGGGGGCTACAGTCACCACAGAAGGGCATGCTGCACCGGAGGCAAGGACTGCAAATCACCTCTGGATCCTCTGCCCCTTTCCCTTCCTCTTGTGCCTTCAGAGTCATTTCTATCAGTTCAGAGCCACAGTGTTGGCAGTGGCCCTGAGTTCAACAAATTTAAAGATTTAGGGAAAGTAATATAGGCAGTATATTCCCTGGTAGCTAACATGAAGAAGTTGTTGGTTGGTTGTAATGAATGACTGAATTAAGGGAACAGTAACCCCTAATGTCAAATGAATGTACTTACTAGCTCTGTCCCAACCATGGGGTTAGGTGGCAGGCATAAAGAAAATTAGTCCTAGTGGACCCTACTCTGCAACCTGTGCAGGTTATCTTGTCTTCCCAATTCACAATGAACATCAAAATAACAAAATGTAGTGAGAAATGAGGGTCAGAACACCAAGATCTGGAAGGAAGCTTATTAGTGGTAACAGGGTTCAGAAAGGTAATTCCCATAGACTGAGCCCCATAAACAGCAGGACTTTTAATGCTATACATAAGCAAGCTTGGGGTATACCAAGGCAAGGGAGATGGCAGAGTTTTCTTGGTGGGTACATTTTACCTTCCTTATCTGGGTACAAACTTATTAACAGCCTAGTGAATTCAACTCATATACCTCAGGAAGTTTCACTGCACTAAGCCTAAAGAGGATGGTTCTGACCCTTCTATTTGAGTCCTGCTTCTTCTACTGTGAATATCTTGCTACAGGTACGTGTACTCACTGTAAGCCTCTATGGTCAAATGTGTATAAGAAGCACTGTTGTGTCAGCCCATAAAACCACAGCCTGTCAGCTCTTATAATGCTCAGGTTTCCAATCTGTTCTACCTCACAACAGCCAAATTCACGTGTGACACTGCAGTTCCAAATTCAAAGACACCTTCCTGTCTCCCTCAGAGGGGATGAGTGGTGTTTTCCTGCCTAGTTGATGCTGTTCCTGGTGCATCAATCCTAGTAAGTGGAAATCTCTGTCCACAACCATGCCTGCACCTCAGGCCAGGAATCTTGTGCCTCTTTCCTCACTGCTCATCCAGTTCATCTTCATAGTTCCCCTATGCCTCAGCCCCCCTGTTCTGCTCCTTTCTTCTCTGCTTCAAGATCCACATGATTCCTGTTCACTCTGTCTTCTCAGACCCCTCTGGCTAAAGCTTAGCTTATTCTCTGACCATAGTTGTATTCACCACATCCCCAGTGACACCCAGGTCACCAATTCTAGGGACTGGAATTTATGCTTCTTTGTGTCTTACTGCTGTGAGGTCACTGTTGGTCACGGGCTCTTTCTTAAAATATCTTCCTCTTGGCTTGAGAAATTTAAACTGCATGCTTCTTTCTTTTGCCTCTGTAATTCCTGTATGAGACTTATGCCTTTACCCCAACCAAGAGGGTGAATCTCCATTAAATTTCCATTCCTGGGGCAAACTGTGAATGCCAGTCTTCCCTATACAGCTGAGAGATGACACATATAGTGCCTCCCAGTTTACACAAACACATCCAGAACTAGACCCTTCTCCATCAATCCACCCTTCAGCCCACACCTGCTCAGAAAATCATGCTCCAGCAATTCAGTTGTACAGGGAGAAATGTGGAAATTATCTATGTGCTCCTGTCACCCACCACCCCATGTCTGACACTCACCAGACATAAATGCCCTGAGTATGCCCCACACACCTCCTTGAGGCTGTGTGGTCCATTGCTGACAGCCATCTGACCCTCACCAGCCCTGTCTGCCCAGGCTCTGTACTCCCCACCAACCACCTTGTGGCTGAGCAATGCTCATCTCTGACAGCCAAGTGGGAGTTCACCTCTGTGATTGATCCATTCATCTCTGGGTAATTCAATAATTCTCACCATGTGAGTGGGGTTATCTCTCTTTGTCCTGGAGTCTGATGCACATTAAAAGAATTAAATGTTTTATATTGAGTTAATGGAGATGTACATAGAGTCAGAAATGGAGAGAGACCCATGTGCCTTTTACTCAATATTCTTTGTCTTGAGAAACTTGTGGACTCATCAGGTGCTGACAGCATCACAGTCAGGAAGCAGAAGGCCTACAGTGCTGAGGGACTCCCCTGTGTCCCTCTTGTCACCTCTTCCCCTTGGAAGCCCTGCCACATGTTTTACCCCTGATAGACTTGAAGCTGTTCTCTCTGGGTATGATCTGATCCTCTCACCAGTGTTGCTTGAGTGAACTCTAACAGTGTGTAAGCTTTTGGATATTTAGTGTAAATTTCTAGGAATTCATCCAAGGTGCTGGGTGTCGATACTTTCTCTTTGCTAAATGTTGTCCTGGGCCTTGGATGTACAGTCTCTTGGTTTGACCATTTGCTCACCATCTTATTTCTCAAATTCCTATGACTAAGGACACTGTTGATTTCCCTTTGATTATATTTTCTTTGAACAAATTTGTCCGGAGTCCTTTGCCATTTTCTCTAAGCATTTTCTGTTTTTGCTACTATCAAATTTTGAGAATACTTTACCCATCATAGACAGTTCTTTGCTCAAAGTGTGGTTTGCATTTTTTCTTTTAATGGAGGGATGGGTACTGTATTTTGAATCCAGAATGTGTCTTTTTCATAGGGTTCATGGCCCTCTCAAGTGGGTCCATGGTGGTTCCACTTGTTCTGGCATATAAGACAACTTCAAAGCACCAGCCAGTCTATAAAAGCATCACCAGGACAGAGGGTCACCAGGATCATTGTGCTGCTCATGGGTTTTTTGTCACCATGTATCTTATGGATTATATTATGTTCCTCTTAAAAATTATGTGGAAAAGTGAGCCAATTCATCAGTGTGCCTAGATGTCTGTGGCCAATGGCTATGGAACCATCAGTCCTTTGGTCTTCTACAGTAATGAAAAACCTATCATTATCTTTTTGAAATCTGTGTTGGGGAGGAGAGGAAATATGTGATTATTCTGTGATGCCTAAGTACCCTTAACATGAGACAACACACACATGGTAATTTGTAGCAAGGCACATCTGCTTTCTGGATGACATGAATACATGCTTTCTCTGTTAAACCTCCTTATTTGGTATGTGTATGTGAGGGTTTATGTGTATTGTCAGCTTGAATGAGAGATGCCTAGGGAATGTCTAGGATTGAGAGACTTCTGGGTACAACTGTGAGGTATTTCCAAAAATACTTGCATGTGAGACAGCAGACTGAGGGAGGAGACACACCCTGAGTATGGGTAGCACTGCCTGATAGGCTGAGGAACTAGGAAGAAAAATTGGAAGCAGGAAGAAGCCACAGCAAATGCAAGATGCATTCCTCTTGAGTCTGTGTATCTTGCTGCAACAAGAAGGTCCTAACCTGATGATGGCAACTCTTTTGACATTTTTAATTTATGCTTCTATTTGTTATTTTTAGACGTACATGGCAGTACAGTATATTTTGACAGTTTTTACAAAAGTGTACTATAACCTAACCTAATTAAAATTCCATTCTTGTGGTTGAACATGATGTGGATTTACAATGACTGTGTATTCATATATGAGCATAGGAAAGTTATGCCCTATTCATTCCCTCTCTTTCCTTTACCCATCTCAGACCCTTCCCTTCATTTCCCTTTGTCTAATCCAATGAACTTCTATTCTTCCACTCCCCAATGTCTCTTATTTGTGTTAGCATTTGAATGTCAGAGGAGACATTCAACCTTGATATTTTGGGGGCTGGATTATTTTATTTAACATCATAGTCTCCACCTCCATACATTTACCACAAAAGTCATATTCTTATGACTGAGTAATATTCCATTGTATATGTATGTCACATTTTGTTTATCCATTCATGTGTTGAAGGACACCTAGGTTGGTTTCATAGCTTAGTTATTATGAATTTTGCTGCTATAAACATTGATGTGGCTGCATCAGTGTAGTAAGCACATTTTAAGTCCTTTGGATATATATGTAAGCTTGGAATAACTAGTTCATATGATGGTTCCATTTCAAGTTTTCTAAGAAATCTTATTAATACATTTCAGAATGGTTGCACCAATTTGCAGTCCTGCCAGCAATGTATGAGTGTACCTTTTATCACATCTTTTATTGTGACATCCTTGCCAAAATTACATGTCACTTGTGTTCTCAATAACTGGATAATGGTGCCATGATTTTTAACTCCTAGTCCCAAGAACACTGAGAAAAATATATTTGTATTGTGTAAAAATTACCTGCTCTGTGATCTACAGGTAGAGCAGCACAAATGGACTAAGACAGGCCCTGAACAGTCAAAGCAGACTTGAAAGCATCACACTCCCCCATTTGAAAATATATTACAATGCTATAGTAATAAAAAAAAAACTATAGCTCTGAAACGCTAAGCAACATATAGACCACTGCACATCAAGGAGAACATGGATAAGCCCAGACATATGCTGTCAGCTCCTCTTTGAAAAGGGGGCACTAATATACAATAGAGAAAAGATAAGCTGTTTAAGAAATGATGCTGAGGACACTTTGTGGGGAAGAAAGAAATCAGAACCTTTTCTTACACCATACCAAAACACAAAGTGCCTAAAAAATGTAAACATAAAACTTGAATTTATAAAATTCCTAGGAGAAAATATTGGAACCCCATTTACCACTCTCTCCCCATCCTCCTAGGAAGAAAAAATATGATCTTCACTATGATTTGATCACTACACAGTTACATGTATCAAAATATGCCATATTCTATAAGCAGGTGAAGTTAATATGTTGCAATCTAAAATAAGAAAAAAATAATAAGCTTGTGAGGAAAATATACAGAGGAAAAACAGAAGAAAACCTTCATAACATTGCTTTAGGAATGTTTTCTTGGCTATGACACCAAAAGGACAGGGGACTAAAACATAAATAGGTGTAATTTTATTAAAACCAAAGCTTCTACACAGAAAAGTAAAGCATGAACATAGAAAAGATTCAACCAAAAGAATAGGAGAAATTTTTTGAACATCATCTTGGAAGAGCAAAATGTCCAAAATGCATTAATAATCCCTAGAACACTATAATAATAAATAACCTAATTAAAAACCAGCAAAGGAGCTGGGCTCAGTAGCACTTGCCTGTAATTCCAGTGCTTATGGAGGCTGGGCCTCAGAAGGTTCAAGGCCATCCTCCGCAACTTAGTGAGACTGTTAGCAACCTATTTAAACCCTGTCTCAAAATTAAAACTAAACAGGGCTGGGAATGTGGTTCAGTGTTTACACACCCTTAGTTCAAGACCTGGTTCCAGAAATAAACAAACAGAAACAGCAAATGATCCCAAGAGACATTTCTCCAATGAAGACATACAAATGGGCCACAGGCAGGGACAGATGCTCTTTTTCAACTAATCATCTAGTAAATGCATATTAAAATACAATGAATATAGATATTGATCAAATTGATTCACTAAAATCACACAGTATTTGAAAATTAACTCACTGCTACTGATAAATAGGACACTTGTAATTTGTCAATGAAAAACAGTAAAAAGAAAACCAGTTCACAGTACCACCTCACACCTGTTAGAATGGTGATTATCAACAAAAGAAAAAAGAACTGCTGCAGAACATACAGAGGAACTGACATGCTCGAATATTATTGGTGGGAATATAAAATGGTACAGCAGTCATAGAAACCAACATGGAATATGCACCAAAATTTAAAAGCAGAATGACCACATGTTATCACCATCCATCTTCAGGTTATATATCTACATAAATTGACGTCAGAATGTCTAGGAGATATCACCACTTGCGTTTGTTGATAACAGAGCACAGAAACAATTTATGTTCCCAACAGATGAATAAAGAGTGTATTATTTGGCCCTTAGAAAAATTCAAATCCTTGCATTTGAGACAATATTTTGAAAACTGGGATTATGGTAAGTGAAGGACAGATACTGTATAAAGCCACTTACATTAGGTATTTAAAACTATCAAATTTATGAAACACCTAAGCTTGGGAGACTGAGGCAGAAGGATCATGAATTTGAGGCTAGCCTCAACAACTTAGCAAGTCCCTAAGTTACTCAGTGAGACTCTCTCTCTCTAAAATACAAAAAAAAAAAAAAAAAAAAAAATACTGGGAATGTGGCTCAGTGGTTAAGTGCCCCCAGATCCTTTCCCTGGTACAAAATAATAATAATAATAATAATGGAAACAGAAAGCAACCATGTTGATTGCCATGGTACTGGGTTAGGGTGAAGTGGGGTGCTATTCTTCAATGGATATGCAGTTTTAATTATATAAGATAAATAACCTCTAGATATTTGCTGTAAAATTCTTTGCTTAGATTGCAATATGGTAATATGCACTTATAATTTTTTTAGTAAAGATACCCATCCTTAGTGTGCTTAATATTATAGAAGGGAAGGAGGGGAAGAAGCATAGAGAGAAGGAGAAAGGAGGAGGGAAAGGTAGAAGGAGGGTAAAGGAGGATTAGCCCCATGGTGTTCCTCCTACACAGTCAGGATCACTGCTCAAAGTGGTCCTGCCCCTGCTTGAATACCCTTCTGCTGCTATCATAAATATTTATTGATTGTATCCTACTTCTTATGTTTCATAAGCTAATTCCAAGAAGACAATGAACCACATGTATGAACACAGCACACACATGTAACCTGCATGTATACTGCATCTGGCCACCTCATACATATTAAGGAGTTTTAATTTCCATCAGCGCAGAAGTCAGTAGGCTAAGAATATATGGGAACTGAGAGGAAAAGGTCACAAGAGAATTGTGACCTACAAATAAATACACAGAGGGAGGGCACCAAAGCCCAGAAAGGCCACACTGTGAGGTCCATTGAGAACTAGATTCAAAAACAGAAATAAGGCAATATATTCTTCACCAAGACTAAAGACTTCTGTCTTCTTCTTTGTCACTCCTGGTACTTCACTGTGTTAGCCCACCTCTCCAGCTGAGGATGTGAAGGGAAAGGAAAACCAAGGCAAACTACAGTTGGGTTACTCTCCACTCTTTCCAAATCACTAACAAATGAATGGTGGAAATGGTTAACAGTCACCGAAGTGTAGTGAAAACTACTACATTGGTTTTGTGTATCATCTTCACTGCTCAGGTATGAATGAACTCAACATGTGTGTGCAAGCTATAAAATATGCTTTCTTAAAATTTTCCAATTTTCCATTAAAATTTGCCATTGCATAATGAAAGATGTTAAAATCTTACTAATTATTTAATATGCTGTTTTTTCTGTAATGAGGTCAATAATGGAAAATAAAATTCACCATGACATGTGAAGAAATCATGAAAGAAAGAAATGGAAAAAAAAAAAAGAAAGAAAGAAATGGACTTTGGTTGCATGATGTTACTGGCAAAGGTAACCTGATTGTTGAGCAAGGACTCTGTTTTTCATTTTACTGTGAGACTGACAAATTACAGAGCTGTCCCTAATAAGAACCAGTAAAAAAGAATCTGTTTCCCTGTAGAAATAGCATATTCTAGGATCTGGTAAGGTAAATACAAAATTAGCCTGAACTTAGAAGGATGTGGACAATCAGTAGAAACAGGAGGAGGAGGAAGAGTAGAAAAATTTTCCAAATGTGAATGTCTGAAAAATGACCTAGGAACTTGGGTAAGAGATCTTTAAAGATAAAAAGCTGGAAGAACATAAGCAGGAAAATAAATAGTTTTAATAGTGAAATAACTAAAAGGGACCAAGGATTATGTTTGCAGTCATAAATAAATGAATAAATAGGTAATAAGTTATGGGAAGAGACAAGTCTTTCTTATAGAAAAACTGAAAATGATGCAGGTGGACAACATCCCCTCTTGCAGGTGGACATTAATATGCTTTTTCTTTTAGGGTGGGAAAAGTCAGTGACTTCATCATGAAGAACAGGGTAGGAAAAATAGAAAAGTAACTTCCCAGAAGATGGACCTGGCAAAAAGTACTTTGACCATGGATGGATAGTAAAACCTGAAGGATTTCAGTGACCACCAGGCCACCCCATCATGTGACACAAAAAGTCACTTCATCAGTCCTATTCCTTCCAAAATTATCTAACCACCACAGTCTGAAAACACACAGACAAACATACACATATACCCACACACAAAATTACCACCAAACACTAGGTAAGGCACATTTCTGCAAAATGTGTGTCCAATATTTGACATTATTTTGAAGATTATGAAAAATAAGGAAATAAAGAGAAACCATCCTCTTCACAGGTGACTAACAATGATCATTTTCACAAGTAAGGAATAAAGCATAAGAATACAAATTTTCTACTCCACTCTTGAGGGCCTATCACTCAGTGATCAGACAATGATTAGTTCTATGTGTTTTTTTTTTTAATGAATACATATTAATTGTACTTGTGAATGGGATCAACCTTGACATTGCAAATGTGTGATACTCAGTTATCATATCTACTTATCAATCTTCTATTCTCACCTGTGATCTGTCCCAGGACCCTTCCCAGTATCCAGAAAACACTATTGTGCTTCCAGATTTGAAAAGTAACCAACTGTAGTGTATAGCTGGCAAATAGAGTAATAGAACAGATTTAGGCAGCCACAAACAAGAGAAAAGTGCACTTTCTGAAATGACCTCCTCCCCACCTCTCAGGGACCACCAATGTTAATGTGTTCCTTCATCTCATTATCCAAAATCAGAAAAATAATCCCTAGCTGTTGCCTTCAGTATGCAAAGATCTATTCTAACACAGATTAATGCCTTCATAGATGTTCCCCACCCTTACCAAGATAATCTGGTCCTTTTCCTCCTGTTGCTAAGATAACCTTTCCAAGAATTTTCCCATTCTTCATGGAATTGTAAGCATTGCTAAGTAATTACTCCTGGGATTTTACTGCCAGGATTACTCTATCTTAGCCCTTCCAGCCCACCTGCATCTACTGGGCCTACACAGGAAGGAGAGAGATGGGGGGAAAAGGGCAGGAGAACACAGAACACCTAAAATGTATAAAAGTGACAAGATGCTCTCACCTCTTGGGATACCAGGACACCAGCTAAGGCTAATTTCTCCTTCCCAGGAGAAGTCTGTTACTATTATTTAAATAAAACTTGATTTCTAACACTTTCCTCAATGAACTTCTCTAATGTTCAAACTTCAACAGTTAAGGAAGGAGAACTGCTCACTGATAGCTGGGGCTTCATCAATGCTCCATGTAATTTTACTGCCTTAATTTTGGGGCCACACCAGTGGAACAGGAGCACTCACAAGAATGGAAGCAGGGATTCCTGGTAGTTTTGTTCACATCTATGTCCTCTACTCCTTAAACAGAGTCCCATACATAATAGTTTTGATTTACAGTACAAAAAATTATGTTTCCATATGTAAAACTAAATGATAACAGTCATAACTCAGATCCCCTACCCAAACTGTCTATTGTAGACTCACAAAGCTGGTGCTCAGCCTTACACCAGCCTGAGAGGTAGGCATTGTTCCTTTTCCTGCTTTACAGATGCAGTGAGTCCCCCAAGGTTACCCTTGGCAAGGGTCATGGTCACCTCTGTAAGCTCATGGCCCACTGATAACTGAGGCAGGAGATGGGAAGCAAACCTCAGATTAGTAAGATTTCCTTTATGATGCAGCCAGCTCCCTGGGTCAGGCACAGGAGGGCCCATTTTCTGGGTATGGAGTTAAAGAAGGAGACTGAGTTTTATAGTTTCATTGGAGACAGCAGACATGCAGTTTTTATTGTCAGAGGCTAGTTGTACAGGTTAGAATACTCACTTAGGAAGGTAATTTGCAATGGGGGAAGGTCAAATTTCAGGGCTCAGCATTTTAGTATTTGACTCCTTCCTTCAATATTCACTGGGGTTGGGATGAGGTAAATGTTTGCTTTTGGTGGAGATGCTGGAGAAGAACCTGGGAAGGGATGAAAGTTTGCTTTATCCCCTTATGGCCCATTGTTAATTGGGAATGGGTGCACTGGGAGAGGCCAAATATTTGGGTAATTTCTCTTCCCTCCTCCTGAGCCACACTGTCCCTTCATTGTTCTTGGGGAGTTGTCTTGTAGAAATATTATTTTTGATAACCCTTCAACCTCCCCCATCTATGCTTATCTCACTGCCCAGGCACCAGGAAGCCCCTGCACCATGAGTGAGTGAGGTGGACTGTGCCATCCGAACTAGGCTCCAGTGACAGTCATTCCACATGGTTACCCTCTTTGGACATTCAGGTTACACCATCTATACAGCGTACACCAGGAGGAGTCTCTGAACATGCCTCAGAAAATGGTTGCTCCTCAAAAACAAAGTCTCTATGGACATATTCCCCAAGAGCCCTCCAAGAAACTCAAAGGACCCCCAACCCACCTGAATACACGGAAAGTCCACAGCATCTAGTGAGAGCGAAGAATTAAGGAAGACTTCACCAGGGATTCCTCTTCCTTGCTCCATTGCCTAATTGTGAAAGTGAAAAACTGAAGCTCCAACAGAAAAGACTCTGAGCTCACATCAAGGGCCCTGCTTTCCCCTTTGGCTCACAGCGACATTCAAAATGATTTCCAAAGCATATGTACTTCTCTGGGTTCCCTGAGTTTTCTTTGCCTGCTGCAAAAGAACCCAGCACACCTTCTGCTCACCTGTTGGAAACCTGAGTCCCAGACTGAGCTCACCTGATGAGCCCTGAACCGGGTGCTCCTCCCACTTGCTTCCTTGAGGCCCTTCCCTGCCCACTGCTGCAAGGGATTGGGCTTTAGGGCTCCATGTAGCTCCGCCCTGCCAGCTCCAACCATCCAATGGGTCCCACAAGAATACATTGGACTCTGGCTGTCTATCTCTTTAGCTTCAGTCAACTTTCTCTCATACGCTCTGCCCAATGTTTGGGCTCCAGTTGGCTCTGCTCTGGAGCACCAGGCCCACACCACACACTTGCTTCACTGCATTCTGGCCTCTTGGCTTATCGTCTTCTGACCTATTTAACATACAGGAATTGCATGTTTTCCCTCTGGCCCTGAAACCTTTTTCAACCTGGCTTGGTCCAATTCCACCTATCTTCAATAACATCTCAAATGATTTTGCTCTTTTTGATCAGCCTGGCTCTGCAGTCATACTCATTTGTACACTAGCCACTCCTCCCTCAACTGGCTGCTCCAGCTCTCCTGGAGAACTCCATCTTAAAGGAATAAAATGGGTCCTGCAGTGTTTCCCAGTGGTCTTGGACACTGCTTAGGCTAAGGAATATCTGAACTGATGTCATGTTGGGAACCCACATCGCCAATGAATGACCTTGAACCACTCTGTTTGCCTCTGAGTCAGTCTCACCATTTAAACAGTGCAGCTGATAATAATTGTTTATTAGCATAAAGGTGAGAATGTTTGGAGCACCATCTGTGTGTCAGGCAGAGTATGGAAGTAGAGAAGACACAGGTGAGCAAATAGCAATTTCCCTGCCCTGCTTACAGAGGATCCTAGCCAGCATTAAAGGTGTGTGTGTTTGCACAGGACCTGCCCTTTGCTTTTCTCTAGCTCTGTGGCATTCAGAACCTTCTCAGTTTTCCAGCAGAGGATGGACACAGCTCCTTGTCAAACAAGATTCATCTGTGCTCTCCTCGCCAGCCAGCACAGGGCTTCTCAGAATGAGGCAGGATAGTTGTGTAACCATGGCCTTCTTAAGGTTTAGTCTCAGAAGGAGAGCCTCTCTACTGTTCATTCTGACAGATTGACTCCTTGCTGAGGAGACAGGAAAGAAGTTGGGGACTTGGGCTACAAGTTGCAGAAAGAAATATGGGTGATTTCCATAAAAACAATGTGTTAGAGGACACTGGAGAGGTCACAGGAACCTGAGGGTAAGAAGGAAGTGGACTGTGCCAGGTGATCTTATAGCCCAAAACCCCACTATGGACACTGCTGCTACATGACCCCACTCTAAGTCTTTCTGCTGTCACTTTATCAGCACCCAGTTTCCAAATTTCCAGAGGAAATTGTGATGGTCTGAATGCAGGTATTTAAAAATTTTTAACAATCAGCTAGATATTGAAGGATGAATAGAAGTTTGCTAAAGGGCAAAGGGAAGGACATTCCAGGTAAGAACAACATGTAAGTCCCTACAGAGGAATTAGGGGCCAGTCAGAATCACTCAGTCACACTATGCCAGGTGCTTTCCTCATCATGTCATTCAGTGGCCAAATCCTTCAAAAACAGTGCTAATCTTTTGGAAAACTGATTGCATTATATTATAAAAATGCTAAAGGCTCTTTAAAAAAATTGAAATTATAGAGCAGAATACTGAAAAACTCAGCAGGGGACAGGATCCACAACAAAATCAAGTGCCCCAGACACCAGAATAAGCATTAGGTGACATCATTACGGATGCTTTCCTAGTCATGTAGATGGGAGCAATGAAAGAAGGAGGAGGGATAGAAGAAAGGAAAAAAAAGTTATTAAAATGAGATCAAGTGTGTACAGTAATATATATATATATTTTTTGTAAATAGGGTCATTCACAAATTCAGGTGAAAGAGAAGCAGTTGCTAACTTGACACGTTTATTTTGTGACCAAAATTTCTATGTGAAATAAGATCACCTCAATGATGTGATCAAAATTTTGGTCTCAAAATAAATTTTAATGAAAGTATTTTTAATAAGGGTCACCTCAAAAGTATAATACTCCTTTCTCAGTCTCCTGAGATTACAGGCATGTGCCAGTGCACCCTAGATATTTTATTTTTTTATTCATTTAGATGCTGGGGATGGAACACATAGGCACACATCTGTTAAGCACTTTCTTGACAACTGATATGCATCTCCAGGCCTAAACCTGTACTTTGGAAGTGCTACAACACATTTCAATTAATGTAAGGATCCCATGGAACAAACGATTACTATCCGGATCTAGGTCAGAGCAACCAGGTGTTCTGGGGTGGCTGTATGGCAGAGCCAGTGCAGGGTTTCAGTGGGGCATGGCAGGAAGGGCAGCAAGTGAGGGTAGGCCCAGGATGCTAATCTGAATCCCTGATGTACTGTTAAAGGAGGTCAGGCAACAATGGTGAGGTCGAGGCATTGTTTTGTCATGTGTGCAAAGGGAGCTTAAGCACTGAGCCACATCCAAGCCCCTTTTATTATTCACTTTGAGAAAGGGTCCATCTAAGTTTTCAGGGCCTTGCTAAGTTACTGAGGCTGACTTTGAACTCCCATTTCTCCTCCCCAACCTTCCAAGACATGGGAATCACAGGCATGCACCACTGTGCTCAGCTTAAAACAATTTTTAAGTATTTCTTTAAATATTTATTCCATGCCAAAATTGATCTATTTAAACTTATACTATAAAAATATACATATAATATTTTCACCAGTGTAAAATAAATTTAAAAGAATTAGCATATGTCATTTATATGTGCATAGATATCACAAAATAGGAGCACTGTGTCCTAGTGATCAAATGTTACCCATAAAAGCTGGACACATTTGAATATTTTATTTTTATTTTTCCATTTTCTTTTCCTTTGGACTTATCATGGGAGGAAACCCCAAAACACGAAATGAGTGAATGCAGAGAATTGAGTCATTGACCTGATAGTTAATATGGAATAAGATTGCCTTTCCTATTGGTAATAGAGAGTTTACCTTCTCCATAAGGACTGCATGTTGGCACTCTTGTATTAAACAAGAAGAAGATGATCAAACAGAAACCAAAAAGAGGAAATCTTCCTAGATCTATAAGAATGGAAGTGATGGAAGTGATGGTGGGCAACAAGTATTTCAAACAGTTAAGAGTGGATAGAAACTTTTAGGTTTTATAGCACAATATGGTGATTACAGCCTATGATAAATACTTTTACAATTCAAATAACCAGAATAGAGTTCTCAGGTTTCAAACATAAAAATGATGATACTTAAGAAGATGAAATTTGCCCTGATTTGATCACTTCACACTCTATACACCTGTAGAATTACAATGCTGTATCCTATATCCAAGTACAAACACTAGATTCCAATTAAAACAAAATTAAAAAGTCAACACTTCAATGTGTTAACCAAGTAGCTCTGATTTTAAATGGTATTCCATATTCATAAATATTTAAATGTTCTTGTTTCCTTTAGTATCTTGCCTTATAGGTCTACATGTTGTAAAGAGTCATAAAATGATTTAGCCTCACACACATGATTTTCTATGACTCTTACCTTTATTATGTGGCTGGAATTGAGTAAAATAATATATTTTAAACACTTGAATTAAAGAACAAATATGATTTGCATTGAAAATATTTTATCTGTAGATGAAAATCAAATTTACTTTATCAAGTTTATGCTTGGGTCTGTGAACTGCAGAAATATATTTGCTTACTTCATGAAGATAAAAACTGGGACTGTTTTTGAGGTCCATTTTACAGACTTGGGTCAAATTGTTCTTCCTTAAGGAAAACCTTAAATGGACTGCCTTTAAATCTGTGTCAACTGTCACTTCAATTACCACCCTCATTCCAGATGACTGAGGAGAAAACAATTAGAATATGTTCATACTAATATTTGATAACTGAACCTAGCTCACTTAGGATATTTATTCTGGTTATGATAATAACAGATGTGTAAAGTGGTTACTTACATTGGGGATTCAAAGACAATCCTAAAGTACAAAGATCTTTCTACAGATATTGATAAAATGTTCTCACAGTATGGAAATTCCCTGAGGAAGCAAAACAGATAGTCATTATTAAAAGAACTGAATTAAATCTCCCAAGTCACATGTATAAGGGACTGCAAAATTAATACATAAAAGCCAACATTTCTGTAGAGGTCATTACAGCTCAGAAACACTTCCTTATTTGATACTTCATCTTCTTTCACACATTATAGCTGCAGGATATAGGTAATATGACTGCCCATATCTTATAGATGAAATGGTCATAATTAACATCAAGGTCACACGTGAACTCAATATGAGATCACAGATTCAAATTCAAACAATGAACATTAGAGTGCATACTTCTCAATGTTGTCTCAGTTAATTAATTAAAAAATATTAGGTCTGGTAATATACCTGAACAAAGACAGAACTGAAATGTTATACCTATTTGTAAACCTGCTCCATTGAGATTTGTTTCTTGAGAAGGTTAGATTTTCCTAATATTATGCAATTTCCCACTTGAATTCACAAAATATTATGTTTTTTTATTATGTACCTGGTGCTTAGGAAGATGAGAAAGATGAAAACAAAGTAAGACATTACCCCAGAAAACCTCGAGATTATTTTATGATTGAGAACTCTTCTTAATAATATGTGGTAATTCAGAATATATAGGGAATCTAATATATAGTAAGAGTCCAACAATTGTTACATTATCCAGACATGATTTGGTCATAATAGGGGAATTGCACTTGGAGAGTGTCAGAGAAACTTGATAACTGAAGTGAGAAAAGGGTGTACTGGGTTGAATCCACACCTTTTTCTGATAACACTATAGGCTGAGATTGATGCAGGTGATATATTTGAAGGAAAAATTTTATTCTTCATGTTCTCCTAAGATACAAACTATGGGATTCCTTGTCCAAATGGTGAAAAAATCAACCAACTATATCATTTTATCATCATAAGAAGCGCATTTTTTTCTGAAGTTGGACTTGTGATCTCAACCAACACCAACTTTCTTCTCTTCCACAAATTCACTTTCCTTCCCCAGCACAGGTTCAAGCCCACTGACTTGACCACTGGTCTCTTGGCCCTAATCCACCTAGAGACACTGATTTTTGGGGCTTATAGCTACAGATATTTTTGTGTCTCAGGATTTTGGTGAAGCTCATGGAAGTCTATGCATGAGGCAATTACATGATACCCTGAGCAAAGAAAGGACATCAATTTTACTATGGTCTGGATGTTTGTCCTCCTTAACTTGTATTTTGAAATCCTAAACCTCCCTCACCTTGCAGTAGATGAGGTATTGGAGGTTATTTGTTGAAGGTTTGAAGCTCCACAGATGGAATTATTGTCTTTTTATAAAAAGGGTCCTCTAATTTTACTCTGTTACAACACAGTGAGACAGTGGACTCCCTTAGTCTGATCAAGGTGCTATTTTAAATTATAGAAAACTGTTGTTTATAAGTCTCTCACATTTATTTTTCACAGTGTGGGAGATCAAAGTACCTGAAGATTCAATATCTGGTGAAGACATTCCTAAGTGATGGGAGTTTCTGGCTGTGTCCTCGCATGGTGGAAGGGGCCAGCTCACCTCTTGCACCTTGTTCATAAGGATACTAATTCCACTGATGAAGGCACCTGTCTCATGACCACATCAAGTCCCCAAGGACCCACCTCTTAACCATAATATCATGGTGAAGGAGGGGTTCAAGTAGTATAACCTTCAAATTGCAGCTGCCTATGAGGACAGAGATCCTCACCAAAGGATGTAAATATGCTGGAGGTTTGATCCTGAATATTCTAGATTCCAGAAGTGTCCAAAAATTTTTGCTATTTATAAAATATGATAGATTCTTATATTTCATTAGAGCAGCCCAGATAGAATAAAATACATTTCAAATGAGAATTCTATCCCTTCAACATTTTCTCCCAACTATGACCAGGATATTGACTCTGGGTATCTGTGAATTTTACATAGGATACTGACTCTGGGCATCCTTCCCTGCAAGCTCATATGCACATATACATACAACAGGAAGGATCTCAGGTCACCCTGCTAACACCATCCCCACCTTCCCACACATCAAATTTGTAAAACACCTACAGGGCTCCAGCCCTATAAGCTAATGGCCAGGCATCCGAAATTACCTGTGCTGCTCCTCTCTGAGTTTCATCTTTCAGACAGGAGTGAAACCTGTGATGGGCTGACAGATTTGACTTGATGAAAATATTATATATCAGGATATATGGGCAATAACTAAACAGATTCCATTTTGCTGTGATACTCCTCATTATGTAGGAAATGATTCTCCCATGGGAGCACCCCACCTCTGTACCCATCATCAGTTACTTAGCATGACATGTTTGTCAATAAAAAAATGACAATTCTTACATAATGAAAAATTGCTCTTCTTTATTACTGTTTTTTCTTAAAAAAAGTGTAATAAAAAACATGTTAACAGTGATGTCAACAGTGATTGTCTAGATGTTAGTACCCATTCTTTAACTTGTACCCATCTGAGGTCATTTGACCCACTTCTCCTTTTGTTTATGATTTCAGATCACATGATGTTAGTTTGTACTTTCAAATCATTGCAACAGACACTTATGATTGATGCACTGACTTATGGTGTAAAAAACCCTGCAACCCTGTAGTCAGGGCTGTTCTCCCAGTAGCCATTTTTGGGGCATTGTGAAAGACAATCAGTTGGCAAACTAATGAAATCTCTCTGATTTGGACTTCTGAGAGGTGAACAGTCTGTACTTAAATTGTGCTCCACAGCACAATGTCCTTCTCTTTTGCAATATGGCCTCTGTTCTCACCTCTTCTGAGGCCCACTGACCACCAGTCACAGCAGAAAATCTCAATACCCTTCACCTCCTTTTCCTGCTCTAAGACTCTAATTATTACCTGCCATTATTTTACTGTGCTCACTTGTTTTTTCTTCTCTCACCATAACTTTAAAAAGCTGCCATTTGTGAGCTGCATGACCTTGAGTGAATTATCTTCTACATGGCTCAGCATCCCTGTCCTGCAAGATGAGTATAAATGTGGCTCCTGCTCATGGTGTTTCTGTTGTAAATGATGGGAGCAGGGATAGAAGTCGTAAACACATGAAACTTGCACAAGATGATCAATGGCACCTGCTGTAATTAAATGTCACCATTATTAACTGTCTATCCAATTTCACAACATGGGAAACATGAATCCCAGAAAAGTGAAGGAATTAAACCTAGTTCACCTGGCCAGTGGTCCCAGGTCTTCTCTGACCCCAGATTTCCATCCTCAACCACAGCTGAGGACCAGAACAGCAAAACTGCTATGTGAAGAGCCAGCCACTGTCAAGCTGATGAAGACAGTTCCACAAATGGAGAAAAGAGAAATAATTTTTCAATGGAGCTGAGTCCTACAGCTGACACCTGGAGGACTGTAACATTTCACCTTCAGGTTGACTCCCTTCTCTCAGGTGCAAAGCTGTCAAGGAAACCTATGCCAAATAGTCAAGTTAGTAGTCAACACAGACAAAAAAGGATGCTCTGGAGGTGGTCAGGCTGGATGGTGGGTGTATAAGCACTAAAATTCACAGATGGGAGTGTCCCTTTTGTATCAGATAAGACCTTCTACTCCCTGGGTCTCCATTCCCTGGTTCCCACAACAGGAGCCTGGTCCCACACATGGGAGGTCCTGTGTGCTACAGGTAATATTCCCAGGAAATAGTATCTACACATCTCTTCACAGCTGTACAGATTCTACTCAGCCATAAAGAAGAATGGAAATATGTCATTCATTGGAAATAAATGAACCTGGAAAACATCACGCTAAGTGAAACAAGCCAGATTTAGAAAATCAAGGATCAAGTGTTTTATATGTGAAAACTAGAAAGAAAAATTGAATGAAGAAAATAAAGATTTCAAAAAAGAGGAAAGGAAGAAGAGAAAAGTAGAGGCTCATGAGGATAGATGAGGGGAGGGAAAATTGAGGCACTGAGGGAAGAGACACTTCAAATTTTATTATGTACATACATGAATATGTCAGAATATGTCAGAATGAATATACTATTAAGATAATTACAACTTACTAACCAATATATATGTAATTATCTTACTAATATGTTAGTAATAGTATTTGTTAGTGCAAATATATATATATATATGTATATATATGTATATTATAATTGTACAGTATATTGGTACCAGGGATTGAACCCAGGGATTTTAAACAACAAAGTCACACTCTTAGTCCTTCGTTATATTTTATTTTGAGAGAGGGTCTTGCTAAGTTACTCAGGGTCTTAGAAAATTGCTGAGAGTAGCTTTGAATCTCTGATCCTATTTCCTCAGAGTCCTGAGCAACTGGGAGTTCAAACATGCACCACTCTACCTAGCTAAAGATATTTTTAAAAAATCCATCTCAAAGAGAAAAGCATTGACCAAATATAACCATAGCTGAATTCTGTCACACATTTTTAAAACAATTGATGAGGGTTGATTTTGTAGCTCTTTTTGAGAGGACTTGCCTAGAATATGTGAGGCACTGGGTTCACCCCTCAGTACCACAAAAAAAAAAAAATTTAAAAATTGTCATTCTATATCTAAAAAAAATTTCAAAAATTAGTTGCAATGCTGATGTTGGATGCCATCTGGCAGCGCTATCTGATCCACCTGACCCCCACATTGAGATCAGATGCCATTGCTGACCCTGCCTGCCTGTCTGCCTACTGACGAGGGACACTGCACTTGCCTCTGTTCTGCCTCAGCACACACGTGCTGGGGCTCCCCATCTTCTTTGGAGGCTGGTGCAGGCATTTTGAATTATTCCTGAGGGCATGGCCATCATCATCAGAAGGGCAGCTCCCTTCCTAAGACATGTACAGGAGACTGGAGTCCCTCTGACAGGACTCAGGATTCAAGAAGAGGAGGTATTGAGAGACTCGGGACCAACTCAGAGCTGCTGGGTAAGTCTCTCCCATGGGTGAGGCTCTCTGGATAGGTCAGTAGTCCCAAAATACAGGGAAATTTGTGGAGTAGAATGGCCCAGTGAGACTCCCCCACTGGAACCGTAAACCCAGATATCCAGAGGCATTGTAGGGGAGGACAGCCCAACAAGAGGTTTTGGCACAGAATGAGGGTCCCAGGCATGGGAAGTAGGCCAGAGGTGGGCCGCTCAGAGAAAGAATCCCTCACAAGGTCAGGCCCCCCAGACCAGGTGGTAGTACCAGGCCACAGGAAATGTCACAGAGGAAGGTTGCCCACCTAGAGTCTCAATCACAGGGCAAGGCTCCCTGGCCCAGGAGGTAGGTACAGATCCCTGGGAACATTGAAGAGAAGGGCTGCCCAGCCCAGGTGGTAGTTTTGCACCAAAGGGAACTTCTCAGAGGAGAGCTGCTCAGCAAGATTTCCCCATCAGGTATGTCTCCCCCACTGGGCAAGGCTCTCCCACAAGGGTGGTAGAACCAGAGAAACAGGCCCAGACCAGCCATACCCCAGCCCACAGTCTAGACCCCCTTTTGACTGACTATCAGTCAACAAGTGGAGGCACATCTTCCCACCAGCAGGAAATACACCACACCTGAAGGCCACCACCACTGGAGGGACACCTTTCTTGTGTAGCACTGCATTATCAAGTTCCGCCAAGACTTCAGGCTACTGAAGGCTAGGAGGTGAGTTATTGGAAATCTACAGGGACACTATAAGCCAATAGAGTTTCACTACTAGAGAGGTAGATACCTGATTAATATGAAAAAAACAAAGACAGAAAATGTCCCAAACAAACCTGGATGCTACATCAATAAAATCCAATGAGAGCATAGCAGAAGAAATGTCAGAAAGGGAGTTCAAAATGCACATAATTAAAATGATCAGAGAAGCAAATGATGAGATGAAAGAGCAAATGCAGGCTTTGAATGATTGCACCACTCAACAGTTAAAAAAACAAATACATTAAGCAAAAGATCATTTCAATAAAGAGTTAGAGATACTGAAAAAAAAATAAACAGAAATCCTTGAAATGACGGAAACAATAAACCAAATTAAAAACTCCATAGAAAGCATAACCAAGAGGATAGAACAACTGGAAGATAGAACCTCAGACATTGAAAAGAAAATACTTAATCTTGAAAACAAAGTTGACCAAAGAAGATGGTAAGAAATCATGAACAAAATCTATGAGAATTATGGGATATCATGAAAAGGGCCAAATTTAAGAATTATTGGGATTGAGGAAGGCACAGAGAAACAAACCAAAGGAATGAACAATCTATTCAAAAAAATAATATCAGAAAATTTCCCACATCTGAAGAATGAAATGGAAAATCAAGTACAAGAGTCTTGTATGACTCCAAATATACAAAATTACAATAGACCCACACCAAGGCACATTATAATGAAAATACCTAACATATACAATAAACACAGAATTTTAAAGGCTGTGAAAGAAATGAATCAAATTACATTCAGGAGGAAACCAATGCGAATATCAGCAGATTTTTCAATCCAGACCCTAAAAGCTCGAAGGAACAGGAATAACGTTTTGCAAGCTCTGAAAGGAAATGGATGCCAACCAAGAATCTTATACTCAAGAAAATGTAACTTGAGATTTAATGATGAAATAAAATCCCTCCATGATAAAGAGAAGTTAAAAGAATTTACAAAAAGAAAGCTGGAATTACAGAACATTCTCAGCAAAATATTCTATGGGGAAGAGATGAAATACAATGATGTAAATCAGCAGAGGGAGGAGCTACCCTAAAGGAATAGCCAAATAAAGGAGAAACTAAGTGATATCAAAACCCAAAATTGAGTAAAATGATGAGGAATACAAATCATATCTCAATAATAACCCTGAATTTTAATGGCTTGAACTCATCACTCAAAAGACATAGACTGGCAGATCGGATTAAAAAGAAAGATACAACAATATGCTGCCTGCAAGAGACTCATCTCATAGAAGGAGATACCCACATACTAAAGGTGAAAGGATGGGAAAAACATAACATGCCCATGGACACAGCAAAAAAGCTGGAGTATCCATCTTCATATCAGATAATGTGGACTTCAAGCCAAAGTTAGTAAGAAGGGATAAAGACTTATGGGCATTGATCTTGTAACCTGCTACTTTACTGAAATCACTTAAGAGTTCTAAGAGTTTTCTGGTGGAATTTCCAGGTTCCTCTAAATATATAATCATGTCATCAGCGAACAGGGATAGTTTGAGTTCTTCTTTTCCAATGCGTATCCCTTTAATTTCTTTGGTTTGTCTAATTGCTCTGGCCAGAGTCTCAAGAACGATGTTGAATAGAAGTGGTGAAAGAGGGCATCCCTGCCTTGTTCCAGTTTTTAGGGGGAATGCTTTCAGTTTTTCACCATTTAGAATGATATTAGCCATGGGCTTAGCATAAATGGCCTTTACAATGTTAAGGAATGTTCCCACTATCCCTATTTTTTCTAGTGTTTTGAGCATGAAGGGGTGCTGTATTTTATCAAATGCTTTTTCTGCATCTATTGAAATAATCATGTGATTCTTGACTTTAAGTCTATTAATATGGTGAATTACGTTTATTGATTTCCTGATGTTGAACCAACCTTGCATCCCTGGGATGAAACCCACTTGATCATGGTGCACTATCTTTTTAATATGTTTTTGTATGCGATTTGCTAAAATTTTGTTGAGAATTTTTGCGTCGATGTTCATTAAGGATATTGGTCTGAAATTTTCTTTCCTTGATGAGTCTCTGTCTGGTTTAGGTATCAGTGTGATATTGGCTTCATAGAATGAGTTTTGGAGGGTTCCCTCCTCTTCTATTTTATGGAATACTTTGAGAAGTATTGGAATGAGCTCTTCCTTAAAGGTTTTGTAGAACTCGGCTGAGAACCCATCTGGTCCCGGACTTTTCTTTGTTGGTAGGCTTTTGATGACTTCTTCTATTTCAGTACTTGAAATTGGTCTATTTAAATTGTTTATGTCCTCCTCATTCAGTTTAGGCAATTCATATGTCTCTAGAAACCTGTTGATGTCTTCGAAATTTTCTATTTTGTTGGAGTATAGATTTTCAAAATAGCTTCTAATTATGTTTTGTATTTCCATCCTGTCTGTTGTGGTATTTCCTTTATACATAAGTGATGAATCTTCAGAAAGAGAAATTAGGAAAACTACCCCATTCACAATAGCCTCGAAAAAAATAAAATACTTGGGAATCAATCTCACAAAAGAGATGAAAGACCTCTACAATGAGAACTATACAACACTAAAGAAAGAAATTAAAGAACACCTTAGAAGATGGAAAGATCTTCCATGTTCTTGGATAGGAAGAATTAATATTGTCAAAATGGCCATACTACCTAAAGTGCTATACAAATTCAATGCAATTCCAATTAAAATCCCAATTGTGTACCTTACAGAAATAGAGCAAGCAATTATGGAATTCATCTGGAAGAATAAGAAACCCAGAATAGCTAAAGCAATCCTTAGCAGGAAGAGTGAAACAGGGGGTATTGCAATACCAGATCTTCATCTCTACTACAAAGCAATAGTAACAAAAACGGCATGGTATTGGTACCAAAATAGAAAGGTAAATCAATGGTACAGAATAGAGGACACGGACACAAACCCAAATAAATACAATTTTCTTATACTAGACAAAGGGGCCAAAAATATGCAATGGAGAAAAGATAGCCTCTTCAACAAATGGTGCTGGGAGAATTGGAAATCCATATGCAACAGAATGAAACTAAACCCATATCTCTCACCATGCACGAAACTAAACTCAAAATGGATTAAGGACCTCGGAATCAGACCAGAGACTCTGCAGATTATAGAAGAAAAAGTAGGTCCAAATCTTCACCTTGTTGGTCTAGGACCAGACTTCCTTAACAGGACTCCCATAGCACAAGAAATAAAAGCTAGAATCAACCACTGGGATAGATTCAAACTAAAAAGCTTTCTCTCAGCAAAGGAAACTATCAGCAATGGAAGAAAGAGCCTACAGAGTGGGAGAATATCTTTGCCAATCATACTTCAGATAGAGCACTAATCTCCAGAATCTATAAAGAACTCAAAAAACTCTACTCCAAGAATTCAAATAATCCAGTCAACAAATGGGCTAAGGAAATGAATAGACACTTCACAGAAGAAGATCTACAAGCAATCAACAAACATATGGAAAAATGTTCAACATCTCTAGTAATAAGAGAAATGCAAATCAAAACCACCCTAAGATTCCATCTCACCCCAATTAGAATGGCGATTATCAAGAATACGAGCAACAACAGGTGTTGGCGAGGATGTGGGGAGAAAGGTACACTCATACACTGCTGGTGGGGCTGTAAATTAGTGCAGCCACTCTGGAAAGCAGTGTGGAGATTCCTTAGAAAACTTGGAATGGAACCACCATTTGACCCAGCTATCCCACTCCTTGGCCTATACCCAAAGGACTTAAAATCTACATACTACAGAGACACAGCCACATCAATGTTCATAGCTGCTCAATTCACAATAGCCAGACTGTGGAACCAACCTAGATGCCCTTCAATTGATGAGTGGATAAAGAAACTGTGGTATATATATACAATGGAATATTACTCAGCCATAAAGAATGATAAAATTATGACATTTGCAGGCAAATGGATGAAATTGGAGAATATCATGCTAAGTGAGATAGGCCGATCTCAAAAAGCCAAAGAATGAATGATATCGCTGATAAGTGGAGGATGACACATAATGGGGGGGAGGGACGGGTTAGTGCTAGGGTTAGAGTTAGGGTTGGGGGGGGCAAGTATGGAGGAAGGAACTACTGTATAGAGGGTAAAGAGGGGTGGGAGGGGTGGGGGGAACGGAAAAAATAACAGAATGAATCAAACAACATTGCTCTATGTAAATTTATGATTACACAAATGGTATGCCTTTACGCCATGTACAAACAGAGAAACAACATGTATCCCATTTGTTTACAATAAAAAAAAAGAAAAAAAAAAAGAAGGGATAAAGAAGAATATTTCATACTGCTTAAGGGAACGAAAAATCAGCAAGATATAACAATCATAAATATCTATGCCCCAAACAGCGTCTTATCCATATACATCACACAAATCCTTCTCAATGCCAGAAAACAAATACACCACAACACAATAATACTAGGTAATTTTAGTAAACATCTCTCACCACTGGACAGATCTTCCAAACAAAAATTGAACAAAAAACCATAGCTCTCAATAACAAAATCAATAATTTAGATTTAACAGACATATGTAGAATAAACCATCCAACAAAGAGTGAATACATTTTCTTCTCAGCAGCACATGGATGCTTTTCTAAAATAGACCATATTCTATGCCACAAAGCCATTGTTAGCAAATACAAGAAGATAGAGATACTACCTTGTATTCTATCAGATCATAATGGATTGAAATTAGAAATAAAAGACAGAAGAAAAACCAGAAACTACTCCAACACCTGGAGATTAAATAATACGCTATTGTATGATGAATGGATAACAGAAGACATTAGGAGGGAAATAAAAAATTCTTAGAGGTAATCGAGAAAAAAGATAAATCATATAAAAATCTCTGAGACACTATAAAGAAATACTTAGAAGAAAGTTTATTTCATGGAGTGGATTCAATAAAAGAAAAAATCAACAAATAAATGACATAACACTACATCTCAAAGCCCTACCAAAAGAACAGAGCAACACCAAAAATAGTAGAAGAAAGGAAGTTGTTAAAATTAGAGCTGAAATCAATGAATTGAAACAAAAGAAACAATCAAAAAATTGACAAAACGAATAGTTGGTTCTTTGAAAAAATTAACAAAATTGATAAACCCTTAGCTAGCCACACTAACAAAGAGAAGCAGAGAGAAAACTCAAATTACTAAAATTCAGAAAGAACAAGGAAATATCACAACAGACACGAGTGAAATAGAAAACATAATTAGAAGCTATTTTGAAAACCTATAGTCCAACAAAATAGAAAATCTTGAAGTCATCAACATGTTTCTAGAGACATATGAATTACATAAACTGAACCAGGAGGACATAAACAACTTAAATAGATCAATTTCAAAGAATGAAATAGAAGAAGTCATCAAAAGCTTACCAACAAAAAAAGTCCAGGACCAGACGAGTTCTCAGTCGAGTTCTAGAAGACCTTTAAAGAAGAGCTCATTCCAATAATCTTCAAAGTATTCAATGAAATAGAAGAGGAGGGAACCCTCCCAAACTCATTCTATGAAGCCAATATCACCCTGATACCTATACCAGACAGAGACATATTGAGGAAAGAAAATTTCAGACTGATATCCTTAATGAACATTGACACAAAAATTCTCAACAAAATTTTAGCAAATCACATACAAAAATATATAATGAAATAGTACACCACGATCAAATGGGTTCATCCCAGGGATGGAAGGTTGGTTCAACATCTGGAAATCAATAAATGTAATTCATCATATCAACAGACATTAAGTCAAGAATCACATGATTATTGCAATAGATCCAGAAAAAAACCTTTGATAAAATACAGCATCCCTTCATGCTCAAAACCCTAGAAAAAAAAAAAAAAAAAACGGATAGTGAAAACATTCCCTAACATTGTAAAGGCTATCTTTCCTAAATCCATGTCCAATATATTTCTAAATGGTGAAAACCTGAAAACATTCCCGTTAAAAACTGGAACAAGGCAGGGAATGTCCGCTTTCACCACTTCTATTCAACATTGTCCTTGAAACTATCCAGAGCAATTAGACAGACCAAAGAAATTAAAGGGATATGAATAGGACAAGAAGAAGTCAAACTATCCTTATTTGCTGATGACATGATTGTATATTTAGAGGAACCAGGAAATTAGACCAGAAAACTTTTAGACCTCATAAGTGAATTCAGTAAAGTAGTATGTTATAAGATCAATGCTCATAAATCTAATGCATTTTTATACAGAATTGATGAATCTTCAGAAAGAGAAGTTAGGAAAACTACCCCATTCAAAATAGCTTTGGAAAAAATAAAATACTTGGGCATCAATCTAACCAAAGTGGTAAAAGATCTCTACAATGAAAACTACAAAACATTGAAGAAAGAAATGAAAGAAAACCTTAAAAGATGGACAGACCTCCCATGTTCTTGGATAGGCAGTATTAATATTGTCAAAATGGCCATACTACCAAAAGTGCTCTACGGATTCAATGCAATTCCAATTAAAATCCCAATGATGTACCTTACAGAAGTAGAGGGAGGAATCATGAAATTCATTTGGAAGAATAAGAAAGCCAGAATAGCTAAAGCAATCCTTAGCAGAAAGAGTGAAGCAGGCAGTATTGCAATAACAGAACTTCAAGTATACTACAAAGCAATAGTAACAAAAACAGCATGGTATTGGCATCAAAATAGATAGGTGGATCTATGGTACAGAATAGAAGACACAGACACAAACCCAAATAAATACAATTTTCTCATACTAGTCAAAGGTGCCAAAAATATGCAACGGAGAAAAGATATCCTCCTCAACAAACGGTGCTGGGAAAACTGGAAATTAATATGTAGCACAATGAAATTAAACCCCTATATCTCACCCTGCACAAAACTCTATGCTAAATGGATCAAGAACCTTGGAATCCGACCAGAGACCCTGCATCTTACAGAAGAAAAAGTTTGTGAAAATATTCAACATGTCAACTTAGGATCAGACTTCCTTAACAGGACTCCCATAGCACAAGAAATAAAAGCAAGACTCAATAACTGGTATAGACTCAAACTAAAAACTTTCTCTCAGCAAATAACGAACAGCAATCTGAAGAGAGAACCTACAGAGTGGGAGAAAATCTTTGCCACTCATACTTCAGATAGAGCACTAACTTCCAGAATATATGAAGAAGTCAAAAAGCTTTATACCAAGAATACAAAAAACCAATCAACAATTAGGCTAAGGAGATACATGAAAAAATATTCAACAACTCTTGTAATAAGAAAATTGAAAATCAAAACTACCCTAAGATTCCATCTCACCCCAATTAGAATGGTGATTTCCAAGAATAAAATCAATAATAGGTGTTGGCACGGATGTGCGGAAAAAAGTATACTTATACATTGCTGGTGGGGCTGCAAATTAGTACAGCCACTCTGGAAAGCAGTGTGGAGATTCCTCAGAAATCTTGGAATGGACCCACCATTTGACCCATCTATCCGATTCCTTGGCCTATACCCAAAGGACTTAAAATCAGCATACTACAGAGATGCAGCCACATCAAAGTACATAGCTGCTCAATTCACAATAGCAAGATTTGGAACCAACCTAGATAACCTTCGACTGATGAATGGATAAAGAAACTGTGGTATATATATACAATGGAATATCACTCAGCTATAAAGAAGAATAAAATTATGGCATTTGCAGGCAAATGGATGAAATTGGAGAATATCATGCTAAGTGAGATAAGCCAAACTCCAAAGACCAAAGGATGAATGATCTCGCTAATAAGCAGATGATGACACATAAGAGGGGAGTTGGAGGGGGCAAGAATGGAGGAAGGAGATAATGTATAGCGGGTAAAGAGGGGTGGGATGGGTGGGAGGATGGAAAAATATAACAGAATGAATCAAAAACTATTACCCAACGTACATGTATGATTACACTAATGGTATGCTTCTACTTCATGTACAGAGAAACAAGATGTATCTCATTTGTTTAAGATGAAAATAATTTTTAAAAAATTAATTGCTTCTCAAACTACTTCTTGAAACAAAAGGGGACAGAAAATGTTTTAAAATTTACTCAATACAGCTGGTATTACACTGCTATGTAAAACAGCACTATCCCTGAGAATATAGTTGCAAAAATACTTGAAAAAATATTAGCAAAGCATATTTAAAAGCATGTTAAGAATATTTTATATCATAGTCAAGTTGACTTCATTCCAGGGTGCAAGGATAGTTCAACCTGTGCAAATAAAAAATGTAGTTCACCATATAAAAAGAATTAAGAACCAAAATTACATGTTCATCTCAATAGGTACAGAAAAAGACTTGGAAAAAATTTAGTGCTGATTATAATAAAAACTCTAAATAAATTTGGCTCAATAAGAACTTAGCTCAATATCATAAAGGCTACATAAGACAATCCCAATGTCAACATCATAACAAGTAGGGGAACACTGAAATCATTTCCTCTATATTAGGAACAAGACAAGGATTTCTACTCTGTCCATTCCTATTCGAAACAGCATTGATACAGTTATTGAGGGAAATAAAACTAGCCCACTGAGGAAAAAGGCCTCTTGAATCACTTTTCATGCCCAGTTACAAAAATCCCATTAGAAATGGATTCCTTCTGCTCTTTGTTTTCCTTTCCTGCATCTCTCTTTTTTCCCACCCTTATTTACTCCCTGTCTTCTATTCACCACATTACTAGATATCAAGTCCTGTATCATAGCTGTTATACAAACTGAATGTGGTTCTGCTATTGTTAATTTTATTTTGTAATTTTCTTTAAAGTTTATAACTGTTGCCTATAAATGTTTTTCAGAGGCACACCACCTAACAACAACTTGAGTTAATCAGAGATAATTAGCCAGCACCTACAAGGACAGAGAGAATATATGGCTAACTTCCAGTGCTGATACTGACCCCCATTAAATGGGAGGGGTAACTCTTAAATTAAAACCGATTGCTCTCAATTAAATCTGGTGAAATTGATGAAACTGGTCTATTGGATGTTTATATAGATTTGAAGTTTAAAGTCAAGGAAAATAAATCAAGGAAAATGCAGCCAATATTTGGCCCTTGCCCTGTAAGGTCAACCAAAACCCAGAGAAGAAAGAGACTACTCTAAGGGACCTGTAACTCTGGTGAATCAACCAAACTTCCAATCAGTGAAATTAAGAGGACCCCAGCGGACAGGAAGTTAAGAGCATACTTCTGCACAGAGGAGTGTCATTGGAGACAGCAATGTCCCTGATGGTTCCAAGAGAAGCCATGGATGATTGGTAAGACTCTGACTTATCCTGACAGATGGCCTCACTGGTACACAACATCTAAAGGTGTCAAGAGGCTTCACACTCATTTCCAAGAGGGATTGCTGAGAAATTTCAGGTGACTCTTAACAATAGATAGAAACAAGGATGTTTTTGACCAACTTGGTCTTAAAAACCCGACAGTAGAGCAAACAAGAGTACTATATGGATATTTAAAAGGAAAAACTGCTTTTAAATATACCTTAAACTGTATATTTGTGAACACCCTATTGAAAGTAAGCAAAGCTGGAGGCTGTAAAGAAAGGGTTCTTATGTGGGAATGCCCAATATTTAACTATTACAAAGGACTGTAGAGACAGAAAATTATCCTGCCCTTTAGAGACTGACTGAAATACTAATTGCATTTGTACTAATTTTTTGCAAAAAAGTGATGTTTGTTTTCTTCTTATTGTATTCTATCATGAACCTTGCCCTATGTATGCCTTGTCCATTCACCTGTCAACAGCCATCATGAAACTCTGTACTGCTGTGATGCTGAATACCCTGAACTATGCACCACCTGACAGAAAATAAGGACTTTGGATCACTTTCCTCCAACTTCACCTTCTTTCAGTAGGAAGCAGTTTGGAGTTGTCATCACCCATATTTTGCAGAAATGTACAGTGGGGAAATGTAACAGTGGTCCACTTAGTCTTTTGTACATAGTCCTTGCTGTTTATTTTAAAAGGGACATATTATACATTTCCTCTTCTACCTATCACCCTCCTTAAACTGGGGGCAGGGAACAAGATTTGGAAACCCTCATTAAGCACCTCAAAAAGCCCTTGTACTCACTTCAGAAAGCCCTCATTACACAGTGTAGAGAGCACTTTCTACTCACCAGAGAGATCATATCTATACATCTCAAATCCCTCTCCTTTTTTATGTAAGGGCCACTCTGCCTCAGGTCAAGAAGCACTCCTTTACACCTCATAAGACTAACACTTCAAAGGAGTCTCCCTACATACCAGAGAAAGCCCACCTTTCAGATACCCATGTGTCTTCCACACTCATTTGAGGGGAATTCTGACTGCTCACCTCAGAAGAATCTCTGTATGCAAACTCACTAAGCTCTTTCTAAACATGTTAGTGTACCCTCCATATACACCTAAGAAAGCAATCTCTAATAACCTCAAGTGGGACCTCCCATGCACATTAAGGAGGCCTGACAAAACTACAGAGTCCTCCCACACATATCATAAGCCCTCACTACACTGCTCAGAAGCCCCTCACTCCAAATCTTGAGGGAACCCTATACATGTCTGAGTTCCCTCCCTGCAAATCACAGAAAGCCCTCATTACTCACTATAGCACTCTTTGTAGTGTGGAGTATTATCTAAGGTAAGCAGTCCCTACACACCTCAGAAAGACATCCCAACACACCTCAATGAGTCAATCCATTACACCTATATGTCAACTCTGCACACCTCAGACATCCCTCTGTATGCACCACTTAGGCCTTCCCAACACAACTCAAATAGCCCTCCTTGCTCACCTAAGGGCACACTCCCACTCACATTATAAATCCCTCCTACACTTTTCAATGTTCCCTCCTCACTTACCTCACAGAGTCCACCGTACAGACCACAGGAAGTCCTCCATTCATATCTCTGACAGCATTCCATACAAACCTCAAAATTCCCCTCCATCACACCTCAGAAAAGACTAACAACACATCTGAGATAGTCCTCACTTTTCACCAAAAATCCCTCCTGGCATACCACCAAGAGCCTTACCTACACACCTCAGAGATCCCTCACTTCAACATTTCTGTCCTCTCTACTCATCTCAGAGAACTCTCACTACTCACCTCACAAGTCTGTGTACAAGCCACAGAGCCATTTCTACTCACCTCAGAAAGCCCTTGCTACACACCACACTCTCTGCACACCTTAGATAATACTTCACACTACAAAGAGTGCTATTACACAACTCTTAGAGTCTTCCTTTTACACCTCAGTGCATTCTCCCTACTCATTCCAGATATCTCTAACTACTCATATTAGAGGATCATCCCTAAGCAACTCATGAGTCATTCTACTCACTTGGATTGACCACATTATACACAACACAGAGACCTCCCTACACATCTCAGGGTCCTCCCTACACATATCAGAGAATCTTTCATACAATCTTAGAATGCCCTTCTTACAGACCTCAGATAGTCCTCACAATTCATAACATATCCTGTCCTGCACATGATCAAAATCCATCCCAACATATTGCACAGGGCTGTTCTGATACTCCTTTGAGTGCCTTCCCTGAACACCTCAGAGATTTATTCTACTCTCCTCAAAAAACTCTCCCATCATAGCTTTGTTTGTTCTCCCTACTTATCTCAGAGATTTTGCTACTCACTTAGGAGGGCCCATTCTATGCAACTAAGATAAAAAAAATCACTTAGTCAAAAAATCTCTCCTACATGACTGTTTGAGCCCTACTGCACACCTCATAAAGACTTCCCTAAAAACCACAGAGAGTCAAGTCTACCCACCTCATAGAACCTATGCTACAAAACTGAGTGCCCACCCTACGTGAACTCAGAATATTAACTACTCAGCAGAGTCCTCCCTTTCACATCTGTGTGTCCATCCTACTCATGTCAGAGAACTCTCACTACTCACCTTCAGAAGTTCCTCTGTACACAACTCATCTGAGCCATTATACACACCTCAGTGCACCCTCCATATGAACCTTAGTTAGTCATTCCTAATAACCGCAGATGGCCCTTCCCACATGTCAAGGAGCACTCTAACACATCTCATAGAGTCCTCCAAAACATGTATTAGAGTGCTCCCTACACAGTTCATAGTTCTCTCCCTATACACCTCAGACTGCCCTCCCTACACATCTTAGAAAGCTGTCACTACTCACCTCAAGATCATTTTCTCCACATCTGATAAAGATGTCCCTACACACCTCAGTGAAACTCAGCCTACTCTGTTGCATGTCCTCACTAGACACCTCAGATTGCCCTTCTGCTCACCACTGAGGCCTTCCCTATACACCTCTAATAGGCTTCCTTACTCACCTTAGGGAGCACACACAGTCATCTCTAGGAGTATTCTCACACAAATCATTAAGACTTGCTAAGTGAGATAAGCCAATCTCAAAAAAAAAAAAAAAAACAAAGAACGAATGATCTCGCTGATAAGTGGATGATGACATATAATGGGGGATGGGAGGGGTTAGCATTAGGGTTAGGGTGAGGTTTAGGGTTAAGGAGGGTGGCAAGAATGGAGGAAGGAAGGACTGTATAGAGGGAAAAGAGGGGTGGTAGGGGTGGGGGGGAAGAAAAAAATAACAGAATGAATCAAACAGCATTACCCTATGTGAATTTATGACTACACAAATGGTATGCCTTTACTCCACGTCCAAACAGAGAAACAACATGTATCCCATTTGTTTACAATAAAAGAAGACTTTCTAAACATTTCAGAGAGCCCTCCATAAAGAGCACAATGAGCCCTCCCCACACCTCAGAGGAGCCTCACTCTACAGCTCAGAAAGGCCTTCCTACACAACTAAAAGACATCTGACTACATCCTCAGAAGGTCTTCGCTTGTTACATCAATTGCCCCACCTACACACCACTGGAGCTGTCCAACTTACCTCCGAGAGCCAACTAAACCCACCTCAGAGATCCTACACTACAAATCACAGAGCACCTTCCCTTTTTATTTCAGAGAGTTCTACCTACACAGCCCAGATATTCCACCACTGTGAGCTCAGGGAGCCTTCTCTACATACCTTAGAGAACCTACAGTACAAGGTTCAGACAGTCCTCCTTACTCATCTCAGGGAAGCCTCCACACACACCACAGAGCCCTCCCTTCAAATCTCAGAGAAGCTTTTCTACATACCTCAAAGGCATCTCTTTGTACATCTCAGAAAACTTTCCCTACTCACATCAATCATCCTTATTGTCCTTACTACACACCTATGTAGCCCTCCTTAAACACCTCAGGGAGTCATCCCTACCCACAATAAAGATCATACAATACAAAAGCAGTCCACCCCTTTCATTTCAGAGAGTCCTACCTAAACATCACAGAGTGTATTCCACACCTCAGGGACCCATCTCTTCAAAATCTGTGGATGCACTCTATGATCTCACTGAAAAGTCACTTCTCATGTCAGAAGTTCCTCTGTACACAGCTGAGCCCATTCTACTAACCTCAGAGTGCCTTCCATATACACCTTAGTGGCCTCTCCCTAATTACCTCATGTGGCTCTCTCACACATGTCATAAAGCCCCAAAACACCTGATAGAACCCTTCTACAAACATCATAAAGTATGATGTCCCTACACACATCATGGAGTCCTTTTTACACAGCTAAGTAGCCCATCCCTACAAACCTCAGCTATTTCTTCCAACAAATCTCAGAGTCCCCTCCCTATACATCTCAGAAAACTCTCCATTAACACTTACAGAAGTCTGCTCCACACCCTATTGAACCCACCTGGAACACCTCAGTGTTTCCTCTTTTCTAGTCTCAGAAATCTTCCACTACTCACGTTAGAATGCAGTCCCTTCATGCCCCAGTGAACACTTTCTACTCACCTCAAAAAACCCTCATGAGATACCTTGTACCATCCTCCCTACACACCCCTAGTCCTCACTATAGTTCTATGAATACACTCCCTACTTATGTCAGAGAGCCCTTCCTTCTCACCTCTGAGGCCTTCCCTATACATCTCAAATAGCCCTCTTTACTCACCTATGTGCACATTCCCATTGAGTCAAAGAGTTCTCCTACACACCTCATAAAGCCCACCTACACAATTCAAAGGGCCCTCCTTACATACCTCAGAATGCCTCCCTACATACCTAAAATCTCTACCTTCGAACCTCTGAAAGCCATTTTTACACACCTCAAAGTCACCTCCCTACACACCACAGAGAGCCTTCCCTATTCACATTCCATGCCCTTCCTACACAATGTAGAGGTTCATGTACACCTTAGAGATAATTTCTCCATGCCACATTAAGTAATCCCTACATACCTCAAAAAGTCCCTACCTAAACACCTCAGAAAATCCCTCATTCACATTTTAGAGCCCCATTACACACCTCATAGAGACCTCATTTCACACCTCAAAGTGTTCTCCTTACTCATAAGAGTTCTTGCACTACATCACATTAGAGGGTCATCCCTACACAGCCCATGTGCTTTTTGCTACTGACCTTGGATTGTTCATCCTATACACACCAGAGAGTCTTCACTGCATATCAGAGAGTACTCACCCACATAGTCTGCCTTTCACAGCTCAACTGAGCCTTTCCATTCAATCCTCAGAATGCCCTTCCTACATCTCAGAAAACCCTAAACACTCTTCTAGGATAATCCTCTTAACTTACCACAAATTGCTTCCTGCCCATTAGTAACAGGCACACCTACAAGTCCCAAACAGCCCTCATGATACTCCTGTGAGTGCCTTCCATGAACACCTCAGATATTCCTTTTACTCTCCTCAAAGAACCCACTGATCACACCTCACTGTATTCTCCCTACATATCTCAGAGGGTTCTCATTGTTAACCTCAGAGGAACCTTTCTACATGAATGAGATAGCACTTTTAAATAACAAAAGCCCCTCCCACACCCCTTATAGATCGCATCTGCACACCTCACCTCCCTCAAGCACACTTCAAGGAAACGTCTCTACACACCTCAGAAACCCAACCCTACCAAATTCACAGAACATACACGTCAAATCACAGGGTGCCTTCCCTTCTCATCTCAGAGTGTCCTAAATATACACCACAGAGAGTCTTCCCTCCACATCTCAGAGAGCTCTCCCTCCAACATCTGTGTATCCTCCATGCTCTTCTTATAGAACTCTCACTACTCATCTCAGTAGTCCCTCCATGCACAACACAATATGCTTTCTACTCACCTGACAGTGCCCTCCATATACACCTCAGTGAACCATCCCTACTAACCTCAGGGGCCTCCGCTGCATGTCAAGGAGCCCTCTGACACACCCCATAGAACTTTCCTACAAACATCATAGAGCTCTCCCCACACCACTCAAAGGCCCTCACTAAAAATCTCAGGAAGCCTCCCTTCCCAACTCAGAGTGCCCTTCTTACACATCTCAAAATTCCCTCATGACCCACCTCAAGAGCATTTCCTACACACCTCACAGTACCAAATCTCCACATGACAGTGTGTCCTCACTCTATTCCCTAATGAGAACTCACTAAACACCTCAGAGCACTTGTACTCACCTCACAGATCCTGCCATACCAAACTAAGAGAGCTCTCTATGCATTTCAGACTACCCTCCTAACACATCTGAGAACACCCTCACTACTCCACTCAAGATGTGTCCCTACACACCTCAGTGAGTCCTCACTCTATTCCTTTGAAAGCCCTGACTAAATATCTCAGAAAACCCTTCTCAACACAGAGAGCCCTCCCTTCACACCTCCGAGAGCCATTTCTTCTCACCACAGAGGCCTTCTCTATACATCTCAAATAGCCTTCCTTACTCACCTAAGGGAGCACTCCCACACGTCACAGAGCCCTACTTCACAACTTATAGAGCCATTCAATACACTTAAGAGGATCCAACATACATACAGAGAGCCCTACCTATACACCTCAGAACATTGTTCCTTCACACCTTAATACTCCTACCTACACAACTCAAAGTCACTTTCCTACCCACCAAAAAGTCATCTCCTCACACATCTCACGAAGCCCTCTCTATTCCCATCAAGTGCCCTTCAAACCTTGACCTATACACACTTCAGACCTTGAAGGTGTGTATAGACACACCTTAGAGATGCTTCCTCCACAATGCACTGACAAAATACTACACACCTCAAAAAGCTCTTTCCATGCACCTCAGAGGACCCTTAATATGATATATGATATGAAACCTCTCTGCACATCTCAGAAAGCCATTCCTTCACACGTCAGAGAGCTCTGTTACACACCTCATAGGGTCCTCCTTTCACACCTGAATATTTTCTCCCTAGTCAACTCAGATACCTCTAATCATTCGCATTAGAGGGGAATCTTTACATATCTCAGTAAGTCCTTTCTACTCACCTCACAGAGCCTTCCCTATGCACTTCAGTTAATCCTCCTTACACAACCCAGAGATTCTATACTACACCCCACAGAGAGTCCTCTCTTTGCATCTCAGATGGACTCACATACAAACCTCAGGATGCTCTTGCTACATACCTCAGAAAATCTGACCTACACATCTGATAGACCTCACTACTCAACACAGATCTCTCCAAGTACACCTCTAAGAGCTGTACCTACCCAAATGACAGAGACCTCATGATACTCCCTTGAGTTTCTTCCCTGAACACCTCAGATATTCTTTCTACTCACCTCAAGAACTCTCCCATCACATATCAGTGAGTTCTTCCTATTAAATCTAGGAATATCTAACTATCACTTCAGTGGTACCGTCCTACAAAACTGAGATAGGATTCCTACCTGTCAAAACTCCCTCCTAAATTGCTAATAGTTTCCTTTTGCACACCTCAGAGGGTCATCCCTATACACCTCAGTGGACACTCCCAGTGCACCTCAGAAAACCTAAACTACAATACTCAGAATATCTTCCCTATTCATCTCAGAGATTCCTAAACACACACACTAGAAGGCCCTCCATCCACAACTGAAAACCCTACTTTCATCATCAGTTGTGGGCCCCTTGTCCTGGAAGGAGGCCTACATGGCATTCTGTCAGGAGCCAGACACAACTTTCAGGTCACTCAGGGGCTAGGGCTCTGCCTTATCACCTGAAGGAGGCCTATATGGCATGCACCTTCCACACCATTTGGGAACTGGGGCCTCATCCTCCTTTCCTGTGTTCTGTGAACAGGATGTTCTTCTGTGGTCTGCAAGACAGTTCTTCAGTGTCTGTGAAACTTTCAGCTTCTGTGTTCACATGGCTGTCTTTCTTGCAAGCATATAAAGGACTTTTATATGCAGGAAAGATAGAAGCAGCTTCCTTTGTGACAAATGCTCCATTTATCATGAATAAAGCTCTTCTCCTCAGATGTTGGGGCACAGAGCCTGAGTCCTTTTACCCATCACATTACTGGAATTGATGCTAACCCTTAGCACAACCTGGTCCTGCCTCCTGATTGCAGCCATGTGCAAAAATCAGTGTGCCCTCCTTACTCATCTCAGAGATCTCTTGCTATGCACCTAAACAGGCCCTCTGTGAACAATTCATTTAGTCCTTTCTACTTACCTCACGACACCCTCACTATATACTGCAATGAGCCCTCCTCACTCACCTCAGATGGCTCTCATTCACACATCAAGGAGCACTCTGACCACACCTCAGAGTCATTCTACACACTTCATAGAGCCCTCACTAAGCAGCTCAGAGATTTCTCCCTACAAACTTCAGAGAGTTATTCCTAGAGATCTCAGAAAGCACACTACTCACCTTGACTGCAGTCACTACATACCACAGAATGAAATTATTTCACACCTCAGTGTGTCCTTGAAATACTCCTTTACAAGCCTCACTAAAGAGCACAGAGCACTTCTGCTTACTGCACATATCTCTTCCCTGCACACCTCAATGGGTCCTTTCTACAGAATTCAAGGACATGCTCCTACAATCCACAAAAAGCCCTCCATGCAGGGTGCAGTGGTGCATGCCTGTAATTCCAGCAGCTCCTGGAAGCTGAGGGAGGAGAATTGCAAGTTCAAAGCCAGCCACAGCAAGAGTGAGGCACTAAGAAACTCAGTGGGATACTGTCTCTAAATAAAATACAACATAGGTCTGGGGATGTGGCTTAGTTGTCGAGTGTCCCTCTGCTTAATTTGCTGTACCAAAACAATAAAATAAAACATTTCCATGCTCACATCAATCACTCTTCCTACACATCTCATAGTCTTCACTATACTCCTGTTGCAAGCCCTCACAAAACACCTCATAGAGCCCTCTACTCAACTCAGAAGGCCCTTGTTACACAACTAAGAGCCCTTTCCACTCACCCCCTTGCCATTCCTTTACACCTCAAATAGTCCTCCTCCTCACTCACCTAAGTGAGCACTCCCACTCATATCAAGGAACCCTCCTGCACACCTCAGAAAGACCTCCTAAATGTTTCAGAGAACCCTCCCTGCACACCTCAGAGAGCCCTCACTACACACCTCAGAGACCATTCCTACACACTTCAAAATTAGCTTACTACACCGCAACACCTCCCTACACACCTCAGAAAGGCCTTCCTACTCACACCAAATACACTTCACACACACCTCAGAGTGCTGTCTATATGAACCTTAAATATGCTTTCTCTACACCTCATTCAGCAATCCCTAAACACCTCAGAGAACCCTCATTACACATCACACAGCATCGCTACACCCTTCAGAAAGCCCTTAATTCACACTTTTGTGAGCCCTGTATCTCACCTCATAGAGCCCTCTTTTCACATGAGAGAGTTTTCCCTACTTATGTCAGAGATATCTCACTACTGACATTAGAGTGTTGGCCCGACATATTTCAGAGAATCCTTTCTATTCACTTCGAGGGTCCTCCCTACACACCCATGAGAGTCCTTCCTACAAATCTCAGAAAACCTCTTACAAATCACAGAATGCCCATGTTACATATCTAAGAAAACCCTACCTACACATCTCAGAGAACCCTCAGTAGTCACCAAAAATGCTTTTCCTTCAAATCTCTGAAGATTGTACCTATACACATCAAAGAACCCTACCTATTCACTGCAGGGACCCTGCCACACATGTCAAGGAGCCCTTTACCAAAACTCACAGAACCCTCCCTACACAGATTAGAGGTCCCTCACTACAAATATCTAAAAGTCCTCCCTACATACCTCAGGGTGCACTCTTTACACATCTCAGAACATTCTCACTACTAACTCAAGAGCAGTCCCTAAAAACCTTGGAGATATGCCACTACTGTCCAGAATGAGTCCTCAGTATGCTCTTATTCAAACCCTCTAAAGATGGCACAAAGACCCCTTCAACTCACTTCAGAGAGCACACAATACACATATAATAGAGTCCTTTTGACTCACCAGATGGCTTCCCTATGCACTGCAAGCAGCCCTACTTGCTCTTTTTTATGATATACATATTTTTTATTCTTTTTTAAATTTTTATACAGAATGTATTTTGATTCAATGTATACAAATGTGGTAGAAGTTTTCATTTCTATGGTGTACACAATGTAGATTCACACCATTCATGTAATCATACCTATACATAGGGTAATATTATCTGTCTCAGTCTATATTTCCTTCCCCCACTTCTCCTGCCCCATATTCCTCTAAACCATTCAAAGTTCCTCCATTCTTCTCTTTCCCCTCTGCCACCCCCATTATGTATCATCATCCACTTATCAGAGAAAACATTTGGCCTTTGATATTTTTGATTGGCTTATTTTGCTTAGCACGATATTCACCAGCTCCATTCATTTACCAGCAAATGCCATAATTTTATTCTTCTTTATGGCTGATTAATACCCCATTGTGTATATATACCACTGTATCTTTATGCATTCATCAATTGAAGGACATGTAGTTTGGTTTCAAAATATAGCTATTGTGAATTGAGTTGCTATAAACATTGATGTGGCTGCATCACTGTAGTATCCTGGTTTTAAGCCCTCCAAGTATTAACCTAGGAGTGGGATAGCTGAGTCAAATGGTGGGTCCATTCCAAAAGTTTTGAGGAATCTCCATACTGCCACACTGCTTTCCAGAGTGTCTGCACCAATTTAAATTTCCATCAGCAATATAGGAGTGTGCCTTTATTCTCACATCCATGGCAACACGTTATTGCTTGTGTTCTTGTTAATAGTCATTCTAATTGGAGTGAGATAAAAATCTTAGTATGGTTTTAATTTGTATTTCTTTAATTACTAGAGATAATGAGCACTTTTTCATTTATTTGTTGATCACCTATATGTCTTTTGTGAAGTGCCTGCCCAGTTCCTTAGCCTTTTTATTAATTGGGTTATTTGTATTCTTGGGGTAAAATTTTAAGTTCTTTACAAATTTTGGAGATTTTTTTTTCTTTTTTTCAGTGCTGGGAATTGAACGAAGGACCTTCTACTTGAAAAGCAAACACTCTACCAACCGAGCTATATCCCCAGCCTGAGATTAGTGTTCTGTCTGAAATGTCCATGAAAAAGAATTTCTCCTACACTATATGCTCTCAACCCACATTATTGGTGATTTCCATAGCTGAGAAAAAGTTTTTTAGTTTGAATCCATCCCATTTATTGATTCTTGCTTTTATTTCTTGTGCTCTGGGGCTCTTGTTAAGAAAATCTGATCCTAAGCCAACATAAGATTCGGGCCTACATTTTTTTTCTATTTGGTGAAGGGTCTCAGGTCTAATTTCTAGGGATTTCCAGTTTTGCCAGCACCATTTGTTGAAGAGGCTGTGTTTCTCCATTGTATGGTTTTGGCACCTTTGTTTTGTATGAGATAACTGTATTTAAATGGGTTCCTCTCTGTGTCTTCAATTCTGTACCATTGGTCTACCTGTCTATTTTGGCACCAATTCCACACCATTTTTGTTACTATCGTTCTATAGCAGAGTTTAAAGTCTGGTATTGTGATATCTCCTGCATCACTCTTCCTGCCCAGGATTGGATATTCTGGGTTTTTTGTCCTTCCATATGAATTTCATGAATACTTTTTCTATTTATAGATGGAATGTCATTGGAATTTTAAATGGAATATCATTAGATCTGTATAGTACCTTTGGAAGTAAGGCCATTTTGATAATATTATTTCTGCCTATCCAAGAACAGAGAAGTTCTTTCCATCTCCCAACATCTTCCTCAATATTTCTTAATGTTGTGTATTTTTATTGTGGAGGACTTTCACTTCTTCTGTTAGATTGATTCCCAAGTATTTTGTTTTGGGGGGGGCTATTATGAATGGAGTTATTTTCCTCATTTCTTTTTCAGATGATTCATTGCTGATGAATGGAAATGCATTATGTTGACGTGTGTTGGTTTTATGTCCTGCTACTTTGCTGAATTTATTTATTAATCCCAGGAGTTTTCTGTTGGAGTTTTCTGTATCCTCTAAATAAAGAAACATGTCATCAGCAAATAGCGATAGCTTGAGTTCTTCTTTTCCTATCTGTATCCCTTTAATTTCTTTGGTCAATTAATTACTCTGGCTAGTATTTCAAGCACATATTTGAATAGAAGTGGTGAAAGAGGATGTGGGGAAAAAGGTACACTCATACATTGGTGGTGGGCTTGCAAATTAGTGCAGCCACTCTGGAAAGCAGTATGGAGATTCCTCAGACAGCTTGTAATAGAACCACCATTTGACCCAGCTATCCCACTCCTCGGTCTATACCCAAAGGACTTAAAATCAGTATACTACAGAGATACAGTCACATCAATGTTCATAGCTGCTCAATTCACAATAGCCAGATTGTGGAACCAACCTAGATGTCCTTAAATTAATGAATGGATAAAGAAACGGTGATATATATATATATATATATATATATATATACACACACACACACACACACACACACACACACACACACACATAATGGACTATTACTCCACCTTAATGAATGACAAGATTACGGCATTTGCGGGCAATGGATGACATTGGAGAATATCATGCTAAGTGAAATAGGACAATCTCAAAAAAACAAAGGATGAATGATCTCGCTGATAATCAGATGATGACACATAATGGGGGGGTGGGAGGTGTTAGTGTTAGGGTTAGGGTTAGGTTTCGGGTGAGGGTTAGGGAGGGTGGCAAGAATGGAGGAAGGAAGGACTGTATAGAGGGAAAAGAGGGGTGGATGATGGTGGAAGGGGGGGGGGAAGGGAACAAATAACAGAATGAATCACAACAACATTACTCTATGTAAAATTTTATGGTTACACAAATGGTATGCCTTTACTCCATGTACAAACAGAGAGACAACATGATCCTATTTGTTTACAATAAAAAAAAATCCTCAAAATTTATCTGGATTAGAAAGTAAAGTACCAAGTCTCTTCCCAAGGCAAATTAGGCTGGTTGAGTTATCAAACCTCTCAAAAATTAGACTTATAATGAGCATGCAGTCAGATCTTTAACTACAGAAATTCCTGCAAAGGCTGGGCATCCTCTAACATTCGATTGTGAGTCTAATTGAAATGATTATGGTTGGCACCTGTAATAGAGTTTAGTTTAAATGATTTTCTCTTGGCTCTGAAAATAGTTTGATCTATGTATTTCTGAATCTTGCAATAAAATTTCCTTTATCATTCAATGAAGATATGATGTCAAAAAAAAAAGAAGTGGTGAAAGAGGACATCCCTGTCTTTTTCCAGTTTTCAAAGGGAATGATTTCAATTTTTTCTCCATTAAGATGATTGTAGGTCATGGGTTTAGCATAAATAGCTTTACAGTGTTGAGTTATCTTCCTACAATCCCTATTTTTTTCTATTGTTTTGAGCATGAAGGGATGTTTTAGTCAAATGCTCTCTCTGCATCTATTGAAATAATCATATGATTCTTAACCTTAAGTCTATTGACGTGACAAATTGCATTTACTGATTTTCAAATGTTGAACCAACCTTGCATCCCTGGGATGAACACAACTTGATTGTGGTGCACTCTCTTCTTAATATGTTTTTGTACATGATTTGCCACTATTTTGTTAGGAATTTTTGCCTCTATATTAATCAGAGATGTTGGTCTAAAGTTTTCTTTCCTTGATGTGTCTTTGTCTGGTTTCCATATCTGAGTGATACAAACTTTATAGAATGAATTTGGAAGGGTTCCCTCCTTTTGTAATTCATGAACTTCTTTGAAGAGTATTGGTATAATTTCTTCTTTGAAGGTCATATAGAACTCAACTGAGAATCCATCTGATCCTGGGATTTTCTTGGTTAGTAGGCTTTTGATAGCTTATTCTATTTCATTGCTTGAAATTGATCTTGTAAATTGTGTTTGTCTTCCTGGTTCAGTTTTGGAGGATCATATGTCTCTAGAAATTTGTTAATGTCTTTGAGATTTTCTATTTTGTTGGAGAATAGATTTTCAAAGTATTTTCTAGTTATGTTATGTATTCCAATGGTTTCTGTCTTAATATTTCCTGTTTCATCATTAATTTATTAATTTGAGCTTTCTTCTCTTGTTAGCGTTGTCTAATGGTTTATCTATTCTTGTTTACTTTTTCAAAGAACCAACTTTTTGTTTTATCAATTTTTTGAATTTTCTCTTGTTTCAATTTCATTGCTTTTCAATTCTGATTTTAATTATTTCCTGTCTTCTATTACTTTTGGTGGTGTTCTGTTCTTTTTCTAGGGTTTTGAACTGTAATTTTAGGTCATCTAGTTGTTGACTTTTTATTCTTTTCTTGAATGTGCTCCATGCAATAAATTTTCCTCTTAGTACTGCTTTCATAATGTGCCAGAGATCTTGATATGTTGTGTAATCATTCTCATTTACCTCTAAGAATTTTTTTTATCTCCCCTCTGATGTTTTCTGTTATCCTATCTTTATTCAATAGTATATTACTTAGTCTCCAGGAGTTGGAGTGGTTTCTGTTTTTTGTCATGATTTCTAATTTTATTTCATTATGATTACAAGGTAGTATCTCTATTTTTTTTGCATTTGCTAAGGGCTACTTCTTAGCATAACATATGGTCTAGTTTAGAGAAGGATCCATGAGCTGCTGAGAAGAAAGTGTTTTTTGCTCATTGATGGATGCATATTCTATATCATATATGTCTTTTAAGTGTAAGTTACTGATTGTGTTTATTGAATTCTTTGGTTTCTTTGTTTAGCTTTTGTTTGGAAAATCTATCCTGTCAGGACAGCATAAAGTCATCCACAGCACATGAAACACTGGGCTGCCTCCTCCCCAGATGAGTCTTGCCTAATCGGATATATGCTGAAATGCCTGTTCAAACATTTGTGCTCTTCTCTTATTTTATATTTTTCTCTAACATGGTTTTGGAGGCCTCATGTTTTGGTAATTTTTTTGTGTGTTCTTGAGGATCAAACCCAGGGCCTTGTGCATGCAAGGTAAGCACTTTAGATATTGAGCTATATTCCCAGCCCATGCTTTGTCATGCGTAGTAACTTTTTTCTATTGTTTCAAACCACCCCAGCACAAACTATGTGGAATTTTAGCCTGTAAATATTTTAGTTTTTATTTATTTTATATATTTTAATTTAATTGAGGTTTTCCAATTCTCTCCAGAAATATCTAATTTTTTATTTGTTATCATAATTTTATTAACCCCTTCACATATTGATAATGGTAGTGATAAAGAAATATCTTCTGATGCAAACACCTGGAAATCACTGGGTCTACTTACCTGATTTTACATGTTTTTTACTTCAGGTCACAGGGCTCCATTTTATCTTTATTGCTTTATATAACTTCATATATAATACAGAGGAAACTAAGCCTAATTTTTCGCTGTTTTGCTCAGAGAAAGTGCAGGCTTCCCCCAATCTCCATTGGTAAGAATGAGGACTGGTCACACAGGTTCCTCAGAGCAGACTCCCAGGTCAAGCCTGCCTAAGCTCTGTGTTCAATCAGCCTATGATCTCCTCAAGCTGTGACCTTCAACTCTGCCTCCACCTTCTTCACTTTTCATTTCATTTCAGATTGATTTTAGTATTTTATTCTGAGGACTGAATCACAAAAATGCCAATGTGGAAATGATGGCATATAAAACCAACACTACCCAGAAACTAGGTGCTCCAAATGGGAACAAGCTAGAGAAGAGAGACCCATCATACACTATAGCGAGAGGATCCTCAGAGCCACTGGCAAAACATGGGAGGTGCCAGGAATCCCTCACCCCAAAGTACAGGCACTGTAATTTGTGGAATGGTTTTGGACTAATTTCATTTTAGGATTAGGATTAGAATAACTGGTGTTGACATCATGATGGGGACACAATTCCAATTAACATCTCTCTTGAGATATGTCCAGGGAACTTAGAAAAATGTTTGGAGCCCAGCTCTCCCAGGATTGCCATTTTCCAGCAGGGGATAAAGTAAAATTAAGAGACAGGTGACATGTACCACTGGGGAAGCCACAGTTCTGTGCTCTCCAGTGAGATCTTCTCACTGTTCTATAGACATAAAATGACAGTCCTTCAGTGATAGAACTTAAATATGTCCCTTTCCTTAACACAACAGTTTGGGCTCATCTCAGCTGCATGGAGTCCTCCATTCCTCAGGCATCTGGGTAAGTGTCTCTATGTCCTCAGATGCAGAATTAGAGTGCAGATGGGTCCCAAAAAAGAGGAAATTGAAACCAACTAGTGAGATTTCTGGTAGCAGCACACTCCTCATTTCCAGTCCTCGTACTCAGTCAGAGGGACTGTGTTCTGTATGGTGCAATGAGGATACATTCTTCCAAGAATGTATGTTTCTTTAATTTATATCCTAAAGTTGTCAATTTTTTCATAGAAAATATCAATTAATTTTAGTTTTCCATTTTTTTCTAAATTGAATCACTTCCAGTTAGACAACTTACATATTGCTTGTCAACTAGAGATTTTAAAGTTTTTAAACATTTATATACATATTATCAGGTAAACCATGAGTTTTAATTTAAAATTTTTTACTTAGACTTTTGCATCATAATAGAACTCTTATTAATGTGGCCAACTGCTATAGTTTGAGTAATTATAAGTTTTGAATTCTTTAAAAGAAAATGACATTCTATGTACAAAACCTCATTTCATAGAAGGGAATTGCACATTGCTATAAACTACTTGTGTGTTTTGGTGAAGTCTTTGTACCCAATTTGATTTCACCAATTATAAACTCACTTTCCTTTTACTCTCACAAAATTTCAAATGAGATGTCCTTGAGAAGAAGTTGTGGAAGTACATGTAATATTTTCAGAAATCAAATGAATGAGCTGGTTCTTTCACATTCCTGGATTTCAAACACACAGGTATAAATTTTTTGAGGGTTTGGGGGAAGAATATTGTGTCCTTTAGTCTTTGAAGCTTTAGTCACTAAAAAATGGACCTTTACAATTTCTGTACCAATGGAAATATCTGAATCTGAGTTTTTTTTAGAGTAACATGTAAAGCACTCAAATACCATCCTGTCCTGCTCACTGTTCCTAACTTTCAGACTTTTCCCAAACTCAATTGTTTTATGTCGTAAGCATGAAGAGATAAATGTCAACCTGTCTCATTTTTTGAAACTAAGGCACAGGGAACAAGATGACAGGAAATACTAAAGTGTTGAGAAAGATAGGACTTAAATCTTACATCACCACATCAATCAGGAAACAGACTCTTTGTCAGGATTACTTGAAATTCCCAGTAATGACAACTTGGGTTCTGCAAATAAGCATCTCTCAGGCTTCCTGTTTCTTTAAAAAAGTTGTTTTTCTCAGGCTGGGATTATGGATCAGTTGCAGAGCACTTGCTAGATGTTGCGTCTAACTACAACTAAAGTATTTTTAAAATGAACACTTTGTCTTCTAGTGGCTTTTCTCAAGAAAAAATTTAAAGTAGCTGTAATATAAATATCACAGCTCTAGGTATGAACCATGAGCTGTATTGTACACCCTAAAACTTTACAAAAGTAATCTATAATACTTTCCTCTATTTCTCACACATACCTATCATTCATTTGCCCAGCATTGTTCAGAGTTTTGCTAATCATGCTGCTCGAGTTCATGTATTTATGTCAGATGTGCCTGCAGAACTGACATTTGTTAGTGATGGTTTTTCCTCCTTTAAAGTGCCAGCCATTGATCCCTGTACACTTCATAGATTTCAACACAAGTAATTGTACAAGTAGAGAGTGCTGCCTTTATGAGCCTCAGTCCAGCTCAATTGTTTGAAGCAGAACCAGTGTCACCTCCCCAGATCCCCTTTGTCCATTATTGCCTTGGTGAATAGAAGAGGGAATGAAGGATTGGCAACAGTGGATAAGCTGAGCTGGGGGTGACAATGACAATCCAAAGCATGTGAGGCTGTACTGCATAGCTAACGATGAGTATATAACTTGGATTTGTCTGCCCTTCTCATTCCTAACAGAGAGACAACATGATGCTCACACTGCAGATAATGAAGAGACTGTGTGCTCCCTTCAATTCTTTACCCTGGAATCTTCCCACCAGGAGGTCCTAAAACATCTAATTTGCATAGGTTCTGCAGAGGGGTGTCCTCCTCCTGTAATTCTTTCTATTCTCTGCTAAAGTGCAGCTCATGTCCACTGCCTGAGCTGTTTCTACTCATTTGTGAAACATGAATAATGATGCATGTACATACAGTTGCCCAGGATTTTGGCAATGGTAGGATGTCACAATATCTAACATGACTGCTTCCTTGACCCAGATAATAAAAGTCTTATCCATGAGATTCCCCCCAGTCTTTACTATCATCATCTCTAAAAAACCAAAGTTCCTTTTTTTTTATTTTTACATTTCTTTTTCTCATGTATGATCAAATTTTTTATGTTCTCACTTTTTCCTTCTTCTTATGTCTGAGTTCTTCAAATGTGACCTGTATCAGAAATTCATGCTAGATTCACAGTGATTCCTATGTTCTTACACACAGAATATCTAATCTGGGGGAAGCTTCATTTCTCCTGTAAGATAAATATAATATCAAGTGCCTGGTACAAAAGGGCATCCAGGAACCAAGCTGACAGCATCACTCCTAAGATCATTTTTTGAGGAGGGATTCTCAAATTACCCCACTGTTTTCAGAGAACTTGTGTTTCCCTCCCCTGATCTCCTAGACTGTGTTGTGTCAGGCATGATCACAATGGAGTACAGCTGGGAAGTGATGTGCCACACAATTTCTCTTAGTTCATCATTATGAATGGTTCCCCTTCCCCAGGATGCTTTCTAACAATGGTATGTCAGCATGGAAATTATAATAGACCTTTCTTACCATATACGCTGATATATTTACATAAATTCAATCATATGTACTTTATATGCATTATTTAGAAATATGAATTGTGGTTCAAAATTGAGATAGAAGTATGACTAGAAAAGTATTTTTCTGTGGTTTCTTCCCTGTCACCATATAAAAGATTAGGTGTGCTTAAGATTGCATCAAAATATGTCCCTTTCTTGCATGGATATATCAAGAAAGAGTCTAAGTTTTTGCTGTTACTAATATAGAAATTCACTTTCAGAAAACAATTTTTCAGTGGTTTTTAAACAGTGGACAAACAATCCATTGAATTTCCTGATTAAGATTGCAAACTCATGGCTATCTGTACATTCCCACTTGTCATTACTACTGTTTGTATGACTGCTGTTTCCAGGATCACACAGAATTTAATTTAATTCAAAGGCCTTGAGACACAAGGAATGAAAACACTGTCATTCAATGAGCATTAAATACTTTGCTTTTGTAAGGCTCAAATGTTTAAAGTGAATTGAAACAGATCATGTGTATTCCAAAATTAATATGACTAGAATGAATATTTTTGTTTTGTTTTATAAAATACATCTTTCCTTTTTGGTCAGAGAAGGCAATTTTAAAACCTTTGTTTTGTACCAAGGATTGATGCCAGGGTTGTCCAACCACTGAGCCACATCTCCAGATCATTTTTTTGTTTTATTATGAGTCAAGGTCTCTCTTAGTTGCTTAGGGCCTTGCTAAGTTATGGAGGCTGGCTTTGAACTTCTAATCCTGCAGTCTCAAAATCCTCAGTAAGCATAATTACAGGCATATGCCACTGTGCTTGGCCTAATGCAATCTTCAAGGCTATTTATTGCATGCTAATGCGGATCCACTTAACTTATACTGCACATAAAAATGCACATAAAATATTTGACTGATATGAAATAAATTTTTAAGAATGGGCATATGCCATTTATTTGTACATAAATATCACAAAATAAGGTAACTGTACGCTAGTGATCAAATGTGACCCATAAAATCTTGGACACATATCAAAATTTGATTTGTATCATTCTATTCTTTTTTCTGGAATTATCATGGGAGATGACCCCAAAACATTGAATGAGTGAAAGAAGAAAATTGTGTGAGTTTACCTCATCATTACTTAGTGAAAAGATTGTTATCCTGGTAGTGGCAGAGAGTTTTCATTTTGCACAAATACTGAATGTTGTCACTCATGTATTGAAGCTAAAATAGTGGATCACACAGAAGCTAAAAACAGAAAATCTTCCCAGATCTATAAGAAAGGAAATGAGATAGACGGTGGGTAAGGAGTGGCAAAATCTAAGAGGGGAAAGTAACTCAGGTTTTATAGTCCAATAGGGTGAATATGGTCCATAATAAATACTTATACAATTCAAAATATCCAGAGAAGAGTTTACAGGTTTCAAAAATAAAGATGATAATATTTGAGAAGATGAAAATTACCCTGATTTACTAAACACTGTATGCACAATTTGAATTATAATGCTGGGTCTCATATCCAAGTACAAATAATAGATTACTACTAAAACTCAAAATAAATAAAAATTAACTGTTCAATGTTTTAACCAAGTATCTACATCACTATGGATTTTTAAGTGGGATTCCATGTTAATGAATATTTAACTTTTCTCACTTCTCTTAGTTTCTTGCCGTATAGATCTATATGCTCTAGAGTTGTGAAAGATTTAGTCCAAAAACAATTTTCTGTTGACTGTTATTTTAAATATGTGACTGTAAAATACATACCTACTCTTTCAGACCCTTGATTTAAAGCACACACATGCCTTGTATAGAACATATTCCATCCATAGATCAATAGTAAATTTTCCATGTCAGGTTTATGCTTGGAACTAAACTGTAAAATTGCTTAATTCATGAGATGAAAATAGGGATTCTTTTGGATGTCCATTTTTCAGGTTTGGGTCAAATCATTTTTCTTTAATAAAAACTTTACAATGGAATAACTCTAAATCTAATTTAATTGTGACTTTAATTACCACCCCAATTCCAGATAATGTAGTTAATATTAGAATGCCTTACTGATATTGGATAACTGCATTTGGCTCACTTAGGAATTTATTGTGGTGATGATAATACCAGTTATATAACCTGGATAGTGTGGGGGCTCAAAGGAAGTCCTGAAATACCACCAAAGATCTTGTTACAGCAATTGCCTAAATATTCTAACATTATGGAAATTTTTTGAGGCAACAATAGAGGTAGTCTTTAAAAATCCTGAATTAAATCACCCAAGGCACATGTTTGAGCAAGTGCATAATTAAAACATGATGGCCAATATTTCTAGAGGACATTATATGTCATAAACACTTCCATATTTGGTACTTCATCTTCTTTTACTTATAATACCCCTAGAATACAGGTAATAGAACTGCCTATATTTTATAGATGATGATCAGAGTTTAGCATCATCGACTGCTCAAGGTGAACCATATGGAAGATCACAGACAAAATTTAAAGAAAGTGTCTTACAGTGTATGCCTCTCAATGTTGGCATTAAAAATATTAGCTCTGGTAATAAACAAAAATAAATACAGCATTGAAATAATATACCAATTTATATGAATATTCCACTAAAGTTCATTTCTTGAGAGAGCTGGAATTGTCCACTATTATGCAATCCTTCCTACTGAATTCATCAACATTTTGAAGTTTCAATATGCACTAGGGGTTTAATCAGGAGGAGAAAGATGAAAACAAAGTAAGACACTATCCCAGAAAACCTCATGAAGAGATTATAAACAAGAACTCTTTTCAAAAATATATGGTAATTCTGAATGGATAGGAGAGCTCATGCACAGTGGGAGAACTACAATCATTACATCATCCAGATATGATTTGGTAATAATAGGAAATGACACAGGGAGGGTTTCAGAGACACTTGAGCACTGAAGTGAGTAAAGGGTGAGTTGTGGTGAGACCGCATTTCCTGATGGTAATAATATAGGCTGTGTTTCATTCCATTGAAACTGTTTGAAATAAAGATTTCATCTTCATTTTCTCCTAAGATATATACGATGAGAGTCCTTGCCCATAAGATGAAAATGACCAACCAACTACATGATTTTACTTGTATAAGAAAAGCACTTTTCTTTGAAGTTGGCCTTGGGATCTCAGCCAACACCATTCTTCTTCTCTTCCACATCTGCAAATTCTTTATTCAGCACAGCCTGAAAACCACTGACCTGATTATTGGTGTCTTAACCCTAATCCACTTAGGGATGCTGATAATTTTGGGAAACATGGGTATGAATGTTTTTGTGTCTCAGGACTTCTGGAATGACATTAGGTGTAAAATATTTATCTACTTGTACAGGTTTTTCAGGGCCTTCTCCATTTGTGACACCTGCCTGCTGAGTGTCCTCCAGGCCATCATCCTCAGTCCCAGAAGCTCCTTCTTGGCAAAGTTCAAATATAAATCCTCACTTCAGAGCCTGTGTTCCCTCATTTTCCTGTGGATATTCTACATGTCCTTGAGTGCTCCCTTCTCATACTCTTCTACTGCCATCCTTAATATGACCTCACATGGTCTTATATGTAATACTGAATCCTGTATGACTTTTCCAATGAGTTACTTTACAAGGCATTTATTTTCTGCATTAGGTGTATTCCGGGATGTCATTCTGGTAGGACTCATGGTCCTCTCAAGTGGGTACATGGTGGCTCTATTGTGCAGGCATAAAGGCACTTGCAGCACCTTCAGAGTATCAACCTGTCTCTAAAAGCATCCCCGATACAGAGGGCCACCTGGACCATCCTTCTGCTAATGAGTTTCTTTATGCTCATGTACTGTTTGGACTGCTTCTTCTCCTTCCTCAAGAACTATGTGGAACAATACCCAGTTTGTCATTATATCCAGATGATTGTGGCCAATGGCTATGCCACAGCCTGCCCTTTGCTGTTAATCTTCACTGAGAAACAAATTATTAACTTGTTGAAATCTTTTTTGGGGAAGATAGCATGTACTTAATTACTGATGGTGGATAAGTTTTCCTAACTTGCCAATACACTGGATCTGAATAATATATTGTGGCATAGAATTTATGCTCACTGGATTAAGTGGATATGAAACTTATACATGTTTTGCTAAATTTGTGTACTTTGAGACACATGAATAACGAAAATTTCATGGAAATGTCAATCATGTAGGTTTTCAAGATTACACAAGAGCCTGACATACCTACTTGATGTCAGCATGTGATTCTTTTAAGGTGGGTCTCAACTTCATGGCCTAGGTTAGCCACTTCTAAACACAGTGATGGTGTACAGCACTTTTTAATAAGTGCTTCAATGAACTGTATTTTGCCCAACTAAATATGTCAATATTTGTTGCCATGAATTACCTACCCTCTCCAACACTGTTCATTAATTTATCTGCTAAAAAGAATTAAAATCAGTGACCTGAATAATCATATGGACTGAGGGAATAGTGTGGATATGAGACTTCAGTGAACTTTTCCATGGGTTCCACTTTGAACCACATAAGCAACTTCCATATTTGAAACATAGAGTTAAATCAAAGAGGCAAATATCAAGTCTAACTCACAAGCAACAGACTGACAACCCTAGCAAGAACCATGCTATTCTAGGACTAAATGAATTCTTAATCTTGCTTGATTCCCAGAAACTTGAAGTCTCATTTCACACAATTGCTCCCTGAAGTATCAATGATTGTGGTGTAACAGTGCTGCTGAGCACTTGGCAATAAAGGATACCAGGATCCATTAACTGTGCCTACTGTCAGCACAGCAAGGGACCACATGTATTCCATGCTTCCTTCATCAGTTGGAGCCACAAGGGCAGGGGCCACTTCTGATCCAGAGTGATGAGCCTGCTGAGGACACAGATGCTACTATTAATAAACACTGAAGAATTCTTTGACAATTTAATGTCCAGAAAACATTACTTGACAGTTACTTCCAGGACCTGATTCCAAAATGACCAGTAATTAAACCTATGTAAGTAGAGATTTAAATGTCTTAGGAGGTTAGCATGAGCCTGGACAGAAACAAAGCCTCTTCTGTCCATCCAAGTCCAGTCTTTTTCTCTATATCCTATATGAGACCAATATGTGATTCCATGTCCTTTTTCCATTCTGACTTGGCAGTTATCTAAAGAGCAGAGGTGAGGCTGATTTACTTACCACCTCTATTGCCATCTCTACCCACCTTAGGAATTGGGTCTTAATCACTGAGCTGCCAAGATCCTAAAATTCTTGTAGGTTTGGGTTGATAAACACTCAGCTGTCACATTCAGTCCTAAAACCCAGGGCAGTTGCAAACAAGTCACCCATCAGATTCAAAGACAAACTCTCTCATCAAGGATGCAGGAAATACAGGAAAAGATGCACTGAGGCCTATTCTTCAGGCACTTATGTGATACCCTCAGCAACGAAAGGGCATCACTTTTAACTATGGTCTGAATGTTTTTATTCTCAAAACTTTTTGTTGAAATCCAAACCCTACAAGGTGATGATATGAATTGAGGTCCTGGAGGTTATTTGATCATGGATGTGAAGCCAAATGGGTAGAATTATTGTCCTTTATGAAAATCCTAGCCATCAAAGACTTCTCATCTCATCCAGTGTGGACACAGAGTGATGATGCACTGCCTTTATTTGATCAGGGTGCTATAATAAATTATATTAGACTGGGTGGTTCTGCAGACACTTATTTTTTACATTGTGGAAGATCAAGACACCAGGAGATTCAATGTCTGGTGAGGGCAGTGTCAAATTGTAGGAAGCTTCTGGCTGTGTTCTAAGTGGAAGAAGGGACCGGATTCACTCTGGGACCTTCTTCATAAGGATACTTATTCCACTGATGAAGGCTCCAGTCTCATGATGTCATCACCTGCCCTCTTAATACCATCACCTTGGAGGGGAGGAGTTCAATTACCCTAGGTAATTAGGGGGACAAAAACCTTCAAATTAAAGCTGTCTAAGAAGAAGCAGCTCCTCACCAGACACTAAATATGCTGAAGACTTCACCTTGGACATCCTAGCTTCCAGAAGTACACAAATGAATTTCTGCTGTTTATAAGGTATGTAGTTTCTAGCATTTCATTAGAGCAGCCCAAAAGACTAAAATATATTTCAAAAGGCAATTCTTTCCTTTCAACTATTTTCCCCACTGTGAACACTTCTCTGAATTTTACACAGGTTATTGACTCTCTCTGACAGTGAATGATCAGGCAGGCCAGGATTCCTGCACTGCTCCTATTAGACCCATATATTTAAGATAAAAGTGTAGCACTTCTTCTGTCCTGCATCATAGGCTTTGCTGTTACCTCTGTAGAGGAGCACTTGACCCCTAGTCACAGCAGGAAACCACTATCACCTGCACATTCTTTTCCTTCTCTACAACATGGATCACAACCTGCCATCACTTTACAATGCTCATTTGTACATTTGCTCATCTGCCTCCACAGTTAGAATAAAGCTGCCATTTGCTAGCTGCATGACCTTGAACAAGTTAAATTCTACAGTGTTCAGCATCCCTGTCCTGCAAGATGGGTGTAAACATGGCTCATGTTCATGGTGATACTGCTTCCATTAATTGGAGCAGTGATAAAAATGCTGAACACATGATTCCAACACAAGCTCATCAAAGGTTCCTGCTGTTCAAGTGCCACCATTATTAGCTGTCAATCCCAGTTTACAACATGGAAAATGTGAATCCCAGAAAAGTGAAGCCATTTAACCAAGTTCACCTGGCTGGTGGTTTGGGTATGCAAGCTTTCCTGTTCCCAACACAGCTTAGTGTCAGAACAGCAAAAGTGCCATGCAAAGAGCTGGTCACTGTAAAGATGCTGAGGGCAGTTTCATAAGTGGACATGAGACAAAGAATTATGGGATGGAGCCAAATCTTTAACCGTACACTTGGGGATGGTGAGATTTTACCTTCAGCCTGACTCCCTTCTCACAGGGACAAAACTGTCATGGAAACCTAGGCAACAGAGACAGGTTAGTATTCCTAGAAAATAGCATCTACATACCTCTTCACAGGTGTACTCATTCTATTCAGCCATAAAGAAGAATGGAATTATGTCAATTGTGGAAAATGAATAAAAATGAAGAATATCATGCTAAGTGAAATATGTCAGACACAGAAAGTTAAGAGTCAAATGGTCTTTTAATATGTGAAATCTATAAAGAAAAATTGAAAGAAGAAAATAAAGGGGATCACATAAAACTAGGAGGGAGAAGAGCAGAGGGAGGGTAGAGGAAAGGAACAAATAAAATATTAAGGAATAAGAATGACCAAATGAGTTACACAACCACAGATATATGAAAAACCCAGGAATTAGATTAGAAACACTTTAGCTGCCAAAAAAAAAAAAAAAAAAATGGACCAACACTCCCACAGATGAGCACAGGCACCCACTTCCTTAATCAGATTGCTAAAGGTCAAGCTCAGTAAATGGCATGACTTCAATTGAAGATTCTGCACAGCAGAAAAGAACAATAAAGACTATGAAAGAGGCCACAGAATGGGAGAAAAAAGTTTCAGCCACTGTTACAACAGAGGAATCAAAATCTAGAATATATGAAGAATTAATAAATCCTTAAGAAAAATAAGCCCACAAATAATTCAATCAATAAATGGGCCTCTCTCCCACCCCATAACAGTGGGTAGGGGGAGGCAAGAACGGAGGAAGGATAGATTGTTATGAGGGGTGGGGAAGGGGTTGGAGGAAAGAAAAATAATAGAATAATACAAAACCATTACCCTATGTACACATATGTTCATGCAAATGGTGTGAATTTACTTCATGTAGCACCAGAGAAAAAATAGAAAAACTAGTTGTAGCATATTTGTTACAATGAATCAAAATTTTAAAAACCAGACACACACACACGCACAAATAAATAAATGGGCCAATGAACTAAACACACATTGCTTAAAAAAAATGTAAAAATAATATTCAACATCTTTGGGACTCAGGGAAATCAAAACTCCACTGATATTTTATCTTTAATTAAATGTCAATTATTATTAACAAATAATAAAAAGACTTGCAAAGATTCAGAAAAAGGGAATATTATATACTCTTGAATGGCTTGTCAATGAGTATGATCATGATAGAAATCATCATAGTGGTTTCTCAAAAAGTTATAAATTGAATTACCACTTCACCCCACTACATCCCTTCTGGTATTATCCAAAAGATCTAAAGTCAGCATAATATAACAATACTTGAATAACCATTTTTATAGCTGTGTGGTTGACAATAATAGCCAGTAATGGAATTTGCCTAAGTTTTTCTCAACAGTTGAACAGAAAAAGAAATGTGGTATATACACATAATAGAGATTTATATGGCAATTTATAAAGCTGTGTTATTTACAGGAAAATGGACAGAACCAGAGAGTTTGATGTTAAGTGAAAAAGTCAAACTCAGAAAGTCAATAGTCAAATGTTTTGTCTCATAGACATAAGCTAGAGATGAAAAAAAAAATAAAAGAATCTCATGAAACCAGAAGGTAGAAAAGTACAGTAGAAAAGGGGGATTTGTGGATGGAGGAAATGAAAGGAATGGGAAGAATTGGGGAATTAAATTGACCAAATTATGTTATGTGCACATGATGAATATTTTACAATGAATCCTGCATTAATAACTGTAATGCACCAATTAAATTCCTTTTTTTTTAATTAGAAAACCAAGAGCTAAATACCAGTGGGACCTGACTTCCACCTACATCTTATTGGTCAGAACACAATCCTGGCTACTCCTGCCGTTCAAAGGATAATGGGAAATGTAGTTTTTAAAGTCAAATAAAAGACAGAAAGTAGTTTTATTCACACTAACTGATATTACTTCATCACATTAATGTCTAAAATAATAATAGTTTTTGCTTTTTCACATAGAGATATTTGTTTGAAAGTATCAACTCTGGGTCAGGTACGGAGCTATCACTGGTGTCCACCTGCGAGTTGAAGAGAAAATGGTCTGTCCTCCATGGCTCAGGCAGCCACTCACTGTGCACCAAGTACCTTCTACCTAAGACTTCATTTTATTTCACATCATATCCTTGGAAGCAAGTGACAGCAGGCCAATCTTACATGATAAGGTTGGAAAGTATGCTAATTATTTTGAAAACTCAAATGAAATTCTTGCAGTTTCACATTTCTGACTTCAAAATACTCAGGAATATAAGTCACAAGTGTTTGGAGGAAGAATATTTATGTTTATTAGTCTTTCATTTTTAGGCACTAAAAGAAATACCCTTTTCAATTTGTGTCACAATGGAAATGTCTGAATCTGATTATGTTTAGAGAAACCTTTACGACAGTGGAATCACATCCTGACCTGGTCACTGAACTCAACATTCACATTTTTTCCCAAACTTGATTTTTCATTTCTTTCATATGAAAAGGTAAATGTGAGTCTTTCTTCCTTTCTTGTCACAAAGCCACAAAGAATGAGATGAGACAGTAAACCAAAGCTGTGATGAGGAAATCAAGACTTGAAACACTACATCAGTCAGACACATGGACTCTTTTGCAGGATTGCTTGGGTTTCCCCCAGTAATGACAGCTTGGGGTCTACAAATATGTACCTCTGAGATTCCTGTTTCTTTACTTTAAAATAACATTTTTTTCTTCTAGTGGTTTTCTCAGGAGGAATTTAAAATAGTGGTAACATGAATATCATAGCTGTAAGTGTGAACTCTGAGCTGTACTTTTCAATCATAACAATTTACAAAGCAATCAATATTCTCACCTCTATTTGTCACAATACCTGCCATTCTTTTGCCCAAAAATTGTCCAGAGTTTTGTTTATTATATTGCTGTAGTTCATGTGTTTCACAGCAGATGTGTTCTTAGGACTGATATCTGCTGTGTGATGGTTTTGCCTTCCCTGAAGTGCCAGCCATTTCTCCCTAGTGCTCTTTACACATTTCCAGCACAAGTAGCACCACAAGGTAAAAAGTGCTGCCTACATGAACCTCAGTCCTAAACCCATTTACTTTAAGCAGAATCAGTATCACCTCTCAGATCCCCTTGGTCCACTTTTACCTTAATGAATAGCAGGGCAGGATGGGGAGGATTGGCAAGTACTGAAGATGAGCTCTGTGATAAGGACAATCTGAAGTATGGTAGTCTGCACATGCAAAGCTATGCAGTGAGTATATAATAGTGTTTGTCTCTCATCTCATCCCTAAGAGGCAGGATGATGCTCATACTGTAGATGAGAGAAGAGTTGTGTGCTCCCTTCACCCTGCATCTGCCCACATAGAAGATCCTAAGAACTCCTATTTCAGTGGAGACTGCAGAGGGTTATCCTCCTCCTGCAATTCTCTTTAATTTTGTCCTGAACTCAAACTCATGTCCACTGCTTGAGCAGTTCTCACAATTTGGGGGAAACATATATGATCATGCACATATCATAGAACCACTCATGATTTGACAATGGCAGGATGGTACAATGTCTAATATGGCTGCTTCCTTGATACAGATAATTAGTGGAGCCCAACCATGAGGGTCCCCAGTCTTCAGTATCATCTCTAATAAAACAAAGTTCTGGTTTTCTTTGGACATCTTTTTTATTGTGGGATCTGTTGTACTCATTTGTTCATTTAGCTTCTCCTTCCTTTTAACAGACGTGGGGTTTTAAAAATGTGACCTATTTCAGAAATTTATGTTAGATTCCCTGAGATTTACACATCTTTATAAAAAAAAAAGTTCACGCTGGGGGCAGCTTGATTTCTCCAGTAAAATAACTACAATATTAGTGCATGGTACAACAGGGAACCCAGGTAACAAACTGGCAGCATCACTTCAAAGACCCTTACTTGAGGAATACTTCTCAGATTACCCCACTCATAGCAGAGAGCTTTTATTCTGTACCCTGATCTCCTAGACTGTGCTGTGCTAAAAGCAATCATAATGCAGCAAAGCTGGGAAGGGATGTGCCACAGGATTTCCTCTTACCTTATCTTTATGAATGGTTCCCATTCCTCTGAATGCTTTCTAACAATGTACATCACCATGGACATTACTATAGATCTTTCTTTACAATGCTGTGATACATTTATCTAATTTTAATCATGCATATTTGATGTGCATATTTTAGTGATAGGATTGCTTGTGGTTCAAAACTGAAGATAGCAGATGACTACTGTATTTTTCTGTGGTTTCTCTTGGTGCTGCATTGCGGAATATTAATTTTGCTTAGGACTATATCAAATTGCATCCATTTCTTTGAAGCAAACTCTCGGAAAAGGGTCCATAATGCTCATGCTACTGATATACAATTGCACTTTCACAAAACAATTTTCCAATGGTTTTAAGGCAATGAACAAATAAATCCATGAATCTTGAATATTATTGCAAATTAATGGCACCTGTATATTCCTGTTTTTCATTATGCTTGCTTTTAGGGCTGCAGATTCCTTGCTCACACTCAACTTCATCTAATCATATAGAGAAACAGGTGATTAAAACATGTCATTCAATAAGTGCTAATGCTTGTTTTTTTGTTGATGTTCAAACATTTATAATGTATTAAAGCAGATCCTGTATTCAGAGAAATGTGATAGAATGCAACTTTTTTGTTTGTATTATAATATATCCTTTTTGTTGAGAGAAGGCAATTTATTTATTCATTTGTTTATTGGTATCAAGGATTGAACTCAGGGTGCTTAACTACTGAGCCACATCCCCATCACTATTTATTTGTTATATTGAGGAAGTGTCTCACTAAGTTACTTTGGAACCCACTAAGATACTCTGGCTGGTTTTCAATTTGTGATCCTTCTGTCATAAACTCCTGAGCTAGTAGGATTACAGGCATGCACCTCTGTCCCTGCCCTCAAACAATTTTTCCAAGTTATTTATTACATACTAATATGGATCCAATAAAATTTTATTTACACTGTAAAAATGTCCATATAGTATTTGACTTACTTCAAAAAATGTATAAGAATAGGCATATGCCATTCATATGGACATAGATGTCTCAAAATAAAAGAACTAAGTCCTAGGGACCAAATGCGACCCACAAAATTGTGGACTCATATGGACATTTGATTTTTTTTTCCTGGAATTATCATGAGGTTCAATCCCAAAACATAGAATAAGTGAATGGTGAAAATTTTGACACTTCAACTGCTATTACTTGGTAAAAATATAATATTTTCCTTATGATGGTAGAGTTTTCTTTTTCCACTAATACTACATCATGGCACTCATAAGTTGAACATAAAAATATTGATCACACAGAAATCAAAATCAGAAAACCTTCCTAGATCTTTGATAAGAAATAGAATGAGATTGATTATGAGTAATGAGCACCAAAATCAACTAAGAGGAGAGAGTAATTCTTAGGTGTTAGAGAACTATAGGGTGATTATAATCTATAATACTTACTTATACAATTTGAAATAACTAGAGAAGACTTTTCAGGTTTCAAACATAAAATGACAAAATTTGAGAAGACAGAAATTGCCCTGATTTGATCACTACACCACACCATAAACAAATGTTGAATTAAATTTATATCCCATATCTAAGTACAAATAGTAGATTCCAAATAAAAAGTAAAATAAACAAAAGTCAACACTTCAATTTAATAACCAAGTATCTTCATCACCTCGGATTTTTAAATGGTAGTCTATCTTCATGATTATTTTCCTTTCCTGGTTTCTCTTAGCATCTGTCCTTATAGGTCAAAATGTTCTAAAGAATCATCAAATGATTGAGCCTTACAAGTATGATTTTCTGATGTCTGGTAATTTTCATTGTGTAGATGTAAATGACATAAAATACATAAATACTATTTCAGATACTTTAATTAATGAAAAACCATGACTTACAAAGGAAATATTCTATCAGTAGATCAATATTAAATTTTCTGTATCAAGTTTGTTATTGCCTCTGAACTAGAGAATTGCTAACATCATGGAGGAGAGAATTGGAACTTTTATGAAGCTATGTTCAAACTTGGGTCAAATGCTTTTTCTCTAATACAAAACATATAATGGAATGACTCTGAATCCATTTAAACTGTGACTTTAATTACCATCTTACTTCCAGATGACCTAGTAGAAAACATGAGAATATATTCCTATTAATATTTGATAACTAGAGTGGGCTCACCTAGGATAGATATTCTGGTGGTGATAATAACAAATGTAAGATGCAAAAACAGTCCTAAAATATCACAAAAGATCTTTCTATAGATATTTGTAAAATGTTCAAACATTTTGGAAATTTTGTGAGGCAATACAGGTAGTCATTTTAAAAGTAGAATTAAATTTCCCAAGTCACATGTATGAGTAAGTGTATAATGAAAATATAATGACCAATATATCTAAAGGTCATATTTTAGAAACATTTTATATTTGGTACTATCATCTTTCACACATAATAATTCCAGAATATAGGTAATATACTAATCATATTTATAGATGAGATGATAATAGTTTAGCATCATAGTCTGCTAAAGGTCCCATTTGAACTCTGGAATATCACAGATAAAAAAAATTCAAACATGCCTTACAGTGTGTACTTCTCAATGTTGGTGCAGTTGACATAGTAAAGATGTAGGTCTGATTAAAAAAAAAAAAAAAAAAAAAAAAAAAAAAAAAAAAAAAACAAGAACAAAACCAGCACTAAAATAACATGCCTATGTGTAAATCTACTTCACTAAGGTTAATTTCTTAAGTAAGTTGGGATTAGCCACTATTATGAAGTCTTTCCTGTTGAATTGACAAAAAAATTGTTGAGGTTTCAATATATGCCTGGTGGTTAATCAAGAATAGAAAGACAAAACCAAGTAAGACCACTACCAAGAAAATCTCAATGTGAGATTATAACCAAACATTTTCAATAATATATGGTAATTCTAACACATACAAATGATGATGCACAGTGGGAGCCCAACAATCTTTACTTAATCCATATTATTTGGTTGTAATAGAGGAATTGCATCTGGAGGGTACCAGAAGACATGAGTACTGAAGGAGGGGAAAAGGGGGTGTTGAGGTAAATCCACATGTTTCCTGATGGTAAGAGTTTAGATTGAGATTGATGAAGGTGGTTCTTCTTGAAATAAAGAATTTTTCTTCATTTTTCCTAAGATATACACTATGTGTTTCTTGCCTATAAGATGAAAATGACCAACCAACTATATGATTTTATTAGTATGAATATGCATTCTTCTCTGAAGTTGGCATTGAGATCTCAGCCAACACCATCCTCCTTCTCTTCCACATCTTCACATTTCTTCTCCAGCACAGGCTAATCCCACCAACCTCATCATTTGTCTATTGGCCCTAATCCACCTAGGGATGCTGATAATTATGGGGTATACTGCTACAAATATTTATGTTGCTCAGGATTTGGGATGACATCAAATGCAAATCACTTATCTACTTTCACAGGTTTTTGAGGGGCTTCTCCGTTTGTGCCACCTGCCTGCTGAGTGTCCTCCAGGACATCACCCTCAGTCCCAGAAGCTCCTGCTTGGCAAAGTTCAAATGTAAATCTCCACATCAAAGCATGTGTTCCTGTGTTTTACATATTGTTCATATTGTTAAATGCTCACTTCTCATTCTCTTCTACTGTCATCCCCAATGTGACCTTGCATGGTTTTGTATATATTGCTGAAACCTGCAAAATTTTACCAATGAGTTACTTCCACAGGCATTTATCTTTCATTTTGGGTATATTCTGGGATGTATTTCTCATAGGGCTCATGGTTCTCTCCAGTAGTTACATGACAAACCTCTTGTGCAGGCATAAGAGGAACTTCCAGCAATTTCACAGCACCAGTCTTTCTCCAATATCATCCCCTGTACAGAGGGCCACTAGGACCATCCTGCTACTTATGAGTTGTTTCTGTTCATGTACTCTTTGGACTGCCTTTTCTCCTCCTCAAAATCTATGTGGAATAATGATCCTGTTTGTCATTCAATAAAGGTGATGGTGTCCAATGGCTATGCTACAACTAGTCCTTTACTGCTAATCTGTACTGAAAAACAAATTCTTAAACTTTTGAAATCCTTTTTGGGGAAGATAACACATGTTTAACTATTGAGTGATGGAACAGTTCTCAGAATGTGCTAATACACTGACTTCTAAACAATAAATCATGGCATAGAATATATACTTTCTGAATTAAGTGGAGATATGCATGTTTTGTAAAATTAGTTTACTTTGATTCACATAACATTTGTTCACATATTATGTGAATACAAATATGTCATAGAAATATCAAACATGTGTCATTTGAGACAACACAAGGGCCCAACATATTTGTGTCAGTAAGTAATTCTTATGAAGTGTGTCTCACCTTCACAGCCTAGGTTACCATTTATGAACACAATGAGAGTGTACAGCACTTTTCCATAAATGCTCCAATCAGCTTTATTTTGCACAACTAATTATGTCAGTATTTATTGCCATGAACTACCACCTGATCCATCAATACTTCTTTTACTGATCTGCTAAAAAATAATTGACTGCAAGGACTCAAGTTATCATTTGTACACCAGTGCTCATAGTAGCATTAGTAATCATAGCCCATAGTATAAATGACTCAATGTCTAAAAGTATAAAATGTATATACTAAATGTGGCCTAGGTTTACCACAAAATGTTATTTAGCTCTCTCAACCCACATTATTGGTGATTTCCATAGCTGAGAAAAAGTTTTTAGTTTGAATCCATCCCATTTATTGATTCTTGCTTTTTTTTTGTGCTCTGGGCTCTTGTTAAGAAAATCTGATCCTAAGCCAACATAAGATTCGGGCCTACATTTTTTTCTATTTGGTGAAGGGTCTCAGGTCTAATTTCTAGGGATTTCCAGTTTTGCCAGCACCATTTGTTGAAGAGGCTGTGTTTCTCCATTGTATGGTTTTGGCACCTTTGTTTTTGTATGAGATAACTGTATTTAAATGGGTTCCTCTCTGTGTCTTCATTCTGTACCATTGGTCTACCTGTCTATTTTGGCACCAATTCCACACCATTTTTGTTACTATCGTTCTATAGCAGAGTTTAAAGTCTGGTATTTGATCTCTCCTGCATCACTCTTCCTGCCCAGGATTGGATATTCTGGGTTTTTTGTCCTTCCATATGAATTTCATGAATACTTTTTCTATTTTAGATGGAATGTCATTGGAATTTTAAATGGAATATCATTAGATCTGTATAGTACCTTTGGAAGTAAGGCCATTTTGATAATATTATTTCTGCCTATCCAAGAACAGAGAAGTTCTTTCCATCTCCCAACATCTTCCTCATATTTCTTAATGTTTGTATTTTTATTGTGGAGGACTTTCACTTCTTCTGTTATTGATTCCCAAGTATTTTGTTTTGGGGGGGCTATTATGAATGGAGTATTTTCCTCATTTCTTTTTCAGATGATTCATTGCTGATGAATGGAAATGCATTATGTTGACGTGTGTTGGTTTTATGTCCTGCTACTTTGCTGAATTATTTATTAATCCCAGGAGTTTTCTGTTGGAGTTTTCTGTATCCTCTAAATAAAGAAACATGTCATCAGCAAATAGCGATAGCTTGAGTTCTTCTTTTCCTATCTGTATCCCTTTAATTTCTTTGGTCAATTAATTACTCTGGCTAGTATTTCAAGCACATATTTGAATAGAAGTGGTGAAAGAGTGTGGGGAAAAAGGTACACTCATACATTGTGGTGTGGCTTGCAAATTAGTGCAGCCACTCTGGAAAGCAGTATGGATATTCCTCAGACAGCTTGTAATAGAACCACCATTTGACCCAGCTATCCCACTCCTCGGTCTATACCCAAAGGACTTAAACATTACTACAGAGATACAGTCACATCAATGTTCATAGCTGCTCAATTCACAATAGCCAGATTGTGGAACCAACCTAGATGTCCTTAAATTAATGAATGGATAAGAAACGGTGATATATATATATATATATATATATATACACACACACACACCACACACACACACACATAATGGACTATTACTCCACCTTAATGAATGACAAGATTACGGCATTTGCGGGCAATGGATGACATTGGAGAATATCATGCTAAGTGAAATAGGACAATCTCAAAAAAAAACAAAGGATGAATGATCTCGCTGATAATCAGATGATGACACAAATGGGGGGGTGGGAGGTGTTAGTGTTAGGGTTAGGGTTAGGTTTCGGGTGAGGGTTAGGGAGGGTGGCAAGAATGGAGGAAGGAAGGACTGTATAGAGGGAAAAGAGGGGTGGAAGGGGTGGGGGGAAGGGAAAAATAAAGAATCAACAACATTACTCTATGTAAAATTTATGGTTACACAAATGGTATGCCTTTACTCCATGTACAAACAGAGAGACAACATGTATCCTATTTGTTTACAATAAAAAAAATCCTCAAAATTTATCTGGATTAGAAAGTAAAGTACCAAGTCTCTTCCCAAGCAAATTAGGCTGGTTGAGTTACAAACCTCTCAAAAATTAGACTTATAATGAGCTGCAGTCAGATCTTTAACTACAGAAATTCCTGCAAAGGCTGGCATCCTCTAACATTCGATGTGAGTCTAATTGAAACTGATTATGGTTGGCACCTTGTAATAGAGTTTAGTTTAAATGATTTTCTCTTGGCTCTGAAAATAGTTTGATCTATGTATTTCTGAATCTTGCAATAAAATTTCCTTATATTCAATGAAGATATGATGTCAAAAAAAAAAGAAGTGGTGAAGAGGACATCCCTGTCTTTTTCCAGTTTTCAAAGGGAATGATTTCAATTTTTCTCCATTAAGAATGATGTAGGTCATGGGTTTAGCATAAATCTTTTACAGTGTTGAGTTATCTTCCTACAATCCCTATTTTTTCTATTGTTTTGAGCATGAAGGGATGTTTTAGTCAAATGCTCTCTCTGCATCTATTGAAATAATCATATGATTCTTAAGTCTATTGACGTGACAAATTGCATTTACTGATTTTCAAATGTTGAACCAACCTTGCATCCCTGGGATGAACACAACTTGATTGTGGTGCACTCTCTTCTTAATATGTTTTTGTACATGATTTGCCACTATTTGTTAGGAATTTTTGCCTCTATATTAATCAGAGATGTTGTCTAAAGTTTTCTTTCCTTGATGTGTCTTTGTCTGGTTTCCATATCTGAGTGATACAAACTTTATAGATGAATTTGGAAGGGTTCCCTCCTTTTGTAATTCATGAACTTCTTTGAAGAGTATTGGTATAATTTCTTCTTTGAAGGTCATATAGAACTCAACTGAGAATCCATCTGATCCTGGGATTTTCTTGGTTAGTAGGCTTTGATAGCTTATTCTATTTCATTGCTTGAAATTGATCTTGTAAATTGTGTTTGTCTTCCTGGTTCAGTTTTGGAGGATCATATGTCTCTAGAAATTTGTTAATGTCTTTGAGATTTTCTATTTTGTTGGAGAATAGATTTTCAAAGTATTTTCTAGTTATGTTATGTATTCCATGGTTTCTGTCTTAATATTTCCTGTTTCATCATTAATTTATTAATTTGAGCTTTCTTCTCTTTGTTAGCGTGTCTAATGGTTTATCTATTTTGTTTACTTTTCAAAGAACCAACTTTTTGTTTTATCAATTTTTTGAATTTTCTTGTTTCAATTTCATTGCTTTCAATTCTGATTTAATTATTTCCTGTCTTCTATTACTTTTGGTGGTGTTCTGTTCTTTTTCTAGGGTTTTGAACTGTAATTTTAGGTCATCTAGTTGTTGACTTTTTATTCTTTTCTTGAATGTGCTCCATGCAATAAATTTTCCTCTTAGTACTGCTTTCATAATGTGCCAGAGATCTTGATATGTTGTGTAATCATTCTCATTTATGTCTAAGAATTTTTTATCTCCCCCCTGATGTTTTCTGTTATCGTATCTTTATTCAATAGCATATTACTTAGTCTCCAGGAGTTGGAGTGGTTTCTGTTTTTTGTCATGATTTCTAATTTTATTTCATTATGATTACAAGGTAGTATCTCTATTTTTTGCATTTGCTAAGGGCTACTTCTTAGCATAACAATATGGTCTAGTTAGAGAAGGATCCATGAGCTGCTGAGAAAAAGTTGGTTTTTTGCTCATTGATGGATGCATATTCTATATATCATATATGTCTTTTAAGTGTAAGTTACTGTTGTGTTATTGAATTCTTTGGTTTCTTGTTTAGCTTTTGTTTGGAAAATCTATCCTGTCAGGACAGCATAAAGTCATCCACAGCACATGAAACACTGGGGCTGCCTCCTCCCCAGATGAGTCTTGCTAATCGATATATGCTGAAATGCCTGTTCAAACATTTGTGCTCTTCTCTTATTTTATATTTTTCTCTAAACATGGTTTTGGAGGCCTCATGTTTTGGTAATTTTTTTTGTGTGTTCTTGAGGATCAAACCCAGGGCCTTGTGCATGCAAGGTAGCCACTTTAGATTCGAGCTATATTCCCAGCCCATGCTTTGTCATGCGTAGTAACTTTTTCTATTGTTTCAAACCACCCCAGCACAAACTATGTGGAATTTTAGCCTGTAAATATTTTAGTTTTTATTTTTTTATATATTAATTTAATTGAGGTTTCCATTCTCTCCCGAAATATCTAATTTTTTATTTGTTATCATAATTTTATTAACCTTCACATATTGATAATGGTAGTGATAAAGAAATATCTTCTGATGCAAACACCTGGAAAAATCACTGGGTCTTACTTACACTGATTTTACATTGTTTTACTTCAGGTCACAGGGCTCCATTTTATCTTTATTGCTTTATATAACTTCATATATAATACAGAGGAAACTAAGCCTAATTTTTTCGCTGTTTTGCTCAGAGAAAGTGCAGGCTTCCCCCAATCTCCATTGGTAAGAATGAGGACTGGTCACACAGGTTCCTCAGAGCAGACTCCCAGGTCAAGCCTGCCTAAGCTCTGTGTTCAATCAGCCTATGATCTCCTCAAGCTGTGACCTTCAACTCTGCCTCCACTTCTTCACTTTTCATTTCATTTCAGATTGATTTTAGTATTTTATTCTGAGACTGAATCACAAAACTGCCAATGTGGAAATGATGGCATATAAAACCAACACTACCCAGAAACTAGGTGCTCCAAATGGGAACAAGCTAGAGAAGAGAGACCCATCATACACTATAGCGATGAGGATCCTCAGAGCCACTGGCAAAACATGGGAGGGTGCCAGGAATCCCTCACCCCAAAGTACAGGCACTGTAATTTGTGGAATGGTTTTGGACTAATTTCATTTTAGGATTAGGATTAGAATAACTGGTGTTGACATCATGATAGGGGACACAATTCCAATTAACATCTCTCTTGAGATATGTCCAGGGAACTTAGAAAAATGTTTGGAGCCCAGCTCTCCAGGATTGCCATTTTCCAGCAGGGGATAAAGTAAAATTAAGAGACAGGTGACATGTACCACTGGGGAAGCCACAGTTCTGTGCTCTCCAGTGAGATCTTCTCACTGTTCTATAGACATTAAAATGACAGTCCTTCAGTGATAGAACTTAAATATGTCCTTTCCTTAACACAACAGTTTGGGCTCATCTCAGCTGCATGGAGTCCTCCATTCCTCAGGCATCTGGGTAAGTGTCTCTATGTCCTCAGATGCAGAATTAGAGTGCAGATGGGTCCAAAAAAGAGGAAATTGAAACCAACTAGTGAGATTTCTGGTAGCAGCACACTCCTCATTTCCAGTCCTCTTACTCAGTCAGAGGACTGTGTTCTGTATGGTGCAATGAGGATACATTCTTCCAAGAATGTATGTTTCTTTAATTTATATCCTAAAGTTGTCAATTTTTTCATAGAAAATATCAATTAATTTTAGTTTTCCATTTTTTTCTAAATTGAATCACTTCCAGTTAGACAACTTACATATTGCTTGTCAACTAGAGATTTTAAAGTTTTTAAACATTTATATACATATTATCAGGTAAACCATGAGTTTTAATTTAAAATTTTTTACTTAGAATTTTGCATCATAATAGAACTATTATTAATGTGGCCAACTGCTATAGTTTGAGTAATTATAAGTTTTGAATTCTTTAAAAGAAAATGACATTCTATGTACAAAACCTCATTTCATAGAAGGGAATTGCACATTGCTATAAACTACTTGTGTGTTTTGGTGAAGTCTTTGTACCCAATTTGATTTCACCAATTATAAACTCACTTTCCTTTTACTCTCACAAAATTTCAAATGAGATGTCCTTGAGAAGAAGTTGTGGAAGTACATGTAATATTTTCAGAAATCAAATGAATGAGCTGGTTCTTTCACATTCCTGGATTTCAAACACACAGGTATAAATTTTTTGAGGGTTTGGGGGAAGAATATTTGTGTCCTTTAGTCTTTGAAGCTTTAGTCACTAAAAAATGGACCTTTACAATTTCTGTACCAATGGAAATATCTGAATCTGAGTTTTTTTTAGAGTAACATGTAAAGCACTCAAATACCATCCTGTCCTGCTCACTGTTCCTAACTTTCAGACTTTTTCCCAAACTCAATGTTTATGTCGTAAGCATGAAGAGATAAATGTCAACCTGTCTCATTTTTTTGAAACTAAGGCACAGGGAACAAGATGACAGGAAATACTAAAGTGTTGAGAAAGATAGGACTTAAATCTTACATCACCACATCAATCAGGAAACAGACTCTTTGTCAGGATTACTTGAAATTCCCAGTAATGACAACTTGGGTTCTGCAAATAAGCATCTCTCAGGCTTCCTGTTTCTTTAAAAAAGTGTTTTCTCAGGCTGGGATTATGGATCAGTTGCAGAGCACTTGCTAGATGTTGCGTCTAACTACAACTAAAGTATTTTTAAAATGAACACTTTGTCTTCTAGTGGATTTTCTCAAGAAAAATTTAAAGTAGCTGTAATATAAATATCACAGCTCTAGGTATGAACCATGAGCTGTATTGTACACCCTAAAACTTTACAAAAGTAATCTATAATACTTTCCTCTATTTCTCACACATACCTATCATTCATTTGCCCAGCATTGTTCAGAGTTTTGCTAATCATGCTGCTCGAGTTCATGTATTTTATGTCAGATGTGCCTGCAGAACTGACATTTGTTAGTGATGGTTTTTCCTCCTTTAAAGTGCCAGCCATTGATCCCTGGTACACTTCATAGATTTTCAACACAAGTAATTGTACAAGGTAGAGAGTGCTGCCTTTATGAGCCTCAGTCCCAGACAATTGTTTGAAGCAGAACCAGTGTCACCTCCCAGATCCCCTTTGTCCATTATTGCCTTGGTGAATAGAAGAGGAGAATGGAAGGATTGGCAACAGTGGATAAGCTGAGCTGGGTGACAATGACAATCCAAAGCATGTGAGGCTGTACTTGCATAGCTAACTGATGAGTATATAATTGGATTTGTCTGCCTTCTCATTCCTAACAGAGAGACAACATGATGCTCACACTGCAGATAAATGAAGAGATGTGTGCTCCCTTCAATTCTTTACCCTGGAATCTTCCCACCAGGAGGTCCTAAAAATCTAATTTGCAATAGGTTCTGCAGAGGGGTGTCCTCCTCCTGTAATTCTTTCTACTTCTCTGCTAAAGTGCAGCTCATGTCCACTGCCTGAGCTGTTTCTACTCATTTGTGAAACATGAATAATGATGCATGTACATACAGTTGCCCAGGATTTTGGCAATGGTAGGATGTCACAATATCTAACATGACTGCTTCCTTGACCCAGATAATAAAAGTCTTATCCATGAGATTCCCCCCAGTCTTTACTATCATCATCTCTAAAAAACCAAAGTTCTTTTTTTTTATTTTTACATTTCTTTTTCTCATGTATGATCAAATTTTTTATGTTCTCACTTTTTCCTTCTTCTTATCGTCTGAGTTCTTCAAATGTGACCTGTATCAGAAATTCATGCTAGATTCACAGTGATTCCTATGTTCTTACACACAGAATATCTAATCTGGGGGAAGCTTCATTTCTCCTGTAAGATAAATATAATATCAGTGCCTGGTACAAAAGGGCATCCAGGAACCAAGCTGACAGCATCACTCCTAAGATCATTTTTTGAGGAGGGATTCTCAAATTACCCCACTGTTTTCAGAGAACTTGTGTTTCCTCCCCTGATCTCCTAGACTGTGTTGTGTCAGGCATGATCACAATGGAGTACAGCTGGGAAGTGATGTGCCACACAATTTCTCTTAGTTCATCATTATGAATGGTTCCCCTTCCCCAGGATGCTTTCTAACAATGGTATGTCAGCATGGAAATTATAATAGACCTTTCTTTACCATATACGCTGATATATTTACATAAATTCAATCATATGTACTTTATATGCATTATTTAGAAATATGATTGTGGTTCAAAATTTGAGATAGAAGTATGACTAGAAAAGTATTTTTCTGTGGTTTCTCCTGTCACCATATAAAAGATTAGGTGTGCTTAAGATTGCATCAAAATATGTCCCTTTCTTGCATGGATATATCAAGAAAGAGTCTAAGTTTTTGCTGTTACTAATATAGAAATTCACTTTCAGAAAACAATTTTTCAGTGGTTTTTAAACAGTGGACAAACAAATCCATGAATTCCTGATTAAGATTGCAAACTCATGGCATCTGTACATTCCCACTTGTCATTACTACTGTTTGTATGACTGCTGTTTCCAGGATCACACAGAATTTAATTTAATTCAAAGGCCTTGAGACACAAGGAATGAAAACCTGTCATTCAATGAGCATTAAATACTTTGCTTTTGTAAGGCTCAAATGTTTAAAGTGAATTGAAACAGATCATGTGTATTCCAAAATTAATGATAGAATGAATATTTTTTGTTTTGTTTTATAAAATACATCTTTCCTTTTGGTCAGAGAAGGCAATTTTAAAACCTTTGTTTTGTACCAAGGATTGATGCCAGGGTTGTCAACCACTGAGCCACATCTCCAGATCATTTTTTGTTTTATTATGAGTCAAGGTCTCTCTTAGTTGCTTAGGGCCTTGCTAAGTTATGGAGGCTGGCTTTGAACTTCTAATCCTGCAGTCTCAAAATCCTCAGTAAGCATAATTACAGGCATATGCCACTGTGCTTGGCCTAATGCAATCTTCAAGGCTATTTATTGCATGCTAATAGCGGATCCACTTAACTTATACTGCACATAAAAATGCACATAAAATATTTGACTGATATGAAATAAATTTTTAAGAATGGGCATATGCCATTTATTTGTACATAAATATCACAAAATAAGGTAACTGTACTGCTAGTGATCAAATGTGACCCATAAAATCTTGGACACATATCAAAATTTGATTTGTATCATTCTATTCTTTTTTCTGGAATTATCATGGGAGATGACCCCAAAACATTGAATGAGTGAAAGAAGAAAATTGTGTGAGTTTACCTCATCATTACTTAGTGAAAAGATTGTTATCCTGGTAGTGGCAGAGAGTTTTCATTTTGCACAAATACTGAATGTTGTCACTCATGTACTTGAAGCTAAAATAGTGGATCACACAGAAGCTAAAAACAGAAAATCTTCCCAGATCTATAAGAAAGGAAATGAGATAGACAGGTGGGTAAGGAGTGGCAAAATCTAAGAGGGGAAAGTAACTCAGGTTTTATAGTCCAATAGGGTGAATATGGTCCATAATAAATACTTATACAATTCAAAATATCCAGAGAAGAGTTTACAGGTTTCAAAAATAAAGATGATAATATTTGAGAAGATGGAAAATTACCCTGATTTACTAAACACTGTATGCACAATTTGAATTATAATGCTGGGTCTCATATCCAAGTACAAATAATAGATTACTACTAAAACTCAAAATAAATAAAAATTAACTGTTCAATGTTTTAACCAAGTATCTACATCACTATGGATTTTTAAGTGGGATTCCATGTTAATGAATATTTAACTTTTCTCACTTCTCTTAGTTTCTTGCCGTATAGATCTATATGCTCTAGAGTTGTGAAAGATTTAGTCCAAAAACAATTTTCTGTTGACTGTTATTTTAAATATGTGACTGTAAAATACATACCTACTCTTTCAGACCCTTGATTTAAAGCACACACATGCCTTGTATAGAACATATTCCCATCCATAGATCAATAGTAAATTTCCATGTCAGGTTTATGCTTGGAACTAAACTGTAAATTGCTTAATTCATGAGATGAAAATAGGGATTCTTTTGGATGTCATTTTTCAGGTTTGGGTCAAATCATTTTTCTTTAATAAAAACTTTACAATGGAATAACTCTAAATCTAATTTAATTGTGACTTTAATTACCACCCCAATTCCAGATAATGTAGTTAATATTAGAATGCCTTACTGATATTGGATAACTGCATTTGGCTCACTTAGGAATTTATTGTGGTGATGATAATACCAGTTATATAACCTGGATAGTGTGGGGGCTCAAAGGAAGTCCTGAAATACCACCAAAGATCTTGTTACAGCAATTGCCTAAATATTCTAACATTATGGAAATTTTTTGAGGCAACAATAGAGGTAGTCTTTAAAAATCCTGAATTAAATCACCCAAGGCACATGTTTGAGCAAGTGCATAATTAAAACATGATGGCCAATATTTCTAGAGGACATTATATGTCATAAACACTTCCATATTTGGTACTTCATCTTCTTTTACTTATAATACCCCTAGAATACAGGTAATAGAACTGCCTATATTTTATAGATGATGATCAGAGTTTAGCATCATCGACCTGCTCAAGGTGAACCATATGGAAGATCACAGACAAAATTTAAAGAAAGTGTCTTACAGTGTATGCCTCTCAATGTTGGCATTAAAAATATTAGCTCTGGTAATAAACAAAAATAAATACAGCATTGAAATAATATACCAATTTATATGAATATTCCACTAAAGTTCATTTCTTGAGAGAGCTGGAATTGTCCACTATTATGCAATCCTTCCTACTGAATTCATCAACATTTTGAAGTTTCAATATGCACTAGGGGTTTAATCAGGAGGAGAAAGATTGAAAACAAAGTAAGACACTATCCAGAAAACCTCATGAAGAGATTATAAACAAGAACTCTTTTCAAAAATATATGGTAATTCTGAATGGATAGGAGAGCTCATGCACAGTGGGAGAACTACAATCATTACATCATCCAGATATGATTTGGTAATAATAGGAAATGACACAGGGAGGGTTTCAGAGACACTTGAGCACTGAAGTGAGTAAAGGGTGAGTTGTGGTGAGACCGCATTTCCTGATGGTAATAATATAGGCTGTGTTTCATTCCATTGAAAACTGTTTGAAATAAAGATTTTCATCTTCATTTTCTCCTAAGATATATACGAGAGAGTCCTTGCCCATAAGATGAAAATGACCAACCAACTACATGATTTACTTGTATAAGAAAAGCACTTTTCTTTGAAGTTGGCCTTGGGATCTCAGCCAACACCATTCTTCTTCTCTTCCACATCTGCAAATTCTTTATTCAGCACAGCCTGAAAACCACTGACCTGATTATTGGTGTCTTAACCCTAATCCACTTAGGGATGCTGATATTTGGGAAACATGGGTATGAATGTTTTGTGTCTCAGGACTTCTGGAATGACATTAGGTGTAAAATATTTATCTACTTGTACAGGTTTTTCAGGGCCTTCTCCATTTGTGACACCTGCCTGCTGAGTGTCCTCCAGGCCATCATCCTCAGTCCCAGAAGCTCCTTCTTGGCAAAGTTCAAATATAAATCCTCACTTCAGAGCCTGTGTTCCCTCATTTTCCTGTGGATATTCTACATGTCCTTGAGTGCTCCCTTCTCATACTCTTCTACTGCCATCCTTAATATGACCTCACATGGTCTTATATGTAATACTGAATCCTGTATGACTTTTCCAATGAGTTACTTTACAAGGCATTTATTTTCTGCATTAGGTGTATTCCGGGATGTCATTCTGGTAGGACTCATGGTCCTCTCAAGTGGGTACATGGTGGCTCTATTGTGCAGGCATAAAAGGCACTTGCAGCACCTTCAGAGTATCAACCTGTCTCTAAAAGCATCCCCGATACAGAGGGCCACCTGGACCATCCTTCTGCTAATGAGTTTCTTTATGCTCATGTACTGTTTGGACTGCTTCTTCTCCTTCTCAAGAACTATGTGGAACAATAACCCAGTTTGTCATTATATCCAGATGATTGTGGCCAATGGCTATGCCACAGCCTGCCTTTTGCTGTTAATCTTCACTGAGAAACAAATTATTAACTTGTTGAAATCTTTTTTGGGGAAGATAGCATGTACTTAATTACTGATGGTGGATAAGTTTTCCTAACTTGCCAATACACTGGATCTGAATAATATATTGTGGCATAGAATTTATGCTCACTGGATTAAGTGGATATGAACTTATACATGTTTTGCTAAATTTGTGTACTTTGAGACACATGAATAACGAAAATTTCATGGAAATGTCAATCATGTAGGTTTTCAAGATTACACAAGAGCCTGACATACCTACTTGATGTCAGCATGTGATTCTTTTAAGGTGGGTCTCAACTTCATGGCCTAGGTTAGCCACTTCTAAACACAGTGATGGTGTACAGCACTTTTTAATAAGTGCTTCAATGAACTGTATTTTGCCCAACTAAATATGTCAATATTTGTTGCCATGAATTACCTACCCTCTCCAACACTGTTCATTAATTTATCTGCTAAAAAGAATTAAAATCAGTGACCTGAATAATCATATGGACTGAGGGAATAGTGTGGATATGAGACTTCAGTGAACTTTTCCATGGGTTCCACTTTGAACCACATAAGCAACTTCCATATTTGAAACATAGAGTTAAATCAAGAGGCAAATATCAAGTCTAACTCACAAGCAACAGACTGACAACCCTAGCAAGAACCATGCTATTCTAGGACTAAATGAATTCTTAATCTTGCTTGATTCCCAGAAACTTGAAGTCTCATTTCACACAATTGCTCCCTGAAGTATCAATGATTGTGGTGTAACAGTGCTGCTGAGCACTTGGCAATAAAGGATACCAGGATCCATTAACTGTGCCTACTGTCAGCACAGCAAGGGACCACATGTATTCCATGCTTCCTTCATCAGTTGGAGCCACAAGGGCAGGGGCCACTTCTGATCCAGAGTGATGAGCCTGCTGAGGACACAGATGCTACTATTAATAAACACTGAAGAATTCTTTGACAATTTAATGTCCAGAAAACATTACTTGACAGTTACTTCCAGGACCTGATTCCAAAATGACCAGTAATTAAACCTATGTAAGTAGAGATTTAAATGTCTTAGGAGGTTAGCATGAGCCTGGACAGAAACAAAGCCTCTTCTGTCCATCCAAGTCCAGTCTTTTTCTCTATATCCTATATGAGACCAATATGTGATTCCATGTCCTTTTTCCATTCTGACTTGGCAGTTATCTAAAGAGCAGAGGTGAGGCTGATTTACTTACCACCTCTATTGCCATCTCTACCCAACTTAGGAATTGGGTCTTAATCACTGAGCTGCCAAGATCCTAAAATTCTTGTAGGTTTGGGTTGATAAACACTCAGCTGTCACATTCAGTCCTAAACCCCAGGGCAGTTGCAAATAAGTCACCCATCAGATTCAAAGACAAACTCTCTCATCAAGAATGCAGGAAGTACAGGAAAAGATGCACTGAGGCCTATTCTTCAGGCACTTATGTGATACCCTCAGCAACGAAAGGGCATAACTTTTAACTATGGTCTGAATGTTTTTATTCTCAAAACTTTTTGTTGAAATCCATACCCTAGGTGATGATATGAATTGAGGTCCTGGAGGTTATTTGATCATGGATGTGAAGCCAAATGGGTAGAATTATTGTCCTTTATGAAATCCTAGCCATCAAAGACTTCTCATCTCATCCAGTGTGGACACAGAGAGATGATGCACTGCCTTATTTGATCAGGGTGCTATAATAAATTATATTAGACTGGGTGGTTTTTAAGCCACAGACACTTATTTTTTACATTGTGGAAGATCAAGATATCAGGAGATTCAATATCTGGTGAGGGCATGTCAAATGGTAGGAAGCTTCTGGCTGTGTTCTAAAGTGGAAGAAGGGACCGGATTCACTCTGGGACCTTCTTCATAAGGATACTTATTCCACTGATGAAGGCTCCAGTCTCATGATGTCATCACCTGCCCTCTTAATACCATCACCTTGGAGGGGAGGAGTTCAATTACCCCTAGGTAATTAGGGGGACAAAAACCTTCAAATTAAAGCTGTCTAAGAAGAAGCAGCTCCTCACCAGACACTAAATATGCTGAAGACTTCACCTTGGACATCCTAGCTTCCAGAAGTACACAAATGAATTTCTGCTGTTTATAAGGTATGTAGTTTCTAGCATTTCATTAGAGCAGCCCAAAAGACTAAAATATATTTCAAAAGGCAATTCTTTCCTTTCAACTATTTTCCCCACTGTGAACACTTCTCTGAATTTTACACAGGTTATTGACTCTCTCTGACAGTGAATGATCAGGCAGGCCAGGATTCCTGCACTGCTCCTATTAGACCCATATATTTAAGATAAAAGTGTACACTTCTTCTGTCCTGCATCATAGGCTTTGCTGTTACCTCTGTAGAGGAGCACTTGACCCCTAGTCACAGCAGGAAACCACTATCACCTGCACATTCTTTTCCTTCTCTACAACATGGATCACAACCTGCCATCACTTTACAATGCTCATTTGTACATTTGCTCATCTGCCTCCACAGTTAGAATAAAGCTGCCATTTGCTAGCTGCATGACCTTGAACAAGTTAAATTCTACAGTGTTCAGCATCCCTGTCCTGCAAGATGGGTGTAAACATGGCTCATGTTCATGGTGATACTGCTTCCATTAATTGGAGCAGTGATAAAAATGCTGAACACATGATTCCAACACAAGCTCATCAAAGGTTCCTGCTGTTCAAGTGCCACCATTATTAGCTGTCAATCCCAGTTTACAACATGGAAAATGTGAATCCCAGAAAAGTGAAGCCATTTAACCAAGTTCACCTGGCTGGTGGTTTGGGTATGCAAGCTTTCCTGTTCCCAATCACAGCTTAGTGTCAGAACAGCAAAAGTGCCATGCAAAGAGCTGGTCACTGTAAAGATGCTGAGGGCAGTTTCATAAGTGGACATGAGACAAAGAATTATGGGATGGAGCCAAATCTTTAACCGTACACTTGGGGATGGTGAGATTTTACCTTCAGCCTGACTCCCTTCTCACAGGGACAAAACTGTCATGGAAACCTAGGCAACAGAGACAGGTTAGTATTCCTAGAAAATAGCATCTACATACCTCTTCACAGGTGTACTCATTCTATTCAGCCATAAAGAAGAATGGAATTATGTCAATTGTGGAAAATGAATAAAATGAAGAATATCATGCTAAGTGAAATATGTCAGACACAGAAAGTTAAGAGTCAAATGGTCTTTTAATATGTGAAATCTATAAAGAAAAATTGAAAGAAGAAAATAAAGGGGATCACATAAAACTAGGAGGGAGAAGAGCAGAGGGAGGGTAGAGGAAAGGAACAAATAAAATATTAAGGAATAAGAATGACCAAATGAGTTACACACAACCACAGATATATGAAAAACCCAGGAATTAGATTAGAAACACTTTAGCTGCCAAAAAAAAAAAAAAAAAAAATGGACCAACACTCCCACAGATGAGCACAGGCACCCACTTCCTTAATCAGATTGCTAAAGGTCAAAGCTCAGTAAATGGCATGACTTCAAATTGAAGATTCTGCACAGCAGAAAAGAACAATAAAGACTATGAAAAGAGGCCACAGAATGGGAGAAAAAAGTTTCAGCCACTGTTACAACAGAGAATCAAAATCTAGAATATATGAAGAATTAATAAATCTTAAGAAAAATAAGCCCACAAATAATTCAATCAATAAATGGGCCTCTCTCCCACCCCATAACAGTGGGTAGGGGGGAGGCAAGAACGGAGGAAGGATAGATTGTTATGAGGGGTGGGGAAGGGGTTGGAGGAAAGAAAAATAATAGAATAATACAAAAACCATTACCCTATGTACACATATGTTCATGAAAATGGTGTGAATTTACTTCATGTAGCACCAGAGAAAAAATAGAAAAACTAGTTGTAGCATATTTGTTACAATGAATCAAAATTTTAAAAAACCAGACACACACACACGCACAAATAAATAAATGGGCCAATGAACTAAACACACATTGCTTAAAAAAATGTAAAAATAATATTCAACATCTTTGGGACTCAGGGAAATCAAAACTCCACTGATATTTTATCTTTAATTAAATGTCAATTATTATTAACAAATAATAAAAAGACTTGCAAAGATTCAGAAAAAAGGGAATATTATATACTCTTGAATGGCTTGTCAATGAGTATGATCATGATAGAAATCATCATAGTGGTTTCTCAAAAAGTTATAAATTGAATTACCACTTCACCCCACTACATCCCTTCTGGTATTTATCCAAAAGATCTAAAGTCAGCATAATATAACAATACTTGAATAACCATTTTTATAGCTGTGTGGTTGACAATAATAGCCAGTAATGGAATTTGCCTAAGTTTTTCTCAACAGTTGAACAGAAAAAGAAATGTGGTATATACACATAATAGAGATTTATATGGCAATTTATAAAGCTGTGTTATTTACAGGAAAATGGACAGAACCAGAGAGTTTGATGTTAAGTGAAAAAGTCAAACTCAGAAAGTCAATAGTCAAATGTTTTGTCTCATAGACATAAGCTAGAGATGAAAAAAAAATAAAAGAATCTCATGAAACCAGAAGGTAGAAAAGTACAGTAGAAAAGGGGGATTTGTGGATGGAGGAAATGAAAGGAATGGGAAGAATTGGGGAATTAAATTGACCAAATTATGTTATGTGCACATGATGAATATTTTACAATGAATCCTGCATTAATAACTGTAATGCACCAATTAAATTCCTTTTTTTTTTTAATTAGAAAACCAAGAGCTAAATACCAGTGGGACCTGACTTCCACCTACATCTTATTGGTCAGAACACAATCCTGGCTACTCCTGCGTTCAAAGGATAATGGGAAATGTAGTTTTTAAAGTCAAATAAAAGACAGAAAGTAGTTTTATTCACACTAACTGATATTACTTCATCACATTAATGTCTAAAATAATAATAGTTTTGCTTTTTCACATAGAGATATTTGTTTGAAATATCAACTCTGGGTCAGGTACGGAGCTATCACTGGTGTCCACCTGCGAGTGAAGAGAAAATGGTCTGTCCTCCCATGGCTCAGGCACCACTCACTGTGCACCAAGTACCTTCTACCTAAGACTTCATTTTATTTCACATCATATCCTTGGAAGCAAGTGACAGCAGGCCAATCTTACATGATAAGGTTGGAAAGTATGCTAATTATTTTGAAAACTCAAATGAAATTCTTGCAGTTTCACATTTCTGACTTCAAAATACTCAGGAATATAAGTCACAAGTGTTTGGAGGAAGAATATTTATGTTTATTAGTCTTTCATTTTTAGGCACTAAAAGAAATACCCTTTTCAATTTGTGTCACAATGGAAATGTCTGAATCTGATTATGTTTAGAGAAACCTTTACGACAGTGGAATCACATCCTGACCTGGTCACTGAACTCAACATTCACATTTTTTCCCAAACTTGATTTTTCATTTCTTTCATATGAAAAGGTAAATGTGAGTCTTTCTTCCTTTCTTGTCACAAAGCCACAAAGAATGAGATGAGACAGTAAACCAAAGCTGTGATGAGGAAATCAAGACTTGAAACACTACATCAGTCAGACACATGGACTCTTTTGCAGGATTGCTTGGGTTTCCCCAGTAATGACAGCTTGGGGTCTACAAATATGTACCTCTGAGATTCCTGTTTCTTTACTTTAAAATAACATTTTTTTCTTCTAGTGGTTTTTCTCAGGAGGAATTTAAAATAGTGGTAACATGAATATCATAGCTGTAAGTGTGAACTCTGAGCTGTACTTTTCAATCATAACAATTTACAAAGCAATCAATATTTCTCACCTCTATTTGTCACAAATACCTGCCATTCTTTTGCCCAAAAATTGTCCAGAGTTTTGTTTATTATATTGCTGTAGTTCATGTGTTTCACAGCAGATGTGTTCTTAGGACTGATATCTGCTGTGTGATGGTTTTGCCTTCCCTGAAGTGCCAGCCATTTCTCCCTAGTGCTCTTTACACATTTCCAGCACAAGTAGCACCACAAGGTAAAAAGTGCTGCCTACATGAACCTCAGTCCTAAACCCATTTACTTTAAGCAGAATCAGTATCACCTCTCAGATCCCCTTGGTCCACTTTTACCTTAATGAATAGCAGGGCAGGATGGGGAGGATTGGCAAGTACTGAAGATGAGCTCTGTGATAAGGACAATCTGAAGTATGGTAGTCTGCACATGCAAAGCTATGCAGTGAGTATATAATAGTGTTTGTCTCTCATCTCATCCCTAAGAGGCAGGATGATGCTCATACTGTAGATGAGAGAAGAGTTGTGTGCTCCCTTCACCCTGCATCTGCCCACATAGAAGATCCTAAGAACTCCTATTTTCAGTGGAGACTGCAGAGGGTTATCCTCCTCCTGCAATTCTCTTTAATTTTGTCCTGAACTCAAACTCATGTCCACTGCTTGAGCAGTTCTCACAATTTGGGGGAAACATATATGATCATGCACATATCATAGAACCACTCATGATTTTGACAATGGCAGGATGGTACAATGTCTAATATGGCTGCTTCCTTGATACAGATAATTAGTGGAGCCCAACCATGAGGGTCCCCAGTCTTCAGTATCATCTCTAATAAAACAAAGTTCTGGTTTTCTTTGGACATCTTTTTTATTGTGGGATCTGTTGTACTCATTTGTTCATTTAGCTTCTCCTTCCTTTTAACAGACGTGGGTTTTAAAAATGTGACCTATTTCAGAAATTTATGTTAGATTCCCTGAGATTTACACATCTTTATAAAAAAAAAGTTCACGCTGGGGGCAGCTTGATTTCTCCAGTAAAATAACTACAATATTAGTGCATGGTACAACAGGGAACCCAGGTAACAAACTGGCAGCATCACTTCAAAGACCCTTACTTGAGGAATACTTCTCAGATTACCCCACTCATAGCAGAGAGCTTTTATTCTGTACCCTGATCTCCTAGACTGTGCTGTGCTAAAAGCAATCATAATGCAGCAAAGCTGGGAAGGGATGTGCCACAGGATTTCCTCTTACCTTATCTTTATGAATGGTTCCCATTCCTCTGAATGCTTTCTAACAATGTACATCACCATGGACATTACTATAGATCTTTCTTACAATGCTGTGATACATTTATCTAATTTTAATCATGCATATTTGATGTGCATATTTTAGTGATAGGATTGCTTGTGGTTCAAAACTGAAGATAGCAGATGACTACTGTATTTTTCTGTGGTTTCTCTTGGTGCTGCATTGCGGAATATTAATTTTGCTTAGGACTATATCAAATTGCATCCATTTCTTTGAAGCAAACTCTCGGAAAAGGGTCCATAATGCTCATGCTACTGATATACAATTGCACTTTCACAAAACAATTTTCCAATGGTTTTAAGGCAATGAACAAATAAATCCATGAATCTTGAATATTATTGCAAATTAATGGCACCTGTATATTCCTGTTTTTCATTATGCTTGCTTTTAGGGCTGCAGATTCCTTGCTCACACTCAACTTCATCTAATCATATAGAGAAACAGGTGATTAAAACATGTCATTCAATAAGTGCTAATGCTTGTTTTTTTGTTGATGTTCAAACATTTATAATGTATTAAAGCAGATCCTGTATTCAGAGAAATGTGATAGAATGCAACTTTTTTGTTTTGTATTATAATATATCCTTTTTGTTGAGAGAAGGCAATTTATTTATTCATTTGTTTATTGGTATCAAGGATTGAACTCAGGGTGCTTAACTACTGAGCCACATCCCCATCACTATTTATTTGTTATATTGAGGAAGTGTCTCACTAAGTTACTTTGGAACCCACTAAGATACTCTGGCTGGTTTTCAATTTGTGATCCTTCTGTCATAAACTCCTGAGCTAGTAGGATTACAGGCATGCACCTCTGTCCCTGCCCTCAAACAATTTTTCCAAGTTATTTATTACATACTAATATGGATCCAATAAAATTTTATTTACACTGTAAAAATGTCCATATAGTATTTGACTTACTTCAAAAAATGTATAAGAATAGGCATATGCCATTCATATGGACATAGATGTCTCAAAATAAAAGAACTAAGTCCTAGGGACCAAATGCGACCCACAAAATTGTGGACTCATATGGACATTTGATTTTTTTTTCCTGGAATTATCATGAGGTTCAATCCCAAAACATAGAATAAGTGAATGGTGAAAATTTTGACACTTCAACTGCTATTACTTGGTAAAAATATAATATTTTCCTTATGATGGTAGAGTTTTCTTTTTCCACTAATACTACATCATGGCACTCATAAGTTGAACATAAAAATATTGATCACACAGAAATCAAAATCAGAAAACCTTCCTAGATCTTTGATAAGAAATAGAATGAGATTGATTATGAGTAATGAGCACCAAAATCAACTAAGAGGAGAGAGTAATTCTTAGGTGTTAGAGAACTATAGGGTGATTATAATCTATAATACTTACTTATACAATTTGAAATAACTAGAGAAGACTTTTCAGGTTTCAAACATAAAATGACAAAATTTGAGAAGACAGAAATTGCCCTGATTTGATCACTACACACCATAAACAAATGTTGAATTAAAATTTATATCCCATATCTAAGTACAAATAGTAGATTCCAAATAAAAGTAAAATAAACAAAAGTCAACACTTCAATTTAATAACCAAGTATCTTCATCACCTCGGATTTTTAAATGGTAGTCTATCTTCATGATTATTTTCCTTTCCTGGTTTCTCTTAGCATCTGTCCTTATAGGTCAAAATGTTCTAAAGAATCATCAAATGATTGAGCCTTACAAGTATGATTTTCTGATGTCTGGTAATTTTCATTGTGTAGATGTAAATGACATAAAATACATAAATACTATTTCAGATACTTTAATTAATGAAAAACCATGACTTACAAAGGAAATATTCTATCAGTAGATCAATATTAAATTTTCTGTATCAAGTTTGTTATTGGCCTCTGAACTAGAGAATTGCTAACATCATGGAGGAGAGAATTGGAACTTTTATGAAGCTATGTTCAAACTTGGGTCAAATGCTTTTTCTCTAATACAAAACATATAATGGAATGACTCTGAATCCATTTAAACTGTGACTTTAATTACCATCTTACTTCCAGATGACCTAGTAGAAAACATGAGAATATATTCCTATTAATATTTGATAACTAGAGTGGGCTCACCTAGGATAGATATTCTGGTGGTGATAATAACAAATGTAAGATGCAAAAACAGTCCTAAAATATCACAAAAGATCTTTCTATAGATATTTGTAAAATGTTCAAACATTTTGGAAATTTTGTGAGGCAATACAGGTAGTCATTTTTAAAAGTAGAATTAAATTTCCCAAGTCACATGTATGAGTAAGTGTATAATGAAAATATAATGACCAATATATCTAAAGGTCATATTTTAGAAACATTTTATATTTGGTACTTCATCTTTCACACATAATAATTCCAGAATATAGGTAATATTACTAATCATATTTATAGATGAGATGATAATAGTTTAGCATCATAGTCTGCTAAAGGTCCCATTTGAACTCTGGAATATCACAGATAAAAAAATTCAAACATGCCTTACAGTGTGTACTTCTCAATGTTGGTGCAGTTGACATAGTAAAGATGTAGGTCTGATTAAAAAAAAAAAAAAAAAAAAAAAAAAAAAAAAAAACAAGAACAAAACCAGCACTAAAATAACATGCCTATGTGTAAATCTACTTCACTAAGGTTAATTTCTTAAGTAAGTTGGGATTAGCCACTATTATGAAGTCTTTCCTGTTGAATTGACAAAAAAATTGTTGAGGTTTCAATATATGCCTGGTGGTTAATCAAGAATAGAAAGACAAAACCAAGTAAGACACTACCAAGAAAATCTCAATGTGAGATTATAACCAAACACTATTTTCAATAATATATGGTAATTCTAAACACATACAAATGATGATGCACAGTGGGAGCCCAACAATCTTTACTTAATCCACATATTATTTGGTTGTAATAGAGGAATTGCATCTGGAGGGTACCAGAAAGACATGAGTACTGAAGGAGGAAAAGGGGGTGTTGAGGTAAATCCACATGTTTCCTGATGGTAAGAGTTTAGATTGAGATTGATGAAGGTGGTTCTTCTTGAAATAAAGAATTTTTCTTCATTTTTCCTAAGATATACACTATGTGTTTTCTTGCCTATAAGATGAAAATGACCAACCAACTATATGATTTTATTAGTATGAAATATGCATTCTTCTCTGAAGTTGGCATTGAGATCTCAGCCAACACCATCCTCCTTCTCTTCCACATCTTCACATTTCTTCTCCAGCACAGGCTTAATCCCACCAACCTCATCATTTGTCTATTGGCCCTAATCCACCTAGGGATGCTGATAATTATGGGGTATACTGCTACAAATATTTATGTTGCTCAGGATTTGGGGATGACATCAAATGCAAATCACTTATCTACTTTCACAGGTTTTTGAGGGGCTTCTCCGTTTGTGCCACCTGCCTGCTGAGTGTCCTCCAGGACATCACCCTCAGTCCCAGAAGCTCCTGCTTGGCAAAGTTCAAATGTAAATCTCCACATCAAAGCATGTGTTCCTGTGTGTCTTCTACATATTGTTCATATTGTTAAATGCTCACTTCTCATTCTCTTCTACTGTCATCCCCAATGTGACCTTGCATGGTTTTGTATATATTGCTGAAACCTGCAAAATTTTACCAATGAGTTACTTCCACAGGCATTTATCTTTCATTTTGGGTATATTCTGGGATGTATTTCTCATAGGGCTCATGGTTCTCTCCAGTAGTTACATGACAAACCTCTTGTGCAGGCATAAGAGGAACTTCCAGCAATTTCACAGCACCAGTCTTTCTCCAATATCATCCCCTGTACAGAGGGCCACTAGGACCATCCTGCTACTTATGAGTTGTTTCTTGTTCATGTACTCTTTGGACTGCCTTTTCTCCTCCTCAAAAATCTATGTGGAATAATGATCCTGTTTGTCATTCAATAAAGGTGATGGTGTCCAATGGCTATGCTACAACTAGTCCTTTACTGCTAATCTGTACTGAAAAACAAATTCTTAAACTTTTGAAATCCTTTTTGGGGAAGATAACACATGTTTAACTATTGAGTGATGGAACAGTTCTCAGAATGTGCTAATACACTGACTTCTAAACAATAAATCATGGCATAGAATATATACTTTCTGAATTAAGTGGAGATATGCATGTTTTGTAAAATTAGTTTACTTTGATTCACATAACATTTGTTCACATATTATGTGAATATCAAATATGTCATAGAAATATCAAACATGTGTCATTTTGAGACAACACAAGGGCCCAACATATTTGTGTCAGTAAGTAATTCTTATGAAGTGTGTCTCACCTTCACAGCCTAGGTTACCATTTATGAACACAATGAGAGTGTACAGCACTTTTCCATAAATGCTCCAATCAGCTTTATTTTGCACAACTAATTATGTCAGTATTTATTGCCATGAACTACCACCTGATCCATCAATACTTCTTTTACTGATCTGCTAAAAAATAATTGACTGCAAGGACTCAAGTTATCATTTGTACACCAGTGCTCATAGTAGCATTAGTAATCATAGCCCATAGTATAAATGACTCAATGTCTAAAAGTATAAAATGTATATACTAAATGTGGCCTAGGTTTACCACAAAATGTTATTTAGCTTGTAACAAAACAGTGAATGCCTGAGGGAGTAACTGGTGAACCTTGAAGTCATTATTGCAAGTGAACTGTTAGTCACAAAAGAAAAATTCTGTGGCTAGTGATGTGGCTCAGTGCCTGGCATGTGTGATGCACTGGTTTCCATCCTCTGTACCACACAAAAACAAATGAATGAAATGAAGGTATTGTGTCTATCTAGATATAAAAATATTTTTAATAAAGAACCAACATTGTAAGAATAATGTAGAAGATGAAACAGAGTGGAAATTTATACAGACAGAAAATATAATGGCAGTTACCAGGGCTGAGGAAGGGGGTCAGTGAGGAGTTCTCATATGATAACTGCACAGGGATAGTTTGGGAAGAAGAAAAACACTGGAGATGGATGGTGAATGTTTTCACAATGGTATGATTGTGCTTACTGCCTCTGACCTGTACTATTAGAAAGAATCAAAATGGAAAATTTTCTGATATATGCACCTTACCATAATACAAAGTGCCCAATGACCTTCATTAATTTAAGTGAAATACATCTGAATCAGAAGGACAAACACTATATTCTCATTCATTTTTGGAAAGTGATAAGTAAATCTAATAGAAAAGAATAGAATAGTGGTCACACAAGAGAATGGGGAGAGCAGAGAGAGTTCAGTGAAGGGCACCAAGAACAGAGAGAAGGAATCACCTCCTGTACTTCTTAGGTACTGTAGGGTAACTATTGGTTGAAAGAACCTAAAATGGGTTTTTAAATGAAATTCCTGACACATACATTTAATTTAAAGTCAAGAAGATGGAAATACTTATTACTGTGATCTCATTACAACTTATACACATTCAATGAGTTACCATAATGTACCCCATAAAATGTACAAAGAAATATATGTCTTTGAAAAGAGTTTTCAATGACCTTACAAAGAGCTGTGAAAAAACTCTAAAGTAAAAAAAAAATACATATCATGATTCTAAAGATTCCAATGCACAATTTTTAAAGATATTTTAGTGAATTTGGTCCAAAACATTTTTTTGGAGAGGGACACGGTTTGAAACCAGAAGTTATTAACTACTGAGCAATAACTCCATCCCTTTTTATTTATTTTGAGACTGGGTTGTAATAAGTTTCTTAGCTCCTTGCTAAGTTGTTTGAGGCTGACCTCAAACTTGTGATCCTCCTGCCTCAACCTCCCAAGTCGCTGTGATTACAGGTTTAAGTCACCTTGCAATGTATCCAAAGAAGGAGGAGGAATTCTTGTTATACATTCAGTTAAGCAACAATCTGTGCTGCTCAGCCATTCAAGAGTATGTTACTTGAAGTACAAACAGTCTCTCCAGTTTTGAATAAGTTGTTTCACATGAGTTCAAGATGTCAAATTCAAAGTGTAGAGAAAAACATGGAAAATTACTGCCCTTGATGATTCATGCCATGAAAAGCATGGATTTGTAGTATTCTTTTAAGTAGAAAAAGGGAAAAATCAGGATTTCATGTGTAAATAGGTGACAGTCTTTTATTTCATGGAATACTTCAAAAGATAAAATTTGTGAATGTTACAATGTCATTTATTTTGTATTCTATTACCGCATAACATCAGTGGTACTTTCTGCAATTTTGCCTTCAAAATTATGACCTAAATCAATGAAAATTGAATATAGAGGAGGCAACTTGTAGAAAGTCTGTACCATGTATAATTTCTCATTGATGAAATTATCAAAATGTAAAATGGGAGTTTCTAAATGAATGATCATGTCTAACTAGTAGAAATTATAGACTACTGTGTACCAGGATTTGCAGAATACACCAATAGTGGCAGAGAAGAGAAGATACAAAAAGACCCTTTGAAAAACAAGCTCTATGAACAGTATGTAGACCTCTGAAATCATGCTGAACAGCACATGTCACTGGGAAATTAAAGGATTAGAAGATCCCAATGAGCAGTCATAAATGATACGCACTCACAAAAGTCCCCAAAATAACAAATGCCAGATGGTTCCAGTGCACAAGGAGTCTCCTTGATTGTTTCTGGGATGCCAAATACAGTGTTCTGGTCAAGGACCACTGTAGTTTTTATCCTTTATAAATTTACCATATGACCCAGTGATCACATTTCCAGATTTTATCCAAATTATTTATAAAGTTATGCCCACAGAAATGGTGTGTTAGTTAAGACTTGGTTTTTGTCCCTGATGTCAATTTAATAAGGAGGGCATGATTTTCAGAAAAAGGAAAAGGCAGATATATTGCTTGACTAGCAAAAGAGAACTACAGGGAACCCCTGGCCCAGAGGCTGTGATTCAGCCCACCAGAAGAAAGAAGGTTTTTGTTATTGTTTGTTTTTTAAGAAGCTATTCAAGGACTGTATACCAGGAGCTCCCTGTAGGATATTGTGATTCACTTGTTACTTTGGGACATATCCATCCTTATATCCATTGGAACCATCCTGAAGTCTGAATTACTTGGTTCCTGTGGTAGGTGGTTGCTCAAGACAGACAACTGGGTCTTGGATAGGGAAAAGAAAACTTATTTCCTGCTCCCACATGAAGGACTGAGAGAGGAGAAAAGAAAAAAAAAATCATTTTTAAAAAGTCTCAGTGCCAGAGAAGTAAGGGCTATATTCAAAGCATGAGGTATGCCACTGTTACATCTGGAAGTGTTGACACCAGCTTTATTCACTAACAAGGTAAATTGGAAAGAATAAAGACATTCTTTGGCAAATTAATGGAAAAGCAATTATCATATTTGCAAGAAATTTTCATTCAACAAAAAAGAGTAGCTTATTCATTCAATCAACAAAAACAATGAAAAGTAAATGCATTTTTCTAAGTGAAAGGACATGGGATGCAAAGGGTAATTATTTCAGTCCACTTTATATGACATTCCTGAGAAGGAGAAAATATAGACTTGAGATGAGACTAGTGGTTTTCAGGGTTGAGTAAAATGCGGCCATAAAGGAAGTGTGGATGTGGCCTGGAATCCTGTGCCCGCAGTCCCGGGTACTCAGGAAGCTGAGGATAACATAAATCCACAAGAGTAAGACCAACCTGGATATCACAGCAAGATTTTGTCTCAAAAGAAGATAAAAACAAAGACAATGATAACAACAACAACAAAAACCTAGATAACTTTTAATGTGAAGGAACTTTTCTGTACTGTGCTAGGATGACAAAAATAAATGCTGGCCAATTTTCAAAACAATGGAATTCATTTTACAAAAAGTGTACTCTAATGTGGGTAAATGAAAAGAAAAATTTAAAAAGGAAGTGAGCTGAGTAACTTAAACAAATGGTGTTCGTCTGGAAATTATAAAATTTTAGATAACATCTGTGACAATGTATACCAACAGTGTATTCTAATAGGCAAATTAGTTAATTACAGAGGTATGGATTTAAAATTCATATATTGTTCTTCAATGAAACAAATATACATATGGTAGGTAGAGGATAAATCCAAAAACAAATCCACAAGTTTCTAAATGCCACAATTAGTATACATACAGATATGGCACCCAGTTCTGATAAGAGGGTCCAGCACAGCAGCCTCTAGTGCCTGGATCTTGGTTTCTACCTAACAGAAATAGTGAATGGTAGTAGGAAGAAGAGAAAGCCTCAGTCCACATCCCACACACAACACTAATGTAATGATTCCTAGACCAAGACACTGTCATGTGAAATCCACAATTAAGTTTGAGTACTGTGGAAGAACAAAAACCAGAGAATAGTTGTATTAAAGGGAATGAGAAGAGTAATCTTATTTTACCAGTGAGTCTCATCCCCCAATCAAGGAATGACAGCAACAATAGAGGTCTCCTCTAGTCACAGTCTCCCCTGTAGGGAGAAGATGAAGGGAGTCAAGGGGAGGGACAAATACCTGTCTTGCCCAATGTGGAACACAGGATCTTGTCCTTCATTTTCCTGGACACCATATGTGGTGGCTTTATCATCTCTCTTATTTCACAAAGCAGGAACACTGTGGTACTAGAATAAACAAAAATATGTAAAACAATGGAACGGAACCAAGACCAGAGACATGAATTCATGCATATACAGACTTTGACAAGTATGTCAATAGCACATGATGGTGAAAGACCAGGCTTTTCAGTAAAGTTCTGAGAGATCAGATATCCACATACACAGCAAAGACTGAATCTTACTGTTTTTTTTTTATTGTAAACAAATGGGATACATGTTGTTTCTCTGTTTGTACATGGCGTAAAGGCACACCATTTGTGTAATCATAAATTGACATAGAGTAATGATTCATTCTGTTATTTTTCCCTTCCCCCCACCCTCCCACCCCGCATTTCCTTTTATACAGTAATTCCTTCCTCCATTCTTGCGCCCCTCCCTAACCCTAACCCTAACCCCTCCCTCCCCATTAGGTGTCATCATCCACTTATTAGCGATATCATTTGTCCTTTGGCTTTTTGAGATTGGCTTATCTCACTTAGCATGATATTCTCCAATTTCATCCATTTGCCTGCAAATGTCATAATTTTATCATTCTTTATGGCTGAGTAATATTCCATTGTATATATATACCACAGTTTCTTTATCCAATCATCAATTGAAGGGCATCTAGATTGGTTCCACAGTCTGGCTATTGTGAATTGAGCAGCTATGAATATTGATGTGGCTGTATCTCTGTAGTATGCTGATTTTAAGTCCTTTGGGTATAGGCCAAGGAGTGGGATAGCTGCGTCAAATGGAGGGTCTATTCCAGAGTTTTACTTTTTTCATTAAATGCATTTCATGTAATAAATTTCCCTCTAAGTACTGCTTTCATAGACTCCCAGAGATTTTGATATGATGTTTTTTGTTCTCATTTACCTCTAAGAATTTTTTTTTAATTTCCTTCCTAATATCTTCTGTTATCCATTCATCATATAATATAATAGCATGTTGTTTAATCTCCAGATGTTGTAATAGTTTCTGTTTTTTACTCTTTCATTTATTTCTAACTTCAATCCATTATTATCTGATAGAATGCAAGGTAAAGTCTCTATCTTCTTGTATTTGCTAACATTAGCTTTGTGGCATAATATATGGTCTATTTTAGAGATGGATCCATGTGCTGCTGAGAAGAAAGTTTATTCGCTCTTGGTTGGATTGTATATTCTATAAATCTGTTAAGTCTATATTATTGATTGTGTTATTGAGATCTATGGATTCCTTGTTCAATTTTTGATTGGAAGATCTGTCCAGTGGTGAGAGAGGCATGTTAAAATCACTTGGTATTATTGTGTTATTGTCTATTTGGTTTCTAAAATTGAGAAGGATTTGTTTGACATACATGGATGAGCCACTGTTTGGGGCATAGATGTTTATGATTGTTATATCATGCTGATTTATGCTTCCCTTAAGCAGTATGAAATGTCCTTCTTTATCACTCTGATTAACTTTGGCTTGAAGTCCACATTATCTGAAATGAGGATGGATACTCCAGCCTTTTTGCTGAGTCCATGTGCATGGTATGTTTTTCCCCATCCTTTCACCTTTAGTCTATGGGTATCTTTTTCTATGAGATGAGTCTCTTGCAGGCAACATATTGTTGGATCTTTCTTTTTAATCCAGTCTGCCATTCTATGTCTTTTGATTGATGAATTCAAGCCATTAACATTCAGGGTTATTATTGAGATATGATTTGGTTTCCTGGTCTTTTGGTTCAATTTTAAATTTTATTTATTTATTTATTTATTTATTTATTTATTTATTTATTTATTTATTTATTTATTTATTTGACACGACTTGGTTCCTCCTTTGTTTGACAATTCCTTTCGGATAATTCATCCCTTTGCTGATTGGCTTCTTTGTTTTTCATATCTTCCTCATGGAATATTTTGCTAAGAATGTTCTGTAGTGCTGCCTTTCTTTTTGTAAATTCTTTTTTTTTTACGAAAAATAATTTTTATTATAACTTAATATGTAGATAAAATTTTATTTTTATACACAATAATACTTGCTTAGTAGGGTCAGTGTTATGTGAAAGCAAACTGTATGGAAGATACACATCTTTACATGGTCCATGGCATTTTCCCTTATGTTTTAACTGGTTTAGAATAAATGTAAGAAAAGAGGAGAGTGAGCACTTAGTGAATGCCTACTATGAGCTAGATGCTCTACTGAGTTGTGCATGAGCACTGGTGCAGTTAATGCCCTCAGCACTGGTAGGCAAAGAGGAAATTCAACTTTATCAGGGTCCAGAGGCAGGAGGATTTACTCAGGTCTGGTTTATAAAAGCTGTAATGTCTCTACATTTAAATACACCAGAAGTTACTTTAAGGATCATTAAGTTGGTTAAAAGCTATAAGAAAAATGAATGCTTTCCTTTTTTATTGCATATTTTTGAATATTTTTAGTAGTAATGATTAGAAGCTGAATACAGCTAACTGTTTGAACGTATATAATTTGCTTCTTACAGAGCATGTTTTATCTCATGACTTCCTAAACTAATTACAACACTAGATTTATCTATTAATTTCCAAAAAAAGTAAATACAGTTATGGTGAGCATATATAAATGCCAAGTTTCTTAGTGCTAAAGAAGCTGGCCTCAGCTACACCAAGCATTTAGAATACATTACCATTTTGGGTGCTAGGAATTCTTTAGTCTTGACTCCTTTGACTTCCTATAAGCTTTCTAGAGCCCCAGACACTCAGAATTGTCTTCATTCCATGTTCACTAGGAACCTGTTTTGCTGTTTAAAGATCTTTCATACCCAGTTATCTCCTTTTAGTTCCATAATCTCATAAATAAGTCATTAGAGCTATACACAGCATACAGTACTAGATGATTGTCTAAATGTCAACATATATTTATTGTGCCACTTTCTGTTGCCTCAACTCTAAATTTATTATATTTTTGTCATTGTGTGTATCTTTTTAAAAAACCTGTCTATTGATTAATTGGTTGATTGATTCATTTATTCAACATATAGATGTTTTTTTTATTGTAAACAAATGGGATACATGTTGTTTCTCTGTTTGTACATGGCGCAAAGGCGTACAATTTGTGTAATCATAAATTTACATAGAGTAATGCTGTTTGATTCATTCTGTTATTTTTTCCCTTCCCCCCACCACTCCCACCCCTCTTTACACTCTATACAGTAGTTTCTTCCTCCATACTTGCCCCCCTCCCTAACCCTAACTCTAAACCTAACACTAACCCTTCCCTCCCCCCCATTATGTGTCATCCTCCACTTATTAGCGATATCATTCATCCTTTGGCTTTTTGAGATTGGCTTATCTCACTTAGCATGATATTCTCCAATTTCATCTATTTGCCTGCAAATGCCATAATTTTATCATTCTTTATGGCTGAGTAATATTCCATTGTGTATATATACCACAGTTTCTTTATCCACTCATCAATTGAAGGGCATCTAGGTTGGTTCCACAGTCTGGCTATTGTGAATTGAGCAGCGATGAACATTGATGTGGCTGTATCTCTGTAGTATGCTGATTTTTAGTCCTTTGGGTATAGGCCAAGGAGTGGGATAGCTGGGTCAAATGGAGGGTCCATTCCAACTTTTCTAAAAAATCTCCACACTGCTTTCCAGAGTGGCTGCACTAATTTGCAGCCCCACCAGCAATGTATGAGTGTACCTTTCTCCCCACATCCTCACCAACACCTGTTGTTGCTCGTATTCTTGATAATCGCCATTCTAATTGGGGTGAGATGGAATCTTAGGGTGGTTTTGATTTGCATTTCTCTTATTACTAGAGATGTTGAGCATTTTTCCATATGTTTGTTGATTGCTTGTAGATCTTCTTCTGTGAAGTGTCTATTCATTTCCTTAGCCCATTTGTTGACTGGACTATTTGAATTCTTGGAGTAGAGTTTTTTGAGTTCTTTATAGATTCTGGAGATTAGTGCTCTATCTGAAGTATGATTGGCAAAGATATTCTCCCACTCTGTAGGCTCTTTCTTCGCATTGCTGATAGTTTCCTTTGCTGAGAGAAAGCTTTTTAGTTTGAATCTATCCCAGTGGTTGACTCTAGCTTTTATTTCTTGTGCTATGGGAGTCCTGTTAAGGAAGTCTGATCCTAGACGAACAAGGTGGAGATTTGGACCTACTTTTTCTTCTATAATCTGCAGGGTCTCTGGTCTGATTCCCAGGTCCTTAATCCATTTTGAGTTTAGTTTTGTGCATGGTGAGAGATATGGGTTTAGTTTCATTCTGTTGCATATGGATTTTCAATTCTCCCAGCACCATTTGTTGAAGAGGCTATCTTTTCTCCACTGCATATTTTTGGCCCCTTTGTCTAATATAAGAAAATTGTATTTATTTGGGTTTGTGTCCATGTCCTCTATTCTGTACCATTGATCTACCTTTCTATTTTGGTACCAATACCATGCCGTTTTTGTTACTATTGCTTTGTAGTAGAGTTGAAGATCTGGTATTGCAATACCCCCTGTTTCACTCTTCCTGCTAAGGGTTGCTTTAGCTATTCTGGGTTTCTTATTCTTCCAGATGAATTTCATAATTGCTTGCTCCATTTCTATAAGGTACGTCATTGGGATTTTAATTGGAATTGCATTGAATTTGTATAGCACTTTTGGTAGTATGGCCATTTTGACAATATTAATTCTTCCTATCCAAGAACATGGAAGATCTTTCCATCTTCTAAGGTGTTCTTTAATTTCTTTCTTTAGTGTTGTATAGTTCTCATTGTAGAGGTCTTTCACCTCTTTTGTGAGATTGATTCCCAAGTATTTTATTTTTTTCGACGCTATTTTGAATGGGGTAGTTTTCCTAATTTCTCTTTCTGAAGATTCATCACTTATGTATAAAAATGCGTTGGATTTATGGGCATTGATCTTGTAAGCTGCTACTTTACTGAATTCACTTATGAGTTCTAAGAGTTTTCTGGTGGAATTTCCAGGTTCCTCTAAATATATAATCATGTCATCAGCGAACAGGGATAGTTTGAGTTCTTCTTTTCCAATTCGTATCCCTTTAATTTCTTTGGTTTGTCTAATTGCTCTGGCTAGAGTATCAAGAACCATGTTGAATAGAAGTGGTGAAAGAGGGCATCCCTGCCTTGTTCCAGTTTTTAGGGGCAATGCTTTCAGTTTTTCACCATTTAGAATGATATTAGCCATGGGCTTAGCATAAATGGCCTTTACAATGTTAAGGAATGTTCCCAGTATCCCGATTTTTTCTAGTGTTTTGAGCATGAAGGGGTGCTGTATTTTATCAAATGCTTTTTCTGCATCTATTGAAATAATCATGTGATTCTTGACTTTAAGTCTATTAATATGGTGAATTACGTTTATTGATTTCCTGATGTTGAACCAACCTTGCCTACCTGGGATGAAGCCCACTTGATCATGGTGCACTATCTTTTTAATATGTTTTTGTATGCGATTTGCTAAAATTTTGTTGAGAATTTTTGCGTCGATGTTCATTAAGGATATTGGTCTGAAATTTTCTATCCTTGATGAGTCTCTGTCTGGTTTAGGTATCAGTGTGATATTGGCTTCATAGAATGAGTTTTGGAGGGTTCCCTCCTCTTCTATTTTATGGAATACTTTGAGAAGTATTGGAATGAGCTCTTCTTTAAAGGTTTTGTAGAACTCGGCTGAGAACCCATCTGGTCCTGGAATTTGCTTTGTTGGTAGGCTTTTGATGACTTCTTCTATTTCAGTACTTGAAATTGGTCTATTTAAATTGTTTATGTCCTCCTCATTCAGTTTAGGCAATTCATATGTCTCTAAAAACCTGTTGATGTCTTCAAAATTTTCTATTTTGTTCGAGTATAGATTTTCAAAATAGATTCTAATTATGTTTTGTATTTCAATCGTGTCTGTTGTGATATTTCCTTGTTTATTCCGAATTTTAGTGATTTTGGGTCTCGTCTTCTCTTTGTTAGTGTGGCTAAAGGTTTATCGATTTTGTTTATTTTTTCGAAGAACCAACTATTTATTTTGTCAATTTTTTGTATTGTTTCTTTTGTTTCAATTTCATTGATTTCAGCTCTGAGTTTAACTATTTCCTGTCTTCTACTACTTTTGGTGCTGTTCTGTTCTTTTTCTAGGGCTTTGAGCTGTAGTGTTAGGTCGTTTATTTGTTGAGTTTTACTTCTCTTATTAAATACGCTCCATGAAATAAATTTCCCTTTAAGTACTGCTTTCATAGGGTCCCAGAGATTTTGATATGATGTTTCTTTGTTCTCATTTACCTCTAAGAATTTTTTAATTTCCTTCCTAATATCTTCTGTTATCCATTCATCATATAATAGCATATTGTTTAATCTCCAGATGTTGGAATAGTTTCTGTGTTTTACTCTTTCATTTATTTCTAACTTCAATCCATTATGATCTGATAGAATACATGCTAGTGTCTCTATCTTCTTGTATTTGCTAACATTAGCTTTGTGGCATAATATATGGTCTATTTTAGAGAAGGATCCATGTGCTGCTGAGAAGAAAGTGTATTCGCTCTTGGTTGGATGGTATATTCTATAAATGTCCTTTAAGTCTAAATTATTGATTGTGTTATTGAGATCTATGGTTTCTTTGTTCAACTTTTGTCTGGAAGATCTGTCCAGTGGTGAGAGAGGCATGTTAAAATCACCTCGTATTATTGTGTTATGGTCTATTTGGTTTCTGAAATTGAGAAGGATTTGCTTGACATACATAGATGAGCCACTGTTTGGGGCATAGATGTTTATGATTGTTATATCTTGCTGATTTATGCTTCCCTTAAGCAGTATGAAATGACCTCCTTTATCCCTTCTGACTAACTTTGGCTTGAAGTCCACATTATCGGGAATGAGGATGGATACTCCAGCTTTTTTGCTGAGTCCATGTGCGTGGTATGTTTTTCCCCATCCTTTCACCTTTAGTCTATGGGTTTCTTTTTCTATGAGGTGAGTCTCTTGTAGGCAACATATTGTTGGATCTTTCTTTTTAATCCAATCTGCCAGTCGATGTCTTTTGATTGATGAATTCAGGCCATTAACATTCAGGGTTATTATAGAGATATGATTTGGTTTCCGGTCATTTGGTTCATTTTTCAAATTTTATTTATTTATTTGTTTGACACAACTTGTTTCCTCCTTTATTTGACAATTCCTTTAGGATAATTCCTCCCTTTGCTGATTTGCTTCTTTGTTTTTCATCTCTTCCTCATGGAATATTTTGCTGAGAATGTTCTGCAATGCTGGCTTTCTTTTTGTAAATTCTTTTAGCTTTTGTTTATCATGGAAGGATTTTATTTCATCGTCAAATTTGAAGGTAAGTTTTGCTGGGTATAAGATTCTTGGTTGGCATCCATTTTCTTTCAGGGCTTGAAAAATGTTGTTCCAGGCCCTTCTAGCTTTTAGGGTCTGGATTGAAAAGTCTGCTGATATCCGTATTAGTTTCCCCCTGAACGTAATTTGGTTCTTTTCTCTCACAGCCTTTACAATTCTGTCTTTATTTTGTATGTAGGTATTTTCATTATAATGTGCCTTGGTGTGGGTCTGTTGTAATTTTGTATATTTGGAGTCCTATAAGCCTCTTGAACTTGATTTTCCATTTCATTCTTCAGATTTGGGAAATTTTCTGATATTATTTCATTGAATAAATTGTTCAGTCCTTTGGCTTGTTTCTCTAGGCCTTCCTCCATCCCAATAATTCTTAAATTTGGCCTTTTCATGATATCCCATAGTTCTTGTAGATTCTGTTCATGATTTCTTACCATCTTCTCTGTTTGTTCAACTTTGTTTTCAAGGTTAAATATTTTGTCTTCAATGTCTGAGGTTCTGTCTTCCAGGTGTCCTATCCTATTGGATATGCTTTCTATGGAGTTCTTAATTTGGTTTATTGTTTCCTTCATGTCAAGGATTTCTGTTTGTTTTTTTTTTTTCAATATCTCTAACTCTTTATTGAAATGATCTGTTGCTTCCTGTATTTGCTCTTTTAACTGTCGATTGGTGCGATCATTCAATGCTTGCATTTGCTCTTTCATCTCATCGTTTGCTTCTCTGATCATTTTAATTATGTACATTCTGAACTCCTTTTCTGTCATTTCTTCTGCCATGCTGTCATTGCGCTTTATTGATGTAACATCTAGATTTGTTTGCAGCATTTTCTTTCCTTGTTTTCTCATATTGTTCAGGTATCAGTGGACCGCTGAGATATTGCAGATTTCCTCTATTGACTTACAATGTTCCTGAAGATTTCTATATATATCCCCCCCTTCGCCTTCAGTAGCCTGAAGTCTTGGAGGAAGTTGATAATGCGGTGCTCCACAAGGAAGGTGTCTCTCCTGGAGTGGTGGCCTTCAGGTGGGGTATAATCCCTGCTAGTGGGCAGAGGTGCCTCCATTTGTTGACCAATGGTCATCCAAAGGGGAACTAGGCTGAGGGCTGAGGCAAGGCCTGTTTGGGCCTGAGTCTCTAGTTTTACCGTCCTTGTGGGGAAACCTCACCCGGCAGGGAAGACTCACCCGGTGGGGAAGTGTTGCTGCTCAGTTCCCTCCTAGAGGTTCCCCTCAATTTACAGCTACCGCCTGGGCTGGGCTGCCTTCCTCTGCAAAGTTCTCAGGGGTCCAGCCCTATCTCCTGGGCCTGGGAGCCTCACCCTTCACAGATGAATCTCCTTAGGCTGCCCCTCCTCAGAAAATCTGCCCACAGTCCTGGAACCTTCACTCCATCCCTAAATGTGTCTCTGTGCAGCTCTTCCACCAAGAATACTCCTAGATCCTGGGACCCTGCTCTACACCTAATCGTTTGGCCCTGCGGCCCCTCCTGTTAGCAGCCACCTGGACAATTCCTCTTAGTCCCAGAGACCCATTGCATGCCTCTTCCTCCAGACAGCCGCCCGGTGTTCTGGTGTGGTCAGTAGTAGTCCAAGCAACTCACTGCGTGCCTCCTACTCCCACCAACTGTCTGTAGCCCTGGGCAATCACTCAGAGTCAGAGTGACGCCCCTGTTCCTCCTCCTCCTCCACGTAATCCCCTGGGGTGTTCAGGAGCGGTCACTCTGAGTGGCTCTGAATCCACGTGACCCGCTGCACGCCTCCTCCAGGCAGCTATCCAGAGCTCTGGTGCAGCCACTGGAGACCAAGTGACCCACTGTGCTTCTCTTCCAGCCAGCTCCTCGGTGTTCAGGAGCGGTCACTTTGAGTCCAAACAACTCACCAATTGCCTCCTCCTCTGAGCAGCTGCCTGTATCTCTAATGGAGTCACTGCGAGTCCAAGTGACCTGCCACACCCCTCCTCCTCCTCCTCCTCCTCCTTCTCCTCCTCCTCTTCCGGGCAGGCCACAGTGTTCAAAAGCAGTCGCTCTGAATCCGAACAGCTCGTCATGCAGCTCCTCCTCTGGCAACCACCTGTAGCTCTAGTATAGTCACTCCGAATCCAAGTGGTCACACTCCTCCTCCTCCTTCTCCTCCTCTGAGCAGGCCTGGGTGTTTCTGGAGTGGTTGCTCTGAGTCCACACAGCTCTCCTCATCGCTCCTCCTCTGGGCAGCCGCCCGGAGCCCCAGTGGTTGCTCTAAGTCTAAGTGCTGTGCTGAGCGGCCTCTTCTACGATGCTCTCAGTTGTCCAAGTTCACTGCTCCAGCAGGGGGAGGGGTGTCTTGCTGGGCAGCTCTACTTCACAAAGTTCCCTGCATTCCAGGACTACCGTCCCATCCAGGACGCCTCCCCAATGAGAGAGACTCACACGGCTGCTTTGAGTGGTCCCAAGTCTCTCAATATCTCCTCTTTTGAATCCTGAGTCCTGGAGCAACCTGAAATGCAGCCACCCTCTAGTCCGCCATCTGGAAAACCTGAATCTTTCTTTACCTCACACTCACAATGGATGAAAGATTTAAATGTGTGATGTGAATCTGTAAAAGCACTAGAAGAAACATGGGGGAGATGTTTACCAATCTCTAGCACGTTTACACCCCCAAGGTGATAGGTATGCAAATTATTCTGACTTGATCTTTATAAAATGTACACATGGATTAGATTATCACACTGTAGCCCATCATTATCTAAAGTTATTATGCATCAATTCAGAATAAAGAGAAAGTCTCAGACTAGAGGAAATATAAAGAAGGAAACAATAGAGAAAAATTTTCTCACATTTGTTTAGACAATGATTTCTTGAATATTAATTCAAAAAACAAGAAATACATTCAGATATAGACCAATGGTTTCTTATTCAATAAAAAGATTGTACACAACAAAATAAACAAGCAAAAGAACAAAGGGAGAGCCTATGAAATGGGGGAAACTTTTTGAAGAACATGCATCACTTAAGGAGTTAATGCTAAAAGTGCAGAACTTCTAGAAGTCTACAGTAAGAAATAAATAACCCAGTTTTACAAAGAACACAGGGTCTTAAGAGACTTTTCCCAAGGAAGATATATAGAAAGTGAGCAAGCAATAAAGATCCCCCTTATCAGTTGATCATCCAGCAGATACATGCATATAAAAGACATGATGAATGTGCTAATTACCTTGGTTAATTCATTATACACTGTGTTCAGGAATCAGTGTTAGGTGTCAGGTAGGCATGGGGAATGGCTATAGCCCCTCAGCCCCCCAATAACTTACTGTGAGAGGAAAGTGAATTAACTTATTGCTAAAGGGAAGAAGCTAGATGAGCACAAGGGAAATTCAAGACGCTGAAGGGAGAGTGTCCCATCTTGGGCATGCACAACAGCTCAAGGGAACAAACTAAAGTGATAAGAAGTAATCTTATCACTGTGGATTGCTCTCCTTCTGTATTAACGGAGCTGGGTGGAATTTATGTGTCAGCACTAGAGAAGAAATTATGTAAAATTCTTCTGTTAATCCAGGTGCCAACCAACTCAGATCCACCCAGTTGAGAAGAGGAAGAAATACTACTGTAGAAAAAGAGCAAGCTTCACTGTGTAGATAGGACTTTGAGCTACGTGGCAGCTCAGCCCAATGTGCTCTTCCAGAGTGTACACTTTTACTTTCAGTAAACCTCTGTTTTGCCTCCCAACCCCTTGTACCTTGTTCAATTATTCAGGATATCAAGAACCTGGACCCAGAAAACCCTGGGGACCCCCTACCCTTGTGTTAGTAATATCACACTGTGGCCCACATGAGTGTACAAATCTAATATGTCAATAAAAGAACAATAAACAAAACCCACAATGAGATATCAACTCATTCCCATTAGGGAGACTATCAAAGAATAAACAGAAACAAATAATGAGACTTGCTAGAGAATATATGGAGAATTATCATACCTTTATAATGTTGGTGGAAATATATAATGGTGTAGCCAACCCTCCTCACAATATATATAGAAGTAAACTGAAATCAAGATCTCCATGACATTGTAAAACTCCCAGATTCATGACACCATGATTTCCAATAACCAAGATATAGAGATAGCTAACACCCATAGATGAAAGACTAAAGAACATGTAGTGTATTGTTCAGTCTTTAAAACATATTTAACTCAACCATTTGTGATAGTAAGGATGAACTGGAGCCCATTACCCAAGGGAAATTAGTGAATCACAGAAGGACATATTTTGTATGATCCACTTATATGAGGTATATAAAATATTCTAACTCATCAAAACAGAGCAAGTATGGTGCTGATTAACAGAGCACAAGGGAGAATGGGGCACAGGTTAAGAGGAATAATGCTTCAGTTCAGCTCTAGAAATTTTATGTATTATATTAGGCATAGAATTACCAGTGCTGTGGTGATGACTTAAAAGTTTGCCTAACAGAGTGGATTTCATGGTTAGTATTCTTTAAAAGAGAGAGAGAGAGAGAGAGAGAGAGAGAGAGAGGAGGGAATGAAGGAAGGAAGGAAGGAAAGAAGGAAGTAAGAAAGGAGGGAGAGGGAGAGAGAGAGAGAGAGACAAAGACAAGATTGGAACAGCTGTGTCAGTGTGCAGCCTATACAATCACACAAGGATCCATGCTTAGAGGGGCCTTTGACTTGGTTTAATGCCTTGGTCCTCATGAAACAATTATTAATTTTATCTTTGTACATATGTTTTTCAATTGAATTCTAACAATGAAATGTGATGACAAGCATACGACCTACATGGAAATGTACCTGCTGCTGTTCTTTGTACCCATTCATATGTAGCATTCATGATCTGCTGTAAGGCTCTTCTAACATGCTTATGTTGATTCTGGGCTCTTGTGCTGAGAAAGGCCTTTTGCTTCATTCAATTCTCTTTCAATAATATTGTGAATTGGTCAATAATATTGACTTTGAACTTGGGTTTTATTATTACCTCCACATCAAACTCATAAAAGAACCCAAGAAAATTACAAGTCAATAGCCCTGATGAGAATAGATGCAAAATTTCTGAATGCAATGCCAGTGAATTGAACATAGCAGCATATAAAATATTATACACCATGTTTAAGTGGGACTGACCCTGTGAATGCAAGGATGGACCCACATATAACAATAAGTAAATGTAAAGCTTTGAATGAAGAGAATGAAGAACAAAAACCATAGAATTATCCCGATAAGTTCAGAAACTTGCTACCACTTCATCATGAATACCCTCCAAACAAATATAGAACACTGCACCTAAAAACCAAAGGCTATCTACATATGAAAAACTCAGAGTGGACAACATACTATTCCAGTTTCTCTCTCTATGGTTTCCAATTTCTGGATATTACATGTGAATAAAATAAAATTATGTGCTCAGAGACATTTGATTTCTGATTTTGTCTATGTAGGTTAATATGTTTTAGATTTATTCACATTGTCTCATGTATTAGTTTTTCACTGTGTGAAAAACCCAAAGCCAACATAATATAAATAGTGGAAAATTAAAAATATTTCTTTTAAAATCTGGAAAAGGTAAGTATGTCCACTCTAACCACACCTAATTATTACAGCACTAGAAATATTAGCCAGAATAGTTACTGAAGAAATATAAAGGGGATTAAAAAGAGAAAAGAAGGCAAATTTTCACTCTTTAGAGATGACATATTCCTATGATTAAAATATTCATAAAGCTCCACCAAAAGACTATTAGAGGTAACAAGATCAGCCAAGTTGTAGGTTATGAAATAAACATACAATAACCAATATTTTTACAAGCCAACAATGAATCTCTTAAAAAATTAAATCAGGAAAATAATCCCATTAAAAAGAGTCTCAAAAAAAATACCTATGAGAAAATCTTACCATTTAAATGAAAGACCTGTCATTCTGGGTGACTGACATCTGAGGTTCTCACACCACTTGCTCATGTCTAAGATACAATTTACAGCAGCTGGAGAAATTACCTCCAAGCTCAGCCATGGCTCATACAGGTTCTGTGATGGAATTGTCCTTAATAGTGAGAATGGACCAGCTGCAAATTCACACATGACTTGGGTGAGAGAGGTGGTAGAGGAGACTAAAACAATGGAATACTGAAGATCCTACAGATATTGATAAGGAAAAATAATGACTGAAATGTGAAAGAAAATAAGTGACACATTTTTGCTCTGACCTGAATCCAATTTATTCTTGTTGAAAAGGTTTTCTTTTCAACCACCTGACAACTGTATCCAGGTTGACAGTATATTACGACCTTTTTGTGGCCCTGGAAATGGCTCTGATGTAACAAAAATAACTGAAATGTATAATCAAAACAATTCTCCCAATTCAACTAAGTCTTTCTAACCTACAACTGTTCTTGTGTTTTTTGCCTTTATAAATTCTGTGCTTCCAAAATTCACATGCTGGGAATTCTTTGAGGTACTAGCCTGCTTCCAGTTACTTTCCTGGCCAGCTCATTCAAGGAATGTTATTCCCTTTCATTTTGGTTCAATAAGCATGGTGGTCTGAAGTTCTTGCACACTCTGTAACATAACCATAATGAAGAAGAAAATCACTTTTTTCTTTCTGTCCCTTTGAGGCAGTCACTATGGTCTCTGAATTCTTCCTTCCTTCCTCAGGTCATTTGCTCCTTTGTTGTTATCTCATACACTCCCTCACTTCTTTCCTCCCTTTGCAACACAACATGTTCCACTGCTGTCTCCATAAATTCTCACAATCACTTAGAAATGAAAGCTTGATGTGAGATGTATTCCTTGATATTGGGGTGTCAAGTTTCTGAATTGTTGGCAGTAGACAGAACCAAGGAATAGATTTTCTATATGAGTTTCCATTCACAGATAACATTAAATCATTTTTACACTTCATTTGATTTTATGGCAGGGAGTACCTTTGGGGGTCAAGGTGAGAAACCTTAGATTTGTTCATTATGACTGGAACCCAGACAAAAACCAAGGCTCCTCTGATCTTGGAAAATGGAAGTAGCGCACTAAAACTTTTCATCTATATGGGGCTTATTGATCATTGTGTGAGAATGGAAGAAGCATTTGTCTAAGTTTTGGGGATGCCTTCCCTGTCTACTGCAAGATGGGCACTGTCAGACTTCAGATGGAACACCAAGATTCTCAGTCTGTTGCAAGATGAGCTAAAGCTCTCTGTCCTATATAAACTCATCTTGGAAGCTTCAGCTCATACTTTGAGTGAAAGAGGAGGCAGAAAAGGCTCATAGTTAAGCTTTGGAGTAATGCGTTTTAAAGTCTGCCTTTACTACCTCATAATCAGGTCACAGGTATTTTTCCCTAATGTGCTACAGAACTTCCTTGAGCTTTTGTGTTTCTATTACTTACTTAAACATTCACAGTATTACTTTTATTTTTATTGTATTTATAAAGTTACACATATTACTGTCTTACAAGAGATTATTATAGCATAAATACTCACAAGTAACAAAAATTCAAAAGACTGGCAATTTTTATGTTTACAGTAATTTCAAGAAAATCAAATGTTTCAAGAGCTGTTTTGGTAACTCATAAGATCAAAGATAAATCTACTAAAGTTTATCTAATAAAAAGTAATTTTTGTGGTCATTTCAAAATACGCATACTATGTATTTACATGAAAAAATGATATTGCTTTGTTTCAAAATATTGCAGGCTTGTCTTATTATTTTTGAATTTAGTCATGTATTAAGATTTTATAAAATATCCTAGGGATTCAACAGGATAAAAAAACAGAATAAACAGAATTTTAGTGGGATAAAATATTCTGTTTTTGTGACTTTCCATAGTAATATTGGTATACACAACCACAGGTTTATTTATTCCAAGACAGTTTATATCTCCTCATATCAGTAAACATTGTTCCTTGATATCTGAAATATATCTGGAATTTCTACCTTCTGAACAACCTATTAGCTTTAGACTTGTTCTTTACTAATGCATGGTCATTGAGAAAAGACACAAATTAACACCAGAATGTTCCATATCTAGTCACCCATTTATTGTAGATTCACTGAATTATCTGAAACAATTGATATGAATTTATACTAATATAGAGAAAAAGTGTTTTATTTTTTTCATCCAAAACATTTTATCTTGTAAAGAATTTTTTACTACTCCTACCTCCTGAATCTCAGATGGTATGGTCTCAATTGAAAACTTCCTTCCCCAAAATACTTTCTGGGGTCAAATTTCATTCCCATCATGGAATGATGACAACTTCACACTCTGTGTTTGTGTAAGGGAAATCAACCATCTCCTCAGGGAATAAGTGATTTGGAAAGAGAAGAGAATGGTAACTAGATCATCACACAGGAGATGTTTTCCATCCTGGTTCCCAAATATGTATATTCAGTTGCTGGTAATAGGATGGCAAAAGCTTGAGAAGCCAGGATAGACTTCCTGAAGGAGACTCAAAGGCCTGATGCCCACTTCTGAGTGCTTAGATGTCTCTCAGAGCCTCATTAAATATGCTGCTAGAGGCTTCATAGGCAAGAAATATTTTGGCATCATCCAAACATCAATTTACATGGAAGATTTACAGTTGTTCTTAAGCTTGTTCATTGGAACCATCCTATTTCCTCCTTGGTAATGGCTGTGCCAGTTGCAGTATGATAGGTTGAATCCAAAAGGTCCTCAAACCAATGTCTAGATATGACTTTGAAATACTTGCTTCCCTTAAAATTAAATGCTTCATTAAATTTATTGAGTATTGGTGTGACGTATACTTTACTGATGAGAGAGAACTGGTAATTTGTTTTAATTGAAGTCTCCCAAACTTTGTTCTTTTCTACAAAACATATGTAGGCTTCTCATTTGCATTTCCAGCTAGATTCAATGTTATTTATAACAGACCTTCGCCCAATTTACCATATCCTAAACTGGCAACACTGTCTTCAGTTCTATATCAAAAATCATAAAAACACCTGGGGTTGAAAATATTACAACAGCAAAAGAGAATGTTGGCTCTACCATTCAATGGATCCAGTATTTTAATCCAACATTTCTCATATGCTTCATGCAGCACATGGTATTTGGACATTCCACAATGGGTCTATGTGGATCCCTTTGATTGAGTTCCTTGCATTTCCCTATTTTTCCTTCTAAGATATTTGTCTTGACTTTAGGAGCATTCTGTCAAGAATGTGGACTCTTGATAACTCTGCTTTCCATTAGAAATGTATTTTAAAAAAATTGTGAAATTCTTAATATATTATTAAAATCATTGCTTCATCATTCTTACTAACCATATGAAGACTCAGGAGTTATTACTGCATTCACAGTATTATACATATCAAAAACTCTTAAAAATTTTCTTACATTAAAAAAATTGAGTAAAATACCTTTATTTAAGTCATGGCTCTATCATTCAATGTGATTTTTACCCATGGTCCTGTGGAATTCCAGAAACATATAAAAAATTAACTAGGGAGACCTCAAAACCTCAGTTCCTACTCATTACCAGCTGAACATATTTCAGGGGATGAATAAATACTGTGTAAGAAAAATTTTATGTAACGTATGCCCAGGTCATTCTAATAGAGGATCAATTTTCTCTTCTAATACTCAGGTCTGAGATTAAAAAAAAAAAAAAAAGAAACATAAAATATAGCATTCTTTGGTGCTAATTGAGAAAGAGTCTCTACCAGCTGTCTTCACAGTGGATTATGAATGTAGAAATATCTGAAGCTATTTCATGGACAAAGTGGAATATATTTTTAAAAAACTAGAATTTCTCCAGTAACCAAGGATCAAAGTTTGCTAGAGGAATTCAATGTTATGGTAGGCTTTTCTCCTCTCAGCTATGAAATCTTTAATTTACAACTCTCCCAAAAAAATTTAGGTGGTGAAAGAGAGTGAGCCAATAATAAACAATATTATAGTACTTCATGCCCATCAAGCATCTTCTAAATATTCTTTAATATATTTACATGTTTACTCCAATACTGCTTTGGGAGAAATATTATCATAGCTAGGCATGGTGGCACATGTCTGTAATCCCAGAAAATTGGAAGGTTGAGACAAAAAATTTACAAGTTCAAAGCCAACCTCAGCAAGAGCGAGGTGCTAACCCACTTGGCGAGACTCTATCTCTATGTTAAATACAAAATAAGGTTGGATATCTGGCTCAGTGGTTGAGTGCACCTGAGATCAGCACCTGGTCCCCACAAAAAAGTTCTTATCTACTTTTGTTCATGATGTTAACAGATTGAAAATTCTCACCCAGCTAGTAAGTATGGGACCCTTTTAGTCAACTTTTTTGCTGCTGCAACTAAAGGACCTGACCAGTGCAACTGTAGAGGGGAAAAGTTTTATTTGAGGGTTCATAGTTTCCAAGGTCTTAGTTCATAGAAGGCTGGCTCCATTTTTGGGGGGCTTGAGGCCAGGCTGAACATCACAGCAGGAGAGTGTGGGAAAGTGTGGCCTAGGGAAGCAGCTTAAATGGCAATCAGAAAGGAGAGAGATAGAGATAGATAGATAGATAGATAGAGAGAGAGAGAGAGAGAGAGAGAGAGAGAGAGAGAGAGAGAGACTCCCTTTGCCAGATAAAAATATAAACCCAAAGCCATGCCCAATTCCCACCACCTCCTGCTACACCCTACCACTTCAGTTTCCACTCAGTAAATCCCTGTCAGGGGATTAAATCACAGATTGGGTTAAGACCCTTACAACCCCATCATTTCTCCTCTGATCTTTTCTCATTGTCTCACTCATGAGCTTTTCGGGGAACACCTCACATCCAAACCACAACATGGACCACAGCTAAACACAGCCTGTTGGGCCTCTGATACTTACTACAAATATCCCACAGGGTTCTGCACTTCCATAAATAAACCATGAGAATGTGCCTCTTGAGACAGTTTTCCTGGAAGATTCCTATTTCCACTTCTCCAGGACTTAAATCAGAATCTTTAGTGAACACTATTGATTTAGGTAGGACTTTTTGGGTCTTCCAGATCCAAAGGTAAATAAGAAGTCATCTCCACTCTTAAAATATATGGAGGAAAAATAGAAAAGTAAAGAAAAGCTACTCATAAAATTATGTAACTAATGACATAAACTAAAACACAGTAGGTCCTACTGGCTTACAGATAAAGATATATATGGGCACTCCATGAGGTAAGGGGGAAGATAAAAAAATCACTCCTTGGAGGAATAAATGATGCTCATATATGTATTGACACATATGCAATGTGTATGCAGTGTTTTGGGCAGAAGCCAGGGCTTCATGCATGCTGGGCCAGCACTCAACCCAGAGCCACGTCCGAGCTCTTGACTTGAAATTACTATGCGGAATCAGTCACTCCTATTTATATAGAAATATTTTAATAAATAATGATTCTAGATAAAGAAAAGTGTGAGCTAATGACTGGGAGCCTGCCAATAACAATACTGATGCTGTCATACACTCTTGTATCTCCTTTCAGAACTATTTGCTTCAACATCTGCATGAAGATGAACTGTCTCAGTTACATTGTCATAAAGATGACTTCTAGCCCCAAGCTGGCATTGGGATCTCAGCCAACACCTTTCTGCTTGGCCTTCACACATCCACTGTCCTTGGGGGCCCCAAGCTCAGACTCACCATCTTCTCCATCCCCCACTTGGCTCCAACACATGTCCTCATACTTCTCACCATGGGCCTTTGACTCTACAGATATCTGGGAAGGCACAGGACATTCCAGGGGACTTCAAATAAAACATGCTGGTTTTTCTGCACAAGGTAATGATGGGACTCTCCATCAGCACCACCTGGATTCTGAGTGTGCTTCAGGTCATCACCCTTAGTCCCCAGTTGCTCTTGGTTGCCAACATCAAATTTAAGTCTACAAATCCCATCCTGTGGCTATTTCTATTCTTGCGTGTTCTCACCATGTCCATTACCATCAATCAGCTCCTCTGCACAGTGGCCACAATAATACCCAGCCTGGATTTCTGATTGTCAATGATCACTGTTCCCCTTTGCCAATTTACAGGGGTGTCTTTATCACCCTAATAATATTCAGAGAAGACTCTTCTTTATGAGCCTTATGCTTCTTTCCAGTGGATACATGATCATCCTCTTGCACAGACATAAACAGTGCTCCATGTCTCTTCATAGTTCCAGGTTCTTTCCTAAACCTCCCCTGAACAAACGGCCACACACAACATCACGTTCACCAGCTCCTTTGCCTCCTTCTAAAGAAGAGGAGTAAGATAGCTGGGTCAAATGGTGGTTCCATTCCAAGTATTCTGAGGAATCTGCACACTGCTTTCCATAGTAGTTGCACCAATCTGTAACGCCACCAGGAATGTATGAGTGTACCTTTTGCCCCACATCCTCACTGACACTTATTATTGCCAGTATTCTTGATAACTGCCATTCTGACTGGAGTGAGATGAAATATTAGAGCAGTTTTGATATTCATTTCTCTAATTGCTACAGATGATGGACATTTTTTCATATGTTGTTGACTGATCATATATCTTCTTTGGTGAAGTATCTATTCTATTCCTTAGTCCATTCATTGATCCTTTTGGTGTTAAGTTTTTGTCAGTTCTTTATATATCCTGAAGATTAATGATCTGAGGTGTGTGGAAAGATTTTCTCCCATTCTGTAAGTTCTCTCTTCATATGATTGTTTCCTTTGATGAGAAGAAGCTTTTGAGTTTGAAACCAACACATTTATTGATTCATATTTTTACTTGTTGAGCTTTAAGAGTCTTGTGAAGGAAGTCATGTCCTAAGCTGACACGATGAATACTTCCATTTACTTTTTCTCCTATTAGGCACAGGTTCTCTGTTTTAGTGTCTTTGATCCACTTTGAGTTGACTTTTGTGCAGGGTGATATGAAGAGGTTTAATTTCATTATGTTACATATGGACTTCCAGTTTCCCCAGTACTATTTGATGAAAAGGCTATTGTTTCTCCAATGTATGTTCTTGGTGCCTTTGTCTAGTAAGAGATAGACATATTTATGGGGGCATGTCTCTGTTTCTTCTATTTTGTGCCATTGATCTACATGTCTATCTTGGTGCCAGTACCCTAATGTTTCTGTTACTTTTCCTGGGTATTATAGTTTAAGGTCTGATATTGTGATGCCTCCTGTCTCACTTTTGCTAAGAACTGCTGTTTCTATTCTGGAACTCATTTTTTCAAGTCAATTTCAAGATCACTTTTTCTATTTCTATGAAGACTGTCATTGGGGTTTCAGTAAGAATTGCATTAAATCTGTATAATCCTTTGGATAGTATGACCATTTTGTCATTAATTCTCCTATCCAAAAGCATGGGAACTCTTTCCATCTTTGAAGGTCTTCAATTTATTTCTTTAGTGCTCTGTAGCTTTCTTGTGGAGGCATTTTACCTCTTTTGTTAGATTGATTCCCAAGTATATTTTGAGGTTATTTTGGATAGGGTAGTTTTTCTAATTTCTTTTGCTTTAGATTTATTGCTTATATATAGGAATGCAATTGATTTATGGGTATTGATTTTATATCAAGCTACCTAAATGAATTCATTTATTTGTTTGAGAAATGAAATTTTTTGAATCTTCTAAGTATAGAATCATGTCACCTGCAAATAGTGATAGTTTGATTTCTTTGCTGTTTTGTTTGTATTCCCTTTAATTTATTTCATCTGTCTGATTGGTCTGGCCAGAGTTTCAAGAACAATGTTGAATAGAAGTGGTAAAGGTGGGCATACATGTGTTGTTCCAGTTTTTAGAGGGAATGCTTTCAATTTTTCTCCATTTAGAATGATGTTGGGCTTGGGTTTAGCATACACAGCCTTTACAATATTGAGGCACGAACATACTGTAGGAGGAGGTAGAAGGCAGGCAAAGGAGAAATAGCCCCATAGTGCTCCTCCCACACAATCAGGGTCTCTTCTCAAGGTAGTCCTGTCCTTGCTAGAATACTCTGCTCTTACTATCATGAATTTTTATTGATTATGTCTTAATAGTTATGTTTAATAAGGGAACTTCAAGATGATAATGGATCACAAGAATGAGCAGAGTATACACATGTAAACTGCATGGTTACTGCGTCAGTCCACTTCATTCATATTGAGGAGTTTTAATTCCCATAAGCACAGAAGTCCAGTGGGCCAAGGAAATATGAGAGCTGAGAGAGAGTCAGGTACAAGGTGAGTGTGTTCTATCTACAACTAAGTACACAGAGGGAGGGTGCTGAAGCCCAAGGAAGCCACACTTTGGTTTCATCCAGATCTAGATTCCAATGCAGAAGAAATGCAGTGTATTCTTTACCAAGACCAAGGATCCCTGTCTTGTACTTTGTCACGTATTGTACTTCACTGTGTAAACCCACCTCTCCTGCTGAGTATTGAAGGGAAAGGGAAACCAGGGTAATCTACAGTCACTTAAATTTCAGTTCTATCTAATGCACTAACCAACCAACCAGAGAAGAGGTTAACAGTTATCAAGGTGTAGTGAAAACCACTGGGTTGGTTTTCTGTAATATTTTCACTGCTCTGGTATGAAAGAACTCAAGTCATATAAAATATGACTTGCTGGTAAGTTTTGCATTTAGAATTGGCATTGCATAATTAAAGATGAATGTTAAAAGTCTTGATAATAATTAAAAATGCTGTTTTTTCTGTACTTTGAGGGACACTAAAGAACAAATAAAATGCACATGACATGTGAAGAAATCACTGAAGAAAGAAATAGATTTCTGTTGCTTGATGTTAATGGCACAGGTTATCTGCTTTTGATCAAGGACTCTAACTTTTCATTTAGCATGCGGGGGGGAGGGGAGACTGATAAATTACACAGGTGGCCCTAATAAATATAAGCAAATCGGAGTATGTTTCACTGAAGAAAAGGCTGATTCTAGGATCTGGCAATATATACAAAATAAGCCTGAAAATAGAAGAAAGAGAAGGAGGAAAAGGAGAAGGAGGGAGAGCACAAGGGGAGGAAGAGAAAATGAGTGAGGAAGAGGAGAAGGAGGAGGAAAGTGTCCCTAAGTGTCCCAGATATGGATGTCTGACCAATAACTTAAAAACTAAAGGTTTGCAAATAGCCAAAGTTGGAAGGATATGAACAGCAAAATAAATGTGAAATATAAGTGTTTATAAGACTGAAGTATTTACTGATATAAATAAATAAATGGCTACAGAGATATGAAGTGTGGGGAACAGATAAATCTCTCCAACAAAAGAGTTGAATACAATGCAGGTGGAGAGCATCCCTTACTGCAGGTGGAGCTTACTCCCTTCTCTTTTTCAGGGTGGGCAGATCAGTGACTTGATCACAATGAATAGTGAAGTAAAAGAGAAAAGTAGAAACTTCCCAAAGGTTGAGCCTGGCAAAAGCTGCCTTGACTGTGGATGGACATTAGTACCTCAAGAATTTCAGGTACCATCAGGTAACCCCATCATGCTGTGAGAAGAAAGCACTCCCTGTTTTATTCCTTTCAAAATTATTTAACCACCACAGTCTTAAAACAAACACACACACACACACACATGCACACACAGACACACCACAAAACCCCATGTAAGGTACATTCCATAAAATACATGGCCAGTATTTGACATCATTGTGAAGATCATGAGGAATAATAAAAGACTGGAATGGTGTTCTCGTGACAGGTGACTGAGAATAACCACTTGCACAAACAGAAAATAAAGTACAAGAATATAAACTTCCAATAACCAAGCCAGCCAATGGATAGACAGATAATCTGGTAGACTTTAGTAAACGTCTAGAGTTCTGGCTCCATCTAGTGTCCAAGCAGGAGTTCAGCACTTTTAATGAGGGAAAAAAACCCACATCAAGTAGAGAAGTATGTACTGGTAGGGGAGACACAGGTATTCTTGAAAACTCAGGGACGGATGGGGAGATGCAACTGGAGAAACAAGTGAGGAACAGCTCCTGAAGGAGGCCTTTACACACAGGGAAGAAAGAATTGGTGGCAGCTAAGTGACCTGATGGTAGTGTGTTCTAGATAACAGAGAAGGTGAACACTGCCATGAATGGTAACGTTGGACCTCATGCTCATGGGGATCAATGACTGAATTCTAGGGCCAGATAAGTGGAACAGCAGCCTCCTACTAGAATGGGAGCAGGGATTCCTGGCTGTTTTGTTCAGATCTATATCCTCTCTGTCTAGAATAGAGCCCAGTACATGATAGTTTCATTTTAAAACACAAAGAGGGATGTTTTTATATATAAAACTAAACAAAGAGTCAAAACCCAGACCCCTTCCCCATCCATGCTAAACTGCCTTTTAGAGAATAACGAAGCTGGATCTTGGCCTTATAGCAGACCAAGAGGCAGTCATAACCACTTATACTTTTCTACAGATACAGTGAGTTCCCCAAGGTCACCCTGGCAAGGGTCAACGCCACCTGCCCCATCTATGCTTCTCTCAATGACCAGGTGCAAGGAAGACCCTACTCGTGGGTGAGCCAGGTGGACTGTGGCACCCAGACCAGGCTCCAACATGTAACAGCCTCACAACACGTTTACCATCTCTGCACCTCTAGATGACACTGTCTACACAGCAGGAAATTCTTACATTCAACTAGGTATGGAAGGATTAGTAGAAATTTACTGAAGCACGAAGACAAAGGACATGCAAGGTAGGAACCACACGTATGTATCAAAAAGAAACTGTGTCTCTGAGAATCACACAGCCACACTAGGACAGGGGCTTTTCTCAAAATGTCATTCAGTGCCCTCAAACTCTTCAAAAAGAGTGCTAATGTTTTGGGAAACTGATTGCATTGTTTTTATAAAAATGCTAAAGTCTCCTTTAAAGGACTCCAAGTATACAGCAGAATGCTGCAAAACTGATCAGGGGATGGGAATCACGAAAAATCTAGTGCTCCAGACACCAGAATTAGCATTAAGCTACATCACCCCAGATGCCTTCCTAGTCACCTAGATGGGAGGGAGGAAGGGAGGGAGGAGGAATGGGAGAAGAAGGAGGAATAATAAGAAGGAAGCAAACTTCAATAAAATGGGACCAAATGTTCATAGTAATTTTTAATAATGCATTTTCACTTGAATTTAAGGAAAACAATTTCATATGAAATAGAAGCATTTGCTAACTTTACCTATTTCTTGTGACCAAAATTCCTGTTTGATATAAGATCATCCTGATATTCTGAATAAAATTTTGTCTCAAAATTTTTTAAACATTGGTGGGGTTGTAGGTCAGTGGTACAGTGTTTGTGAGGTCTGGGGTTTGATCCTCAGCACCACCTAAAAGATAAAATAAAAGGATTGCATCCACCTGTAACTTAAAAATATTTTTAAAAATTTTTACAAAGGGAAACTTTCTTCCCTTGGATATTTGATGGGCTGACAGATCTGACTCCATGAGAATGTTATAGACCAGACTGTAAGGGAAATGACTAAACAGACTCCATTTTGTTCTGAGAATACATGGTATGTATGAAATAATCTTCTTCCATGGGAACACCCTGCCTCTGTGCCCATCTTCAGTTACTTAGTGTGACATGTTTAACAATATGGAATGACAATTCGTATGTAAAGAAAAATTGCTCTCTTCTGATTCCTACTGCTCCTAAACAATGTACCATGTGAAGAGTGATTGTGTGGATGTTAGTAACCATTCTTTAGTTTGTACCTGAGTAAGGGCCATTTTGATGCACTTCTGCCTCTGTTGATGATCTCATGATGTTAGTTTGTTATTTTGAATCATAGCAACAGACACTTATGATTGATGTGATTTTTGGTATAAGAACCCCTACAACCCTATGGTCAGAGCTGGTCTCCCAATAGTAATTTTGTGGGCCATTGTGTGAGACAGTCAGCCAGCTGGCTTCATAAAGACTCATATTTCGACTTCTCAGTGGTAATTGGTATGTTCTTAAGTTGTGTCCAATACAGATATTTCACAAATGCTTTTCTGATATAAGATCACCCTGCTATTATGGTAAAAATTTTGTTTCAAAATAAATTTTTTAAAAATATTTTAAGATAGGGTTGGGCATGTGGTTCAGTGGTTAAACATCCTTGGGTTCAATTCTTGGTACAAAAAACAAAACCTAAAAGAAATTATTATCTTTATTCTTAAAGTTCATATTTCAAATATAGCACTTATTTTTCTCTGTCGAAACAGAAGAAAATATTAAGTTCCTCATGATTGTTCCATGTTCCCACACAATATTTTGGCATCAGGCTATTGTTTTATGCCAAGAGCCATAATCTACCTGCCACCTCCCTTCCCTTGGAAAATTCACAGAAATCCTAGGTTTATGGAAGTTATCTCTCACCTCCAGTCCTGGTACTCTGGCTTCTCCTTTTCTGTTTATTTTGATTCGAGTCTTAACTTTGGTGCAACCACACTTTATAGATGGGAACAACAAGGTTTGCTTCAAAGCCCCTTTCCCATGGCCCATCAGTGAAGGAATTGAGATTCAGACCAATGTTGGCCTGTAGTAGAGACAGTGCTCAGGAGAGCCATGGGAGCCCTTAGGGATTGAGTGTTGATATCAAAGGTAAAGAGACTCAGTCTCTGTGATCCTCCAGGAGGGTGAGGGATCCTGGACAAGACACAGTGCTAACTCTGTGCCAAGGGTTCAGCTTAATATGGGACAGTTTTCCTGTGGTGCCTCCATTCCATCCCCAGAGACCTGACAAAGGAATTGGTGACAGCTTTCTTGGCCTAGATTTTCCCCAAACTTGAGCACTATAAAAACAAAGTAATATGAGAAGAAAATCCAAGGCATGCATTTTTCCTCTATTAGAATAATATTCCTGCCAAATACTGAAAACATGTCCTTTCTTTTGGAAAAAGAAAAAAAACTCAGATGTATGTAGTCTGCGCTGCTCTGTCTATACAAACATGCCATCAGGACACAGGACCCTTCTTATTTACCATTCTGTCATCCTATCAAGACACTTATCAGGGGAAAGGGAAGAAGGGAAACACAAAGATCTAGAGGCCAAGGGGTTTCCACCAACATCTCATTGGCCAGCATATAATCACACCTACTCCTGTCTGCAAAGGATATTGGGGAATGTAGCTTGATTTTGTTTATTGGTTTTGATTTATTTTTGGTTCTTTGGGCTGAAATTAGGGGTGCTTCACCACTGAGCCACATCTCTGTCCTTTTATATCTTTTAGAGAAGAGGCCCCACAAATATGCATAGGGCCTCACCAAATTACTCAAGCTGGTCTTTAACTTGCAATCCTCATTCCTCAGCCTCCAAAGCCACTGTGATTACAGGTGTGCACCACAGTGCCCACCTATTTTGATTTTTATTCATTTGGGTGATGGAAACAACCCATAGCCAAGCACATATTAAGCACATGCTTTACCACTGAGCTGCACCTCCAGTCCTACCTATTCCACAAGGTATAATCAAGAATGAACACCTAAGCAATGGGAAATCTGTTTGAAACCATTTGTGTGTTTGTGTGTGTGTGTGTGTACATATAAAATCCAGTATGTATAAAGCACTTCTGCACCCAAAAACTACAAAAATGCAACTCAACACATGTCTGTAATCCCATTGGATCAGGAAGCAGCCACAGGAGGATCTCAAGTTCAAGACGAGCCTTAGCAATTTAGAGAGGTCAAAGGCAACTTAGTAAGACCCATCCTCAAAATGAAGAAAATAAATAAGTAGAAATGACTGGGGATTAGACTCAGTGGTCACATACTCCTGGGTTCAATCCCTTATACAAAAACTAAACAAAAGAAAAATATATAATAGGCAAAAATTTGAATAAAAAGTACCAAGTCAGCACAAAAATGACCAAACAAGCTCACCTAAATATGCTCATCATTAGTCATGAGGGAAATTCAAATTAAAAGGCCAATGAGAGCAGGCACTGTGGAACACTCAATCAAACTTCTTCCAGAATAGGAGGCAGGAGGATGGCAAGTTCCAAGCCAACTTGGGCAGTGTAGTGAGACCATGACTCAATTCAGAAAAGGAAAGAGGCTTGAGATTTAACTCAGTGGGTAGAGCACCCCTAGGTTGAATCCATAGTTCCAAACACACACCTGAACAGGTGCAAAATACCACTTCACACCCACAAGAATGGCTATAGTTTTTAAGAAAGTAAATTAACAAGTGTAGAAAGTGTTGTAATAATGGGTAGAAAGTTGATCCCTTATATATTCTTGGTAGGAATGAAAAATGGTGCATTAAGTATAGAAAACAGTTTGATAGCTTCTTAAAAAGTTCAAATTGGAACTTCCATATGACCTACCAGTTACACTCCCAGCTGAACATCCTCATGAATTGAAAACAGATCCTCAAAATTTGTACATGAATGTTCATAGCAGCAAATTCATGCCATCAAAAGGGGAAAGGAATAAAAATGACCATCAGAAGATAAATGCATAAACAAATGGGGGTTTGTAGGGGTGTTTATACATACACCCACACACACACACTCACACATATATATATGTATGTACATACACACCTATACACATATATAAAGTAGAAGATTACAAAGTCATAAAAATGAACAAAATACTGATACATACTATAAGACAAATAAATCTAAAAATATATTAATCTATCTAAATAAAATCAGACACAAGATATTACAGATTGCATAATTCCATTCACATGAAATATTCAGAATGTGGAAACCCGAGAGACAGAAACTACAATGGTGGATGCCAGACTCTGGAGGGTGTGGGGTAACTTTTTGTTCAAAGGGCATGTGGTTTTATTTGTGGTGATGAAATTATGCTAAACAAGAGAAAGGTGGAGATTAGGTCACAACATTGTACATGTCACTAAATCACACATTTTAAAATGGTCACAATTATGAGTTCATTTCAAAAGACTTTTAAAAATATCTGAAAACATTGAAGTCTACACAATGGTAGGGGATCAAGAACCAGGTTGTAGAGAGTCACTGTGTGAGAGTCACAGCATTCCAAGTGTCCTCTGGATCACAGCTCAAAGCATGTCTGATAGTACCTGATGGCTGCCAAGAATTGAGAGCCTATGCCATCAGATACCATTCTAGGTTCTTTATATACTTGAACCTTATTCTCTCTGAGGTATTATATATATATATATATATAATTTAAAGACAGATTCTCACTGAATTTCTTAGGGCATCACTAAGTTGCTGAACCTGGCTTTGGAATTGTGATTCCCCTGCCTCAGTCTCCCAAGATGGTGGGATTATAGGCATGCATAACAGACCCTTACTAGATCTTGAGTCTTAATGGGAAAAATCCTTATTTTAAAGATCAGTATATTTAGGTTAAAAGAAAAAGTGCTTATTCTAAGGTTATCCGCCATGCAGACCAGGGCTATGACCATTGATCTGTCTGAATTGTCTGAATTTCAAACACCTGTGTATCTATAATAATAAAAATCCAATTGGTGGAGTTTCTGGAAGGAGGAGGAGGAAACAGTGAGGAACTTCTAAGGAGCACAAGGAATATTTTTGGTGTGATATCATTGTTCACTATTTTGATTGTGGTGATGACTTCATGGATAAATATATATGTCAAAACAGCAAAGTACATGTTAAATACATATAGTTTATCATCCACAACTTTGACTTGAATAAAGTTGTTTTTAAAAATAAAGGAAAGATCTGAAGAGACACCTCAGCAAACAAGATATGCATATGGCAAATAAGCAGAGAGAAAGATTCTCAACACCATGACATAGGGAACTGAAAAATTCAATACACCCAGAAGAATGAACATAAATTGTAAACTGCCAACACCACGTACTGACAAAAAGAGGAGCAACAAGAACACTCACACATTCCTGGTGGAATCACAAAACAGTTTGATGATTTCTTACAAAACTGAAAACAGGTTACCTCTGGCCTAGCAATCACATTTCTAGGGTTTATGCCAAGGGGTTGAAGCTTATGGTCACACTAAAACCTAATACAAATGTTCTTACCTTCTTCATTCATGATGGACAATAACAGAATGCAACCAACTCCTCCATTCATGGGCATTTACCTATTATTAATTTTAAAAACCTGATACATCCATAAAATTTAGTATGGTTTGTCAATAAAACAGGGGCTTAACCAAACACATTGGTAGAAGAAAACAGCTGGTGTGAAATGTCAATCTGTGGGATTCCATGTCTACAATCTTCTGAAAAAGGCAAAGTAAAAGATGATAAAAATATGAATGGTAGAAGGAAGGGATCTTCATGGTAGTGAATCTAATCTGTAAGAATCCATAATGGGGGATACTCAACACTACATTTTCCTCAATACTAACACAATTAGACAACTAGTTAACAATTGTATATCAATATTGGTAACCTTATATCAGTTTACCCATGGTAACAAATTTATCACAGATATGCAAGATGTAAATAATAGAGGAAACTCTATGAGGGAAGGAATATGGAAATTTGGTGCTCTATGCTCATTTTTTTCTGTAAAAAAAGGAAACTATATTAATTAGAGCAAGTAGACAATGTTCAGAGGTTTCTAGCCTCAGCCATATATTAAGTAATGACCAGGTCTCACCCAGTTAGAGTGATGCCTTTGTGCTCACAATTAGAGATTCACAACAAATTTCTCCTTCTCTTTAACATATTTCCATTTGGGTTTTTTGTTGTTGTTGTTGTTGTTGTTGTTCCATTCCTAATAGCACATAAAAACATCCATTAATTTTTTTTTTACTGGCTGGGCATATGATGCATGCCTATAACCCCAGCTGCTTGGGAGCCTGAGGCAAGAGGATTGCAAGTTTGAGGCCACACTCAGCTATTTCACAAGACCCAATCAACTTAGTGAGACCCTGTCTCAAAATAAAATATAAAAAGTGTTGGGAATATGGTTCACTTGCTAAGCATTCCTGGATTCAATCCATGGTACCAAAAAAAATTATTCTTTTCATGTAGAAGAGCAAACAAAAGACCTCAGGGAGGAAACCACTACGCTAAATCCTACAGGAAACTGAGACACACTTCCATCAAACAAGAGTGACCATTTCTCTCTCTGTTCCCTAACTAAAGATTCTTGAGATCATAAGGAAAACCAGCTCCAAGGTATTTTACTCTGTCCATACTTGAGGAGAATATGGTCTGAGATAATCTTTGAAATAATCCACCTCATGTTCACCATGATATATTCAAATGAGAATATTTTACTCATGCTGACCTAAAAAAGCTTGACTGGGAAATCAGCAGGAAAAATGCAAAACAGAGGTGCAGTGGTGCACACTAAAGGACAAACAAAATGTGGTCAATATTATGATGAGACATGGAGTCTTGATCAGAGAAGCAATTATTTGGCAAGCCATGGTTTGCAGGAAAGATATTCTCTATCATTGTAAGAAGGTGGCAGGAGAGAGGTCTGGCTCATAAATATCCCATTTTCACATCATGTGCTCATGGATGAGCTGGAATCCACACTGAATGGAAAATTCTTTACTGGCTTTGGCATGGGAAATATAAGTTCCTTGTCCTGCTGTTTTAATGAATGAGGACAGATCCATGAAAAATTGAAGCCTGACTCACGAGATGAAGGTGTGAAGGCTACTAATGGAGGACCAGTTGGGGAGACATTGTTCATGAGGGAAGGAATAAATCCCATGAGAGAAGAGTGAGTCACATATGAAGCCATGTTGACAAAATTCCACTAGTCTTTGAATTCCTTCCTTACTCATTTCATATCCTCCTTCCTTTTTAATCTCTTAACTTCATTTCCTCCCTTCTTTCCTTTTCAGTATAAGATGTCTCTGTCTGATCTACATATTTCCCTCTCTTAACAAAGGTACCTTTTTGTTTTGGTACCAGGGAATGAACCCAGGTGTACTTAACCACTGAGCAACATTCACAGGCCATTGTATATGTTAGTTAGAGATAGGGTCTCACTAAGTTACTTAGGGCCTTGATGAATTGCAGAGGCTGGCTTTTAACTTGTGATCCTCCTTCCTCAGTCTCCAAATCACTGGGATTACTGGCTCAGCCACAGTCTTAGAAATCAAATTTCATCAAGAGGCAGATTCATTGATATTTCAATATCACTACTCTCAACTGTTTTCAGCAGAGAGAAATATATCTTTTAAATTTCTATTTATTTATATAACACTGTGGTTTTCATACTTCTGTCTTTTATGCCAGGTACCACCCATTTTGTATCCATGTTAGTGGGCTAAGATCTGTTTCTTATGATTGGTACCCCCCAAAAATAAAATGTCACTTGACTTCTTGACTGGGAAAGTGAGAGCTTCACACACTGAAAGTTTTCATCAACATGCTGATTGTTTACCATTGTTTGAGAATTAAAGAAGTACATTATTTCCCTTTGGGGATGCCTTCTCTGCCTATGCAAGACAGATACCATCATATTTCAGATGTAACACCAAGATAACCAGTATATGGAGAAATCAGCTAAATCTGTCTTTCCCATACAACCTCATCTTTGAAACCTCCTAATCTGAGTGAAAGAGGAGGCAGAGGAGAGTCCTACATAGGTGCTGGAGGAAGGCATTTTAAATACTGACTCTGGATACATCATAACTATAGAACTTTTTAAAATTTTAGTAGACTTCTTAATCATATTAAATATATAAAATTTGAAGTCCCATGTGGATCCCCAGGGCTGACCCAAGAGTCACGGTGTCCCACCAACATGCTGAGGCTCCCCACCTACCAATGAGTTGGGACATTTCTGCCAGCAACTTGGATTATTCCCGATGCCAATGGTGCCATCTTTAGTTGGGGCATCTTCCAATCTGGAACACCCAACAGAGACTAGAAGCTCATCATCAAGGTACATACATGCTAGTTACTGGTGGATCCATCAACTTGGATCATGGTTGCTTACACCCAGGTATATCAGCCAGGTTCTGAAAGATCAACACCAAGGGCCCGGAAGGCTTGTTGGCTCTTCTAGGTGTGCTAATTGACACCATCTTGCCACAGAAGAAGGAGAGAACATTTCAAAGGGTCAATAGGTGGGAGTAGGGTGTGAGTGCATCTTGATTCTTGATTGTTCAGCCAACCAGCCTGGCACTTGCCAGGATCCTAAAGAAAACTTGGGCATACTCTTTGGGATTCAACATCATCCTGGTCCACAACTCCACCAAGCACCTGGTCCTACTGGTTTGACAACCAACAGGACCCCCAGCTCCTGAATCCCCAATCTCACTACCATGTCCTGGCCAAAAACTGGCCCAGTGTTTACAACTACATGACTGGCACACAGTTTTCAATGTGTGGTCCTGATGTGCCAAATTCAGGACAATTTTCTGAGAAAAGCACACAGGTCAAGTTCCTCAGTCCTCAGGACCTCTAGGAAAAGAGGTTACTGATTGGAAACTCAAAAAAGGAGGGACAGTAGAGATAAAATTTAGAGACAAAATTATAGACCAGGAATTCTTGGGTACAAAATGAGGGAAGGTGCTAAGACCAGGCTCCTGTTTCATGTGACTGGACCCCAAAGGAGAGTTCTGGGGTTAGGCATTCCAGAGAAACTGACCATTACTATACCCTGCCAGCAGGAGTCCTGACTCCAAGTCTAATAATCTCACCTTAGTAACTGTCATCATCCTGATGGTGGAGTTACCAGAAAACTCCAGACAACACCACCTATCAGAGGAGAAGTGAGGCAGAGAACATACTGAACTCCAACACAAACAATGGTTCAAATTTTCTTCAAGACTCTTTTTTTTTCTTTTCCCATTTTTTTTTTTCATTTCTCAGTCTCATATCCCCATCATCTTTGAAATCAAATACCTTTCATGCATCACACTACTGAAGACTTTGAGGTTTCAATAGTCTATTATAGATTTGTAGACTTTTTTAATTTTAATTTTTAAAATTTTTCACACTCTATTTTCCTCTTATTCATCTATTTCCTTGGAGTCACTTTCTCCCTTTTCTTATGCTAATAACCAACTTCTGTTTATTTCACTTTCACACTTATTATGATCTGGTACCTCTATATTCTCACTTCCTACCTCATTAATATTATATCTTACACCCCTCCCCAGTCCTCTTTGACCACCATTAGAAATTGTAGACCCTATTGCAAACCTATTGTTTATGCTGTAGATAATCATCCAAGTATCTGTTTATTATGACAATATTGTTAATGTCTTAATAGGGGCTATTTGGCTTAAGGCTGCATATTGTTTGTATTGGGTGCTGTTAATAATGATCTCCCTCTTAAAGTTGAGGTATTGAAAATGTGTAGGGACACTATAAACCCATATGGGAGAAGCTGTAATACCTCAAATCTGCACTGCAAGAGGGGAACATACACCAACAACATGAGAAAACAAGGGAAGAAAGGACTGTAAACAAATCAAGATATTATATTTATACTGTCCATATACTTTTACTGTCTGTTGACAGCACTGTAGAAGAAATGTCAGAAATGGAGTTCAGAAAGGACATAATTAAAATGATCTGTCAAGTAAATAATGATCTAAGAGAACAAAAGCAGGCAATGAATGATCACTTTAACAAACAGTTACAAGAAAAAATGCAGGAAGCAAAAGATTATTTCAATAAAGAGATAGAGATTCTGAAAAGAAACTAAACAGAAATTCTTGAAATAAAGGAAACAATAAAACAAGTTAAACACTCAATAGAAAGCATCACCATCAAACTAGATCACTTGGAAGACAGAAACTCAGACAAAGATGACAAAATATTTCATCTTGAAAATAATGTTGACCACACAGAGAAAATAGTAAGAATCATGAACCTAAACTCCAAGAATTATGAGCTAACATGAAAAGACCAAATTTAAGAATTATTGGAAATGAGGAAAGCACAGAGTTACAAACCAAATGAATGAAGAGGCTATTTAGTTAAATAATATTACAAAATTTCCCAAACTTAATGAAATGGAATATCAAATACAACAGGCTTACAGGACACCAAATTACAAAATTTCAACAGATCCACACCAAGGAACATTATAATGAAAATTCCCACCATTCCAAATAAAGATAAAATTTTAAAGACCATGAGAGAATAGTATCAGATTACATATAGTTGGAAGCCAATACAGATATCAGCAGATTTCTCTGTCCAGATCCTAAAATTCAGTAGGGCCTGGAAAAACATATTTCAAGCTCTCAAAGAACATGGATGCCAAGCAGGAATCTTATACCCAGCAAACCTAACCATCACAATTTATGATGAAATATCATTCTTCCATAATCAACTAAAATTAAAAGTATTTACTACTAGAAAGTCTGCAGTACAGAACATTCTCAGCAAAATATTCCATGGGGAGAAAATAAAAAACAACAATGAGGGTCAGCAGAGGGAGGAACGACACAAAGAACAAAATCAATCAAAGGAGAAACCAAGTATAGTAAAAAAAAACAAAAATAAGCCAATATGACTGGGAAAACAAATCATATCTTAATAATATCCCTGAATGTCAATGGCCTAAAATCATTAATAATGAAACATAGAGGGTCAGATTGGATTTTAAAGAAAACACCTAACATAGGCTGTCCTCAAGAGACTCATCTCATAGGAAAAGACATCCACAGACGGAAGGTGAAAGAATGGGAAAAAAACTTATCAGATATACCAACTCAGTAAAAGAAGGAGGATATTCCATCCTCATGTCAGACAAAGTGGACTTGAACTCAAAGTTAAACAGAAGGTATCAGGAAGAACATTTCATACTGCTTAAGGGAACTATAAATCAACAAGACATAACAATCATAAATAATTATGCCCTAAACAATGGAGCATCTGTGCATGTCACACAAACTCTTCTCAATTTCAGGAATCAAACAGACCACAACACAGTAATACTGGGTGACTTTAACAAACTGCTCTCACCAGTGGATGGATCTTCCAACAAAAGTTGAACAAAGAAACCACAGAACTCAATAATAAAATCAAAAACTGAGACTTAAAAGACATATAGAATATTTCATTCATCAATGAGCAAATACACGTATTCTCAGCAGCATATGTATTCTTTTCTAAAATAGGTATGTTATGTCACAAAGCAACTCTTAGAAAACACAAAAAGGTAGAGATACTACCTTGTATTCTCTAAGACGATGAGGAATAAATTAGAAACCAATGATAAAATAAAAAATAGAAACTACTTAACACCAGGGGATTAAATAATATGCTATTGAATGATGCATGGAGAGTAGAAGACATCATGGAGGAGACAAAAAAATTCTTAGCAGCAAATGAGAACACTGATACAATATATCAAAATCTCTGAGAAACTATGAAAGCAGTACTTCAATAAAAATTTATTGCATTGAGCTCATTCAAAAAATAATAAAACAATCAACAGAAATACATAACATTATATCACAAAGCCCGAGAAAAAGAATAGATCAACTCCAAAAGTCGAAGACAAGTTATAAATAAAATCAGAGATGAAATTGAAAGTAACAATTTTTTAAAAGGACAAAACAAATTTCTAACATCATTACCCTATGATTACACAAATGGTATGACTCTACTTCATGTACAACCAGAGAAATAAGTTTACCCCATTTGTTTACAATGAATCAAAATAAATAAATTAAAAAAAAACAAATTTGGTTCTTTGAAGAAATAAACAACATTAATAAACTCATAGCCACACTAATGAACAGGAGAGAGAAAACTCAAATTATTAAAATTCGTGAGGAAAAAGGAAATATCATGACAGATACTATTGAAATACAAAACATAATTAGAAGCTATTTTGTAAATCTATACTCAAATAAAATAGAAAACCACAAAGACATCTACAAATTTCTAGAGTCACATGACCCACCCAAACTCAATCAGGACATCCACAATTTAAACAGATTGATTTCAGACAATGAAATAAAAGAAGCCATCAAAAGCCTATCCACCAAGAAAAGTTCAGAACCAGATTCTCCACTGAGTTCTATAAGACCTTCAAAGAAGAACTAATACCAATATTCCTCAAAGTATTCCATAAAACAGAAAAGTAAGAAACCCCTTCAAACTCATTCTGTGAGTCCGGTATCACCCTGATACCCAAACCAGACAAAGACACATCAAAAAAGAAAACTTCAGACCAATATCCCCGATGAATATAGATGCAAAAATTCTTAACACAATAGTGGCAAATCACTTAAAAATACGTTAAAAAGTGAACCATAATCAAGTGGGGTTCATCCCAGGGATGCAAGTTTGGTTCAATATCTGGCCAAACGTTTTCTCTGATAAGTGCATGCTGAATTGAAATGAAGGAGGAAAGGAAAAAAATGTAGGAACATTGGATTTGGTAGAGGAAAATAAGGGGACCGGAGTGGGCAGGGGTAAAAAAAGATGGGGTAATATGACAAACATCCTTCTCCTTGCACATGCATAATTAACAAAATAGTGTGACTCTACATCATGTACAAGCAGAGAAATGAAAATTTTACTCCATTTGTGTACAATGAATTTTGATTCAAAATTCATTCTGGTGTCAGGTAACACAAAATAAATAAATAAATAAATAAATAAATAAATAAATAAATAAATAAATAAAAATATTTTATATCATGATCAATTTGGTTTCATTACAGGGTACCAGGATGATTCAACATAAGAAAATAGGCAAATATAACTTCATATAAATAGAATTAAGAAAGAAATTATGTACTCATCTATATAGATGTGGAACAAAACTTTGAAAATATTTATTTCCAATTAATACTGAAAATCCTGAGAAGAGCAGAATCAAAAGAACTTAACATCAATAGCATAAAACTATGTATGACAAATCTGTAGCCAATATCATACCAAGCAGAGAAAAAATGAAGGCATTTTCTCTATGTTAGGAAAAAGGAAAGGACATGTACTGTCTTTACTCCTAATTGACATAGTGTATGAAATTTTAGTCATAGGAACTAGGCAAGAGAAGGAAATAAAAGAAAACCCAATAGGAAAGGGAGAAGTCAAATTATCATTGTTTGCAGATTGTGTGATCTGATTCATACAAAAAAACAAAACACTACACCAGAATACTTCTATAACTGACAAACAAGCCTCAGAAAAAAAGAACTCTAAATATAAAACAAACCAAAATGATGAAAGAATAAAGCACTGAAGATAGAAGAAGACAAAAGAAGATGGAATGAACCTCAGTGTTCTTGGATAGGCAGATTGAATATTTCTAAAATCACCATATCAGTAAAGGTAATATCCAGATTCAGTGTGATCACCACAAAAATACCAGTGATATTCTTCACAAAACTAGAAAAAAAAGTTCTAAAATTCACACAGAGGAAGAGACCTAGAATAGCTACAGCAATACTGAGCACAATACTGAGTACACTCCTGGAAGCATCATAATACCTGACCTCAAACAACACTTACAGTAATATAGTAACAAAGACACCATGGCACTGGCACTGAAACAAACATGAAGACCAACAGAAAAGAATAGAAGGCACAGAGACTAATGCACATCCTTAAAGTCATTTTATCCTGGACACATATGCCAAAAACATACACTGGATAAAAGACAGACTTTTAAATAAATGGTGGTGGGAAAACTGAATATCTTCATGTAGAAGAGTAAAACATGATCTCTATTGTTCACCCTGCATGCACAAAATCATCTCAAAGTGGATCAAAGACCCAGAAATTGGACCAAAAACATGGCAGCTGCTAGGAAAATCTCAAATCAACACTCCTACAGATTGGCATAAGCACTAACTTCCTTAGTAAGATTCCAAAAGCTCATGAATCAGTAAGCAGAACTGCTTGAAATTTACAAGTTTGTGCACAGCAAAAAAGAACAATGAAGACTGTTAGAAGAGTCTACAGAATGGGAGAAACAAATTTCCATCTACTCTTCAAGCACAGAATTAATATCTAGAATATAAAAATAACTTAAAAAATCCTTGGCAGGAAAAAAAAAACACCAATAGCCCAATGGATAAATGCATTGATGAACTAAACAAACATTCCTAAAAAAAAAGAAAAAGAAGTATACATACTCATAAAACATGTGAAAAATGAAGTCCAACATCTTTTTTTTTCTTTTTTTTTATTGTAAACAAATGGGATACATGTTGTTTCTCTGTTTGTACATGGCGTAAAGGCATACCATTTGTGCAATCATAAATTTACATAGAGTAATGTTGTTTGATTCATTCTGTTATTTTTTCCCTTCCCCCCACCCCTCCCACCCCTCTTTACCCTCTATACAGTAGTTCCTTCCTCCATGGTTCAACATCTTTAGTACTCAGGGAAATTGAAGTCAAAACTCTCCTAAGATTTCATCTCCATTTACAAAGTCAATCATAATTAATATTAATAAAAAGGCTGCCAGAGATGCAGATAAAAGAGAATATTATACACTATTGGCTGGACTTTCAGTACAATAACTATGAAAATCAGTATAGTGGTTTGTTGTAAGTCTATGAATTAACATATGACCTCAATACATTCCTACTGATATTTATCCAAAAGACCCAAACTCAGCATACTATAGCAATACAAGCATAAGCATTTGTATAGCAGTGTGATTGGCAATAACCAAGTTATGGATCAGACTAAGTATTAAACAACAGGTTAGCAGATAAAGTGTGATATGTGCAAAATGGAGTTTTACACAGCCGTAAAGAGGAATGAATATTGTGTCATAGGCAGAGAAATGGGTTGAGCTGGAAAATATCATGTTAAGTTCATCAGCCAGACTCAGAAAGTCAAGAGTCAAATGTTTTCTCTCATATTGCAGAAGACAGGGATGAAAAAATAAGAAATAATAATATGAAAGGATCTCATGAAAACAGAAGTGAGACTACATTAGGGATTTGGAGAGGGAGAAGGTAGAAAGAAATGGAAAGCACTAGGGAATTAAGTTGATCAAATGATGTCATGTGCACAAAACAAATACATCTCTGTGGTATATATATACAATGGAATATTACTCAGCCATAAAGAAAGATAAAATTATGGCATTTGCAGGCAAATGGATGAAATTGGAGAATATCATGCTAAGTGAGATAAGCCAATCTCAAAAAACCAAAAGACAAATGTTCTCACTGATAAGTGGATGAAGACACATAATGGGGGGGTGGAGGGGTTAGTGTTAGGGCTAGAGTTAGGGTTAGGGAGGGGGGGGCAAGAATGGAGGAAGAAAGGACTGTATGGAGGGAAAAGAGGGGTGGGGGGAAGGGAAAAAATAACAGTGAATCAAACAACATTACCCTATGAAATTTATGATTACACAAATGATACACCTTTACTCCATGTACAAACAGAGAAACAACATGTATCCCATTTGTTTACAATAAAAAATGCAAAAAAAAAAACCCAAATACATCACAATGAACCCTACTTGAATAACTATAATATGCCAATTTTTAAAAAAAACAATTGGAATCCACTGAGCTAAACACCAACGAAACATAGCTTGAACCTATGTGTTATTGGGCAGAACATAATTATGGGTACTCCTACCTGCACAGGAAGATAGGAAATATAGTTCTTAAGTTCATATAAAAGGAAAAAGTAGTTTTATTTACAGTAACTGATATTACATTATCATGTTTATATTTACAACAATAATAGCTTCACTTACTCACTTAAAGAAATCAATTTGAAGTGCCAATTCTGGGTTGAAGACAAAGCTATCACTGGGTATCCATCAGTGAAGTGAAAACACAAAGGCTATCATCCTCTGGCATGAGGAGCTCTCACTGTACACCAAGTGTCTACTTTGTATGATTTAATTTAATTTTCATTATAGCACTGGGAAGAAGGTGGCATCAGCCTCATCTTAAAGATAAGTAAATGAAGGCTCTGAGAGTTTAAAAGTCAATTCAAGGCTCTACAATATAGAAAAATCCAGAATTCAAGTGCATACTGATCCACACTAGACCTTGAGCCATTAACACTATCCCATACTAGTCACTAAAACTGAGAAACTCCCTGGAAACTTTTACAAACAAAACACCTGAGTCCTATTTCCCAGTGATTCTTGTTGAAGTGGTTGGAGCTGCAGCCCGGGTATCAGGGTATTGGTGCCTGTTTCTCACAATAAGAGATGGAGTCATTTTTTTCTCTATTAAAACTCAGGAAAATTTAGACAAAGAGAAATTGGACTCACCTGACCAAATGCATGAAGCAAGTTCACCGTAGAACAAGAATGTGTGTCTATATTTCTGAACCTTTCCAAAGAACTCTCCGTATCTACACCAAAATGTTGACTCATAAAGTTGAGGTGACACAGGCCAACCTACCTGCCACTGCTCACCACAGAAGCCTCCCAGGGAGTGAGTGTGCATGAGGGACAGAATTCCAGGTGGCACCTTCATGACCAATGAGCCTTGCCATGCCTGGGAGTAGGGCAAAACCCAGGTCAACAATGGGAGAGGTGAGACTGGGTCAGGATGGGGGCTGCATGTGAGATAAATTTTCCACAGCTTGTGAAACTCTTGGCTGCCTTCTCCCCAGATGAGTCTTGCCTAATTGTGAAAATTCTGAAATTCTTCAACTATCTGTGTTTTTCTCCTATTTTAAATTTCTCTCTCATGTGGCTTTGGAGGTCTTATGCTTTGGTGTTTGCTGTAACATTCCTCCATTTTTTAAACTCCCCAGGATTATCCATGGAATTTCAGCCTGTATAAAGTTACTTTTCATTCCATGTATTTATATTTGGTTCCTTTTAGGTTTCCAATTCTCTCTAGAAATAACCAATTTTTCATTTGTTAACATAATTGTATTAACCCTTCACATACTGACAACGGTTGTGATAAAGAACTATATTCTGATTACAACACGTAGAACATAGCTTGGTCTGTTTGAAATGATTGTACTTTCTTCTGACTCCAAGTCACAGAGCTCCATTTTGTCTTCAATGGTTCATATAACTTCAGATAAGGTAGACAGGACACTGAGCCTAATTTTACCTGGAATAATGTGCAGAGCTCCTTAAGGCCTCCCTGAGTGGGGATGAGGACTGATCATTCAGGTTATCATGGTGGCCTCCCAGCATGGGCTCTGCCTCAGCTCTGCCATGTTTAATCTGCCTGTGTGCACTTCAACCTGTGACCTGCAGCTCTGTGTCTAAGTTTTGGTTTTTCATTATCTTAGATTAATTTTATATTTTACTTATAGATTAAAACTTGGAAATACAACTTTTAAAATGATGGCATACAGAACTAACACCACCAAGAAACCAAGTGCTGCCTATACAAACAAACTAGGGAAGCTCATCACACACAGTAGGAAGAGGACCCACAGAGCTACTGGGAAGCCATGGGTGGTGCCAGGAATCCCTCACCAAAGGGGACCTGTGGACTGAATTTGGACTAGTTTGACTTAAGATCAGCATAAAAATAATTGAAATTGTCAACAGGATTGGGACATGACCCTGATCAAGATTCATGTACAAAGAGAGAAACAAGATCTACCCCATTTGTTTACAATAAAAAAAAAAAAATCCAGTTCGGATGGCATACTAGAGGGAGGCTATGTTACTTGTTGCTCTGTAACTCCGGTTTCAAGCAGAGGATATCTGTTTCTTGGTGAGGCAGTTTTTTCTGCTTAGTGATCCCCTGCTGTTTATCCCATTTGTCTGCTGTACTCACCTGCAGTCTGCCAACATATCAATGCCTTTTTTGAATGCAGATTGCTCACTTTCAGGTGCCTGTCATCCGCTATTTGCCTGCCTCTCACTTGTCTATCACATGCCTTACACTTATCCATCACCCAACTCATGAGGTTCAACTCCCAATTGCCTGACAACAGTCAGCAAACTGATTGCCAACTGCCAGTAGAGCACCAACTGCCTGCTGTTGCCAGGTGGGTCACTGTTACAGTGACTGCAGGTTTGACTACACGTGGCTGCTGCCATTTAGAGACAACAGCCAGGCCCTGTTGGACCCCTGGCCAGACTGACTGAGACCCGTCTCCAGGATCCCTCAGCCTGACTGATCACTCCCTGCCTCCAGGGCACTCACAAGAACTGACTGCTCCCTGCCACCAGGACCCCCAGAACAACTGACTCAGCCCTATCACTGGGACCCCAGACTGACTGATTGCACTCAGCCTCCAGGATCCTGCAACCACCCCAAACACACCCGACCTCCAGGACCCCTGCCTGATCAACTGCACCCCACATCCAGGACCTCCAGCTGACCATGTCCACACCCTGAGCTGCAGCTCCCCATTTGCCAACATGTTTGGATGCCATCTTGGATAATCCTGGAAGCCAAAGCTCAGATCATTACATGGGGAAAATTCCATCCTGAGACACCTACTGGAGACCTGAAGTTCATTGTAAGGTAACCTCTCATGCATTAGGCTACTGAACACTGGGAGGTTCATAACTATATATCTGTTACAGTGCAGATTTTCTTATTTCTCCTTATTGAAAAATTTTACATTTTTATTTCTTTACTTTTCTTGCTCTCTTTTCCTTTTGTTTACTTGTTTCCTCAGAGTCTCATTCTCAGTTTTTGCATGCTAACATCCAATTGCCTTGATTACACACTCACACTTTCTATTATCTAGAATTTCTGTATATTCTTTTCTTATCCCATTAAAAGCCACATTCTCCATCCCTATGCATCATCTTTGTCCTCCATTTGAAACTGCAGACCTTATTGCAAATCTTTATTATACTGAAGATAATATTTGAACTCATTCTGTTTATTATGACAATATTGTTATTGTCCTCATAGGGGTTATTTCGTCTAGGATTCCATAGTGTCTGTATTGGGCACTGCTAATATTGACCTCCCCTTAAAGAAAGGGTTTTGGAAACCTATAGGGCCACTATAAACCTATAGGGGGAAATCTGTAATACCCCAGCTCTGCAATGCTAGAGGGGAAGATACATGAACAACATGAATAACAAGAGAAGAAAATGATCCAAACAAATCTAGATTCTATATTAATAGAATCCAATGACAGTATGTTAGAAGAAATGTCTGAAAAGAACTTCAGATTATACATGATTAAGATGATTCGTGAAGCAAAGGATGAGATAAGAGAGCAAATGCAGGCAATGAATGATAATACCAATAAGCTGAAAGAACAAGTGCAGGAAGCAAAAGTTCATTTCAACAAAGAGACAGACATTCTCAAAAAAAACTAAATGCAAATCCTTGAAATCAAGAAGACAATAAAAAAATAAAAAACTCAATGAAAAGCATCACCAAACAAACTAGACCGCTTGGAACACAGCACGTCAGACAATGAAGACAAAATATTTAATCTTGAAAATAAAGTCGCCCAAACAGAGAAGATGGTAAGAAATCATGAACAGAAACTCCAAGAACTATGGGACATCATGAAAAGACCAAATTTAAGAATTATTGGGATTGAGGAAGGCACAGAGATACAAACCAAAGGAATAAACAACCTATTCAATGAAATAATATGAGAAAGTTTCCCAAACCTGAAGAATGAAAAGGAAAATCAAATACAAGAGGCTTACAGAACACCAAATGCACAGAATCACAACAGATCCACACCAAGGCACATTATAATGAAAATGCCTAACATTCAAAATAAAGATAGGATTTTGAAGGCCGCGAAACAAAAGCATCAGATGACACATAGGGGGAGACCAATATGGATAGCAGCCGATTTTTCAACGAGACTCTAAAAGCTAGAAGGGCCTGGACCAACATATTTCAAGCTCTGAAAGAACATGGATGCCAACTAAGAATCCCAGCAAAACTAACCTTCAGATTTGAAGATGAAATAAAATCCTTCCATGATCATCAAATGTTAAAGGAATTTACAAATAGAAAGCCTGCACTACAGAATGTTTGCAACAAAATATTCCATGAGGAGGAAATGAAAAACAACAATGGAGGTGAGCAAAGGGAGGAACTACCTTAGAGAAAACCACTCAAAGGAGAAACCAAGCCAACTTAAAAACCAAAAATAAGCCAAATGACTGAGAATACAAATCATATCTCAATAATAACCCTGAACATTAATGGCCTAAAATCATCAATCAAAAGACATAGACTGGCAGAATGGATTAAAAAGAAAGACCCAACAATATGCTGCCTGCAAGAGACTCATCTCATAGAAAAAGACATCCACAGACTAAAGGCAAAAGGATGGGAAAAAGCCTACCACGCACATGGACTCAGTAAAAAAGCGAGAGTTTTCATCCTTATATCAGTTAAAGTGGACTTCAAGCCAAAGTTAGTCAGAAGGGATAAAGAAGGACATTTCATATTGCGTAAGGGAACAATAAATCAGGAAGACATAATGATAGTAAATATTTATGCCCCATAAAATGGTGCATCCCTGCACATCAAACAAATCCTTCTCAATTTCAGGAATCATGTAGACCACAACACAATAATTGTGGGTGACTTTAACACACTGCTATCACCACTAGATATATCTTCAGAACAAAAATTAACCAATGAAACCAGAGAACTCAAAGCAATCAATAATGTAGACTTAATAGACATATTTAGAATATTCCATCCATCAATGTGCAGATCCACTTTCTTCTCAGCAGCACATGGAACTTTCTCGAAAATAGACAATGTGTTATGCCACAAAGCGGCCCTTAGGAAATGCAAAAAAATAGAGATACTGCCTTGTGTTCTATCAGATCATAATGGACTGAGAGTAGAAATCAATGAAAAAAAAAAAAACAAAATTACTCCAACACCTGGAGACTAAATAATATGCTATTGAATGAAACATGGATAACAAAAAACATCAGACAGGAGATAAAAAATTCTTAGAGGTCAATGAGAATGATGATAAACATATCAATATCTCTGGGACTCTATGAAAATGATACTAAAAGGAAAATTCATTGCGTGGTGCGCATTCCAGAAAAGAATGAAAGGTCAATAACTAAATGACCTATCATTACAGTTCACAGCCCTAGAAAAAGAAGAACAGAAAAACACCAAAAGTAGTAGAAAACAGGAAATAGTTAAAATCAGATCTGAAACCAATGAAATTGAAACAAAAGAAACAATTCAAAAAGTGACAAAAAAAGTTGGTTTTTTGAAAAAGTAAACAAAATAGAAAAACCCTTAGCCACACTAACAAAAAGGAAAGAGAAGACTCAAATTACTAAAATACATGATGCAAAAGGAAATATCATGAGAGACACCACTGACATACAGATATAATGAGAAGCTACTTTGAAAATCTGTATTCCAACAAAATAGAAAGTACCGAAGACATTGACAAATTTCTAGAGACATATGCTCTTCCCAAACTGAACCAGGAGGACATACACAATTTAGCAGATCAATATCAAGCAATGAAATAGAAGAAGCCATTAAAAACCTACCATCCAAAAAGCCCAGGGCCAGATGGATTCTCAGCGAAATTCTACAAGACCTTCAAAGAAGAACTCATTCCAATACTTCTCAAAGTATTCCAGGAAATAGAAAAAGAGGGTACCCTGCCAAACTCATTCTATGAAGCTAATATCACCCTCATAACCAAACCAGGAAAAGACACATGAAGGAAAGAAAATTTTAGGCCAATATCCTTGATGAATATAGATGCAAATATCCTTAACAAAATATTGTCAAACCATATTCAAAAACATATTAAGAAAATTGTGCACCACGATCAAGTGCGGTTCATCCCTGGAATGAAAGGATGTTTTACCATCCATAAATCAATAAACATAATCCATCATGTCAGTAGACTTAAGGATAAGAATCATATGGTTATTTCCATTGATGCAGAAAAAACATTTTACAAATTACAACACCCCTTCATGCTCAAAACACTAGAAAAAAATAGGGATAGTAGGAACATACCTGAACATTTTAAGGGCTATTTATGCTAAGCCCATGGCCAACATCATTCTTAATGGAGAAAAACTGAAACCATTCCATTTGAAAATGGGAACAAGACACGGATGTCCTTTTTCACCACTTCTATTCAACATTGTCCTCAAAACTCTAGCCCGAGCAATTAGACAGACTAAAGAAATTAAACAGATACAAATAGGAAAAGGGGAACTTAAGGTGACACTATTTGTGGAAGACATGATTCTATATTTAGAGGATCCAAAATCCTCCTCCAGAAAACTTCTAGACTTCATCAATGAATTCAGCAAAATAGCAGGCTATAAAATCAACACGCCTAAATCTAAAGCATTTTTATAGGCAAGTGATGCAACATCTGAAAGGGAAATGAGAAAAACAACTCCATTCACAATAGCCTCAAAAAAATAAAATAAAATACTTGGGAATCAATCTAACCAAAGAGGTAAAAGATCTCTACAAAGTAAACTACAAAACACTGAAGAAAGAAATTAAGGAAGACCTTAGAAGATGGAAAGATCTCTCATGTTCTTGGAAAGGCAGAACTAATATTGTCAAAATGGCCATACTACCAAAAGTGCTATACAGATTCAATGCAATTCCAATTAAAATCCCAATGATGTACCTCACAGAATTAGAGCAAGCAATCATGAAATTCATCTGGAACAATAAGAAACCCAGAATAGCAAAAGCAATCCTTAGCAGGAAGAATGAAACAGGGGGTATCACAGTACCAGAACTTCAACTATACTACAAAGAAACAGTAACAAAAATGGCATGGTATTTTCACCAAAATAGACATGTAGAACAATGGTACAGAATAGAGGATACAGACACAAACCCAAATAAATACAATTTTCTCATACTAGACAAAGGTGTAAAAAATATGCAATGGAAAAAACATAGCCTCTTCAACAAATGGGAAAACTGGAAATCCATATGCCACAGAATAAAATTAAACCCCTATCTCTCACCCTGCACAAAAATCAACTCACAATGGATCAAGGCCCTTGAAATCAAACCAGAGACCCTGCATCTTACAGAAGAAAAAGTAGGTCCAAATCTTCACCTTGTTGGCTTAGGATCAGACTTAACAGGACTCCCATAGCACAAGAAGTAAAAACAAGAATCAATAAGTGGTACAGATTCATACTAAGTAAATTTCGCTCAGCAAAGGAAACTATGAGCAATGCAAAGAGAGCCTACAGAGTGGGAGAAAATCTTTGCCACTCATAATTCATATACAGCACTCATACTTGAGATAGAACTCTGATTTCCATAATATATAAAGCACTAAAAAACTCTACACCAAGAATAGAAATAACCCAATCGACAAATGGGCTAAAGATATGAACAGTCACTTCACAAAAGAAGATCTACAGGCAAGCAACAAACATATGAAAAAAATGTTCACCATCTTTAGTAATAAGAGAAATGCAAATCAATACTACACTAAGATTCCATCTCACCCCAATTAGAATGGTGATTATCAAGAATACAAGCAACAATAGGTGTTGGAGAGAATGTGTCGAAAAAGGTACACTCATACATTGCAGGTGGGATTGCAAATTAGTGTAGCCATGCTGGAAAGCAGTGTGGAGATTCCTTAGAAAACTTGGAATGGAACCACCATTTGATCCAGCTATCCCACTCCCCGGACTATACCTATACCAAAAGGACTTTAAATCATCATACTACAGAGATACAGCCACATCAATGTTCACAGCTGCTCAATTCACAATAGCCAGATTATGGAACCAACCTAGATGTCCTTCAATTGATGAATGGATAAAGAAACTGTGATATATATGTATATATATATATATGTATATACATACATACATATACATTAGAATATTACTCAGTCATAAAGAATGATAAAATTATGGCATTTGCAGGCAAATGGATGAAATAGGAGAATATCATGCTAAGATAAACCAATCTCCAAAAAGCAAAGGACGAATGATCTCACTAGTAAGTGGATGATGACACGTAATTGGGGGTGGTATGGGGGCAAGAATGGAGGAAGGAGGGACTGTATAGAGGGAAAAGTGGGGTGGGATGGGTGGGGGGAGGAAAAAAATAACAGAATGAATCAAACATCATTACCCTATGTAAATGTATGATTATGCAAATGGTATGCTGTTACTCCATGTACAAACAGAAACAACATGTATCCCATTTGTTTACAATAAAAATAAATTGAAAAATAATCCCTCTCCAGATGTGTCCAGGGAACTTAGAGAAAAGTTTTGAGCCCATTTCTCCCAGGATTGCTGTTATCCACCAGAGAAGAAAGTAAAATTAAGAGACAAGTGACGTGTCCACTGGGGAAGCCACAGTCATGTATTCTCCAGGGGGATCTTGTCACCTTTCTCAGATATTAAAATTATAGACCTGGAGATATAGGACTTAAAAACATCCTTTCCTTAAAACTTACAACTGTTTGATCTCTTCTCAGCAACCTGAAGTTCTCCCCTTTCTCAGACATCTGGATAAGTGCCTCTGTGTCCTCAGATGCAGAATTAGAGTGCAGATGGGTACTAGAAAGGCTGTGGAAGGACAGAATTTGGGCCTACCAGTGAAGTTTCTGGTAGCTGTAGAGGAGATATCAGATCCAATAGGTCTGCTGGTCTCAGAGGACTGTGTTCTATATGGTGAAAGGAGTACATTTTCTTCTACTTTAATTTAGATCCTCATAAAATTTATATTTTTTTCATAGAGAATATAAATTAATTTAAATTTCCTTTTAATTTAATAGCTTCTAGTTACAGAACTTATATATGTTGTCTATTCTTGAAACTTCACACATTACTTATATGGATACATATTATCAGGAAAGTCATATGTTTTAATTGAATATTTTTATTATAATTTTGCTTCTGTCTTCTTCCTAAGGCAAATAAAGCTATTGTTTTTGGTAGGGTTATTTATTGTTTGAATAATTGTAAGTTTTTAAACCTTTAGAAAGAAATTGTGTTCTATGTTCAAAACGTCATTTCATGGAGGGGAAACACACTAGTATAAAATATCTACTTTCATTTTCTCATCAAGTCTTTGCATCCAATTTAATTTCACATATTAAAAATTGCTTTACCCTGTACTATATCACTTGAAAATGTCAAATGAGAGGACCATGATGATAAGGTTTAGAGTAAACATTTTAAAAAATCAAATGTACATGCTAACAGTTTCCCATTCCTGGCTCCAAAACACCCAGGAATATAATTCACAATAGGTTGGAGGAAAATTATTTGTGTTCACTCATCCTTTATGTTTTAGTCGCTAAAAAACAAACAAACAAACAAACAAAAAAACACTGTTTTGATTCCTGTCACATGTAAAATGTTTGAGTCTGATTTTTTTGGAGGAACATTTAGGTCAGTCAAACCCCATCCTGCCCTGGTTATAGTACCTATATTTCAGATTTTTCCTCAAACTCAATTTTTCATGTCTTTAGCATGAATAGATAAATGTATCTCCTTTTCTTTTCACTAAGATACAAAGAATAAGATGACATAGGAAAGCCAAACCTACTGACCAGGAAAGAGTCCTTGAATCTTCCATCACTACATTAGTCTGAAAGACAGACTCTCCTGCAGGACTCTTTGGGTTTTTCAGCAATGATAGCTGAGGCTCTGTGAAGAAGAACCTCTGGGGAATCCTCTTTCTTTATTTTAAAGGAACACTTTCTCTTCTAATAGCTTTTCTCAGAAGTAATTTAAAATAGTAGTACTATGAATATTATAGCTGTGTGAATCCTGAGCTGAACTTCACAACCCTGATAATTTACAACAGCAACCAACAGTTCTCACCTCCATTTCCCTCAAATAGCTGTCATTCATTTGCCAAAAGTTTGTCCAGGGTTTTACTCATCATATTGCTGGAACTTTTCACTGCAGATGTTCTAACAAGACTGACATCTGCTGGGCGATGCTTTCACCTTCCATGAGGTGCCAGTCATTTCTCATTTTGCACTTTAGTGATTTCCAACACAAGTAGTTCCACAAGGGAGAAAGTTCTGCCTACATTGATCTCAATCCCAAGTCTGTTTGCTTGAAGGAAGACCTATTTCCCCTGCCAGATTTACTTTGTCCATTTTTATCTTAGTAAAGAGAAGGGAAGGACAGGAGGATTGTCAAGAGTGGTGAAGAAGTGTGATAATGACAATCCAAAGCATATGAGTCTGTCCATGTGTAGCTCAGTGGTCAGTAATAGGACTTATCTATTTCATCTTTGAGAGGTAGGATGATACTCATACTGCAAATGAAAGAACAGATGAGTGATCCCCACAGACCCTCAGCATGGAATCTGCCCACCCAGAAGGTCCTAAGAATCCAAACTTGCAGTGCAATCTACAGCTTATTTCTACTTCCTGAGAAGCTCTCATTAATTAGGGGAAAATGTATGATGATGCATGTATCATCCAGCCACCCATGATATTGGTGATTGCAGGATAGCATACTGTCCAATATGACTGCTTCCTTGATCCATATTTTAAAGGGAGTCTTCACTGTGAGAGTCCCCCAGTCTTCACAATGAGCTCTAACAAATAAAAGTTCTGATATTTTTGAACATTTCTCTTGTTCAATTGTGATCTGTTGCACTCATTTACCTACTTACAAGATGTGGATACTTCAAATGAACCTATTTCAGAAATTTTTGATAGATTCACTTTGATTTGCACAACCTGACACACAGAATATTGAGCCTAGGGGAAGTTTGATTTCTCCAGTGCATAAAGGATAATATTAGTGCTTGGTATAAGAGGGCACACAGGTACTGATTTGGCAGCCTCACTCCTAATGACCCTATTTGAGGAGTGTTTCCCAGATCACCACATTGATGGAAAAGAGCTTGTGTTCTCTCCCCTGATCTTCTAGATTCTGAAATTCTGGGTGTGAGTGTAATGGACAGCTGGGAAGGGACATGCCACAGGATTTTGCTTAGTTCCTTTATATGAGTTGTTCCCATTCCCCAGGATGCTTTCTAGTAATAATGGTTCATCAGCATGGACATTACCATAAAATAATTTTACAGTAGTACTATGATATATTTATATAATCATAATCATATATCCTAGGTGTGCAGCTTTTACTGACATGATTGTGGTTCCAAACAGAAGATATGGTGACTAGAAAACTATTTTTCTGGGCTTTTTCTGGGCACTACATGGAGAAAGTATATTTGTGCTTAGGACTAAATCAAATTGTGTCCCTTTCTTTCATGTTTACTTCAGGAAAAAGTTAAAGTTTTTTCTTTACTAATACAGAAATTCACTTGCAGAAAACAATTTTCCACCAGTTTTAAGGCCATGAACAAACAAAGCCATGAATTCATAAATATTTTTGCAAATTCATGGCATCTGTATGCTCCTACTTTTCATTACTCCTGTTTGCAGGACTGCAGGTTCTTCCATCACAGTGAACATATTGTCATCCAAAGGCCATAGGACACAGGTGATTAATACATTTCATTCAATGAGTGTTTTAAGGCTTTTTATAAGACTCAAATATTTTAAATGAATTAAAACAGATCCTGTATTTCACAAAAATGATAGGAGGGCATGCAATTTGTTTTGTTTTGTTTCATAGTACACTTTTTGTTGTCCTTGAGAGAAGGTAATTTAAAAAAAATTTTGGGGGGGTACCAGGGATTGAACTCATATTGAGAGTTAAACTCTCAGCCACATACCCAACTATTTTTTTTTTTTTTTATTTTGAGGCAGGGTGTCGCTATTTGGCTTAGGACCTTGCCAAGTTACTGAGGCTTGGCTTGAAATTGGAATCCTCCTGTCTCAGACACATGTGACTGACATAAAAAAAATTTAATATTAATTTTTCACATGATAATACGGATCTATTTAATCCTATACTATAAAAATGCACATAAATATTTGAATTATGTGAAATAATTTTATAACAATGGGAATATGCCATTTATGTTTACATTCATGTCACAATATAAGAGAATGAAGTACTAGTAATAAAATGTAATCCATAAAGTCTTGGGCACATGGACATTTGATTTATATTTTTCTAATCTTTTTTTTTTTTCTGAACTTATCACGGGAAACAATCCCAAAACACTGAATGAGTGGATGGAGACGATTATGGCCTTTTACCTGATTATCACTTGGGGAAAAGACTGTCCTTTCCTAGTGGTGGTAGAGACTTCATTTTCCACAAATACTACATATTGGCAATTATGCATTGAACCTGAAATATTGATCACACAAAACTGAGAGCATAAAAGCATAAGTCCACAAGTGTGAGACCAGACTGGGCCTCTCATCAAGATTCTGTCTCAATAACAAACAAAAAACCCAGAAACACCAACAACCAAAAAATATACTGAGATCACTTTTAATGTGAAGAAACTTTTGTGTATGGTTCTGGCATGACACATCAATGAATGCCTGCCATTTTTCAAAACCATGGAATTCATTTTACAAAGACTGATCTCTAATGTGGGAAATGAAAACAAACTTTAAAAATGAAGTTATCTGAATAACTTTGACACTTTGACAAATGCTGTTTGAACTGGAATAGATAACATATGCAGTAAAGCATACCAACACTGTTCTCTAATAGGTAAGCAAATTTGTTAGAGAAATATTGATAAGTAATTCATAAACTGCTCTTAAAGTGAAAGAAATATGGATAGGGTTGGAGTGGGCACTGGGCTGTGTGCTGTTGGACAGCAAAGAAATCATCAAGAAAGGAGGTCTAGACAGCCTGTTGCATTTTATCATGGTCAGATATAGCAACATGGACTTGCATAGTTTGGTAATGATACACATGGAAAAATCCAGAAACAAAGATGAAAGTGCCTAAATGCCACAGTTAGTATATATTCAGATATGGCTCACAGTTCCATTAAGTTTGTCCAGAACAGTGACAACTACTGCTTTTATGATCCTGCATTATATGTCTTGAAAATTCTTTTATTGAAATTATATTTCAAGTATATTCTCCCTTTTATTTTCAAAATATTGATGCATAGTGCCCTCTTTTCACAAATATTTTAGCAGCCAGGTATGTGCCTGCCCCACCTATAATCCCAGGTACTTAAGAGGTATAGCAGGAGAATTTCAAGGTGGAAACCATTCATCCCAAATTTTGAGAGAATGCCTGAACTTAAAAAAAATAGATGGGGATTAGCTCAATAGTAGAGTGCTGCTGGGTTCACATCCCTGTATCACTGTAAGTGTGCGTGTTTGTGTAGCAGTGGGACTCAAGGGACCAGCAGCAAGCCAGGCAAGTGTTTTGCCACTGAGCTACATTCTCAGTTTCCCTTGTAGCAATTTTTTAAAAAATAAATGAAATGAGATTCCAGTTCAAGCCCAGAGAGCACAATTTAAAAAACTAAAAAAAAAAAAACAAGAAAAATAACAATAGTTGTTGACAAAGTAAAGAAATTGGCATTCCCATAAATTTCTGCTAGAAATGAAAAATGACATACAGAGGTAGAGAAAGGAGTTTGATGGTTCCTAAAATGTTCAACATAGAATTATCACATGACCCACCAATTATATTCCCAGCTCTATACCCAAATGACCTGAAAACAGACACTCAAACACTTGTATATGAATATTCATAGCAGCATCATTCACACTAGTAAAAAGGTGAGAAAACCCAAAAGTCCATCAACAAATGAGTGCATGGACCAAAGGTGCTGTGTGTGCACACACGACAGAAAATCAAAGCAATGCTGATACATGCTACAACATAGATAAATCTCAAAAATATTAAACTAAGTAAACAAGACCAGAATGAAAAAATCATATTTGGTATAATTCTATTCATTTGTAATATTCAGGACATGTAAACTCAGCAACTGAAAGTAAAGTGGTGGTTGGCAGGGCCTGGGAGGATGTGTGAGAAGGAGTTTGCTTCATGGATATTTTATTTCCTTTTGTAGTGACTAAAAGATTAGGAAGAAGATAAATGCAATTACACAGCAATATTGTCTGTGTCACTAGATTGTGCATTTTAAATGGTCACTATTATCACAACTTAACCTAAGAATAATCAGAAATATGACCACCACAACACTGAAAGTCTACTTAATTGCATATGATACCACCTCATCATGGTGAATGATAGGAAGTGGGGAGCTAGAGATTTCCCCCATGTATTCTGAACTCCATATTCAAACCTTGGCTGGTAACTTGACTTCTAATAGTTTTGAGCCTATTATGTGTTGAGGTTGACTTCCTGTTATTTATATACTTTATTTATTTTTTTATGTATATTTCTTTTTTTTATTGTAAACAAATGGGATACATGTTGTTTCTCTGTTTGTACATGGTGTAAAGGCATACCATTTGTGTAATCATAAATTTACATAGAGTAATGTTGTTTGATTCATTCTGTTACTTTTCCCTTCCCCCAACCCCTCCCACCCCTCTTTTCCCTCTATACAGTCCTTCCTTCCTCCATACTTGCCCCCCTTCCTAACCCGAAATCTAACCCTAACACTAACCCTTCCCTCCCCCCCATTATGTGTCATCCTCCACTTATTAGCGATATCATTCGTCCTTTGGCTTTTGGAGATTGGCTTAGCTCACTTAGCATGATATTCTCCAATTTCATCCATTTGCCTGCAAATGCCATAATTTTATCATTCTTTATGACTGAGTAATATTCCATTGTATATATATACCACAGTTTCTTTATCCACTCATCAATTGAAGGGCATCTAGGTTGGTTCCACAGTCTGGCTATTGTGAATTGAGCAGCTATGAACATTGATGTGACTGTATCTCTGTAGTATGCTGATTTTAAGTCCTTTGGGTATAGGCCAAGGAGTGGGATAGCTGGGTCAAATGGAGGGTCCATTCCAAGTTTTCTAAGGAATCTCCACACTGCTTTCCAGAGTGGCTGCACTAATTTGTAGCCCCACCAGCAATGTATGAGTGTACCTTTCTCCCCACATCCTCGCCAACTACTGTTGTTGCTCGTATTCTTGATAATCGCCATTCTAATTGGGGTGAGATGGAATCTTAGGGTGGTTTTGATTTGCATTTCTCTTATTACTAGAGATGTTGAGCATTTTTCCATATGTTTGTTGATTGCTTGTAGATCTTCTTCTGTGAAGTGTCTATTCATTTCCTTAGCCCATTTGTTGACTGGATTATTTGAATTCTTGGAGTAGAGTTTTTTGAGTTCTTCATAGATTCTGGAGATTAGTGCTCTATCTGAAGTATGATTGGCAAAGATATTCTCCCACTCTGTAGGCTCTTTCTTCACACTGCTGATAGTTTCCTTTGCTGAGAGAAAGCTCCTTAATTTGAATCTATCGCAGTGGTTGATTCTAGATTTTATTTCTTGTGCTATGGGAGTCCTGTTAAGGAAGTCTGATCCTAGAACAAGAAGGTGAAGATTTGGACTTACTTTTTCTTCTATAATCTGCAGGGTCTCAGGTCTGATTCCGAGGTCCTAAATCCATTTTGAGTTTAGTTTCGTGCATGGTGAGAGATAGGGGTTTAATTTCATTCTGTTGCATATGGATTTCCAATTCTCCCAGCATCATTTGTTGAAGAGGCTATCTTTTCTCCATTGCATATTTTTGGCCCCTTTGTCTAGTATGAGAAAATTGTATTTATTTGGGTTTGTGTCCGTGTCCTCTATTCTGTACCATTGATCTACCTTTCTATTTTGGTACCAATACCATGCCGTTTTTGTTACTATTGCTTTGTAGTAGAGTTGAAGATCTGGTATTGCAATAAACCCTGTTTCACTCTTCCTGCTAAGGATTGCTTTAGCTATTCTGGGTTTCTTATTCTAACAGATGAATTTCATAATTGCTTGCTCTATTTCTGTAAGGTACGTCATTGGGATTTTAATTGGAATTGCATTGAATTTGTATAGCACTTAAGGTAGTATGGCCATTTTGACAATATTAATTCTTCCTATCCAAGAACATGGAAGATCTTTCCATCTTCTAAGGTGTTCTTTAATTTCTTTCTTTAGTGTTGTATAGTTCTCATTGTAGAAGTCTTTCCCCTCTTTTGTGAGATTGATTCCCAAGTATTTTATTTTTTTCGAGGCTATTTTGAATGGGGTAGTTTTCCTAATTTCTCTTTCTGAAGACTCATCACTTATGTATAAAAATGCGTTGGATTTATGGGCATTGATCTTGTAACCTGCTACTTCACTGAATTCACTTATGAGTTCTAAGAGTTTTCTGGTGGAATTTCCAGGTTCCTCTAAATATATAATCATGTCATCAGCAAACAGGGATAGTTTGAGTTCCTCTTTTCCAATTCGTATCCCTTTAATTTCTTTGGTTTGTCTAATTGCTCTGGCCAGAGTCTCAAGAACGATGTTGAATAGAAGTGGTGAAAGAGGGCATCCCTGCCTTGTTCCAGTTTTTAGGGGGAATGCTTTCAGTTTTTCACCATTTAGAATGATATTAGCCATGGGCTTAGCATAAATGGCCTTTACAATGTTAAGGAATGTTCCCACTATCCCTATTTTTTCTAGTGTTTTGAGCATGAAGGGGTGCTGTATTTTATCAAATGCTTTTTCTGCATCTATTGAAATAATCATGTGATTCTTGACTTTAAGTCTATTAATATGGTGAATTACGTTTATTGATTTCCTGATGTTGAACCAACCTTGCAGGCCTAGGATGAAACCCACTTGATCATGGTGCACTATCTTTTTAATATGTTTTTGTATGCGATTTGCTAAAATTTTGTTGAGAGTTTTTGCGTCGATGTTCATTAAGAATATTGGTCTGAAATTTTCTTTCCTTGATGAGTCTCTGTCTGGTTTAGGTATCAGTGTGATATTGGCTTCATAGAATGAGTTTTGGAGGGTTCCCTCCTCTTCTATTTATGGAATACTTTGAAAAGTATCGGAATGAGCTCTTCTTTAAAGGTTTTATAGAAATCGGCTGAGAACCCATCTGGATCCTGACTTTTCTTTGTTGGTAGGCTTTTGATGACTTCTTCTATTTCAGTACTTGAAATTGGTCTATTTAAATTGTTTATGTCCTCCTCGTTCAGTTCAGGCAATTCATATGTCTCTGGAAACCTGTTGATGTCTTCAAAATTTTCTATTTTGTTGGAGTATAGATTTTCAAAATAGCTTCTAATTATGTTTTGTATTTCAATCCTGTCTGTTGTGATATTTCCTTGTTCATTCCGAATTTTAGTGATTTGGGTTTTCTCCTGTCTTCTCTTTGTTAGTGTGGCTAAAGGTTTATCTATTTTGTTTATTTTTTCGAAGAACCAACTATTTATTTTGTCAATTTTTTGTATTGTTTCTTTTGTTTCAATTTCACTGATTTCAGCTCTGAGTTTAACTATTTCCTGTCTTCTACTACTTTTGGTGCTGTTCTGTTCTTCTTTTTCTGGGGCTTTGAGCTGTAGTGTTAGGTCGTTTATTTGTTGAGTTTTACTTCTTTTATTAAATGCGCTCCATGAAATAAATTTCCCTCTAAGTACTGCTTTCATAGTGTCCCAGAGATTTTGATATGATGTTTCTTTGTTCTCATTTACCTCTAAGAAATTTTTAATTTCCTTCCTAATATCTTCTGTTATCCATTCATTGTATAATAGCATATTTTTTAATCTCCAGATGTTAGAAGAGTTTCTGTGTTTTACTCTTTCATTTATTTCTAACTTCAATCCATTATGATCTGATAGAATACATGCTAGTGTCTCTATCTTCTTGTATTTGCTAACATTAGCTTTGTGGCATAATATATGGTCTATTTTAGAGAAGGATCCATGTGCTGCTGAGAAGAAAGTGTATTCGCTCTTGGTTGGATGGTATAATATAAATGTCCATTTAGTCTAAATTATTGATTGTGTTATTGAGATCTATGGTTTCTTTGTTTAATTTTTGTCTGGAAGATCTGTCCAGTGGTGAGAGAGGCGTGTTAAAATCACCTCGTATTATTTTGTTATGGTCTATTTGGTTTCTGAAATTGAGAAGGATTTGTTTGACATACATGGATGAGCCACTGTTTGGGGCATAGATGTTTATGATTGTTATATCTTGCTGATTTATGCTTCCCTTAAGCAGTATGAAATGACCTTCTTTATCCCTTCTGACTAACTTTGGCTTGAAGTCCACATTCTCTGAAATGAGGATGGATACTCCAGCTCTTTTGCTCAGTCCATGTGCATGGTATGTTTTTCCCCATCCTTTCACCTTTAGTCTATGGGTATCTTTTTCTATGAGGTGAGTCTCTTGCAGGCAACATATTGTTGGATCTTTCTTTTTAATCCAGTCTGCCAGTCTATGTCTTTTGATTGATGAATTCAGGCCATTAACATTCAGGGTTATTATAGAGAAATGATTTGGTTTCCCGGTCATTTGGTTCATTTTTAAAATTTTGTTTATTTGTTTGACACAACTTGTTTCCTCCTTTATTTAACAATTCCTTTAGGATAATTCCTCCCTTTGCTGATTGGCTTCTTAGTTTTTCTTCTCTTCCTCATGGAATATTTTGTTGAGAATGTTCTGTAATGCTGGCTTTCTTTTTGTAAATTCTTTTAGCTTTTGTTTATCATGGAAGGATTTTATTTCATCGTCAAATTTGAAGGTAAGTTTTGCTGGGTATAAGATTCTTGGTTGGCATCCATTTTCTTTCAGGGCTTGAAAAATGTTGTTCCAGGCCCTTCTAGCTTTTAGGGTCTGGATTGAAAAATCTGCTGATATCCGTATTGGTTTCCCCCGGAATGTAATTTGGTGCTTTTCTCTCACAGCCTTTAAAATTCTGTCTTTATTTTGTATGTTAGGTATTTTCATTATAATGTGCCTTGGTGTGGGTCTGTTGTAATTTTGTGTATTTGGAGTCCTATAAACCTCTTGAACTTGATTTTCCATTTCATTCTTCAGATTTGGGAAATTTTCTGATATTATTTCATTGAATAGATTGTTCATTCCTTTGATTTGTTTCTCTAAGCCTTCCTCAATCCCAATACTTCTTAAATTTGGCCTTTTCATGATATCCCATAGTTCTTGTAGATTCTGTTCATGATTTCTTACCATCTTCTCTGTTTGGTCAACTTTGTTTTCAAAGTTAAATATTTTGTCTTCAATGTCTGAGGTTCTGTCTTCCAGGTGTTCTATCCTATTGGATATGCTTTCTATGGAGTTCTTAATTTGGTTTATTGTTTCCTTCATGTCAAGGATTTCTGTTTGGTTTTTTTTCAATATCTCTAACTCTTTATTGAAGTGATCTTTTGCTTCCTGTATTTGCTCTTTTAACTGTCGATTGGTGCGATCATTCAATGCTTGCATTTGCTCTTTCATCTCATCGTTTGCTTCTCTGATCATTTTAATTATGTACATTCTGAACTCCTTTTCTGTCATTTCTTCTGCCATGCTGTCATTGGGTTTTATTGATGTAACTTCTAGATTTGTTTGCAGCATTTTCTTTCCTTGTTTTCTCATATTGTTCAGGTATCAGTGGACCGCTGAGATATTGCAGATTTCCTCTATTGACTTACAATGTCCCTGAAGATTTCTATATATATCCCCCTTAGCCTTGAGGAGGCTGAACTCTTGGAGGAAGTTGATAATGCGGTGCTCCACATGGAAGCTGCCTCTCTAGGAGTGGTGGCCTTCAGGTGGGGTATAATCCCTGATAGTGGGCAGAGGTGACTCCACTTGTTGAGCAATGGTCATCCAAAGGGGACCTAGGCTGCGGGCTGAGGCAAGGCGTGTTTGGGCCTGAATCTCTGGTTTTACCGTCCTTGTGGGGAAACCTCACCCAGCAGGGAAGACTCACCCGGTGGGGAGGTCTCGCTGGTCAGTTCCCTCCTAGAGATTCCCCTCAATTTACAGCTACCACCTGGGCTGGGCTGCCTTCCTCTGCAAATTTCCCAGGGGCCCAGCCCTACCTCCTCGGCCTGGGAGCCTCACCCTTCACAGATCAATCTCCTTAGCCTGCCTCTCCTCAGAGAATCTGCCCGCAGGCCTGGAACCTTCGCTCCGCCCTAAGCCTGTCTCTGTGCGGCTCTTCCACCCTGAAGCCTCCTAAATCCTGGGACCCTGCTCTGCACCTAATCGCCTGGCTATGTGGCCCCTCCTCTGAGCAGCCACCTGGGGCCCCGAACAATCGCTCTGAGTCCCAGAGACCCGCCACAGGCCTCTTCCTCCAGATAGCCGCCCAGTATTCCGGTGCAGTCACTAGGAGTCCAAGAAACTCACTTCGTGCCTCCTCCTCCCACCAACCACTCGTAGCCCTGGGCAGTCAATCACTCCGAGTCGAAGTGACCCTCCCCGTTCCTCCTCCTTCTCCAGATAACCCCCCGGGTGTTCAGGAGCGATCGCTCTGAGTGGCTCTGAATCCACGTGACCCGCTGCACGGGTCCTCTGGGCAACCGCCCGGATCTCTGGTGTGTCCACTCAAGACCAAGTGACCCACTGCTCTTCTCCTCCAGGCAGGCCCCCTGTGTTCAGGCGCTGTCACTTTAAGTCCAAACAACTCACCACTTGCCTTCTCCTCTGAGCAGCCGCCTGGAGTGCTAATGCAGTCACTGGGAGTCCAAACGACCCACTGCGCTCCTCCTCCTCCTCCTCCTACTCCTCCGGGCAGGCCCCGGGGTTCAGAAGTGGTCTGAGTACAAACAGCTCGCCACGCAGCCCCTCCTCTGGCAACCATCTGTAGCTCTGGTGTAGTCACCCCAAATCCAAGTGGCCGCGCTCCTCTTCCTCCTCCTCGTCCTCAGGGCAGGCCCCGGTGTTCAGAAGCAGTCGTTCTGAGTCCAAACAGCTCGCCGCGCGGCTTCTCCTCTGGCAACCCCCTGTAGCTCTGGTGCAGTCATTCCGAATCCAAGTGGCCACGTTCCTCCTCCTCCTCCTCAGGGCAGGCCCCGGTGTTCTGAGTCCACACAGCTCGCCTCCCCTCCCCCGGGTAGCCGCCGGAGCCCCAGTGGCTGCTCCGAGTCCCAGCGCTGTGGCGAGCGGCCTCCTTTACGACGCTCCCAGTTGTCCGAGTTCACTGCTCCAGCAGGGGGAGGGGCGTCTCGCTGGCAGCTCTACTTCACAAAGTTCCCTGCGTTCCGGGACCACCGTCCCATCCGGGACGCCTTCCCAATGGGTGAGAGTCACCCGGCTGCTTTGAGTTGGTCCCAAGTGTCTCAATATCTCCTCTTTTGAATCCTGAGTCCTGGAGCAACATGAAATGCAGCCAGCCTCTAGGCCGCCATCTTGAAACCTGTTATTTATATACTTTAATCCTTATATTTCCACAAGGTTTACAGCTTGTGTACAGGAATCCTGATTTTATTTATTTTTTACATTTTATTTTGGTACCAGGGATTGACCCAGGAAAGTTTAACCACAGAGACACATCAAGCCTTTTAATTTTTTTTTTTTTTTTTTTGAGACAGGATCTGCAAAGTTGCTTAGGGCCTCACTAAGTTGACAATGCTGGCCTAGAACTTGCAATCCCACTGTCTCAGCCTCCTAAACCACTGGGATTACAGACCTGTGCCAACACAACTGATGAATCTGATTTACAGATAACTAAATTAAGGCTCAAAGACAGACTGTTCCAAGCTCACCCACCATGCAGACCAGGGGTATGACTATTCCTTGAATCCCAAATCATTCCTTTATCTATGACAATAATAAGTCTGTTAGTGGTCATGTCTAGGTGGAAAGGGAGGAAAGAAGCAGGAATTTAAAAGGGGCACCAGAACATGTTGGGTGTGATATCAGTGTTCATTGTCTTGATTGTGGTGACTGTTTCATAGAGGTAAAAATATATCAAAACACAATGCATTGCTCATTCAATGTGTGCACTTTATATTAACTGAATAAAGTTGTTTTCCTAAAATTAATGAATGATCTGTGGAGACACCTCAACCAAGGGAAAAAGAGATAAGAATAAAGCACAGGAAAATATGCTCAACATCATGGATCATAGTGAATTGCAAAGAATGTATTCATAATCATGGCTAGAATCCAAAAATCTGACAATACTAATTGCTGATAATGGAATAGGAACAACAGGAACACTCAATCTTGGTAGTGGGATCACAAAATTGTACAGCCCACTTGAGAAGAACATTTGGAAATTTCTTATTCAGCTGTAGGCTCACCATATATATTCTGACCACATCCTAGGTATTTATCTAATGCATTTGAAAGCTGATCTCCACATTAAATCCTGCATGCAAATATTGATAACTTCTTGGACTGGGGATGTGCTAGAGCACTTGCCTAGCAAGCAGGAGGTTTCAATCCCCAGAATCACAGAAACTCTTTCTAGCTTCTTTACTTATAATTACTGAGAACAGCAAACAATGAAGATATCCCATAATAAGTATTTACATATTGTTAATCATAAAATAGACTCATCCATAAAATGGAGTGTTCCCCAGCTATAAATCAGTAGTGCAGTAACAAACAAGAAAAGACAAGGAGGCATCTTATATGCATCTTGCTTAGGGAAACTGCTGAGTTGAAATGCCCCACCTGTGTGATTCTGAGTATATGACACCATGGATAAGGGTAAACAAAAGGCAAGGACAAGATTACTGATTGCCAGGGATTCAGATGGAATAAGAGAGGATGGAGAAGTATGATTTGGGGGTTTTTGAACACTGAATGTATTCCATATGATACCATAATGGTGACAATTTAAGACTGTGTTTTTTCTCAATACTTTAAACAACAGTATAGCCAGGCATGGTGGTGCACACCCATAATCCCAGAGGCTTGGGAGGTTGAGAATGAAGGTCACAATTTCAGCACCAGCCTTGGCAATTTATTGAGGCCCTGAGCAACTTAGTGAGACTCTGTCTCTGAATTAAAATATAAAAAGGGTTGGGGATGTGACTCAGTGGTTAGGCATCTGATAGATTGATATATCTATATTGGCATAATTATATTACTTTGGTAATTACATCAAATGCATTATAGAAATTCAGGATGTAAAAACTAGAGGAAAATGCCTGGGGAGCAGGTGTACAGGCTCATTATACAATAAGCTTCATTTTTCTCTAAAACTGAAAATGTCCTATAAACCTCTATTAATTATGACAAATAGAACAGGCTTATGACTTTCATTCCTCCACCATACCCTAATTTAGGACTGGCCCTTGACAATCAACAAATGTTTCTTTGTACTGAAAATTCATGGCCCACAGAAACCCTGTCTTCATTTGATTGTCTTTCCCTGTGAGGTTTGCTGGTCCTATCCTATCAGTTGGTCCATTTTACAATTTATATTCTCTTTAGAGAACAGTGAACAAATGACTTCAGAAGGAAACTGGTACCTTAGACCCATAAGGTGTTCCTCCCCCTTTCTAAAGTGTGTTTCTTATACTCGTGATTGAAGGGGAAATGATTTTAGATGCTTTAAAATGTCCAACTCACTTACACCATGTTACATATAAAATGAGAGTACATTCCATTCCTTTCATAATGAAGGTTTGATGGGAAATGAAGATGACAGAGGTAAAGAGATGTGCTGAAACACATTAAATGACTAATAATGGTGACTCATGCTATTGGGAACAAAAAGTTGCTGATCAGAGATTTGGCAGATATTTGGTATTATGGACAGCTCCACACTGTTTATTTTTATAATAAAATCACATCTTTCCTGTTTGGACAATCCATTCCTGGGCTTTGTGAGTGACACTAAGCAACCAGAAGTCAGGATTGGGGCCTGTGAATTAATTCTAACGAGGTCAAGTTCCTCAACATCCTCACAACCATGTTTAGTAGATGTGGACATGACCAGAGCCAGTCAAGTATCTCCTTCACATTTCTTAACCAAAGTTAGCAAGACACAGGTTTTCATTTTGGTTGCTAGGGTGGAAAGAAGAGAGTCCTGCATGACTGACATCCAAGGTTCTCACATTAACTGTGGCTGGGCTGGAATCTGCAGTAGCTGAACAAGTCACCTTTTAAACAGGTGTGACTCATGCACTTTCCCTAATTGGTTTTGTCTTTAATAATGACAACATACTGCTGCATATTCAAGCATAAATTAGGACAGAGTGGTGAAAAAATGGACTACAATGGGGTCTAGTTGAGAACACTAGATGGGAGTAAAAATCAGCACAATGAAGAGAAAACTGCCTCCCTCAGGAAGAAGGCTTTTAATCCATCTTTATGCCCAGCCTCAGCAACCCCATTACTAATGATTCTTCATTCTCTCCACATTTCCTTTCCTCCTTCCTTCTTACCTCCCACCCTTGCTCTCTTTCTGGATTTCTGTCTTGGAGAACATGTCCCACACCATTCTCCATATTTTCTTCTCACAACCAAGGCATTTAGAAGTCAAAATCCACTGTTGGACATATTCACTGATATTGGGGTGTCATTACTTGGAGTTGTTTCAGTAGGCAGATCTAGGATGTATATATAACATTAGTTTTGTGAGTTCATTTTATTTTATGCTAGGTCATGCCTAAATGGGGACAATAGAAGGGCTATTATATTTGTTTGCTAGGAATGCTATGCAAATAATAACCCAGGCTCCTCTGACCTTGGAAAATGAGCACTGCACACAAAAAGTTTTCAACCAGATGCTCCTTGATTACAATAGTCTAAGAATGAAAGAAGTGTATTCTTGCCCCGCTCTGGGGATGCCTTCCCTACCTAGTGCAAGACAGGAACTGTCAGACTTCATATGCAACACCAGGATTACCAGTCTATTGAGAGATGAGCTAAAGTCACCTGTGACATATAACTTTATCTTGGAATCCTCAGCTCCAAATCTGAGTGGAAGAGGAGGCAGAGGAGGCAGAGGAGGCTCCTGTGTAGGTTCTGGAGGAAGGTGATTTGAAGTCTGACTCTTACTAACTCAAAATCAGGACACAGGTATGTATACCTAATGTGCTACAGGACTTCTTTGAACTTGTAGTATGATTTTTGTGAATTTTCATTGTATAATTTTAAATTCATACTATTATTACCATATATAATTTTACAAATATTATTATCTTACATGAATGATTTTTCCAGTATAAAGACTCACAAGTTATAATAATTAAAAAGGCCACTAATTTCTAGCTGTATATTATTTTCTGTAACTTAAAATATTTCAAAACCTCTTTAGGTAATTCATAAAAAAATATAAATTTATAATTTATAAGCTTACAGACTTACTTGATAAAAATTCTATATAATATTATCTTATTTTGAATAGTAATTTAAAATAAAATGTGTTGTGTGTATTTTTAAGTGAAAGCAGAATCACTGCATTCTTTAAAATGGTCCTTGGTACACTACATCAGAATTACTTTATCTTTATCTTTACTTTAGCATTGATGTTCAATGAAGGCGCATCTGTACATTTAAAATATTCTACAGGTGCCAGGAGAGAGAATAGTAGTAGAATAAACTTTAGTTTTTAATTAAAACATACTATTTTTTCATGGGTTGGCATAGTGATATTAAAAAACACAAACACAGGTTCTTTTTTTGGTTATGGTATATTACCCCTTATTTCAGAGAATAGTGTTCCTCCATATCTGATGGTTATGGAATTTAAATATTCTCCTAGCTGAACTCCAAGCTTTAGATTCATTCTTAAACATAATCATTAAGAAAGCACATACAGCAAAATCCTACAATGAAAAAAAATGAGGCAATTAGACCTGGATTTGGTGTCAAAAAATTCATCTTTAATTGCATCAGGCAATAAATATCATGGATACTCTTTAGATATATTTAAAAATATAATTTGTCATGTAAAAGATTGTTCAAAAATATTTTTTCCTGTTCAAAAAAAAAAAAAAGAAATCACACAGAATTTAGCAGTAGAATTTTCCACAACTATTATTCCCTTATATGTAGATTTGTTAAATTTTGAAATATAAAAATTATCCAAATACTGCAAAGAGACAATAAAACACTAGAGTTTAAATTTGTGTCAATGAAAAAAATGCATCTTTTTCATGATATGACAGAATGCTATTATCATAGAAAACTCTAGGTTCACTTAAATGGATACAGTTTACATCCTCCTCTGTTATAATACTTTGTCCCTTGAAACAAAATTTTTCTAGAATTCTCCTCTTCTCCAAGCTGTTCTATGAGCTTCAGAGTTATTTTTTACTAATCCATAATCACTGAGAAATTGCACAGAATTTAAGAGAATTTTCAATAAGTAGAATAAATCTGACATAACTTTCCTATGTACATAATTGAATGCACCACAGTGAATCCCATCATTGAATACATACAAAAGAATGGAGTCCTAATTAGAATAAACTATGTCCCATGTTTGTATACCTACATCAAAATGGATTCTACTGTCATGTATATCTAAACAGAATCAATAATAAAAAATTGCTTATATTAAATATATTGATGCTTCCAGAACTAAAATTAAAAATTCCTTTTTAATGATTTCACTAATTTTTATGCAGTAAAGAGGAGTAGTTTATAATAATATAGAGAAAAATTATTCTGTTTTTTCATGGAAAATATTTTATTTTCTAAATTATTTTCCACCATTCCTTCCACCAGAATCTTGACTGATGATGTTCTGAATTGAAAACTTCCTTCACAAAATATTTTCCAAATATAGTCTCAATGCAGTTACTGGATGATTACAAACTTCATATTTGCATGTTCTTTAATGTAAATAAAGCAAAACCTTCAGAAATTTGGGTAATTTAGAAGGAGAAGGAAGTTGTAACTAAATCATAATAATGGAGATGATTTACATCATGGTTTGCAAATATTTAAATACAGCAATTAGTAGGAGGATGACTGAAGTTTGGAAACAAGGGCAGGTTTTGTGAAAGAGAATCAAAGGCCTGAGTGTTTCAGGGCCTGAGTTTATATTGCTGTAAGAGGAGTCATATAAAGTATGTTATATAAAGAATATTCCAATATCCTCCAAACAGAAGTCTTCCACTTGTTCTTAAACTTGGTCATGGGTGACCGTCCTTTACTAGCCTTGGTGATGGATAATTAGTTGCAGTGTGGCAGGTTGTATTTGACAGGTTCTGATAAAAAGCATTGATTGTAAGCTTTTGACACTTAGTTAACCTTGAAGTTGAATGTTTCATTGCCTTTAATTTGAGTGTGTGTGTGTGTAATCTCTTCCTTTCTGTATCTCCTGAGAGGTCAAAGAATTGATTAGTTTCTAGGTTAATGTCCCACCTTGCTGCTTTCTACACAAATAGCCCTAGTCTTTAAATTGGGTTTCCAGGTAATTTTGGCCTGGTGTTTTGACAGTGCCCCTCCTAGTTTGACTTTTTCTAACCCTGTAACTGTTTTCTGTTCTCTTACTTCACAAAACACACAAAATCTTGGGTACTAAATATCCAAACAGGAAAAAATACTGTTAGCTCCACCAGTGTTTGGATTCAACTTTTTAATGAAAAGCATTTGAAGAACCTCATCCTTGTGATACGTTATTGGTATACCCCAAAATGGGCTATTTGAGTACCCATAACTAAATCTCTTGTTTCTATTTATTCATTTCTATGCTTTTGCCTTGATGTTATAAGGATTATGTCCAGGTTATGACCACTCTTAATTCTGCCTTCCATCAGAAAGGTTATGGTGAATATGAAGACTCAGAAAATAGTTACAGCCACTTTCACAGTGTTGCACACATCAAAAAATTTAAGTCCTGATTTAAAGAGATTCAATAAATAGTCAGAAATAGAGCCAGGACCCTGTGATTCAATGTCATGCTTACTATGTACCTCAGGACTCTGAAGGTACATATATTAAACAATAACTAAGAAAGATGTGGCATTAGTTCTCACTCCTTAGCAACTCATCCTCTTTCAGACATATATGTAAGGCATACCCCATCACCAGTGGAATGGTGGTACTATTCTTCCTAATGCAAAAGACTAACAAAAATGAAAACAAACTGTAGCATTTCTTACAAGAGATAAAAATTGATAAGGGGTCCACACCAATTGTGTCCCTATTTAGCTGGAAGGGATTTGGAATGTGGAAACATATAAATTTATTGCATGTGGAAATTAGAAAATGAGAAGAAAAAGTATAGAATACTAACTGGATCAAATAATCAAAGTTTGCCAAAGAAGGTCAATTTTACATACACATTCCCTATCCCTATATTAAGATATCCTTAATATATCGTGTTTACTCTCCCACAACAAGATTAGGAAAAATTAATAAAACAATAATGAATATTTCTATTGTACTTCATATATGTGAAGCATATATTTAATTACTCACTTTAACAATACCAGGAGGAAAGTAACCTGATTTCTATTTACTCATGATATAAACTAAGAGACCTAAGTAGTTAGGTGAGGTGAACATGTTCCCCCAGCTAGTAAATGGTGAGACCTGAGTTAAATGCAGGTCATGTGTGTGGAAGAAAGAAATTACTAAACCCCTTATAATTCTGCATGTGAATAAAGAAATCATGGAAATGGGCATGTTGTGATTATGTTCCTGAAAGATTCTTAATTCTTTTTTCGAATATTTTCAATTGTAAATGGACATGATACATTTGTATTATATATATATATATATATATATATATATATATATATATATATTTTGCTGAGGATCAATCTCAGTACCTCACATACACTACTCAAGTGATGACCACTGAGCTACAACCGCAACCCAAGATTCTTATGTCTACTGATCCAAATTTCACATCCACAGTTTACATTAAATGATTTTCATTTAAGTAGCAGGATTTCAGATATTGCAGATCCAAGCTACTTAAAGCAACATCTTCACCTTTAAGAAACCTGCAGGCAAGATTGAAGAGCAAACAAAAGCTCACCATTGAATAGTATAGCTCATGCTACAGAGGAAAACATGTACAAGCACAAGACAGAGGTAAGACCTAAGCATTTTTGTGAGCTCTGTGGGAATGTACAAAATCATTCCTCTGAAGAATGAGGAATGTTTGAGATAAAATTTTTTAACTTATTTTTTATTTATTTTTTCTTTTTCAGCATTTGGGATAAACCAGTGCCTCACTCATGCTAGGCAAGTGCTCTACCATGGAGGCACACACCAGCTCTTGACTCAAAATTAACATGAAAAATGAGACTCTGTCCAATTTACAAAGACTTTTGTCATTTTGGTAAATGATGATTGAAGAGATTGTAAAGGGTAATAGACTGACTGAAAGCATGTCAATAAAAACATTATTGCCATCAAATGCCCCTGTTTTTCTTCCCAGGTTCCCCATGAAGATGAACCAACATTTCCATTTTACTACCATAAGAAATGCCTTCTATCCCCAAGCTGCTATTGGGATCTCAGCCAACACCTTTCTGCTTTGCCTCCACATTGCTGCTGTCTTTGTGGGCCACAACCCCAGGCTCACTGACCTGCCCATCACTCACTTGGCTCTTACACACATCCTCATGCTCCTCACCATGGGCCTTTTGGCATCAACAGACATTTGGGACGTGCAGGACTTCCAGGAGACTTCAAATGCAAAGTGCTTATCTTTCTGAACAGGGTCATGAGAGGGCTTTCCATCTGCACCACTTGTGTCCTGAGTGTGCTTCAGGCTGTCACCATCAGACCCAGCAGCCCCTGGTTGGTCAAATTCAAACTTAAATCCATAAATCCCATTGTGTGGCTATTTCTGTTCTTATGGGTCTTCACCATGTGCATCTCTAGCAACCTGCTCCTCTGCACTGTGGCCATACCCAATAAGACCCAGCCTGGTATTCTCACCCTCACTGAGCATTGTTCCCTCCTGCTCATGAGCTACAGAGACAGGAGCCTCTTTCTTGCCCTGATGGCATTTAGAGATGTCTTATTTCTGGGTCTTATGGTTATTTCCAGCGCATACATGATAATTCTCTTTCATAGACATGAACAACAATCTGTGTCTCTTCATAGCTCCAGGTGTCCTCCAAAAAGCTCCCCAGAACAAAGGGCCACTCACTCCATCCTGCTGCTCATCAGCTTCTATGAGATCATGTATTGTTTGGACTCCATCATTTCACTATTCATAGGCATGGCATGGACCAGGAACCCCATCCTTCTGTGTCTCCAAATGCTTGTGGCCAATGGCTACGGCACCATCAGTCCTTTGGTGCTGATCAGAGCTGATACTCAAATAACAAAAGTTATGCAAAACAAATGGAAAAACAAAGGTCAACTTCTACTAACCTAAAGAAACTATGTCGCTGTTATTAAAAATATTTTCTCTAATTTGTAAAATTTTTCCTCTTGAAAAATTATTAAGATAGGATTAACATTTCCTGTTAGAATGAAGTAATCTAACGGAGTTAGGAAATAGCTTTTGGATAATTTTTCCTGTGTCTAAATCATTTTTTTTAATATTTACATTAATTATCACAATACCTGGCTTTATTTGCATATTATAAATATATATAGTTTACATTTACATTGTATCTCACACCTTTATATTGGGGCTATTTTCTTTCTCCCTGCATTATAATTCTTAAACTTCTATCAGTGAAATTCCATTAGAGGCATATTTGTGCTTTTCTCTTTTTTGTCTGATAATAGGTGCATGCTTATATCCAAACTACTTAGGGGAATGAGGCAGTAGGACTACAAGTTTGAGAATACCCTGGATAACTTAGTGACACTCTGTCTCTAAATAAAAATAAAAGGGTGGAAAAGGGGAGTAGCATCTTACTGTGCTGATATGGCCAACTCCAAGAACAACAGCATGCACAAACAATCCCAAAAATGGCACAGAATTGGCATCAAGAAATCCCGATCACAAGGATATAAATCTCTTAAGGAGGTGGACCCCACATTCTGAGAAATATGTATTTTGCCAAGATGCACAAGAAGGGCTTGAAAAAGATGCAATGCCATGAGTGCATGTGCTGAGGCTGTCAAGGCCTTGGTAAAGCCTAAGGAGATTAAGCCCAAGGTGTCAACAGGTTCCAGCTGCAAGCTTAATCTCCTTGCCTTGCTTGCCATCCCAAGCACAGGAGGAATGCTCATGCTCACAAGGACAGGAAGTGCAGGCTCTGCTGGCCAAAGATCAAAGACACACCCAAGCCCAAGCCCAAGCCAAGAACCAGTCTGCAACTCCAGCTCCAGTACTGGTTCCAGCTCCTGATCCTGCCCCTACTCCCAAGGGTGCCCAGGTCCTTGTTAAAGGTCCATAGTAAAATCCTCTTTGAATGTGAGAACTGAAGGATGGAGTGATCCCTGAACTTTTGTCTATGGAAACTGGTTTAAATAAATCCACAGGCAGTAAAAATAAAGGGGGGGGGGGCGGTAGGAGATGTGGTCTTTTGTTGGACCAGCCTGTGGTTCACTTCCCTATATCAAAACTACTACTACAACAACCAAGAAAACAAAATTCTATGAATAACATGAGATAGCAATTCATGAACAATAGAATGGCTGCATTGTTTAAAAAAGGGAAGAAAGTGTTGTTCACTGTGCAAAGAAATTGGAAGTTGCACACACTTCTAGTAAGAATATAAAATAGTATAGTAGGTATAGAAAAAAATTTGTTGGTTGCTAAAAATTTAAACAGAATTACCATGTGACCTACTAATTCCATTAAGTACTAAAAAGTATTCCCCAAATTACTAAAAACAGATATTCAAACATTTGTACACAAATGTTAATGGCAGCACCACTCACATTAGGAAATAGGTGAGAATCCAAAGGTCCATCAAGAGAAGAATGAATAGTCTGAATAAGCACTTGTACATATGTATTCATATAAACAAATATATATCTATATATATTTATATATATACATATATATGTATGTTTGAATATTAGTCTGCCATATATATATATGTTTCAATATTACTCTGCCACAATAAATGAAGTACTGATGCAGGCTACCAAAAGGATAAATCTCAGACATATTAAGTAAAGTAAACAAAGTCAGACTTTAAATGTTACATATACTATAACTACATTCACATAAAACATCCAAAATTTGGAAATCTCAGAGTCAGAAAGGAGAAAGGGGGTTTCCAGGGACTGGGATGGTATGAGTGTGAGTGTCTGCCTAACAGATACATGGTTTTCTTCTAGTGATTAAAATGTTTGAAACAAAGTAAAGGTGGTAATTATACCACCTTTGTATTATAACACAACATTGTAAATGTCACTACATCACATATTTTATAATGGGCACTCCATTGAGAATACAACCTCAATAAAACCAATAAGAAGAAAATCGTGAAAGCACTAAAGTCTACTGCATTATAGTTCAAGGTGATAGAAAGAAACTGGAATTGGACATAACTTTTCCATCCTTGTATTTGAAAACACAACCAGGGCAAATCCACATCATGAACAACCACAATAGGATCCTAAATAGAACAAGTGATACTCCATGTATGTGTCATATACCTAAATACATTCTACTGTCATTATGTCTAAAAAGAACAAGTAAAACAAAGAGAAAGAAACTATGGAGTTATAGTCTCCTACTTGTACTCTGCATTGCAAAAACCTAAAGCATCGTTTTTTTTTTTCTTTTTTTTTATTGTAAACAAATGGGATACATGTTGTTTATCTGTTTGTACATGGCTTAAAGGCATACCATTTGTGTAATCATAAATTTACATAGAGTAATGTTGTTTGATTCATTCTGTTATTTTTCCCTTCCCCCCACCCCTCCCACCCCTCTTTACCCTCTATACAGTACTTCCTTCCTCCATACTTGCCCCCCTCCCTAACCCTAACTCTTAACCTAACACTAACCCTTCCCTCCCCCCATTATAAGCATCGTTGGTTACAATGGACTCCAGAAGTTGAGAGCCCACTCTGTTAGGCACTCTTCTAGGTTCATTATTTACTTTGTCCTTATCTTTCCAGTATCTTAAGTACTGGATAGGAGAGAAGACTACTGATCCTATAGATCAGTAAACTAAGTTGGAAGGTGACTGATTTGTCCAAGGTCACCTGCCTTGGAGAATAATGCTCTGAGGGCTAATTTGTGGAACTTCAATCTACTCTATAATCTATCACAATCTAAAGTCATTCAGTGGTTGTTTCTGAAAGGAGGAGGAAGCAAGAGGGAGGAAGTACAAAGGACACCAGGAATATTTTGGGTGTGATACCAACATGAACTATCTTGATTGTGGTGATTGTTACATTGGTTAACACATATCAAAACTTAATAAAGTATGCACTAAACATGAATAGTTTATTGTATTTTAGTTTTACCTCAATTTGTTAATCACACCTATAAGAATGGCTAAAATTGAAAATCTGACAATACCAACTGATGGGTATGAGAAGACATACAGAGGAACTCTCATTCATTGCTAGTGGGATCACAAAAATGTACAGCCACATTGGAAGTGTTTGGCATTTTATTGCATAAACACAGTCTCATTGAATAAGGATGAAATAGAATAGATAGTAAAATGACCAGGCAATCAGACTAATGGACCCCATTCAATCACTCCTGGAGACATATTCATGAGCACCTGCAAGCCTTATTTCAAATGTAAAACACTTTGAGGTTCATCTATGGGAAACCTCCTGCCCAACTGTTTGTCCCAGAGGTGAAAAACTGAATGTGGTGGTGAATCCAGATGGAAGTTACAGAAAGGAGGATGGAAATGAACTAGGATGGCAGCAGGATGGCTTTTTCAATACCCATTTTATATAGATTTTGCTCCATGCTCTGCCCACAAACTTCTAAACTGGTACACCTAAATGGGTTTTTGCTATAAGACCACTTCCTGCATGGAGGGAGTTCTCTCTCCTCACTTAAGTAAATCCTGCTCCATTTACTCTTCCCTTCAGTGACTGCCACATTAGACACAACAATAGACTGTCTCCTGAGGACCACTTGATGGTCCACATATCCTCGGGGATGCAGAAAGTGAAGGGGAAGATGCCCTGAGGTGTATCCATCATGCACTTAAATAAATGATACCCTATCAAAGTAAGGACATCACTTTTACTACTGTATGAACTTTTATGTCTTCTCAAAATTTGTATGTTGAAATCCTAACCTGCATGGTGATGATGGAAGGTGAGGCCTTGGAGGTAATTATGTCAAGTGGATAGAGCCAAATGAATGGAACTATTTTCTTTTAAGAAAAAATACTAAAGAGAATCCTCATCTTACCCTGTTAGGACACAGAGAGATGGTGCATTGCTTTAGTCTGATCATGGAAAGGGTCCAAGTCCTATGGATAACCCCCAGAGGATGGTGATTTTTTAACTTAAGTCTAACTCCCTCCTCTCAGGAACAAAATTGTCATGGAATCCTGGATCATAGATACAGATTAGTAGTCAACACAGGCAATGAAGGGCATTCTGGATGTGGACAGCCTGCTCAATGGATGTACAAGTAGTCAAAGCCACAGATGGGAGGTCCATATATGCTTCAGATAATATCTTTTCCTCCCTGGATCTCTGTTTTCTGGTTCACATAACATCTACCTAGGAGTAATCATGGGACATCTTGTGTGCTGATAGGTGACATTCCCAGGAAAAAGCATCTACACATCTCTTCAAGAGTGTACTCATTCTACTCAGCCATAAAGAAGAATAGAATTATGTCAATTGTGGGAAATGAATGAAACTGGAAGACATCATGCTAAGTTAAATAAGCCTGACTCAGAGCATCAAGGGTCAAGTGTTCTGTACTACATGAAAGGTACAAAGAAAAATGGAATTAAGGAAAGAGAGGGGATCTTACAAAAGCTGAAGGGAGAAGAACACAGTAGAGGCTTGCAGAGAGGGAGAGGAGAGAGAAAGCTCAGGCATTGAAGACCAAGACTGATCAAATGATGTTTTCCACATACATGAGTATGTCTTAGTGAACACATTGTTAAGATAATTATAAAGCACTAATAAAAATGTGGTTTTTTATACTGGGGTTTGAACATAGGGGCTCTTAAACACTGAGCCACATCCCCAGTCCCCTTTAATATTTTACTTGAGACAGGACCTCTTTGAGTTGTTAAGGATGGCTTTGAACCTGCCATCCTCCTGCCTCAGTTTCCAAAGCTCCTGGGATTATAGGTGTGCACCACTGGACTAAGTAAAAATATATTTTTTAAAAGCCATCTAAATGGAAAAAGCAGGGACCAGATGTAGCCTCAGCTGAATTCTATCACACATTTACAGAACAAATGTTACTGCCTCTCCAATTGCTCCATGAAACAGAAAGGAAAGGGAAATGCTTCAAAAATTCACTTAATGGTGCTTGTGTAATATTGATACCAAAATCACATAAGGACAAAACACACAAAGAAAACTGTAGAGCAACATGCCTGCAATATAGTTACAGCACCTCATAAAATATTAACTAATCATATTCAAAAATATGTTAAGAAGATTGTATGTCATGATCCACTTGGTTTCAAACCAGGATGCAGGGATGGTTCAATATATGTAAATAAATAAACATAATTCACTGTATAAGTTAGATTAAGAACAAAATTACATGGTCATCTGAACAGATACAGAAAAAAACTTTGCGAAAATATCTAGTGCCAATTCATAATAAAAACCCTGAACATATTAGACTCAATAGGAATTTTATTCAATGTCATGAATACTATATATGACAAACCCAAAACCAACATCGTACCAAGCAGGGGGAAACTGAAAGCATTTCCTCTATATTAGGAAAAAGACAAGGATGGCTGCTTTCTCCACTCTTACTTGGTAAAGCACGTGAAATTTTAGTCATAGCAACTAGGCAAGAGGAGAAAATAAAAGAGATAACAATAGGAAAGGAAGAAGCCAAATTATCAGTTTTTAGATGCTATGATCCTCTATAGGAATAAAAACCCTCCACCAGAAGACTTCTGGAACTGAAAAATTCAACAAACAGCAAGATACAGATAAACATACAAAATTCAATATCATTTTTTATATCCCCCCCACCACTCCAACCCCTCTTTTCCCTCTATATAGTCCCTCCTTCCTCCATTCTTGCCCCCCTCCCATTGCTTGTGCTATGGGAGTCCTGTTAAAGAAGTCTGATCCCAAAACCAACAAGTTGAAGATTTGGATCTACTTTTTCTTCTGTAAGATGCAGGGTCTCTGGTCTGATTTCAAGGTCCTTGATCCATTGTGAGTTGATTTTTGTGCAGGGTGAGAGATAGGGGTTTAGTTTCATTCTGTGACATATGGATTTCCAGGTTTCCCAGCACCATTTGTTGAGGAGACTACCTTTTCTCCATTGCATATTTTTAGCACCTTTGTCTAGTATGATAAAATTGTATTTATTTCGGTTTCTGTCATGTCTTCTATTCTGTACCATTGATCTTCTTGTCTATTTTTGTGTCAATACCATGCCGTTTTTCTTACTATTTCTTTGTAGTATAGTTGAAGTTCTGGTATTGTGATAGCCCCTGTTTCATTCTTCCTGCTAAGGATTGCTTTAGCTATTCTGGGATTCTTATTCTTCCAGATAAATTTCGTGATTGCTTGCTCTATTTCTGTAAGTTACATCATTGGGATTTTAATTGGAATTGCATTGAATCTGTATAGCACTTTTGGTAGCATGGCCATTTTGACAATATTAATTATGCCTATCCAAGAACATGGGAGATCTTTCCATCTTCTAAGTTCTTCCTCAATTTCTTTCTTCAATGTTTTGTAGTTTTCATTGTAGAGATCTTTTACCTCTTTTGTTAGATTGATGCCCAAATATTTTTTTTGAGGCTATTGCAAATGGGTTTGTTTTCCTCATTTCCCTTTCAGCTGTTTTGTCACTTGTGAATAAAAATGCTTTAGATATGCATGTTGATTTTACTACCTGCTATTTTGCTGAATTCATTGATGAGGTCTAGAAGTTTTCTGGAGGAGGTTTTTGCATCATCTAAATATAGAATCATGTCATCTGCAAATAGTGACAGCTTAAGTTCCTCTTTTCCTATTCATATCCCTTTAATTTCTTTAGTCTGTCTAATTGCTCTGGCTAGAGTTTCGAGGAAAATGGTGAATAGAAGTGATGAAAGAGGACATCCCTGTCTTGTTCCCATTTTTAAAGGGGATGGTTTCAGTTTTTTTCCATTAAGAATGATGTTAGCCATGGGCTTAGTATATATAGTCTTTGCAATGTTCAGGTATGTTCCCATCCCTATTTTCTCTAGTGTTTTGAGCATGAAGGGGGGTTGTATTTTGTCAAACATTTTTCTGCATCAATTGATATAACCATATGATTCTTATCCTTAAGTCTATTGACATGATGGATTACGTTTATTGATTTACAGATGTTAAATCATCCTTGCATTCCAGGGATGAACCCCACTTGATCGTGGTGCATAATTTTCTTAATATGCTTTTGGACATGGTTTGCCAATATTTTGTTAAGGATCTTTGCATCTATATTCACTGAGGATATTGGTCTAAAATTTTCACTATCTTTTCTAGATAATGAATCTACTGAAAAAGAAAAATATCATTCATAATCACCTAAATATTCTAAAAGTTAATCTAATCAAAGAGGTTAAAGTGATTTGTAATCAAACTTACAGAACACTAAAGAGAGAAATCACCATTAGAAGATGAAATGAACTCCATTGTTTTTCGATAGGCACAATTAATATTGATTAAATGGCCATACTACCAAAAGTGATACACAAAGCCAGTGTGATCTGTTTGAACTGCCAATTCTGGGGCAGGCACAGAGCTACCATTGCATATTCTGCCAATTAAGTAAAAAAAAAAAAATACAAAAAAAGCCTCTCCCTGGTTTAGGGAGCACACACTGTGCACCAAGTACCTACTATCTATGCATTTAACCCCATTTGCAGATGAGTATATAGACCTCTGAGAGGTTAAAAATCTATTCAAGGCTCTATACTTGTATAAATAGCCAGAATTCAAATGCATGCTTATCCACTCCAGAGCTTGGTCCATTAACATTTACTCTAAATGTAACACTAACACTACATCTACTCTAAATGTAACATTAACACTACATCTGAGAACCTCCATGAAATCTTTTATAAATTCAAAGACTGAGTGCTAATCCCTATGGATTCTTGTTTAACTGATTAGAGCTACAACACAGGTAATTAGTATATCTATCTGTAGTCCTCACAATTAGGGATTGAATCATTTTTCTATTAAAAATTAGGGGAGCCCAGTTAGAGATTGGGCTCACCACCCCAAAGTCACACAGACAGTCCACAGTAGAAAAAGGGTGTTTATCTATACCTCTCTACCTCTACAAAGAGCACTTCATGGTTCCACAAAAGAGGAGACTCCAAAAAGTTTGGGGGAAACTGGCCATTTCTTTGCATAGCTCACTCCAGGAGCCTTCCAGGAAATGAGTGTACATGAGGGACAGGATTCAAGGAGGCACTGATGGTCAATGGCCCATACCATGCCACAGAGGAGGGTAGAGTCCAGATCACCAAAGGCAGAGATGAGTCTGGGACAGGATGGGGGCTGCATGTGAGGATAAACTTTTTTACAGCATATCATGCCCTGAGTCCACCCCAGGTGAGACTTGCCTTATTGTACATATGCTGGAGTGCTTGTGCTCTTCTGCCATTTTTATATTTTCCCTTCACGTGGCTTTGGAGATCTCATACCTTGGCATTTGTTGTAATGTTCTTCTGTAGTCTTGAAGCCTCCCCAGGCCCGTCCATGTGAAATTTTAGCCTATAGATTTTACAGTCTTAATTGTATGTATTTCCACTTAATTTAAGTTTCTCATTGCCTCTAGAAGTAACTTATTTTTCATTTGTTATCTTATCTATCTTAACCCTTCATATATTGATATTGCTGGTTATAAAGAACTATCTTCTGAGTCCAACAACTGAAACATCAGTAGGTCTGCTTGAAATGAATGTACTTTCTTTTGACTCCAAGTCTCAGGACTTTATTTGGTTTTTAATATTTATAAATCTTCATGTAAAGTACACAGGAGACTGATTCTAATTTTACAGGGTTTCTCACAGAGAAATTGTAGGCCTTCTTCCACCTCCATTAATAAAGATGAGAGTTGATCATGCAGGTTTCTTAGAGCAGACACCTACCTTGGGCCCTGCCTCAGCTCTTTGTTCCATCTGCCTGGGATCTCCTCAACCTGTGACATTAGCACTAACTCTATTCTTTTATTTTCCATTATATATTACATTAATTTTAATATATTACTCAAAGCTTGAAACACATAACAAGCAGTTTGAAAATGGTGTCATACAGAACCAACAATATCCAGAACCCAGGTGCTCCATGTGACAGCAACTAGAAAAGATGGGTCCATTGTTGGGAAAGGACTGTCAGAGTCACTTAGATAACATGGGAGGTGCTAGGAATCCCTCACCCCTAAGTAGAGGTAATCTAAATTGTGGCATGTATTTGGCATAATTTGACAGTAGGATAAGAATGAGACTAAATGGAGTTGACAGCATGACTGGGACATAATATCAAATGAGATACCTCTCCAGAAGACTTCCAGGGAACTTAGAGAAAAGTTTAGAGCTCAGTTTTCTCAAGATTGCTTTTATCCACCAGAGAATAAATTTAAATTAAGAGAGGGGTGACATGTTCCATGTGGGAAACCACAGTTCTGTGTTCTCCAGTGGGATTTTGTTACCGTTCTACAGACATTAAAATTACAGGTTTGTATATACAGGACTTAAAAACATCCTGTTCTTAAACCTTACAGATGTTTGGCTTCATCTTAGCTGCATGGAGACCTCCCTTGGCTCAACCTTCTGGGTAAGTACCTCTCTATCCTCAGATGCAGAATTAGTGTGCAGATGGGTCCTGGAAAGGCTGTAGAAGGAGGGAATTTGAACCTACTAGTGAGGATTTCAGTAGCTACAGAGGAGACATCAGTACCAACAGTCCTACTGAGACCAGAGGACTTTATTCTGTATGGCACAATGAGTTAATTTTCTTCTAAGAACATTAGCTTCTTAATTTAGATTCACCCAAAATTAACCAAGTTTTTACACAGGAATATCAGTCAATTTTAATTTTTTATTTGTTTTTAATATAATGACTTCTACTGACACAACTTACATATGGTATCTATTCTAGAGCCTTTATACATTATTTATTTGGATACAAATCATCAAGAAAACTAAGATTTTTTAATAATGTATTTTTTATTGTAAACAAATGGGATACATGTTGTTTCTCTGTACATGGCGTAAAGGAATACCATTTGTGTAATCATAAATTTACATAGAGTAATGATGTTTGATTCACTCTGTTATTTTTTCCCTTCCCCCCACCCCTCCCACCCTCTTTTCCCTCTATACAGTTCTTCCTTCCTCCATAGTTGCCCCACTCCTTAACCCTAACTCTAACCCTAACACTAACCCTTCCCTCCCCCCATTATGTGTCATCATCCACTTATTAGCGATATCATTCGTCCTTTGCTTTTTGAGATTGGCTTATCTCACTTAGCAAGATATTCTCCAATTTCATCCATTTGCCTGCAAATGCCATAATTTTATCATTCTTTATGGCTGAGTAATATTCCATTGTATATATATATACCACAGTTTCTTTATCCATTCATCAATTGAAGGACATCTAGGTTGGTTCCACAGTCTGGCTATTGTGAATTGAGCAGCTATGAACATTGATGTGCTGTATCTCTGTAGTGTGCTGATTTTAAGTCCTTTGGGTATAGGCCAAGGAGTGGGATAGCTGTGTCAAATGGTGGTTCCATTCCAAGTTTTCTAAGGAATCTCCACACTGCTTTCCAGAGTGGCTGCACTAATTTGCAGCCCCACCAGCAGTGTATGAGTGTACCTTTCTCCCCACATCCTTGCCAACACCTGTTGTTGCTTGTATTCTTGATAATCGCCATTCTAATTGGGGTGAGATGGAATCTTAGGGTGGTTTTGATTTGCATTTCTCTTATTACTAGAGATGTTGAACATTTTTCCATATGTTTGTTGATTGCTTGTAGATCTTCTGTGAAGTGTCTATTCATTACCTTAGCCCATTTGTCGACTGGATTATTTGTATTCTTGGAGTAGAGTTTTTTGAGTTTCTTATAGTTTCTGGAGATTAGCGCTCTATCTGATGTATGATTGGCAAAGATATTCTCCCACTCTGTAGGCTCTTTCTTCGCATTGCTGATAGTTTCCTTTGCTAAGAGAAAGCTTTTTAGTTGGAATATTTCTTGTGCTATGGGAGTCCTGTTAAGGAAGTCTGGTCTTAGCCGGCATGTTGAAGATCTGGACCTACTTTTTTCTTCTTTAATCTGCAGGGTCTCTGGTCTGATTCCGAGGTCCTTAATCCATTTTGAGTTTAGTTTTGTGCATGGTGAGAGATATGGGTTTAGTTTCATTCTGTTGCATATGGATTTCCAACTCTCCCAGCACCATTTGTTGAACAGGCTATCTTTCCTCCATTGCAAATTTTTGGCACCTTTGTCTAGTATGAGAAAATTGTATTTATTTGGGTTTGTGTCCATGTCCTCTATTCTGTACCATTTATCTACCTTTCTATTTTGGTACCAATACCATGCCTTTTTTGTTACTGTTACTTTGTAGTAGAGTTGAAGATCTGGTATTGAAATACCCCCGGTTTCACTCTTCCTGCTAAGGATTGCTCTAGCTATTCTTAGTTTCTCATTCTTCCAGATGAATTTCATAATTGCTTGCTCTATTTCTGTAAGGTACATCATTGGGATTTTAATTGAAATTGCATTGAATCTGTATAGCACTTTAGGTAGTATGGCCATTTAGACAATATTAATTCTGCCTATCCAGGAACATGGAAGATCTTTCCATCTTCTAAGGTGTTCTTTAATTTCTTTCTTTAGTGTTCTGTAGTTCTCATTGTAGAGGTCTTTCACCTCTTTTGTGAGATTGATTCCCAAGTACTTTATTTTTTTCGAGGCTATTGTGAATGGGGTAGTTTTTCTAATTTCTCTTTCTGAAGATTCATCACTTATGTATAAAAATGTGTTGGATTTATGAGCATTGATCTTGTAACCTGCAACTTTACTGAATTCACTTATGAGTTCTAAGGGTTTTCTCATGGAATTTCCAGGTTCCACTAAATATATAATCATGTCATCAGCGAACAGGTATAGTTTTAGTTCTTCTTTTCCAATTCATATCCCTTTAATTTCTTTGGTCTGTCTAATTGCTCGGGCTAGAGTCTCAAGAATGATGTTTAATAGAAGTGGTGAAAGAGGGCATCCCTTCCTCGTTCCGGTTTTTAGGGAGAATGCTTTCAGTTTTTCACCATTTAGAATGATATTAGCCATAGGCATAGCATAAATGGCCTTTACAATGTAAGGAATGTTCCCACTATCCCTATTTTTTCTAGTGTTTTGAGCATGAAGGGGTGCTGTATTTGATCAAATGATTTTTCTGAATCTATTGAAATAATCATGTGTTTCTTGACTTTAAGTCTATTAATATGGTAAATTACATTTATTGATTTCCTGATGTTGAACCAACCTTGCATCCCTGGGATGAAACCGACTTGATCATGGTGCACTATCTTTTTAATATGTTTTTGTATGCGATTTGCTAAAATTTTGTTGAAAGAATTTTTGTGTCGATGTTCATTAAGGATAATGGTCTGAAATTTTCTTTCCTTGATGAGTCTCTGTCTGGTTTAGGTATCAGTGTGATATTGGCTTCATAGAATGAGTTTGGAAGGGTTCCCTCCTCTTCCATTTTATGGAATACTTTGAAAAGTATTGAAATGAGCTCTTCTTTAAAGGTTTTGTAGAACTCAGCTGAGAACCCATCTGGTCGCGGAGATTTCTTTGTTGGTGACTTTTTTCTTTGTTGGTTTTCTTTTTTGATGACTTCTTCTATTTCAGTACTTGATATTGGTGTATTTAAATTGTGTATATTCTCCTCATTCAGTTTAGGCAATTCATAAGTCTCTAGAAACCTGTTGATGTCTTCGAAATTTTCTGTTTTGTTGGAGTATAGATTTTCAAAATAGCTTCTAATTATATTTTGTATTTCAATCCTGTCTGTTGTGATATTTCCTTGTTCATTCCGAATTTTAGTGATTTGAGTTTTCTCTCGTCTTCTCTTTGTTAATGTGGCTAAAGGTTTATCAATTTTGTTTATTTTTTCAAAGTACCAACTATTTATTTTGTCAATTTTTTGTATTTTTTCTTTTGTTTCAATTTCACTGATTTCAGCTCTGAGTTTAACTATTTCCTGTCTTCTACTACTTTTGGTGCTGGTCTGTTCTTCTTTTTCTAGGGCTTTGAGCTGTAGTTTTAGGTTGTTTATTTTTTGACTTTTACTTTTTTATTAAATGAACTCCATGAAATAAATTTCCTTCTAAGACTGCTTTCACAGTGTCCCAGAGATTTTGATATGATGTTTCTTTGTTCTCATTAACCTCTAAGAATTTTTAATTTCCTTCTTAATATCTTGTTATCCATTCATCATATAATAGCATATTGTTTAATCTCCAGATGTTGGAATAGTTTCTGTGTTTCACTATTTCATTTATTTCTTACTTCAATCCATTATGAACTGATAGAATACAAGGTAATGTCTCTATCATCTTGTGTTTGCTAACATTAGCTTTGTGGCATAATATATGGTCTATTTTAGAGAAGGATCCATGTGCTGCTGAGAAGAAAGTGTATTCGCTCTTGGTTTGATGGTATATTCTATGAATGTCCGTTAACTCTAAATTATTGATTGTGTTATTGAGATCTATGTTTTCTTTGTTTAATTTTTGTCTGGAAGATCTGCCCAGTGGTGAGAGAGGCATGTTAAAATCATCTTGTATTATTGTGTTATTGTCTATTTGGTTTCTGAAATTGAGAAGGATTTGTTGGACATACATGGATGAGCCATTGTTTGGGGCATAGATGTTTATGATTGTTATATCGTGCTGATTTATGCTTCCCTTAAGCAGTGTGAAATGACCTTCTTTATCCCTTCTGACTAACTTTGGCTTGAAGTCCACATTCTCTGAAATGAGGATGGATACTCCAGCTTTTTTGCTCAGTCCATGTGCATGGTGTGTTTTTCCCCATCCTTTCACCTTTAGTCTATGGGTATCTTTTTCTATGAGGTCAATCTCTTGTAGGCATCATATTGTTGGATCCTTCTTTTTAATCCAATCTGCCAGTCTACGTCTTTTGATTGATGTATTCAGGCCATTAACATTCAGGGTTATTATTGAGATATGATTTGGTTTCCTGGTCATATGGTTCATTTTTTAAATTTTATTTATTTATTTATTTGACACTACTTAGTTCCTCCTTTATTTGACAATTCCTTTAGGGTAATTCCTCTGTTTGCTGATTTGCTTCTTTGCTTTTCATATCTTCCTCATGGATTATTTTGCTGAGAATTTTCTTTAATGCTGGCTTTCATTTTGTAAATTCTTTTAGCTTTTGTTTTTCATGGAAGGATTTTATTTCATCGTCACATTTGAAGGTAAGTTTTGCTGGGTATAAGATTCTTGTTTGGCATCCGTTTTCTTTAAGATCTCGAAAAATGTTCTTCCAGGCCCTTCTAGCTTTTAGGTTCTGGATTGAAAAATCTGCTGATATCCGTATTGGTTTTCCCCAGAATGTAATTTGGTTCTTTTCTCTCAAAGGCTTTAAAATTCTGTCTTTATTTTGTATGTTAGGTATTTTCATTATAATGTGCCTTGGTGTGGGTCTGTTGTAATTTTGTGTATTTGGAGTCCTATAAGCCTCTTGAACTTGATTTTCCATTTCATTCTTCAGATTTGGGAAATTTTCTGATATTATTTCATTGAATAGATTGTTCATTCCTTTATTTTGTTTCTCTAGGCCTTCCTCAATCCCAATAATTCTTAAATTTGGCCTTTTCATGATATCCCATAGTTCTTGTAGATTCTGTAAATGACTTCTTACCATCTTCTCTGTTTGTTCAACTTTGTTTTCAAGGTTAAATATTTTGTCTTCAATGTCTGAGGTTCTGTCTTCCAGGTGTTCTATCCTACTGGATATGCTTTCTATGGAGTTCTTATTTTGGTTTATTGTTTCCTTCATGTCAAGGATTTCTATTTGTTTTTTTTTTCAATATCTCTAACTCTTCATTGAAATGATCTTTTGCTTCCTGTATTTGCTCTTTGAACTATCGATTGGTGTGCTCATTGAATGCCTGCATTTGCTCTTTCATCTCATCATTCAGTGTATGCATTTGCTATTTAGTCTTATTTTTTGCTTCCCTGATCATTTTAATCATGTACATTCTGAACTCCTTTTCTGTCATTTCTTCTGCCATGCTCTCATTGGGTTTTATTGATGTAACATCTAGATTTGTTTGCGGCATTTTTTTTTCCTTGTTTTCTCATATTGTTCAGGTATCAGTGGACAGTTGAGATATTGCAGAATTCCTCTATTGACTTATAATGTCCCTGAAGATTTCTATATATCCCCTCTTAGCCTTCAGTAGGGTGAAGTCTTGGAGGAAGTTGATAATGTGGTACTCCACAAGGAAGCTGCCTCTCTAGGAGTGGTGGCCATCAGGTGGGTTATATTCCCTGCTGGTGGACAGAGGTACCTCAACTTGTTGACCAATGGTCATCCAAAGTGGACCTAGGCTGTGGGCTGAGGCAATTCCTGTTTGGTCCTGTGTCTCTGATTTTACCGTCCTTGTGGGGAAACCTCAACTGGCAGGGAAGACTCACCCAGTGGGGAGGTCTCGCTGGTCAGTTCCCCTCCTAGAGGTTCCCCTCAATTTACAGCTACCGCCTGGGCTGATGGGCCTTCCTCTGCAATGTTCCCAGGGGCCCAGTCCTACCTCCTGGGCCTGGGAGCCTCAACCTTCGCAGATGAATCTCCTTAGTCTGCCCCTCCTCAGAGAATCTGCCCGCAGTCCTGGAGCCTTTGCTCCAGCCCTAAGCGTGTCTCTGTGGGGCTCTTCCACCAAGAAGCCTCCTAGATCCTGGGACCCTGCTCTGCACCTAATCGCCTGGCTATGCAGCCCCACCTCTGAGCAGCCACCTGGGTCCCCGTACATCGCTCTGTGTCCCAGAGACCCGCCGCACGCCTCTTCCTCCAGACAGCCGCCCAGTATTCTGTTGCGGTCACTAGGAGTCTGAGCAACTCACTGTGTGCCTCCTCCTCCCACTAACCGCCTGTAGCCCTGGGAAATCACTCCGAGTCGAAGTGACCCACCCCTTTTCTCCTCCTCCTCCAGGTAACTCCACGGGTGTGCAAGAGCAGCGCTCTGAGTGGCTCTGAATCCACGTGACCCACTGCATGCCTCCTGTGGGCAGCTGCCCGGACCTCTTGTGCAGCCACTTGAGACCAAGCGACCCACGGCGCTCCTCCTCCAGGCAGCCCCCCTGTGTTCAGGAGCGGTCTCTTTAAGTCCAAACAACTCACCACTCACCTCCTCCTCTGAGCAGCCGCCTGGAGCTCTAATGCAGTCACTGCAAGTCCAAATGACCCGCCGTGCTCCTCCTCCTCCTCCTCCTATTCCTCTGGACAGGCCCCAGTGTTCAGAAGTGGTCTAATTCCAAACAGCTCGCCGCACAGCTCCTCCTCTGGCAATCTCCTGTAGCTCTGGTGAAGTCACTCTGAATCCAAGCGGCCACACTCCTCCTCCTCAGGACAGGAGTGCTCAGAAGTGGTCGTTCTGAGTCCAAACAGCTCTCCTTGCCGCTCCTCTCCTGGGCAGCTGCCAGAGCCCCAGTGGTTGCTCTGAGTCCCAGCACTGTGCTGAGCGGCCTCCTCTATGACACTCCCAGTTGTCCCAGTTCACTGCTCCAATGGGGGGAGGGGTGTCTCACCGGGCAGCTCTACTTCACAAAGTTCCCTGCGTTCTGTGACTATCACCCCATCCGGGATGCCTCCCCAACCGGAAAGACTCACCGGCTGCTTTTAGTTGGTTCCAAGTCTCTCAATATCTCCTCTTTTGAATCCTGAGTCCTGGAGCAACATGAAATGCAGCCACCCTCTAGTCCGCCCGCCATCTTGAAAACCCACAAAAACTGTTTTAATTTAATATTTTTTATCAATTACAATTTTTCTTCTGTCATCTTCATAAATCAAAGAGTTATTATTGATGTGGATGACTTCTATAGTTTGAATATTCATAAGCTTTGAATTCTTTTGAAGAAAATGAGGTTCTAGGTTCAAAAACTCATTTCATAGTGGGGAAACTCAGACCAGTATAAAATACATATTTGAATTTCCTGATAAAGTCTTTGCATCCAATTTGATTTTACAAATTAAAAATTGTCTTACCCTGAACTCTATTAGTTAGGAATTGTCAAATATGAGAACCATGATGATGAGTTTTGAACATATATTAAACATTATAGAAATTTACTTAACATGCTGATGGTTTCCCATTCCTGGCTCCAAAACACCCAGGAACATAATTCACAATTTTGATAAAAAATATTGGTGTTCATTAGTTTTTTTTATGATTTAGTCACAAGAAATAAGTTCCCTTTGCAATTTCTGTCACAATGTAAATGCCTGAATTCAATTTTGCTTACAGAAACTTCTCAGTCACAAATCTCATTCTGCACTGGTCACTGTACTTAGCTTTCAGATTTTAACCTAAGCTTGATTTTTTCATGTCATCAGCATGAGCAGATAAATGTGAATATAGCTGCTTTTCTTGTCACTAAGAGACAAAGTACAAGACAAGACAGGAAAGGGAAAGCTGTCAAGCAGGAAAGCAGGACTCAAATCTTATGTCATCACATCAATCAGATAGACTGACTTTCTTGCAAAATTGCTTGGGTTTTCCAGTAATGACAGTTTGAATTCTGCAAAGAAGCACCTCAGGGGCTTCCTGTCTCTTTACTAAAATAACACTTTTTCTTCTAGTGGTTTTTCTCAGATGAAATTTAAAATAGTGCTAATGTAAATATTATAGCTGTGAGTGTGATCCCTGAGCTGTATTTTACAACCCTGACAATTTAAAAAAAAATCAACCAATAATTCTCACTTCAATTTGTCACAAATAGTTTTCATTCATGTGCCCAAATATTTTCCAGGGTTTTGCTCCTTATATTGATGGAATCTGTATTTTTCCGAGCAGATGCGCCTGCAGGACTCACACCTGCTTAGTGATGGTTTTGACTTCCCTGAGGTGCCAGTCACTTCTCTCTAGTGCTCATCATAGATTTTCACCACAAGTAGTGCCAAAAGGTAAAGGGCGCTGCCTACATTCACCTCAGTCACAAACCCACTTGCTTGAAACAGGATCAGTTTCAGCACCCAAATCTCTTTTGTCCATTTTTTCCTTAGTGAATAGAAGGGGGGAATAGGGAGAGTGGCAACAGTGGCAAAGCTGAGCTTTGTGATGACAGTCCAAACACGTGAGGCTGCACATGCAAAGGTAAGTGGTGAATAAATAATAGAATTTATCTGTCATCTCATCCCTGAGATAGAAGGAAGATGATGCTCACACTGCAGATGATAGAACAGATGTGTTCTCCCTTCACTCCTTCACCCTGGAATCTGCTCACCCCAAGGGTCCTAAGAACCCAGATTCACAGTGGGGACTGCAGAGGGGTGTTTTCTTCCTGTAATTCTCTTTACTTGTGTCCTGGCCTCCAGCTCATGTCCACTGTCTGAGATGTTCTCACTGGTTTGGGGGAACAGGTATGATGATGTATGTATCATATGGCTGCCCATGATGCTGGTGACAACAGGATGGCACAATGTCTAACATAAATATTTCCTTGATGTAGATATTAAGGGAGTCTTAACCTTGAGGATCCCCCATTCTTCACTATCGGCTCTAACAAGAAAAATGTTCTGAAGTTTTTTGGACATTTCTCTTTTTCATACATGATCTGTTTTACTCATCTTCTGACTTAGATTTTCCTTCTTGTTACCAGATCTGGATTCTGCAAATGAGAACTATTTTAGAAATTTATATTAAACTTCTTGTGATTTACACATTCTTACACACAGTATATCCAGTCTAGGGTAGCTTTGGTTCTCCAGTGTGTAAGGTATGGCATTTGCACCTGGTACAAGAGGACATCCAGGTACTACACTGGCAGCAACACTCCTGAGGACCTAACTTGAGGAGTGTTTCTGACATCACCCCACTCATGGCAGAGAGCTTGTGTTCTATCCTCTGATTTCCTTGACTATAGTGTACCAGGTGTGATCACAATGGGACACAGCTTGAAAGAGACATGCCTTAGGATTTCTCTGAGCTTATCTTTATGAATGTTTCCCATTTCCCAGGATGCTTTAAAACAACAATGTTACATCAGCATGGACATTAAAATAGACCTTTCTTTACAATATTGCTTGATATATTTAAATAATTTTAATCATATATACTTGTTTTGGTGCTGGGGATTGAACCCAGGGCCTTATGCATGCAAGGCAAGCACTCTACCAACTGAGCTATATCCCCAGACCCAATCATATATACTTGATGTGCATAATTTAGTGGTATGTATAGTTGTGGTTCAAAATTGGAGATAGCACAATGATCAGAGTATTTCTCTGGGGTTTCTCCTGGCACTATATGGAGAAATATTAGTTGTGCTTAGAATTATATCAAATCGTGTTCCTCCCTTTGAAGCATACTGTCAGGAAAGTATTTGCTATTATGCTACTGCTGTTATGCAGTAGTATTTCTGCTACTGATACAAAAATGTACTCTCAAACAATTTTACAATGGTTTTAAGGCAATGAACAAAAAACTCAATGAATACCTGGATTATTATTGCAAATTCATGGCACCCATACACTCCTACTTTTCATTTCCCCAGGTTGTAGGACTGCAGACTCCTCCATGAAAGTGACGTTAATGTCATCCACTAGCCTTAGGACACAGGTAATTAAAGCATGTCATTTAATGAGTGCTAGAAAACTTTGTTTTGATAAGGCTCAAAATTTAAATGAATTAAATAAGATCCTGCATGTCACAGAAATTATGTGAAAGAATGTAATTTCTTCTCTTTTGTTTCATAATATACATTTTGTTGTAGACAAAAGGTAATATTAAAACTTTTTTTTTTTTTTTTTTTTTTTTTTTTGGTACCAGGGATTTAAATCAGGGCACTTAACCATTGAGCCATATCTTCAGGACTTTTTTTTTTATTTTGAGATATAGTCTGGCTAAGTTTCTTAGGGTCTTGCTATGTTACTGAGGTTCGTAATGAATTTGCATTCCTCCTGCCTCGGACACCTAAACCACTGGTATTACAGAAATATATGACTGCACCTGGCCTAAAACAATTTTTAATGTTCATTATTACATGCTAGTATGGATTATTTTAACTTATACCATAGAAATATCCATATTATATTTCACTTTTTGACATAAATTTGTTAGAATCGACACATGCCATTTATATGTACATAGGTCTCACAAAAAGGAACAAAATCCTACTGATCAAATGTGACCCACAAAATCTTGGACACACATAGACATTTGATTTATATCTTTGTTTTCTTCTTCCTAGACATCATGGGAGACAACCCCAAAAAACTGAATGAGTTAATGGTGAAAAGTGTTTCACTTTTCCTGATAATTTCTTGGGGAAAAGATCATCTTTTCCTAGTGATGGTAGAGAGATTTTATTTTCCACTAATACTTCATGTTGGCTCTCATGCATTGAACCTGAAACAGTTGATCCCAAAAAGACCAAAGTCAGAAAACTTCCTAGACCTATTATAAGAAAGAAAATGAGATAGATGATGGGTAAGGAGTGCCAAAAACAGTTAAGAGGGGAAAGTAACTCTTGGGCTCAATAGCACAATAGCATAGTGACAGTATATAATAATTGCTTATACAATTCAAAATAATCAGAGAAGTGTTGGCAGGTTTGAAATATAAAAATGACAATATATGAAGATGGAAAGTAAACTGATTAGATCACTACATACTGTATACACATACTGAATTATAATGCTGGGTTCCATATCTAAATACAAATAGTAGACTCCAATTAAAAATTGAAATAAACAAAAATCAACTCTTCAATGTTTTAATCAAGTATCTACATCACCTTGGATTTTAAATAGTACTCCATGCTCATTGATATTTAACTTTTCAGGTTTTTTCTTAGTATCTTGCCTTTTAGATTGACATTTCTACAGCATCATGAAATGATTTAGCCTCACATACAAGATTTTTCTTATGATGGTTATTTTTCAATATGTGGCTATAAAGATTTAAAATACATATGTATTTTAACACATGAGTTATAGCACAAATATGCCTTTTACAGAAAATTTTCCATCAGTAGTTTAATAAAGAATTTTCAGTACCACTTCTGTGCTTTGGTCTCTGAACTGAAAAATTGCTTCCTTCATGGAGAAGAAAATTGGAAATCTTTAGGAGGTTCATTCAGGCTTGGGTCACATGCTTTTTCTTTAATGAAAACCTTATAATGAAATGACTCTGAATCTACTTTTACTCCGACTTTAATTACCACCCTAAGTACAGATGACTGAGTAGAAAATATTAAAATATATTCCTAACAATATTTGATAACTGGACTTGGTTCACTTAGGATAGTTATTCTGGTGATAATAATAACAATTTAAGACAGATAGTTACATTAGGATTCAAAGACAGTACTAAAATACCACCAAAAATATTTCTATACATACTGCTAAAATGTTCTAATATCATGGAAATTTTGAGAAAACAATGGAAGTAGTCAGTATAAAAAGAAATGAATTAAACCTCCCATGTCACAAGTATGAGAAATGGCATAATTAAATCATAATGACCAATATTTCTTGAGGTCATTATATTCCTGAAACATTTCCACAGATTGTACTTCATCTTCTTTAACACATACTTGTAGAGTATATATCATCTGACTGCCCATATTTCATAGATGAGATGATCAGTGTTTAACATTATAGACTGCTCAAGGTCATTCTTGAACTCAATGGAAGATCACAGATGCAAATTCAATGTGTATTACAGTGTATTTTCCTCAATGTTGTCTCAGTTAATATTTTGAAGATATAGGTCTGATACTAAGCCAGAATAAAGCAACACAGGAATGATATATTTAAGTGTAAACCTATTCCATTTACATTTAATTTTTTACAAAGTTGGAATTCTCTACTATTATGCATTTCTCCCAATTGATATCAACAAAAATTGTAGAGCTTTTCATATGTACCTGGGGCTTTATCAAGATGAGAAAGACAAAAATGAGATGAGGACGTAGCTCAGTTGGTAGAGTACTTGCCTTGAAAGAACAAGCCCTGGGTTCAATTGCAAATGCCTCAAAAATATGTAAATCAAGCAATCCCCCAGAGAAAACAAAGATGAAATTATTTCCTAGAACTTATCTTATAATTATTACTGAATTCTGCATGATTTTACCAATGAGTTACTTCCTCAGGCATTTATTTTCTGTATTAGGTGTATTCCGGGATGGATTCCTTATAGGACTCATGGCCCTCTTGAGTGGGTACATAGTGACCCTCTTGTGCAGGCATAAGAAGCACTTCCAGCACCTTCATGCCACCAGTCTTTCTCCCAGAGCATTCCCTGTACAAAGGGCCACCAGGACCATCCTGCTGCTCATGAGTATCTTCATGCTCATGTACTGTTTGGACTGTATCTTGTCTTCCTTAAGAACTATGTGGAACAATGACCTTGTTTGTCACCTTACCCAGATGATGGTGGCTAATGGCTATGCTACAACCACTCCTATGTTGCTAATCATTACTGAAAAACAAATTATTAACTTCTTCAAATCCTTTTTGGGAAAAGCAAAACATGTTTCACTAGAGTGATAGGTAATTTGTCTGAATGTACCAACATAATGGCTTCTGAACAATAAATCACAGCAGACTATATGATCCCTGGGTTAAGTGAATATAGATATATGCATGTTTTGTTAAATCTGTTTACTTTGAGACAAGTGAATAAAAAATATGTAATAGAAACAGCAATCATTTACTTTTTTGAAATCACATAATGGCTCAACCTGTCTGCTTGGGGTCAGCAAGTGATTTTTATGAGGTAGGTCTCATGTTCATGGCCTTCATTAGCTACTTATAAGACATTAAAATGTATAGCACTTTTTGAAAAGTGCTTCAGTTAGTTGTATTTTGTCCAACCAAATATATCAATATTTATTTCCCTGAGTTATCACCTGATTCATCAATTGTCTTTTTATTTTTATGTATTCATTTTGGGGAGACACCAGGGACTGAACTCTGGGGACTCAGTCACTGAGCCACATCTCCAGCCCAATTTTGTATTTTATTTAGAGACAGGGTCTCACCAAGTTACTTAGTGCCTCACTTTTGCTGAGGTTCACTTTGAATTCATGATCCTCCTTTCTCAGCCTCTGGAGCCCCTGGGGTTACAGATATTCACCACCATAATTGTTCTTTTATTGATTTGTTTGAAAGAATCAATGCAGAAACTCAAGTTATCACATGTAAACCAGTGCTCCTAGTATTATTATTCATGATAGCCCAATGTGGAAACAGCACAATGTCCGAAAGCATCTGAATATACAAACAAAGCATAGCTTGGCCATACCATGGAATATTATTCAGCCTAGAACAGAAGAACAAATCCTCAAGCAAGTAGCTTCTGAACTTTGATTACATTATTGCAAGTGAATTATCAGTCACAAAAGAACAAATGCTGGGGCTGGAATTATTGTTCAGTAGTAGAGTGCTTGCCTGTCATGTTTGAGGGACTGGGTTGTAACCTCATCACCACATAAAAATTAATTAAACAATTAAAGATATTGTGTCCATCTATAGCTAAATATAATTTTTAAAAAAGAATTGATGCTATAATAGTCTACTGTAGAAGGTAGAAATAAGAGGAGAAACTTATATAGACAGAAAAATAGAATGGCATTTACCAGGGGCTGAGGGAGGTAGTCAGTGAGGAATTCCTATTTGATAGCTACAAAGGTATAGTTTTGGAAGAAGAAAAAGTGCTGGAGATGAATGGTAATTGTTTTCACAATAGTGTAAATGTGCTGACTCTCTCTAACCTGCACTATTATAAAGCATCAAAGTTGTACATTTTCTGTTATGTGCATTTTACCATAATGAAAAATGCCCAATGACCTTCATTATTTAACATGCAATACATTATTTAACACCAGATACAGAAGGGCAAATACCACATGTTCTCATTTATCTGCAAAAAGCAATAAATGAATCTAGTAGAAGAGAAAGGAATATTTCTTCCCTTATGACTTCTTTTATCATTGCATCATTCAATAGCATATTATTTAGTGTCCAGGTGTATGAGTAGTTTTTGTTTGTTATTTTATCATTCATTTCTAATTGTATTCCATTATGGTCTGATAGGATACAAGGTAGGGTCTCTTTTTTTTTGTATATACTAATGGCTTTTTGGGGGGCATAGCATATGGTCTATTTTGGAGAAGGATCCATGAGCTACTGAGAAGAAAGTATATTTGCTCGATGGTGGATGAAATACTCCATTAAGTCTATATTATTGATTGGATTATTTAATTCTATAGTTTCTTTGTTCAGCTTTTGTTTGGAGGATCTATTTAGAGGTGAGAGCGGTGTGTTAAAGACCCCCACTATTAATGTGTTTTGGTCTATTTGATTCTTAAAATTGAGAAGGGTTCATTTGATATAAATAGATGCTCCATTGTTTGGCACATAAATGTTTAAAATTGTTATATCTTGTTCCACTAGAAAACCTCTAGAACTAGTAAATGAATTCAGCAAAGTAGCAGGATATAAAATCAGTATGCATAAATGTACTGCATTTTTATTCATTAGTGATGAATTCTCTGAAAGAGAAATTAGGAAAATCACTCCATTCACAGTAGCCTCAAAAAAATAAAATAAAATAAAATACTTAGGAATTAGTCTAACAAAAGAGGTGAAAGACCTCTACAATGAAAACTACAGAACATTAAAGAAAGAAATTGAAGAAAACCTTAGAAGATGGAAAGATCTCACATGTTCTTGGATAGGCAGAATTAACATTGTCAAGATGGCCATTCTACCAAAGACACTATACAGATTCAGTGCAATTCCAATTGAAATACCAATGACATTCCTCATAGAAATAGAGAAAGCAATCATGAACTTCACCTGGAAGAACAAGAGACCTCAAATAGTCAAAACAATCCTGAATAGAAAAAGTGAAAAAGGAGGTATCACAATACCAGACATTACACCATACTACAGAGTAATAATAACAAAAACAGCATGGCATTGGCACCAAAATAGAAAGGCAGACCAGTGGTACAGACTAGAAGACACAGAGACAAAACCACATAAATACAGTTACCTCATATTAGACAAAGGAGCCAAAAACATACAATGGAGAAAAGATAGCCTGTTCAACAAATGGTGCTGGTAAAACTGGAAATCCATATGCAGTAAAATGAAATTAAAACTCTATCTCTCACCCTGCATAAAACTGAACTCAAAGTGGATTGAAGTAATCCACTTTTTTGAGAGACCCTGCACCTAATTGAAGACAAAGTAGGCCCGAATCTTCATCATTTTGGCTTAGGATAAGACTTCCTCGACAAGACTCCCAAAGCACAGGAAATCAAAGCAAGAATCAATAAATGCGATGGACTCAAACTAAAAAACTTTTTCTCAGCAAAGGATACAATCAAAAATGTGAAGAGAGAGCCTACAGAGGGGGGGAAAATCTTTTCCACATGCACTTTAGATACAGCACTTATCTCCAAAATTTATAAAGTACTTACAAAACTTTACACCAAAAATACAAAGAACCCAATCAATAAATGGGCCAAGGAACTGGGCGGACACTTTACAGAAGATACACAGACATTTAATAAATATATAAAAAAGTGTCAACATCTGCAGTAATTAGAGAAATGCAAATTAAAACAACTTTAAGATTTCATCTTATTCTAATTAGAATGGCTATTATCAAGAACACAAACAATAGTAGATGTTGGTGTGTGGATGTGGGGAAAAAGGCACACTTTTACATGGCTGATGGAGTTGCAAATTGGTGCAGCCACTGTGGAAAGCAGTATGGAGAATACTAAAAGTACTTGAAATGGATCTGCCTTTTGACCCAGTTATCCCACTCCTCGGTTTATAGCCAAAGGACCTAAAATGAGCAAACCAGAGTAACACAGCCACATCAATGTTTATAGCAGCTCAGTTCACAATACCTAGACTGTGGAACCTACCTACATGCCCTTCAACAGATGAATGGATAAAGAAACTCTGGAATATATACACAATGGAATACTATTCAGCCATAAAGAAGAATAATATTATGGCATTTGCAAATAAATGGATGGAATTGGAGAATATCATGCTAAGTGAAATAAGTCAATTCCAAAAACCCAAAGACTGAATGTTTTTCCTGATAACTGGAGAATGATATATAATGGGGGTGGGGAGATGGGGAATGAGAGAATAATGGGGACACTTTAGAATATGTAGAAGGAAATGAGAGGGAGGGGTATAAAAAATGGTGAAATGAGACATCATTACCCTATGCACATGTATGATTACACAAGTGATATGAATCTACATTGTGTACAACCCTAGAAAAAAAATGATGTAATGTATTTGTGTACAATGAATGAATCAAAATGCAGTCTGCAAAAAATTAAAAGCTAAATAAAAAATAAAAGTAATAAAAAAATAAATAAAGAGAAAGGAATAGTGGTCACCAGAGGATGGAAAGAACAGGGAGAGGACAGATGGAAAGAGATCATTGAGGGGCACCAGGAGCAAAGTGGGGGAATCCCTTCTGGTACTTCTTTGGCACATCAGAGTAAGTATTGGTTAAAACAATCTAAAATGTGTTTCAAAATTCAATTTCCAACACATAAAATTAATTAATAGTTGAAGAGATGGAAATGCTTATTACTATGATCTGATTACTACAACTTATACACATGTACTGAATTACCATAAGGTACCCCATAAAAATGCACATGTATAAATATCTTTAAAAATAGTTTCCAGTGTTTTTATAAACAGATAAAACAGGTGGGGAAATAGCTGAAGCATAAACAGATATGAAAAAAATTCTCAAAAATAAAAACAATTTGATGGCATGATTCTAAAAATGCCAAAATATAATTTTCTAAAAGTTTCATTGCATTTTAGTGAATTGGATCCAAATCTTTTTGTTATCATCATTATTTTGGATCAGGGATTGAACCCAGCTTTGACTAACTACTGAGACACATCCCCAGCCCTTTTTATTTTGAGACAGGTTATCAATAATTTGCTTAGCCCCTTTCTAAGTTTTACAAGCCTGACTTTGAACTTGTGATCCTCCTGGATCATTCTTCTAAGTCCCTGGGATGATAGGTATGGGCCAACTTGCAAGGTATCTGAAAAGGTAGAAAAATTCTTGTTATAGATTCAGGTAACCAGCAGCTACAAAAGGGTATGTTGCCTTAGGTAGGAAGAATTTTTTTTCATTTTCTGGGAAGTGTTTCACATGAGTTTAAAATGTCAAATTCAAATTGTAGAGGAATACATGGAAAATTGCTGGCCTTGATTATTCATGTCATGGAGAGTATGGATTTGTAGTATTGTTCCAATTAGAAAGAGGAAAAAATAGAGTTGCATTTCTAAAAGAGGATAGCATTATATGTCAGTGAAAATTTCAGCAGATAAAGTGTGGGAAATATTACAATACCATATATCTTCTATTCTACTGACTTATGATATCACTACTCCTGTCTGATAATTTTACCTTCAAAATTATATGTAGAGAAACAGCCAAAATTAGAGGTAAGTTGTAAAAAGGGTTGCAGCATATATACCTACTAAATAATAAAATAATCAAAATGCACAATAGCAGTGCATAGATTCATGGTCATGTCCGACTAGTTGAAATGATAAGATACTGTGCCACAGGACTGCAGAAAGTGAGAAGAGTGGAGGGAAAAGATGGAGACATGAAAAGACCCTTCACCAAAGAAGTTCTATAGACATCATGTCAACATCTGAAAAGATGCTTAACAGCACATGTCAATGGGGAAATAAAATTAAATGTATTAGAAAATCCCACTAACCACTCATAAGTAAGAGGAGTTTGCACAAAACCCAAGAATAACAAATAGTGGTTGATTGCAGAGCACTATAAGTCTCCTCGATTGTTTCTAGGAAGTCAAATATGGTCTTCTGGAGAAGGAGCACTGAGGTTTTTATCATTAATAATGTTATCCTATTAAACAGTTATTACACTTCCAGATTTTACTGAAATTATTTGTAAACTGATGCCCAAAGAAATAGTGTATGTTACTGAAGGGTCATCCCTGAATGCAAATTTAACAAGGTGGTCATGGTTTTGAGAAAAATAAAAAATATAGGCTTAGTGCTTTGCAGGCAAAGGAGAAACACAGAGGAATCCAGGCCCAGAGGCAGTGATTCTGCTCATTGTAGGGAACTGGTATTTTTTTTTTTTTTTTGGAAGCTATTCAGAGACTACCTGCCAGGTAATCCCTGTGGGGGAATTGGGATTATCGTATTATTTGGAAGACAGCCATTCTTGAGATCTTCTGGTGCCAGCCTTGAAGTCTGCCCCCTTTTCTTATTAAAAATCACAAATTTACATAGGGCAATGTTGTTTGATTCATTCTGTTATATTTTTTCCTTTCCCCCCCACACTTCCCACAACTCTTTTCCCTCTATAAAGGCCTTCCTTCCTCCATTCTTACCACCCTCCTTATCCCTAACCCTAAACCTAACCCTAACACTAAAGCTAACCCCTCCTACTCCCCATTATATGTCCTCATCCGCTTATCAGCCAGATCATTTGTCCTTTAGATTTTTGAGATTGGATTATCTCACACAGCATGATATCCTCCAATTACATCCATTTGCCTGCAAATGCCATAATTTTATCATTCTTCATAGCAGAGTAATATTCCATTGTATATATATGCCACAGTTTCTTTATCCATTCATCAACTGAAGGGCATCTAGGTTGGTTCCACAATCTGGCTATTGTGAATTGAGCAGCTATGAACATTGATGTGGCTGTATCTCTGTAGTATGCTGATTTTAAGTCCTTTGGGTATAGGCCAAGGAGTGAGATAGCTGGGTCAAATGGTGGTTCCATTCCAAGCTTTCTGAGGAATCTCCATACTGCTTTCCAGAATGGCTGCACTACTTTCCAACCCCACCAGCAATGTATGAGTGTACCTCTTTCCCCACATCCTCGCCAACATCTGTTGTTGCTTGTGTTCTTGATAATTGCCATTCTAATTGGGGTGAGATAAAATATTAGAGTAGTTTTGATATGCATTTCTCTTAATACTAGAGATTTTGAACATTTTTTCATATATCTGTTGATTGCTTGTACATCTTCTTCTGTGAAGTGTCTGTTGATTTCCTTAACCCATTTGTTGAATGGATTATTTGTATTCTTGGTGTAGAGGTATTTGAGTACTTTATATATTCTGGAAATTAGCGCTCTATCTGAAGTATGAGTGGCAAAGATATTCTCCCCCTCTGTAGGCTCTATCTTCACATTACTGATAGTTTCCTTTGCTGAGAGAAAGCTTTTTAGTTTGAATCTATCCCAGTTGTTGAATCTTGCTTTAATTCTTGTGTTAGGGAGTCCTGTTAAGGAAGTCTGATCTTAGCCAACAGTTGAAGGTTTGGACCTACATTTTCTTCTATAAGATGGAGAGTCTCTGTTCTGATTCCGAGGACCTTGATCCATTTTGAGTTGAGTTTTGTGTAGGGTGAGAAATAGGGGTTAAGTTTCATTCTCTTGCATATGTATTTCCAGTTTTGCCATCACCATTTGTTGAAGAGGTTATCTTTTCTCCATTGCATATTTTTGGCCCCTTTGTCTAGTATGAGAAAATTGTATTTATTTGGGTTTGTGTCCATGTCCTCTATTATGTACCATTGATCTACCTATCTATTTTGGTACCAATATCATGCCGTTTTTGTTACTATTGCTTTGTAATAGAGTAGAAGATCTGGTATTGCGATACCCCTACTTCGCTCTTTCTACTGAGGATTGTTTTAGCTATTCTGGGTTTCTTATTCTTCCAGATGAATTTCATAATTTCTTGCTCTATTTCTGTAAGGTACATCATTGGGATTTTAATTGGAATTGCATTGAATCTGTATAGCACTTAAGGTAGTATGGCCATTTTGACAATATTAATTCTGCCTATCCAGGAACATGGAAGATCTTTCCATCTTCTAAGATTTTCTTTAATTTCTTTCTTTAGTTTTCTGTAGTTCTCATTGTAGAGGTCTTTCACCTCTTTTGTGAGATTGATTCCCAAGTAGTTTATTTTTTTCAAGGCTATTGTGAATGGGGGAGTTTTCCTGATTTCTCTTTCTGAAGATTCATCACTTATGTATAAAAATGTGTTGGATTTATGAGCATTAATCTCGTAACCTGCTACTTTACTGAATTCACTTAGGAGTTCTCAGAGTTTTCTGGTGGAATTTCCAGGTTTCTCTAAATATATAATCATGACATCAGCAAACAGGGATAGTTTGAGTTCTTCTTTTCCAATTTGTATCCCTTTAAATTCTTTGGTTTGTCTAATTGCTCTGGCTAGCGTCTCAAGAACGATATTGAATACAAGTGGTCAAAGAGGGCATCCCTACCTTGTTCCAGTTTTTATGGAGAATGTTTTCAGTTTTTCACCATTTAGAATGATATTGGCCATGGGCTTAGCGTAGATGGCCTTTACAATGTTAAGGAATGTTCACACTACCCCAATTTTTTCTAGTGTTTTGAGCATAAAGGGATTCTCTATTTTATCGAGTGCTTTTTCTGCATCTATCGAAATAATCATGTGATTCTTAACTTTTAGTCTGTGGATATGGTGAATGATATTTATTGATTTCCAGATGTTGAACCATCCTTGCATCCCTGGGATAAAACCCACTTGATCGTGGTGCACTATCTTTTTAATATATTTTTGTATGCAATTTGCTAAAATTTTGTTGAAACATTTGCATTGATGTTCATTAAGAATATTTGTCTGAAATTTCCTTTCCTTGATGTGTCTCTGTCTGGTTTAGGTATCAGGGTGATATTGGCTTCATAGAATGAGTTTGGGAGCATTCCTTCCTCTTCTATTTATGGAATATGTTGAGAAGTATTGAAATGAGCTCTCCTTTAAAGTTTTGTAGAACTTGGCTGAGAATCCATCTGGTCTGGGACTTTTCGTTGTTGGTAGGCTTTTGATGACCTCTTCTATTTCTTTGCTTGAAATTGATTTATTTAAGTAGTGTATGTCTTCCTCGTTCAGTTTAGGTAATTCATATGTCTCTAGAAACTTGTTGATGTCTTTGAGGTTTTCCATCTTGTTGGAGTATAGATTTTGAAAATAGCTTCTAATTATGTTTTGTATTTCACTCGTGTCTGCTGTGATATTTCCTTGTTCATTCCAAATTTTAGTAATTTGAGTTTTCTTCCTCTTTCTCTTTGTTAGTGTGGCTAAGGGTTTATCAATTTTTTTTATTTTTTCAAAGAACCAAATATTTATTTTGTTAATTTTTCCGATTGTTTCTTTTGTTTCAATCACGGTGATTTCAGCTCTGATTTTAACTATTTCATGTCTTCTACCATTTTTGGTGTTGTTCTGCTCTTCTTTGTCTAGGGCTTTGAGCTGTAGTGATAAGTTGTTTATTTGTTGATTTCTACTTCTTTTGTTGAATGCACACCATGAAATAAATCTTCCTCTAAGTACTGCTTTCATACTGTCCCAGAGATTTTGATATGATGTGTCTTTGTTCTCGTTTACTTCTAAAATTTTTTATATCCCTCCTGATGTGTTCTGTTATCCATTCATCATATAATAGTGCATTATTTAATCTCCAAGTATTGAAGAAGTTTCTGTTTTTTATCCTGTCATTTACTTCTTATTTGAATCCATTATGATCTGATAGAGTACAATGTAGTATCTCTATCTTCTTGTATTTGCTATCAGTAGCTTTGTGGCATAAGACATGGTCTATTTTAGAGAAGGATCCATGTGCTGCTGAGAAGAAAGTGTATTTGTTCATTGTTGGATGGTATATTCTATATAAATCGATTAAGTCTAAATTGTTGATTGTGTTATTGAGATCTATGGTTTCTTTATTCAATTTTTGTTTGGACGATCTATCCAGTGGTGAGAGAGGTGTGTTAAAATTGCCTAGTATTAATGTGTTGTGGTCTATTCGATTTTTGGTATTGAGGATTTGTTTGACGTACATTGATGAGCCAATATTCGGGGCATAGATATTTATGATTGTTATGTCTTGCTGATTTATGCTTCCCTTAAGCAGTATGTAATGTCCTCCTTTATCCCTTCTGAGTAGTGTTGGCTTGAAGTCCACATTATCTGAAATGAGGATGGATACTCCAGTTTTTTGCTGTGTTCGTGTGCATGGTATGTTTTTTCCCATCCTTTCACCTTTAGTCTATGGGTATCTCTTTCTATGAAATGAATCTCTTGCAGGCAGCATATTGTTGGATTTTTCTTTTTAATCCAATATGCCTGTCTATGTCTTTTGATTGATGAGTTCAGGCCATTAACATTCTGGGTTATTATTGTGATGTGATTTGTATTCCCAATCATTTGGCTCATTTTTGTTTTTTTGACATGATTTGGTTTTTCTTTTATTTGGCTATTCCTTTAGGCTAGTTCCTCCCATTGCTGATTTGCATCATTGTTTTTCATCTCTTCCTCATTGAATATTTTGCTGAGAATGTTCTGTAATGCCAGCTTTCTTTTTGTAAATTTCTTTAGCTTTTGTTTATCATGGAAGAATCTTATTTCATCATCAAATCTGAAAGTAACTTTTGTTGGGTATAAGATTCTTGGTTGGTATCCATTTTACTTCAGGGCTAGGTAAATGTTGTGTTGTTCCAGACCCTTCTAGCTTTTACGGTCTTGATTGAAAAAATCTGCTGATATTCTTATTGGTTTTCCCCTGAATGTAATTTGATTCTTTTCTCTCGCGGCCTTTAAAATTCTGTCTTTATTTTGTATGTTAGGTATTTTCATAATAATGTGCCTTGGTGTGGGTCTGTTGTAATTTTGTATATTTAGATTCCTATAAGCCTCTTGTACGTGGTTTTCCATTTCATTCTTCAAATTTGGGAAATTTTCTAATGTTATTTCATTGAATAGATTGTTCCTTCCATGAGTTTGTTTCTCTAAGACTTCCTCAATCCCAATAATTCTTAAATTTGGCCTTTTCATGATATCCCATAATTCTTGTAGATTCTGTTCATGATTTCTTACCATCTTTTCTGTTTGGTCAACTTTGTTTTCAAGATTAAATATTTTGTCTTTAATATCTGTGGTTCTGTCTTCCAGGTGTTGTATCCTATCCTATTGGTTATGCTTTCTATGGAGTTTTTAACTTGGTTTATTGTTTCCCTCATTTCAAGGATTTCTGTTTGTTTGTTTTTTTTTCAGTATCTCTAACTCTTTATTGAAATGATCTCTTGCTTCCTGTATTTGCTCTTTTAACTGTTGATTGGTGCGATCATTTAATGCCTGCATTTGCTCTTTCATCTGTTCATTTGCTTCCCTGATTGTTTTCATTATGTACATTCTGAACTCCCTTTCTGATATATTTTCTGCTGTGCTGTCATTGAGTTTTATTGATATAGTATCTAGGTTTGTTTGGGACATTTTCTTTTCTTGTTTTCTCATATTGGTCAGATGTCAGTGGGACTCTGTGATATTGCAGATATTCTCTATTTGCTTATATTGTCCCTGTAGATTTCCAGTGTATCACCTCCCAGCCTTCAGTAGCCTGAAGACTTGGAGTAACTTGATAATACAGTACTTCGGAAGAAAGCTGCCCCTAGCCCACTACTGGTTCCAGGGCTTGGAGCTGGCTCTGTGTAGAAAGGCTCTCACTGGGGGGCCTGCTCCAAGAAGCTGGCCATTTGGGAGGAGCCTACCGCTAGAGTGCCCAGGGTTGCCTGGAGAAGACTCTAGCTGCCCTTCCCTACTCTAATAAGCCCCCCAAATCTAGGCCTGCCACCCAGGCCGAGCTTCACCAGGTGGCGTAGACTCAACTTGTTGTTCTATTTTAGTCCGAGTCTCTCAATGCCTCCCCTTCTTGAATCCTGGGATCTGGAGGGACTAGAGATGCAGTCACCCTCTAGTCCACCATCTTGGATTGCCCCGTTGAAAAAGCCTGTGGGCCAGAGGGGGGAAGGGCCACCTGGAGAGGTCTCTGACTGCCCTACTCTGGTCCCAGAGGCTGCTTGTGGTTTGGAGGTCTCTACTTGCTTGGGGACTTGTGACTGGCTCTGTTTAGAAAGTCTCTCACTGGGCGGTCTGCTCTTGAAGTCTTAATTACTTGGTTCCATTGGTGGGTGAGCACTCAAAGACAGATAATTAGGACTAGAATGGGAAAAATTTAATCTTGTTCCCTGCCCCCAAGTGAAGGAGGAGGAGAGGGAGAAAAGGAAAACATGTTCATTTTAAAAGAAGCCTCAGTGGCAGAGTGGCATGGACTATATTCAAAACATTATGTGGACCACTACTGCATATGCAAATGTTGACAACAGCTTCATTCAGTGACATGGTAAGTTGAAAGGAATGCAGATATTCTTCAGCAAATTCATGAAGAAACAAGTGAACTTCCAAGAAATTTCTATGCATCAAAAAAAGAGTAACCTACTGATTAGCTCAAGAAAAGAATGAAATTCAAATGCATTTTACTAAGTCAAAGAAAAGGGGATACAAAGGTACTAATTTCCCTCCATTTTCATGACATTCCTGAAAAGGAGACAATATAGAGTAGAATGGAAACTACTGGGCTTTAGGGTCAGACAAAAATACAGCCTTTAGATAAAAGTAGATGTGACCTGCCATCCTGTGCCTGCAGTCCCAGCTGCTTAGGAAGCAAAGGCAGGATAGCATGAACCCACAAGTGTGAGTACAGCCTGGGCATTCCAACAAGACTCTTTCCCTAAAAAGCAAAAACAATGACAACAATAACACGCACACACAAACACATACCCCATGTAGGTTATTATAAAGGTGATGAAATATCCTGTACTCTGCTGGGTTGAAATATAAATAAATGCCTGCCATCTTTCAAAACAATAGAATTCATTTTGCAAAGAGTGATTTTAAAATGGAAGTGAGAGTATAACAGGTCCACTGTGACTTTTAAACAAAGTCTTTGCTGCTTATTTTAAAAGTGAATTGTTTGCATTTTTCTATTTTCCCTCTCCCTAACCTGGGGACAGAGAACAAGATTCCTTAGAGTTATATGTTCTCCACAGGAAGGAGATGTCACCAGAAGAATTAGGAAGGGACTGAGTCCCAAATTACAAATGGATTTTAATACACCATCTGGATGCATCTGAGACCACCCTGCCAGGACCCACTTGGAATGCAGTCTTTGTATAGCTTCTTTAAAATAGCTCTGTTTTCCCTGAAGGGCAGAACTACTGCCTCTGGGTCAAGAGTCCCTGTGTTTCTCTTTTTCTCATACATAAAAAGAACTTCAAATTCATGTCCTTATTTTTGGATTGACATCCTGTACAAGAGCCAAGGTATAGAAACAGTTTATGTCTATGACACATGAATAATTAAAGAGTAGATTATTTAGCCCTGAAAAAAAAAATGAATCCTGGCATTTGTGACAATATTAAAAAGTCTAGAATTATGCTAAGTGAAGAACAAAAACTGTATGATACTACTTAGCTGAGGTATTTATAATAGTGAAATTCAGTGAAACATCCCAGAGGCCTGAGAAGCTGAGGCAGGACATTAGTGTGTTCAAAGACAACCTCAGAACCTTAGTAAGATCTGAGGAAACTTTGTGACACTTTGTCTCTAAATAAAACACAAAAAAGGGCTGGAGATATGACCCAGTGGTTAAGTTGCTCTGGGTTCAACTCCTGGTACCAAGAAATACACACACACACACACACACACACACACACACACACAGAGATTGAGAGAGAGAGAGAGAGAAAGAGAGAGAGAAAGAGAGAGAGAGAGAGAGAGAGAGAGAGAGAGAGAGAGAGAGTAACATGTTGGTTGCCAAGGAATAAGGTTAGAATTAAGTGAGGTGCACTTATTCAGTGGATAAACAAATTCTACTATTTTTGCACAATTCTGTACTTATTGTTTACAATACTATAATGCAGTGTTATAAAATTTTCAAGAGTAAAGATATCCTACTTAGCATTCTCATGATTATGGAAAAAAGAAAGGGATGGGAAAGGGAAATGGAGAGAGGGAGAAAGAAAGTGAGGAAGTATGAGTGAGAGTGAAAGAGAGACAGAGACAGAGAGACAAAAGAAAGAGAAGGAGGAGGAGAAGGAGGAGGAGGCAGGCAGGCCAAAAAGGAATAGTTTCATGGTATTCCTCCAACACAGTCTGGATCCCTGCTCAAAGTAGCTCTGTTTGTGCTAGAATACTATGCTCTGGCTATCATACATTTTTATCAATTGTATCATAGTACTTAAGTTTTCTAGGTGAATTTCAAAAAGAATATGGACCACATGTATGAACACAGCACATATACGAAAACTGCATGTATACTGCCTGTGGCCACCTCATGCACAATGAGGAGTTTTAATTCCTAATAGAACAGAAGTGTGGGGGGTGATGAAATGTAGGAGCTCAGACAGAGTTGGTACAAGGTAAATGTGTCCTATCCATATATAAGTATGCAGAGGGAGGACACTGAAGCCCAGGAACGTCACCCTTTGGAGTCTGATCATCAGAATTGCATTCAAGTACAGAAAAAAGGCAGTGATTTTGTTTCCTAAGATCAAGAACACCTCCCTTATCCTTTGTCACTCATGGTACTTCACTGTGTTAGCCCACCTCTCCAACTGAGGATGTGAAGAGAAAGGGAAACCAGGGAAATCTACAGTGGTCTTCCTTTCAGTTCTTTCTAACTGACTAACAAACAAATGGAAAAATATGTTAGCAGTTATTGAGGTATAGTGAAAAAAAATCACATTAGTTGTGTGTAACATTTTCACTGCTCTGGTATGAATAAACACAACATGGGTGTGCAAGGTGCAAACTATGACTTGCTTTTAAGTTTGCATTTACAATTGACATTGCATAATTAAAGATAATGTTAAAAGTCTTGCTAACAAGTTAAAAATCCTGATTTTTCTGTAATGAGAAGGACACTAAAGAACAAATGAAATGCACATGAACTATGAAGACAGCACCCAGGAAATACATTTCTGTTGCATGATGTTAATGGCATAGGTTGCCTGCTTTTTGTACAAGGACTCTATATTTTCATTTTGCTTTGGACCTGTCAATTACACAGCTGGCCCTAATAGCTACCATTAACAAGGACTTTATTTCCCTGGAGAAATGCCTGATTCTAGGATCTGGTGAGGAAATACAAAATGAGCCTGAACATAGCAGAATGAGGAGGCAGAGGAGAGGGAGGAGGAGGAGGAAAATGTCCCAACTGTGGACATCTGACAAATGACCTGAGAACTAAGGTATAAGACATTTCAAGAGTCAAACATCAAAGAATAAGATTAGTAAAATAAATAGCTTTATTACTGAAATAAAAGTGAAAGTAAAAATTGAATATGTGCTTACTGACATAAATAAGTAAATGGCTACATAGGTAAAAAGGGAAGGGAACAGAAAAATCTAATGGAAGAGTTGAAAACCACACAGGTGGACAGCACCCCTCCTTCAGGAGGAGCTTACTCTCCTTCTCCGTTTCAGGGTGGCCAGATTCAGTGGCTTGATCACAAAGGATAGTATACAAAAAAAATGGAAGAGAAGGAAGTTATCAAATGAGAAATCTGGCATCCATGGGCAGATGATAGCATCTCAAGGATTTCAGTGAACATCAGGTAACCCTGACATGGTGTGACAAAAAGGCACCTCATCTCTGTCCTATTCCTTCCTAACTTATTTAATCACCACCACAACCAAATACCACATAAGATAAATAATGTGTGGCCAGCATTTGCCATTATTCTGAAGATCCTGATCAATAAGAAAAGACTAATACAGTTCTCTTCACAGGTGACTGACAGTGACCACTTTCACAAGAAGGTGTTAAAGCATGAGGATAAAATATCTTCCCCTAGTGTTGAGGGTCTACCACTCAGTGATAGAAGAGAATCATCAGTCCCATGTGTTCTTCAATTCATGCATATTAATTGCACATGTTAATGGGATCAAGCTTGATATTTCCAAATGTATGGCACACAGTCATTACATCTAATTACCCGTCTTCCACTCTCAACACATACCCTGCCCCAGCAGCAATCTCAGACTCCAGTATTCACACTTGTGATTCCAAATTTTAAAAGAAAAAACCTCTAGTATACAGTTGGTAAACATAGTAACAGGAAGAGATTTCTGCAGCCACAAACAAGAGAAAAATGCACTTTCTGGAATCGCCTCCTCCCCACATCTCAGGGACCACCAATGCTAATGCCAGGCTGGGTCTTCCTTCAGCTCATGTCCAAAATCAGAAAACTGTTCTCCAGCTGTGGCCTTCACTCTGCCACCTTCTATTCTTCCATAAGTCATCCAGGTGGCTTTAGTTTCCACCACCTGTGGACACTGGTGCCACTGAGAGCATCAGAAACACCTACGGCACCAAATCTAATGGTCCCTCTTTTGTTGCCCTCTAGTTCACTTTTGAGTGGTCTTCAGTACAAGGGGCCCTTCCTTTGTTTTTACAATTCTCTCTTCCCAGAAATTCATGTTGTTCCATTTCCCTTGTTCTTCATCCCCCTAAATGGTTACCCCTGCTCTCTGTCTCCTGCATGGTCTTCTTCTTCTTTGCTCAATACAGGAGTGTCCCCAGTTCAGAGAGAGGTTCCTGTTCTTCTCCATCTTTATCTCACAGTAGGTCACCTCAGTCTCATGGCAGGAAGTATTTTCCACATCCCCTGCCTCCCAAGTGTCCATCTTCTTCCCAGCCCTCTGCTCTGGCCTGCAGACCTGTCCATGTGGTTATCTTGTAGGCATTGCAAACACCAATGCCAAGGCTTTCCTCAAAACCAGCACTCTTTCTCCTGCTCCTGGCATCTTTCAGACCCATCCTGTACTGGAAGTTAATAACCCCCTCGGTTGCACAAGAAAAAAGTTCAGAAATTGTCATTGTTTTTCTGACCCTTTCCCCCACCACAATCCATCATCACTCATTGCTTGTTCTAGAGACAAAATTATAAGGCCATGTGTGTGTGTGTGTGTGTGTGTACAAAATTATAAACACATAAATGATGCAATTACATATAGTTTTATATATATGAAATATCTGTACTTATAAATAAATCAGGTTCAACCACTTTTATTCCCTTACCTAGTTATGCCATCATGTTATATAATATATATTTGAGGGGCTGAAGAAATAGCTCGTTTTGGAGAGTGTTCACCTGGCATACCCAAGGGCCATGGTTTGAATCCCCCATGCCTCAGAGTGAAAAACAAAATATATACATATATATTCGATTGATACACATGCCCATGGGGGCAAGTTCTGCTAAATGCCACAAATTCTTCTCATACCAGAGGAACTTAAAGGCTGCTTTTGTCAAAAACCACTGATTCTTCACTGGGGTCTACATATGCCCAATGGGTAAATAAAAGCAAAATAACTAGACATCTATGATATATACACATACATATGTCTGTAAATTTATGTATATATATATATATACACACACATAAATATACATTCTATGCATTCTCTTACAATAATCAAAGCTTAGAAAAGAACACAACATGCATCCAACATTAGCAAAGATTCCTGCAGCACCTGAGCAACAGCAGCTGTGGAAGAGGCCATGACTGAATTGAGACCCTGACCTCACTTCTCAATAAAATTTTGAGGGAAAAATACGTGAATATCTATCTATCTATTTATCTATCTTTCATCTATCGATCTGCATTGTCTTCTTCTGAAGACAATGAACTCTGCACTGGGTACTGAGTGTAAAAATACTCCCTTTCATAGCTGGACAGCTAATTCTATACATAAAACTCATTAAGAGTTGAACCCCCCCCCAAAAAAAGACTTTGTAAGACAGCAGCTTTGAAGGGCTTTCTCAAACTTCCAGTAACCAAGCCAAGAAATAGGCAGATGCTCTGGTGGACTCTAGAAAGTCTTATGTGCAGTTCTGGTGCCATCTAGTGTCTAATCAGAAGTTAACCCTTCTAACAAAGGAAAAACCCATCTCAACCAGAGAGGTATGTACTGGTAGGGGTGAGACAGGTAGGTGTTCTTGCAACCTAGGGGAGGGATGGGGAGCAAAGACGGGACAGCTCTTTAAGGAGGCCTTCATCTTACAGGTAGGAAATCATTGGTGGGAGATAAGTGGCATGAGGGGTGTACTTTAGAATAAAGGAGCAGGTGTAACTTTGCTGTGGATGGTAACATTAGATCAGATGCCTAAAGGGGTCAGTGCCCCATGTTATTTTAGCACCTGAATTATTGGAGCAGACCAGTGGAACAGCAGCCCACACCAGAGTGGGAGCAGAGATTCCTGACTGTTTTGCTCATGTCTATGTCCTCTCACCTAGAGCAGAGCTTCATACAAAAGAGTTGATTTTAAAAACTACAAGGGGTTTATATTTCCATACATAAAGCTAAATGATAGCAGATCCCCACCCCATCCAGGGCAAACTGCCTTTTAGAGAATCATGAATTTGGGACTTGGCTTCACAACAACCTGAGAGGCAGATCTCTTCCTTTGCCCTATTTTACAGATGCAGTGAGTTCCACAAGGTGGTCCCTGGCAGGGCCAAGGCTGCCTTCCCCATCTGTTCTTCTCTCACTGCCCAGGTGCCAGGAAGCCCCTGCCAGTAGCTGAGTGAGGTGCAATGTGGGCTCCAGACCAGGCTCCAGAAAGTGACAGCTGCTCCACAGGCTTACCCTTTCTGGACCTCCGGATCTCACTGTCTACACAGCAGGTACCCGGAGAAGTGTCTCTGAACACACTGGGACAATGGTTGCTCCCCCAAAAAAAGTGTCTAAAGTGACAACCCCAGAACCCCTTCCAGGACCCCCACAGACCCCAATGCACCTGAGCACATGGAAATTTCACAGCATCCCATGAGCAGGAGGGACTGAAGAAGGCTGCACCTCAGAATCCCAAGCCCCACTCCATTGCCTAATTGTATAAGTGGGGAAACTGAGGCCCCAATGGAACAGCATGAAATAACATTTCTGGTTCAAGATCCCACAGCCTGCTTCCAGGCTGGGTTCACAGTGACTTCTGACAGTATTTCCAGAGGTATACGAGTCTCCCAACTCCCTTCGCCTTCTGTGGATGCACCCACAATGCCCTCCACTAACCTGCAGGACTCCTGGTTCCAGTGCAGGGCTCATCTGAGAAGCTCTGGGTGGTCTACGACTCCCACGTGCTTACTCTACCTCAACACCACTCTCTGCTTGTAAGGATTTAGTTCCATTTGCTCAGCTCCTCTCTTCCCTCCCACCTCCAGCCCCCACTGTGACTCCACTGGGTCCTCTCAACTTCCTCTCATAGGCTCCACCCTACATCCAGGCTCCTCTCTGCACTGCTCTGCAGCACCACGACACTCCACCCACTCTCTCCCCTGTATTCCACCCACATGGCTCGTCCTCTTCTGGCCTATTTAACACACTGGGATTGCAAGATTTCCCCTCTAGTCCTGGAATCTTTTGTGGACTGGCTGGTCGAATTCCACCAATATCCAGCAGCATCCCAAATGGCTTTGCACTTCATGATCAGCCATGGATTTTAATCAAGCTCATGCCTACACCTGCCACCGCTCATCACCTGGCCATTCTGCCACCATACTGCTCCTTGAGAACTCCTTCCAAAATGAATGAAAGTTGTCCTACAGTGTTGCTTGTGGCTGCAGATAACTCTCAGTCTGCCAGACAACTAATCTTTGGATCTGGTCATGTTGGGACCCCACAGCCCAAGGGATGACCCTGGACAACTCTGTTCACCTGAGCCATGGCCTCTCCATTTACCCAATAAAACTGACTATAATTCTTGATTATCATGAGAGCAAGGACCTTTTCAGCACCATCTGTGTGTCAAGAAGATAGTGGAAGCATAGAAGACTGGTGAGCAAGAGAGCGAGGTCCCTGCCCTGCATGTGGACAAGTTCAGCAGGATTAAAGGAGCATGTTTACACAGGACCTGGCCTTCTGCTTTTTTCTAGCTATGTGGCCTTCATCATCTTCTCAGCCTTTGAGCACAAGATGGGCACAGCTCCTTGGGAGACAAGAGCCATCTGTGCTTTCTGGGCCAGCCAACCCCAGGCATCACAGAATGAGGAAGCCCAGGTGTCTGATCATGGCCATCTTTTCAAGCCTGGGTCCTGGAAGGAGATTTCTTTATAACTCTGTGTAAATGTCTTTTATTCTGACTGCTTGACTCAATGCTGTGGAGATGAGAAAGCATTTGGGGACTTGGGTTACAAGCTGTAGAAAATAAACTGGGTTCATTTTTTTTCAGTGAGTGAATACCTTGCTTTATTTATTCACTTACTCAGAAACATTTTGGTTATTTCCTGTTTGCCGCTATTAAAAATAAATTTTCTGTGAAAAACCATGGGCAGATTTTTTTTTTCTGGTTGTTTTCTTTTTATTTATTTATTTATTTATTTATTTTTATTGTAAATGAATGAGACACATGTTGTTTCTGTTTGTACATGGAGTAACAGCATACCATTTGCATATTCATACATTTACATAGAGTAATGATGATTGATTCATTCCATTAATTTTTCCTTCCCCCACCTCTCCCACCTCTCTTTTCCCTCTATACACTCCCTCCTTCCTCCATTCTTGCCCCCTCCAACCCCCCATTACCAGTCATCATCCGCTTATCAGTGAGATCATTCCTCTTTTGGATTTTTGAGATTAGCTTATCTCACTTAGCATGACATTCTCCAATTTCATCCATTTGCCTGCAAATGCCATAATTTTATTATTCTTTATAGCTGAGAAATATTCCATTTTATATATATATATATATATATACCACAGGTTGTTTATCCATTAATCATTTGAAGGGCATCCAGGTTGGTTCCACAGTCTGGCTATTGTGAATCGAGCAGCTATGAACACTGATGTGGCTGTATCTCTGTAGTATGCTGATTTTAAGTCCTTTGGGTATAGGCCAAGGAGTGGGATAGCTCGGTCAAATGGTAGGTCCATTCCAAGTTTTCTAAGGAATCTCCACACTGCTTTCCAGAGTGGCTGCACTAATTTGCAACCCCACCAACAATGTATCAGAGTACCATTTTCCCCACATCCTCTCCAAAACCTATTGTTGCCTGTATTCTTGATAATCGCCATTCTAATTGGGGTGAGATGGAATCTTAGGGTAGTTTTGATTTGCAGTTCTCTTATTACTAAAGGTGGTAAACATTTTTTCATATATCTGTTGATTGCTTGTACATCTTCTTCTGTGAAGTGTCTGTTGATTTCCTTAGCCCATTTGTTGACTGGGTTATTTGTATTCTTTGTGTAGAGTTTTTGAGTTCTTTATATATTCTGGAAATTAGTGCTCTATCTGAAGTAGGATTGGCAAAGATATTCTCCCACTCTGTAAGCTCTCTCTTCGCATTGCTAATAGTTTCCTTTGCTGAGAGAAAGCTATTTAGTTTGAATGTATCCCAGTTATGGACTCTGGCTTTTATTTCTTGTGGTTTGGAAGTCCTTTTAAGGAAATCTGATACTAAGCCAACAAGGTGAAGATTGGACCTATTTTTCTTCTATAAGATGCAGGGTCTCTCCTATGATTTCAAGGACCTTGATCCATTTGGAGTTGAGTTTTGTGCAGGATGAGAGAAAGGGGTTTAATTTCATTCTGATGCATATGGATTTCCAGTTTTTCCAGCACCATTTGTTGAAGAGGCTATCTTTTCTCCATTGCATATTTTTGCCACCTTTGTCTAGTATTAGAAAATTTATTTATTTGGGTTTTTGTCCGTGTCCTCTATTCTGTACCATTGATCTACCTGTCTATTTTGGCGCCAATACCATGCTGTTTTTGTTACTATTGCTTTGTAGTATAGTTGAAGTTCTGGTATTGCGATACCCCCTGTTTCATTATTCCTGCTAAAGATTGCTTTAGCTATTCTGGGTTTCTTATTCTTCCAGATGAATTTCATGACTGCTTGCTCTATTTCTGAAAGGTAAGTCATTGGGATTTTAATTGGAATTGCATTGAATCTGTATAGCACTTTAGGTAGTATGGTCATTTTGACAATATAAATTCTGTCTATCCAAGAACATGGGAGATCTTTCCATCTTCTAAGGTATTCCTTAATCACTTTCTTCAATGTTTTGTAGTTTTCATCATAGAGATGTTTTACCTCTTTGGTTAGATGGATGCCCAAGAATTTTATTATTTTTGAGGATGTTGCAAATGGAGTTGTTTTCCTCATTTCCTTTCAGCTGTTTCGTAGCTTGCATATAAAAATGCTTTATATTTATGCGTGTTGATTTTATAGCCTGCTATTTTGCTGAATTCATTGATGAGGTCTAGAAATTTTCTGGAGGAGGTTTTTGCATCCTCTAAATATAGAATCTTGTCATCCGCAAATAGTGACAGCTTAAGTTCCTCTTTTCCTATTCGTATTCCTTTAATTCCTTTAGTCTGCCTAATTGCTCTGGCTAGAGTTTCGAGGACAATGTTGAACAGAAGTGGTGAAAGAGGACATCCCTGTCTTGTTCCCATTTTTAAAGGGAATGGTTTCAGTTTTTCTCCATTAAGAATGATGTTGGCCATGGGCTTAGCATAAATAGCCTTTCCAATGTTCAGGTATGTTCCTACTATCCCTATTTTTTCTAGTGTTTTGAGCATGAAAGGGGTTTTATTTTGTCAAATGCTTTTTCAGCATCAATGGAAATACTTATATGATTATTATGCTTAAGTCTACTGACATGATGGATTACGTTTATTGATTTATGAATGTTGAACCATCCTTGCATTCCAGGAATGAACCCCACTTGATTGTGCTGCACAATTTTCTTAATATGTTTTTGGATACGGTTTGCCAATATTTTGTTAAGCATCTTTGCATCTATATTCATCAAGGATGTTGGTCTAAAATTTTCTTTCCTTGATGTGTCTTTTCCTGGTTTTGGTATGAAGGTGATATTAGCTTCATAGAATGAGTTTGGTAGGGTACCCTCCTTTTCTATTTCCTGGAATACTTTGAGAAGTATTGGAATGAGTTCTTCTTTGAAGGTCTTGTAGAACTTGGCTGAGAATCCGTCTGGTCCTGGGCTTTTCTTGGATGGTAGATTTTTAATGGCTTCTATTTCATTGCTTGATATTGATGTGTTTAAATCATGTACGTCCTCCTGGTTCAGTTTGGGAGGAGCATATGTCTCTAGAAATTTGTCAATATCTTTGGTACTTTCTATATTTTGGAATACATATTTTCAAAGTAGCTTCTCATTATGTTCTGTAACTCAGTAGTGTCTGTCATGATATTTCCTTTTGCATTATGTATTTTAGTAATTAGAGTCTTCTCTCTCCTGTTTTTTAGTGTGGCTAAGGGTTTATCTATTTTGTTTACTTTCTCAAAGAACCAACTTTTTGTTTTGTCAATTTTTTGAATAGTTTCTTTTGTTTCAATTTCATTGATTTCAGCTCTGATTTTAATTATTTCCTGTCTTCTACTACTTCTGCTGTTATTCTGTTCTTCTTTTTCTAGGGCTTTGAGCTGTAATGTTAGGTCATTTATTTGTTGACTTTTCATTCTTTTCTGGAATGCGCTCCATGCAATGAATTTTCTTCTTAGTACCGCTTTCATAGTGTCCCAGAGATTTTGATATGTTGTATCATCATTCTCATTGACCTCTAAGAATTTTTTTATCTCCTCCCTGATGTTTTTTGTTATCCATGTTTCATTCAATAGCATATTATTTAGTCTCCAAGTGTTGGAGTAATTTCCCATTTTTATTTTGTCATTGATTTCTACTCTCAGTCCATTATGATTTGATAGAAAACAAGGCAGTATCTCTATTTTTTTGCATTTCCTAAGGGCTTCTTTGTGGCATAACATATGGTCTGTTTTCAAGAACATTCCATGTGCTGCTGAGAAGAAAGTATATCTACTCATTGATGTTTGAAATATTCTATATATGTCTATTAAGTCTAGGTTATTGATTGTGTAATTGAATTCTATATTTTCCTTAGTTGGATTTTGTTTGAAAGATCTATCTAGTGGTGACATCGGTGCGTTAAAGTGGCCCAGAATTATTGTGTTGTGGTCTATGTGATTCTTGAAATTGAGAAGGATTTGTTTGATGTACAGGGATGCATCATTGTTTGGGGCATAAATCTTTACTATTGTTATGTCTTCCTGATTTATGGTTCCCTTAAGCAGTATGAAATATCCTCCTTTATTCCTTCTGACTAACTTTGGCTTGAAGTCCACTTTATCTGATACAAAGATGGAAACACCTGCTTTTTTCCTGAGTCCATGTGCATGGTAGTTTTTATCCCATCCTTTCACCTTTAGTCTGTGGATGCTTTTTCTATGAGATGAGTCTCTTGCAGGCAGCATATTGTTGAGTGTTTCTTTTTAATCCATTCTGCCAGTCTATGTCTTTTGATTGATGAGTTTAGACCATTAATATTCAGGGTTATTATTGAGAAATAATTTGTATTCCTAGTCATTTGGCTTATATTTGGTTTTTAATTTGGCTTGGTTTCTCCTTTGAGTGGTTTTGTCTGAGGTAGTTCCTCCCTTTGCTGACGTACATTGTTGTTTTTCATTTCCTCCTCATGGAATATTTTGTTGAGAACCTTCTGTAGTGCAGGCTTTCTATTTGTAAATTCTTTTAACTTTTGTTTATCATGGAAGGATTTTATTTCATCTTCAAATCTGAAGGTTAGTTTTGCTGGGTTTAGGATTCTTGGTTGGCAACCATGTTCTTTCAGAGCTTGAAATATGTTTGTCCAGGCCCTTTTACCTTTTAGAGTCTGGGTTGAGAAGTCAACTGCTATCCGTATTGGTCTTCCCCTATATGTAATCTCATGTTTTTTTCCCCCTAGCTTTCAAAATCTTATCTTTATTTTGAATGTTAAGCTTTTTCATTATAATGTGCCTTGGTGTGGATCTGTTGTGATTCTGTGCATTTGGTGTTTTCTAAGCCTCTTGTATTTGATTTTTCCAATTCATTCTTCAGGTTTGAGAAATTTTCTGATATTATTTCATTGAATAGTTTGTTCATTCCTTGGTTTGTGTCTCTGTGCCTTCCTCAATCCCAATAATTCGTAAATATCGTCTTTTCATGATGTCCCATAGTTCTTGGGGATTCAGTTCATGATTTCTTACCATCTTCTCTTTTTGGGCAATTTTATTTTCAAGATTAAATATTTTTTCTTCATTGTGTGAGGTTCTGTCTTCCAAGTGGTCTAGTCTCTTGTCGATGCTTTCCATTGAGTTTTTTATTTGGTTTATTGTCTCCTTCATTTCAAGGATTTCCATTTGGTTTTTTTTTTTTTTTTTTGAGAATCTCTATCTCTTTTTTGAAACTACCTTTTGCTTACTGCAGGTGCTCTTTCATCTTATTGGTATTATCATTCATTGCCTGCATTTGCTCTCTTATTTCATCCTTTGCTTCGCAAATCATCTTAATCATGTATAATCTGAAGTCCTTTTCTGACATTTCTTCTGACATACTGTCATTGTATTCTATTACTATAGAATCTAGATTTGTTTGGATCATGTTCTTCCCTTGTTTTTTCATGTTGTTCATGTATCTTCCACTCTAGCAGTGCAGATCTGGGTATTACAGATTTTCTCCTATAGGCTTATAGTGGCCCTATAGGTTTCCAAAACCCTTTTTTTGAGGGGAGATCAATATTAGCTGTGCCCAAATCAGACACTATTCAATCTTAGACCAAATAGCCCCTACAGGGACAATAACAAATTGTCATAATAAACAAAGTGAGTTCAAATATTATCTTCAGTAAAACAAACAGATTTGCAATAAGGTCTGCCGTTTCTAATGGAGGACAAAGAGGATGCAGAGGGATACAGAATGTAGCTGTTAATGGGATACGAAAAGAATATACAGAAGTTCTAGAAAATAGAAAGGGTGAGAGTGTAATCAAAAGAAATCGGATGTTAGCATGCAAAAAAGGGGCAAAGAGACTCTGAGGGACAGGTAAACCAAAGGAAAAGAGTGCAAGAAAAGTAAAGAAATAAAAACTTAATTTTTTTTAAAAAGGAGATAAAAGAAAATCTACTCTATAGCAGTCATATACTAATAAAACCTCCCAGTGTTCAGTAGCCTGATCCATGAGAAGTACCTGACAATGAGCTTCAAGCAGGCATCTCAGGATGGGATTTGTCCCATTCAAAGATGGGATCTATGGCTTCCAGGATTATCCAAATGGCTGCTCCTGCTTTGAAATGTGTTGGCAAATGGGGAGCTGCAGTTCAGGGGTGGACGTGTTTAGCTGGAGGTCCTGGAGACCAGATGTAGTGGTCCAGCAGAGGTCCTGGAGGTCCCATGTGTTTGGTGTAGTTGTGGGATCCTGGAGGCCAGATGAAATCAGTCCATCTGGGGTCCTGGTGATAGGGCACAGTCTGTTGGTCTGGGTGTCCTGGCAGCAGGGAGCAGTCAGTCAATGTGAGGTCCCCAGAGACAGGGAGTGATCAGTCTGGTTGAGGGATCCTGGAGACGGGGCTCAGTCAGTCTGGCCAGGGGTCCTATGGGGCCTGGCTGTTGTCTCAAAATGGCGGCAGCCACATGTAATCAAACCTGCAGCTACTGTAACAGTGAACTTCCAGGCACCAGCAGGCAGGCAGCTGGTGCTCCACTTGCAGTTCGTGATCAATTTGCTGACTGTTGTCGGACAATCGGGAGGTAAACCTCGAGCATTGGGTGATGGATAGGAGTAAGGCAGGCGATGGACAGGTGAGAGGCAGGCAAATGGCGTATGATAGACCCCTGAGAGTGAGCAATCTGCTCTCAAAAAAGGTGTCTATATGCTGACAGACTGCTGGTCATCACAGCAGACAAATGGGTAAACACCAGGGAATCGATAAGCAGCAAAAACTGCCTCACCAAGAAACAGATATCCTCTGCTTGAATCTGGCATTATGGAGCGACAAAGAATGCAGCCTCCCTCTAGTCCACCATCTTGGATCTCTCTGTAAACTGGGTTCTTTAAATGAAAACAATAAGCTAGAGAACTCTGGAGAGGTCAAGGGAACCTGATGGCAAAGTTCAATGAGAAGCTGGGCTGTGTAAGGTGAGCATAGTGCCCGAAACCCTGCACAGCCCTCCCTGGATGCTGCTGCAATATGGGCACCCCAGGACTTTCTGTTGTCCCTTTATCATTGCTCAGATTCGAAGTCTCCATAGAAAGGGCCTGGTGGGCTGGGTGTAGGCATCTGAAATTCTCCCATCCAACTTGGTATTGAAGGATGAGCAGAAACTTGTTAAAAGGCCAAAGGAAGGACATTCCAGATAAGAACAGCATGTATGTCCTCACAAAGGCATTGGGGCCTCTCAGAGACATGCAGCCACACTATTCCAGGTGCTTTCCTCATCATGTCCTTCAATGCCCCAAATGCTTCAAAATAGTGCTAATTTTTGGAAAAATATTTGCACTGTTTTATAAAAATGCTAAAGTTTTCTATAAAAATTCAAAATATACAGCAGAATACTGCAAAGCTGGGCAGGGGACAGAAAGCAAACAAAAAAAAAAAAAAAAAAAGAACCCTAGTGCCCCACACACTATTAAGCCTTTAGTAACTACGGGCGTTCAAGTTTCTCCCCAGGGAACCCTGGTTTCTCTGCCACACCTGGCTTATCTACACCTGCCTTGTTTTTTAAAACCAAGGGCACTTAACCACTGAGTCACATCCCCAGCTCTTTGTAATTTTTATTTTGAGTCAGAGTCCAGTTAAGCTGCTTAGGGACTTGCTAAGTTAATGAGGCTCTCTTTAAACTCAACCCTCCTGCCTCAGGTTCCTGAGTTGCTGGGATTACTACTGTGCACCACTGAGCCCAGCCTAACACAATATTTAAGTGATTTATTCCATGATAATATGGATCTACTTATACTATTAAAATAGCCACGTAATATTTTGACTTATGTGAAATAAATTTATAAGTAAGGGCATATGCCATTTATATGTACATAGATGTCACAAAATGAGACAACTATGTCCCAGTGATCAAATGTGACCCATAAAAACTTGGACACATATGAACATTTGATTCCTATCTTTGTATTATTTTTTTTCTGGATTGATTATGGCAGATGAGAACAAAACACTTAATGAGTGAATGAAGAAAGGTGTGTCACTTTATCTGATCATTATTTGGGGAAAATATTGTCTATTCCTGGTGGTGGAGGAGGTTTAATTATCCACAAGCACTGCATGTTGGCACTCATGCATTGAAGCTGAAAAGTTGATCACGCAGGAGACCAAAAGAGAACGTCTTCATAGGTATATGAGAAGAAAGAGAATGTGATAGATGGTGGGTGAGGAGTGCTGAAAAGAGTAAAGAGGGGAAAGTACCTCTTAGGATTTAGAGCACAATTGGGTGATTTCAGTCTAAAATATTTACTTACAAAATTCAAAATAACCAGGCAAGTGTTTGCAGGTTTCCAACATAAAAGTGATAACATATGAGAAGAATAGAAATTGACCTGATCTATCTATTTGCTACACACTGCATACAGTGTGTAGAATTAAAATGCTGGGTCCTATATAAGTACACATGCTAGGTTCCAATTAAATGTTGCAATAAACCAAAATCAAGAGTTAAATATTTTAGCCAAGTATCTACATCACTTCATATTTTTAAATGATGTCCCATGAGATAACTGTATTATGTGGGTTTATCTCTGTGTCCTTTATTCTGTATCTGTCTATTTTGACACCAATACCATGCCATATTTGTTACTATTGCTCTGTAGTATAGTTGAATGTCTGGTACTGTGATACCACCTGCTTCACCCTTCTTCCTGAGGATTGCTTTGGTTAGTTCTGGGTCTCTTATTCTTCCAAATGAATTTCATGATTGCTTCTTCTATTTCTATGAGGTATGGATTTTAATTGAAATTACATCAAATTTGTATAGCACTTTTGGTAGTATGGTCATTTTCACAATATTAATTCTGCCTATCCAAGAACATGGGAGATCTTTCCATCTTCTACGGTTTTCTTCAATCTCTTTCTTTAGTCTTCTGTAGTTCTCATTGTAGAGATATTTCACATCTTTTGCTAGATTGATTCCCAAGTACTTTACTTTTTTGAGGCTAGTTTGAATGGGGTAGTTTTACTAAATTCTCTTTCAGAGGATTAATTACTTATGAATAAAAATGCATTAGATTTATAAGCATTGATTTTATATCCTTCTACTTTACTGAATTCATTTATGAGTTCTAGAAGTTTTCTGGTGGATTTTTTGGGTCCTCTAAATAAATAGAACATGTCATCAGCAAATCTGATAGTTTATTTTTTTCCTCTTTGTATCCCTTTAATTTCTTTGGTCTGTCTAATTGGCTAGAGTTTCAAGGACAATGTTGAATAGAAGTAGTGAAAGAGGGCATCTCTGCCTTGTTCCAGTTTTGAGGGAGAATGCTTTCAGTTTTTTTCTATTTAGAATTATGTTGGCCATGGACTTAGCATATATAGTGCTGAGGAGTATTCCTACTATACCTATTATTTTCTAGTGTTTTAAGCATGAAGTGTTGCTGTATTTTATCAAGTGCTTTTTCGGCATCTATTGAAATAATCACATGATTCTTAATTTTAAGCCTGTTGATGTGGTGAATTACATTAATTGATTTCCATATGTTAAACCAATCTTTCATCTCTGGGATGAAACCCACCTGATCATTGTGCATTACCATTAGACAATGGTGCCAAAAACATACAGTGGGGAAAAGATAGCCTCTTCAAAAATTGTTGCTGGAAAAACTGAAAATCCATATGCAGCAAAATGAAACTGAGCCCCTATCACTCACCCTGCACAATACTCAACTCAAAATAAATCAAGGACTTAGAAATTAGACCAGAGATACTGTACCTAATAGAAGAAAATGTAGGCCCTAATCTTCATTATGTTGGCTTAGGAGAAGACTTCCTTAACAAAACTCCTAAATAAATAAAAGCAATAATCAATAAATGAGATAGATTCAAAGTAAAAAGATATTTCTCAGCACAGTAAACAATATTTTACATAATAAAAATATTTAGGTTAGTCATAAATATAATTTATGATTTTCCTATGTTTAGTCTAATTCTTTGAGAATCAGAATAAGCTTGTAGTCCACCATTAAATGAAGCAGAATAGACTAAAGTTTAACTATAAGTTGATTTCTTTGCCCTTTGTTAATAATAGTAAAAACTTTTCACTGTTAAACACTGGAGTTTATGGTAGGGGAAGTTTCTCAGAAAATCTAGTAATGTGTTTGTTCTGAAGTTTAAAGACTAGCAGACCATGGTGTACTCAGTTTAGCTGGGAGACAAGGTTGTTTTAATCTAGCTGGAAAATAAGTTGTTTTGGTCTGGGCTGTCATACAAAGAAAATGTGTACTTTGAGAAGAAGCCTAGATTGTTCTTTTGAAGGTTTTTCTTATATTAAGCTAACCATAAAATGATATAATCATTACTAAAGAAAAATATCTATAAAAAGGGTGACAGAAAAAATAAAGAGATTCAGCCTCAGAACACTTGGTGTCTCTGTGTGCTATTTCTCCACTGAGTCAATACCTCCCATCCACCTAGGAAGCCCAACCCCTGCTAGGGCTGGACCCCAGCAGGTTAGTAGACAAAACATACAATGAAGTTCACTCTAGAGTTGGCCAGGCTGCATGGGGGTGTGAAATAACTCAAAGATGGGAGGTCTCCACATACTTCCCTGTGCCTCCATTCTCTGGTTCACATAATATCAAGCTGGACCTGCACATGGGAGGTGTGTGTTCTGGCAGGTGACACTCCTGGGAAATAACATCTACTCATCTCTTCATGGGTGTACTCCTTCTAGTCAGACAGAAAGAAGAATGGAATTATATCATTTGTCAGAAACAAATAAAATTAGAGATCAGAATTTTAAGTGAAATAAGCCACTCTGAAAGTCAAGTCAAGTGTTTTCTGTCATACCTGAAAGCTAGAAAGAAAAGTGAAATTAAAAAAGAAAAAAGATAGGGAATCTCACAAAAATAGAAGGACAAACAGTGGAATAGAGATTCATGGAGAAGGAGGAGGAGAGGGAACTGTGAGGCATCAAGGAATGAGACTGATCAAATGACATTCTGCGGTGATCCAAGATGGAGGACTAGAGGGTGACTGCATCTCCAGTCGCTCCAGAACCCAGGATTCAAGAAGGGGAGGCATTGAGAGACTCGGACTAAAACAGAGCCACGGGGTGAGTCTCCCCCATCCAGTGAAGCACTGCCCGGGTGGCAGGCCCAGATTCGGGTGGCTTATTAGAGTAGGGCAGGGCATCTAGAGTCTTCCCCAGGCAGCTCTGCGTACTCCAGCGGTGGGCTCCTCCCACAGGGCCAGATTTTCCAGCATCTCGGAGCAGGCCCCCCAGTGAGAGCCTTTCTGCACAGAACCAAGCATCAAGTCCCTGAACCAGGACAGTGAGTTCCTGCCCATGGGTTGCTTCAGAGACCAGGACACGGCAGCCAGGGACTTCCCCAAGCAGCCCACAGCCTGGCCCCTCCAGCGGGAAGCACCTTTCCAGGCTAGCTTCTTGGAGCAGTCTGCCCAGTGAGAGCCTCTCTACACAGAGTCAGCCACAAGCCCCCAGTACAGCGGTGACCTCCGTCCTGCAAGCAGCCTCTGGGACCAGGGCAAGGCAGCCAGAGACCTCTCCAGGCAGACCTGCGCCCCCCACCCCCGGCCACAGGCTTTTTCCACAGGGTGATCCAAGATGGCATACTAGAGGGTGACTGCATCTCAAGTTGCTCCAGAACCCAGGATTCAAGAAGGGGAGGCATTGAGAGACTCGGACTAAAACAGAGCCATGGGGTGAGTCTCCCCCATCCAGTGAAGCACTGCCCGGGTGGCAGGCCCAGATTCGGGTGGCTTATTAGAGTAGGGCGGGGCAGCTAGAGTCTTCCCTTAGGCAGCTCTGTGCACTTCGGCAGTGGGCTTCTACCACAGTGCCAAATTCTCCAGCAGCTCGGAGCAGGCCCCCCAGTGAGAGCCTTCCTGAACAGAACCAAGCTTCAAGTCCCTGAACCAGGGCAGTGAGTTCCTGCCTGTAGGTTGCTTCAGGGACCAGAACAGGGCAGCCAGGGACTTCCACAAGCAGCCCGCAGTCTGGCACCCTCCGGCAGGAAGTGCGTTTCCAGGCTAGCTTCTCAGAGAAGGCCACCCAGTGAGAGCATTTTCACACAGAGCCAGCTCCAAATCCTGGAACAAGTAGCGGGCTAGGGGCAGCTTTCCTTGGAAGCACTACATTATCAAGTTACTCCAAGTCTTCAGGCTACTGAAGGCAGGAAGGGGAGACACTGGAAATCTACAGGGACACTATAAACCAACAGAAGAATTCTGCAATATCACAAAGTTCCACTGACATCTGAACAATATGAGAAAACAAGGGAAGAAAATATCCCAAACAAACCTAGATACTATATCAATAAAACCCAATGACAGCACAGCAGAATAAATGTAAGAAACGGAGTTCAGAATGTACATAATTAAAACAATCAGGAAAGCAAACAATGAGATGAAAGAGCAAATGCAGGCATTAAATGATCACACCAATCAACAGTAAAAGGAGCAAATACAGGAAGCAAGAGATAATTTCAATAAAGAGTTAGAGATATCGAAGAAAAACCAAACAGAAATCCTTGAAATGAAGGAAACAATAAACCAAGTTAAAAACTCCATAGAAAGTATAACCAATAGGATAGAACACCTGGAAGATAGAACCTCAGATATTGAAGACAAACTATTTAGTCTTGAAAACAAAGTTGACCAAACAGAAAAGATGGTAAGAAATCATGAACAGAATCTACAAGAACTATGGGATATCATGAAAAGGCCAAATTTAAGAAGTATTGGGATTGAGGAAGGCCTAGAGAAACAAACCAAAGGAATGAACAATCTATTCAATGAAATAATATCAGAAAATTTCCCAAATCTGAAGAATGAAATGGAAAATCAAGTTCAAGAGGCTTATAGGACTCCAAATACACAAAATTACAACAGACCCACACCAAGGCACATTATAATGAAAATACCTAACATACAAAATAAAGACAGAATTTTAAAGGCTGTGAGAGAAAAGAACCAAATTACATTCAGGGGGAAACCAATACGGATATCAGCAGATTTTTCAATCCAGACCCGAAAAGCTAGAAGGGCCTGGAACAACATTTCCCAAGCCCAGAAAGAAAATGGATGCCAACCAAGAATCTTATACCCAGCAAAACTTACATTCAGATTTGACGATGAAATAAGATCCTTCCATGATAAACAAAAGCTAAAGAAATTTACAAAAAGAAAGCCAGCATTGCACAACATTCTCAGAAAAATATTCCATGACAAAGAGATGAAAAACAACGATGCAAATCAGCAACGGGAGGATCTAGCCTAAAGGAATAGCCAAATAAATGGGAAACCAAATCATGTCAAAAAACAGAAATGAGTCAAATGACTGGGAATACAAATCATATCACAATAATAACGCTGAATGTTAATGGCCTGAACTCATCAATCAAAAGACATAGACTGGCAGAATGGATTAGAAAGAAAAATCCAACAATTTGCTGCCTGCAAGAGACTCATCTCATAAAAAGAGATACCCATAGACTAAAGGTGAAAGGATGAGAAAAATCATACCATGCACACGAACACAGCAAAAAAGCTGGAGTATCCATCCTCATTTCAGATAATGTGGACTTCAAGCCAAAACTACTCAGAAGGGACAAAGAAGGACATTACATACTGCTTAAGGGAAGCATAAATCACCAAGACATAGCAATCTTAAATGTTTATGCCCCGAACTTTGGCTCATCCATGTACGTCAAACAAATCCTTCTCAATAGCAAAAATCAAATAGACCACAACACAATAATACTAGGCAATTTTAACACACCTCTCTCACCACTGGATAGATCGTCAAAACAAAAATTGAATAAAGAAACCATAGATCTCAATAACACAATCAACTATTTAGACTTAACCGACTTATATAGAATATACCATCCAATAAAGAATGAATACACTTTCTTCTCAGCAGCACATGGATTCTTCTCTAAAATAGACCATGTCTTATGCCACAAAGCTACTGTTAGCAAATACAAGAAGATAGAGATACTACTTTGTACTGTATCAGATCATAATGAATTGAAATAAGAAATAAATGACAGAATAAAAAACAGAAACTTCTCCAATACCTGGAGATTAAATAATACACTATTATACGATGAATGGATAACAGAAGACATCAGGAGGGAAATAAAAATTTCTTAGAAGTAAATGAGAACAAAGACACATCATATCAAAATCTCTGGGACAGTATAAAAGCAGTACTTAGAGGAAGATTTATTTCATGGAGTGCATTCAACAAAAGAAGTAGAAATCAACAAATAAACGACTTAATACTACAGCTCAAAGCCCTAGAAAAAGAAGAGCAGACTAACAGCAAAAGAAGTAGAAGACAGGAAATAGTTAAAATCAGAGCCAAAATCAACGAAATCGAAACAAAAGAAACAATCGGAAAAATTAACAAAATAAATATTTGGTTCTTTGAAAAAATAAAAAAAATTGATATACCATTAGCCACACTGACAAAGAGAAAGAGGGAGAAAACTCAAATTACTAAAATTCGAAATGAACAAGGAAATAGCACAACAGATACGAGTGAAATACAAAACATAATTAGAAGCTATTTTGAAAATCTATACTCCTGCAAATCAGAAAACCTCGAAGACATCAACAAGTTTCTAGAGACATATGAATTACCTAAACTAAAGGAGGAGGACATACACAACTTAAATAAATCAATTTCAAGCAATGAAATAGAAGAGGTCATCAAAAGCCTACCAACAACGAAAAGTCTGGGACCAGATGGGTTCTCAGCCGAGGTCTACAAAACCTTTAAAGAAGACCTCATTCCAATACTTCTCAAAGCATTCCATAAAATAGAAGAGGAGGGAACGATCCCAAACTCAATCTGTGAAGCCAATATCACCCTGATACCTAAACCAGACAGAGACACATCAAGGAAAGAAAATTTCAGACCAATATCCTTAATGAACATCGATGCAAAAATTCTCAACAAAATTTTAGCAAATCACATACAAAAATATATTAAAAAGATAGTGCACCACGACCAAGTGGGTTTCATCCCAGGGATGCAAGGTTGGTTCAACATCTGGAAATCAATAAATGTCATTCACCATATCAACAGACTAAAAGTTAAGAATCACATGATTATTTCGATAGATGCAGAAAAAGCATTTGATAAAATACAACATCCCTTCATGAGCAAAATACTAGAGAAAATTGGGGTAGTGGGAACATTCCTTAAAATTGTAAACGCCATCTACGCTAAGCCCATGGCCAATATCATTCTAAATGGTGAAAAACTGAAAGCATTGCCCCTAAACACTGGAACAAGGCAGGGATGCCCTCTTTGACCACTTGTATTCAATATCATTCTTGAGACTCTAGCCAGAGCAATTAGACAAACCAAAGAAATTAAAGGGATACGAATTGGAAAAGAGGAACTCAAACTATCCCTATTCGCTGATGACATAATCATGTATTTAGTGGAACGTGGAAATTCTTCCGGAAAACTCATAAAACTCATAAGTGAATTCAGTAAAGTAGCAGGTTACAAGATCAATGCTCATAAATCCAACGCATTTTTATATATAAGTGAAGAATCTTCAGAAATAGAAGCATTGAAAAAAATGCTTCACAATAGCATTGAAAAAAATAAAATACTTGGGAATCAATCTCACAAAAGAGGGGAAGACCTGTACAATTAGAACTACAGAACACTAAAGAAAGAAATTAAAGAAAACCTTAGAAGATGGAAATATCTCCCATATTCTTGGATAGGCAGAATTAATATTGTCAAAATGGCCATACTAGCAAAAGTGCTATACAGATTCAATGCAATTCCAATTAAAATCCCAATGATGTACCTTACAGAAATAAAGAAAGCAATTATGAAATACATCTGGAAGAGTAAGAAACCCCAGAATAGCTAAAGCAATCCTCAGTAGAAAGAGTGAAGCAGAGGGTATCGCAATACCAGATCTTCTACTCTATTACAAAGCAATAGTAACAAAAACGGCATGGTATTGGTTCCAAAATAGACAGGTAGATCAATGGTACAGAATAGACGATATGGACAGAAACCCAAATAAATACAATTTTCTCATACTAGACAAAGGTGCCAAAACTATGCAATGGAGAAAAGATAGCCTCTTCAACCAATGGTGCTGGGGAAACTGGAAATCCATTTGCAACAGAATGAAACTAAATCCCTATCTCTCACCCTGCACAAAACTCAACTCAAAATGGATCAAGGACCTCGGAATCAGACCAGAGACCATAGAAGAAAAAGTAGGTTCACACCTTCAACTTGTTGGCTTAGGATCAGACTTCCTTAACAGGACTCCCATAGCACAAAAAATAAAAGCTAGAATCAACCACTGGGATAGATTCAAACTATAAATCTTTCTCTCAGCAATGGAAACTATCAGTAATGTGAAGAGAGAGCCTACAGAGTGGGAGAATATCCTTGCCACTCATACTTCAGATAGAGCGCTAATTTCCAGAATGTATAAAGAACTTGAAAAACTCTACACCAAGAATACAAACAATCCAATCAACAAATGGGCTAAGGAAATGAACAGACACTTCACAGAAGAGGATGTACAAGCAATCAACAGATATATGAAAAAATGTTCAACATCTCTAGTAATAAGAGAAATGCAAATCAAAACTACCCTAAGATTTCATCTCACCCCAATTAGAATGGCGATTATCAACAACACAAGCAACAACAGGTGTTGGCAAGGATGTGGGGAAAAGGTACACTCATACATTGCTGGTGGGGTTGGAAAGTAGTGCAGCCATTCTAGAAAGCAGTATGGAGATTCCTCAGAAAGCTTGGAATGGAACCACCATTTGACCCAGCTATCCCACTCCTTGGCCTATACCCAAAGGACTTAAAATCAGCATACTGCAGAGATACAGCCACATCAATGTTCATAGCTGTTCCATTCACTATAGCCAGATTGTGGAACCAACCTAGATGCCCTTCAGTTGATGAATGGATAAGAATGGATAAAGAACATGTGGCGTATATATACAATGGAATATTAATCTGCTATGAAGAATGATAAAACCATGGCATTTGGAGGCAAATGAATGAAATTGGAGGATATCATGCTAAGTGAGATACGCCAATCTCAAAAAACCAAAGGACGAATGATCTCGCTGATAAGCGGATGAGGACATATAAGCGGGGTTGGTGGGTTTAGCGTTAGTGTTAGGGTTAGAGTTAGGTTTAGGGTTAGGGATAAGGAGGGTGGTAAGAATGGTGAAAGGAAGGACTGTATAGAGGGAAAAGAGGGGTGGGGGAAGGGAAAAAAATAACAGAATGAATCAAACAATATTGCCCTATGTAAATTTATGGTTTTCAATTAAAATTAAAAAATAAAATGAAATAAAATAAATGATGTTCTGCACATATATGAATATGTGGATGATGGACATACTATTAATATAATTATAATGCACTGATAAAATACATAATTTTTGGTACCAAGGATTGAACCCAGGGATGTTTAACCACTGTGCCCCATTGCCAGTTCCCACTTTTTTCAAAGGATTCCTCAGACTCTTTTTTAAAAAATAATTTTATTTCATTTATTCATTATTTTGTGTTTTGCTGAGGATTGAACCCAGTGCCTATCCCATGCAAGACAAGTATTTTACCACTTAGTTTAAACCCCAGTTAATTTTTGCATTTTGTTTTAGACAGGGTCAAGCTAACTTGCTCAGGACCTTGCCAAGTTGCTGAGGTTGGATTTGAATTGGTGATCCTTCTGCCTTAGCACTCTGAGCCACTAGAATTTCAGACCACTGTGCCCAGCAAAAAAAATATTTTTTAAAAAGTCTTCTAAAAGAGAGAAGTCCAGGACCAGATGTAGCTATGATTCAATTCTACCACACCTTTAAATAACAACTAATGTCACTGATTCTCAAATTATTCCATGAAACAGAAAGTGAAGAGAAATGCTTCAAAAATATTTAATGCAGTTGGGATTACACTGCTACCAAAACCAGGTACTGACACATCATCAAAAGTAAACTACAGAGCAACATGCCTGAAAAGGTAGCTGCAAAAATTCTTCATAAAATATTAGCAAATAATATTCAAAAACATATAACAAAGACTGTAGATCATGATTAAGCTAGTTTCATTCCAGGATGCAAGGATGGTTCAACATATGCAAATAAATATACTTCACCATATAAGCAGAATTAAAAACAAAATCAGGTGATCATCTCAATAAAAGAAACCTTGAAAAATTTAGCAACAATTCATAATGACACTCTGAAGAAACTGGGCTTAATAGGAACTTACTATAACATCAAATAAACCTATACAGGACAAACCCAAAGGCAATATCATATTTGAAATCATTTTCTCTAAATTAGGAACAGGACAACGATATCTGCCCCATCCAAATACCAGTGATATTACTCAAAGACCTCAAAAAATAGTACAAAAATTTCCATGGAAGAGTAAAAGACCTAGAATAGCTAAAGCAGTGGAGCGATGAACACAATGGTGGAGGCATCACAATTTTGGATATCAAATTATTCTGCAGAGTTCTATTAAAAAAATCATGGATTGGCAGAAAGACAAAGATGAAGACCAATGCAACAGAGTAGAGGGCACAGAGAAAAATGCTTACATTATTTGACCTTGGGTGAAGATACCAAAAACATACACTGGACAAAGGATAGCCTTTTTAACAAACGATGCTGGGAAAACTGTATGTCCATATGTGGAAGACTTAAACTTGATCGCTATTTCTCACCCTGCATGCAAAAATTAACTCAAAGTAGATCAAAGACTTAGGAATTAGACTCGAAGCACTGCAGCTGCTGAAAAAATTATAGGATCAGCACTCCAAAAGGTGCCACAGGCACAGATTTCTTAAATAGTTTAGTAAAGCTTAAGAAATAAAACCAAGAATCAGTGATGGGATGACTTCAAATTAAAAAGTTTATTCACAGCAATAAAAAAAAAAAACAATGGTTAGGGAGGGGGGCAAGTATGGAGGAAGGAAGTACTGTATAGAGGGTAAAGAGGGGTGGGAGGGGTGGCGGGAAGGGAAAAAATAACAGAATGAATCAAACAACATTACTCTATGTAAATTTATGATTACACAAATGGTATGCCTTTACGCCATGTACAGAGAAACAACATGTATCCCATTTGTTTGAAATAAAAAAATAAAATAAAATAAAATAAATAAAAAAAACCAATGGAGATTGTAAAAAGAGCCTAGAGAATGAGAGAAAAAAGTTTTCAACTGCTCTCCCAGCAGATGATAATATCCAGAATATATGAACTAAAAATAATTAACAGAACCCCCCACATAACCCAATTGATAAATGAGCCAATGAACTAAATAGATATTCCTTTAAATTTTTTTAATAAAAAAGAAATATAAATGGTTCACAAATATGTAAAAAAAGAAAAGTTCACCTTTTTCAGACTCGGAAATTCAAGTGAAATCTCACTGAAATTTTATCTCAAATTACAATGTCAAACATTATCAATATAAGTAATAATTAGTCAATACTGGAAAAGATGCATATAAAAGGGTGCATTAAACACTGTTGGTTGAATTGTCAATTAGTACAATTTACATTAGTTTCTCAAAAGACTTGGAATGGAATTATCATATAATCCCACAACATCCCTACTGGTACTTAATGAGAAGATCTGAAGTCAGCATACTATAGCAATACATGTGCAACCATTTTTATATCTCTGTAATTGACAATAGCCTAGATATGCAATCCACCTTATTGTTTATCAACAGGAGAGCAGATAAAGAATTGTGGTATTTGGTATGTTTATATAATAATATGTATTTACATAGCCATAAAGAAGAACAAAATTATGTCATTTGCAGAAAAATAATGGAACTGAGAATATCAGGCTAAGTGAATAAGCCAGACTCAGACATCCAACAATCAAACGTTTGCTCTCACATATGAAAGATTTAGATTTTAAAAAAGGAAACATTAAAGGATCTCACACATACAGAAGGGAGAAAGTGAGAGTAGAAAAAGGGAATTGGGGAAAGTAGGAGGAGAAAAAAATGGAAAGTGCTGGGGAATTACATGGACCAAATAGTATTATGTGTACTTAATGAATATATCACAATAAATCTTACACAAATAATTATAATTTGCCAATTACACTTTTTTAAAAAAATTGGGAACCAATGAGCTAAAGACCAAGGAGAGGTGGCTTTCACCTATGTTTTGTTCAACAGAACATAATCATGGCTGTTTCTAGTTGCAATGATGGAAAGTTTAGTTTTTAAAGTTGTACAGAAGACAGAAAGTAATTTTATTCACAATAGCTCATATTGTATCAGTACATTTATGTCTACAACAATAATAGCTCCACTTATTCACTTACACATATCTCTATGAAGTCCAACTCTAGGATAAGCATGGTGCTACTGCTGGTGTTCACCAGTAAAGCAAACACAGAAAGCCCAGTCCTCTCTGGCTTAGGGATCACTCACTGTGCACCATGTACTTACTATCTATGACTTCCTTTCATTTTTATATGCTTGGGAAGTAAGTGGCATCAGCCCCATCTTACAGATGAGTAAACAGTTTCTCTGACAGGTTAAAAATCTATTCCAGTCTCTATAAATACATAAAAAGCCAAAATTCAAACGCATACTGATCCATTCCAGACCTTGGTTTGTTAACATTTATTCTGTACTAGTCATTACACAGGAGAAACTTCCTGGAAGCTTTTATATAGCCAATGTCTGCAATCTACTCCACAGAGAATCTTACTTAACTGATTGGAGCTACAGCCCATGAATCAGTGTATTTTTGCCTAATTCTGACTGTTGGACATGCAGTCGTGTTTTCTGTTAAAAATCAGGGAAACTTAGACAAAGAGATTGGACTCACCTGTCCACCGTCATATGGCAAGCCCACAGTAGAACAATGGTGTGTGCCTACACCTCACTATGTCACCAAAGAGCTATTCCTGGATCCACAAAGAAATAAACTCAACACAGTTGGATGTACACTGGCCAACACTCTCCCATGGCTTACCCAAGAAGATTCCCCAGGAGTGAGAGGGACAGGATTCCAGGAGGCACCTTAGTGATCAAGTGATCAGGTCATGCCAGATAGTAGGGCAGAGCCCAGGCCACCAAAGGCAGAGGTGTGTCTGGGCTAGGATGGGGGCAGCATGTGGGAATAAAATTTCCACAGCACATGAAGCCCTGGGCTTCCTCCTTCCCAGAAGAGTCTTGCCTAATTGAGCACATGCTGAAATGTTTGTTCAAGTATTGATGCTCTTCTCCTATTTCATATCTTCCTCTCATATGACTTTGGAAGTCTCATGCTTTGGAATTTGGTTTTGAAAATTTCTTCTGCAGTTTTCAAATTACTCCAGGCCCAACCATGTGGAATTTCAGTCTGTAGAGATTACACTATTGAATGCATTTATTGAAATTTAGTTTGAGTTTCCCATTAATTTTAGAAATAATTTTTCATTTGTTAACATACATGTTAACCCTTCACATATCCGTAATGGTGGTGATAAGGAAGTATCTTCTGATTTCAACACCTGGGACATCAGTGGATCTGCTTGAAATGGTTGTACTCTGGTTTGACTGGGTCACAGGGCTCCATTTTGTATTTAACATTTTATAAAACTTCATATACAGTACACAAAAAACTGGGCCTAATTTTACATGCTTTCTCTCAGAGAAAGAATAGGAGGGTTGATCCTGCAGGATTCTTAGAGTGGACTCATGCTTGGGCTCTGCCTCAACTCTGTGTTCAATCTGCCTATAATCTCAACCTGTGGCCTTCAGCTCTGCTGGCTTTTTGATTTTCCATTTTATTTCCAATTGACTTGACTGTTTTACTCAGAGCTTAAAACTAAAAACTGCCAGTTTAGAACTGATGACATACCTAACCCAAACTACCTACAAACCAGGTACTCAGTGTGAGAACAAATTAGGGAAAAGGGTCCCATCACACACTGTAGGAAGATGACCCTCAGAGCCAGGAAACCATGGGCATGCCAGGAATCCCTAACCCCAAAGTAGAGGCATTGTAAATTTTGGAATGGTTTTGGACTAATTTGATCTTTGGGTAAAAATGAGATTAACTGGAGTTGTCACATGATGGGGACATGATTGCAATCAAGATCAATCTCCAGATGTATCCATGGAACTCAGAGAAAAGTTTGAAACTCAGTTTTCCCTAGAGTGCTGTGATGCCACAGGGAACAAAGTAAAATTGATTAAGAGACAGGGGACATATTCCACTAGGGAAGCCACAGTTCTGTGTTCTCCAGTGGGATCTTGTCACCGTTCTACAGACATTAAAATTACAGTCCAGCAGACATAGGGCTTAAAGACATCTTTTTCTTAAAACTTACATTGGTGTGGACTCTTCTCATCTTCACAGAGTCCTCCCTGCTTCAGACATCTGGGTAAGTGCCTGTGTGTCCTCAGATGCAGAATTTGTGTCAGTAGGTCCAAGAGAGGCTGTGATAGGAAAGGATTTGAACTTACTAGCATAGCTTCTGGTAGCTGTGGAGAAGATGTCAGCTCCAACAGTCCTAATCAGCCCAGAGGACAGTGTTCTGTAGGGTGCAGTGAGGATATTTTCTTCTAAAAATATTTGCTTCTTTAATTTACATCCTCCTAAATGCAGTCAATTTTTTCATAGGGAATATCTGTAATTTTAGCTTTTCATTTATTTTAATATAATGAGTTCTAGTGACACAACTTGCAAACAATATGTCATCTGCAGATATTAAATATTACTTATTTGTATACATAGTATCAGGGAAACCATAAGTTTTAAATTAACATTTTTATTACTTATAATTTTTCTACCATTATCTCAATTCAAATAGAAATATTATTGATGTGAGTTACTTCTATAATTGGAGTAATTATAAACTTTAAAATCTTTAAAGGAAATGAGGTTATATGTTCCAAATCTTATTTCATAAAATGTTATCTCACATTGCTATAAACTATTTATTTGTATTTTCTCATGTAGTCTTCGAATCCAGTTCAATTTCACTAATTAAAAATGTCTTTACCCTGTACTATATCAGTTAGGAAGTGCCAAATCAGAGGACCATGATGATAAGATTTGGAAGTACATTAAACATTTTAAAATATCAAATCAATGTGCTGGTAATTTCCCATTCTTGGCTCCAAAACACATGGGAATAAAATTCACAATAGTTTGGAAGAAGAATATTTGTGTTTCTTAGTCTTTTATGTTTTAGTTACTAAAAATAAAATACCCTTTTCAATTTCCGTCACATTGAAAATGTCTGAATCTAATTTTGTTTTGAGGAACATTTAGGTCAGTCAAATCATACCTTGCCCTAATAACGGTACCTAATTTTCAGATGTTTTCCCAAACTAAATTTTTTATGTCTTTACCATGAATAGATAAATGTGAACCTGTATTACTTTCTTGTCACTAATACAGAAAGAACAAAATGATACAGGAAAGCCAAAGCTGTTGAACAGGAAAGCAGGACTTGAATATTCCATCACTATATCAATCAGGGAGATGGACTCTCCTGTAAGACTCTTTAGGTTTCCCAGCAATGTCAGCTTATGGGTCTGTAAAGAAATGCCCGTGGGGATTCTTGTTTCTTTACTATAAAAAATACTTTCATTTCCAGTGACTTTTCTCAGGAGAAGTTTACAATAATGGTAATATGAATATCATAGCTCTTAGAGTGGATCCTGAGTTGTAATTTACAAACTGACAATTCACAAAAGCGATCAATGATTCTCACCTCTGTTTCTCATAAATAGGTACCATTCATTTTCCAAAAGCTTGTCCACAATTTTGCTCATCATATTGCTGAAGTGTGTATTTCACAGCAGATTTTCCCACAGGACTGATATGGGCTGGGTGATGGTTTTGCCTTGCTTGAGGTGCTAGTCATTTCTCCTTGTGTTTTCCATAGATTTCCAGCCGAAGTAATTCCCCAAGGTGGAAAGTGCTGCATACATGAACTTCAGTCCCAAATCCACTTGCTTGAACCTGCCAGATCCCCTTGGTCCATTTTTATCTTAGTTAATAGAAGGGGAGGATGGGAGGATTGGCTCTGTTGCTAAGCTGAGCTGTGTGATAATCACAACTTAAAGCATGTGAGGTTGCACATGTATAGCTAAGTGGTGAGTAAATAATAGGATTTATCTGTTGTGTCATTCCTAAGAGAGAGGCAGAACGATACTCACACTGAAGATGAGAACAGATGTGTGCTCCGTTCATTACTTCACCCTGAAATATGCCCACCCAGAAGGTCCTAAGACCCCCAACCTTGCAGTGGAGCCTGCAGAGGGCTGTCCTCCCCATGTAATTCTACTTCTATCCACTATCTCACATCCACTGTCAGAGCAGTTTTTACTACTATGGGGGAACATATCTGATGCATGTATCATGCAGCCACCAATAATTTTGGTGATTGCAGGATGGCACATTGCCTAACATGACTGCCTCCTGGATCCAGATATTAAAGGGAGAGTCCTCCAGTCTTCACAATGAACTGTATCAAATGAAAATTCTGAAATTTTTGACTTTTCTTTTTTTTCATGTGTTATCTCTTTTACTCATCTACTCACTTTTCTTTCCTTCCTCTTACCAGATGTGGATTCTTCAAATGTGACCTATTTCAGAAATTCATGTTAGATTCACCATGATTTATACATCACTACATGCAGAATGTTGAATCTGGGGGTAGCTTGATTCCTCCAGTGCATAAAGTACCATATTGGTGCCTGGTACAAGAGGACACCCAGGTACCAAGTTGGTGGCATCACTCCTAAGACTCTTATTTGAGGAGTGTTTCTCAGATAACCTGACTGATGGCAGAGAGTTTGTGTTCTATCCCCTGATCTCTTGGACTGTAATGTGCCAGCCTTGAGTGTGATGGATCACACCTGGGAAGGGACATGCCACGGGATTTCTCTTAGCTCATATTTTTTATTGGCTTCCATTCCACATGAGCTTTCTAACAACAATGGTACATCATGATGGACATTACTATAGAACTTTATTTCAATATCACTATACTATATTTACATAATTTTTATCATACAGGCTGAGTGTGCAGCGTTTACTGATATAATTATAGTTCAAAACTGGAGCTAGCAGGGCAAGTAGAAAAGTATTTTTTCTGGGGTTTATCCTGGCACTACATAGAGAAAGAATAATTGTGCTTAGGATTGCATCAGATCGTGTCCTTTTCTTTTGTGCTTATGTCAGGAAAGAGTCTTAAGTTTTTTCTGTTACTTGTACAAAAATTAACTTTCAGAAAACAAATTTCTACTGGTTTTAAGGCAATGAACAAGTACATCCATGAATTCCTGAATATTATTTCAAATGAATGGTACTTCAGGCTCCTGCTTTTCATTATTCCTGTTTGCAGGATGGCAGATTACTTTGTCACACTGAATTTAATGTCATCCAATGACCTTGAGGCATAGGTGAATAAGATATTTTATTCAATTAGTGTTATAATGTTTTGTTTTTATAAGGTTGAAATGTTGAAAATGAGTTAGACCAGATCGGGTATGTCACAGAAATGATATGATAGAATGCAAATTTTTTTTGTTTTGTTTCATAATACAATTTGTTGTTATTGAGAGAGAACATTTTAAAAACCTGTCTTTTGTTTTTTGGTTTTTTTTTTTTTGTACCAGGGATTGAACCCAAGGTCAGGGTTAACCCTGAGCCACATGCCCAAGTACTTTTATTTTATTATTATGTTGTTTTATTTTGAGGCAGTGTCTTGCTATGTTGCATAGGCCCTTGCTAAGTTCCTGAGGCTGGCTTTGAACTTGCGATCCTCCTGTCCTAGCTCATGTGCCTGGCCTAAAACAGATTTTACAAGTCCTTTATCACATCCTAATATTAATCCATTTAAACTTATACTACAAAAATGCCCATAAATATTTGGCTTCTGTGAAATACATTTGTAAGAATGTGCATATGGCATTTATATGTACACCAATGCCACAAAATAAGAGATCTAAGTCCTAGTGATCAAATATGATTCATAAAAGTTTGAACATATGTGAATATTTGATTCATCTCTCTAATCCTTTTCTTGGATTTATCATGGCAGAAACACCCAATGCTGAATAAAAGAATGGGAAAAAAGTTACTTTACCTGATCATTTTGGTGGAAAGACTGTCATTTCCTAATGGTGATAGAATGTTTTCATTTTTCACAAATACTGCAGGGTGGCACTGAAGCTGAAAAAGCTGATCACACAGAAGCCAAGAAAAGAGCTTCCTAGAACTTTAATAAGGAATGTAATTAGACAGATTGTGGGTAAAGTGTGCCACAAACAGGTAAGAGGGGAAATTAACTCAGGATTTATAGCACAATAGGGTGATTAGGCTATAAAAATTACTTATACAATTTAAATAATTAGAGAAGAGTTTCCTACTTTTTAATACCAAAAAATTTAAAAATTAGCAAGATTGAAATTGCCCTGATTTGAACACAACACTTTATATACACATGTTGAATTACAATGCTGGATTTCAAATCCAAGTACAAATAATAGACTCTGAAGAAAAATTAAACAAACATCAACACTTCACAGTTTTAACCAAGAATCTACATCACAGATTTTTAAATGGTATAACATGTTTATAGATATTTCAATTTTCTGGTTTCTGTTAATAACTTCACTTATACATCTACATGTTCTAGAGAGTGATGAAGTGACTTAGCCTCACAGGCATGATTTTCTGGTGACTATTATTTTTTATCATATATCTGGAAATGATTGAGAATATATACCTACTAGTTAAGACACTTGGATTAAAGCACAAACATGCCTTAAATAGAAAAAAAAAAACATTGATAGATCAATGCCAAATTTTCTGTGTCAAGTTTATGCTTCAGCCTCTGAACTGAAAAACTGCTTACTTCATGGAGATGATAATTGAAATTCTTTTGAAAGACCACCTTTCAGACATGGGTCAAATTCTTCATTTTAATGAAAACCTTATAACTGAATGACTCAATTTATTTTAACTTTGACTTCAATTACTACCCTAATTCTACATTACTTAGTAGAAAACATTAGAATATGTCCCTTCTAATATTTATAATTAGAATTGACTCACTTAGGACAGTTATTCTGGTGATGACAATAACATGTATATAACATGGAGAGCTAACCTGGGGATTCAAAGACTGTTCTAAAATACCACCCATGATTTTTCTACAGAGTGATAAAATGTTCCAAAATTGTGGAAATTTCTTGAGGCAGTAACAGAGGTCATCATCAATAAAAGAACCAAATTAAATCCCCCAAGTCAAATGTATGAGGAACTGCATAGTAATAATAATGGTCAATATACTTAGAGGTTCTCATATGTCATAAACACTTTCATATTTAGTGCTTTATCTGCTTGCACATAAAGTATGTATAGAATTCAGAAAAAAATGATTGCCCATATTCTACAGATGTGACAATCAGTGTTTGGCATCATAATCTGCTCAAGGTCACACTTGAACTCAAAGGAAGATCACAGATGCAAATTCAAGCAATGTGTCATAGAGTGTGTAATTCTCAACATTGACTCAGTTGACTTATTAAAGATATAGGGACTGGTATTGAACCAGAATACAGATAGCACCAAAATAATATACCCGTGAATAAAACTACTCCATTGAGATTTATTTCTTGAGAGAGCTGGAATTCTCTAGTATGATGCAATCCTTCCATTTGAAATCACCAAGAACTGTAGAGTTTTTAATATGTGCATTAAGCATACTTAAGAAGAAAAAGATGAGAACCAAGTAAGACTCTACTCCAAAAAACCTCAAGTTGAGATTATAATCAAGAACCATTTTTCAATAACATATAATGGTTCTGAATGAATAGGAAAGTTGATATTCAGTGGGAGCTCCACAATCATTTCATAATCCAGACATGATTGGGTCATAGTAGAAAAATGGCACCTTGGAGGGTATAAGGGAGATGGGAGTGCTGAAGTGATAAAGTGTGTGTTGGGGTGAATCCACACATTTTTCTGATGGTCACAGTAGAGGCTGAGATTCATAAAGAGAATACTATTTGAAATAAAGGCTTTTTCTTCATTTTATCCTAAAGTATATACTATGTGATTCCTTAACCAAGAGATGAGAAAGACCAAAAAACTATATGATTATATTACCACAAAAATGCATTTTTCTCTGAAGTTGGCATCGGGATTTTGGCCAATACCATCCTTCTTCTCTTCCACATCTTCACATTCCTTCTCCAGCACAGGCTCAAACCCATTGACCTCATCATTGGTCTCTTAGCCCTAGTCCATCTAGGGATGACGACAGTTTTGGGGTACATCACTACAAATGCTTTTGTGTCTCAAGATTTTGGGGATGACACCAACTGTAAATCAACAATCTACTTCCACAGAGTTTTTAGGAGCTTCTCCCTTTGTGCCACCTGCCTACTCAGTGTCCTCCAGGCCATCATCTTCAGCCCCAGAAGTTCTTGCTTGGCAAAGTTCAAACATAAATCCCCACATAAGATCCTGTGTTCCCTTGTTTCTCTGTGGGTCTTCTACATGTCCCTGAGTGCTCACTTGTCATTGTATTCTACTGCCATCCCCAATGTGACCTCACATGGCCTTGTATTTACAAATGAATCCTATACAATTGTACATATTAGTTACTTCCTAAGGCATTTATTTTCCATATTGGGTGTAATACGGGATGTCTTTCTTATAGGACTCATGGCCCTCTCTAGTGGATACATGGTGGCTTCTTGTGCAGGCATAAGAAGGATTTCTAACACCTTCACAGCACCAGCCTGTCTCCAAAAGCATCCCCTGTAGAGAGGGCCACCTGGACCATCCTGCTGCTCACAAGTTTCTTCATGTTCATGTACTGTTTGGACAGCATCTTCTCCTCCTTAAGAACTATGTGGAAAGATGACCCTATTGATCTTTACATCCAGATGATGGTGTCCAATGGCTATGCCACAACAAGTCCTTTGTTGCTAATCTGTACTGAAAAATGCATTATTAACTTCTTGAAATTTTTGTTAGTGAAGATAGTACAAGTTTACTGATGATAAATAAGTTCTCCTAATGTGACAATACATTGACTTCTGAACAATAAATCAGGGCATAAAGTATATGTTGTCTGGATTAAATGCATGCAGTGATATGAATGTTTTTTTAAATCTGTTTCTTTGAAAAACATGAATAACAAATATGTCATAGAAATGTCAAACATTAACTTTTTGAGATAACACAAGGGTTGAATACACCTGCTTTTTATCAGGTAGTGATTCTTATAAGGCAGGTGTCAACTTTATGGCCTAGGTTAACAATTATAAATACATTGAGAGTGTATAATATGTTTTAATAAGTGCTTCAATGGGCTGTATTTTTCCCAACTAAAGATGTCAATATTTTTAGCCATAAATTACCACCTGATCCATAGGTTGTCCTTTTACTGATCTGCTACAGAGAATTGAATGTAGGGACTCAGTTATCATATATACACCAGAGCTCATAGTAGCATTATTAATGATAACCTCTGGTGGAAACAACTCTATGTCCAAAAGCACATGAATGTATAAGGAAAATGTGGCCAAGACAAGCCATGGAATATTATTCAGCCTCGAACAGAAAAATAAATGCCTGATGGAGTAATTTGTGAACTTTAAGACATTATTGCAAGTGACCTGTCAGATACAAATTATCCAATGCTGTAAGACTCTATTGTAGAAGGTGGAAATGAGAGTCAAAACTTGTACACACAGAAAAGAGAATGACGGTTGCCAGGAACTGAGGAAGGGAGTGAGGAGTTATTATTTGATAGGCACGCAGATAGTTTGTAAAGAAGAAAAAGTGCTAGAGATGGAGTGTAAATTTTTCCACAATAGTATGAATGTGCTTAGTGCCTCTCACCTGCACTCTTAGAAAACATCAAACAGTTCAAATAGAAGAATGGGACAAAAATTGTAATGGGTTTCACCCCATTTAAATATAATATGTCAAAATACACCATACTGTCCTCTGTATCTAAGACAACAAGTAAACAGTACTATTGGAATAAAAAAAATACCCCATAAAAATGTCTATATAAAAAATATCTTTAAAAAGTTTCCAGTACCTTTTAAATGACTATGAACAAATTCTCTAAAGTAAAAAGAATTTTATATTTCCTGATTTTAGAGATGCCAAAATATAATTTGTAAAATTTTTTGACAGTTTTAAGGAATTTTAGCGAATTGGGCCCAAAACTTTTTTGGGGGGCACAGGGCAGGGATTGAACCCAGCAGTAATTAACCATAGAGGCACTGAACCAAACCTCAGCAATGTTTATCTTTTAATTTGAGATAGGGTCTCATTAAGTTGCTTATGCCCTTGCTAAATTGACCAAGACTGGCCTTAAACTTGCAATTCTCCAGCCCCAATAGTTCAAGTAGCTGGGGTTACAGGTATGTGAAACCTTGCAATTTATCCAAAGAAGAAGTATTTTTTTTAATGAATTCATTTAAGGAGCAGCCTGTGCTTCTATGTCATTCAAGAGTATGTTGCCTTAGGTAGCAACAGCTTCTTAATTTGGGGGGTAACGTGTTTCACATGAGGTCAAAATGTCAAATTCCAATTGTAGAGGAATATGTAAAAAATTGCTGGTCTTGATAATTCATGCCATGAAAATTATGGATTTCTAATATTGTTTTAATCACAAAAAGAAAAGAAATCAGAGGTGTTTTTCTAAATAGATTTCAGTGTTTTTGTCAATATTTCAAATGATGCACTGTGGGAAATACTGGAATGTCATATTCTACTGCTGCCTAATATCATTTTTCCTATCTGTTAATTTTGCCTTTAAAGTTATGACCAAAGAAACAAATGAAAATTGAGGACTGGTTCAGGTAACTTCTAGAAAAGTTGTACATCCAAATAATGATAGTAGTACCTTAATTAACCACCATGTCCAACTAATTGAAATGATGGGATGCTGTGCCACAGGAATTGCAGAAAGTGACAAGTGGAAAAGAAAAGGAGACTTCCAAAGACCCTTCACAAAATAAGCTCTATGGGAAGCATGTAGATATCTCAAAAGATGCTTCACAGCATATGTCACTGGGGAAATAAACTTCATAGTACCAGAAGATTCCACTAACCATTCATAAATGGCTCTCATTAACAACAACAACAAAAAAAACAATAGTGACAAACACTGCTTGGTTGCAAGCACAGAAAGTCTCCTTGATTGTTGCTGGGATGCCAAATACAGTCTTCTAGGAAAAGAGCACTCTGTTTTTTATCCTTAATGAAGTTGCCATATGATCCAGCAATCCAATTCCAGATTTTGTCCACATTATTTGCAAAATGATGCCCACAGAGATGGTGTATGTTATTGAAGGTTGTGCACGCTTTTATTTATTTATTTATTTATTTATTTATTTATTTATTTATTTATTTATTTATTCATTGGTGCTGGGGATTGGACCCAGTGCCTTGTGCTTGAGAGGAATGCACTCTACCAACTGAGCTATCTCCCCAGCCCCAAACCCAGATTCTTACACAAGCCAGGCAAGTCTTCTACAACTGAACCACACCCCAGACCTGAGGACACGGTTTTGAGGAAAATTAAAAGCAGGCATAATATTGCTTTGCTAGCAAATGAGAAGCACAAGGAACTCCAGGTCCAGAGACTGTGATTTTGCTCATCAGAGGGAACAGGTTGACTTTTGTTTTGTTTTGTTTTGTTTTGTTTTTTCTGCACATTGAACTCAGGAGCACTCAAACACTGAGCTACATCCCCAGGCCTATTTTGCATTTTTATTTAGAAACAGGATCCACCCTATTTTGCATTTTTATTTAGAAGCAGGGTCCATGTATTTAGCACTTTGCTTTCATTGAGTTTTGTTTTGAACTCATTACCCTCCTGCCTCAGCTTCCCAAGACTCTGTGATTACAGGTATGTGACACTGCACCTTCCAGAACAAGGGTTTCTGTAAGAAGCTTTTCAAAGACTGCCTGCCAGATACCTTGTAGGGGAATTTTAATTCACTTGTTAATTTGGGAAACAACATTTCTTTAGATCTTCTGGTGCCATCCCTGAAGTCTGAATTATTTGGTTCCTGTGGTGGGTCTGTGCTCAAAGCTGTCTGGGTCTGGATGGGAAAAGGTAACCATGTTTCTGCCATCAGTTTAAGGAGGGAGAGAGGGAGAAGAGGAAAAGAAAAGGTGTCATTTTTAAAAGAAGCATCAGTGGCAGAATGGCACAGGCTATATTCAAAGCATGAGATGGACAACTATTACGTATGCAAGTGTTGACACCAAATTCATTTCCTAACACTGTAAGTTGCAAAGAATATATTCTTTCACAAATTAATAGAGAAGAAATGTACTTCAGAGAAATTTGCTTTCAGCAAACAAGAGTAGCCTACTGATTACCTCAACAAAGAAAGTGACACTGCAGGCTGGGGATATTGCTCCAGTTGGTAGAGTGCTTCTCTTGCAAGCACAAACACAAGGCACTCAATTTGATCCCCAGCACTGCAAAAAGAGGGAAAAAAGACACTGAATTCATTTTTAAAAAATTTCATTCATTGGACACAAATAAAGTACAAATATTATTTCTCTGTACACAAAGTAAAATCATACCATTTGCATATTCATACATGTACATAGGGTAATGATATTTGTCTCCTTCTATTTTCTTTCCTTCCATCTACACAATCCATCCTTCTTCCATTCTTCCCTTAACTCCCCCTGCCCCTGTTATGTATCATCAAGCACTTATCAGAGAGTTTATTTGTCCTTTTCTTTTATGGGATTGACTTATCTCACTCAGCATGATATTCTCCACCTCCACCCATTTACCAGCAAATGCCATACTTTTATTCTTCTTTATGGCTGAGTAATATTCCATTGTGCATATATTCCACAGTTTCTTTATCCACTCATCAATTGAAGGGCATCTAGGTTGGTTCCACATTCTAGCTAATGTGGATTGAGAAGCTATGAACATTGATGTGGCTGCATCACTGTGGAATGCTAATTTTAAGTCCTTTGGGTATAGGCTAAGTAGTGGGATAGCTGGGTCAAATGGTGGTTCCATTCCAAGATTTTAAGGAATCTCCATACTGCTTTCCAGAGTGGCTGCACCATTTTGCAACCCCACCAGCAATATGTGAGTGTACCTTTCCCCCACATCTTCACAAACACCTATTGTTGCTTTATTCTTGATAATAGACATTCCAATCAGGGTGAGATGAGATCTTAGGGTAGTTTTGATTTGCATTTCTCTTATTACTAGATGTTTAATATTTTTTCATATGCCTGTTGATTGCTTCTAGATCCTCTTCTGTGAGGTATTTGCTCATTTTCCTTGCCCATTTATTGATTGGGTTACTTCTATTCTTGGATTTTACTAAGTGAAAGAAGCCAGGATGCAAGGGGTACTTCTCTCACTCCATGTGTATGATGTTCCTTAGAAGAAAATATACAGTAGACTACTGGTTTTCAGGGTTGGACAACACAGCAGCCCTTGCATAAAAAGTGCATGTGGCCTACCATCCTGTGCCTGTAGATCCAGCTGCATCAAAGAAATGCTAGTAACACTGGCTTCCAGAAATTGAGAACCTACTACATGTCAGGTGCCATTCTGCCTCCTTTCTATATTTTGATTCTCATTTTCCCAGTAGTTTTGGGTCCTGTTTGGAGGAAACCTGAATTTTTGATGAATAAACTAGAACTGGTGAACATAGATGGAAAAATTATCAATAAAATTGCAGCAAATCAAATACAAAAATATACTAAAATGATAGTTATCGATGATCAAATGGTGTTCATTCCTGTAATGCAAGGTTGGTTCAACATACAGAAATCAATAAAGGTAATGCATCACATCAATAGACTTAAAGACTAGACTTATAGGATTATCTCAATAGATGCAGAGAAAGCATTTGATAAAATACATCTTCATGCTTAAAATGATAGAAAAACTACAGAGAGCAGGATCATACATCAATACTATAAAGCTATCTATGCTAAACCCATGGCCAACATCAATCTAAATGGGGAAATACTGAAAGCATATCCCTTAAAAACTGGAACAAGACAGGGATGCCCTTTTTCATCACTTCTATTCAAAATCATCCTTGAAAACCTACACAGAGCAATCAGATGAAAGAAATTAAAGGGGTATAATTACAAAAAGAAGAACTCAAACTATTACTATTTGCCCATAATACAATTCTATATTTAGAAAGTTCAAAAATTTCCACCAGAAATCTTCTAGAACTCATAAATGAATTCAACAAAATAGCAGGATATAAAATGAATACCCATAAATCAATTGTATTTTTATCTGTAGGCAACAAATCCACTGCAATAGAAATTGGAAAAACTACCCTATTCAGCATAACCTCAACAAAAATAAAATACTTGGGAATCACTCTAATGAAATGTGTGAAATAGGGAGATCCAAGATGGCCAACTATAGGGAGACTGCGTTCCTTGTCCCTCCGTAACGCTTGATTCAAGCAGAGGACATCTGTTTCTTGGTGAGGCAGTTTTTGCTGCTTATCGATCCCCTGGTGTTTACCCCATTTGTCTGCTGTGATGACCTGCAATCTGCCAGCATATCGATGCCCCTTTTTTGAGAGCAGATTGCTAACTGTCAGGCTTCTATCATTAGCCATTGGCCTGCCTCTCGCCAGTCCATCACCTACCTTACCCCTATCCATCATCCACCTTACCCTATCCATCACCCAACACTCAAGGTTTACCTCCCGATCATCCCACAGCTGCCAGCAGACTGACTGCAGACTGTCAGTGGAACACCAGCTGCCTGCTGTTGTCTGGAAGTTCACTGTCACAGTACCTGCAGGTTTCACTACACGTGGCTGCTGCCATTTTGAGACAACAGCCAGGCCCCATAGGACCCCTGGCCAGACTAACTGAGCCCCAACTCCAGGATCCCTCAGCCCGACCGACCACTCCCTGCCTCTGGGGACCTCACATCAACTGATCGCTCCCTGCTGCCAGGACCCCCAGACCAACTGACTCAGCCCTATCACCGGGAACCAAGACCGACTGATTGTACCCAGCATCCAGGATCCCACAACTACACCAAACACACTGGACCCACAAAGGACCCCTGCTGGACCAACTGCATTTTGTCTCCAGGACCTCCAGCTGACCATGTCCACCACTGAACTGCAGCTCCCCATTTGCCAACATATATCAAAGCCACAACAGCCATCTTGGATAATCCTGGAAGCCATAGCTCCGATCTTGGGTGGGGCAAATCCCATCCTGAGATGCCAGGTGGAGGCTTGAAGCTCATTGTCAGGTGCTTCTCATGCATCAGGCTACTGAACACTGAGTGGTTTCAATAGTATATGACTGCTATAGAGTAGATTTTCTTTCTTCTCCTTTTAAAAAAAATTGTTTTTATTTCTTTACTTTCTTGCTTTCTTTTCCTTTTGTTTACCTGTTCTCTCAGAGTCTCTTTGTCCCTTTTTTGCATTCTAACATCCGATTTCTTTTGATTACACTCTCACCCTTTCTATTTTTTAGAACTTCTGTATATTCTTTTCTTATCCCATTAACAGCCATATTCTACATCCCTCTGCATCCTCTTTGTCCTCCATTAGAAATGGCAGACCTTATTACAAATCTGCTTGTTTTACTGAAGATAATATTTGAACTCCCTTTGTTTATTATGACAATTTGTTATTGTCCCCATAGTGGCTATTTGGTCTGGGATTGCATAGTGTCTGATTTGAGAACTGCTAATATTGATCTCCCCTTAAAGAAAGGGTTTTGGAAACCTACAGGTTCACTATAAGCCTATAGGGGGAAATCTGCAAAACCCCAGATCTGCATTGCTAGAGGGGAAGATACATGAACAACATGAAAAAACGAGGGAAGAAAATGATCCAAACAAATCTAGATTCTATAGTAATAGAATACAATGACAGTATGTTAGAAGAAATGTCAGAAAAGGACTTCAGATTATACATGATTAAGATGATTCGTGAGGCAAAGAATGAGATAAGAGAGCAAATGCAGGCAATGAATGATAATACCAGTAGGCTGAAAGAGCAACTGCAGGAAGCAAAAGATCATTTCAAAAAAGAGATAGAGATTCTCAAAAAAAAAAAAAAAAAAAAAAGAAAGCGGAAGTCCTTGAAATGAAGGAGACAATAAACCAAATAAAATACTCAATGGAAAGCATCACCAACATACTAGACCACTTGGAAGACAGAACCTCAGACCATGAAGACAAAATATTTAATCTTGAATATAAAGTCACCCAAACAGAGAAGATGGTAAGAAATCATGACCAGAATGTCCAAGAACTATGGGACATCATGAAAAGACCAAATTTAAGAATTATTGGGATTGAGGAAGGCACAGAGATACAAACCAAAGGAATGAACAACCTATTCAATGAAATAATATCAGAAAATTTCCCAAACCTGAAGAATAAAATGGAAAACCAAACAGAAGAGGCTTAGAGAACACCAAATGCACAAAATCACAACAGATCCACACCAAGGCACATTATAATGAAAATGCCTAACATTCAAAATAAAGATAGGATTTTGAAGGCCATGAGAGAAAAACATCAGATTACATATGGGGGAGACCAGTACAGATAGCAGCCGACTTATCAACCCAGACTCTAAAAGCAAAAAGGGCTGGACAAACATATTTCAAGCTCTGAAAGAACATGGTTGCCAACCAAGAATCCTATACCCAGCAAAACTAACCTTCAGATTGAAGATGAAATAAAATCCTTCCATGATAAACAAAAGTTAAAAGAATTTACAAATAGCCTGCACTACAGAATGTTCTCAACAAAATATTCCATGAGGAGGAAATGAAAAACAACAAAGTAGGTCAGCAAAGGGAGGAACTACCTTAGTGAAAACCACTCAAAGGAGAAAGCAAGCCAACTTAAAAACCAAAAATAAGCCAAAAGAGTGGGAATACAAATCATTTCTCAATAATAACCCTGAACATTAATGGTCTAAACTCATCAATCAAAAGACATAGACTGGCAGAATGGATTAAAAAGAAAGACCCAACACTATGCTGCCTGCAAGAGACTCATCTCATAGAAAAAAGACATCAACAGACTAAAGGTGAAAGGATGGGAAAAAACTTACCATGCACATGGACTCAGTAAAAAATCCGGGGATTCCATCCTTATATCAGATAAAGTGGACTTCAAGCCAAAGTTAGTCAGAAGGGATAAAGAAGGACATTTCATACTGCTTAAGGGAACCATAAATCAGGAAGCCATAACGATAGTAAAGATTTATGCCCCAAACAATGGTGCATCCCTGTACATCAAAAAAATCCTTCTCAATTTCAAGAATCACATAGACCACAAAACAATAATTATGGGCGACTTTAATGCACCGCCATCACCACTAGATAGATCTTCCACACAAAATCCAACCAAAGAAACCATAGAACTCAATAACACAATCAATTTCCTAGACTTAATAGACATTTATAGAACATTCCATACATCAACAAGTGGATACACTTTCTTCTCACAGCACATGGAACCTTCTCGAAAATAGACCATGTGTTATGTCAAAAAGCAGCCCTTAGGAAATGCAAAAAAAAATAGAGAAACTGCCTTGTGTTCTATCAGATCATAATGGACTGAGAGTAGAAATCAATGATGAAATAAAAAGAGGAAATTACTCCAAGACTTGGAGACTAAATAATATGCTATTGAATGAAACATGGATAACAAAAAACATCAGGGAGGAGATTAAAAAATTCTTAGAGGTCAATGAGAACGATGATACAACATATCAAAATCTCTTGGACACTATGAAAGCGGTACTAAGAGGAAAATTCATTGCTTGGAGTGCATTCCAGAAAAGAATGAAGAGTCAACAATTAAATGACCTAACATTATAGCTCAAAGCCCTAGAAAAAAGAAGAACAGAATAACAGCAGAAGTAGTAGAAGACAGGAAGTAATTAAAATCAGAGCTGAAATGAATGAAATTGAAACAAAATAAACTATTCAAAAAATTGACATAACAAGAAGTTGGTTCTTTGAGAAAGTAAACAAAATAGATAAACCCTTAGCCACACTAAAAAACAGGAGAGAGAAGACTCAAATTACTAAAATACATGATGCAAAAGGAAATATCACGACAGACACTACTGAGATACAAAACATAATGAGAAGCTACTTTGAAAATCTGTATTCCAACAAAGTAGAAAGTACCGAAGATATTGACAAATTTCTAGAGACGTATGCTCCACCCAAACTGAACCAGGAGGACATACACAATTCAAACAAATCAATATCAAGCAGTAAAATAGAAGAAGCCATTAAAAATCTACCATCCAAGAAAAGCCCAGGACCAGACAGATTCTCAGCCGAGTTCTACAAGACCTTCAAAGAAGAACTCATTCCAATACTTCTCAAAATATTCCAGGAAATAGAAAAGGAGGGTACCCTACTGAACTCATTCTAGGAAGCTAATATCACTCTCATACACAAACCAGGAAAAGACACATCAAGGAAAGAAAATTTCAGACCAATATCCTTGATGAATATAGATGCAAAGATCCTTAACAAAATATTGGCAAACCGTATCCAAAAACATATTAAGAAAATTGTGCACCACATCCAAGTGGGGTTCATTCCTGGAAAGCAAGGATGGTACAACATTGGTAAATCAATAAATGTAATCCATCATGTCAATAGAATTAAGGATAAGAATCATATGATTATTTCAATTGATGCAGAAAAAGCATTTGACACAATACAACACCCCTTCATGCTCACAACACTAGAAAAAGTAGGGATAGTAGGAACATACCTGAACATTATAAAGGCTATTTATGCTAAGCCCATGGCCAACATCATTCTTATTGGGGAAAATCTGAAACCATTCCCTTTAAAAATGGGAACAAGACAGGGATGTCCTCTTTCATCACTTCTATTCAACATTGTCCTCGAAAATCTAGTCAGAGCAATTAGGCAGACTAAAGAAATTAAATGGATACTAATAGGAAAAATAGGAACTTAAGGTGACACTATTTGCGGAAGACATGATTCTATATTTAGAGGATCCAAAATCCTCCTCCAGAAAACTTCTAGAACTCATCAATGAATTCAGCAAAATAGCAGGCTATAAAATCAACATGCATAAATCTAAAGCATTTTTATATGCAAGTGACGACAGCTGAAAGGGAAATGAGGAAAACAACTCCATTTGCAATAGCCTTAAAAAAAATAAAATACTTGGGTATCAATCTAACCAAAGAGGTAAAGATCTCTACAATGAAAACTACAAAACACTGAAGAAAGAAATTAAGGAAGACCTTAGAAGATTGAACGATCTCCCATGTTCTTGGATAGGCAGAATTAATATTGTTTAAAATGGCCATACTACCAATTGCGCTATACAGATTCAATGCAATTCCAATTAAAATCCCAATGATGTACCTCACAGAAATAGAGCAGGGAGTCATGAAATTCATCTGGAAGAATAAGAAACCCAGAATAGCTAAAGCAATCCTTAGCAGGAAGAATGAAACAAGGGCTATCCCAATACTAGAACTTCAACTATACTACAAAGAAATAGTAACAAAAACGGCACGGTATTGGCACCAAAATAGGTAGATCAATGGTACAGAATAGAGGACATGGACACAAACCCAAATAAATACAATTTTCTCATAGTAGACAAAGGTGCCAAAAATATACAATGGAGAAAGATAGCCTAATCAACAAGTGGTGCTGGGAAAACTGGAAATTCATATGCAACAGATTGAAAATAAACCCCTATCTCTCACCCTGCACAAAACTCAACTAACAATGGATCAGGGACCTTGAAATTAGAGCAGAGACCCTGCATCTTATAAAATGATCTTTTGCTTCCTGCAGGCGCACTTTCAGCTTATTGGTATTATCATTCATTGCCTGCATTTGCTCTCTTATCTCATTCTTTGCTTCAGGAATCATCTTAATCATGTATAATCTGAAGTCCTTTTCTGACATTTCTTCTAACATACTGTCATTGTATTCTATTACTATAGAATCTAGATTTGTTTGGATCATTTTCTTCCCTCGTTTTTTCATGTTGTTCATGTATCTTCCCCTCTAGCAGTGCAGATCTGGGGTTTTGCAGATTTCCCCCTATAGGCTTATAGTGACCCCTATAGGTTTCCAAAACCCTTTCTTTGAGGGGAGATCAATATTAGCAGTTCCCAAATCAGACACTATGCAATCCCAGACCAAATAGCCACTATGGGGACAATAACAAATTGTCATAATAAACAAACGGAGTTCAAATATTATCTTCAGTAAAACAAGCAGATTTGCAATAAGGTCTGCCGTTTCTAATGGAGGACAAAGAGGATGCAGAGGGATGTAGAATATGGCTGTTAATGGGATAAGAAAAGAATATACAGAAGTTCTAAAAAATAGAAAGGGAGAGAGTGTAATCAAAAGAAATCAGATGTTAGAATGCAAAACAGGGACAAAGAGATTCTGAGGGAACTGTTAAACAAAAGGAAAAGAAAGCAAGAAAGTAAAGAAATAAAAACAAATTTTTTTAAAAAGGAGAAAAAAGAAAATCTACTCTATAGCAGTCATATACTAATGAAACCACTCAGTGTTCAGTAGCCTGATGCATGAGAGGCACCTGACAATGAGCTTCAAGCCTCCACCTGGCATCTCAGGATGGGATTTGCCCCACCCAAGATCGGAGCTATGGCTTCCAGGATTATCCAAGATGGCTGCTCTGGCTTCGAAATGTGTTGGCAAATGGGGAGCTGCAGCTCAAAGTGGACATGGTCAGCTGGAGGTCCTGGAGACAAAATGCAGTTGGTGCAGCAGGGGTCCTTGTGGGCCCATTGTGTTTGGTGTAGTTGTGGAATCCTGGATGCTGGGTACAATCAGTCGGTCTTGGTTCCTGGTGATAGGGCTGAGTCAGTTGGTCTGGGGGTCCTGGCAGCAGTGAGCAGTCAGTTGATGTGAGGTCCCCAGAGGCAGGGAGTGGTCAGTGGGGCTGAGGGATCCTGGAGATGGGGCTCGGTCAGTCTGGCGAGGGGTCCTATGGGGCCTGGCTGTTGTCTCAAAATGGCAGCAGCCACGTGTAATGAAACCTGCAGGTACTGTGACAGTGAACTTCCAGGCGGCAGCAGGCAGCTGGTGCTCCACTTGCGGTCTGCGGTCAGTCTGCTGGCAGCTGTGGGATGATCGGGAGGTGAACCTCGAGCGTTGGGTGATGGATAGGGTTAAGGTTGGCGATGGAGAGGCAAGAGGCAGGCAAATGGCACCTGCATCTTATAGAAGAAAATGTAAGTCCACACCTTCACCTTGTTGGCTTAGGATCAGACTTCCTTAACAGGACTCCTATAGCACTGGAAATAAAAACAAGAATCAATAACTGGAATAGATTCAAACTAAATAACTTTCTCTCAGCAAAGGAAACTATCAACAATGCAAAGATAGAGCCTATAGAGTGGAGAATATCTTTGACTCTCATACTTCAGATAGAGCACTAATTTCCAGAATATATAAAGTACTCAAAAAACTCTACACCAAGAATACAAATAATCCAATCAACAAATGGGTTAAGGAAATAGACATTTCACAGAAGAAGATGTACAAGCAATCAACAGACATGTGAAAAAATGTTCAACATCTTTAGTAATAAGAGAAATGCAAATAAAAACTACACTAAGATTCCATCTCACCCTAATTAGAATGGCGATTATCAAGAATACAAGCAACAATAACTGTTGGAGAGGATGTGGGGAAAAAGGTACACTCATACATTGCTGGTAGGACTGCAAATTAGTGCAGCCACTCTGGAAAGCTGTGTGGAGATTCCTTAGAAAACTTGGAATGGACCTACCATTTGACCCAGCTATCCCACTCCTCAGTCTATACCCAAAGGACTTAAAATCAGCATACTACAGAGATACAGCCACATCAATCTTCATAGCTGCTGAATTCACAATAGCCAGACTACGGAACCAACCTAGATGCCCTTCAATTGACGAATGGATAAAGAAACTGTGGAATATATATACAATGGAATATTACTCAGCTATAAAGAATAATAAAATTATGGCATTTGCAGGCAAATGGATGAAATTGGAGAATATCATGTTAAGTGAGACAAGCCAATCTCAAAAATCCAAAAGAGTAATGATCTCACTGATAAGCAGATGATGACAATTAATGGGGGTGGGAGGGGGGACAAGAATGGAGGAAGGAGGGACTGTATAGAGGGAAAAGACAGGTGGGAGGGGTGAGGGGGAAGGAAAAAATAATGGAATGGATCAAACATCATTACTCTATGTAAATATATGAATATGCAAATGGTATGGTTACTCCATGTACTAACTGAAAAACATGTATCCCATTTGTTTACAATAAAAATAAATTTTAAAAAAATGTGTGAAATACCTCTATAATTAAAACTACAGAAAAATAAAGAAAAAAATTAAAGAAGATCTGAGACAATGGATAAATTTCCAATGCTAATATACAGCAGAATTAATATTATTAAAATGGCCATACTACCAAAGGAGTTATACAAATTTAATGCAATTCCTAGTAAATTCCCCATGACATTTTTCATATAAATAGAAAATGGAATTAGTAAATTCATTTGGAAAACTAAGAGAGGCAGAATATCCTAAGCAATCCTTAGGAAAAATAGTGAAGCAGAAAGCATCACAACACCAGACCTTAAACTATATTACAGAGCAATAGTAACAAAAATGGCAAGGTACTGGCACCAAAATAGACAAGTGGATCAATAGTATAAAATAGAAGACAAAGAGACAAACAAACATAAGTACAGTTATCTCATCCTAGACAAAGCTGCCAAAAACATACATTGGAGAAAATATAGCCTATTCAACAAATTGTGCTGGGAATACTGGAAATCCACTTGCAGTAAAATGAAATTAAACCACTATCTCTCACCCTGCATAAAAATCAACTCAAAGTGGATCAGAGACTTAGGCAGTAAAACAAAGACCCTGTGCCAAACAGAAGAAAAAGTAGACCCAAATCTTTTTCATGTGAACTTAGGACCTGACTTCCTCTTAAAGCACAATAAGTAAAATTAAGAATCAATAAATGGGATGGATTCAAACTCAAAACTATTTTTTCAGCAAAGGAAACAATCAATAATTTGAAGAGAGAGCATACAGAATGGGAAAAAAATCTTTACCATACACATCTCAGATAGAGCACTAAACTCCAAGATATATAAAGAACTCAAACTCTTGACACCAAAAACCACCCAAATAACCCAATCAATAAATGGGCAGTGGAACTGAACAGATACTTCACAGAAGAACAGATACAATCGATCAATGAATATGTGAAAAATCTGCATCATCTCTTCAAATTAGAGAAATGCTAATGAAAACTGCTCTAATATTTCATCTCACTTAAGTAAGAAAGGCAATTATCAAGAATAAAACCAATAATGTGTTGATGAGGATGGGGAGGAAAGATGCACTTATACATTGTTGGGAGGATTGCAAATTAGTGAAACCACTTTGGAGGGAAGTATGGAGATTCCTTGGAACTTGAAATGTAACCACCATTTGACCTAGCTATCCCACTCCTCAGTTTATACCCAAAAGACAAAATCAGCATACTACAGTGATGCATCCACATTGATGTTTATAGCACCTCCATTTACAAAAGCAAAACTATGGAACCAACCTGGATGCCCTTCAACAGATGAATGGATAAAGAAAATATGGTGATACATATATGCATTGGAATATTACTCAGCCTTAAAGAAGAAGGAAATTATGACATTTTCAGGTAAATGGTTGAAACTGGAGAGTATCATGCTTGTGAAATAAGCTAATCCCCAAAAACCAACAGCCAAGTGATTTCTCAAATGAGCAGATGCTGATCCATAGTGAAGAGTGGGTAGGGAAGAATGAAGAAACTTTGGATTATACAGAGGAGAGTGAGGGGCTATGGGGTGGGTTCTAAAGGGAAGGATGGTAGATTGTGAGACAGACATTATTACTCAATAAACATGTATAAAGAAAATTTTTTTAAAAAAATTATCACTGTCAAAAAAAGTTAATGGAAAAAATAGAGAGACTTCAAATTACTGAAATTTGGGATGAAAAAGGAAATATCACAACAGACATAACTGAAATAGAAAGCATAATTAGAAACCATTTTGAAAATCTATACTCCAAGAAAATAGAAAATCTTGAAGACAATGACAGGATTCTAGAGACATATGATCCACCCAAACTGAATCAGGAGGACATACACAATTTAAATAGATTAATTTCAAGCAATAAAATAGAAGAAGTCATCAAAAGTCTACAAACAAAGAAGTCTGGGACCAGATGAATTCTCTGCCGAGTTCTACAAGACCTTCAGAGAAAAGCTTATTCCCATATTCCTCAAAGTATTCCATGAAATAGAAAGAGGTAACCCTTCCAAACTCATTTTATGAAGCTAATATCATCCTGACAAAATTACCAGACAGAGACACATTGAGGAAAGAAAATTTCAAATATCCATAATGAAGATAGATGCAAAACTTCTTAAAATTTTAGCATATAGCATACAAAAACATATTAAAAAGATAGTGAACCACGATCAAGTGGGTTTTATCCCAAGGATGCAAGGTTGATTCAACATCTGGAAATCAAAAAATGTAAGTCATCATATCAACAGACTAAAAGTTAAGAATCACATGATTCTTCAATAGATGAATTTGTTAAAATACAGCACACCATGATGCTCAAAACACTATAAAAAGTAGGGATAGTAGAAATATTCCTCAACATTGTAAAGGTTATCTATGCTAAGCCTATAGCTAATATCATTCTAAATGGAGAAAACCTGAAAGCATTCTCCCTAAAAACTCCAACAAGGCAGGGATGCCTTCTTTCACCACTTCTATTCAACATCATCCTTGAATTGCTAGCCAGAGCAATTAGACCAAAGAAATTAAAGAGATATGAATAGAAAAAGAAGAACTCAAATCATTCCTATTTGCTGATGACATGATTATATATTTAGAGCTGAAAAATTCCACCAGAAAATGTCTAGACCTCATAAATGACTTCAGTAAACTACCAGGATATAAAATCAGTGCTCATAAATCTAATGCATTTTTATTCATAAGTGATGAATACTCTGAAAGAGAATTTAGGAAAACTATCCCATTCCCAATAGCCTCAAAAAAATAAAATACTTGGGAATCAATCTAGCAAAAGAGGTGAAGTACCTCTAAATGAGAACAACAGAACACTAAAGAAAACCTTAAAAGATGGAAAGATCTCCCATGTTCTTGGATAGGCAGAATTAATATTGTCAAAATGGTCATACTACCAAAAGTGCTATACAGATTCAATGCAATTTCAATTAAAATCCTAATGATGTACCTCACAGAAATAGAGCAAGCAGTCATGAAATTCATTTGGAAGAATAAGAGATGCAGAATAGCTAAAGCAATCGCTACCAGGCAAAGTGAAGCAGAGGGTATCACAATACCAGACATTCAACTATACTACAGAGCAATAGTAACAAAACAGCGTGGTATTGGTAATAGACAGGTAGATCAATGGTACACAATAGAGGACACAGAGACAAACTCATATAAATACAGTTTTTTCGTACTACACAAAGGTGCCAAAAACATACAATGGACAAAATGTAGCCATTTCAACAAATGGTGCTGGGAAAACTGTAAATCCATATGCAGTAAAATGAAAGTAAACACTTATCTCTTACCCTGCACAAAATTCAACTCAAAATGGATCATGGGCCCTGGAATCAGATCAGAGACCATGCACCTCATAGAAGAAAATGTAGGTCCAAATTTTTGGCTTGTTGGCATAGGATCAGACTTCCTTAACATGATTTCCAAAGTACAAGAAATAAAAGCAGGAATCAATAATTGGGATATCTTCAAAATAAAAATGTTTTTCTCAGCAAAGGAAATATCAGTAATGTGAGTAGGAAGCCTACAGAGTGAGCGAAAATCTTTGCCACACATACTTCATATAGAGCACTAATCTTCAGAATCTATAAAGAACACAAAACACTTTACACCAAGAATACAAATAACCCAATCAATAAATGGGCTAAGGAAATGAACAGACACTTCACAGAAGATTTACAAGCAATCAACAGATTTATGAAAAAATGTTCAACATCTCTAGTAATAAGAGAAATGCAAATCAAAACTACCTTAAGATTACATCTCACCTAAATTGGAATGGTGATTATTCAGAATACAAGCAACAATATGTATTGGCAAGGATTTGGGGAAAAAGGTACACTCACATATTGCTGGTGGGGTTGCAAATTAGTACAGCCACTCTGGAAAGCAGTATGGAGATTCCTTAGAAAACTTGAAATGGAACCACCAATGGACCCAGCTATACCACTCCTTGGCCTGCACCCAAAGGATTTTAAATTAGCATTCCAGTGATGCAGCCACAGCAATATTCATAGCTGCTCAATTCACAATAGCTATAATGTGGAACCAACCTAGCTTCAATTGATGAATGGATAAAGAAGCTGTGATATATATATATATATATATATATATATATATATATATATATATACAATGAAATATTACTCAGCCATAAAGAAGACTAAAATTATGGCATTTGCAGTCAAATGCATGAAGTTGAAGAATATCATGCTAAGATAGATAAGTCAATCCCATAAAAACAAAGGACAAATGAACTCTCTGATAAGCGGATGATGATAGATAATGGGGGTGGGGGAGAGGCAAGAATAGAGGAAGGGTGTATTGTATAGAGAATAGAGAGGTAGGAGGGATGGGAGGAAGGGAAAAATAACAGATTGAATCAGACATCATTACCCTATGTATATGTATTTTTACACAAATGGTATGAATCTACTTTGTGTACAACAAGAGAAATAAGTTTTATCCCATTTGTTTACAATGAATTTAAATAAATAAATTATAAAAAAGACATTGCAACAACACTTCTCAAATTATTCCATGAAATAGAAAAGAATTAATACATTCCAAACTCATTCTATGATGGTAGTTTCTCTCTGATACAAAGGTCATATAAAGACACCTCAAGAAAAGAAAACTATACATCAATATCCCTGATGAACTCAAATACAAAAAAATTCTCAGTAAATTCTGACAATCATATACAAAAACAAATTAAGAAGATAGTGCACTATGATCAAGTGGGGTTCATCCCAGGAATTCAAGGTTGATGCAGCATATGGAAATCAGTAAACATAATCCATCATATCAATAGACTTAAAGACAAGAATCATATGATCATCTCAACAGATGACAAAACACACCACACCTTTATGCTCAAAACACTAGAACAATTAGGGATAGTAGTAATATACCTCAGTATTATAATAGTCACATATGCTAAACCCAAGGTAAACATCATTTCAAATGGAGAAAAATTGAAAGCACCCTTTGTAACAACTGCAACAAGATAAGGATACCCTGTTTCACCACTTTTATTCAACATCATCCTTGAAACTCTTACCAGAGCAATTAGAAGAACTAAATTAAATGGATAAGATTAGGAAAAGAAGGACTTAAACTATCACCATTTTGCTGATGACATGATTTAATATTGAGAAGATTCAACAAATATCCCCAGAAAACTTCTAGAACTTAATAAATGAATTCAGCAAAGTAGCAGGATATAAAATTAACACGCATAAGTCAAAGGCATTTGTGTACATCAGTCATGAATCCACTGAGAGAACTCAGCAAAACTACTCCACTCACAGAAACCTCAAAAAAATTTTAGAATTGATCTAACAAAAGAGGTAAAAGACCCCTACAATGAAAACTACAAAACCCTAAAGAAGGAAGTTGAAGAAGAGTTTTGAAGATGGAAATATCTCCCATGCTTCTGGATAGGCAGAATTACATCATCAAAATGGCCATTCTACCAAAAGCATTATACCTATTTAGTGCAATTCCTATTAAAATCCTAATGACAGTCTTCATAGATATAGAAAGAGCATTTGTAAAATCCTTTCAAAATATAATAGAACCACAATAGACAAAGAAATACTTAGTAGTAAGCATCACTATACCAGAACTTAAACTATACTACAGAGCCATAGTAAAAAAAAAAAATGATAAATTGGCAACAAAACAGACATGTTGGCCAATGGTACAGAACAGAAGACACTGAGAATAATCCACATAAATTCAGTTATCTTAACACTACACAAACGCACAAAAACATACATTGGAGAAAAGGTAGCTTCTTCAACATTTGGATGTAGTTTCTTCAACATTTGGTGTTCGGAAAACTGTAAATCCATTTGCAGCAAAATAAAATTAAACTTCTTTCTCTCACCCTGCTCAAAACTCAAAGTGTATTAATGACGTAGGAATTAGACCAGAGACCCTGCACCTAATACAACAAAAAGCAGTTCCAAATCTTTATCATGTCAGCTTAGGAACTGACTTCCTTAACAAAACTCCTAAAGCACAAAAAATGAAATCAAGAATCAATAAATGGGATAAATTCAAGTTAAAAGACTTCTTATGAACAAAGGAAACAACCTGTAAGGTGATGAGAGCCTACAAAATGAGAGAAAATCTTTTCCACCAGCACCTCAGATAGAGCACCAGTCTCTCCAGGATCTATAAAGAACTCCAAAAACTTAACACTAAAAGAAGCCAAATAACCCAACCAATAAATGGACAAAGGAACTGAACAGACACTTCAGGGAAGAAATATGATCAGTTAAAAAAATACAAGGGAAAATGTTCAATATTATTAGACAAATACAAATTAAAACTGCACTGAAATTTCATCTCAGTCCAGTTAGAATGGCAATTTTCAAGAATACAAGTAATGATAAATGTTGGAAGGGATGTTCTGGAAAGGTATATTTATACATTACTGAGGGGCAGGACTGCAAATCAGTGCAAGCACTCTGAAAGTAGTATGGATTTTCATAAAAAACTTAATGGAACAAACATTTGACACAGTCATCCTTGGCATGTACACCAAAGAATTAAAATCAGTATACTATAGTTATGCAGGCTCATCAATATTTATAGCAGCTCAATTCATAATTCCTCAGCTATGGAAAAAACCCAGGTGCCCTTCAACAGGAACATTGATGAAGAAAATGTAGTACATATACACAATGGAGTACTACTCAGACATAAAAAATGAAATTATGACAGTTGCCAAAAATGGATGGTACTAGAGACTATTGTGCTAAATGAAATGTCAGCCCCAAAAAACCAAAAGCCAAATATCCTCTCTGATATAAGGATGCTGACTCACAATAGGTGGCATGGGTAATGGATGCTTTGAGGTTCACTGGATTGAATAGGGGCAGTGGGGAAAGGGTGTGGAATGGGAATAGGAATGATAGAAGAATAAACTGTATATAATTTTGCATGTTTATAAGTGAATATGGGACCAGTGTAACTGCACACCATGTACAACCACAAATGTGGAAATTTATTCTCCATGTATGTATAAGTCAAAATACATTCTGCTGTCATGTGCAATTAAAAAGCACAAAGAATTTAAAAGAATAAAATTTACAATAAATTCTGGAGAGGATGTGAAGAAACACATTTGCACTGTTAACAGGATTGTAAATTAGTACAAACCTATCAAAATTGATGGGCTAATACACATGAGAGGACACAGAGGCAGGGTTAATGCATGCTGTTGAAGGAAGAGGTACTTTGAAATGCCACCATGTGACTTCAACTATATGACTCTAGAAAAGGCCAAACAATAGGCAATAAAGGATTACCAGAGATCCAGGGGAAATAAAAGACAGTGAAGAGGTGAAGAGCAGGGATCTTTAGCATTGTCAATTGGTTAGATAGTATAATGGTGGACACTCAACACTATACTTCTGTCAATACTTTCAAAAATACACAAATAGTTCAATTAATAATAATATCTTGGTATTCTTATATTTTTTCTCTACTGATAACAAACCTCACACAGATATACAAGATGTAAACAAAAGGAATAACATTGTGGGGAGTAAGCACATGGGAACTCTCTTCTACATGCTAAATTAACCTGTACATGTAACCTTGTTTCAGTAAAGTAATAAGTATGTACTACAAAAAACAGAACACACTCAGCTGTTCTCAGAACTCAGCCCTAAGCTATGCCTGGATGGCCCTCACACAGTGACACAAATGCCTTGGGACTTAACTGGGACAACTAGTCCTGGAATGAATGAAAGGAAGGGAGTGAATAAGTGTTACAGAAAAGATAGATGAAGGAAAGGAACATAGGAAGGATGGAAGCATGGAAGGAAGGAAAGAAGGAAGGAATTTATGACTAATGGGATTTCTGTAATTGGGCTCGAAGACTTGTTAAAGAGGCCTCCTATCTGCATGATCCAATTTTCTCTACATTAATGTGTTTGTAACTTCCTTCAACAACTGTGAGTCTTCAGTTGATCTCCCATTTTTGAACATTCTTTCAGTTCTCACAAGTCAAGCATACATTTACAGCAGATCTGTTCTCTTTATTGAACACAAACCACCATGAATACTACAAGGGCCATGGCTCTTCTTGGAGGTAATTTTTCTAGCTTCTGTAGATCATATCTTACCCAAGAGCAGGTGCTATGAAAACCATGGATGTCAGTCCCCCAGGGCTCTTTCTTTTCCATATTAGTACCTGCAAAGGGAACATCTTGACTGGTAGCTTTGGCTACGTAATGCAGGGGAAGCTCATGACTACTCCTGGTTGTATACACCTATTTTGAGGACACAGAAGAACTAAGCTGGTCTGAATTGATTCTAACTTCACTTTACTTTATGATAGGTCCTACCCATTTGGAATATATGTGAGGCCATCAGTTGATTTGTTGTGATGCTGGTAGCTAATTAAAAACTCAGGGTCAGGCCACATACCTTGGAAAATGAGATGTTCAATCAAAAAGTTTTTATCCAGATGATCCTTGTTTATCATTGTGTGAGAATGGAAAAAGATTTCTCTTTTCCACTGGGGACTCTCTCTCTGCCTACAAGACAGGTACTATCAGACTTCAGCTGTAACACCATGATTACCACTCTACTGAGAGATTAGTTAAAGCTGTCTGCAATATATCAGATCATCTTGGAAGCCTCAGCTCAAATGCTAAGTGGAAGACAAAGCAGACGATTCTTCTCCATAGCTGCTGAAGGATGGCATTTGAAAGTTTGACTCTTAGTATCTTATATGCAGATCACGGGTATTTATTCCCAATGTGCTGCAGAGCTTATTTGAACTACAATAGAATTTTTATAGTATTATTTTCCTATATTATTACTATGATTTATATCACCATAATATTATAATACATAATTATATTATCTTACAGGGCTTTTCCAGCAAAATGACTCAAAAGTAACAATAAATAAGAAGGTCAGTAATACCTAGGCTTCCAAAAATATCTAGAGCTTAACATGTTTAAAATTTTCTTTTGGCAACTTATGCACTCATGCACATACCTGTTAAAAACTCTAGCTAACATTCTAATTTTAAATTGCAACATCAAATTACATTATAGTGTGTACTGAAATAAATTTAATGACATGTTTTGTCTTCACAAATTTGAATGAATTTATCTTCCTCTTCTCTACAACACAGATTTGATTTTGAATTTAGACATATTCTAGGCTTTAAAACTATCCTATTGATGCAAATAGATGTATAATAGAATAAATATGTGCTAAAAGTAAATATACTATAATTTTCATGGGTTGGCATAGTGATATTGGTATAGATGACCACAGACTCCATTTATCTGGTGATATTTTACATCTCCTGATGTCATTAAACACTGTTCCTTCATACATACATATTGCTGTAATGTCATCTTGTCCCAGGTGATCTATTAGTTTCTGAGTTCTTCCTTACCAATATATAACCACTGAGTAAAGAAAGAGAAATTAACACCATTCTTTTCCATAACTCATCATTCCATAAATACCGAGGATTATTGGTTCATGGTAAAATAACCAATGACCCTGGAATTAAAACTATACATTTCTTCACTCTACTTTCACATTATGTTTTGTCATAGAAGTAGTTTATTATACACTAGAGTATTTTATCTTTCATCAGATATATTGTATGTTGTGAAGTATTTTAACTATTCCTAACTCCCAAATCTCAAATGCTGATGTTCTCAATTGAAAATTTTCTTCACAAAAATATTTTCCAAGTTACATTTCAAGCTACTCACTCGATGATTACAGACTTCATCTCTGAGCGTTCATGTAAGTAAGTTAAGTATGTGCTCATAGAATTAATGATCTTAAAGAAGAATATGGTAACTAGATCATGATAAAGGAGATGATTCTTTATCTGGTTCCCAGATATTGACATATAGGTATCAGAAGCAGAATGACATGAGCTTGGGACACATGAACAGATTTCCTGAAGGAGACTCAAGACCTAGGTACCTGCTTCAGAGCCATCAGGAGTCTAGGACCTGAATGAATATGCTACCAGAGTTGTTACAACTAAGGAATATTCTGGCATTATGCAAAGAATAATAAAGTATCTGAGAAAATTTTCAAGTGTTTTTAACCTTATTCTTGGAGAAAATTCCCTTTTTATTTTCTTGGAAATGGGACTTGGCAGCTTGCTTCAATGTGACACATTGATTGTGACAGGTCCTGCTTCCAACACCTGAATTGCCAGTTTTCATTATATCTATACTGAGCAATGTTTCTTTCATAAAAGCTTTGAAATATTGTTATTAAATATAATAGATATTGAAGGTTTACCTGTGTAGTAAAAATAGCAACAGACTGAATCTTTTATTTCCTATCAAAAGTATAACCAGTACTTGATATTTTATATTTTTTTCCAAGAAATATTATTCCATCATCATTTTGAAATAAAATGTTAGAAGTGACATTGGTTGAACTTTAAATGAAAAAAAAATCACTTAAGCATATCAAAAACTTTCTAAAGGGTTTTTATACTTTTCCCAATGCAATCCAATGATTCTTCTATTCATATTGTTATTTCAGTCAAAAGCAGTTATCAGAGTTGACAATGCTCACCAGCAGTGCGCCCTGCCCTAGACAAAGGCTGCATGTGTCTAGGATATTACTAAATCCCTCAGCATCCTGCACCTTTCTAAATAAATCATGAGAATGTGCCTTTGAGAGAGTGTACCTGTAAGATTCCTGTTTATATTGGTCCAAAATTGACATCAACAGACTTGGTGTACAACTTTTATTTAACCATTATGCTTGGCATACACAGAGTCACACAAAAATAAGGTGGCATATTGACCCTTAGGAAGTCTGGGAGAAAGCAGAAAATTAAACATAAATTGCTATTAAATAAGGCAATTTTTGGTAAAAAATAATGCATAATTGGTACCATAGGCTCACAGTGAAGGGCATGATATGAATGTCTCCAGGTGGTGAATGTGAGATTGAAAAAAATTCATGTATTAGTCACAGGAGTGATGCTTGAGTTGAATTCTTTGTAAAATATTAGTGGCTTTTTTCTCAGTGTATGCAATAAAACTCAGGGTTTTGTGAATGCTAGGCAAGCCCTCTACCAATATGCTACACTCTCAGCTTTTCAGTTCAAATTAAAATGGGGAATAAAAACCACAGAGCTATTTTGATTAAATGATGACTCCAGAGATTATAAAGAGTGAGATGGCCAGAAGCATCTCAATGAAAATTGTGCTGCTTACAAATTCTCCCCCTTTTTTTTCCAGAAATATTATTTGCTTCAACATCCCTGGGAATATGAACCAACATGTCAGAGATATTGATGTAAAAAAGACTTTTTATCCCCAAGCTGGCATTGGTATCTCAGCAAACACCATCCTGCTTTTCCTCCAGATTGCAGTTTTCCTTGTGGGTCCCAAGCCCAGGCTCACTGACCTCCCCATCACCCATTTGGCTCTAACACACATCCTCATGCTCCTCACCACTGGACTTCTGATATCTTCAGACATCTGGGGAGCACAGGACATCACAAGTGACTTGAAATGCAAAGTACTTCTCTTTCTGTACAAGGTCATGAGGGGGCTCTCCATCTGCATGACCTGTGTCTTGAGTGTGCTTCAGGCTGTCACCATCAACCCCAGTGGCTCCTGATTGGCCAATTTCAAATCTTAATCCAGAAATATATTCTAGGTTTATTTCTCTCATTATGGGTCCTCACCATGTCCACCCATAGCAACCAGTTTTTCTTCACTGTGGCCACATCCAATAGGACGCAGTCCGGTCTTCTTTTTATCACTGAACACTATTCCTTTCTGACCATTAACTGCATGCAGAGGAAAGTCCTGATCACCCTCATGGCATGTAGAGATGTCTTCTTTGTGGGCCTTATGGTTCTTTCAAGTGGTTACATGGTCATTTTCTTGTACAGACATAAACAGCGGTCTATGTCTCTTCATAGTTTCAGGTTCTCCACAAATAGCTCCCCAGAACAGAGGGCCACTCAATTCATTGTGCAGTTCATCTGCTGCTTTGCTTTTCTGTACTATGTAGACATCATCATTTCATTGGTCAAAGGCATAACATGGAGAAATAACCACAACATTCTATGTATCCAGATGCTTGTGACCAATGACTATGCCACAGTCAGTCCTTTTGTGATCATCAGTGCTGATACACAAAAAATAAAAATCATTCAAACCACATGGGGTAAGAAATGTCAGCATGTGAGACTATCTAAAGCATTTTTCTGCTCACTAGAACAATTTTAACTATTTTGCAGAATTATGCCTCTGAAATATACTATGTTAGTTTGCAAATATCCTGCCATAACAAAGTAATCTGTTTAGCAGAATCTTGCAGGTGATTTTTCTTTTTATCTGTCAATGGCTTCTTTTACATCCTTATGAATCCTTCATTTTTTTTTTTTTGGTATCTCTCATCTTTATTCTGAGATTAGGTTCTTTCTTCATGCATTATATTTCTTAACAATGATTTCAGTGAAGATCTATTAGAGGTACACAGTCTTTTGTCTAAAAATATTAATATTGTACACTTTTTAAAAATATAGCAGTTGGATATGGTGGTGGTTACCTATAGTTCCCACAACTTGGGAGTGTGTGATTGGTAAATTACAAATTTGAGGCCACATTGCAAAGCTTAAAGTGACACTATCTCAATAAAAATGAAAAGGGCCAAAGGGTTAAATTCAGTACTAGACCATCCTGAATTTAATTCATTTCACCAAAAATAAATAAATAAGTAAATTGAAAACTTCACTTCACAGTGATTAGGATGGCAAAAAAAAGGAAGAAAATATGAAATCTTTGCATATTTCTGGAAGGTTCAAATGATACAGTAGTTAAGCAAAATAGTTTGATAATGCTTTAAAATGTTAAATATAGAATTATCAAATGACTTGCCAATTCCACTCCTAGCTATATATCCATATGATGTGAAAACAGATACTCAAACACTTGCACATGAATGTTCATAGCAGCATTATTTATGATAGCAAAAGGGTTAAAACAGCCCAAGTATCCATCATCAGATGAATGTGTAAAATAAATATGAGATGTGTGTGTGTCTGTGTGTGTGTGTGTGTGTGTGTGTGTGTGTGTGTGTGTGTGTGGTAGCATATACTGCCAAAAGAAGGAATAAAATGTTGATACAAGTTACAACATGGATACATTTCAAAAATATTCACCAAAGTAAATAAAAGTGGCTGTAAAAAAATCACTAACTGAACAGTTATACTCATGTCAAATATTCAGAATTTGTAAGCCCATTGACAGGAAGCCATTTTTATCATGGCCTTGGAGGCCATCAAAGTAAGTGGTTTCCTAATGGACACATGGTTTAATTTTGTGGCAATTTAAAATATTTAGAACAAGATAAAGGAGTTATGACACTGTACATGTCAATATACTATACTTTTAAAATGGTCACTATTATGGAAATTTAACCTCATATACACACAGAGTAAACACTGAAAATCTACTCAATTGAAGGGGATAACAGTTCTAGGTTAGAGAAAATTCCTGTGGAACTTCAGACTCCCTAAAATTCTGTGGATCTTCATCTCAATGAATGACTGGTAATACTGCATTCCAGGAATAGAGAGCCTATTATGTGTCATGGGCTTTTCTAAGTTATTTATGTACTTTGATCCTAGTCTTCCTAGTGGTTTTGTGACCTGGTTGGAAGAAACCTGATTTACAGATGACTAAACTAAGGCTGAGAGACAAATTTTCCATCCAAGTTCACCCACTATGCAAACCAGGGTTCTGACTACTGCTTTATTGAAGCCCATGCTTCTAATTAGACTATGACAAAGGGGTAGTCAGTAGTTTTCCTGCACAGAGGATGAGGCTAGAGAGAGGAATGACAAAGAGATAACAGGCATCTTTTAGGTGTGATCTCAATATTCCCTATCTTCAGTGTGGTGATGGTTTCATAGGTGAGTACTTCTGTCATAACTTGGAAAACTGTTCATTAAATATGTGCAGTTTGTTGTATATCAGTTTTATCGGAATGAAGTTGTTTTTAAAAATAAATGAGTGGCCATGCTCAATGGCACACACCTGTAATCCCAGGAGCTTGGGAGGCTGAGACAGAATGATCACAAGTTCAAAGCCAGCCTCAAATGGCAAGGTGCAAAGCAACTCAGTAAGATCCTATCTCTAAATAAAAAATAAAAATATAAATAGGGATGGACTTAGTGATTGAGTGACCCTGGGTCCAATCCCTGATATTCCTCCCCCCACAAAAGAAATTAATGAAAGGAAATAATACACCTCAACAAAGAAGATATGCAAATGGCCAATAAGCATAGGAAAACATGCTCAACACCACATGTCATTGGGGAACTATGAATTGAGCATATGTGTTGAAATTGACAAAGTACAAATCCTGACAACCCAAATTGCTGACAAGGAAGAGGAACAACTGAATCCCCCATAAACTGCTGGTGAGGTCACAAAACTATACAGCCACTGTGGAAGATGACTTGGAATTTTCTTACAAAACTAAAGACACTCATACTTATAGCCTGACAATCACATTACTACCTATATGTTCAGTGGAGTTGAAACATATCTCCACAAAAATCTTACACTCAAATACTGATACCTTCTTCATTCATGAGTGACAAGAACCAGAAGTGACCGAGAGAGCCTAAGAAGTTATTTACATATTAGTAATGAAAACACTGATGCAGTCATTCCTTGGAGGGCCATCCAGCAATGGAAGATAAATGGGCTAACAAACAAGAAAAGACAGGGAGGCAGCTTAAATCGTATTGCTTAGGAAAATAGCTTATCTGAAAATGTCACATCTCTATGATACCAGGAATGTCACATTCAGGGAGTCAAAACAACAGACCATAAAATGCTTAAATGTTGCCAGGAAGTCAGGGGGAACTGGAGAGGATGAGGAGCTAAACACTGGGGATCATTAGGTATTGTGAATCTATCCTGTAAGATGTCACAATGAGGAAGCTCAACATTATCTTTTTTCAAAATTTAAACTGCACAAAAGTCATTTAATAAATAATGGTACACCAATATAATATAATTGCATTGATTCCATATTTATGTCAAGTGCACCATAGTAAATTGAGATGTAGATAATTGAGGAAAGAATGTGGGGGATGGGCTTACATGAACTCACTACCAGCGTTGCACTTTTTGATAAATATACAACTGTTCCTTAAAGAAAAATAAAGTCCATTAATTAAAAAAAAAAAAGAAACAGAAGTGGTTCAGGGCTTTTTGTAGCGTCCACAATACCCTGCCTTAGTACTGACCATCAACAATGAATACATCTTCCTTTCTCCTGAGAATTTACGACACACACAATGTTGATTTTTTAGAATATTTACCTGTGAGATTTTCCTATAAGTAGGTCAAACAAGTCCATCTTATATATTTCATGCTCTTTGAGATCAAAGCACCAAAATATTTAGAGAGGAAACCAGTACCTGATGACCACAAGCATATTCATACATCAAATAACAACTATTTATCACTTTTCCATAACTACTGATTCCATAAACACTAAGGATAATGTGCTCCAAAGCAATTTTACTACATTCATTCTTGGGGAGAAAATGATCTGAGATGGTTTTTTAAAAAGCCTACTCTGCCAGGCATGATGGAACATGCCACCCAATTTCTACCATGTTACATGTAAAAAGAGAGAACTGTATTTTTGTTTACCTGACAAATTCTGGTTGGAATAAATCAAGATAATCCAGATAAACAGGTGAATTGATATACAATAATGTAAATAAGTTCTGATTAATATTGTGAAGCATAGACTTGCTGATAAGAGGAAGAGTAGACATTGGCTGGTTTCTGAGGGCTCCACAATTTGTCTCCATTTTTCTAATGGCATAACCCTGCTCAAGGAGGTGATTCACTTCTGAGCATTAGATGTGACTGGTACTACCCAGCAGAAGCAAGGAACAGAGTGTTCTCAATTCTAATGAGCTCAAGTTTTGCTATGTCCTCACAACCATGTTTGGTATGTTAGACACAACTACAGCCACTCAGGAGCTTCCCTCACATTTCCTAAACAAATTTAACTGGAAAGAGATTCTTCCTTTAGTCAATGGGGTGGAAAAAATAGAAGAGTTCAGGTGATTAATATTCAAACTTTGACACCACCTGCTCGTGGTTAGGATGGACTCTGCTGTAGCTGGAAAAATGAACTCAAAGTATGGGTGTGACTTGTGAAATTTCCATGGTGGCTTTTGTCTTTATTTTATGTATTTATTTATTTTATTGTACACAAATGGGAAACATGTCGTTTCTCTGTACATGGAGTAAAGTCATCCCATTTGTGTAATCATAAATTTACATAGGGTAATGTTGTTTGATTCATTCTGTTATTTTTTCCCTTCCCCCCACCCCTCCCACCACTCTTTTCCCTCTATACAGTTTTTCCTTACTACATTCTTGCCCCCCTCCCTAACCCTAAATCTAACCCTAACACTAACCCCTCCCTCCCCCCATTATGTGTCATCATCCACTTATTAGCGATATCATTCGACCTTTGGTTTTTTGAGATTGGCTTATCTCACTTAGCATGATATTCTCCAATTTCATACATTTGCCTGCAAATGTCATAATTTTATCATTCTTTATGGCTGAGGAATATTCCAGTGTGTGTATATATATATACACACACACACCACAGTTTCTTTATCCATTCATCAACTGAAGGACATCTAGGTTGGTTCCACAATCTGGCTGTTGTGAATTGAACAGCTATGAACATTGATGTGGCTGTATCTCTGTAGTATGCTGATTTTAAGTCCTTTGGGTATATGCCAAGGACTGGTATAGCTGGGTCAAATGGTAGTTCCATTCCAAGTTTTCTAAGGAATCTCCACACTGGTTCCCAGAGTGGCTGCACTAATTTGCAGTCCCACCAGCAATGTATGAGTGCACCTTTCTCCCCACATCCTTGGCAACACCTGTTGTTGCTTGTATTCTTGAAAATCGCCATTCTAATTGGGGTGAGATGGAATGTTCGGGTGGTTTTGATTAGCATTTCTCTTATTACTAGAGATGTTGAACATATTTCCATATGATTGTTGATTGCTTGTAAATCTTCTGTGAAGTGTCTATTCATTTTCTTACCCCATTTGTCGACTGGATTCTTTGCTTTCTTGGTGTAGAGTTTTTTGAGTGCTTTATAAATTCTAGAGATTAGTGCTCTATCTGAAGTATGAGTGGCAAAGATTTTCTCCCACTCTGTAGGCTCTTTCTTCACATTGCTGATAGTTTTCTTTGCTGAGAGAAAACTTTTTAGTTTGAATCTATCCCAGCTATTGATTCTTCCTTTTATTTCTTGTGCTATTGGAGTCCTGTTGAGGAAGTCTGGTCCTAAACTGAACATCTGGACCTACTTTTTCTTCTATAATTTGCAGGTTCTCTGGTATGATTCCGATGTCCTTAATCCATTATTAGTTTAGTTTTGTGCATGGTGAGAGATATGGGGTTAGTTTCATTCTGTTGCATATGTTCCAATTCCCCCATCACCATTTGTTGAAGAGGCTATCTTTTCTCCATTGCATATTTTTGGCACCTTGTCTAGTATGAGAAAATTGTATTTATGTGGGTTTGTGTCCATGTCCTCTATTCTGTACCATTGATCTACCTTTCTATTTTGGTACCAATACCATGCCATTTTTGTTAGTATTGCTTTGTAGTACAGTTGAAGATCTGGTATTGAAATACCCGGTTTCACTCTTCCTGCTAAGGATTGCTTTAGCTATTCTGGGTTTCTTATTCTTCCAGATGAATTTCATAATTGCTTGCTCTCTTTCTGTACAGTGTGTCATTGGGATTTTAATTGGAATTGCATTGAATCTGTATAGCACTTTAGGTAGTATGGCCTTTTTGACAATATTAATTTTTTCTATCCAAGAATATGGGAGATCTTTCCATCTTCTAAGGGTTTCTTGAATTTCTTTCTTTAGTATACTGTAATTCTCATTGTGGAGGTCTTTCACCTCTTTTGTGAGATTGAATTCCAAGAATTTTATTTTATTCAAGGCTATTTTGAATGGGGTAGTTTTCCTGATTATTCTTTCCAAAGATTCATCACTTATGTATAAAAATGCATTAGATTTGTGTGCATTGATCTTATATCCCGCTACTTTACTGAATTCACCTATGAGTTCTAAAAGTTTTCTGGTGGAATTTCCTGGTTCCTCTAAGTATATAATCATATCATCAGCAAATAGGGATAGTTTGAGTTCTTTTTTTCTTATTCATATCCCTTTAATTTATTTGGTTTGTCTAATTGCTCTGGCTAGAGTTTCAAGGATGTTATTGAATAGAAGTGGTGAAAGAGGGCATCCCTGCCTGGTTCCAGTTTTTAGGGGGAATGCTTTCAGTTTTTCACCATTTAGAATGATATTAGCCATGGGCTTAGCATAATTGGCCTTTACAATGTTAAGGAATGTTCCCACTATCCCTATTTTTTCTAGTGATTTGAGCAAGAAGGGGTGCTGTATTTTATCAAGTGCTTTTTCTCCATCTATTGAAATAATCATGTGATTCTTGACTTTAAATCTATTGATATGGTGAATGACATTTATTGATTTCCTGATGTTGAACCAACCTTGCATCCCTGGGATGAAACCCACTTGATCATGGTGCACTATCTTTTTAATATGTTTTTGTATGTGATTTGCTAAAATGTTGTTGAGAATTTTTGCGTCGATATTCATTAAGGATATTGGTCTGAAATTTTCTTTCCTGGATGTGTCTCTGTCTTGTTTAGGTATCAGTGTGATATTGGCTTCATAGCATGAGTTTCTATTTTATGGAATACTTTGAGAAGTATTGGAATGAGCTCTTCTTTAATGGTTTTGTAGAACTTGGCTGAGAACCCATCTGGTCCGGGACTTTTCTTTTTTAGTAGGCTTTTGATGACCTCTTCTAATTCATTACTTGAAATTGGTCTATTTCAATTGTGTATGTCCTCCTCATTCAGTTTAGGCAATTGATGTGTCTCTAGAAACCTGTTGATGTCTTCAAAATTTTCTGTTTTGTTGGAGCATAGATTTTCAAAATAGCTTCTAATTATGTTTTGTATTTCAATCGTGTCTGTTGTGATATTTCCTTGTTCATTCCTAATTTTAGTGATTTGGTTTTTCTCTCATCTTCTTTTTGTTAGTGTGGCTAAAGGTTTATCAATTTTATTTTTTCAAAGAACCAACTATTTATTGTGTCAATTTTTTGTATTGTTTCTTTTGTTTCAATTTCATTGATTTCAGGTCCGAGTTTAACTATTTCCTTTCTTCTACTAGTTTTGGTGCTGTTCTGTTCTTCTTTTTCTAGGGCTTAGAGCTGTAGTGTTAGGTCGGTTATTTGTTGAGTTTTACTTCTTTTATTAAATGTGCCCAAGAAATAAATTTTCCTCTAAGTACCACTTTCATAGTGTCCCAGAGATTTTGATATGATGTTTCTTTGTTCTCATTTACCTCTCTAAGAATTTTTTAATTTCTTTCCTAATACCGTCTGTTATCCCTTCATCATATAAGAGCATATTGTTTAATAACCAGGTGTTGGAATATTTTCTGTTTTTTACTCTTTCATTTATTTCTAACTTCAATCCACTATGATCTGATAGAATACAAGGTAGTGTCTCTATCTTCTTGTATTTGCTAACATTAGCTTTGTTGCATAATATATGGTCTATTTTAGAGAAGGATCTATGTGCTGCTGAGAAGAAAGTATATTCGCTCTTGGTTGGATGGTATATTCTATAAATGTCTGTTATGTCTAAATTATTGATTGTGTTATTGAGATCTATGGTTTCTTTGTTCAATTTTTGTTTGAACGATCAGTCCAGTGGTGAGAGAGGTGTGTTAAAATCACCTACTATTATTGTGTTATGGTCTATTTGATTTCTGAAATTGAGAAGGATTTGTTTGACATACATGGATGAGCCACTGTTCGGGGCATAGATGCTTATGATTGTTATATCTTGCTGATTTATGCTTCCCTTAAGCAGTATGAAATGTCCTTCTAATCCCTTCTGACTAACATTGGCTTGAAGTGCACATTATCTGAAATGAGGATGGATACTCCAGCTTTTTTGCTCAGTCCATGTGCATGGTATGTTTTTCCCCATCCTTTCACCTTTAGTCTATGGGTATCTTTTTCTATGAGGTGAGTCTCTTGTAGGCAACATATTGTTGGATCCTTCTTTTTAATCCAATCTGCCAGTCTATGACTTTTGATTGATGAATTCAGGCCATTAACATTCAGGGTTATTATTGAGATATGATTTGGTTTCCCAGTCATTTGGTTCAATTTTAAAATTTTATTTATTTATTTATTTATTTATTTGACACGACTTGGTTCCTCCTTTATTTGACAATTCCTTTAGGATAATTCTTCCCTTTGCTGATTTGCTTCTTTCTTTTTCGTCTCTTTCTCACAGAATATTTTGCTGAGAATGTTCTGTAATGCTGGCTTTCTTTTTGTAAATTCTTTAACTTTTGTTTATCATGCAATGATTTTATTTCATTGTCCAATTTGAAGGTAAGTTTTGCTGGGCATAAGATTCTTGGTTGTCATCCATTTTCTTTCAGAGCTTTAAAAATATTGTTCCAGGCCCTTCTAGCTTTTAGGGTCTGGATTGAAAAATCTGCTCATATTTGTATTGGTTTCCCCCAGAATGTAATTTGGTTCTTTTCTCTCAAAGCCTTTAAAATTCTGTCTTTATTTGTGTGTTAGGTGTTTTCATTATAATGTGCCTTGGTGTGGGTCTATTGTAATTTTGTGTATTTGGAATCCTATAAGCCTCTTGAACTTTATTTTCCATTTCATTCTTCAGATTTGGGAAATTGTCTGATATTATTTCTTTGAATAGATTGCTCATTTCTTTGGTTTGTTTCTCTAAGCCTTCCTCAGTCCCAATAATTCTTAAATTGGCCTTTTCATGATATCCTATAGTTCCTGTAAATTCTGTTCATGATTTCTTACCATCTTCTCTGTTTGTTCAACTTTGTTTTCAAGGTTAAATATTTTGTCTTCAATGTCTGAGGTTTTGTCTTTCAGGTATTCTATCCAGTTGGATATGCTTTCTATGGAGTTCTTAATTTGGTGTATTGTTTCCTTCATTTCAAGGATTTCTGTTTGTTTTTTTTCAATATCTCTAACTGTTTATTGAAATTATCTTCTGCTTCCTGTATTTGCTCTTTTAACTGTCCATTGGTGCGATCATTCAATGCCTGCATTTGCTCTTTCATCTCATCATTCAGTGCCTGCATTTGCTCTTTCATCTCATCGTTTGCTTCTGTGATCATTTTAATTATGTACATTCTGAACTCCTTTTCTGTCATTTCTTCTGCCATGCTGTCATTGGGTTTGATTGATGTAACATCTAGATTTGTTTTGGGCATTTTCTTCCCTTTTCTCATATTGTTCATGTATCAGGACCACTGAGGTATTGCAGAATTCCTCTATTGACTTATAATGTCCCTGAAGATTTCTAGTATATCCCCTCTTAGCCTTCAGTAGGCTGAAGTCTTGCAGGAAGTTGATAGCATGGTGCTCCACAAGGAAGCTGGCTCTCTAAGGGTGGTGGCCTTCAGGTGGGGTATATTCCCTGCTAGTGGGCAGAGGTGCCTCCACTTGTTGACCAATGGTCATCCAAAGGGGATCTAAGCTGCGTTCTGAGGCAAGGCCTGTTTGGGCCTGTGTCTCTGATTTTACCGTCCTTGGTGGAAAGCCTCACCCGCCAGGGAAGACTCACCTTGTTGGAAGGTCTCGCTGGTCAGTTCCCCTCCTAGAGGTTCCCCTCAATCTACAGCTACTGCCTGGTTTGCGCTGCCTTCCTCTGCAATGTTTCCAGGGGCCCGACCCTACCTCCTGGGCCTGGGAGCCTCACCCTTCACAGATGAGTCTCCTTAGGCTGCCTCTCCTCAGAGAATCAGCCCGCAGTCCTGGAACCTTCACTCCTCCCCTAAGCATGTCTCTTTGCAGCTCTTCCACCAAGAAGCCTCCTAGGTCCTGGGACCCTGCTCTGCACCCAATCACCTACCTACGCGGCCCCTCCTCTGAGCAGCCACCTGGAGCCCTGTACAATCGCTCTGAGTCCCAGAGACCCACTGCACACCCCTTCCTCCAGACAGCTGCCCGGTGTTCCGGTGTGGTCATCAGGAGTCCAAGCAACTCACTGGGTGCCTTCTCCTCCATCCAACTGCCCATAGCCCTGGGCAGTCACTCCGAGTCCAAGTGACCCGCCCTGTTCCTCCTCCTCCTCCAGGTAGCCCACCAGGTGTTCATGAGTGGTCACTCTAAGTCGCTCTGCGTTCACGCACTCCTCCTGCAGGCACCCCCTGGTGTTCAGGAGCGGTCGCTTTGAGTCCAAACAACTCACCACTCGCCTCCTCCTCTGAGCAGCCGCCTGGAGCTCCAACGCTGTCACTGGGAGTCCATGCGACCAACCGCACTCCTCCTCCTCCTCCTCCAGGCAGCCCCCCGGTGTTCAGGAACGGTCGCTTTGAGTCCAAACATCTTGCCATGCAGCTCCTCCTCTGGCAACCACTCATAGCTCTGGTATAGTCACTCCGAATCCAAGTGCCCACGCTCCTCCTCCTCTGGGCAGGCCCCGGCATTAAGGAGTGGTTGCTCTGAGTCCAAACAGCTCTCCTCGCAGCCCCTCCTCTGGGCCGCCGCCCGGAGCCCCAGTGGTTGCTCCGAGTCCCAGCGCTGTGCTGAGCCGTCTCCTCTATGATGCTCCCAGTTGTCCGAGTTCACTGCTCCAGCGAGGGGAAGGGTGTCTTGCCGGGCAGCTCTACTTCACAAAGTTCCCTGCGTTCGGGACTACCGCCCCATCTGGGATGCCTCCCCAATGGGAGAGACTCACCTGGCTGCTTTGAGTTGGTCTGAAGACTCTCAATTTCTCCTCTTTTGAATCCTGAGTCCTGGAGCAACATGAAATGCAACCACCCTCTAGTCCGCCATCTTGAAACCTCCACATTTCTACTCAGCTTTTGTCTTTAATAATAACAAGAATCCTACTGCATGTTCTAGAAAAACTTGGGTGAGAGTGGAAGTAACCTGGACTGTAGTGGAGAAAACTTGAGGGAGATATTCATGGGAGCAAAAATCAACACAATGAAGAGCAAACTGACTCACTTAGAAAGCAGACATTTTACTTGTCTTCATGCCCAAAAGAAACAACCTCATTAGTCAGAAATTCTTTCCTTCCTTTTTTTCTTCCTTCTTTATTTTCTTTCCTCCTGCCTTCATATTTCTCATCCACCCTCCCATTGATGATTTCTTTCTAGAAAATATCTCAGTTCACTCTCCACATTTTTTTTTCTCATGAACTATGAAGGAATCAGACCCAGAATAGCATGGTAGAAATAAAAACTCACTATTGGGCATATTCATGGATATTGAGGTGACATTACTCTGAGCTGTTTTGAGAAGACAGATGTAAAATATAGGTTTTGATTTTTTTCCATTCACATACAATATTAGATGGTTTTGGTATTTCTCTTCATTCTATGCCACTCCATACCTACTTGGGGATAATGTGAGGGAGGTTACATTATTTTGCAACAATTGGAAGCCCCAAAATAAGATTCAACTGAACTTGAAAAATGAGAACTGCACAGTTTTCATTCAGTTGTTACCTGTTTACCATTGTCTGAAATTGGAGGGAGCATTTTTCTTTCCCTTTGGGGACTCCGTCCCTGCCTACTGGAAGGCAGGTATTGTCAGACTTCAGTTGCAACACCAAGATTACCAGTTCACTGAAAGATGAGCCAAAGCTGTCTGTCCCACATAAACTCATCTTGGAAATGTCAGCTCAAAATCTGAGTGAAAGTGGAGGCAAAGGAGGCTACTAGGTAGGCCCTGGAGGAAGACATTTTAAAGTCTGACTCTTACATCAAAACCAGGACTCACTTATTTGTTCTTTGAACTCTTAGCCATTGTTCAAGCAATATTTCTTGTATGAAAGGACCCTGAAGATGCCCTTGTAAGATTATAAACTAGAGACCCAAAGCTATTTACTACAGCACTGTTCTTAAAAAGTGAAGCACAGAAATACACCAAATGTCTATTGTTCAAGTCAGTTCCAAAAGCTTGTGGCCTGTCCTCATGATGAAAAGTTAAGATCTTTGCAGATGTGGAGTGATTTCCAAGTTGTTTCATCAAGTAAAAAAACAAGAAGCACAGAGGATATATAGCAGCACTACCTTTTTGGTAAGAAAGAAAGGGACAAAAGAATATATAACCATTCTTGTCACCTACCAGAATAAGAAACAATGGAAGATACCTGAAATCAAAACATATACTCACAAGAGGCAGTTGAAGGAGACTAGAGTGGATGGAATGGATGCGAGATATCAGTGAACTTTGTTTTTTTTTTCTTTTTTTTTAACTCAGTTGGTAGAGTTCTTGCCTAGCATGCACAAGGCCCTGGGTTCAATCCTAGCACCACCAAAAAAAAAATTTAAATAAAGTTAAATCAAAGAGACAAAAATCAAGCCTAACAGGTGAGAGATGGACAAGCCCAGTAAGAGCCATGCTATTCTGGGTCTGATTCCTTATTGTTGCTTAATTCGAAGGATCTTGAAGTCTAATTTCACATAATTTTTACCTGAAGTAGCCATGTTGGCTGTCAGGAAACAGTGCTGGTAACCAGTCAACAAAAAATGATGCCTGGATCCATTAGCCATGTCTACTTTCAGCACAGCAAGGGGCCACATGAATTCCATGCTTCCTCCATTAGACTGGCGCTCAAAAGGCAGGAGCCACTTCTGATCCAGAGTAAATAGTCTGCTGAGGACACAGATACTACTATTAATATACACTGAAGGATTATTTGACAGTTTAATGTCCAGAACATAGAGATAACTTGAGTATTATTTCCAGGACCTGATTCCAGAAGCTTGGTTATACACATATGGGGCATTATGACTAGTCTTAGAAACTGTGAGTGTAGAGATTTGAATGTCTTGGTAGCTTAGCAAGAGCATGGGCAGAAACAAAGCCTCTCATGTCCATCCAGAATCAATCTCCATGTCCCATGTGGTACTGACATGTGATTACATATCCCTATGCCATCCTGACTTGGCAGTTATCCCAAGACCACAGTGAGATGAATTTACTCATTTCCTCTACTGACCATCTCTATCACCCCCTTGGGAGTTGAGTCTTTAGCACTGAGGGGCCACAATTCTAAAATCCTTCCAGGTTTGGGCTGATAAACACTCAGCTGTCACATGGAGTCCTAAATATAGGACAGTTGCCCACCAGCCACCCCATCAGATATGAAGATTGACTCTCTTATCAAGGATGAAGGAAGTATAGGGAGAGATGCACTGAGGCCTATGCATTAGGCACTTATGTGATACCCTCAGCAATGAAAGGGCATCACTTTTTACTATGGTCTGAAAATTCTTCCTTTCAAAACTCTGCTGAAATCTGAATGCCCAAGGTGATGATATGAATTGAGGCCCTGGAGGTTATTAGTTCATGTGTATGGAGCCCCATAAATGGAATTCTTGTCCTTTATGAAAATAATAGCCCAGAAAGAACCTGTCATCTCACACAGTGAGGGCACAAAAGCATGGTTCACTGCCTTAATGTGATCATGCTTCTATAATAAATTATGTGAGACTGAGTGGTTTATAAGCTACAGACACTTATGTTTCACAGTGTGGAAGATCAAGACACCAAGTCATTCAAGGTCTGGTGAGGACAAGCCAAAAGGAAGGGAGCTTCTGGCTGTGTTCTCAGGTGGCAAAATTGGACAGTTTCACTGTGGGACCTTGTTCATAAGGGCACAAGTTCACCTGATGAAGGTTCCAGCTTTATGAACTCATCACCTGCCCAAGAACCCACCTCTTAGTACCATCACCTTGGTGGGCAGAGGATTAACCTAGGTAAATGAGGGGACACACATCTTCAAGTTGGAGCTGTCTATGAAGAAGCAGCTCCTCGCAGGCACTATATGTGGTGGAGCCTTGAACTTGAATATCCTAGCTTCCAGAAGTACACAAATGAAATTCTTCTGTTTATAAGGAATATAGTCTTTCTGCTATTTTATTTGAGAAACCCAAATTGACTAAAATGTATTCCAAATGAGAATTCTGCCCTTTCAAGTATTTTTCCCACTATGAACATTTATCAAATTTTACACAGGTTATTGACACTCTGCAAGCAAATGGTGATGCAAGTTAGGCTTTCTGCGATTGATCCTATCTGACTCATCTCTTTAAGATACAAGCCTGCTTTCAGATAGTGCAGCCTGCTTCTGTCCTGCACTCTGGGCTTTGCTCTCACCTTCATAGAGGAGTCCCTCTCCCCAGGTCACAGCAAGGCACCTCCATTGCCTGCACATTTTTTTACTCCTCTAAATCCCCTGGTCACAAGCTGTCATCACTTTACAATGCTCCTCTGTATATTTCCTCCTCTGTATCCACAGCTAGAATGAAGCTGCCATTTGCTAGTTGCCTCACTGGACCAAGTTCACTTGTACACAGCTCACCATCCCTGTCCTGGAATATACACCTAAACATGACTTCTCACTGGGTTCCTACTGCCAGTGAAGGGAACAGGGATAAAAGTCCCAAACACATTAGTCTAGTAAATGCTTATCAATGGTTCCTGCTGTAATTAACTGTCACCATTATTAGCTTTCAATCCCACTCTGCAACATGGGAAAAGTGAATCCCAGAAAAGTGAAGCAATTAACCAATCTCACCTGGCTGGTGAGCCCAGGTATGCCCTGACTCCAGAATCCCTGTTCCCAACCATATCTCAGGGTCAGAACAGCAAAGTGCTATGTGAACAGGTGACCACTGTAAAGCTATGGAAAACAGCTCCATCAATGGACACAAGCCAAAGAATTTTGAGATGAAACTGAACCCTAAACATTACACTTGGACGATGGTGAGATTTCAACTTCAGTCTGATTCCATTCTCTCAGACACAAAACTGTCATGGAAACCTGGGCTACACAGACAATAGTCAACACAGACAAAGAAGAACAATCAGGAGGTGGCAGATCTTGTGGATGAGTGTATAAGCAGTCAAAGCCACAGATCAAAGGGCCCAACATGCTTCAGAATAGTCTTCTCCCTGGGGCTGCATTCCCTGGATCTAACAACAGAAAGCCAGGCCTGAACATGGGAGATCCTCTGTGTGGACAGGTGAAATTCCCAGGAAATAGCACCTACACATCTCTTTACAGACGTATTCATTCTACTCAGTCATAAAGAAGAGTGGAATTATGCCAATTGTGGGAAATGAATGAAAGTGGAGTATATCATGCTAAGTGAAATAAGCCAGACTCAGAAAGTCAAGGATGAAATGTTTTCCTTCATATGTGAAAACTAGAAAGAAAAAAGAAAAGAATAGAAAATGGGATCTAACAAAAACAGGAGGAAGAAGAGCAGAGTAGAGGCTCATATGGAGGGAGAAAGAATGACACAAGTGAGATCTTAAAGAATAAGACTGTCAAAATGAGTTATGCACAGACACAGATATGTGAAAGACCTAGGAATTAAACTAGAAACACTACAACATCAATAAAAAAAAGTATCAACCTTCCCACACGTTGGCACAAGCACTCACTTCCTTAATAAGATTGCTAAAGTTTAAAAACCAGTAAGTGGCATTGCTTCAAATTAAAGACTCTGCACAGCAGAACAGAACAATAAAGACTGTGGAAAAAGCCTAAAAAATGGGGAAGAAAAGTTTCAGCTAGTGTTCCAACAGAGGATTAAGATCCAGAATATAGGAAGAATTAAAAAACTCTTAAGAAAATAAGCCTACAAATAATGCAATCGATAAGTGTGCCAATGAACTAAAATACATTGCTAGAAGAAAAAGTTAAGAAATATATGAAAAAAATATGATCAACATCTTTAGCACTCAAGGACATTCAAGTCAAAACTCCACTGAGATTTTATCTCCAAATTCAATCATCATTAATATAAATAATAATCAAAGCTGACAGAGATGCAGATATAATGGAGCATTATACGCCTTTGGTTGATTGTCAGTACAATAACTAAAAAAAAAAATAGAAAAATAAACTACAAAAGCAAACTAAAAAAAAAAAAAAAAAAAAAAAAAAAAAAAACTACGGAAATCAGTATAGTGTTTTCTTAAAAGTCTAGGGATGAAATTACCAAATCACCCTACTGCAACCCTACAGGTACTTATCCAAAAATCTAAAGTCAGCATAATATTGCAATACATGCGCAACCATTTTTATAGCAGTGTGATTAACAATAATAGCCAGTTGGAATCTGCCTAAGAGTTTATCAATAGGTGAACAGAAAAAGAAATATGTACACATACACAATGGAGATTTACATGGCAATAAAAAAAATGTTATTTTCAGGAAAATGGACAGAACTAGAGAACTTCACGATAAGTGTATAAGCCAAACTCAGAAAATCAATAGTCAAATGTTTTCTGTCATAGATGCAAGCCAAAGATGAAAAAAAGGAAAGGATCGCATGAAAACATAAGGTAGAAAATGGGACTGTGGGTGGAGGAGATGATAGAAATGGAAAGTATTAGGGAAGCAAACTGACCAAATTAGGTTATGTGCAAATAATGAATAAATTGCAATGGATCCTACCCGAATAATTATAACCCACCAATTATTTTTTTAATGGAAGCCTAAAGCTAAAGACCAATGAAACATAATTTCCGCTTAAGTCATTCTGGCCAGAATATAATCATGCCTACTACTACCAAAGGGAAATGGAGAATGTGGTTTTTGAAGTCATAAAAAAGACAGAAAATAGTTTTTATTTACAATGACTTATATTACTTCATCACATTTATGTCTACAACAATCATAGTTTCACTTATTTGCATGCAGGTATTTGTTGAAGGGCCAACTCTGGCCTAGGCATGGAGCTACCACTGGTGTCCACCAGTGAAGTGAAAATTCAAAGGCCTTTTCCTACCTTAGCTCAGAGAGCACTCACTGTTCACCAAGTACCTACTATGTATGACTTCACTCATTTACATCATAGACTTGGGAAGCAATTGGCAGCAGCCGAACTTATAAATGAGCAAAGAGAGGCTCTGACAGGTTAAAAATCTTTTCAAAGCTCTATAAATATATAAAAGCTGAAATCCAAATGCATTCTGATACACTCCACAGCTAAGTCCATTAACATTTATTCTATCCAAGTCACTACATCTGAGGACCTCCCTGAAAACTTCTATAAATAAAAATCCTAACACCTTCTCCACAGAGATTCTTGTTCAACTGATTGGGGCTACAGCCTGGTTATCAGTGCATTTGTGAATAATGTTCACAATTAAAGAGGGATTCATTTTCGTATCTATTAAAAATCAGGGAGTCATGTTAAGGAAGTCTGATCATAAGCCGACATGACAAAGCTTTGGATCTACTTTTTCTTCTATAAGATGCAGGGTCTCTGGTCTGATTCCAAGGTCCTTGATCCATTGTGAGTTGAGTTTTGTGCAGAGTGAGAAATAGGGGTTTAGTTTCATTCTGCTGCATATGTATTTCCAGTTTTCCCAGCACCATTTGTTGAAGAGGCTATCATTTCTCCATTGCATGTTTTTGGCACCTATGTCTAGTATAAGAAGACGGTATTTATGTTTATTATGGTTTTTGTCTGTGTCCTCTACTCTGTACCATTGATCTACCTGTCTCTTTTGGTGCCAGTACCATGATGTTTTTGTTACTATTGCTTTGTAGTATGGTTGAATGTCTGGTATTGTGATACCCCCTAGTTTACTCTTCCTGCTAAGGATTGTTTTAGCTATTCTGAGTCTCTTATTCTTCCAGATGAATTTCATGATTTCTTGCTCTATTTCCATGAGGTACATCATTGGAATATTAATTGGAGTTGCATTGAATTTGTATAGCACTTTTGGTAGTATGGCCATTTGGACAATATTAATTCTGCCTATTGAAGAATGTGGAAGATTTTTCTATCTTCTAAGGTTTTCTTTAATTTCTTTCTTTAGTGTTCTGTAGTTCTTATTTAGAGGTCCTTCACCTCTTTTGTTTGATTGATTCCCAAGTATTTTTTTTTTGAGGCTTTTGTGAATGGGCTAGTTTTCCTAAATTCTTTTTCTGAGGATTCATCACTTTTGAAAAAAATGCATTAGATTTATAAGCATTGATCTTATATTCTGCTACGTTACTGAATTTACTTATGAGTTCTAAAAGAAAAAGTTGGTCCACATCTTCATCATGTTGGCTTAGGACCAGACTTCCTTAACATGACTCCCATAGTATAAGAAAAAAAAGCAGGAATCAATAACTGGGATAGATTCAAACTAAAAAGTGTTCTCCCAGCAAAGGATGCTATCAGCAATGTGAAGAGAGAGCCTTCAGAGTGGGAGAAAATATTTCCCACTCATACTTATGACTCTAATGTAGAAGGTGGACCTGAGTGTAGAAACATATAGAGACAGAAACAGAATGGCAGTTACCAAGGCTGAGGAGGGGAGTCAGTGAGGAGTTCTTATTTGATAGATGCAGAGGGATACTTTGGGAAGAAGAAGAAGCACTGGAGATGGATGGTGCTTGTTTTCACAATAGGATGAATGTGCTTTCTACCTCTGATTTCTACTCTTAGAAGAATCAAAATGTAAACTGTATACGCACCTTAACATAATAAAAAATGCCCAAGGGCATTCATTATTTTAAGAGAAATATACCAGATACAGAAGGAAAAACCACATATTCTCATTCATTTGTGGAAAAGAATAAGTAAATCTACTAGAACAGAATGGAATAGTGGTCACACCAGAGAATGAGAAGAGCAGAGAGAGGCTAGATGGAGAGGGTTCAGAGAAGGGCACATACAGTGGAAGAATCACCTCCTGTACTTCCTAGATACAGTGGGGTAACTCTTCATCAAAACAACATAAAATATGTTTCAAAGTGAAATTCCCAACACATACATGTAATTGACAGTTGAAGAGATGGAAATACTTATTACTGTGAATTGATTACATACTACAAGTTATATACATGTACTGAATTACCATAATGTAACCCACAAAATGCATACATAAAGAATATTTAAAAGGTTTTTTTTTTTTTGGGTTGGGAAGATAGCTCAGTTGGTACAGTGCTTGCCTCACAAGTACAAGGCCCTGGGTTCAATCCCTAGCACCACAAAAAAAAAAAAAAAAAAAAAGGAAGAAAAAGTATAATTTTTTACATGTCATGATTCTAATGATTCCAAAATACAATTTTCTTTAAGATGTTTTGGTGCATTACGCCCACATTAATTTTGGCGGAGGGGGACAGAGATTGAACTCAGCAGTAATTAACTACTGAGCCACAACCTCATCGATTTTTATTTTTTATTTTGAGACTGGGTCTTAATAAGTTGCTTAGCCTTTTGTTAAGTTTGCCTCTGAGCCAGGACATATGTTGGACTGTTCATCTCTTAATAATTAATTATTTTTCATTCTGTGAGCAGGGTTGTCTTGCTTTGCCCCAAAGCCTGACACACATTAAAAGAACTAAATGTTTTATATTTAGAAAATTCAGATGCACACTACATCATAATGGTGAAGACACACGTTCCCTTCCCCCATTCTTCCTAAGTGATCTTGTCTTGACACCCTTTGTGGGACCTCATCAGGTACTGATAGCAACATAGTCAGTATGGTGTCTGGTGCTGAGGGCTATGCCTGTCTCCCTTTTGTCACCTCTATCTTTCCCAAGCCCTGCCACACCTTCAAAGCCTTGAGACTGTTCTGTGGGTGTGATCTGGTAACCTCACAATTGTTGCTTGAGGGGACTCAGGCATTATGTAAGCTTAAGAAGTTTTAGGGTGAGTTTCTAAGGATTCATCCAAGCTACTTTGTGTTGACATTTTATCTTTCGTAAGTGTTGTACTGGGTTTTGGATGTTCCAGTTTCTTGTCTCACCATACACCTACCATCTTATTTCAAAACTCCTATGACTAAGGACATTGAACAACTTCCTTTGATAATATTTTCTTTGATCCAATTTCCCTGAAGTTTTTTTTTTTTTTTTTTTTTTTTTTTTTTTGCCATTTTCTGTATTGATTGTTTTTATTACTGTTGGGCTTTGATAACACCTTACCCATACAAGATAGTAGTTTTTTGCTCCAATAACTTTATTTCCTTTGTTGGAGGGGTACTGGGGTTTGAAACCAGCATGTTTTTCATCCTAGAATTCAAGGTCCTCTCAAGAGGATTCATGGTGACCCTCTTGTGCAGGCATAAGAGGCAGTCCCTGCACCTTCATAGCACCAGTCTGTCTCCAAAAGCAGCCCTAGAAGTAGACCACCAGCCTCATTCTGCTGCTCATGGCTTTCTTTGTGGTCATGTACTTTGTGAACAACATTTTGTACTTCTTAAGAATTATGTAGAAAAGTGAATCAAATCATCATTGTGCCCACATGTTGTTGGTCAATGACTATACCCCAATCAACATTTTGGCCTTCAACAGCACTGAAAAATATTTTATTAATTTCTTGAAATATGTGTTGGGGAGGACAGTATATTTGTGATTATTCTGTGATGCCTAAGTTCCCTTGACATGAGTCAATGTAGATGTGTTAATGCATAGTATGCCATACCTGCTTTCTGAATGACATGAATACATGAAGGTATGTTTTCTCTGTAAAACCTCTATTTGATATGAGTATGTCATGGTTGATCTGCATCACCAGCTTGATTGATAGATGCCAAGGGAATTCCTAGGATTGAGAGATTTCTGGGTTCTACTGTAACAGTGCTTCCAGAGATGACTGGCATGTGGAGCAGCAGAATAAGGGGGGAGACACAGGCTGAATATGGGCAGTAATGTGCAATAGGCTGAAGGACTAGAAAGAAGAGGTCAAATAAGGAAGAAGCCACTGCAGAGGCAAGATGCATTTCTCATAGTGGGTATGCCTCCAGTTGCAGCAAGAAGGCCCGCACCAAATGATGGAACATTTTGGTGTTATTTATTTTATTTGTACTTCTCAGACACACATGTCAGTAGAGTGTATTTTGATATATTATACATATATGGACTATAAATTGTTCTAATTAGGATCCCATTCTTGTTGTTGAATATGATGTGGATTCACACAGGTAATATGTGTATTCACATATGAACACAGGGAATTTCTATTCAATTCATTTGACTGCCTTTTTTATTCCCATCCCCCTTTTCTCTTCATGTCTCTTTGTCTAATCCATTGCTTGTTATGTGTTAGTATCCACATATCAGAAAGAACATTCAGTCTTTGGTTTTTAGAAACTTGCTTATTCACTAAGCGTGATATTCTCCAGCTCCATTCATTTACCAGAATAATTCAAACAATTCTTTCTTATGGCTGAGTAATATTCCATTACATATATATATATATATATATATATATATATATTACCTTTTCTTTCTCTATTCATCTGTTGAAGGACACGTAGGTTATCTTCATAAGTTAGCTACTGTGAATTGAGCTGCTATACATATTGATGTGGTTGCATTACTGTAGTCTGCTGATTGTAAATCCTTGGGTATGCACCAACACATGGGATAACCAGGTCAATTGATGGTTCCATTAAATATTCTGAGAAATCTCCATTTTAAATTCCAGTGTGGTTGCTCCAATTTGCAGAACATGAGCAATGTATGAGTTTACCTTTTCCTCCACGTTCCTTCCACCCACATCCTTGTGAACATTAACTTTTACTTGACAACTGGATGGTGGCACATTCATCTTGGAATTTCTAGTTCCCATAATTCTGACAAAAATACAATGTGTACTTTATACATTATTTTATCTGTGTTTTGCTAGTATCACACCACAAATGTACTGAGACAGACTCTGAGCACCCAAAGCAATCTCAAGACAGAGAAAAGCTGAATGCATCACACTTTCAATTTTTAAAATGTATTACAAAATGGTAGAAATTAAAACACTGTGGTTCTGAGGTAAGAGCAAACCTACAGACCAATGCACAGCAGAGAATCAGGATGAGCCCAGACACCTGTTGTCAGCTCATCTTTGACAATAGAGCCAGTAATACCCAACAGATAAAGGAGAGTGTCTTTATCAAATGATGCTGAGCACACTGCATACCAACAAGGGGAAGGAAGAAATCAGAACATTATCTTACCCCATACCCAAATATCATCACAAATGGGAATGCAAATGTAAATGTGACACTTGAATCAAGAAAATTCTTAGAGAAAATACTGGAACTGTTTACCAATCTCTTACTATCCTTCATGGGTCATAAATATAATCATTACTCTTATTTGACTTACACACTCTGCTAAATGTCTCAAAATATGCTGTGCTCCATAAGCAGGTGAGTAAAATTCATGAGTAAAATATAAAAAGAAAACAGATGAAAATCTTCACAAAATTGTGTTAGGCAATGGATTCTTCAGTATGACACTAAAAGGATGGGGGACGGAGGTAAAAATGGACAAGTGAAATGACATTAAACCAAAAGTTTCTGTACAGCAAAGCAAAGTGTGAACAGAGAAAATATTTACTTAACATAATGGGAGAAATCACTTGAGTATCACCTGAGAAGAACTCAATGCTAAAATACATAAATAATCCCTAGAACTATATAAAGGTAAGTAACCTAATTGAAACCACTAAAGGAGCTGGGAGCAGTGGCACTTGCCTGGAATTCCGGTAGTTTGGGAGGCTGGGGTGGGAGGATCACAAGTTCAAGGCCAGCCTCAGCAAGTTAGTGAGGCCCTAAGCAACTCAGAAAACTTTGTCACTAATTAAAAAATAAGGTGCTGGGAATGTGGTTTAGTTATTGAGTGCCACTGGGTATGATCTCTACCACCAAAAAAAAAAAAAAGTCATAGAGGAAGGGAGAAAGGATGGATGGAAGGAAGGAAGGAAGGAAGGAAGGAAGAGAGAAAGAAAGAAAGAAAGAAAGAAAGAAAGAAAGAAAGAAAGAAAGAAAGAAAGAAAGAAAGAAAGAGAGAGGAAAACATGTAAAAAGAGAGTAGCACATTGGTTGCCAAGGTATGGGGTTAAGGTGAAGTGGGAGCTGCTCTCTTTGACAGATAAAAAATTTAAATTATGAAAGATAAATAACTTCCAGATATTGGCAGAATAATTCTGTGCTTACAGTTTACAATACTGTAATGTGCACTTATACATGTTTTCAGATTATAGATAACCTACTAATATGCAAGTAAGAAAGGGAGGGAAGGAGGATGGAGAGAAAGAGAGGAGGAGGAGGAGGAGAAAGAAGAAGTAGAAGGCAGGCAAAAGAGGACTAGCCCCATGATGCTCCTCCTACACAGGCAGCATCCCTGCACAAAGTGGCCCTATTCTTGTTTGAATACTCTGCTCTTGCCATCATATTTTTTATTGATTTTATCTTAGTACTTACATTTCATAATTGAATTCCAAGAAGGCAATGGACCACAGGTATGAACAAGCATATACATGTAATCACATGTATTCTGCATGTGGTTGCCTCATGCACATTGAGTGGTTTTATTTCCCAAGAGCACAGAAGTCCAGTGGGTCAAGAAAATGTGGGAGCTGAGAGAGAGTTGGGTACAGTGAACATCTACAAATAAGTACAGAAAGGGAGGGTGCTGAAGTCCAGGGAGGCCATATTTGGGGTTCCAAACAGAACTAGATTAAAATGTAGAAAGAAGGTAGTGAATTCTTCACCAAGACCAACGACCCCTGTTTTCTCCTTTATCACTCATGGTACTCTGCTGTGTTATTCCACCTCTCCAGCTGAGGATGTGAAGTGAAGGAAAACCAGGGCCACCTACAGTCACTTTCCTTTAGTTCTTTCTACCTCACTAACAAACCAATTGTGGAATCTGTTAATGGTTATCCAGGTGTAGTTAACAATGACTTCAATGTAGTTAATAATTGGTTTTGTGTAACATTTTCACTGATCTGATATAAATGAACTCATCATGGGTAGGCGAGGTGTAAAAAATGACTTTTTTAAGTTTGCAATTACAATTGACATCACATAATTAAAGATGAAAGTTAAATGTCTTATTAATAATTTAAATGCTGGTTTTTCTGTAATGAGAAGGACAGCAAAGGACAAATAAAATGCACCATGACATATGAAGAGATCACAGAAGACATAGTTGTCTGTGGTATGATATTAATGACACTGGTTACCTGTTTTTGAGCAAGGACCTTTTGCACTGGACCTGACAAATTACACATCTGACCCTAATAAGTACCACTGGAAATGAGTCCATTTCCCAGGAGAAATGGCTGATGCTAGGATCTGGTAAGGTAAATACAATATAAGCCTGACCATAGAAGGAGGAGGAGGAAGAGGAGAAAAGTGTTCTAAATAACAATGTTTGACAAACGACATAGGAAAAAGGGTAAAGGATCTTCAAAGTGCCAAACCTGGAAGAATATAAGCAGGAAAATATTTAGCTTTAATAGTGAAATATAACTGAGGGCAGCAAATGAATATATGTTTATTGTCATAAGTAAATAAATGGCTATGTAGATAAAAACAATTTTTTCTTATATGGAGTTCAAAGCAATGCAGATGGATACCTCCTGCAGATGGAGCTATCTACCCTTCTAATTTACAGAGTGGACAGATTCAACGGCTTGATTGCAAAAAAAAAAAAAAAAATAGTGTAGGAAATGGTGGATGTACTTTCCAAAAGATGAAACTAGTGCAAACTACCTTGAACATGGCTGGACGATAGCACCTCACGGATTTCAATGACTATCAGGTAACCTGTCATTTTCTGACAAGAAGGCACTTCATCTGTGTCCTCTTCCTTGCAAAATTATTTAACCACCACAGTCTGAAAACACACACATGAAAACACACAAACACCACAAAACACCATGTAATGTACATTCTTGAATATATGTGACCTGTATTTGCCATTATAGTGAAGATAATGAAAATAGAGAAAGACTGAGATAGTTATCATCACAGGGAATTGACAATGATCATTTTTACAAGCAGAACATAACACATATTGTAAGGATGTTAACATCTTTTCCCACTGTTTAGAACTCCTCTACAGTGATTAAAAAGAATGTGTTTTTGTGTTCTAAGTGTTTTTTTCAACTAACACTTATTAGTTGTGCATGTTAATGGGATTGAGTATGATATTTCCAAATGCATGCTATTCAGTGATCATATCTAATTACCCACCTTCCACTCTCACCTACACCCTGCCCCAACACCGTTCCTACTGAGCAATAATCATTATTGTGCTTCTGGATTTAAAAATCAACTCAACAGTAGAGCTGGCAAATATAATAATAGAACAGAGATTTTTGCAGCTTCAAACAAGAGAAAAATGCTCTTTTCAGAATAACCTCCTGTGCACATTTAGATACCCCCAGTGTTAATGCATGCCTGGGTCTCCCTTCAGCTCATCATCCCCAGTCAGAAAAATTATCCCCAGCAGTTGCCTTCCCGGTGCCAGCTTCTGTTCTTTCACATATTCTAAAGTTGTCTTCTGCTCCCCTTGCCTGAAAACAGTGGTGCCACCGAGGGCATCAGAAGCCTCTCTGACAAAAAAATCTAATAGTCCCCCGTTGGTCACCTTCTACCTCACTTCTGAGTGGTCTTCAAAACAAGCGATCCTGCTTCTCCTTTTTAAATCATCTCTTCCCAAGAATCCATGTCATTCCATTTCTTTGCCTTTCCATCTCCCTAACTGGATGCCCTCACTTCCTGTCTCCTTCATAGACTTCTCCTCTTCTCCATCTCTCAATATAGGTGTGTCTCTAGCACAGAGAAAGGATTCCTATGCTTTTCTATTTTCACTCTCACCCTAGTTCACCTGCAGTCTCATTGAAGAAACTATTTTCCTCTTTCCCCTGCCTCCCAAATGTCTATCTTCTCCCTATCCTATCCTCTCACTTTTATAAGGATATGTAGTAGGCATCAAAAATGACAACCCAAAAGCCTTCCTCAAAACCAGTGCTCTTTTTCCTACCTTGTGGTCTTTTGCCCCATTTAGTAGTAGGTGTCAGTAATCCCCTAGAATGCTCAAGCCAAAAGTTTAGAAACTCTCATTAGTCTTTTGGCCCTTACTCTCACCTGGATTCTTCACCATTCTCTACTTATAAAAATTTATAATGTGTGTATACATATATAATATCATAAATATATAGTGATATGTATATTAATTATAAATTAATCTGTTTCCAGAACTTTCATTCTCCTGTTACCTACTCATGCTGTCATGTTATATAATGTACACTTCATTGATACACAGACCCATGGTTGCAAGTTCTGCTAAGTGGCCACAAATTCTCCTCATGTCACAGGGACTTAAAGACTGCTTTTGCTAAAAATCACTATCCTTCACTAAGCCTACAGATGCCCAATAAATAACTACAAGTAAGATATCAGACATACACACACACACACACACACACATTTTCTGTTTTTTTGGCTTATAACAATCAGAGCCTATCACAGTGCACAACATTTCCCTAATATGAGTGAAGATTCCTGAAGTATTCCAGGAACAACAGCTGTAGGAAGAGGTCATGATTTATTTCAGGACCTTGCTCCACTTCTGAATAAAATTGGGAATATATATATACACTTCATCTTCATAAAGAGAATGAATACTCTGTATAGTGAGTGTGTTAATGCTCTCTTCATAGCTGGAAAATTAATTCCATTCTTAAAATTCATAAATAGTTTTATGAAAACAATTACAGGCTCTTGTAAAACACATACTGAAGTACTTCATAAAACTTTCAGTAACCAAGCCAGCAGATAGGAAGGCAGATACTGAAGAACTCTAGAAAAATTCTTAAGTACAGTTCTGGTGCTACATAGTTTCTAATAAGGAGCTAGAACTCCTAACAAGGAAAACAAAATCATATCAAGCAGAGGTATATACTGGAAGGCATGAGAAAGCTGTTCTTCAGGAGATGCAACTGGAAAAGCAAGTGAGGGACACCTCCTAAAGAAGGCCTTAATATCACATGCAGGAAAGGATTGGGGGCAGCTAAGTGACAAGAGGGATATGTTTTAGAGTAATTCAGCAGGTGAAACATCACCATAGATGGTAACATTAGATCAGATGCCTAAAGGGGTCAGTGCTCCATGTATGTTTAGTGCCTGATTTCTTGGGCCAGACCAGCAGAATGGCAGCCCCCACCAGAATGGGAGCAGAAATTCCTGGCTGTTTGGTTTACTTCTAGGTCCTCTCTGCCTAGAACAGAGCATGGTACTTAGTAGCTTCATTTTTAAATACAAGGGGGTTAATTTTCCATAAATTAAACTAAATAATAACACTGTCAAAACTATAGGCCTCCTGTCCCAACCATGCCAAACTGCCCCTTAGAGAATTATGAGCCTCACACCAGGCTGAAAGGCAGGAGTCACTGGTGTCCTTGTCTTACTTTACAGATGCAGTGAGTTGCCCAAGGTCACCCCTGGCAAGAATCAAGGCCAACTCCCCATCTATTCTTCTCTCATTTCTAGGTGACAAGAAGGTTCTGCCCATGGGTGAGTGAGGTACACTGTGGGATCAGGACCAGGCTTCCATGAGTGACAACTGAATAACCTGCTCACCCTTTCGGGACATCTAGGTCACACTGTCTAAAAAGTAGGCAGTAGGAGAAGTGCTGTGAACATGCTAGGAAAATGGTCATCCCCAAAACACAAAGTCTCTTAGATGACTTTTCCCAGGAACAATCCCAGATACCCCCAGATCCCAACCCACCTGAATACACAAAATATCATCAGTATCTTCTGAGAGGGAGAAATTAAAGAGAGTTGTGCAGTGGTGTTGTCAGTCTCCCTCCGTTGCCTTATTTTGTATGTGGGGAAACTGAGGCCCGAACAGAAAAGACTAGAAGGTCACATCTCAGAGCAGGGGAGATCCAGGGCCCTGCTTTCCTGCTGGGCCCACAACCAGTGTCCAAAAGAATTTTCTGAGTATATGTGCTTCTCTTGGTTCCCTTCCTCTCCTGTGGAGGCACCCACTACACTCTCCACTTACATTCTGGTCTCTTGGATTCCACTCTGCCCTCACACTAGGAGCCCTGGATGGGGAATACCTCCCATGTGCTTCTACTAACCCCTGCCTGCCCCATGCTCCTAAAGATTGAGCTCCACTCACTCTGCTGGGCTCTACCCTGCCAGCTCTGCCATTCACTGGACTCCACTCTACCATCCTCAGCTCTGTCTCAAAGTCTCCAACAGATATTTAGGCTCCACTGGGCACCACTTTGCAGCACCATGATCATTCCCCACTAACTCTGCTGAATTCTGCCCACTTGGCTTATCCTCTTCTGTCCTGTTTAACATTCCATGTTTTCTACTCTAGCCCTGGAACCATTTGTTCCAATTGTCTTGGCCCAATTCCACCAACAATAGAAGCATCCCAAATGACTCTGCTCTTCTCCATTAGCCATGATCATCAGTCAAGCTCACTCCTACACGTACTAGACCCTCACACACCTGGCTGCTCAATTGCTCCTTGAGAACGCCATTGGAAATGAATGAAAGGGATCTTGCAGAGTTGCCCATGGTTGCGGACACTGCTCACGCTGAGGGACAATTAAGATTTGGGGTGTGGTCACATTGGGACCTCACATTGCCAGTGAATGACCTTGGACCACTCTGCTCAAATGAGGCACAGGTCTCTCCATTTACACAGTGCAGCTGAAGTTAATACTTTATTAGGGTAAATGTGAGTATTCTTTTTTTAAAAAAAATACTTGTAGGTGGACATATTGCCTTTATTTTATTTATTTTTATGTGATGCTGAGTGTCTAACTCAGTGACTCACACACACCTGCTAGGCAAGTGCTCTACAATCGAGTCACACCCCATTCCAAGGTGAGCATGTTTTGAACAGTCTACATGTCAGGAAGAGTATGGAAGAAGGGAAGACACTGGTGAACAAATAGCAAGTTTGCTGCCTTACCTGATAAGAGCCCATCCAGGATTAAAGTAGTGAGTCTGCACAGCACTTGGCCCTCTGACAGTCTCTAAATCTATGATGACTCTGTCTACCATCATAGATTTTTCTCCACCCATACGTCACAACCTTTAGCAGGAGCACCTCCCATCCTGGTACACTGCATTATCAAGTACCTTTCATGCATCATTCCACTGAAGACTGAAAGCTTTGGATAGTATATTATAGTCCACTGTATCCTAATTCTACTTTCTTCTCTGGTAGATAACAGCAATCCTGGGAGAACTGGGCTCTAAAATTTTCTCTATGTTTTGAGGACACATCTGGAGAGGGATCTTGATTGTGGTCATGTTGTAGATTGTAATTATTTTTTTTCACTATTTTTCCTACTTTTTAAAATATTTTTCTCACTCAATTTTCCTCTTATCTATCTGTTTCCTTGGAGTCTCTTTCTCTCTTTTCTCATGCTAACAACCAACATCTTTTGATTCCACTTTCACTCCTCACATGATCTAGTACATCACTTCTTACCTCATCAACATTACTTCCTAAACCCTCCCCATCCCATCTGTCCACCATTAGAAAATGTGGATCTTATTTCAAACCTATTGTTTATGCTGCAGATAATATTCAAACTCATCATCTCTGTTTATTATGACAATACCATTAATATCTTAATAGGGATATTTGGATTAAGACTGCAGAGTGTTTGCAATGTGTGCTGTTAATATTGATCTCCCCCTTTAAGGTGAGATAACACAGGAAGATACATGAACAACATGAGAAAACAAGGGATGAAAGAATCCCAAACAAATCAAGATGCTTAATTAATAGAATCCAATGACAGCTTGGTAGACAAAATGTCAGAAATGGTGTTCAGAATGCAAATAATTAAAAAGATCTGAGAATCAAACAATGTGATAAGAGAGCAAATGGGGCTGGGGAGTTAGCTCAGTTGGTAGAGTGCTTGCCTTGCAAGCATGAGGCATGAGGCCCTGAGTTTGATCCCCAGTACCACAAAGAGAGAGAGAGAGAGAGAGAGAGAGAGAGAGAGAGAGAGAGAGAGAGAGAGAGAGAGCAAATGCAGGCAATGAATGATTTCACCAGTAAACATTTAAAAGAGCAAATGCAGGAAGCAAAAGATCACTTCAATAAGGAGATAGAGATTCCGAAAAAAAAAAAAAAAAACAGAAATCCTTGAAATGAGATAAACAATAAACCAAATTAAAAACTCAATACAATGCATCACTAACAGACTAGATCAGTTGGAAGACAGAAATCAGACAATGAAGGCAAAATATTTACTCTTGAAAACAAAGATGACCAAACAGAAAAGAGGGTAAGAAATCATGAAGGAAACTCAAGTAATTATGGGATATCATGAAAAGATCAAATTTAAGAATTATTGGGATTGAGGAAAGCACAGAGATACAAACCAAAGGAATGAACAATCTATTCAATGAATTAATATCAGAACAATTCACAAATCTGAAGAATAAAATGGAAAATCAAATACAAGAGGCTTACAGAGCACCAAATGTACAAAATTACAGCAGATCCACACCAAAGCACATTAAAATAAAGATACCTAACATTCAAAATAAAGATAGAATCTTAAAAAGTGTGAGATAAAAGCATCAGATTACATTTAGGAGGAAACAAATACAGAAATCAGCAGATATCTCAACCTAGACCCTCAAAGCAGGAATGGCCTGGGACATCATATTTCAAGCTCTGGAAAAAAAAAAAAAAATGAAGGCCAACCAAGAATCTTATATCCAGCAAACTTACCTTCAGTTTTATATTTTACTTATAGATTTAGACATGGAAATTCAAGTTTTGAAATGATGGCATGCAGAACTAACAGAACCAAGAAACCAAGTACTGCAAATGAAAACAAACTAAGGAAGGAGCCCAGCACACATGGTAGGAAGAGTGCCTTCAGAGCTATGGGCAAACCATGGGTGATGCCAAGAATCCCTCACAAAGGGCAGCTGTGGACTGGGTTTGGAGTAGTTTGATATAGGGTCAGGATGAAAGTAACTAGAATTGTCAACAGGATTGGGACATGACCACAATCAAGATCCTTCTCCAGATGTGTCCATAAAACTTAGAAAAAAGTTTAAACCCAGTTCTCCCAGGATAGCTGTTATCCACCAGAGTAGAAAGTAAAATTAGGAGACAGGGGACAGGTTCCAGTGGGGAAGTCACAGATATGTGTTCTCCAGGGGCATCTTGTCACATTTCTACAGACATTAAAATAAGAGGCCTCAAGATATAGGACTTAAAAACATCCTTTTCTTAAAACTTACAACTGTTTGACCTCTTCTCAGCTGCTTGGAGTTCTCTGCTATCTCAATCATCCGGGTAAGTACATCTGTGTCCTCAGATGCAGAATTAGAGTGCAGGTTGGTACTAGAAGGCTGTGGAAGTAGAGAATTTGAACCTAGTAGTGAAGGTTTTGGTAGGTACAGAGGCAGTATCAGATTAAACAGTCCTGTTGAGCTCATAGGACTGTATTCTGCATGGTGCAATGAGGATATGTTCTTCTACTTTAATTAAGATCTTCCTAAAATTAATAATTTTTTCATAGGGAAAATCAATTAATTTTTATTTTCCATAGATCTTTTAAAATTTAGTACTTCTAGTTACACAACTTACATATGGTAACTATTCTAGAGATATTATACCTTATTTATTTGGATACATATTATCAGAAGTCATGTTTTTATTGAATATTTTTATTATAAATATTTTGCTTTTCTCATCTTCATAAATCAAAGTTATCTTTCACATAAGTGACTTGTATACTTTCAATAATTGTAAGTTTTTCAATCTTTAGAAGTACATGACATTTTGTGTTCAAAACCTCATTTCCTATGGCCATACTACCTAAAGTGCTATACAAATTCAATGCAATTCCAATTAAAATCCCAATGACCCACCTTACAGAAATAGAGCAAGCAATTATGAAATTCATCTGGAAGAATAAGAAACCCACAAGACCTAAAGCAATCCTTAATAGGAAGAGTGAAACAGGGGGTATTGCAATACCAGATCTTCAACACTACTACAAAGCAATAGTAACAAAAATGGCGTGGTATTGGTACCAAAATAGAAAGGTATATCAATGGTACAGAATAGAGGACACAGACACAAACCCAAATAAATACAATTTTCTCATACTAGATAAAGGGGCCAAAAATATGCAATGGAGAAAAGATAGCTTCTTCAACAAATGGTGCTGGGAGAATTGGAAATCCAAATGCAACAGAATGAAACTAAACCCATATCTCTCACCATGCATGAAACTAAATTCAAACTGGATTAAGGACCTCAGAATCAGACCAGAGACCCTGCAGATTATAGAAGAAAAAGTAGGTCCAGATCTTCAACATGTCGGCTTAGGACCAGACTTCCTTAACAGGACTCCCATAGCACAAGAAATAAAAGCAAGAATCAATAACTGGGATAGATTCAAACTAAAATGCTTTCTCTCAGCAAAGAAAACTATCAGCAATGTGAAGAAAGAGCCTACAGAGTGGGAGAAAATCTTTGCCAATCATACTTCAGATAGAGCACTAATCTCCAGAATCTATAAAGAACTCAAAAAACTCTACACCAAGAATACAAATAATGCAATAGACAAATGGGCTAAGGAAATGAATAGACACTTCACAGAAGAAGATCTACAAGCAATCAACAAACATATGGAAATATGTTCAACTTCTCTAGAAATAAGAGAAATGCAAATCAAAACTACCCTAAGATTCCATCTCACGCCAATTAGAATGGCGATTATCAAGAATACAAGCAACAACAGGTGTTGGCAAGGATATGGGGAGAAAGGTACACTCATACATTGCCGGTGGGGCTGCAAATTAGTGCAGCCACTCTGGAAAGCAGTGTGGAGATTCCTTAGAAAACTTGGAATGCAATCACCATTTGACCCAGCTATCCCACTCCTTGGTCTATACCCAAAGACTTAAAATCAGCATAATACAGAGATACAGCCACATCAATGTTCATAGCTGTTCAATTCACAATAGCCAGATTGTGGAACCAACCTACATGTCCTTCAATTCATGAATGGATAAAGAAACTGTGGTATATATATACAATGGAATATTACTCAGTCATAAAGAATAATAAAATTATGGCATTTGCCGGCAAATGGATGAAACTGGAGAATATCATGCTAAGTGAGATAAGTCAATCTCAAAAAGCCAAAGGACTAATGATAATGCTAATAAGTGGATGATGACACATAATGGGGGGAGGGAAGGGTTAATGTTAGGGTTAGAGTTAGGGTTAGGGAGGGGGGCAAGAATGTAGGAAGGAAGGACTGTATAGAGGGAAAAGAGGGGTGGGAGGGGTGGGGGGAAGGGAAAAATAACAGAATGAATCAAACAACATTACTCTATGTAAATTTATGATTACACAAATGGTATGCCTTTATGCCATGTAGAAACAGAGAAACAACATGTATCCCATTTCTTTACAATAATAAAATAAAAATAAAAAAATAAAAAAATAAATAAAAGCATATATGAAATAAAAAAAAAAGAAAGGAAAAAAAAAAAAACAAACCTCATTTCCTAGAAGGGAAACTCACACTGGTATAAAATATCTACTTGCATTTTCTCAAGAAGGCTTTGCATCCAATGTAATTTTACAAATAAAAATTCCCTTATCCTGGACTATATCACTTGGGAAATGTCAAATTAAAGAACCATGATGATAAAGTTTGGAAGTGCATTAAACATTTTTTAAAAATCAAATGAATTTGTAAGTAGCTTTCCATTCCTGGCTCCAAAACACCCAGGAATATATTTCACAGTAGTTAGGAAGGAGAATATTTGTGTTCACTATTCCTGTATGTTTTAGTCATTAAAATTAATACTGTTTTGATTTCTGTCACCAGGGAAATGTTTGAATCTGATTTTTTTAGAAGAGTATTTAGGTCAGTCAAACCCCATCCTGCCCTTGTAACAGTACCTTACTTTCAGATTTTCTCCAAATTCTATTTTTCATATCTTTAACATGGATAGATAAATGTCAGTCTCTCTCCTTTCTTGTTACTAAGACACAAAGAACAAGATGGCACAGGAAAGCCAAACCTACTGAGCAGGAAAGCAGAGCTTGTATCTTCCATCACTACCTCAGTCAGGGAGACAGACTCTCCTGTAGGACTGTCTGCATTTCTGAATAATAAAAGCTGAGAGTCTGTGAAGAACCTCTGGGGCTTCCTGTTTCTTTATTTAAAAGAATATTTTCTCTTCTAATAACTTTTCTAAGGAGGATTTGAAATATTGGAAATATGAATATTATAGTGGTAAGCATGACTCCTGAGCTGTAGTTTACAACCCTGACAATTTACAAAAGCAACCAATAATTCTCAACTCCATTTCTCAAAAAATAGTTGCCATTCATTTGCCAAAAACTTGTCCAGGGTTTTGCTCATTGTATTGCTGCAATTTTTCACAGCAGATGTGCTAACAGGACTGACATCTGCTGGGTGATGGTTTTACCTGCCTGTCATTTCTCATTGTGTTCCTCATAGATTTCCAACACAAGTAGTTCCATAAGGTAGAAAATTCTGCCTACATTGTCTCAATCCCAAGCCCACTTCCTTGAAGCCAGACCTATCTCCCCTGCCAGAAGACTTTTGTGCATTTTTAACTTAGTGAATAGAAGGGAAGGACAGGAGGACTGGCATGAGGGGTGAGGCTGAATTGTGTGATAATAATAATTCAAAGCATGTGAGTCTTTCCATCCATAGTTTGGTGGTAACATGATTCATCTGTCATCTCATCTCTGAGAGGCAGATTGATGCTCACACTATAGATGACAGAACAGATGTGTAGATCCTACAGTCCTTCACCCTGAATTCTGCCCAGACAGAAGGTCCTAAGAACACAAGATTGCAGAGGAATCTTCAGAGGGGTGTCCTCCTGTAACTCTTTGTACTTCTGTCCTAACCTCCAGTTCATGTCCACTTCCTCAGCAGTTCTCACTAGTTTTGGAATAATGTATGATGATGCATGTGCAATCCAGCCCCCCATGATTTTGGTGATTGTAGGATGGCACTCTGTTCAACATGACTGCTTCCTTGATCCAGATTTTAAAGGAAGCCTTAACCATGAGGATCCCCCAGTCTTCACTATAAGCTCTAACCAATGAAAGTTCTGAAATTTTGGACGTTTTCTTTTTTTCATGTGTGATCTGTTGCACTCATCTACTTAATTACCAGAAGTGGATTCTTCAAAATGATCAACTTCAGAAATTCATGTTAGATTCACTTTGATTTACAAATCCTTACACACAGAATGTTGAGTCTGGGGGCAGCTTAATTTCTTCAGTTCATAAAGGACAATATTAATGCCTGGTGCAAGAGGGCATCCAGGTACCAATTTGGCAGCATCACCACTAATGCTCTTATTTGAGGAGTGTTTCCCACATTACCACATTGATGGCAAAGACCTTGTGTTCTGTCCCCTGATATTCTAGACTCTGCAATGCTAGGTGTAATTATAATGGACAGCTTGGAAGTGACAAGCCAAAGAATTTTGCTTAGTTCCTTTATATGAGTGGTACCCATAACGCAGGATGATTTCTAACAATAATGGTACATCAGCATTGATATTAGTACAGAATATTCTTTACAGTATCACCATGATACACTTACATAATTGAAATAATATACACTAAGTGTGCAGCATTTACTGATATGATTGTGGTTCAAAACAGAAGAGAGGATGCTAGAAAATTATTTTCCTGGGCTATCTCTGGGCACTAAATGGAGAAAGAATAATTCTGCTTAAGATTAAATCAAATTGCGTCCCTTTCTTCCATGTTTGCATCAGGAAACAGTTTAAGTTTTTACTGTTACTAATACAGAAACTCCCTTCTAGAAAAACATTTCCATCAGTTTTAAGGTCATGAACAAATGACTCCATGAATTCCTAATTATTGCAAATTCATGGCATCTATACACTCCTACTTTTCATTACTCCTGTTTGCAGGACTGCAGATTCTTCCACCACAGTGAACGTATTGACAAACAACAGCCTTTGGACACAGGTGATTAAAATATTTCATTCAATGAGTGTTTTAATGCTTGTTTTTATAATACTGAAATATTAAAAATAAATTAAAGCAGATCCTGTATTTCACAAAAATGATGTATTATAATGAAAACACTTTTTTTTGTTTCATAATGCAATTTTTGTTAAGAGAAGGCAATTTTAATTTTTTTTTTTGGTACCAGAGATTGAACCCAGTGTTAGGGTTAAACACTGAGCCACATACTTTTGGTTTTTATTTTAAGGCAGAGTGTCACTAATTTTCTTAGAGATTTGTTAAGTTACTGAGACTGGCTTTTGAATTTGGATTCCTCCTGTCTCAAACTCCTGTGTCTGGCCTAACACAATTTTTAAAATGTATTTACCACATGATAATATGAATCTATTTAAAATTATGCTATAAAAATACACAAAAATAATTGATTTATGTCAAATAACTTTATAATGAAGGGCATATGCCATTTATATGTACATTTAAATGACATTTATATGTCACTAAATAAGAGAACCAAGTCTTAGTAGTAAAATGTAGTCCATAAAGTCTTGTACATAAGGATATTTGATTTATAACTTTCTAATATTTTTTCTGAACTTATCATGAGTAACAAACCCAAAACACTGAATGAATGAATGGAGAAGATTGTGGCATTTTACCTGATCATCAGTTGGGGAAATCATTGTCATTTTTAGTGGTGGTAGAGACTTTTCATTTTCCAATAATACTGCATATTAGCACTCATGCATTGAACCTGAAATATTAATCACACACAAAGAGAGAATATAAAAGTCTCTTAGATCTATGATCAGAAAGATAATGAAAAAATTAAAGGCAATGAGTGCTAAAAAGTTTTAAAAGAGATACAGTGGAAAAAAGATAGCCTCTTCAACAAATGGTGCTGGGAAAACTGGATATCCATATGCAGCAGAATGAAACTAAACCCCTATCTCTCACCCTGCACAAAATTCAACTCATAATGGATCAAGAACCTTAGAATGAGAACAAAGACCCTGCACCTTATAGAAGAAAATGTAGGTCCAAATCTTCATCATGTTGTCTTAGAAATAGACTTCCTTAACATGACTTCCAAAGCAAAAGACATAAAAGCAGGAATCAAAAATTGGCACAGATTCAAACTAAAAAGCATTTTCTCAGCAAAGGAAACTATCAGCAATGTGAATAGAGAGCCTACAGAGTGGGAGAAGATCTTTGCCACACACACTTCAGATACAGCACTAATCTCCAGAACCCATGAAGAACTCAAAAACTTTACACCAAGGATAAAAAATAACCCAATCAATAAATGGGTGAAGAAAATGAGCAGACACTTCACAGAAGAAAATCTACAAGCAATCGATAGATACATGAAAAAACGTTCAACATCTCTAGTAATAAAAGAAATGCAAATCAAAACTACCCTAAGATTCCATCTCACCCCAATTAGAATAGCCATTGTCAAGAATACAACAACAATAGGTGTTGGCAAGGATGTGGGGGAAAAGGTACACTCATACCTTGCTGGTAGGGTAGCAAATTAGTGCAGACACTCTGGAAAGCAGTGTGGAGATTCCTTAGAAAACTTGAAATGGAACCACCATTTGACCCAGCTATCCTACTCGTTGGCATATATTCAAAGGACTTAAAATCAGCATATTACAGTGATGCAGCCACATCAATATTCATAGCTGCTCAATTCACAATAGCTAGAGTGTGGAATCAACCTAGATGCCCTTCCATTGATGAGTGGATAAAGAAACTGTGGTATATATTCACAATGGAATATTATTCAGCCTTAAAGAAGAATAAATTATGGTATTTGCAGGTAAATGAATGCAGTTTGAGAATATCATGATAAGTGAGACAAGCCAATTCCAAAAAAACCAAAGGCTGAATGAACTCCTTGAAAAGCAGATGCTGATATATAAGCGGGGGTTGGGAGGGAGGTAAGAATGGAGGAAGGATGGATTGTATAAAGGGAAAAGAGGGTTATGGAGGGGTGGGGGGAAGGAAATGTAACAGAAGAAGACAAACATCATTATCCTATGTTCATGTATGATTACACAAATGGTGTGACTCTACTTTATGTACAGAGACACAACAGTTGTACCCCATTTGTGTACAGTGAATCAAAATAAATTTTGAAAAAGGACCCTACCCTACCTCTCTATCCTTAACCTTTCCCATATCTCTCTTGATTAAAATATCTTTTTACAAACAACCAATAAAAGAATTAAAAGAGGAAAATAACTCAGGATTTACACCACAATAGAGAGATTACACTCTATCATAATTAGTTATAAAATATAAAATAACACAAGAAGGGTTTGCAGGTTTTCATCAGAAAAGTGATAACATTTGAGAAGATGGAAATTGATCTCATTTGATCAAATGCATTGTATACATGATGAAGTATAATACTAGGTTCCATAGCCAAGGACAAACAGATTCCAAATAAAAACTAAAATAAACAAAAATCAACACTTCAATATTTAACCAATTATCTACATAACATCGGATTTTTACATCGTATTCCATTTTCATGAATACTTAACATTTCTGGTTTCTCTTAATATTTTTTTTTTGTACCAGTGATTGAACTCAGGGGTATTTAACCACTGAGCTACATCTCCACCCCTATTTCATAATTTATTTAGAGACAGTGTCTCGCTGAGTTGCTTAGCACCTTCCTGTTGCTAGGACTGGATTTGTACCTGAAATCTTCTTGTCTCAGAATTCTCAGTCACTGGGATTAGAGACATGCATCACTGTGCCTGGTCCTTGAATCTTTACTTGTAGATATACATGCTCTAAAGAGCCATGCAAAGATTTAGCCTCACATGCATGATTTTTCGATGAGTTTTATTTTTCAATGTATAGCTGAAAATGACTTAAAATTTACACCTATGATTTCAGATACTTGAACTAAAGCAAAACATGGCTTGTACAGTAAATATTCCATTAGTATATCAACATCAAATTTTCTATATCAAGTTTACACTTTTGCCTCTGAACTGAAAAATTGCTTGCTTTCTGGAGATGACAATTGGAACTCTTTTGTAAGTACATCCGTCAGATGTAGGTCAAATTCTTGTTCTGTAATTATATCCTTAAAATGATAAGACTTAGAATATATATTAACTGTGACTTCTATTACAACCCTAGTTCCAGATGACTGAGAAGAATACATTAGAATATGTTCTGACTAATATTTGATAATTGGAATTGGCTCACTTAGGACAGTTATTCTGGTGATGATAATAACATGTACACAAGATGAGTAGCTATACTTGGGATTCAAAAATAGTCTTAAAATATCACCAAAGACTATAGTAGAGATAGTGATAAAATGTTACAAAATTATGGAAATATTTTTGAGGCAACAACAGAGGTAGTTATTGTTAATAGAATTGAATTAAATCTCCAAGGTCACATGTATGAGAACTGCATTATTAAAAAAATAATTGCCAATATTTCTCAATGTCACTACACATTAGAAGCAAATTCATATGTGGTATTTCATCTTCTGGCACACATAATAGCTCTAGAGTTCAGGTAATATCACCGAACATTCTACAGATGAGATGATGAGAGGTTAGAATCTTAGACTGCTTAAGATCACACTTGAACTTAATGGAAAATCAGAGATACAAATTCAAACACTGTGTCTTAGAGTATGTAATTCTCAATGTTGGCTCATTTAATGTATTAAATATATTATGTCTGTTAATAAACCAGAACAGGGATAGCACAGAAATAACACACCCAGGTATAAAACTACTCCATCAAGATTCATTTCTTGAGAGAGAATTCTGCATTTAGCAATACTGCCACTTGCATTCCTCAAAAATTGCAGAATTTTCAATATGTACTTCAGGCTGATGTAACAGAAAGATGAAACTCAAGTAAGGCACTAGTCCAGAAAATTTCACAATCAGATTATAATCAACCACTATTTTCAATAGCATATGGTAATTCTGAATGGACAGGAATCCAATGTACAGTGGGAGTCCCACAATTGTTGCATAATCCAGACATGTTTTGATGATAATAGGAAAATGCCATTGGGAGGATGTCAGAGACACTTGAGTGGGGAAGTGGGAAAGAGGGTGTTGGGGTGAATTCATTAATATCCTGATGGTAACAGTCTAGGCTGAAATTCATGTAGGTGATACTATTTGAAATAAAATCTTTTTCTTCCTTTTCTCCTAAGATAGACACTATTTGATCCTTGCTGAAAAGATGAAAAAGAATGACAAACTATATGATTATACTAGCAAAAAAAATGCATTTTTCTCTGAAGTTGGCATTGGGATCTCAGCCAACACTATCCTTCTTCTCTTCCACATCTTCACATTCTTTCTCCAGCACAAGCTCAAGCCCACTGATGTGATCATTGGACTCTTGGCTCTAATACATCTGGGGATGCTGATAAATTTGCTGTACATAGTTACAAATAAGATTTTGTCTCAGTATTTTTGGGATGACATCAAATGTAAATCAATCATCTACTTGTACAGGTTTTTGAGGGGCTTCTCCATTTGTGCCACCTGTGTGCTGAATGTCCTCCAGGCCATCACCCTCAGCCCCAGAAGCTCCTGCTTGGCAAAGTTCAAACATAAATCTCCACGTCAGATCCTGTGTTCCCTTGCTTTCTTGTGGGTCTTCTACATGTCCTTGAGTATGCACTACTCATTATCAGCTACTGCCATCACCAATGTGACCTCAGATGGGATTGCATCTATTACCGAACCTTGTAAAATTGTACAAATGAGTTACTTCCTCAGACATTTATTTTCTGTATTAGGTGCATTCAGGGATGTATTTCTTATAGGACTCATGGCCCTCTCAAGTTTGTACATGGTGGATCTCTTGTGCAGGCATAAGAGGCATTTCTAGCACCTCCACAGCACCAATCTTTCTCCAAAAGCATCCCCTCTTCAAAGGCCACCTCACCCATCCTGCTGCTCATGAGCTTCTTTGTGCTCATGTACTGTTTGGACAGCATCTTCTCCTCCTCAAGAACTATGTGGAACAATGACCCTGTTTGCCACTATATCCATTTAATTGTTTCAAATGGCTATACCACAATCAGTCCTTTGCTACTGATCTGTACTAACAAACACATTATTAACTTCTTCAAATATTATTTGGTGAACATACCACATACTTAACTATTGATTAGATAAGTTCTCATTGTGCCAATACACTGGCCTCTGAATAGTACATCATGGCATAGAATGTATGCTGTCTGCATTAAGTGAATATGGAGATATCCATGTTTGTTTAAATCTGCTACTTTGGGACATGAATAACAAATAATTCATAAAAATGTCAAACATTTACATTTCTGACATAACACAAAGGCCCAACATGTCTCCTTGGTGTCAGCAACAAGTTCCTATGAGGTGGATTTCACCTTCATGTCCTGGGTTAGCCATTATAAACATGTGGACAGAGTACAGTACTTTTTAATGAGTGCTTCAATGAGGTGTAGCTTTCCTTAAATAAATGCATCAATATTTAATGCCATGAATTATCACCTGATCCATCAATTGGCCTTTTAAAGATCTCCTAAAAAAACCTGAATGTAAGATGATAAATTTCTGTTATGTGCACCTTACAATAGCAAAAAGTGACCAATGACCTTCTTTATGTTAGTAAAATATGCCTGATACCGAAGGACAAACACCACATATTCTCATTCATTTGTAGAAAACACTAAGTAAAACTAATAGAAGAGATTGGAATGGTGGTCACCAGAGAATGGGAAAAGCAGGGAGAAGACAGGTGAAAAGAGTGTGGTGAGGGGCACCAGGAACAGTATGAAGGAATCACTTTAGGGACTTAATTTTCACAGTTGGATGACTATAGATTAAAATGACCTAAAGTGTGTTTCAAAATGAAATTTCCAATACATTAAAAAATTAATAGTTGAAGAGATAAAAACACTTATTACTATGATGTGATTGCTGCAACTTCTATAAATGTACTCAGTTACCATAAGATGTACCATAAAAATGCATGTATAAAAACATCTCTTTAAAAAGAGTTTCCAGTGACCTTATAAACAACTGTGAAAAAGTCCTGTAAAATAAAAATAATTTCACATGTCATGATTCCCAAGATGCAAAAAAAAAAAAATTGATGAATGCATAAAGAAACTGTGTATATATATATATATATATATATATGTACACACACACTGTATACATATATATACACAGTGTATACATATATATACACAGTTTCTTTATGCATTTATGTGTATATGTATGTATATTTCTTTATGCATATATGTGTATATATAGACACATATATACATATATATGTATACACACACAACAATGGAATATTACTCAGCCATAAAGAATAAAATTATGGCATTTACACACAAATGGATGAAACTGGAAAAAATCATGCTAAGTAAGATAAGTTAATCTCAACAACCAAAGGATGAATGATCTCGCTGATAAATGGATGATAACATAATGGAGGGTGTGAGAGGGCAAAAATGGAGGAAGGAGGGACTGTATAGAGGGAAAAAAGGAGTGGGAGATGTGAGGGGAAGGGAAAAATAGCAGAATGTATCAAGCACTACTACCCTATGTAAATTCTTGATGACACAAATGGTATGTCTTTATTTCATGTACAGAGAAACAACATGTATCTCATTTGTTTACAATAAAAACAAATTTTAAAAATAAATAAAATATAAAAAACATAATTCTTAGAATTTTCTAATAGTTTTATGTCACTTTAGTGAATTGGGTCCAAAACTTTTTTTTTTTTTTTTTTTTTTTTTTTTGGTTTGTTTGTTTGATTAGTTTTTGGTTTGGCCAGGAAGACAACCCAGAAGTGAGTTACCACTGAGCCACATCCCCAGGCCCTTTTTTTAAATTTTGAAACAGTGTCTCAATAAATTTCATGGAACCTTGCTAAGTTATTCTACACTGGCCTCAAACTTGTGATCCTTCTGCTTCAACCTCCCTAGTACCTGGGATTACACGTGTGTGACACCTTGCAATTTATCCAAAGGAGGAGGCATTCTTGTTATGGATTCAGTTCAGGAGAACTCAGTGCTGTTCAATCTTTCAAGAGTACATTGCCTGAGATAGCAATAGTTTCTTCATATTCTACATAAGGTGTCTCATATGAGGTCAAATGTCAGATTCAAATTATATAGGAACATGTGAAAAATGACTGGCCTTGATAATTCATGCTATGAAAATCATGGATTTGTAGTATTGTTTAATCAGAAAAAGGAAAGAATATTAGTGGTAATTTTCTAAATAGATGTCAGTATTTTATGTCACTGAATATTTTAAATGATGTACTGTGGGAAATGATGCAATGTCACATATCTTTTATTCTACTACCTCATCATTTCTCTTTCTTGGTAATTTTGCCCTTAAAATTATGACCTAAGAAACAACTGAAAATTGGGTACTGATTCAGGTAACTTGTAGAAAGGTTGTACATGTATACATTCTAAATAATAAAATAATCAAAATGTACAATAGCAGTGCCTTAATTAATGGTCATATCCAACTATTTAAAATGATGGAATATAATAAAGAGAATTTAAAAAGATGGCAGATTAGAGGGAGGGTGCATTTCTTGTCACTTCATAACTCAGGTTTCAGGCAGAGGAATCTGTTTCTTAGTGACGCAGTTTTTGCTGTTTATCGATCTCATGCTGTTTGCCCCACTTTTCTGCTGTGAGCACCTGCAGTCTGCCAGCATATCTACCACTTTTTGAGTGCAGTTTGCTCACTGACTGATGCCTGTAATCTGCCATTTGCCTGCCTCTTGCCTGTCCCTTGCTACCTTTCACCTACCTATCACCACTGCCCAAGGCTCACCTGCCCATCATCTGAGAGCAGCTGGTAGGCCAACTACAGACCACTGGTGAAGCGCCATCTGCCTGCTGTTGCCTGGAAGTCCACTGTCACATTATCTGCAGGTTTGGTTGTGTATGGCTATTGCCATTTTGAGACAATAGCCAGGACCTGTAGGACCCCTGTTCAGACTGACCGAGCCCCATCTCCAGGACCTCTCAGCATGACCTACAATAAAGAAAGAAATAAATAAAGAAAACAATAAACCAAATAAAAAACTCTATGGAAATTATCACCAACAGACTAGACCACTTGGAAGACAGAACCTCAGACAGTGAAGAAAATATATTTAATCTTGAAATTAAAGTTTCCCAAACAGAGAAGATGGTAAGAAAATCATAAACAGACCCTCCAAGAACTATGGGACATCATGAAAAGACCAAATTTCAGAATTATCGGGATTGAGGAAGGCACAGAATTATAAACCAAAGGAATGAACAACCTATTCTATGAAATAATATCAGAAATTTTCTCAAATCTGAAGAATGAAATGAAAAATCAAATACAAGAGTAATACAGCACACAAAATGCAAAAATCACAACAGATCCACAACAAGCCACATTATAATAATAATGCCAAATATACAAAATAAAGGCAGAATCTTAAAGGCTGTCAGAGAAAAGCATCAGATTACAAATAGGGGGAAACCAATACAGATATCAGCAGATTTCTCAGACCAGACTCTAAAAGCTAGAAGTCCCTGGAACAACATATTTCAAGCACTGAAGGAACATGGTTGCCAACCAAGAATCCTATACCCAGCAAAACTAATCTTCATATTTGAAGATGAAACAAATCCTTCAATGATAAAAAAAAGTTAGAAGAATTTACTAAAAGAAAGCCTGTACCACAGAATATTCTCTAGAGGAAATGAAAAACAACAATGTAGGTCAGCAAAGAGAGGAAGTGCCTGAAAGGTAAAACCAATCAAAAGAGAAATCAAGTCAAATTAAAAACCAAAAATGATCCCAAATGACTGGGAACACAAATCATATCTCAGTAATAACCATTAATGAACATTAATGGCCTAAACGCATCAATCAAAAGACAGACTGGCAGATTGGACTAAAAAGAAAGATTCAGTAAAAAGTGGGGGTTTCAATCCTTATTTCAAATAAAGTGGACTTCAAGCCAAAGTAGACGAAGGTATAAAGAAGGACACTTCATACTGCTTAAGGGAACCATAAATTAGGAAGACATAACAATCATAAATACTTATGCCCCAAACAATGTTGCATCCATGTACATCAAACAAATCCTTCTCAATTCCAGGAATCAAATAGATCACAACACAATAATTCTGGATGACTTTATCACACCACTGTCACCACTGCATAGATCTTTCAATAAAACTAAACTAAGAAACCATAGAACTGTAATACAATCAGTAAATTAGACTTAACATATACAGAATATTCCATCCATCAATGAGCTGATTCAGTTTCTTCTCAGCAGTACATTTAACCTTTTCCAAATAGACCATATATTATGCCACGAAGCAGCCTTTAATAAATACAAACAAAATAGAGATACTGCCTTGGTTCTATCATATGATAATGGAAGGAAATTAGTAATCAATGACAAAATAAATTACAGAAAATACTCCAAACACCTGGAGACTAAATAATATGCTATTTTGTGAAGTATGGATAACAGAAAATGTCATTGGGGAGAAAAAATTTCTTAGAGCTCAATGAGAATGACGATACACGTATCAAAATCTCTGGGGACACTATGAAAGCGAGTACTAAGGGAAAACTTCACTGCATGGAGTGGACTCAAGAAAAGAATAAAAAGCCAACAACTAAATGACCTAATATTACGGCTCAAAGTCTTAGATAAAGAAGAAAAAACACCACCAAAAACAGTAGAAGACAGGAAATAATTAAAATCAGAGCTGAATCAATGAAATTGAAACAAAAAAAAAAAGAATTAAAACAGCTGACAAAATTAAACGTTGGTTCTTGAAAATGTAAACAAAATAGACAAACCCTTAGCCACAATAACAAAGAGGAGAGAGAAACTCAAAATACTAGAATTCATGATGAAAAGAAAATATCATAATAAACACCACTGAAATACATAACATGAGAAGCTACTTTGAAAATTTTATACTCCAACAAAACAGAAAATTCCAAAGACACCAACAAATTTCTAGAGATATATGATTCTCCCAAACTGAACCAGGAGGACATACACAAATTAAACAAATGAATATCAAGCAATGAAATAAGGAAGCCAGCAAAAGCCTACCAACCAAGAAAACCCAGGACCAGACAAATTCTCAGGCAAGTTCTACAAGACCTTCAAAGAAGGACTCATTCCAATATTTCTCAAAGTATTCTAGGGAATGGAAAAGGAGGGAAGCCTACAAAACTCATTCTATAAAGTTAATATCACACTCATACCCAAACCAGACAAAGGTACCTCAAGAAATAAAATTTTAGACTAATATCATTGATGAATTATACATGCAAAAATCCTTAACAAATCCTGGCAAACCACTGTCCAAAACCATGAAGAAGATAGTGCACCATGATCAAGTGGTGTCATCCCAGGAATGCAAGATTGTTTCAACATTCAGAAATCAATAAAATAATCCATTACATCAATAGACTTAAGGTTAAGAATAATATGGTTATTTCAATTGATGCAGAAAAAGCGTTTGACAAAATGCAACAACCCTTCATGCTGAAAACAATAGAAAAAATAGGAATAGCAGGAACATACCTCAACATTGTAAAGGCTATTTATGATAAGCCCAAAGCCAACATCATTCTTAATGAGAAATACTGAGAGCATTCCCTTTAAAAACTGAAACAAGACAGGGATGCCCTCTTTCAACACTTCTGTTCAACATCGTCCTTGAAATACTAACCAGAGCAAATAGACGACTACGGAAATTAAAGGGTTACAAATAGGAAAAGAGGAACTGAAGCTGTCACTATTGCTAATGACATGATCCTCTATTTAGAGGATCCAAAAAAATTACCAGAAAACTTATAGATCTCTAAACTAAGAAACGATAGAACTCTAACACAATCAATAACTTAGACTTAAGAGACACATATAGAATATGAAATGAGTTCAGCAAAATAGTAGGATATAAAATCAACACACGTAAATCTAAAACATTTTTTATACATAACCGATGAAAGATCTGAAAAAATAATCCAATTCCAAAAAACCAAGGACAAATGATCTCATTGATAAGCAGATGATGATACATAATGAGGATTGGTAGGGAGGAGGCAAGAATGGAGGAAGGAGGGACTTTATAAAGGGAAAAGAGGTGTGAGAGGGGAGGGGGAAAGACAAAATAACAGACTGAATCAAACATCATTACCCTATGTAAATGTGTATTTACATAAATGGTATGCATCTACTTCATGTGCAACCAGAGAAACAAGTTGTTCCCAATTTGTTTACAATAAATAAAATAAAATAAATAAAATACTTTGGAATCAATCAAATCAGAGAGGTGAAAGGTATCTCCAATGAAAGCTATAGAACATTAAAGAAAGAATTGAAGACTTTAGAAGTTGGATAGATCCATCTTCTATCCATGTACTTGGATAGGCAGAATTAATATTATCAAATGGCCATACTTCCAAGGTGTTATACATATTTAATGAAATTCCAATTGAAATTCCTATGACATTTCTCACAGAAACAGCAAGAAGCAATCATGAAATTCATCTGGAAGAGCAAAAGACCCAGAATAGCCAACGCAATCCTGGGCAAGAAGAGTGATGCAAGAGGGTATCACAATACCAGACCTTAAACTCAACTATAGAGCAATAGTAAAAAAAAAAAAAAAATGCATTGGCACCAAAAAAGACATGTAGAGTACAGGATAGAAGACATGGAGACATATCCACAATAAGTACAAGTTATCTCATATTAGACAAAGGTGCCAAAAACTTACAATGGAAAAAGACAGCCTCTTCAACAAATAGTTCTAGCAAAACTGGAATCCATATGCAGTAAATAAAACTAATCCCTATCTCTCATCCGTACAAAACTCAATTCAAAATGGATCAAACATCTAGGATTTAGGCCTGCGATGCTTCACCAAAGGGAGGAAAATGGAGGCCCAATCTCCATCATGTTAACTTAGGTAGAGTCTTCTTACAAGACCCCCACAGTGGCAAGAAATAAAAGCAAGATCATAAATGGGATAGATTCAAACTAAAAACGTTTTTTCCTCAGCACAGGAAACAATCAATAATGTGAAAAGAGAGAATACACAGTGGGAGAAAATCTTTTCCACACACACTTCAGACAGAGCACTTGTCTCCAACCTTTATAAAAAACTAAAAACTTTACACTCAAAATACAAAGAACCCAATCATAAATGTGCTAAGGAAATGGGCAGACACTTCACAGAAGACATACAGATAATCAACAAATATACGAAAAGTGCTCATCATCCCTAGTAATTAGAGAAATGCAAATTAAACCACCCTAAGATTTCATCTAAGTCCAATTACAGTGGTATTATCAAGAACACAAGCAATAATAAGTGTTGGTATGAATGTGGGAAAAAGGCACACTCATACTTTGCTGGTGGAGTTGCAAATTGGTGCAGTCACTCTGAAAAGCAATATGGAGATTCCTTAGAAAACCTGGAAGGGACCCACCATTTGACCAGCTATTCCACTCCTCAGTTTATACCCAAAGGACTTAAGTGCTCACTGAGCACTTAAAATCAGCATACTACACTGATGTAGCCACATCAATGTTCATAGCAGCTCAATTCACAATAGCTAGATTTGGAGCCAACCTAGATGCCCTTCAATTGATGAATATATAAAGAATCTGTGATACACACACACACACACACACACACACACACAACACACACATATACAACATGGATTATTTCTCAGGCATAAAGAAGGATAAATTATGGCATCTGCCTGTAAATGGATGAAATTGGAAAATATGCTAAGTGAAATAGGTCAAGCCCCCAAAACAAAGGGCTGAATGTTTTTCTGATAAGTGAATGATGAACATAATGAGGGAAGGTGGCAGGGGGCAGGGGGAAAAGAACAATGAAGGAATTTTGAGTGCTATAGAGGAAAATGGGGCATGAGGGGGTAGGGGAAGGAAAGATAGTAGAATAAACTGACAGGATTACCGTATGTATATGTATTATTTCATGAATGGTGTTAATCTACATTGTGTACAACCAAAGAAATAAAATGTTGTACCCCTTTGTGTAAAATGAATCAAAATACAGTCTGCAAAAATAAAAATATTTTAGAAAAATAATGGGAATTCAGATCTAGGATTCATTCTCACTTATTGGAGAACCCTTTTGCTGAAGATACCCTGGGGCCCTCCTGAGCACCAAGAAATGGACTCAGGATTCAAGAAGAGGAGGCATTGAGAGACTCAGGACCAACTCAATGCCACCAGGTGAGTCTCTCCTACTGGGCAAGGCTCACCATTTGGGGTAGTAGTCCCGAATGCAGGGAACTTCATGGAGTAGAGTTGCCCGCGAGACTACCTCTCTGGAGTATTGATCCTGGACAACTGAGAGCATTGTTGAGGAGGGCTGCCCAGCACAAGGCTTTGGAACAGAGCGAGGGTCCCAGGCCAGGGTGGCAGGACCAGACAGCAGGCAGCTTATTGGAGGAGGACCAACCAGTGAGATGCTTAGATGCAGGATGAGGATCCCTGGCCCAGGTGGTAGATCAGGTCCCCAGGGAATATCACACAGGAGAACCATTCAGTGATAAAATTCCTCACAGGGCCAGGCTCCCCAGCCCAGGTGGTAGTTGCAGACCCCAAGGAATGTTGCAAATTAGGGCTGCCCAGGGAGAACTCACTCCCAGGGCTAGGCTTCCTGGCCCAGGAGGAGGGTTCAGATCCCGGGAATGTCACAGAGCAGGGCTGCCAAGCCCAGGCAGTAGTTCTTGAGTGAAGGGAACTTCTTGGAGAGAGATGCCCGGCAAGCATCCCGCTGGGTTAGTCATCCTAGCAGGAGAGGCTTTCCCACAGGGCAGCAGAACCAGAGACACGCCCAGACCAGCCATGCCCCAGCCCACAGTCTAGTCTCCATTTGACTGACCATCAGTCACACATTGAGACACTTCTGCCCACTAGCAGGGAATATACCCCACCTGAAGGCCAACACCCCTAGATGGGCAGCTTCCTTGTGAAGCACTGAATTATCAAGTTCCTCCAAGACCTCAGGCTACTGAAGGCTAGTAGGTGAGTTACTGAAAAGCTACAGGGACACTATAAGTCAATAGAGGAACTCTGCAATCTCTGAGTTTCACTTCAAGAGGGGTAGATACCTGAGCAATATGAGAAAATGAGGAAATATCCCAAACCTAGATGCTACATCAATAAAATCCAATGACAGTATGGCAGAAGAAATGTCACATAGGGAGTTCAGAATGTACACAATGAAACATCAGCATCTCATTCTCACAAGGTGGGTTTACCTTCATGGGCTAGGTTAGCTACTTATAAGCATATTGAGGGTGTACAGTACTTTTATAAGTTCTTCAATGAGTGGTATTTTCCCAATTAATATGTCAATATTTATTGCCATGAATTACCTACCTTATCCATCAATTGTCCTTTCATTGACTTGCTAAAATGACTTTAAATCAGGGACCAGAGTTATCATATGTAAACTAATACTCATATAACATTCTTAAGGCTATTCCCTGGTGGAAACAATTGAATGTTATTCCACTGCTTGGTTTATACTGGAAGGACTTAAAATCAGCATACTACAGTGATGCAGCCACATCAATGTTCAATAGCAGTTCAATTTTCAATAGCTAGATTGTGGAACCAACCTAGAGGTCCTTCAAAAGATGAATGGTTACAAAAACTATGGCATATATATCAAAGGAATATTATACAGCCATAAAAAATGAAATTATGGCATTTTCAGGTGCATGGATGAATTGGAGATCATGCTAAGTGAGGGAACTCAATCCCCCCCAAAAAAGCAAAGGCCATATATTTCTCTAATAGGTGCATGAAGATACATAGTAGGGACTGAGGGGTGAAGGAAGAATGGAGGAAGGATGTGTTGTGTAGAGGGAAATGAGAGGTGTGAGGGAATGGGAGGAAGGAAAAACAGAATGAGAGAAACATGATTACCCTATGTACATTTATGATTACACAATTACTCTACTTCATGTGACTCTACTTCATGTACAACCAGAGAAATGAAAATTGTACCCTTATGTAAAATGAATAAAAAATGATTAAAAAATCAACAAATTACTTCAAAGATTAAAAAGAGACACAAATTAATAGGAAAAGAACTCAAACTGTCATTATTTGTCATTGACAGATTCTGTATTAGAATATCTAAGAGATTCCACCAGAAACTTCCAGAACTAGTAAATAAATTCAGTAAGGTAGCAGGATATAAAATTAGCACGCATATTTCAAATGCATTCCTATTCATCAGTGATGAATCCTGAAAGAGAAATGGAAAGATATCTAGTCACAAAATCCTCAAAAATGAAATATTTGGGAGTTAACAAAAGAGGTGAAAGACCTCTACAATGAACACTGTAGAACAGTTAAAGAAAGAAATGAAATAAAACATTAGAAGATGGAAAGATCTCTCATGTGCTTGGATAGGCAGAATTAACATTGTCAAAATGGACATACTACCAAAAGCATTATACAGATTTAATGCAATCCTTAATAAAATCCTGATGACATTATTCATTGAAACAGAAAAACAATCATGGAATTCCTTTGGAAAAATAGAGAACCAGAAGAGCTGAAGCAATTCTTAGTAAGGGAAGTGAAACAGAAGTCATCACAGTACCAGAACTTAAAATATACTACAGAGTCACAGTAGCAAAAATGGCATGGTGTTGGCACCACATCAGACACATAGACCAATGGTTCAGAACAGAACACACAGAGACAAGCCTGTATAAATACAATTATTTATCTTATAGAAAATGCCAAGAAGATACAATGGAGAAAAGACAGCCTCTTCAACAAATGGTGCTGAGCAAACTGGAAAACTGTACGTAGGCACTAGAACAGAGAGTCTGCATCTAATGGTAGGAAAAGTACACCCAATCCCCATGATGTTGACATAGGAACTGGCTTAATTAGCAAGACTCTCAAAGCACAAGAAGTAAAACCATGAATCAGTAAATGGTATGTAATCAAACAAATGCTTCTTCACAGCAATGGAAACAATAGCATGAAGAGAGAGAGACTAGAGAATGGATGAAAATCTTTACCACACACACTTCAGATTGACCATTAAACTCCAGAAAATATAAAGAACTCAAAAATCTAAACACCAAAAATGCCAAATAACCCAATCAATAAATGGGTTAAGAAAATAAAGACACTTCACAAAAGAAGAAATACAATTTATGAACCAACATGAAATACATGAAAATATGTTTAACATCTATAGCAATTAGAGAAATGCAAATCACTGAGATTCCATCTTACTCCAGTAAAGCACAATTATCAGGAATATGAGCAACAATAATGTTGGCAAGAAGGTGGGGGAAAAGGTACACTCATCCATTGCTTGTGGAACTGCAAATTGTTGCAACCACTCTGGACATCAGTGTAGAGATTCCTCAGAAAGCTTGGGATGGAACCACCATTTGACCCAGCTATCCCACTCCTCATTTTATACCACAGGACTTAAAATCAGCATACTACATTGATGCAGCTACATAAATGTCCCTAGCAGCTCAATGCACAATGGATAAACTATGGAATCAAAGTAGGTGTCTTCAACAGATGAATGTATAAATAAACTGTATACACACACACACACACACACACACCACACACACACACACACACAGAAGAATAGCACTCAACCTGAGTAAAAAATAAAATTATGGCATTGCCTGGTAAATGGATGGAGGTGGAGAATATCATGCCAAGTAAAATAAGTGAATTTCAACTAACAAAAGTCCAAATGTTCTCTCTGAAATGAGGATGCTAATTCCTACAAATAGGGGCTTGGAAAGAATAGAGGTAGTTTGGATTAGACAGAGCAGAGTGAAGGGAATGTAGATGTTGTAGGGGAGTGAAGAACAATTGATTGAGTCAGACATTATTACCCTGCATGCAGATAAACTACATTAATGGTGTAATTATATATCATATACCAGAATAATTATATATCAAAATGCATTCTACATGAATCAAAAAACATTACCCTATGTAAATTTATGATTATACAAATGGTATGCCTTTACACCACGTACAGAGAAACAAAATGTATTCCTTTTGTTTACAATAAAAAATGCATTCTACATTCATGTGTAACTAATTAGAACAAATTCAAAAAAGGCAGAGTACAAATAAATTACAAAGCTGTAGGAATTACAGTACTGTGATTCTGAAATAGTAGGGAATGTGCAGGTCAATGCACAAAAAAAGAGGACCTGATTTAGCCCAGACACATGCTGTGGGCTCATCTTTGACAAGGGGGTCATTGGTACACAATGCAGAAAGGATAGTCTCTTTAACATGTGGTACTCAGGACACTAGATATCCATGTGGGAAAAAATAAATCAGGATCTTACCTTGCATAACAGCAAAACACCAAATATAGAGGGAAAAACATGTAAATGTGAAATGTGAATTTATAAAAATTGCTAGAAGATAATGTGGAATCCCCATTTACCCATTCTCCTTATCCTTCTAAAGTGACCAATATGATCATTACTCTGATGCAATTACTACGCAGTGTTACCAGTATCAAAATATCATGCCGTACCTCAGAAACAGGTGAATTTATATTTCAGTCTAAAATAAGAGAACAAATCTATGAGTAAAATATAAAAATAAAACACAGAAGAAAAGTTTCATAACATTGCTTCACGAAGGGATTTCTTGACTATGACACCAACAGGACAGGGGACAGAAGAACAAAATGATGAGTGTCTGCACAGCAAACAAAGCATGAACAGAGAAAAGAATCAATTGATACAATGGGAGAAATTACTTTTAAGTCATCTGAGAAAAGCATTATGTCCAAATATATAAATCATCCCTAGAGCTCTATAACAATAAATAACCTGAGTAAAAATCAATAAAGGAGCTAGGGGTAGTGGCACATGCCTGGAATCTCAGTTGTTTGGGAGGCTGAGGTGGGAGGATCATAAGTTCAAAGTCAGTGTCAGCAACTCCTGAAGAAACTCAGAGAGACTCTATATCAAAATGAAATAATAATAATAATAATAATAACAACAACAAACAAGAAAAGGGCTGTGGATGTGACTCAATGGTTAAGCACTCCTGGGTTAAATATCTGATATAAAAAAAGTAAAGGATCCAAACAGACATTTATCCAGTGAAGACATACAAATGGCCACAGGCAATGACAGATACTCTTTATCAACTAATCATCATGGAAACAGAAATAAACTCACAATAAATAAGCAATCAATTTCATTCAATAATTTCACATTGGATTGGAAAATGCCTTCTAAATATGAACATATACAGCCATAATTAATCAATAAGAAACACTAAAAGAAATACCAATATCAATAACCACACACCTGTTAGAATGGCTATTATCAACAAAAGAGTACAAAGAACTGCTCCAGAAAATATGGAGAAAGTATAAGGTTTGCATATTATAGGTGAGAATGTAAAATGGTACTGCAATTATGAAAACCAGCATGGAATTTACTCCAAACCTTAAAAAGCAGGATAACCTTATGTCTCCAACTCCCCTCTTCTGGGTGTAGATTCAATTGAATTGAAATCAGGATCTCAGAGATATCAACACCCAATGTTCAAAACAGCATCCTAGACAAGAGCCAAGGTGTAGAAACATGTCAGGTCCTTGACAAATGGATAATTAAATTAGTGTATTATTTGTTCCTTCAAAAAGAATTGAGTCCTGCTGGGCAAGATGGTGCATGTCTATAATCTCAGTGATTCAGGAGGCTAAGGAAGGAGGATCTCAGGTTTAAAGACAGCCCCAGCAAGTTAGTAAGACCCTAAGCAATGCAGTGAGATCCTGTCTTGAAGTAAAAAAAAAAAAAGAACTAAAACCTGGCATTTTGACAATATTAAGATTGAAATTATGCAAAGCAAAGGACAAATACTGTAGTACGCCGCTGAGGTAAAGGTATTACAACAGACAAGTTTATGGATCTCAGGAGGTTGAGGCAGGAAGATCATGAGAATCAGGTCAGCCTCTGCAATTGAGTGAGGCCCTAAGGAACTCAGTGGGACCCTGATTCTAAGTAAAAACTAAAAAGTGCTATGGATGTGTCTCAGTGGTTAAGTGTCCCTGAGTCCAATCATTAGTTCCCCAAACAAAAAGACATGGAAAGAGACAGTATCAAGTTGGTTGTCAAGGAATGTGTTTAGGGTGAAGTGGGGTGCACCTCTTTTATGGATATGAAATTTCACTTACATAAGAGACATAACTTTAGATGTGTGCTGTACAATTCTGTGCTTAGTTTACAGTACTGCAAGATGCACTTACACATTAATTAAGCGTATAAAAAATCCTACTTAGTGTTCTTACTACTATGGAAGAATGGGAGGGAAGAAGGGATGGAGAGAGAGAGAGAGAGAAGAGAGAGAGAGAGAGAGAGGAGAAGGAGGTATAAGGCAGGCAAAGGAGGGCTAGCCCCATGGTGTTCCTCCTACTCAGTCAGGATCCTTGCTCCAAATAGGCCTGATTTTGCTAGAACACTCTGCTACTGCTATCATAAATTTTCATTCACTGCATCTTAGTACTTATGTTTTCTAAGTGAATTCTGAGAATGGATACATATATGAACACAGCACACACATGTAACTTGCATGTATACTGCATCTAGCCACCTCATGCACATTGAGGAGTTTGATTCCCATCTTTACAAAAGTCCATTGGCCAGGAAATTTGGGAGCTGAGAGGGAGCCAGGTACAAGGTGACTGTGTCCTATTTACAACTAAGTACACAGAGGGAAGGTGCTGAAGCCAGGGAGGCCACACTAGGTATAAATGATCACTAGATCCAAATGCAGAAAGAAGGCAGTATATTCTTCACCAAGAATAAGGACTTCTGTCTTATCCTTTGTCAATATGTTATTCCACCTCTCCAGGTGAGGATGTGAAGGGAAAAGGAAACCAGAGCCATCTACAGTCACTTTCTTTATAGTTCTAAGTCATTAACAAACCAATGGAAGAAACTGTTACTGGTTTTCAAGGTGTAATATAAACAATTGCATTGGTTGGTGTGTGTGTGTAACATTTTCACTGCTCTGGTATGGATGAACTCAATGCAGGTGTACAGGCTATAAAATATGACCTGCTTTTAAGTTTGCATTTAGAATTGACATTGCATAAATGAAGATGAATGTTAAGAGACTTGAAAATAATTTACAATGCTGGTTTTTAGGTAATGAAAAGAACACTAAAGGACAAAATGCACAAGATGTATGACTTGAACACAGAGAAAGAAATAGATTACTGTTCCATGATGTTAATGTCACAGGTTACCTGCTATTTGAACAAGAACTCTCTTTCATTTAGCCTTGGGCCTGACAAATTACATAGATGACCCTAATAAATACCCACAAAAAGTAGTCTATTTCCTTGCAAAAATGGCTGATTCTAGGATCTCATAATGTAAGTGAAAATTGAGCGTGGAAGGCTAAGAAGGAGAAAAAGGGAGAAGAGGAGGAGAAAGGAGAAAATAGAAGATGAAGAAGGAAGACCATGATAAATAAGAAAAGTCTGAGATACAGTTCTCCTCACAGGTGACTTACCAATTACCATTTTCAAAAGCAGGAAGCAAACCAGGATGTAAACTACCTCCCCCTTTTGAGGGCATACCTCTTAGTGATCAAATAGAATGACTAGTTCTATGTGTTTTAATAAATGCATATTAATTGCACATGTTAATGGGATTGAATGTAGTATTTCAAAATGCATGGTAAGCAGTGAACATTTCTGATGACCTGTCTTTCACTCTCTCCCCATCGCCTGCCCCAACACCCTTCCCAGTCCCCAGTAATCACAATTGTGCTTCCAGATTTAAAAAAAAAAAAAATCTGATACAGGGAATTGACCTTTCAGGTGATGGAAGTGTTCAGAAGTCAATGGGAGGAGAGATTCAAGATGGCAGACTAGGGGGAGGCTGCGTTCCTGGATGCTCCATAACTCCAGTTTCAAGCAGAGGATACCTGTTTCTCGGTGAGGCAGTTTTGCTGCTTATCGATTCCCTGGTGTTTACCCCATTTGTCTGCTGTGATGACCTGCAGTCTTCCAACATATCAAAGCCTTTTTTGAGTGCAGATTGCTCACTGTCAGGCTTCTATCATCCACCATTTGCCTGCCTCTTGCCTGTCCATCGCCTGATTACACCTATCTATCACCTAACGCATGAGGTTAACATCCTGATCATCCGACAACAATTAGCAAACTGATCGTCGACCGCCAGTGGAGCACCAGCTGCCTGCAGTTGCCTGGAAGTTCACTGTTACAGTACCTGCAGATTTGATTACACATGGTTGCCACCATTTTGAGACAACAGCCAGGCACCTTAGGACCCCTGGCCAGACTGACTGAGAACCGTCTCCAGAATCCCTCAGCCCGACTGATCACTCCCTGCCTCTGGGGTCCTCACATCGACCGACTGCTCCCTGCTGCCAGGACCTCCATACCAACTGGCGGTACCCTATCACTGGGAACCCAGACGGACTGATTGCACTCACCCTCCAGGACACAACGACGCCAAACACACCGGACCTCCAGGACCCCTGCCTAACCAACTGCATCCCACCTCCAGGACCTCCAGCTGACCACATCCACCCCTGAGCTGCAGCTCCCCATTTGCCCCCACATTTCAAAGCCAGAGCAGCCATCTTGGATAATTGAAGAAGCCGTAGCTCTGATCCTTAGGTGGGGAAAATTCCATTCTGAGACACCTGCTGGAGGCTTGAAGCTCATTGTCAGGTACCTCTCATGCATCAGGCTACTGAACACTGGGAGGTTTCATTATTATATGACTGTTATACTTTAGAATTTCTTTTCTCCTTATTTAAAAAAATTAAGTTTTTATTTCTTTACTTTTCTTACTCTCTTTTCCTTTTGTTTACCTGTTCCCTCAGAGTACCTTTCTCCATTTTTTGCATGCTAATATCCAATTTCTTTTGATTATACTCTCACATTTTATTTTCTAGAACTTCTGTATATTCTTTTCTTATCCCATTTACAGCCACATTTTGCATCCCTCTGCATCTTCTTTGTCCTCCACTAGAAACTGCAGACCTTATTGCTAAACCTGTTTGCTTTACTGAAGATAATTTAAACTCTTTCTGTTTATTATGACAATTTTGTTTTTGACCTCATAGGGGTATTTGCTCTACGATTGCTTAGTGTCTGAAATGGGCCCTGCAAACATTGATCTCCCCTTAAAGAAAAGGTTTTGGAAATATATAGGCCACTATAAGCCGATGGGGGAAATCTGCAATACCCCAGATCTGCACTACTAGAGGGGAAGATACATGAACAACATGAAAAAAAAACAAGAGAAGAACATGATGCAAACAAATCTAGATTCCTATATTAATAGAATCCAATGACAGTATGTTAGAAGAAATGTGAGAAAAGGACTTCAGATTACACATGATTAAGATGATTTGAGAAGCAAAGGATGAGATAAGAGAACAAATGCAGGCAATAAATGATAATACCAATAATCAAAAAGAGCATCTGCAGGAAACAAAGATCATTTCAACAAAGAGATAAAGATAATCAAAAAACAAACAAACAAACAAACAAATAAACAGAAATCCTTGAAATGAAGGAAATAATAAACCAAATAAAAAACTCAATGGAAAGCATCACCAAAACACTAGACCACTTGGAAGACAGAACCTCAGACAATAAAGACAAAATGTTCATCTTGAAAATAAAGTTGCCCAAACAGAGAAAATGGTAAGAAATCATGAAGAGAATCACCAAGAACTATGCGACATCATGAAAAGACCAAATATAAGAATTATTGGGATTGAGGAGGAGAGCATACAGAGATAATAATGAACAACATATTCAATGAAATGATATCAGAAAATTTCCCAAACCTGAAGAATGAAATGGAAAATCCACTACAAGAGGCTTACAGAACACCAAATGCACAAAATCACAACAGATCTACACCAAGGCACATTATACTGAAAATTCCTAACATTCAAAATAAAGATAGGATTTTGATGGCCATGAGGGAAAAGCATTAGATTACATATAGGAGGAGACCAATACGGATAGCAGCCAACCTCTCAACCCAGATTCTAAAAGCTAGAAGGGCCTGGAACGATGTATTGCAAGCTCTGAAAGAACATGGTTGCCAACCAAGAATCCCATACCCAGCAAAACTAACCTTCAGATTTGAATATGAAATAAAAATCCATCCATCATAAACAAAAGTTAAAAGAATTTACACATAGAAAGCCAGCACTACAGAATGTTCTCAACAAAATATTCCATGAGTAGGAAATGAAAAACAACAATGGAAGTCAGCAAAGGGAGGAACTATGTTAGAGAAAAAGCACTCAAAGGAGAAACCAAGCCAACCTAAAAACCAAAAATAAGTCAAATGACTGGGAATACAATCATTTCTCAATAATAACCCCAAACATTAATGGCCTAAACTCATCAATTAAAAGACACAGACTGGCAGAATGGATAAAAAAGAAACACTCAACAATGCTGCTCACAAGATACTCATCTCATAGAAAAGATATCCACAGACTAAAGATAAAAGGATGGGAAAAAACCTACCAGCACATGGACTCAGTAAAAAAGTGGGGGTTTCCATCCATTTATCAGATAAAATGGACTTCAAGCCAAAGTTAGTCAGAAGGGATAAAGAAGGACATTTCATACTGCTTGAGGGAACCATAAATCAGGAAGACATAACAATGGTAAATATTTATGCCCCAAACAATGGTGCATCGCTGTACATTAAACAAATCCTTCTCAATTTCAGGAATCACACAGACCACAATACAATAATTCTGGGTGACTTTAACACAATGCTGTCACCAATAGATAGATCTTCCAAAGAAAATCCAACCAAAGAAACCATAGAACTCAATAACACAATCAATAACCTGGACTTAATAGACATATATAGAATATTCCATCCATCAATGAGTGGATTCACTTTCTTCTCAGCAGCACATAGAACCTTCTGGAAAACAGACCATGTGTTATGCCACAAAGCAGCTCTTAGGAAATACAAAAAAATAGAGATAGTACCTTGTGTTCTATCAGATCATAATGTACTGAGAATAGAAATCAATGAGAAAATAAAAAACAGAAATTACTCCAACACCTGCAGACTAAATAATATGCTATTGAGTGAAACATGGATAACAAAAAACATCAGGGAGGAGATTAAAAAATTCTTAGAAGTCAATGAGAATGATGATACAACATATCAAAATCTCTGGGACACTATGAAAGCAGTATTAAGAGGAAAATTCTTTGCATGGAGTGCATTTCAGAACAGACTGAAAAGTCAACAACTAAATGACCTAATGTTACAGCTCAAAGCCCTAGAAAAAGAAGAACAGAATAATGTCAAAAGTAGTAGAAGACAGGAAATTATTAAAATCAGAGCTGAAATCAACGAAAATGAAGCAAAAGAAACAATTCAAAAAGTTGACAAAACAAATGTTGGTTTTTTGAGAAAGAAAGCAAAATAGACAAATCATTAGCCACACTAACAAAGAGAAGGAGAGAAAAAACTCAATTACTAAAATTCGTGATGAAAAAGGAAATATCATGACAGACACCACTGAGATACAGAACATAATGAGAAGCTATTCCAATAAAATAGAAACTACTGAAGACATTGACAAATTTCTAGAGACATATGCACCTCCCAAACTGAACCAGGAGAACATACACAATTTAAACAGGTCAATAGGAAGCAATGAAACAGAAGAAAGCCATTACAAATCTACCATCCAAGAAAAGCCCAGGACCAGATGGATTCTCAGCCAAGTTCTAAAAGACCTTCCAAGAAGAACTCATTCCAATACTTCTCAACGTATTCCAGGAAATACAAAAGGAGGGTACCCTACCAAATTCATTCTATAAAGCTAATATCACCCTCATACCCAAACCAGAAAAGCACATCAAGGAAAGAAATTTTAGACCAACATCATTGATGAATATAGATGCAAAGATCCTTAACAAAATATTGGCAAACTGTATCCAAAAACATATTAAGAAAATTGTGCACCATGATCAAGTGGGGTTCATCCCTGGAATTCAAGGATGGTTTAACATTTCATAAATCAATAAATGTAATCGATCATTTCAATAGACTTAAGCATAAATAATCATATGGCTATTTCAATTGATGCAGAAAAAAGCGTTCGACAAATACAACACCCCTTCATGCTCAAAACACTAGAGAAAATAGGGATAGTAGGAACATATCTGAACATTGGTAAAGGCTATTTATGCCAAGCCCATGGCCAACGTCATTCTTAATGGAGGAAAAACTGAAAACCATTCCCTTTAAAAACGGGAAAGGACAGGTATGTCCTCACCATTTCTATTCAACATTGTCCTTGAAACTTAGCCACAGCAATTAGGCAGACAAGGAAATTACAAGGATACGAATAGGAAAAGAGTGAATTAAGCTGTCACTATCTGCGGATGCCATGCTCCTATATTTAGAGGATCCAAAAACCTCCTCCAGAAAACTTCTAGACCTCATCAATGCATTCAGCAAAAGAGCAGGCTATAAATCACACTGCATAAATCTAAAGCATTTTTATATGCAAGCACCAAAATGGCTGAAAGGGAAGTGAGGAAAACAACTCCATTTGCAATAGCCTCAAAAAAAAAAAAAAAATACTTCGGTATCAATCTAACCAAAGAGGTAAAAGGTCTCTACAATGAAAATACAAAATATGAAGAAGAACCTGAGGAAGACCTTGGAAGATGGAAAGATCTCCCATGTTCTTGGATAGGCAGAATTAATATTGTCAAAATGGCCAGACTACCAAAAGTGCTATACAGATCAATGCAATTTCAATTAAAATCCCAATGATGTCCCTTACAGAATAGAGCAAGCAATTATGAATTCATTTGGAAGAATAAGAACCCCAGAATAGCTAAAGCAATCCTTAGCAGGAAGGAATGAACAAGGGCTATCCCAACACAGAACTTCAACTATACTACAAAGAAACAGTAACAAAAATGGCATGGTATTGGCACCAAAATAGACAGTTAGATCAATGTTACCAAATAGAGGACATGGACACAAATCCAAATACATACAAATTTCTAATACTAGACAAGGTCCAAAATATGCAATGGAGAAAAGATAGCCTCTTCAACAAATGGTGCTGGGAAAAATTGGAAATCCATATGCAACAGAATGAAATTAAACCCCTATCTCTCAACCCTGCACAAAAATCAACTCAAAATGGATCATGGACCTTGAAATCAGACCAAGAGACCCTTCATCTTATAGAAGAAAAAGTAGGTCCAAAACTTCAACTTGTTGGCTTAGGATCAGACTTTCTTAACAGGACTCTTATAGCACAAGAAATAAAAGCAAGAATCAACAACTGGGATAGATTCAAATTAATAGCTTTCTCTCAGCAAATGAAACTATCAGCAATGCGAAGAGAGAGCCTACAGAGTGAGAGAATATCTTTGCCACTCATACTTCAGATAAAGCACTAATTTCCAGAATATATAAAGAACTCAAAAAACTCTACTCCAAGAATACAAATAACTCAATCAACAAATGGGCTAAGGAAATGAACAGACACTTACAGAAGATGTACAAGCAATCAACAATCATATGGAAAAATGTCATCATTTTTAATAATAAGAGAAATGCAAATTACAACTACACTAAGATTCCATCTCACACCAATTAGAATGGCGATTATCAATCATACAAGCAACAATAGGTGTTGGAGACGATGTGGGGGAAAGCCCCCACATCCTTTGCCACACTCCTTACAGTCATATGGTCTCTCATCCCTATGAACATTCTGGTGTTGACTCTTATTATTGTAAACCCTCTGATGATGAGGTAAAGTGTGAAATTGAATAAATGTTTTCCCACAGTCTGTTCTTTTGTAGGGTTTTTCTCCAGAATGAATCTTATTGTGTTTAGAAAGTGATGACCTTTGATTAAAAGCTTCACCACAATCTTCACATCTATAGGTTTTATCACTACTGTGATAAAAGGTTGAGCATTCTCTTAAATGCTTTAACAGGTTTCTTAAATTTGAATGGCATTCTTCCCATATGAATTTTTCTTGCACTGAATAGTGCTTGGGATTGTATTTAAAGCTCTTCCACATTGTTTATATTTGCAATTCTTAACTTGAATATGGATGCTTGGAATGATTAAATTTTGAGCACTGATGAAACGCTCCTTTGCATTTGTTACATTTGTAGAACTTCTTTGTAAAACCAAAAAACACTGGTATTTTCTAGGATTTGAAAAAAATGATTAAATATTTATGAGTTTTACTGCATTCTTACATTTTTCTCCAGTAAAAATACACTGAAAATTATTTATCATAGAGACTTGGCTAAAGGTCTTGAAAGTTTTTATTAAAAATGTAGAATCCTCTCCAAATATCTATGGCTGGTTTTTGATTAAGTAACAATCAGTAAGTACAGATCTTCCTACATCAATTAAAAAGTTATGTTTTGACACAAGGAAGAACTGTTTGTTGAATGCAGAGCAGACTTGTTGTTAAGTACAACAAACCTGATCTTACTTAGTAATTTACTGTTTTTTTTCTTCTCCATACAAATGTTTGAAAGAAATATTTAACCAAATGCTACATCTCAAATTTTTTCTGTTATTAAGCTTAGCATATAATAAATTCCATTTTACATTTTTAAGCTTCCTTCAGAGGAAAGTTATAATATCAAAATTTAGTAGAAATGCATTTTCAAGGCACCCAAAACCCTCCTCAATACTGACTGGCATAAATGAGAAGTTTTTCTGAGATTGTATATATCTTGATATCTATTTATGTGAAAATTACTATTGTATAGTCAATCTCATGCTTATTATATTTATCATGACAAACTTTCTGATCTTTACTCTTCCCACACTCCCCCACTTTTTCCTTATGTGTAAATTTTTAATGCCTTGGTTTCCATACCTTCCCTTTATCACCTTTTGGAATGAACATTTTACTGCTGGCTCTGATGGAAATTCTGGGTTTGATGAGAATACTTAACTGAAAGAAATCAAAGGAACAAATTATTTCACTTGCTACACTCTTGTACATATACTTTGCACAAAAAAAATGAAGTTCTTACCCAAGGTGAGGATGTCAGGAGGGGAGCAGCAAACAAATCCAAGATCCTCATTACTCCGTGGATACACAAGAATAAAACCTAATCAATAAATAGGCAAAGGAGCTTAACAGACCCTTTGCAAAAGAAGAAATAGGGAAGATCAACCAAATATATTAAAAATGTGTTCAACATGTTTAGCATTTGGAATAATACAATTAAAACTATACTAAGAATTCACCTCATTCCAGTGAGAATGGCAATAATCAAACATATGTGTAACAACACATGTTGGTCAAAATTGGATAAAAGAGGATTCCCATATATTGTAGATACTTCAAAGTAGTACAAAACCACTAGAAAGAAGTATGGTGATTCCTCAAAACTAGGAATCAGCTTGGGAAGCTGAGACAGGAGGCTTGTGAGTTCAAAGCCAGTGTCAGCTACTTGTGAGGCCCTAAGCAACTCAGTGAGATCCTGTCCCTAAACAAAACATAAAAAGGGCTGAGAATGTGACTCAGTGATTAAGCATCCTGGATTCAATTCCCAATACAAAAAAAAAAATATTTGTAGACACTAATCTCCAATGAATGTAACAGAAATAAACAAGCAGAATGGTAAACAGAACTAAAGACTTAAAAACTATTATAAACCAACTAGACTTGCGGACTCAGGCTTCTCAATAGCTCATGAAATATTGTGGATGACCAACTTGCAACCAGAACTATGTTAATAAATGATGATACTTAAATACTTTCTAAACATAGTAAAGCCAATTAGAAAACAATAGAGAAGTGACTTTCAAACCCCAAAAATATGTGACCATGGTGTACTCTTAAACATGGTCTCATTCAAGAAATGAAAGAGAACATTATAAGTTTTCAATATTATCCAAATGATCTATAGACACCAGGTAATCGCTATCAAATTTTCAGTATTAATTTTTTTCCAAAAAAAGGCTATTTTAAAAATCCTGTGGAATTCCAAGTGCTTATAAATAATTCAAAAATATTCAAAATAGAAACAAACTTCAGTAATGCTTCTGATTTTAACATAATAAAAGCTACAGTATTCAATGGATTAATATTGACAAACTTACCACTCAATTAGGATTAGAGATTATTAAACTGAACTCCACTAGAGTTCACATTGAACCTATTTCACCGATCTTCAAATTGCTCAAAAACATCTTCAGTTTTACTAAAACATGGGTAGGCATCATGGCTCTTGGAATACTTATGGTACTGGGATTTGAACTAATGATCCAATGCCTTATGCACGTAATACGCCAACAATAGGGAGAATGTCAGACCATCAAAATGACACTTATGGTGCTTGAAACTGGCACATCTCCCCAGGTGTGGCTAAATATGCTGTATTGGTAGCCAATGATGGGTAAGCAAACAAAGACATATATCAACCTAAGACAGGTCCTCAGCCCAAGAGGGGTGAGATACCAATGACGGGTAAGAATATGTTCTGCTGTTATGCAACCTAAGACAGGCACAATCCCAGGGATCAGGAGTCACAGATAGGCTCATGGGGGCCCATACCAACCTAAGACAGGGTTCTGAAGCCTGGAGGTCAGAATTCCGATGATGGGTAAGGATGGTGCCCGCCACTTGAGCTATCATGATGACCTGATCCTAAGCTCATTAATAAAACAGAAAGCGGGAGATGTTGGAGGCTGCTGCCCTGTAGGGCCTCACCCTAGATGGCACCAAGAAGCCCAACCACAAAGAAAAACAACTTTAAGGAAGTGCTTTCTATTGGCTGACTGATCTCCTCCACGTCCGTGCTTAGCTCGTGATCAGTACATGTCCTCATTACCCACCATTAAGTCTCCATGAGCCAAATGCCTGACCCATTAGGTAATTGGTTGTTACATCCCATAAAGCTGCATACCTTTCACGGTGGAGAAGAGCAGCAGCTGTGTGAGAGAGAAGGAGTGAGAGAGCTGCGTGGGGAGAAGAAGAAGAAGAAGATGCGGCGGGGAGGAAGAAGAACCAAACACTTGGCTCAGAGGCTCTCCCATAAAATAAAGACCTTAAAACTTCATCTGAGAGCCGAGTCTTCATTGTACTCACTGGATGAGACAGAGGTGGACTAAAATGAAAACATACAAAGCTATGGTTACAAAGTCAATAAGTATAATAAACAACCATGAGAAATTTTGTTCTCCAAAGCAAGTCACTAATAAAGACAAATTCAAAAGATGGAAGATTGTATAAAACATGGTAGTTTATACAGATTATTTAGAAAAATTCTGAGGTGATACTTAATGATAAAAAGAAATCTATTATTATAGGGAAAAATTTGGCAGATAATTTTGGTATAAAGTGACAATGCACATAAAAGGACACCATCATTGCTGTGATGTGAGTGGCCAAAATGAAGGAAAATAAAAAGATAAGACATAATTTCAACCTTCTTCTGATGAAAGTTTTAATTGAAGTTCCATCTGTGTATGTGTTCCATGCTATAGAAGTCCTAAAAGGGTAGTTCAAGTACACTTTACTATTCTAGAGAGTGAGTCTCTCTTTTTTTTTTTTTTTTTTTTTCCTGTTTTGCTTTAGTATAATGGGCATCTTTCTAATATAAACTATGAGCAAACAATTCTAACTTAATGGGAGATCCTAAAAGATTCAAGATTAATGTCATCCATTATGAGTATGTAAAACTGAGGGAAAGATGAGCGAATTGGGTTTGAAAAATTTTGCCCCATGGGAAATGTAGGTGCCAAGTCCAAAGTCATTCATGGGAAAGACGAAGAAAGGTGGACTCTCAGAGCATGGGTTTCCAGAATCTGTTCCTTGCTCACTATGTCAATTTTTTCTCCCAGTCTCCTCAGATTGATTCTCTAGGTAAATATGGTGCCCATCATGCTTCTCATAGTAAAGGAAGTGATGGGTTGAACCCACTGGCAGTGATGAAAACCTTTCCAAATCACACTTGGGCCAGGCTTCTCAGGAAAGATGGACAAAGAGAAAGAAGTTGCTGGCACCACGTGAAGGCTTGGCACAGGATGCTGGAAAGATCAGAGAACCTAGAGGCCCAGGTGGAAGGGCAGGCTGTGATACCAATGAAATCCTATGGGCATGAGAGTCTGCAATGCCAACACAAGGAACAACAGTTCCAAACCTATCATACATGAGCTGGAGGAGCCATATGGGAAATGACAAAGACTTGCCCTAACCTGTCTCTATGTGGGACTGACGCAGCCCCTTTAAGCACCCGGTGGGCAGTTTGGGAGAGTGGTGGTCAGGGTAGCCCAGTTTTCCACAGGGCAGCATGGCACACAGAACCCATCTTGTTTTGCAGGTAAACTGGTTCATCTCTATCTCTCAAAGACTTTGGACATGCACAGAGCTGCAGGACATCTTGCTGACTGAGAAATTTGGAAATCTCCCTCTAGTGAGGTTGGGAAGGGGTGGCAAGGTGGGAGTAGGGACTCTTTTGAGAGAGCAGGTGAGGAATGGAAAGATTGGGAGTTTCAGAGTCTTCAGAAATGATGCCTGGTCTGATAGGAACATTGATTCAAAGCTCTGACTTCAAGCTAATTTGACCAATGACGTAGTTTTATCTTGACCTCTCTAGGCAGGAAATAAAGAAAACAGGCCTTCCCAAGATGCAGGGGGGTGAAAAGTGGCCAAGAAAAGCCAGATTTAGGCTCCATGAATGCAATGGAGAGTGAGTCTCTACTAACTATTCTCTTTCGAAACTTTATGTTACTAAAGCAATGAATGGAGTCCTCTATTAATGTGCATTTTATTAATTCTTGAAATTGATGCAGCATCCAGATTAAATGCACACAAAAAAGTATATTTTACTTCTTTTGCAATCTTTAATGACTCAACAATAGCATGAATGCAAAGTTATGATACTAACACATTCATGTGTTAAAAAGAAATATGTTACTCTCTACAGGTCATAAATCCATCACATGAATAAAACTGAAGTGCAATAGTTGAAAGGAAACTCCCAATATAAAAGTCTACAAGTTAACTATTCTGGAAAGGAAATATAGTAGTTTAAGACATGTTAATACAAAAATAAAATTAGGGAAGGACAACTTTGCAAGTTCAAAATACATAGTATTTTGGAAGGAATATGCAGCCCCAGACCTGGAACACACCTGAAAACCAGTTACATCTGCTTTCTTCCTTTGTGCTTTTTTCTCAGGAGCAATTACTTACAATTCAAATGTAACTCTTGAAAATCTTCCTCTACATGTATCAGAACACATGGACCTTCATAGCACTCCTTTTGTAGCCTCAAGACTAGTATTAGCTTGAAGTCATGGAACTGAGGTCTTTACCCAATTTTATTGATACAGTTTGAATGAGAAAATACTCAATGTAATGTTAGTAAAAAATCTTCAAATTCAGTGGGTTTTTGTTTATGTTGTTTTGTACTAGGTATAGAACCCAGGGAAGATTTACTGATTTAACACTGAGCTACAACAATAACACTCCTTATTTCTTTGTATTTTATTCTGAGACACTCTCACTAATTTGCCAAGGTTAAACTCAAACTTTTACTTCTCCTTCATTAGCCTCCTGAGTAACTGGGATTACAGGTGTGCATGACCATATCTGCCCAACTGAATGTTTATGTCTGTAAGAGAAAACAAATGTTTAGGGCGTTTGTAATATATTCCTGGGGGGAAGCACAAGTATCTATTTTTTCAGAAATTATGTATGTCACTTGTTGCTATCCACATAATAATAATTTACTTAGTAAATGATAAATCTTATATGAGCAATTATAGGATTTGTCAAGTACTATGATATGTTATAGTCAGCTACTTGGCTGCTGTTACAAAAGAATCTGATAAAAAAAAAAACTAGAGAAAGAAAAGCTTATTTGAGTGCTCAATGGTTTAAGTGGTCTTAGTCCATAGAAGGCTGGCCCACTCCTCAGGGTTTGAGGAGAGGTTGAACATCATGCTGGAAGAGTGTGGCAGAGGAAAACAGCTCACATGGTGATCAGGAAGCAAAGAGAGAATCTTCACTCTCTAGATACAAAACATACACTTCAGACCCAGGCCCCAGCTCCATTCTCCTCCGACCACACCCTACCACTTCAGTTACCACAGATAATTTCAATCAAGGCATTAAATCACTGAATAAGACTCTCACAACCCAAACACTTCTCCTTAGAAACTTCTTGAATTGTCTCATAGATGAGCTTTGGGGGGGACACTTCACATACAATCTATAATAATGATTTAGTATTAAACTAAAATATCCAGAGAACAGGATATATGATTTGACAGTCACAATTCTTTTTTTTTTTTTTTTGTGGTCCTGGGGATTGAACCCAGGGCCTTGTACTTGTGAGGCAAGCACTCTACCAACTGATCTATATCCTCAGCCCAGAGACAGTCACAAATCTTTAGGAAGGAAGATATGATATGCTAAAGCCATAATTCACCAATTTATCTGCCACAAAATCTTGAGGAATTGTACTGATTTTTATGCACCCACAATGAAAGAGTTTTTTTCTATTTATTTTTTTCTGATAGATTTTACAAAGAATTTTTATTTGAAATCACCCCCCAAAATGGAAAAAGATATAATAAACTTAGTATCAGCTTCAGAAAATGGTGAACAAGAATTTTAATTAATTAAAGAAAGGTCTGAAATCCAACTCTATCCTGTTTCTTTGGATACATTTTCTTATGTTCAAAGTCCTACTAATAAAATGCATTTTACAATTAATTAAAAATGAAACATAAAATAGGTGAACAAATATTTCACAGTTGAAAACCAAGAAAATAACAGTACTAATTGTTAGACTCATGTTCAAGGTAAATATGCTGTAAACTGTGGTAATTCTCCAATAACTAGTTTTACTTATTGAAGGACACTGTGCATTCTGGAACACACTAAGTGGTATGAGTTTTCCCTGGACTTTGTTCTAATTTTCCTTTCTTCACAAATCAGTGGGAAAAATAAATTCTGTTTTCCTTTCTACACCAGTACTCAATTTACAGGCCACCAAAGAAACTCCATGAAATAAAGATTGTGAGTGAAAATTTTCATGTCTTCATGTCCTAAAAGTTTACCTACGATAAATGAAATGGATAAGAGAAAATCCTTCTAAATCCATAGACAGCTAGCTTCTCTCCTGATAATCTTAACTGCATTCCTCTGTCTGTCATCTAGGAAGAGATGAACAGACACCAACAATGCTCTACAAAATCCAAGAGAATTCACCCCTATGGACATCAAGTTTAATGCCCTGGCAGCTGTGATATTTATTACTTGGAAAAAAGATGATAGTGGATGAGGACACTATTGTGGCCTTTTAGTATTAGTTAATGTTTCATCTATGTGACCAAAATACCTGATAAAAATAACTTCGAGGAATAAATATTTATTTTGAATCACAACTTTCAAAGGGTTCTGTCCATGTTACACTTTCTCCAAGGCACAAAAATCATGAGAGAAAGACAAGGAGAAAATCTGCTGAGTTCATGACATCCAGGAAACAGAAAGAGAGGTAGAAAAATACTGGGAAGAAGATAAACACATGCAGAGCACATGCCAGTGACCCATTTCCTCCAACTGCCTGCCAGTAGTATAAGCAGTTATTACAAGACTAATCCACTGAAGATGCAGAGCCTTTATAATTCTATAGTAGCCTAAAAGCCCCATTTCTGAGTCTTGCCACACTGGTGACTAAGCTACCAACAAATATTATTTGGGGTATAGTCCATTTTCAATATTAACAGTTTCCAAATACATTCTGATAAGATGACTGTGCCTACTGAAGATTGAGGGAAGAGAAGTAAAACATTTTTTGATAGTAGAGTCAGACAATTATTATCGCTCAACTCTCTGTGAAATTGTAATCATGTGAATATAAATATGTTTTAAAATGTCATTCATTACTTGGAGAATAATGGTAATATGCTGTGTCTGATTCAGTGTTACATGAGAAAAATGGTTGATTATCCTGTGAACTGGAGAGGGGAAACAGACAATTGGAAATGTGGTGAGGGAACTGAAAATGTGAGAATTTATCACACACATGAGCAGCAAGAGTGAGGATAGAGTATCTTAGATTTGTGATCCTTCTTATATTGTGAAAGACTCACATAAGGGGTGACACCTGGGGAGGAAGAAAGAACTGAGGTCCTTACACAGGAAACACATATGTCTATCTGGGGTCTTTCTCATGATTTTTTTAGTCACTCTACAAAAACTCTGGAGATATAGAAATGCCCAGTTATGGATGGCATTATGAGGAAACTGCAGTTTAGGATCACAATTTATTAATAGTTCATACTGAAAAATTTGCCTGACCAAGATTTGCTATTTCTGACAGTAAGGAGTCACCTGTACATCATCTGGACAACTATACTTATGTTTTACATTTACCACATTAACATGATTCAATTTGGACACATTGTCTATTAAAATTGCAGAAGATTCTGTGTTCTTATTTTTGCTGGAAGAAAATACCAAAATATCATAGCTTAAAATAATAGAAACTTATTCCTTTACAGATATTTATGTTTTCAGAGCCATGAACTAATGTCAAGGGGTTCAAAGATCCACACTTCCTTCAGTGTCTTGAGACAGAATCATTCTACTATCTGGTGACTACTTACACTTCTCGTTTTATGTTCAAAAAATGCTTCTCTTCTCTTTGTACTGATGTAGCCATGAAAACTTGAAGACAGATAATCTACCCTTACCTAGAACATGCTACAGAGGTATACCTTATTAGCCATCAATTCTTCTCATTGGCAGAATGAAATGCACCAAAATATTCTATGAGAATTCTCTAACAGGCTGCTGCCACTGTTGCTTTTGTTATGAGGTGCAACATACGAACAGACTGATCACCACTGTGAAGTCCAAATTTGAGAGTCTTTATTAAGCTGGTCGGCTGACTGTCTTACAGAATGCCCCAACAAATGGCTATTGGGAGAACAGCTCTGACCACAGGATTATAGGTGTTCTTATACCAAAAATTACATTAATCATGTATCTGTTGCTATGATTTGAAATTACACATTAACATCATGAGATCATTGACAGAAAGGGAAACTAAAAAATAGGTACAAACTAAAAATGATTACTAATAAATGCATGATTACATTTTCAGGGTACATTGATTAGGAGCAATAGAGATGAAAAGAAAGCAATTTTTCATTACATAGGAATTGTCATTTTATATTGCTAAACATGTCACACCAAGGAACTGATGATGGAAACAGAGGCCAAGTGTTCCCATGGGAGAAGCTAAGCAATTTTGATGGGTACAGAGGTGGAGTGTTCCCATGGGAGAAGTAATTCCTACATAACATGGAGTCTCAGAGCAAAATGGAATCTGTCTGTCCTATAACATTCTCATGGAGCCATATCTGTCACTCCATCACACTTTTACCACCAGACCAGGTTCTATCTGCCACCACTCTTGACGCACCCAGTCCCCTAAACCAGGGTCCTTACAGGAAGATTCCCACAAACCCAGACTCAGCCCTTGAACCATGGGAGAGAAAAGCATAGGGAAAGAGGCATCATTGAGACAGGAACCTGAAGGAGAAGAAGTTGAAGCCAAAGGCAAGGTACAAAAAGCAAAAGTAAAAAATGGTGGAAGAAGCGGAGAACAGAATTAAAGAGGAAGAACCTGCTAGGATGGGGAATTGGATGAAAGGGATACACAAGAAGAGGAGGAGGATGAAGAAAAGGCTCATGATGAAGAGTACTGTGGATAGGACAAAGGGGATCCCATGTTAGAGGACTGACAGCTTGACATGCATATCAGTGGAATTTTACGTGGAGGCCCCTAAGGTCCAGGAATTAATGGCAGAATCAGTCAAATAGAGCCACACTTCTCTCATCTCCCTGCTCTTTGAAGTCCACCAGATGCCACTCCTCTCTCTCCTTAGCCTCTCATTTCTTCCTCTGCAGACCTTCCTCATTCAACCTAAATCTGCTGGTGTTTCAGTTTCTGACCTATTCCTTCTGAGCCCCCAGCTGGTAGCCAGTCACCCATTTCCACTTTCTTGTTTCTCCAACCCATCCCCCCAGTCCTGCTCCCAGGTGGCCTCCATTCCTGGCCTTTTGAATGGCCCAGCCTCATACCCTGTGCAATCCCTCTCCTGCCTCATTCTTTAGTGGAAAACACCAGACAAGTGTTGGGTCAGGGTTGGGACCTAGACAAACAACTTCTCCATTTTTATTGTTAATTGATTAAAGAAATGGTAGCACTACTTTCTAAACAACACTTTAACAAGCCTGGCATGGTGGTGCTTCCCTGTAACTCCCGTGAACTCTCAGGCTGAGGCAGGAATACTGAGTTCAAAACTAACCTCAGGAACTTAGCACAGCTCTAAGCAACTCATTGGGACCTTGCCTCTAAATGAAATATGAAGAAGGTCTGGGGATGTGGCTTACTATTTAAGTTTCTCTGGGTTCATTCCCCATTACAAAAAAAAAAAAAAAAAAAACTCACAGAACTATTTAGAGAATAAAATCAGCAGCTGCCACAATATATACTGTATATTATAGCCATCAGTGTATATGAAGTCCAACACTGAAAAAAAAGTGTGCCACGTGTCTGGGTGAGGGTTACAATGCTGAAGCAATTGGTACAGTCCTCATGTGATTAGTTCCATGGAAATAAAACCAGGACTTATAGAAACACACAGGCCATTTAGACAATGATAAATAATAGAACTTATAAGGTTGGGAAGTAGAGAAGTGACAACCTTTCCAAACAAAGCTGCCAGGACAAGGAGCTATGTCTGTCTGTCTGTTTGTCTCTCTCTCTCTCTCTCTCTCTCTCTCTCTCTCACACACACACACACACACACACACACACAAATTGCTATTGTAATCGTCAAAAACACCACTTAAAAATCGTTTTCACTGGTAGTGAATACCTAAACATAAATACAAAATATAAAATATGCAAAAGTTGGTATGAGAAAGGGTCTCAGTGAATGTGTTTTACTTGCCTGTAATAAAAACTACTTAGGAAAACAGGACAGAAGGATCACAAATCAGGTCAAGCCTGAGCACATTAGGAAGACCCTTATCTAAACAAAGTTTTAAAAGGTCTAAGAAAATAGTAGAAGGTGTTCCAAGTTTTCAATCCCCAAAACCATGGTGGAGTGGGGAGGAAGGAAGACAGAAAAAAGATACTTAATCCCTGTGAAAGTTATACAAAAAAAATATTTTATTCAAAAATAGGTAAATATTAAAAGTTATATTCATCAAATGGTACCATTAAAGGTACAAAATGTAATGACAGGTGGAGAGAAAAGAATTACCTATACATCAGCAAAACACTTTTATTAAAAAGAAGGAAATGTATAGGAAACCCAAATAAAAGAAGGCAAAAGACTGGAATAGACATTTTGTAAAGAACATACATAACATTTAAATAATCATAAATAACTGAGTCTTTTTGTTTTTGCTCATCTTTGCTGTATTTTTTTATTGTAAACAAATGGGATACATGTTGTTTCTCTGTTTGTACATGGATTCAAGGCATACCACTTCTGTAATCATAAATTTACATAGGGTAAAGTTGTTGGATTCATTCTGTTATTTTTTCCTTTCCCCACCCCACCACCACTCTTTTCCCTCTATACAGTCCTTCCTCCCTCCATTCTTGCCACCCTCCTTAACCTTAACCATAAACCTAACCCTAACGCTAATGTGAACCCTCCCACACCCCATTATGTGTCCTCATCTGCTTATCAGCGAGATCATTCGTTCTTAAGTTTTTTAAGATTGGCTTATCTCACAGCACAATATTCTCCAATTTCATCCATTTGCCTGTAAATTCCATAATTTTTATTTTTTTTATGGTGGAGTAATTTCCATTGTATATATGCCACAAATTTTTTTATCCATTCATCAATTAAAGGACATCTAGGTTGGTTCCACAATCTGGCTATGGTGAATTGAACAGCAATGAACATTGATGTGGCTGTATCTCTGTAGTATGCTGATTTTAAGTCCTTTGGATATACGCCAAGGAGTGGGATAGCTGGGTCAAATGGTGGTTCTGAAGCTCCTGCTTGGCAAAGTTCAAACATAAATCTCCACGTCAGATCCTGTGTTCCCTTGCTTTCTTGTGGGTCTTCTACATGTCCTTGAGTATGCACTACTCATTATCAGCTACTGCCATCACCAATGTGACCTCAGATGGGATTGCATCTATTACCGAACCTTGTAAAATTGTACAAATGAGTTACTTCCTCAGACATTTATTTTCTGTATTAGGTGCATTCAGGGATGTATTTCTTATAGGACTCATGGCCCTCTCAAGTTTGTACATGGTGGATCTCTTGTGCAGGCATAAGAGGCATTTCTAGCACCTCCACAGCACCAATCTTTCTCCAAAAGCATCCCCTCTTCAAAGGCCACCTCACCCATCCTGCTGCTCATGAGCTTCTTTGTGCTCATGTACTGTTTGGACAGCATCTTCTCCTCCTCAAGAACTATGTGGAACAATGACCCTGTTTGCCACTATATCCATTTAATTGTTTCAAATGGCTATACCACAATCAGTCCTTTGCTACTGATCTGTACTAACAAACACATATTAACTTCTTCAAATATTATTTGGTGAACATACCACATACTTAACTATTGATTAGATAAGTTCTCATTGTGCCAATACACTGGCCTCTGAATAGTACATCATGGCATAGAATGTATGCTGTCTGCATTAAGTGAATATGGAGATATCCATGTTTGTTTAAATCTGCTACTTTGGGACATGAATAACAATAATTCATAAAATGTCAAACATTTACATTTCTGACATAACACAAAGGCCCAACATGTCTCCTTGGTGTCAGCAACAAGTTCCTATGAGGTGGATTTCACCTTCATGTCCTGGGTTAGCCATTATAAACATGTGGACAGAGTACAGTACTTTTTAATGAGTGCTTCAATGAGGTGTAGCTTTCCTTAAATAAATGCATCAATATTTAATGCCATGAATTATCACCTGATCCATCAATTGGCCTTTTAAAGATCTCCTAAAAAAACCTGAATGTAAGATGATAAATTTCTGTTATGTGCACCTTACAATAGCAAAAAGTGACCAATGACCTTCTTTATGTTAGTAAAATATGCCTGATACCGAAGGACAAACACCACATATTCTCATTCATTTGTAGAAAACACTAAGTAAAACTAATAGAAGAGATTGGAATGGTGGTCACCAGAGAATGGGAAAAGCAGGGAGAAGACAGGTGAAAAGAGTGTGGTGAGGGGCACCAGGAACAGTATGGAGGAATCACTTTAGGGACTTAATTTTCACAGTAGGATGACTATAGATTAAAATGACCTAAAGTGTGTTTCAAAATGAAATTTCCAATACATTAAAAAATTAATAGTTGAAGAGATAAAAACACTTATTACTATGATGTGATTGCTGCAACTTCTATAAATGTACTCAGTTACCATAAGATGTACCAAAAAATGCATGTATAAAAACATCTCTTTAAAAAGAGTTTCCAGTGACCTTATAAACAACTGTGAAAAAGTCCTGTAAAATAAAAATAATTTCACATGTCATGATTCCCAAGATGCAAAAAAAAAAAAATTGATGAATGCATAAAGAAACTGTGTATATATATAATATATATATGTACACACACACTGTATACATATATATACACAGTGTATACATATATATACACAGTTTCTTTATGCATTTATGTGTATATGTATGTATATTTCTTTATGCATATATGTGTATATAGACACATATATACATATATATGTATACACACACAACAATGGAATATTACTCAGCCATAAAGAATAAAATTATGGCATTTACACACAAATGGATGAAACTGGAAAAAATCATGCTAAGTAAGATAAGTTAATCTCAACAACCAAAGGATGAATGATCTCGCTGATAAATGGATGATAACATAATGGAGGGTGTGAGAGGGCAAAAATGGAGGAAGGAGGGACTGTATAGAGGGAAAAAAGGAGTGGGAGATGTGAGGGGAAGGGAAAAATAGCAGAATGTATCAAGCACTACTACCCTATGTAAATTCTTGATGACACAAATGGTATGTCTTTATTTCATGTACAGAGAAACAACATGTATCTCATTTGTTTACAATAAAAACAAATTTTAAAAATAAATAAAATAAAAAAACATAATTCTTAGAATTTTCTAATAGTTTTATGTCACTTTAGTGAATTGGGTCCAAAACTTTTTTTTTTTTTTTTTTTTTTTTTTGGTTTGTTTGTTTGTTAGTTTTTGGTTTGGCCAGGAAGACAACCCAGAAGTGAGTTACCACTGAGCCACATCCCCAGGCCCTTTTTTTAAATTTTGAAACAGTGTCTCAATAAATTTCATGGAACCTTGCTAAGTTATTCTACACTGGCCTCAAACTTGTGATCCTTCTGCTTCAACCTCCCTAGTACCTGGGATTACACGTGTGTGACACCTTGCAATTTATCCAAAGGAGGAGGCATTCTTGTTATGGATTCAGTTCAGGAGAACTCAGTGCTGTTCAATCTTTCAAGAGTACATTGCCTGAGATAGCAATAGTTTCTTCATATTCTACATAAGGTGTCTCATATGAGGTCAAAATGTCAGATTCAAATTATATAGGAACATGTGAAAAATGACTGGCCTTGATAATTCATGCTATGAAAATCATGGATTTGTAGTATTGTTTAATCAGAAAAAGGAAAGAATATTAGTGGTAATTTTCTAAATAGATGTCAGTATTTTATGTCACTGAATATTTTAAATGATGTACTGTGGGAAATGATGCAATGTCACATATCTTTTATTCTACTACCTCATCATTTCTCTTTCTTGGTAATTTTGCCCTTAAAATTATGACCTAAGAAACAACTGAAAATTGGGTACTGATTCAGGTAACTTGTAGAAAGGTTGTACATGTATACATTCTAAATAATAAAATAATCAAAATGTACAATAGCAGTGCCTTAATTAATGGTCATATCCAACTATTTAAAATGATGGAATATAATAAAGAGAATTTAAAAAGATGGCAGATTAGAGGGAGGGTGCATTTCTTGTCACTTCATAACTCAGGTTTCAGGCAGAGGAATCTGTTTCTTAGTGACGCAGTTTTTGCTGTTTATCGATCTCATGCTGTTTGCCCCACTTTTCTGCTGTGAGCACCTGCAGTCTGCCAGCATATCTACCACTTTTTGAGTGCAGTTTGCTCACTGACTGATGCCTGTAATCTGCCATTTGCCTGCCTCTTGCCTGTCCCTTGCTACCTTTCACCTACCTATCACCACTGCCCAAGGCTCACCTGCCCATCATCTGAGAGCAGCTGGTAGGCCAACTACAGACCACTGGTGAAGCGCCATCTGCCTGCTGTTGCCTGGAAGTCCACTGTCACATTATCTGCAGGTTTGGTTGTGTATGGCTATTGCCATTTTGAGACAATAGCCAGGACCTGTAGGACCCCTGTTCAGACTGACCGAGCCCCATCTCCAGGACCTCTCAGCATGACCTACAATAAAGAAAGAAATAAATAAAGAAAACAATAAACCAAATAAAAAACTCTATGGAAATTATCACCAACAGACTAGACCACTTGGAAGACAGAACCTCAGACAGTGAAGAAAATATATTTAATCTTGAAATTAAAGTTTCCCAAACAGAGAAGATGGTAAGAAATCATAAACAGACCCTCCAAGAACTATGGGACATCATGAAAAGACCAAATTTCAGAATTATCGGGATTGAGGAAGGCACAGAATTATAAACCAAAGGAATGAACAACCTATTCTATGAAATAATATCAGAAATTTTCTCAAATCTGAAGAATGAAATGAAAAATCAAATACAAGAGTAATACAGCACACAAAATGCAAAAATCACAACAGATCCACAACAAGCCACATTATAATAATAATGCCAAATATACAAAATAAAGGCAGAATCTTAAAGGCTGTCAGAGAAAAGCATCAGATTACAAATAGGGGGAAACCAATACAGATATCAGCAGATTTCTCAGACCAGACTCTAAAAGCTAGAAGTCCCTGGAACAACATATTTCAAGCACTGAAGGAACATGGTTGCCAACCAAGAATCCTATACCCAGCAAAACTAATCTTCATATTTGAAGATGAAACAAAATCCTTCAATGATAATAAAAAAGTTAGAAGAATTTACTAAAAGAAAGCCTGTACCACAGAATATTCTCTAGAGGAAATGAAAAACAACAATGTAGGTCAGCAAAGAGAGGAAGTGCCTGAAAGGTAAAACCAATCAAAAGAGAAATCAAGTCAAATTAAAAACCAAAAATGATCCCAAATGACTGGGAACACAAATCATATCTCAGTAATAACCATTAATGAACATTAATGGCCTAAACGCATCAATCAAAAGACAGACTGGCAGATTGGACTAAAAAGAAAGATTCAGTAAAAAGTGGGGGTTTCAATCCTTATTTCAAATAAAGTGGACTTCAAGCCAAAGTAGACAGAAGGTATAAAGAAGGACACTTCATACTGCTTAAGGGAACCATAAATTAGGAAGACATAACAATCATAAATACTTATGCCCCAAACAATGTTGCATCCATGTACATCAAACAAATCCTTCTCAATTCCAGGAATCAAATAGATCACAACACAATAATTCTGGATGACTTTATCACACCACTGTCACCACTGCATAGATCTTTCAATAAAACTAAACTAAGAAACCATAGAACTGTAATACAATCAGTAAATTAGACTTAACATATACAGAATATTCCATCCATCAATGAGCTGATTCAGTTTCTTCTCAGCAGTACATTTAACCTTTTCCAAAATAGACCATATATTATGCCACGAAGCAGCCTTTAATAAATACAAACAAAATAGAGATACTGCCTTGTGTTCTATCATATGATAATGGAAGGAAATTAGTAATCAATGACAAAATAAATTACAGAAAATACTCCAACACCTGGAGACTAAATAATATGCTATTTTGTGAAGTATGGATAACAGAAAATGTCATTGGGGAGAAAAAATTTCTTAGAGCTCAATGAGAATGACGATACAACGTATCAAAATCTCTGGGACACTATGAAAGCAGTACTAAGGGAAAACTTCACTGCATGGAGTGGACTCAAGAAAAGAATAAAAAGCCAACAACTAAATGACCTAATATTACGGCTCAAAGTCTTAGATAAAGAAGAAAAGAACACCACCAAAAACAGTAGAAGACAGGAAATAATTAAAATCAGAGCTGAATCAATGAAATTGAAACAAAAAAAAAAGAATTAAAACAGCTGACAAAATTAAACGTTGGTTCTTTGAAAATGTAAACAAAATAGACAAACCCTTAGCCACAATAACAAAGAGGAGAGAGAAAACTCAAAATACTAGAATTCATGATGAAAAAGAAAATATCATAATAAACACCACTGAAATACATAACATGAGAAGCTACTTTGAAAATTTATACTCCAACAAAACAGAAAATTCCAAAGACACCAACAAATTTCTAGAGATATATGATTCTCCCAACTGAACCAGGAGGACATACACAAATTAAACAAATGAATATCAAGCAATGAAATAAGGAAGCCAGCAAAAGCCTACCAACCAAGAAAACCCAGGACCAGACAAATTCTCAGGCAAGTTCTACAAGACCTTCAAAGAAGGACTCATTCCAATATTTCTCAAAGTATTCTAGGGAATGGAAAAGGAGGGAAGCCTACAAAACTCATTCTATAAAGTTAATATCACACTCATACCCAAACCAGACAAAGGTACCTCAAGAAATAAAATTTTAGACTAATATCATTGATGAATATACATGCAAAAATCCTTAACAAAATCCTGGCAAACCACGTCCAAAACCATGAAGAAGATAGTGCACCATGATCAAGTGGTGTTCATCCCAGGAATGCAAGATTGTTTCAACATTCAGAAATCAATAAAAATAATCCATTACATCAATAGACTTAAGGTTAAGAATAATATGGTTATTTCAATTGATGCAGAAAAAGCGTTTGACAAAATGCAACAACCCTTCATGCTGAAAACAATAGAAAAAATAGGAATAGCAGGAACATACCTCAACATTGTAAAGGCTATTTATGATAAGCCCAAAGCCAACATCATTCTTAATGGAGAAATACTGAGAGCATTCCCTTTAAAAACTGAAACAAGACAGGGATGCCCTCTTTCAACACTTCTGTTCAACATCGTCCTTGAAATACTAACCAGAGCAAATAGACAGACTACGGAAATTAAAGGGTTACAAATAGGAAAAGAGGAACTGAAGCTGTCACTATTTGCTAATGACATGATCCTCTATTTAGAGGATCCAAAAAAATTTACCAGAAAACTTATAGATCTCTAAACTAAGAAACGATAGAACTCTAACACAATCAATAACTTAGACTTAAGAGACACATATAGAATATGAAATGAGTTCAGCAAAATAGTAGGATATAAAATCAACACACGTAAATCTAAAACATTTTTATACATAACCGATGAAAGATCTGAAAAAATAATCCAATTCCAAAAAACCAAAGGACAAATGATCTCATTGATAAGCAGATGATGATACATAATGAGGATTGGTAGGGAGGCAAGAATGGAGGAAGGAGGGACTTTATAAAGGGAAAAGAGGTGTGAGAGGGGAGGGGGAAAGACAAAATAACAGAATGAATCAAACATCATTACCCTATGTAAATGTGTATTTACATAAATGGTATGCATCTACTTCATGTGCAACCAGAGAAACAAGTTGTTCCCAATTTGTTTACAATAAATAAAATAAAATAAAATAAAATACTTTGGAATCAATCAAATCAGAGAGGTGAAAGGTATCTCCAATGAAAGCTATAGAACATTAAAGAAAGAAATTGAAGACTTTAGAAGTTGGATAGATCCATCTTCTATCCATGTACTTGGATAGGCAGAATTAATATTATCAAAATGGCCATACTTCCAAAGGTGTTATACATATTTAATGAAATTCCAATTGAAATTCCTATGACATTTCTCACAGAAACAGCAGAAGCAATCATGAAATTCATCTGGAAGAGCAAAAGACCCAGAATAGCCAACGCAATCCTGGGCAAGAAGAGTGATGCAAGAGGTATCACAATACCAGACCTTAAACTCAACTATAGAGCAATAGTAAAAAAAAAAAAAAAATGGCATTGGCACCAAAAAAGACAGGTAGAGTACAGGATAGAAGACATGGAGACATATCCACATAAGTACAGTTATCTCATATTAGACAAAGGTGCCAAAAACTTACAATGGAAAAAGACAGCCTCTTCAACAAATAGTTCTAGCAAAACTGGAAATCCATATGCAGTAAAATAAAACTAAATCCCTATCTCTCATCCAGTACAAAACTCAATTCAAAATGGATCAAACATCTAGGATTTAGGCCTGCGATGCTTCACCAAAGGGAGGAAAATGTAGGCCCAAATCTCCATCATGTTAACTTAGGTAGAGTCTTCTTTAACAAGACCCCCACAGTGCAAGAAATAAAAGCAAGAATCAATAAATGGGATAGATTCAAACTAAAAAGTTTTTTCCTCAGCACAGGAAACAATCAATAATGTGAAAAGAGAGAATACACAGTGGGAGAAAATCTTTTCCACACACACTTCAGACAGAGCACTTGTCTCCAACCTTTATAAAAAACTTAAAAACTTTACACTCAAAATACAAAGAACCCAATCAATAAATGTGCTAAGGAAATGGGCAGACACTTCACAGAAGACATACAGATAATCAACAAATATACGAAAAAGTGCTCATCATCCCTAGTAATTAGAGAAATGCAAATTAAAACCACCCTAAGATTTCATCTAAGTCCAATTACAGTGGTATTATCAAGAACACAAGCAATAATAAGTGTTGGTATGAATGTGGGAAAAAAGGCACACTCATACTTTGCTGGTGGAGTTGCAAATTGGTGCAGTCACTCTGAAAAGCAATATGGAGATTCCTTAGAAAACCTGGAAGGGACCCACCATTTGACCCAGCTATTCCACTCCTCAGTTTATACCCAAAGGACTTAAGTGCTCACTGAGCACTTAAAATCAGCATACTACACTGATGTAGCCACATCAATGTTCATAGCAGCTCAATTCACAATAGCTAGATTTGGAGCCAACCTAGATGCCCTTCAATTGATGAATATATAAAGAATCTGTGATACACACACACACACACACACACACACACACACACACACATATACAACATGGATTATTTCTCAGGCATAAAGAAGGATAAAATTATGGCATCTGCCTGTAAATGGATGAAATTGGAAAATATGCTAAGTGAAATAGGTCAAGCCCCCAAAACAAAGGGCTGAATGTTTTTCTGATAAGTGAATGATGAACATAATGAGGGAAGGTGGCAGGGGGCAGGGGGAAAAGAACAATGAAGGAATTTTGAGTGCTATAGAGGAAAATGGGGCATGAGGGGGTAGGGGAAGGAAAGATAGTAGAATAAACTGACAGGATTACCGTATGTATATGTATTATTTCATGAATGGTGTTAATCTACATTGTGTACAACCAAAGAAATAAAATGTTGTACCCCATTTGTGTAAAATGAATCAAAATACAGTCTGCAAAAATAAGAAATATTTTTAGAAAAATAATGGGAATTCAGATCTAGGATTCATTCTCACTTATTGGAGAACCCTTTTGCTGAAGATACCCTGGGAGCCCTCCTGAGCACCAAGAAATGGACTCAGGATTCAAGAAGAGGAGGCATTGAGAGACTCAGGACCAACTCAATGCCACCAGGTGAGTCTCTCCTACTGGGCAAGGCTCACCATTTGGGGTAGTAGTCCCAGAATGCAGGGAACTTCATGGAGTAGAGTTGCCCAGCGAGACTACCTCTCTGGAGTATTGATCCTGGACAACTGAGAGCATTGTTGAGGAGGGCTGCCCAGCACAAGGCTTTGGAACAGAGCGAGGGTCCCAGGCCAGGGTGGCAGGACCAGACAGCAGGCAGCTTATTGGAGGAGGACCAACCAGTGAGATGCTTAGATGCAGGATGAGGATCCCTGGCCCAGGTGGTAGATCAGGTCCCCAGGGAATATCACACAGGAGAACCATTCAGTGATAAAATTCCTCACAGGGCCAGGCTCCCCAGCCCAGGTGGTAGTTGCAGACCCCAAGGAATGTTGCAAATTAGGGCTGCCCAGGGAGAGACTCACTCCCAGGGCTAGGCTTCCTGGCCCAGGAGGAGGGTTCAGACCCCTGGGAATGTCACAGAGCAGGGCTGCCAAGCCCAGGCAGTAGTTCTTGAGTGAAGGGAACTTCTTGGAGGAGAGATGCCCGGCAAGACATCCCCGCTGGGTTAGTCATCCTCAGCAGGAGAGGCTTTCCCACAGGGGCAGCAGAACCAGAGACACACGCCCAGACCAGCCATGCCCCAGCCCACAGTCTAGTCTCCATTTGACTGACCATCAGTCAACACATTGAGACACTTCTGCCCACTAGCAGGGAATATACCCCACCTGAAGGCCAACACCCCTAGATGGGCAGCTTCCTTGTGAAGCACTGAATTATCAAGTTCCTCCAAGACCTCAGGCTACTGAAGGCTAGTAGGTGAGTTACTGAAAAGCTACAGGGACACTATAAGTCAATAGAGGAAATCTGCAATATCTCTGAGTTTCACTTCAAGAGGGGTAGATACCTGAGCAATATGAGAAAATGAGGGAAAATATCCCAAACCTAGATGCTACATCAATAAAATCCAATGACAGTATGGCAGAAGAAATGTCACATAGGGAGTTCAGAATGTACACAATGAAACATCAGCATCTCATTCTCACAAGGTGGGTTTACCTTCATGGGCTAGGTTAGCTACTTATAAGCATATTGAGGGTGTACAGTACTTTTTATAAGTTCTTCAATGAGTGGTATTTTCCCAATTAATATGTCAATATTTATTGCCATGAATTGCCTACCTTATCCATCAATTGTCCTTTCATTGACTTGCTAAAATGACTTTAAATCAGGGACCAGAGTTATCATATGTAAACTAATACTCATATAAACATTCTTAAGGCTATTCCATGGTGGAAACAATTGAATGTTATTCCACTGCTTGGTTTATACTGGAAGGACTTAAAATCAGCATACTACAGTGATGCAGCCACATCAATGTTCAATAGCAGTTCAATTTTCAATAGCTAGATTGTGGAACCAACCTAGAGGTCCTTCAAAAGATGAATGGTTACAAAAACTATGGCATATATATATTCAAAGGAATATTATACAGCCATAAAAAATGAAATTATGGCATTTTCAGGTGCATGGATGAAATTGGAGGAGATCATGCTAAGTGAGGGAACTCAATCCCCCCCAAAAAAGCAAAGGCCATATATTTTCTCTAATAGGTGCATGAAGATACATAGTAGGGACTGAGGGGTGAAGAAAGAATGGAGGAAGGATGTGTTGTGTAGAGGGAAATGAGAGGTGTAGAGGGAATGGGAGGAAGGAAAAACAGAATGAGAGAAACATGATTACCCTATGTACATTTATGATTACACAAATGACTCTACTTCATGTGACTCTACTTCATGTACAACCAGAGAAATGAAAATTGTACCCCATTTATGTAAAATGAATAAAAAAATGATTAAAAAATCAACAAATTACTTCAAAGATTAAAAAAGAGACACAAATTAATAGGAAAAGAACTCAAACTGTCATTATTTGTCATTGACATGATTCTGTATTTAGAATATCTAAGAGATTCCACCAGAAAACTTCCAGAACTAGTAAATAAATTCAGTAAGGTAGCAGGATATAAAATTAGCACGCATATTTCAAATGCATTCCTATTCATCAGTGATGAATCCACTGAAAGAGAAACTGGGAAAGATATTCTAGTCACAAAATCCTCAAAAAATGAAATATTTGGGAGTTAACAAAAGAGGTGAAAGACCTCTACAATGAACACTGTAGAACAGTAAAGAAAGAAATTGAAATAAAACATTAGAAGATGGAAAGATCTCTCATGTGCTTGGATAGGCAGAATTAACATTGTCAAAATGGACATACTACCAAAAGCATTATACAGATTTAATGCAATCCTTAATAAAATCCTGATGACATTATTCATTGAAACAGAAAAACAATCATGGAATTCCTTTGGAAAAATAAGAGAACCAGAAGAGCTGAAGCAATTCTTAGTAAGGGAAGTGAAACAGAAGTCATCACAGTACCAGAACTTAAAATATACTACAGAGTCACAGTAGCAAAAATGGCATGGTGTTGGCACCACATCAGACACATAGACCAATGGTTCAGAACAGAACACACAGAGACAAGCCTGTATAAATACAATTATTTTATCTTATAGAAAATGCCAAGAAGATACAATGGAGAAAAGACAGCCTCTTCAACAAATGGTGCTGAGCAAACTGGAAAACTGTACGTAGGCACTAGAACAGAGAGTCTGCATCTAATGGTAGGAAAAGTACACCCAATCCCCATGATGTTGACATAGGAACTGGCTTAATTAGCAAGACTCTCAAAGCACAAGAAGTAAAACCATGAATCAGTAAATGGTATGTAATCAAACAAATGCTTCTTCACAGCAATGGAAACAATAGCATGAAGAGAGAGACTAGAGAATGGATGAAAATCTTTACCACACACACTTCAGGTTGACCATTAAACTCCAGAAAATATAAAGAACTCAAAAATCTAAACACCAAAAATGCCAAATAACCCAATCAATAAATGGGTTAAGAAAATAAAGACACTTCACAAAAGAAGAAATACAATTTATGAACCAACATGAAATACATGAAAATATGTTTAACATCTATAGCAATTAGAGAAATGCAAATCACTGAGATTCCATCTTACTCCAGTAAAGCACAATTATCAGGAATATGAGCAACAATAAGTGTTGGCAAGAAGGTGGGGGAAAAGGTACACTCATCCATTGCTTGTGGAACTGCAAATTGTTGCAACCACTCTGGACATCAGTGTAGAGATTCCTCAGAAAGCTTGGGATGGAACCACCATTTGACCCAGCTATCCCACTCCTCATTTTATACCACAGGACTTAAAATCAGCATACTACATTGATGCAGCTACATAAATGTCCCTAGCAGCTCAATGCACAATGGATAAACTATGGAATCAAAGTAGGTGTCTTCAACAGATGAATGTATAAATAAACTGTATACACACACACACACACACACACACACACTCACACACACACACACACACAGAAGAATAGCACTCAACCTGAGTAAAAAATAAAATTATGGCATTGCCTGGTAAATGGATGGAGGTGGAGAATATCATGCCAAGTAAAATAAGTGAATTTCAACTAACAAAAGTCCAAATGTTCTCTCTGAAATGAGGATGCTAATTCCTACAAATAGGGGCATGGAAAGAATAGAGGTAGTTTGGATTAGACAGAGCAGAGTGAAGGGAATGTAGATGTTGTAGGGGAGTGAAGAACAATTGATTGAGTCAGACATTATTACCCTGCATGCAGATATAACTACATTAATGGTGTAATTATATATCATATACCAGAATAATTATATATCAAAATGCATTCTACATGAATCAAAAAACATTACCCTATGTAAATTTATGATTATACAAATGGTATGCCTTTACACCACGTACAGAGAAACAAAATGTATTCCTTTTGTTTACAATAAAAAAATGCATTCTACATTCATGTGTAACTAATTAGAACAAATTCAAAAAAGGCAGAGTACAAATAAATTACAAAGCTGTAGGAATTACAGTACTGTGATTCTGAAATAGTAGGGAATGTGCAGGTCAATGCACAAAAAAAGAGGACCTGATTTAGCCCAGACACATGCTGTGGGCTCATCTTTGACAAGGGGGTCATTGGTACACAATGCAGAAAGGATAGTCTCTTTAACATGTGGTACTCAGGACACTAGATATCCATGTGGGAAAAAATAAATCAGGATCTTACCTTGCATAACAGCAAAACACCAAATATAGAGGGAAAAACATGTAAATGTGAAATGTGAATTTATAAAAATTGCTAGAAGATAATGTGGAATCCCCATTTACCCATTTCTCCTTATCCTTCTAAAGTGACCAATATGATCATTACTCTGATGCAATTACTACGCAGTGTTACCAGTATCAAAATATCATGCCGTACCTCAGAAACAGGTGAATTTATATTTCAGTCTAAAATAAGAGAACAAATCTATGAGTAAAATATAAAAATAAAACACAGAAGAAAAGTTTCATAACATTGCTTCACGAAGGGATTTCTTGACTATGACACCAACAGGACAGGGGACAGAAGAACAAAATGATGAGTGTCTGCACAGCAAACAAAGCATGAACAGAGAAAAGAATCAATTGATACAATGGGAGAAATTACTTTTAAGTCATCTGAGAAAAGCATTATGTCCAAATATATAAATCATCCCTAGAGCTCTATAACAATAAATAACCTGAGTAAAAATCAATAAAGGAGCTAGGGGTAGTGGCACATGCCTGGAATCTCAGTTGTTTGGGAGGCTGAGGTGGGAGGATCATAAGTTCAAAGTCAGTGTCAGCAACTCCTGAAGAAACTCAGAGAGACTCTATATCAAAATGAAATAATAATAATAATAATAATAACAACAACAGAAACAAGAAAAGGGCTGTGGATGTGACTCAATGGTTAAGCACTCCTGGGTTAAATATCTGATATAAAAAAAGTAAAGGATCCAAACAGACATTTATCCAGTGAAGACATACAAATGGCCACAGGCAATGACAGATACTCTTTATCAACTAATCATCATGGAAACAGAAATAAACTCACAATAAATAAGCAATCAATTTCATTCAATAATTTCACATTGGATTGGAAAATGCCTTCTAAATATGAACATATACAGCCATAATTAATCAATAAGAAACACTAAAAGAAATACCAATATCAATAACCACACACCTGTTAGAATGGCTATTATCAACAAAAGAGTACAAAGAACTGCTCCAGAAAATATGGAGAAAGTATAAGGTTTGCATATTATAGGTGAGAATGTAAAATGGTACTGCAATTATGAAAACCAGCATGGAATTTACTCCAAACCTTAAAAAGCAGGATAACCTTATGTCTCCAACTCCCCTCTTCTGGGTGTAGATTCAATTGAATTGAAATCAGGATCTCAGAGATATCAACACCCCAATGTTCAAAACAGCATCCTAGACAAGAGCCAAGGTGTAGAAACATGTCAGGTCCTTGACAAATGGATAATTAAATTAGTGTATTATTTGTTCCTTCAAAAAGAATTGAGTCCTGCTGGGCAAGATGGTGCATGTCTATAATCTCAGTGATTCAGGAGGCTAAGGAAGGAGGATCTCAGGTTTAAAGACAGCCCCAGCAAGTTAGTAAGACCCTAAGCAATGCAGTGAGATCCTGTCTTGAAGTAAAAAAAAAAAAGAACTAAAACCTGGCATTTTGACAATATTAAGATTGAAATTATGCAAAGCAAAGGACAAATACTGTAGTACGCCGCTGAGGTAAAGGTATTACAACAGACAAGTTTATGGATCTCAGGAGGTTGAGGCAGGAAGATCATGAGAATCAGGTCAGCCTCTGCAATTGAGTGAGGCCCTAAGGAACTCAGTGGGACCCTGATTCTAAGTAAAAACTAAAAAGTGCTATGGATGTGTCTCAGTGGTTAAGTGTCCCTGAGTCCAATCATTAGTTCCCCAAAACAAAAAGACATGGAAAGAGACAGTATCAAGTTGGTTGTCAAGGAATGTGTTTAGGGTGAAGTGGGGTGCACCTCTTTTATGGATATGAAATTTCACTTACATAAGAGACATAACTTTAGATGTGTGCTGTACAATTCTGTGCTTAGTTTACAGTACTGCAAGATGCACTTACACATTAATTAAGCGTATAAAAAATCCTACTTAGTGTTCTTACTACTATGGAAGAATGGGAGGGAAGAAGGGATGGAGAGAGAGAGAGAGAAAGAGAGAGAGAGAGAGAGAGGAGAAGGAGGTATAAGGCAGGCAAAGGAGGGCTAGCCCCATGGTGTTCCTCCTACTCAGTCAGGATCCTTGCTCCAAATAGGCCTGATTTTGCTAGAACACTCTGCTACTGCTATCATAAATTTTCATTCACTGCATCTTAGTACTTATGTTTTCTAAGTGAATTCTGAGAATGGATACATATATGAACACAGCACACACATGTAACTTGCATGTATACTGCATCTAGCCACCTCATGCACATTGAGGAGTTTGATTCCCATCTTTACAAAAGTCCATTGGCCAGGAAATTTGGGAGCTGAGAGGGAGCCAGGTACAAGGTGACTGTGTCCTATTTACAACTAAGTACACAGAGGGAAGGTGCTGAAGCCAGGGAGGCCACACTAGGTATAAATGATCACTAGATCCAAATGCAGAAAGAAGGCAGTATATTCTTCACCAAGAATAAGGACTTCTGTCTTATCCTTTGTCAATATGTTATTCCACCTCTCCAGGTGAGGATGTGAAGGGAAAAGGAAACCAGAGCCATCTACAGTCACTTTCTTTATAGTTCTAAGTCATTAACAAACCAATGGAAGAAACTGTTACTGGTTTTCAAGGTGTAATATAAACAATTGCATTGGTTGGTTGTGTGTAACATTTTCACTGCTCTGGTATGGATGAACTCAATGCAGGTGTACAGGCTATAAAATATGACCTGCTTTTAAGTTTGCATTTAGAATTGACATTGCATAAATGAAGATGAATGTTAAGAGACTTGAAAATAATTTACAATGCTGGTTTTTAGGTAATGAAAAGAACACTAAAGGACAAAATGCACAAGATGTATGACTTGAACACAGAGAAAGAAATAGATTACTGTTCCATGATGTTAATGTCACAGGTTACCTGCTATTTGAACAAGAACTCTCTTTTCATTTAGCCTTGGGCCTGACAAATTACATAGATGACCCTAATAAATACCCACAAAAAGTAGTCTATTTCCTTGCAAAAATGGCTGATTCTAGGATCTCATAATGTAAGTGAAAATTGAGCGTGGAAGGCTAAGAAGGAGAAAAAGGGAGAAGAGGAGGAGAAAGGAGAAAATAGAAGATGAAGAAGGAAGACCATGATAAATAAGAAAAGTCTGAGATACAGTTCTCCTCACAGGTGACTTACCAATTACCATTTTCAAAAGCAGGAAGCAAACCAGGATGTAAACTACCTCCCCCCTTTTGAGGGCATACCTCTTAGTGATCAAATAGAATGACTAGTTCTATGTGTTTTTAATAAATGCATATTAATTGCACATGTTAATGGGATTGAATGTAGTATTTCAAAATGCATGGTAAGCAGTGAACATTTCTGATGACCTGTCTTTCACTCTCTCCCCATCGCCTGCCCCAACACCCTTCCCAGTCCCCAGTAATCACAATTGTGCTTCCAGATTTAAAAAAAAAAAAATCTGATACAGGGAATTGACCTTTCAGGTGATGGAAGTGTTCAGAAGTCAATGGGAGGAGAGATTCAAGATGGCAGACTAGGGGGAGGCTGCGTTCCTGGATGCTCCATAACTCCAGTTTCAAGCAGAGGATACCTGTTTCTCGGTGAGGCAGTTTTTGCTGCTTATCGATTCCCTGGTGTTTACCCCATTTGTCTGCTGTGATGACCTGCAGTCTTCCAACATATCAAAGCCTTTTTTGAGTGCAGATTGCTCACTGTCAGGCTTCTATCATCCACCATTTGCCTGCCTCTTGCCTGTCCATCGCCTGATTACACCTATCTATCACCTAACGCATGAGGTTAACATCCTGATCATCCGACAACAATTAGCAAACTGATCGTCGACCGCCAGTGGAGCACCAGCTGCCTGCAGTTGCCTGGGAAGTTCACTGTTACAGTACCTGCAGATTTGATTACACATGGTTGCCACCATTTTGAGACAACAGCCAGGCACCTTAGGACCCCTGGCCAGACTGACTGAGAACCGTCTCCAGAATCCCTCAGCCCGACTGATCACTCCCTGCCTCTGGGGTCCTCACATCGACCGACTGCTCCCTGCTGCCAGGACCTCCATACCAACTGGCGGTACCCTATCACTGGGAACCCAGACGGACTGATTGCACTCACCCTCCAGGACACAACGACGCCAAACACACCGGACCTCCAGGACCCCTGCCTAACCAACTGCATCCCACCTCCAGGACCTCCAGCTGACCACATCCACCCCTGAGCTGCAGCTCCCCATTTGCCCCCACATTTCAAAGCCAGAGCAGCCATCTTGGATAATTGAAGAAGCCGTAGCTCTGATCCTTAGGTGGGGAAAATTCCATTCTGAGACACCTGCTGGAGGCTTGAAGCTCATTGTCAGGTACCTCTCATGCATCAGGCTACTGAACACTGGGAGGTTTCATTATTATATGACTGTTATACTTTAGAATTTCTTTTTCTCCTTATTTAAAAAAATTAAGTTTTTATTTCTTTACTTTTCTTACTCTCTTTTCCTTTTGTTTACCTGTTCCCTCAGAGTACCTTTCTCCATTTTTTGCATGCTAATATCCAATTTCTTTTGATTATACTCTCACATTTTATTTTCTAGAACTTCTGTATATTCTTTTCTTATCCCATTTACAGCCACATTTTGCATCCCTCTGCATCTTCTTTGTCCTCCACTAGAAACTGCAGACCTTATTGCTAAACCTGTTTGCTTTACTGAAGATAATATTTAAACTCTTTCTGTTTATTATGACAATTTTGTTTTTGACCTCATAGGGGTTATTTGCTCTACGATTGCTTAGTGTCTGAAATGGGCCCTGCAAACATTGATCTCCCCTTAAAGAAAAGGTTTTGGAAATATATAAGGCCACTATAAGCCGATGGGGGAAATCTGCAATACCCCAGATCTGCACTACTAGAGGGGAAGATACATGAACAACATGAAAAAACAAGAGAAGAACATGATGCAAACAAATCTAGATTCCTATATTAATAGAATCCAATGACAGTATGTTAGAAGAAATGTGAGAAAAGGACTTCAGATTACACATGATTAAGATGATTTGAGAAGCAAAGGATGAGATAAGAGAACAAATGCAGGCAATAAATGATAATACCAATAATCAAAAAGAGCATCTGCAGGAAACAAAGATCATTTCAACAAAGAGATAAAGATAATCAAAAAACAAACAAACAAACAAACAAATAAACAGAAATCCTTGAAATGAAGGAAATAATAAACCAAATAAAAAACTCAATGGAAAGCATCACCAAAACACTAGACCACTTGGAAGACAGAACCTCAGACAATAAAGACAAAATGTTTCATCTTGAAAATAAAGTTGCCCAAACAGAGAAAATGGTAAGAAATCATGAAGAGAATCACCAAGAACTATGCGACATCATGAAAAGACCAAATATAAGAATTATTGGGATTGAGGAGGCACAGAGATACATACCAAAGGAATGAACAACATATTCAATGAAATGATATCAGAAAATTTCCCAAACCTGAAGAATGAAATGGAAAATCAAATACAAGAGGCTTACAGAACACCAAATGCACAAAATCACAACAGATCTACACCAAGGCACATTATAATGAAAATGCCTAACATTCAAAATAAAGATAGGATTTTGAAGGCCATGAGAGAAAAGCATCACATTACATATAGTGGGAGACCAATACGGATAGCAGCCAACCTCTCAACCCAGATTCTAAAAGCTAGAAGGGCCTGGAACGATGTATTGCAAGCTCTGAAAGAACATGGTTGCCAACCAAGAATCCCATACCCAGCAAAACTAACCTTCAGATTTGAATATGAAATAAAAATCCATCCATCATAAACAAAAGTTAAAAGAATTTACACATAGAAAGCCAGCACTACAGAATGTTCTCAACAAAATATTCCATGAGTAGGAAATGAAAAACAACAATGGAAGTCAGCAAAGGGAGGAACTATGTTAGAGAAAAAGCACTCAAAGGAGAAACCAAGCCAACCTAAAAACCAAAAATAAGTCAAATGACTGGGAATACAAGTCATTTCTCAATAATAACCCCAAACATTAATGGCCTAAACTCATCAATTAAAAGACACAGACTGGCAGAATGGATAAAAAAGAAACACTCAACAATATGCTGCTCACAAGATACTCATCTCATAGAAAAAGATATCCACAGACTAAAGATAAAAGGATGGGAAAAAACCTACCAGCACATGGACTCAGTAAAAAAGTGGGGGTTTCCATCCATTTATCAGATAAAATGGACTTCAAGCCAAAGTTAGTCAGAAGGGATAAAGAAGGACATTTCATACTGCTTGAGGGAACCATAAATCAGGAAGACATAACAATGGTAAATATTTATGCCCCAAACAATGGTGCATCGCTGTACATTAAACAAATCCTTCTCAATTTCAGGAATCACACAGACCACAATACAATAATTCTGGGTGACTTTAACACAATGCTGTCACCAATAGATAGATCTTCCAAAGAAAATCCAACCAAAGAAACCATAGAACTCAATAACACAATCAATAACCTGGACTTAATAGACATATATAGAATATTCCATCCATCAATGAGTGGATTCACTTTCTTCTCAGCAGCACATAGAACCTTCTGGAAAACAGACCATGTGTTATGCCACAAAGCAGCTCTTAGGAAATACAAAAAAATAGAGATAGTACCTTGTGTTCTATCAGATCATAATGTACTGAGAATAGAAATCAATGAGAAAATAAAAAACAGAAATTACTCCAACACCTGCAGACTAAATAATATGCTATTGAGTGAAACATGGATAACAAAAAACATCAGGGAGGAGATTAAAAAATTCTTAGAAGTCAATGAGAATGATGATACAACATATCAAAATCTCTGGGACACTATGAAAGCAGTATTAAGAGGAAAATTCTTTGCATGGAGTGCATTTCAGAACAGACTGAAAAGTCAACAACTAAATGACCTAATGTTACAGCTCAAAGCCCTAGAAAAAGAAGAACAGAATAATGTCAAAAGTAGTAGAAGACAGGAAATTATTAAAATCAGAGCTGAAATCAACGAAAATGAAGCAAAAGAAACAATTCAAAAAGTTGACAAAACAAAATGTTGGTTTTTTGAGAAAGAAAGCAAAATAGACAAATCATTAGCCACACTAACAAAGAGAAGGAGAGAAAAAACTCAAATTACTAAAATTCGTGATGAAAAAGGAAATATCATGACAGACACCACTGAGATACAGAACATAATGAGAAGCTATTCCAATAAAATAGAAACTACTGAAGACATTGACAAATTTCTAGAGACATATGCACCTCCCAAACTGAACCAGGAGAACATACACAATTTAAACAGGTCAATAGGAAGCAATGAAACAGAAGAAGCCATTACAAATCTACCATCCAAGAAAAGCCCAGGACCAGATGGATTCTCAGCCAAGTTCTAAAAGACCTTCCAAGAAGAACTCATTCCAATACTTCTCAACGTATTCCAGGAAATACAAAAGGAGGGTACCCTACCAAATTCATTCTATAAAGCTAATATCACCCTCATACCCAAACCAGGAAAAGACACATCAAGGAAAGAAAATTTTAGACCAACATCATTGATGAATATAGATGCAAAGATCCTTAACAAAATATTGGCAAACTGTATCCAAAAACATATTAAGAAAATTGTGCACCATGATCAAGTGGGGTTCATCCCTGGAATTCAAGGATGGTTTAACATTCATAAATCAATAAATGTAATCGATCATTTCAATAGACTTAAGCATAAAAATCATATGGCTATTTCAATTGATGCAGAAAAAGCGTTCGACAAAATACAACACCCCTTCATGCTCAAAACACTAGAGAAAATAGGGATAGTAGGAACATATCTGAACATTGTAAAGGCTATTTATGCCAAGCCCATGGCCAACGTCATTCTTAATGGAGGAAAAACTGAAACCATTCCCTTTAAAAACGGGAAAGGACAGGTATGTCCTCACCATTTCTATTCAACATTGTCCTTGAAACTCTAGCCACAGCAATTAGGCAGACCAAGGAAATTAAAGGGATACGAATAGGAAAAGAGGAATTTAAGCTGTCACTATCTGCGGATGCCATGATCCTATATTTAGAGGATCCAAAAACCTCCTCCAGAAAACTTCTAGACCTCATCAATGCATTCAGCAAAAGAGCAGGCTATAAAATCAACATGCATAAATCTAAAGCATTTTTATATGCAAGCACCAAAATGGCTGAAAGGGAAGTGAGGAAAACAACTCCATTTGCAATAGCCTCAAAAAAAAAAAAAAAATACTTCGGTATCAATCTAACCAAAGAGGTAAAAGGTCTCTACAATGAAAATGACAAAATATTGAAGAAAGAAACTGAGGAAGACCTTGGAAGATGGAAAGATCTCCCATGTTCTTGGATAGGCAGAATTAATATTGTCAAAATGGCCAGACTACCAAAAGTGCTATACAGATTCAATGCAATTTCAATTAAAATCCCAATGATGTCCCTTACAGAAATAGAGCAAGCAATTATGAAATTCATTTGGAAGAATAAGAAACCCAGAATAGCTAAAGCAATCCTTAGCAGGAAGAATGAAACAAGGGCTATCCCAACATCAGAACTTCAACTATACTACAAAGAAACAGTAACAAAAATGGCATGGTATTGGCACCAAAATAGACAGTTAGATCAATGTTACCAAATAGAGGACATGGACACAAATCCAAATAAATACAAATTTCTAATACTAGACAAAGGTCCAAAAATATGCAATGGAGAAAAGATAGCCTCTTCAACAAATGGTGCTGGGAAAATTGGAAATCCATATGCAACAGAATGAAATTAAACCCCTATCTCTCACCCTGCACAAAAATCAACTCAAAATGGATCATGGACCTTGAAATCAGACCAGAGACCCTTCATCTTATAGAAGAAAAAGTAGGTCCAAAACTTCAACTTGTTGGCTTAGGATCAGACTTTCTTAACAGGACTCTTATAGCACAAGAAATAAAAGCAAGAATCAACAACTGGGATAGATTCAAATTAATAGCTTTCTCTCAGCAAATGAAACTATCAGCAATGCGAAGAGAGAGCCTACAGAGTGAGAGAATATCTTTGCCACTCATACTTCAGATAAAGCACTAATTTCCAGAATATATAAAGAACTCAAAAAACTCTACTCCAAGAATACAAATAACTCAATCAACAAATGGGCTAAGGAAATGAACAGACACTTAACAGAAGATGTACAAGCAATCAACAATCATATGGAAAAATGTTCATCATTTTTAATAATAAGAGAAATGCAAATTACAACTACACTAAGATTCCATCTCACACCAATTAGAATGGCGATTATCAATCATACAAGCAACAATAGGTGTTGGAGACGATGTGGGGGAAAGCCCCCACATCCTTTGCCACACTCCTTACAGTCATATGGTCTCTCATCCCTATGAACATTCTGGTGTTGACTCTTATTATTGTAAACCCTCTGATGATGAGTAAAGTGTGAAAATTGAATAAATGTTTTCCCACAGTCTGTTCTTTTGTAGGGTTTTTCTCCAGAATGAATCTTCTTGTGTTTAGAAAGTGCTGACCTTTGATTAAAAGCTTCACCACAATCTTCACATCTATAGGTTTTATCACTACTGTGATAAAAGGTTGAGAATTCCTTAAATGCTTTAACAGGTTTCTTAAATTTGAATGGCATTCTTCCCATATGAATTTTCTTGCACTGAATAGTGCTTGGGATTGTATTTAAAGCTCTTCCACATTGTTTATATTTGCAATTCTTAACTTGAATATGGATGCTTGGAATGATAAATTTTGAGCACTGATGAAACGCTCCTTTGCATTTGTTACATTTGTAGAACTTCTTTGTAAAACAAAAACACTGGTATTTTCTAGGATTTGAAAAAATGATTAAATATTTATGAGTTTTACTGCATTTCTTACATTTTTCTCCAGTAAAAATACACTGAAAATTATTTATCATAGAGACTTGGCTAAAGGTCTTGAAAGTTTTTATTAAAAATGTAGAATCCTCTCCAAATATCTATGGCTGGTTTTTGATTAAGTAACAATCAGTAAGTACAGATCTTCCTACATCAATTAAAAAGTTATGTTTTGACACAAGGAAGAACTGTTTGTTGAATGCAGAGCAGACTTGTTGTTAAGTACAACAAACCTGATCTTACTTAGTAATTTACTGTTTTTTTCTTCTCCATACAAATGTTTGAAAGAAAATTTAACCAAATGCTACATCTCAAATTTTTCTTGTTATTAAGCTTAGCATATAATAAATTCCATTTTACATTTTTAAGCTTTCCTTTCAGAGGAAAGTTATAATATCAAAAATTTAGTAGAAATGCATTTTCAAGGCACCCAAAACCCTCCTCAATACTGACTGGCATAAACTGAGAAGTTTTCTGAGATTGTATATATCTTGATATCTATTTATGTGAAAATTACTATTGTATAGTCAATCTCATGCTTATTATATTTATCATGACAAACTTTCTGATCTTTACTCTTCCCACACTCCCCACTTTTTCCTTATGTGTAAATTTTTAATGCCTTGGTTTCCATACCTTCCCTTTATCACCTTTTGGAATGAACATTTTACTGCTGGCTCTGATGGAAATTCTTGGGTTTGATGAGAATACTTAACTGAAAGAAATCAAAGGAACAAATTATTTCACTTGCTACACTCTTGTACATATACTTTGCACAAAAAAAATGAAGTTCTTACCAAGGTGAGGATGTCAGGAGGGGAGCAGCAAACAAATCCAAGATCCTCATTACTCCGTGGATACACAAGAAATAAAACCTAATCAATAAATAGGCAAAGGAGCTTAACAGACCCTTTGCAAAAGAAGAAATAGGGAAGATCAACAAATATATTAAAAATGTGTTCAACATGTTTAGCATTTGGAATAATACAAATTAAAACTATACTAAGAATTCACCTCATTCCAGTGAGAATGGCAATAATCAAACATATGTGTAACAACACATGTTGGTCAAAATTGGATAAAAGAGGATTCCCATATATTGTAGAACTTCAAAGTAGTACAAAACCACTAGAAAGAAGTATGGTGATTCCTCAAAAACTAGGAATCAGCTTGGGAAGCTGAGACAGGAGGCTTGTGAGTTCAAAGCCAGTGTCAGCTACTTTGTGAGGCCCTAAGCAACTCAGTGAGATCCTGTCCCTAAACAAAACATAAAAAGGGCTGAGAATGTGACTCAGTGATTAAGCATCCTGGATTCAATTCCCAATACAAAAAAAAAAAATATTTGTAGACACTAATCTCCAATGAATGTAACAGAAAATAAAACAAGCAGAATGGTAAACAGAAACTAAAAGACTTTAAAAACTATTATAAACCAACTAGACTTGCGGACTCAGGCTTCTCAATAGCTCATGAAATATTGTGGATTGACCAACTTGCAACCAGAACATATGTTAATAAATGATGATACTTAAATAACTTTCTAAACATAGTAAAGCCAATTAGAAAACAATAGAGAAGTGACTTTCAAAACCCCAAAAATATGTGACCATGGTGTACTCTTAAACATGGTCTCATTCAAGAAATGAAAGAGAACATTATAAGTTTTCAATATTATCCAAATGATCTATAGACACCAGGTAATCGCTATCAAATTTTCAGTATTAATTTTTCCAAAAAAAGGCTATTTTAAAAATCCTGTGGAATTCCAAGTGCTTATAAATAATTCAAAAATATTCAAAATAGAAACAAACTTCAGTAATGCTTTCTGATTTTAACATAATAAAAGCTACAGTATTCAATGGATTAATATTGACAAACTTACCACTCAATTAGGATTAGAGATTATTAAACTGAACTCCACTAGAGTTCACATTGAACCTATTTCACCGATCTTCAAATTGCTCAAAAACATCTTCAGTTTTACTAAAACATGGGTAGGCATCATGGCTCTTGGAATACTTATGGTACTGGGATTTGAACTAATGATCCAATGCCTTATGCACGTAATACGCCAACAATAGGGAGAATGTCAGACCATCAAAATGACACTTATGGTGCTTGAAACTGGCACATCTCCCCAGGTGTGGCTAAATATGCTGGATTGGTAGCCAATGATGGGTAAGCAAACAAAGACATATATCAACCTAAGACAGGTCCTCAGCCCAAGAGGGGTGAGATACCAATGACGGGTAAGAATATGTTCTGCTGTTATGCAACCTAAGACAGGCACAATCCCAGGGATCAGGAGTCACAGATAGGCTCATGGGGGCCCATACCAACCTAAGACAGGGTTCTGAAGCCTGGAGGTCAGAATTCCGATGATGGGTAAGGATGGTGCCCGCCACTTGAGCTATCATGATGACCTGATCCTAAGCTCATTAATAAAACAGAAAGCGGGAGATGTTGGAGGCTGCTGCCCTGTAGGGCCTCACCCTAAGATGGCACCAAGAAGCCCAACCACAAAGAAAAACAACTTTAAGGAAGTGCTTTCTATTGGCTGACTGATCTCCTCCACGTCCGTGCTTAGCTCGTGATCAGTACATGTCCTCATTACCCACCATTAAGTCTCCATGAGCCAAATGCCTGACCCATTAGGTAATTGGTTGTTACATCCCATAAAGCTGCATACCTTTCACGGTGGAGAAGAGCAGCAGCTGTGTGAGAGAGAAGGAGTGAGAGAGCTGCGTGGGGAGAAGAAGAAGAAGAAGATGGCGGCGGTGGAGGAAGAAGAACCAAACACTTGGCTCAGAGGCTCTCCCATAAAATAAAGACCTTAAAACTTCATCTGAGAGCCGAGTCTTCATTGTACTCACTGGATGAGACAGAGGTGGACTAAAATGAAAACATACAAAGCTATGGTTACAAAGTCAATAAGTATAATAAACAACCATGAGAAATTTTGTTCTCCAAAGCAAGTCACTAATAAAGACAAATTCAAAAGATGGAAGATTGTATAAAACATGGTAGTTTATACAGATTATTTAGAAAAATTCTGAGGTGATACTTAATGATAAAAAGAAATCTATTATTATAGGGAAAAATTTGGCAGATAATTTTGGTATAAAGTGACAATGCACATAAAAGGACACCATCATTGCTGTGATGTGAGTGGCCAAAATGAAGGAAAATAAAAAGATAAGACATAATTTCAACCTTCTTCTGATGAAAGTTTTAATTGAAGTTCCATCTGTGTATGTGTTCCATGCTATAGAAGTCCTAAAAGGGTAGTTCAAGTACACTTTACTATTCTAGAGAGTGAGTCTCTCTCTTTTTTTTTTTTTTTTTTTTTTCCTGTTTTGCTTTAGTATAATGGGCATCTTTCTAATATAAACTATGAGCAAACAATTCTAACTTAATGGGAGATCCTAAAAGATTCAAGATTAATGTCATCCATTATGAGTATGTAAAACTGAGGGAAAGATGAGCGAATTGGGTTTGAAAAATTTTGCCCCATGGGAAATGTAGGTGCCAAGTCCAAAGTCATTCATGGGAAAGACGAAGAAAGGTGGACTCTCAGAGCATGGGTTTCCAGAATCTGTTCCTTGCTCACTATGTCAATTTTTTCTCCCAGTCTCCTCAGATTGATTCTCTAGGTAAATATGGTGCCCATCATGCTTCTCATAGTAAAGGAAGTGATGGGTTGAACCCACTGGCAGTGATGAAAACCTTTCCAAATCACACTTGGGCCAGGCTTCTCAGGAAAGATGGACAAAGAGAAAGAAGTTGCTGGCACCACGTGAAGGCTTGGCACAGGATGCTGGAAAGATCAGAGAACCTAGAGGCCCAGGTGGAAGGGCAGGCTGTGATACCAATGAAATCCTATGGGCATGAGAGTCTGCAATGCCAACACAAGGAACAACAGTTCCAAACCTATCATACATGAGCTGGAGGAGCCATATGGGAAATGACAAAGACTTGCCCTAACCTGTCTCTATGTGGGACTGACGCAGCCCCTTTAAGCACCCGGTGGGCAGTTTGGGAGAGTGGTGGTCAGGGTAGCCCAGTTTTCCACAGGGCAGCATGGCACACAGAACCCATCTTGTTTTGCAGGTAAACTGGTTCATCTCTATCTCTCAAAGACTTTGGACATGCACAGAGCTGCAGGACATCTTGCTGACTGAGAAATTTGGAAATCTCCCTCTAGTGAGGTTGGGAAGGGGTGGCAAGGTGGGAGTAGGGACTCTTTTGAGAGAGCAGGTGAGGAATGGAAAGATTGGGAGTTCCAGAGTCTTCAGAAATGATGCCTGGTCTGATAGGAACATTGATTCAAAGCTCTGACTTCAAGCTAATTTGACCAATGACGTAGTTTTATCTTGACCTCTCTAGGCAGGAAATAAAGAAAACAGGCCTTCCCAAGATGCAGGGGGGTGAAAAGTGGCCAAGAAAAGCCAGATTTAGGCTCCATGAATGCAATGGAGAGTGAGTCTCTACTAACTATTCTCTTTCGAAACTTTATGTTACTATAAGCAATGAATGGAGTCCTCTATTAATGTGCATTTTATTAATTCTTGAAATTGATGCAGCATCCAGATTAAATGCACACAAAAAAGTATATTTTACTTCTTTTGCAATCTTTAATGACTCAACAATAGCATGAATGCAAAGTTATGATACTAACACATTCATGTGTTAAAAAGAAATATGTTACTCTCTACAGGTCATAAATCCATCACATGAATAAAACTGAAGTGCAATAGTTGAAAGGAAACTCCCAATATAAAAGTCTACAAGTTAACTATTCTGGAAAGGAAATATAGTAGTTTAAGACATGTTAATACAAAAATAAAAATTAGGGAAGGACAACTTTGCAAGTTCAAAATACATAGTATTTTGGAAGGAATATGCAGCCCCAGACCTGGAACACACCTGAAAACCAGTTACATCTGCTTTCTTCTCCTTTGTGCTTTTTTCTCAGGAGCAATTACCTACAATTCAAATGTAACTCTTGAAAATCTTCCTCTACATGTATCAGAACACATGGACCTTCATAGCACTCCTTTTGTAGCCTCAAGACTAGTATTAGCTTGAAGTCATGGAACTGAGGTCTTTACCCAATTTTATTGATACAGTTTGAATGAGAAAATACTCAATGTAATGTTAGTAAAAAATCTTCAAATTCAGTGGGTTTTTGTTTATGTTGTTTTGTACTAGGTATAGAACCCAGGGAAGATTTACTGATTTAACACTGAGCTACAACAATAACACTCCTTATTTCTTTGTATTTTATTCTGAGACACTCTCACTAATTTGCCAAGGTTAAACTCAAACTTTTACTTCTCCTTCATTAGCCTCCTGAGTAACTGGGATTACAGGTGTGCATGACCATATCTGCCCAACTGAATGTTTATGTCTGTAAGAGAAAACAAATGTTTAGGGCATTTGTAATATATTCCTGGGGGGAAAGCACAAGTATCTATTTTTTCAGAAATTATGTATGTCACTTTGTTGCTATCCACATAATAATAATTTACTTAGTAAATGATAAATCTTATATGAGCAATTATAGGATTTGTCAAGTACTATGATATGTTATAGTCAGCTACTTGGCTGCTGTTACAAAAGAATCTGATAAAAAAAAAACTAGAGAAAGAAAAGCTTATTTGAGTGCTCAATGGTTTAAGTGGTCTTAGTCCATAGAAGGCTGGCCCACTCCTCAGGGTTTGAGGAGAGGTTGAACATCATGCTGGAAGAGTGTGGCAGAGGAAAACAGCTCACATGGTGATCAGGAAGCAAAGAGAGAATCTTCACTCTCTAGATACAAAACATACACTTCAGACCCAGGCCCCAGCTCCATTCTCCTCCGACCACACCCTACCACTTCAGTTACCACAGATAATTTCAATCAAGGCATTAAATCACTGAATAAGACTCTCACAACCCAAACACTTCTCCTTAGAAACTTCTTGAATTGTCTCATAGATGAGCTTTGGGGGGGACACTTCACATACAATCTATAATAATGATTTAGTATTAAACTAAAATATCCAGAGAACAGGATATATGATTTGACAGTCACAATTCTTTTTTTTTTTTTTTTTTTGTGGTCCTGGGGATTGAACCCAGGGCCTTGTACTTGTGAGGCAAGCACTCTACCAACTGATCTATATCCTCAGCCCAGAGACAGTCACAAATCTTTAGGAAGGAAGATATGATATGCTAAAGCCATAATTCACCAATTTATCTGCCACAAAATCTTGAGGAATTGTACTGATTTTTATGCACCCACAATGAAAGAGTTTTTTTCTATTTATTTTTTTCTGATAGATTTTACAAAGAATTTTTATTTGAAATCACCCCCCAAAATGGAAAAAGATATAATAAACTTAGTATCAGCTTCAGAAAATGGTGAACAAGAATTTTAATTAATTAAAGAAAGGTCTGAAATCCAACTCTATCCTGTTTCTTTGGATACATTTTCTTATGTTCAAAGTCCTACTAATAAAATGCATTTTACAATTAATTAAAAATGAAACATAAAATAGGTGAACAAATATTTCACAGTTGAAAACCAAGAAAATAACAGTACTAATTGTTAGACTCATGTTCAAGGTAAATATGCTGTAAACTGTGGTAATTCTCCAATAACTAGTTTTACTTATTGAAGGACACTGTGCATTCTGGAACACACTAAGTGGTATGAGTTTTCCCTGGACTTTGTTCTAATTTTCCTTTCTTCACAAATCAGTGGGAAAAATAAATTCTGTATTTTCCTTTCTACACCAGTACTCAATTTACAGGCCACCAAAGAAACTCCATGAAATAAAGATTGTGAGTGAAAATTTTCATGTCTTCATGTCCTAAAAGTTTACCTACGATAAATGAAATGGATAAGAGAAAATCCTTCTAAATCCATAGACAGCTAGCTTCTCTCCTGATAATCTTAACTGCATTCCTCTGTCTGTCATCTAGGAAGAGATGAACAGACACCAACAATGCTCTACAAAATCCAAGAGAATTCACCCCTATGGACATCAAGTTTAATGCCCTGGCAGCTGTGATATTTATTACTTGGAAAAAAGATGATAGTGGATGAGGACACTACTTTGTGGCCTTTTAGTATTAGTTAATGTTTCATCTATGTGACCAAAATACCTGATAAAAATAACTTCGAGGAATAAATATTTATTTTGAATCACAACTTTCAAAGGGTTCTGTCCATGTTACACTTTCTCCAAGGCACAAAAATCATGAGAGAAAGACAAGGAGAAAATCTGCTGAGTTCATGACATCCAGGAAACAGAAAGAGAGGTAGAAAAATACTGGGAAGAAGATAAACACATGCAGAGCACATGCCAGTGACCCATTTCCTCCAACTGCCTGCCAGTAGTATAAGCAGTTATTACAAGACTAATCCACTGAAGATGCAGAGCCTTTATAATTCTATAGTAGCCTAAAAGCCCCATTTCTGAGTCTTGCCACACTGGTGACTAAGCTACCAACAAATATTATTTGGGGTATAGTCCATTTTCAAATATTAACAGTTTCCAAATACATTCTGATAAGATGACTGTGCCTACTGAAGATTGAGGGAAGAGAAGTAAAACATTTTTTGATAGTAGAGTCAGACAATTATTATCTGCTCAACTCTCTTGTGAAATTGTAATCATGTGAATATAAATATGTTTTAAAATGTCATTCATTACTTGGAGAATAATGGTAATATGCTGTGTCTGATTCAGTGTTACATGAGAAAAATGGTTGATTATCCTGTGAACTGGAGAGGGGAAACAGACAATTGGAAATGTGGTGAGGGAACTGAAAATGTGAGAATTTATCACACACATGAGCAGCTAGAGTGAGGATAGAGTATCTTAGATTTGTGATCCTTCTTATATTGTGAAAGACTCACATAAGGGGTGACACCTGGGGAGGAAGAAAGAACTGAGGTCCTTACACAGGAAACACATATGTCTATCTGGGGTCTTTTCTCATGATTTTTTTTAGTCACTCTACAAAAACTCTGGAGATATAGAAATGCCCAGTTATGGATGGCATTATGAGGAAACTGCAGTTTAGGATCACAATTTATTAATAGTTCATACTGAAAAATTTGCCTGACCAAGATTTGCTATTTCTGACAGTAAGGAGTCACCTGTACATCATCTGGACAACTATACTTATGTTTTACATTTACCACATTAACATGATTCAATTTGGACACATTGTCTATTAAAATTGCAGAAGATTCTGTGTTCTTATTTTTGCTGGAAGAAAATACCAAAATATCATAGCTTAAAATAATAGAAACTTATTCCTTTACAGATATTTATGTTTTCAGAGCCATGAACTAATGTCAAGGGGTTCAAAGATCCACACTTCCTTCAGTGTCTTGAGACAGAATCATTCTACTATCTGGTGACTACTTACACTTCTCGTTTTATGTTCAAAAAATGCTTCTCTTCTCTTTGTACTGATGTAGCCATGAAAACTTGAAGACAGATAATCTACCCTTACCTAGAACATGCTACAGAGGTATACCTTATTAGCCATCAATTCTTCTCATTGGCAGAATGAAATGCACCAAAATATTCTATGAGAATTCTCTAACAGGCTGCTGCCACTGTTGCTTTTGTTATGAGGTGCAACATACGAACAGACTGATCACCACTGTGAAGTCCAAATTTGAGAGTCTTTATTAAGCTGGTCGGCTGACTGTCTTACAGAATGCCCCAACAAATGGCTATTGGGAGAACAGCTCTGACCACAGGATTATAGGTGTTCTTATACCAAAAATTACATTAATCATGTATCTGTTGCTATGATTTGAAATTACACATTAACATCATGAGATCATTGACAGAAAGGGAAACTAAAAAATAGGTACAAACTAAAAAATGATTACTAATAAATGCATGATTACATTTTCAGGGTACATTGATTAGGAGCAATAGAGATGAAAAGAAAGCAATTTTTCATTACATAGGAATTGTCATTTTATATTGCTAAACATGTCACACCAAGGAACTGATGATGGAAACAGAGGCCAAGTGTTCCCATGGGAGAAGCTAAGCAATTTTTGATGGGTACAGAGGTGGAGTGTTCCCATGGGAGAAGTAATTCCTACATAACATGGAGTCTCAGAGCAAAATGGAATCTGTCTGTCCTATAACATTCTCATGGAGCCATATCTGTCACTCCATCACACTTTTACCACCAGACCAGGTTCTATCTGCCACCACTCTTGACGCACCCAGTCCCCTAAACCAGGGTCCTTACAGGAAGATTCCCACAAACCCAGACTCAGCCCTTGAACCATGGGAGAGAAAAGCATAGGGAAAGAGGCATCATTGAGACAGGAACCTGAAGGAGAAGAAGTTGAAGCCAAAGGCAAGGTACAAAAAGCAAAAGTAAAAAATGGTGGAAGAAGCGGAGAACAGAATTAAAGAGGAAGAACCTGCTAGGATGGGGAATTGGATGAAACGGATACACAAGAAGAGGAGGAGGATGAAGAAAAGGCTCATGATGAAGAGTACTGTGGATAGGACAAAGGGGATCCCATGTTAGAGGACTGACAGCTTGACATGCATATCAGTGGAATTTTACGTGGAGGCCCCTAAGGTCCAGGAATTAATGGCAGAATCAGTCAAATAGAGCCACACTTCTCTCATCTCCCTGCTCTTTGAAGTCCACCAGATGCCACTCCTCTCTCTCCTTAGCCTCTCATTTCTTCCTCTGCAGACCTTCCTCATTCAACCTAAATCTGCTGGTGTTTCAGTTTCTGACCTATTCCTTCTGAGCCCCCAGCTGGTAGCCAGTCACCCATTTCCACTTTCTTGTTTCTCCAACCCATCCCCCCAGTCCTGCTCCCAGGTGGCCTCCATTCCTGGCCTTTTGAATGGCCCAGCCTCATACCCTGTGCAATCCCTCTCCTGCCTCATTCTTTAGTGGAAAACACCAGACAAGTGTTGGGTCAGGGTTGGGACCTAGACAAACAACTTCTCCATTTTTATTGTTAATTGATTAAAGAAATGGTAGCACTACTTTCTAAACAACACTTTAACAAGCCTGGCATGGTGGTGCTTCCCTGTAACTCCCGTGAACTCTCAGGCTGAGGCAGGAATACTGAGTTCAAAACTAACCTCAGGAACTTAGCACAGCTCTAAGCAACTCATTGGGACCTTGCCTCTAAATGAAATATGAAGAAGGTCTGGGGATGTGGCTTACTATTTAAGTTTCTCTGGGTTCATTCCCCATTACAAAAAAAAAAACTCACAGAACTATTTAGAGAATAAAATCAGCAGCTGCCACAATATATACTGTATATTATAGCCATCAGTGTATATGAAGTCCAACACTGAAAAAAAAGTGTGCCACGTGTCTGGGTGAGGGTTACAATGCTGAAGCAATTGGTACAGTCCTCATGTGATTAGTTCCATGGAAATAAAACCAGGACTTATAGAAACACACAGGCCATTTAGACAATGATAAATAATAGAACTTATAAGGTTGGGAAGTAGAGAAGTGACAACCTTTCCAAACAAAGCTGCCAGGACAATGGGCTATGTCTGTCTGTCTGTTTGTCTCTCTCTCTCTCTCTCTCTCTCTCTCTCTCTCTCTCTCTCTCACACACACACACACACACACACACACACACACACACAAATTGCTATTGTAATCGTCAAAAACACCACTTAAAAATCGTTTTCACTGGTAGTGAATACCTAAACATAAATACAAAATATAAAATATGCAAAAGTTGGTATGAGAAAGGGTCTCAGTGAATGTGTTTTACTTGCCTGTAATAAAAACTACTTAGGAAAACAGGACAGAAGGATCACAAATCAGGTCAAGCCTGAGCACATTAGGAAGACCCTTATCTAAACAAAGTTTTAAAAGGTCTAAGAAAATAGTAGAAGGTGTTCCAAGTTTTCAATCCCCAAAACCATGGTGGAGTGGGGAGGAAGGAAGACAGAAAAAAGATACTTAATCCCTGTGAAAGTTATACAAAAAAAATATTTTTATTCAAAAATAGGTAAATATTAAAAGTTATATTCATCAAATGGTACCATTAAAGGTACAAAATGTAATGACAGGTGGAGAGAAAAGAATTACCTTACATACAGCAAAACACTTTTATTAAAAAGAAGGAAATGTATAGGAAACCCAAATAAAAGAAGGCAAAAGACTGGAATAGACATTTTGTAAAGAACATACATAACATTTAAATAATCATAAATAACTGAGTCTTTTTGTTTTTGCTCATCTTTGCTGTATTTTTTTATTGTAAACAAATGGGATACATGTTGTTTCTCTGTTTGTACATGGATTCAAGGCATACCACTTCTGTAATCATAAATTTACATAGGGTAAAGTTGTTGGATTCATTCTGTTATTTTTTCCTTTCCCCACCCCACCACCACTCTTTTCCCTCTATACAGTCCTTCCTCCCTCCATTCTTGCCACCCTCCTTAACCTTAACCATAAACCTAACCCTAACGCTAATGTGAACCCTCCCACACCCCATTATGTGTCCTCATCTGCTTATCAGCGAGATCATTCGTTCTTAAGTTTTTTAAGATTGGCTTATCTCACAGCACAATATTCTCCAATTTCATCCATTTGCCTGTAAATTCCATAATTTTATTATTTTTTATGGTGGAGTAATATTCCATTGTATATATGCCACAAATTTTTTTATCCATTCATCAATTAAAGGACATCTAGGTTGGTTCCACAATCTGGCTATGGTGAATTGAACAGCAATGAACATTGATGTGGCTGTATCTCTGTAGTATGCTGATTTTAAGTCCTTTGGATATACGCCAAGGAGTGGGATAGCTGGGTCAAATGGTGGTTCCCTTCAAAGATTTCTGAGGAATCTCCATACTGCTTTCCAGAGTGGCTGCACTAATTTGCAACCCCACCAGCAATGTATGAGTGTACCTTTTTCCCCACATCCTCGCCAACACCTATTGTTGCTTGTGTTCTTGATAATCACCATTCTAATTGGGGTGAGATGGAATTTTAGTTTAGTTTTGATTTGCACTTCTCTTATTACTAAAGATGTTGAACATTTTTTCATATATATGGTGATTTCTTGTAGATCTTCTTCTGTGAAGTGTCTGCTCATTTCCTTATCCCATTTGTTGATTGGATTATTTGTATTCTTGGTGTAGAGTTTTTTGAGTTCTTTATATATCCTTGAAATTAGCGCTCTCTCTGAAGTATGAGTGGCAAAGATATTCTCCTACTCTGTAGGCTCTCACTTCACATTACTGATAGTTTCCTTTGTTGAGAGAAAGCTTTTTAGTTTGAATATATCCCAGATGTTGATTCTTGCTTTTATTTCTTGTGCTATGGGAGTCCTGTTAAGGAAGTCTGATTCTAAACCAACACGTTGAAGATTTGGACATACTATTTCTTCTATATGATGCAGGGTCTCTGCTCTGATTCCAAGGTCCTTGTTCCATTTTGAATTGAATTTTGTACAGGGTGAGAGATAGGGGTTTAATTTCATTATGTTGCATATAGTTTTCCAGTTTTCCCAGCACCATTTGTTGAAGAGGCTATCTTTGAATTGCACATTTTTGGCACCTTTCTCTAGTATGAGAAAATTGTATTTATTTGTGTTTGTGTCCATGTCCTCTATTCTGTACCATTGTTCAACCTGTTTATGTTGGGACCAATACCATACCATTTTTGTTACTATTGATTTCTAGTATATTTGAAGTTCTGGTATTGTGATAACCCTGCTTCGCTCTTTCTACTGAGGATTGCTTTGGCTATTCTGGGTTTCTTATTCTCCCAGATGAATTTCATAATTGCTTGCTCTATTTCTGTAAGGTACATCATTGGGATTTTAATTGGAATTGCATTGAATCTGTATATCACTTTTGGTAGTATGGCCATTTTAACAATATTAATTCTAACTATCCAAGAACATGGACGATCTTTCCATCTTCTAAGGTTTTCTTTAATTTCTTTCTTTAGTGTTCTGTAGTTCTCATTGTAGAGGTCTTTCACCTCTTTTGTTAGGTTGATGCCAAAGTATTTTTTTTTTGAGACTATTGTGAATGGGGTAGTTTTCCTAACTTCTCTTTCTGAAGATTCATCACTTATGTATAAAAATGCGTTGGATTTATGAGCATTGATCTTGTAACCTGCTACTTTACTGAATTCACTTATGAGTTCTAAAAGTTTTCTAGGGGAATCTCCAGGTTCCTCTGAATATATAATCATGTCATCAGGGAACAGGGATAGCTTGAGTTCTTCTTTTCTGATTCTTATCTCTTTAATTTCTTCGGTTTGTCTAATTGCTCTGGCTAGAAATTCAAGGACGATGTTGAATAGAAGTGTTGAGAGAGGGCATCCCTGCCTTGTTCCAGTTTTTAGGGGGATTTCTTTCAGTTTTTCATCATTTAGAATGATATTGGCCATGGGCTTAGTGTAGACGGCCTTTACAATTTTAAGGAGTGTTCCCACTACCCCAATTTTTTCTAGTGTTTTGAGCATGAATGAATGCTGTATTTTATCAAATGCTTTTTTCTGCATCTATCAAAATAATCATCTGATTCTTAACTTTCAGTCTGTTGATATCATAAATAACACTTATTGATTTTCGGATGTTGAACCAACCTTGCATCCCTGGGATAAAACCCACTTGATCGTGGTGCACTACCTTTTTAATGTATTTTTGTATGTGATTTGCTAAAATTTTGTTGAGAATTTTTGCGTCGATGTTCATTAAGGATATTGGTCTGAAATTTTCTTTCCTCAATGTGTCTCTGTCTGATTTAGGTATCAGTGTGATATTGGCTTCATTGAATGAGTTTTGGAAGGTTCCCTCCTCTTCTATTTCATGGAATACTTTGAGAAGTATTGGAATGAGCTCTGCTTTAAAGGTTTTGAAGAACTCGACTGAGAACCCATCTGGTCCCGAACTTTTCTTTGTTGGTAGGCTTTTGATGACCTCTTCTATTTCATTGCTTGAAATTGAATTATTTAAGTTGTGTATATCTTTCTTGTCCAGTTTAGGTAATTCATATGTCTCTAGAAACTTGTTGGTGTCTTCTGGGTTTTCTGTTTTGTTGGAGTATACATTTTCAAAATAGCTTCTAATTATGTTTTGTATTTCACTCGTGTCTGTTGTGATATTTCTTGTTCATTCTGAATTTTAGTAATTTGGGTTTTCTCCCTCTTTCTCTTTGTTAGTGTGGCTAAGTGTTTATCAATTTTGTTTATGTTTTCAAAGAACCAACTATTAATTTTGTTAATTTTTCCTATTGTTTCTTTTGTTCCAATATCATTGATTTTGGCTTGATTTTAACTATTTCCTGTCTTCTACTACTTTTGGTGTTGGTCTGCCCTTCTTTTTCTAGGGCTTTGAGCTGTAGTGTTAAGTCATTTATTTGTTGATTTCTACTTCTTTTGTTGAATGCACCCCATGAAATAAATCTTCCTCTAAGTACTGCTTTCATAGTGTCCCAGAGATTTTAATATGATGTGTCTTTCTTCTCGTTTTCTTCTAAGAATTTTTGCATTTCCCTCCTGATGTCTTGTATTATCCATTCATCATAAAATAGTGTATTATTTAATCTCCAGGTATTGGAGAAGTTTCTGTTTTTTATTCTGTCATTTATTTTTAATTTCAATCCATTATGATCTGATAGAATACAAGGAAGTATCTTTATCTTCTTGTATTTGCTAACAGTAGCTTTGTGGCATAAAACATGGTCTATTTTAGAGAAGGATCCATGTGCTGCTGAGAAGAAAGTGTATTTGTTCTTTGTTGGATGGTATATTCTATATATGTCCATTAAGTCTAAATTGTTGATTGTATTACTAAGATCTATGGTTTCTTCATTCAATTGTTGTTTGGAAGATCTATCCAGTGGTGAGAGAGGTGTGTGAAACTCGCCTAGTATTATTGTGTTGTGATTTATTTGATTTCTGGAATTCAAAAAATTTGTTTGACGTACATGGATGAGCCAATATTCAGGGAATAGATATTTATGGTTGTTATGTCTTGCTGATTTAGGTTCCCTTAAGCAGTATGTAATGTCCTTCTTCCTCCCTTCTGACTAGTTTTGGCTTAAAGTCCAAATTATCTGAAATGAGGATGGATACTCCAGCTTTTTTGCTGTGTCTGTGTGCATGATACCATTTTTCCCATCCTTTCACCTTTATTCTATGGGTATCTCTTTCTATGAGATGAGTCTCCTGCAGGCAGCATATTGTTGGATATTTCTTTTTAATCCAATCTGGCAGTCTATGTCTTGTGATTGATGAGTTCAGGCCATTAACATTCAGGGATATTATTGTGATATGATTTGTATTCCCAGTCATTTGACTCATTTTTGTTTTTTGACATGATTTGTTTTCTCCTTTATTTGGCTATTCCTTTAGGCTAATTCCTCCTGTTGCTGATTTGCATCATTGATTTTCATCTCTTCCTCATGGAATATTTTGCTGAGAATGTTCTGTAATGCCGGCTTTCTTTTTGTAAATTCCTTTAGCTTTTGTTTATCATGGAAGAATCTTATTTCATCATCAAATCTGAAAGTAAATGTTGCTGGGTATAAGATTCTTGGTTGGCTTCCATTTTCTTTCAGGACTTGGTAAATGTTGTTCCAGGCCCTTCTCCCTTTCAGTGTCTGGACTGAAAAATCTGCTGCTATTCATATTGGTTTCCCCCTGAATGTAATTTGATTCTTTTCTCTCGTGGCCTTTAAAATTCTGTCTTTATTTTGTATGTTAGGTATTTTCATCATAATAATGTGCCTTGGTGTGGGTCTGCTTTAATTTTGCATATTTGGAGTCCTATAAACCTTTTTTACTTGGTTTTCCATTTCATTCTTCAGATTTGGAAATTTTCTGATATTATTTCATTGAGTAGATTGTTCATTTCTTTGGTTTGTTTCTCTAAGCCTTCCTCAATCCCAATAATCCTTAGATTTGACCTTTCCATGATATCCCATATTTCTTTCATATTCTGTTCATGATTTCTTACTGTCTTCTCTGTTTGGTCAACTTTGTTTTCAAGATTAAATTTTTTTCTTCAGTGTCTGAGGTTCTGTCTTCCAGGTGCTCTCTCCTATTGGTTATACTTTCTATGGAGTTTTTAGCTTGGTTTATTGTTTCCTTCATTTCAAGGATTTCTGTTTCTTTTTTTTTCAGTATCTCTAACTCTTTATTGAAGTGATCTCTTGCTTCCCATATTTGCTCTTTTATCTGTTGATTGGTGCAATCATTTAATGCCTGTATTGCTCTTTCATCTCCTCCTTCAATGCCAGCATTTTTCTTTCATCTCCTTGTTTGCTTCCCTGATTGTTTTAATTATGTACATTCTGAACTCCCTTTTTTACATTTATTCTGCTGTGCTATCATTGGGTTTTATTGATATAGTATCTAGTTTTTTGGGGGGACATTTTCTTACCTTTTTTTCTCACATTGTTCAGATGTCAGTGGGACTCTGAGATATTGCAGATTTTCTCTTCTGGCTTATAGTGTCCCTGTAGATTTCCAGTATATCACGTCCCAGCCTCCAGTAGCCTGAAGTCTTGGAGGAACTTCATAATGTAGTGCTTCTGAAGAAAGCTGCCCCTAGCCCACTACTGTTTCCAGGTCTTGGAGCTGGCTGTGTGTGGAACGGCTCTCACTGGGTGGTCAGCTCTGAGAAGCTGGCCATAAAGGAGCCTGCCAATGGAGGGAGCAGAGCTGCTAGGGGAAGTCCCTGGCTGCCCTGTCCTGGTCCCCAAAACTTCCTGTAGGCTGGAGTTTGCCACTGGCTCCAGGACTTCGAGCTGGTACTTTGCAGAAAGGCTCTCACTGGGGGACCTGCTCCAAGAAGTTGTCTGTGGAAGAAGCCCACTGCCAGAGGTAGCAGGGCTACCTGGGGAAGACTCTAGCAGCCCTGCCCTGCTCTGAGAAGCTGCCCCTGTCCAGGTCTGCCACTTGGGCTGAGCTTCACCCGGTGGAGGAGACTCACCCCTTGGCTCTATTTTAGTCTGAGTCTCTCAATGCCTCCCCTTCCTGAATCCTGGGTTCTGGAGTGACAGGAGATGCAGTCATCTCTATTCCACCATCTTGGATTGCCCTGAGTCTTTAAAATCAGAAGTTAGAGAAATGTAATAAAATTATACCTGATATAAAATTAAATATTGTCAATATTTGAAACAAAAATATTTTCATGAACTAAACTTAGATGAAGTGTAAATTGTCGTGTATTTATGGAAACTAGCTATTAAAATTCAAAGGGGGTAGGCGGGACTTATCAAAGACAGTCAGCTTATACCATATTACGTATAGTTTAACAGATACTGTGAAACTCATGTAAGTTTTAAGTCACATATATGTGACATGAATTTTACATGAATGCATGCTTAGAAAATTAAAGAATTTTGAGAGAAATATGCAAAAACACTTAAAATGCTCAATCATATATGCCATATGTGCAAAATGTAGAACTCATCATTATAAAGATCAACAATCTCCCCAAATCCAAAATATTACCCCAACAAAATGAAAGCATACTTTACTTTTAATGAAAGAAGGAATCAAAGAAAAAATACTAAAATTCATCTGGATTGTTAAATAAACATGAAAGTAGCCAAGAAATTTTGAATTCTAAGAGGGGAAAAAAAAGGTCATTATCCTTTCCTTACAATAATGTACCCTATTATACAATAAATTTGCAATAATAAAGACCAAGGGATCATAACACAAACCCATAAGTAAATCCATAGATATGTAAAACCTATTTGTATATTCAACATCAATGGAAGGGCCTATATAAATCCAACCACATCAAGAATAACATTAAATGTTAGGAAACAACCAAATCTAAAGGTAGATGTTTGTGCTTGGGGCACAGTTCTCTGGCAGTGTGTGTACAGAATGTGCAAGGCCCTGGGCTCAAACTCCAGCACAGAAATAAAAGTCTTATGCTCAGAGTAGAGGAAGGAAGACATTGGAAATGTAACAAGAAGATGTTGCTGATCATTCCTCCTCCAGGAACACATTATAAACATCTTAGGTTTCAAGTCCCTCTTGGGAAGGAATAAATGAGTTGAGAGACTTATATTCATTACACAACAGAGAAAATACCTGTCATCAAATGTAGAAGAAAACCTGAGGTAGTCTTGGGCATGAGTCCAGTTTTAGGCAAAATACTGTGTAATTGGAACAGAAGCACCAATAGTCAATACCAACTTGAGAAGAGAAATATTGGGGCCATATATACAAAACCTAAGTTTAAAATTTGCTGTAATAGGGACCATAATCTGCCTAGTACTTAAGAGGAAGCACCAAGACAGTAATAAGTGTCAGGACCACAGAAATTGTAATGGTCTTCTATGGTCATGCAACTACTACCATGGAATTCAACACCTGGGATCAGGGAAGAAAAGATGTTAAATTACAAGGGACAAGTTTTATTCCTAGAGGAGATTTTCTAGAGTTCTTGACCAACAAATGTTGCTGACAGTTGAGCCTCTATCATACCCTGCATCAAAGAGTTCAAAGGGGAAAATATTACACCACTTGCAGCCTTAGTGGGTGCTTAGCATTTCCTGAGCTCCCTCTCCCAGCTTTCCCCTATTATAACTGCAGTCCTGCCAATTCCTCTTGGAAGGAGGTTTTCTATTCACTGGATAGCTCATCTCTAACATCTTCCACTCAATGAACTAAATCCTAATCTCCCAAGCTCTGGGGTCAAAGTTGACTGAGCATGTACAAATATACTTAGATCACAAATAAGTGGTGTGCAACACACTCCATAACCTACAACAAACAGCAGAAGTGTTGTTCTCTGTCAAAAGAACAGATCCTTGTTTGTTCCCAGAAGTGATTTAGAACTCAATCTCCAAGTAGCTACTGGACAGCCTGGATTCTAAAACATTCCATCAGGGATTTAATGTACAACTTGAATAGAAAATGTCTTTCATCATGCACACTGCTGAAGAATGACTACTACAAAAAGATGAAAGATAACAAATATTCCAGAAGACGTGGTATGGAGAAAAGGAAACACTTGGACATTAATGGTAAGGATGTAAATTTAGCACTAGTCCTGAAAATATATGAAGGTTTTTGAACTAAAAATGGAACATATGACCCAGTAAAAATAATTGTTTACATATCCAAAGGAATTACAAACAGAAGGTCAAATAAATGACTACACAGCCATTTTCATTGTAGCAAAATTCCCAGTATCAAAGAAGACAACTGAAGTGCCTTTAGATGAAGGATATATTGGGAGGCCCAATGTCCTTCTAGCTGCAGAACACCTTCCTATTTCTGAATGAAACAGGGTCTTGCCAAGTTGCTAAGTACTTGTTTAAGTTGCTGCAGCTGGCTTTGAAATGTGGTCATCCTGCCTCAGGCTCCTGGTTCACTGGAATGATATTTAGACTCATTTAATGTCAAGAGATTCCTCCCACCTACAGGGCATCTGGCTACTCTCTTGAGAGACTTCACCCAGTAATTCAAACTGCTCTCCAAGAGGACAAGACTCAGAGTCTGATATTCACTACATACCCTTAAGATTTTAAGACACACCAGAAATGGGCACCTTAAATCAGTCAGTTCTGAAATACAGGATTAGGAAGGCATGAAAGGTTGAGATAAGGAAGCATCACACAGTCAATTCAGTGGTGAATCTGAACAGAAAAAATTGTGAATAGTTTTCTGTGCCTTGGAAGACAGAGGGAGGCACATTATTAATTTTTTGAACAGTCAAGTGATACCTCTCTATTTCCCTCTCACATAAATTGCTCACAAACAGAAACAATACCTTCAAAACCTTCAACATGTGTCATTTAGTATATAAAGAAGTTACAAAATTTTGCATCAATTTGAAGTATAGAATGGAAAACAAATAATTGATAATGTTAGGAGTAAAATTTGGCATTGGAATGAACTGTAGCTGAAAATTTTAAAATTATTTTTATGTTTATACATGAATATATATACCATAGTGTGTTTCACCATTGTGAACATCCACAAGAATGGAGACCTAGTTGGACTGAGATATATTCCATGCTTGTATAATTATATCAAAATGTATTCTACTGTTCAACTAAAAAGAACCAATTAAAAAATAAAATTTAGTAACTTATTCATAGACCTATGAATAGCTAGGATAGGGGCCACAGTCTGGATTTGAGATGCTGCTTCCTGAGTATTTAGCTAGCTCAGCAGGAAGAAGGAACTCAGACCTCTAGAGACCACAGCTCCTTTCATGCAGGAACACCATGAAGTTGGGGTCCTCCTTTAATGATCCTCTCAGTCTTCACCACACAGCCTATGGAGATGCTGGGCTGCCAGCACATTGATGCCCTCATTCTCCTCTAATGATCTTCCACATCTTCTTTTCTCATCCTGGGGAGACTCTGGGCTGCCAGCACACTGATATCCTCTTGGGGTTTCAGGCAGAGGCAGAAGACATTGTGCATGATGTTACAAGATGCCCAGGGTCCAGCTACTGACCTCACTAGACCTGGAGAAAGGGATTGAGGACTGAGGAACCACAGAGGAAGACTAGGACTGGCAGACTAAGAGGACCAAGAGGAGCCATCTCCACCATTTCTGCTCCTGCCATCACCAGTCCCAAGGGCTTTAGCTTCTCTTCCCAGTCTCCAGATGCTTGAAACACACTCATGATTTCCTGGTCTTCACTATGCCCAGCATTCTCCCTGTGATTCATCCCCTATGTAGCACAGAAATCTGGGGCTCCTGAGCACAGGAAGGAAAGCCAGAAACAGTGCCCAAGAAAAGCGGATTTCTGAGACAAAGACCAGCATTGGATTTCTGTAATGAGAAGGTCAATAAAGTAAAATAAAATGCACCATGATGTGAAGAGATCACACAAGAAAAAATGGACTTCCGTTACATGATGTTACTGGCAAAGGTAGCCCGCTTTTGTAAACAAGGACTCTGTTTACATTTTTCACATGAACTGACAGATTACACAGCTGGTCCTAATAAATACCAGTAAAAAAAGATTCTATTTTCCTGGAGAAATGGCTTATTTTAAGCTCTGGTAAAATAAACACAAAATGAGCCTGATCTTAGAATAAAGAGAAGGAGCAGAATAAGTAGGGAGAGGAGGAGGAGGAGAAAAATATTAACATGTGGATGTCTGACAAATGACCTAGGACCTGGGGAAAAGATCTTCAAAGAGCAAATCCTGGAGTAATATCAGCAGGAAAATATGTAGCTTTAATACTGAAATAACTAAAAGCAACGAAGGAACATATGTTTATGGTCTTACAGAAATAAATGACTACATAGATAATAAGTGATGGGAACAGACAAATCTCCCTTATATAAAAAAGGCAGGTGGACAGCTTCCCCTCCTGTGGGTGGAGGTTTCTTTCCTTCTTCTTGTAGGGTGGACAGATTCAGTGACTTGATCATGAACAGTAGTGTAGGAAGAAGAGAAAAGAAGTAACTTTCCACAGATAAGCCTGGCAATAACTACTTTGACCATGGGTGGATGGCAGCACCTGAAGAAATTCAGTGACCATTAGGTAACCCTGTCTTGCTGTGACAAGAAGTCACTATATTTCTTCTAAAACTATTTAACCACCAGTCTGAAAACACACACAGACAAACAAATGAACACACACACACACACAAACACACACACTACCACCAAACCCAATTTAAGCACATTCTACAGTGTATCTGATATTCACCATTATTTTGATGTCCATGATAAAAAAGAGAAAAAAAAAACACTCTTCCTAGGTGATTAACAATGATCATTTTCACAAGCAGGAAATCATGCAGAAGAATATAAACTTCCTATTCCAGTGTTGAGGGCCTATCCCTCAGTGATCAGAAAATGATTAGTTCTATGTGTTTTTTAATTAACACATATTAATTGCACATGTTAATGTAATTAAGCATGGCATTTTCATATGCACAGTACTCAGTGACCTTATCTAATTACCCAACTTCCACTCTCATCTTTGCCCTGCCCCAGTCTCCAGTAATCACTATTGTGCTTCCAGATATGGTAAAAAATCAACTCTAGTGCATAGATGGCATATATAGTAATAGAACAGAGATTTCTGCAGCTACAAACAAGAGAAAGGTACACTTTCTGGAATAACCTCCTCCTGACATCTCAGGGACCACTGATGTTAATGGGTCCCTTCATCTCATTGTCTGCAATAAGAAAAATAATCTCCAGCTATTACCTTCATTGTTCCAATATCTCTTTCCACAAAACATCCAGGGGACCTCAGTTCCTACCACCTGAGGACACTGCTGCCACTGAAAGCACCAGAGAGCTCTATCACACCAAATCTAATGGACCCTTCAACCACTTTTATTCTTCTATTACCTAGTCATTCCATCACACTATGTAATATATTCTGTTGATACACATGCCCAGCATCTCAAGTTCTGCTAAATAGCCACAAATTCTCCTGGCACAGGGACTTAAAGGCTGTGTTAAAAAGCTCCAATTCTTCACTAGGCCTACAGATGGGTAACTACAAGCAAGGTAACACTTGGCATCTCATCAATATATATATTCTCTTTATTGACTCATAACCATCAGAGCCCAGAAAAGAGCACAAAGTGCTTCCAACTTCAACAAAGTTTCCTGAAGCAGCCCAGGAACAACAGCTGTAGGAAGAGGTCATGACTGAGTTCATACCCTTACCTCTCATTCTGAATAAATTGTGAGAAAAAAAATATATAGGGAAAGGGTAGAGACTCCCTATGAAAAGAAAAAGGTAGAGACTCTCTGATGTAAAACAAATGTATCTAGTTAAGATGGACTAAACCAAAATGGGTGCAAATAAAATCATTCAGTTGTGCTGACTGTGATAAATACAAGGACAGTACATGAGATAAAACAATGTGGCCATGAGATAAGGACATTTTGACCACTTCTGTGAAGCAACCCATCCCTTCAGAGGCCCCAGAAGCTGCTGGTCCCAGACAGGGGGGGTAGTTTGGGTAACAACCCCCACCCCCCACCCCTGGCTTGGCTCATCCTGCTAACCCACTAGGTGCAGCCTGAAACTGATAAGCTGGAGCTGACTGCTTGCATTCCTTGGGACAAAAGGAAAAAGACCCCTCTTGTAAGACTACCAGGACTTTTTTATGGTTTTCACTTTAAAAACCAGCTTGCTGAAGTCACTCCCCATGAGTGCCCCACTGGGAGTAGTGGTCCTGAGGTCCTGATACATCAGTCTGTTTTCTTTTTCCTTTTTCTATTTACTCATTCCCAAAATAAACTTTTTTCGTACTTTAGTTTCTGGTGGTCTCACTATGCATCCATAAGTGAACCCCACAACACACACACACACACACACACACACACACATATATTATATATATATATATATATATATATATATATATATATATATATAATATCCATATATTTATCATCTTCTCCAAGAAGACAATGAGAACTCTTGGGTAGTGAGTCTAATAACACTCCCTTTCATAGCTGAAAAATAATTCCATTAATAAAACTAATTAAGAGTTTTACAAAAAAAAAAATACAGGTTGCTTGCAAAACCAATACTGAAAGACATTCTAATTTCAAAAACTTCCCTTAACCAAGTCAGCACAGAGATAGGTGCATACTGATGGACTCTAGAAAAAGTCTTAAGGACAGCTTTGCCACCATCTACTGTCTAATAAAGAGTTAGAACTTCTTGCAATTGAAAAACCCACATCAAGAAGAGAGGTATATTCTGGTGGAGTGAGAGAGGTGTTCTTGAAATATCTGAGAGGAATGGAGAGATGCAACTGCAGAGTTAGGGCAAAGCCACCTCCTGAAGGAGACCTTTGTCTTACAGGTAGGACAGGATTACGAGCAGCTAAATGAATGATGAGGGAAGTGTTTTAGAATGACTGAGCAGGTGACACATGGCCATGGTGGTAACATGAGATCAGATGCCTAAAGGGGTCAGGGAAGCAAGCCTTCAAGACAGACAGTCAGTGTAGATAGGTAATCAGGTCCTCTCATGACAGTGGGGGCAAGTTTGGGTTTGGGATATTGAAGTCTTTCTCTGGACTATTTAAATGTTAATGCCTCCAGAGCCCTTCCCCCACCCTTACCAAGATAACCAGCACCTTCTCCACCCATTGCAGAGGTCATCTGTCCCAGGAATTGTCCCTCTCTACAGGGAATTATAGACTAATTAATCCATCCTGGGCAGATACTGCCTGGATGACTCACCCTGGCACTACCAGCCCCCCTTTTTCTCAGATTTTGGCCATCATGTCTGCATCTCCTGGGCTCACACAGGATGGAGAGAGAGTAGGGGTGCCAGGCTAGCTCAGGCGCAGGTAAGAGTCATGTAGTCAGGATCCAGAACCCGGGAGTTGGGTAGGAGCAGGCTTGTGGCAAGCAGCCTGCAAAGTTATGTATTGCAGGAAAAACCATACATTTTATAGACTTTTAGCCCAATCACAATGTGCCATGGAGGATCATACTACCAGGCTTCTATACTAGTTCCCTTGGTAACATAAGGTCAATTTGGGGCAGTTGTTTACATCCCTAGGTGGTCAGAGTGGAATGCTCCTCTCTGCAAGTTTACACACTTGAGACACTAGCTGTTGCCAGCCAAGAACTAGGATTTTTCCCAACAGAGAAACAAGGGGGAAGAGAACAGGAGAACACAGAACACTTAAATGTCTAAAAGTGCCAAGATGCTCTCACTTCCTGGGACCCAGGACACCAGCTATGGCTCACTTCATTCTTCCAGAAGAAATCTATCCTACTATTACTCAAATAAAACCTCCTTTCTACACTTGCCTTATGAGCTTCTCTAAAGTTCGACCTTCAACATTTGAGGAAGCAGAACTGCTAACTGACAATTGGGGTCTCATCAATGCCCCATGTCCTTTTAGTGCCTGCATTCTTGGGCCACAGTAGGGGAACAGGAGCCCTCACAAGAATGGCAGCAGGGATTCCTGGCAGTTTTGTTCATATCTATGTCCTCTCCCTAGAACAGAGCCTCATACAGAATAGTTTTATTTTAAGATACAAAAGCAATATGCTTCCATATGTAAAACTAAATGATAACAGCCAAAACACAGATGCCCTTCCCACCCATTCCAAGCGGTCTTTTAGAGAATCACAAAACTGGGACTTGGTCTTACACCAGTCTGAGCAACAGTTTTGTTCTTTTTTCTGCTTTACAGATGCAGGGAGTCTCCCAAGATTGCCCCTGGAAGGGTCATTATCACCTTCCCCATGTATGCTTATCTCACTGCCCAGCTACCAGGAATCCCCATACCATGGGTGAGCAAGGAGGACTGTGGCATTCAAACTAGGCTCCAGTAAGTAACAGCCACTGCTTGCCCTTTTTGCACCTCCAGGTTATACCATCCGCACAGCAGACACCAGAAGTCTCTGTGAACACACCATGGACAATGGTTGTTCCCCAAACACAAAATCTCTATAGATACATTCTCCAGGACCCCTGGGAACCCAACCCACCTGAATACACAGAAAGTCCACAGGATACAGTGAGAGGGAGGGAAGAAGGAAGGATTCACCATGGCATCTTCTTTCATGCTCCATTGCCTGATTGTAAAAGTGATAAATGGATGTTCCAACACAAAAGATTCTGAGCTCATATCTAGGGCAGTGTGGAGCAAAGGGCTGCTTTTCCATGTGGCCCACAGTGATGTCCAAAATGACTTCCAAACCACATGTGCCCTCTGGTCTCTCTTTACCTGTGGAAGGACCCACCACATGTACTGCTCACCTGTTGGGCTCCTGCTTTCTGCTCTGCACTTGCCCTGGAACCCTGGACAGGGCAAACCTTAGACACCTTCCACCAGTCCCTGTCCACCCTGCTGCTCCAATGGGTTGGGCTCTACCTGCTCTGCTGGGGTCTGCCCCTCCACCTCTGCCATTCACTGGGTTCCACTCTGCCCTTCTCAACTCTGTCTCAAGGGCTCCACCAGACATTTGGGCTCCATTGGGCCCCACTCTGCAGTACCATGCTCACTCCACCCACCCACTCACTCACTCTGCTCCATTCTGCCTTCTTGGCCTGACCTCTTATCTGGCCTATTTAACACACTGGTTTCCTGTTTTTTCCCCTCTATCCCTGGAACATTTTGCAATCTGGCTTGGTCCTATTCTACCAACAAGAAGCATCCCAAATGGCCATTCTCTTCTTTTGATAAACAGCCTAACTCTTCAATCAAATTAACTCCTACACCTGCCACCCCCTCACCCACTTGGCTGTTCGACCACTCCTTGAGAACTCCATCAGAAGAGAAGGAAAGGGGTCTGGCAGATTTGCCCATGATTGGAGACTCTGCTCAGGCTGATGGACAATTTGATTTGGGGCCTTCTCACCTCAGAACCCCATATAACCTCTGAATGGCCTTGCACACTCTGCTCAACTGATTCACAGGCCTCTCTATTTACACAGTGCAGCTGATGTTAATGGTTTGCTAGAGTAAAGGTGAGCACGTTTTGAATGCAGCCTGTCTGTCAGGCAGAGAATGGAAGCAGAGGAGAGCAACAGCAAAGTCCCTGCCTACTTGCTTGGAAACCCAGCCAGGATTAAAGGAGAATGTTTACATGTTTGCACAGCACCTTGCCCTCTGCTTTCCTCTAGTTCTGTGTCCTTCAGCATTTTCTCTGACCCTCTGAGCACAGGATGGGCACAGCTCCTTGCAAACTAGAGCCATCTGTGTGCTCCTCACCAGCCATTCCCTGGGGAATCTCAGAATAAGGGAGCACAGGTGTCTAACCAGGGCCATCTTTCTCCAATTTGGGTCTTGGAAAGAGAGCCTGTTTATAACAACTTCTGTGGAACTATGGCTCATTCTGACAGCCTGCCTCAGTGCTGGGGAGGCTGTGCAGCAGTTTCGGACTTGGATTGCACACTTCAGAAATTGAACTGAACTTTAAATAAAAACAATATGTTGGAGGACACTGGAGACATCAGGAGATGAAGGGAAAATTCATTGCAAATTTCAGCAGTCAGAGCTGGGCAGGGCCCAGAGATCCCAGTGCCCCCAACCACTGCACAGTCCTCTCTGGACCCTGCTGCTATGTGAGCACCCTGTCAGCCTTTCTGCTTCCTTATCACTGCTCAGATTCTGTCTCCAAAGAAAGGATCTGATTGGTTTGGTTAGGGAAATTCTTCACAGGTATTGAAGCCAGGTATTGAAGGATGAAGAGAAATTTGTTAAAGGGCAAAGAGAAGGACAGTCCAGGTTTAAAAAAAGAAAAAAAGGAAGTCCCCACAAAGGTAAAGAGGGCCTCTCAGAATCTTGGGTTCTCATTATGCCTGGTATGTTCCATATCATGTCTTCCAGTGCCTCCAAACTCTTCAAGAATAGTGCTCATTCTTGGAAAACTGGTTGCATTGTTTTATACAAATGCTAAAGGCTTTCATAAAGAATCCAAAGTGTACAGTAGAATACTGCAAAACCAGGCAAGGGACAGGAATCAGAGAAAAACCTAGTACCCCACTAGATACTCTACCAGTCACCTAGGTGGGAGGGAGGGAGGGAGAGAGAATGCAAGAGGTAGGAGGGGTAGAAAGAAGGAAAAGAACTTGATTAAAATGGATTCAAATGTGTATGGCAATTTGTAAATAAAGCATTTTCATGGAAATTTCAGGGAAAAAATTCAGGTGAAAAAGAAGCTATTACTAAATTTATATATATATATATATATATATATATATATATATATATATATATATATTTGTAACTAAAACACATGTGACTTAAACTGTAAGTAATTTCCACTGACCAGGCCAGACACAGGAAATCACAAAAGGGAATTTATTAAGAAAACAGTGTCTCCCTTCAGGGTAATAGAGAAAATGAGAGGAAAAGAGAAAGGAAAAGAAAGGGTGTGCGCTAGAGTGAGTGGAAAGCCAGGAGGATAGAGAAAAGTGTGTACGACAGACAGAAGAATGGAAAAATGATGGCGGGGAAGCTACAGTAAAACAGTTGAATTCTGCTGGGCTAACAGGGGACCAATATGGGAGAAGGATACTTGCAAGCTGATTGATGAACCAATAGCTAGCTAGGATGTTCACAGATTGACAAGTGGTTGGGTAGCAGGCAAAATGGCTGTACCTGGTGGGCAGGGGAGCAGCTTTATACATTACATAAAGTCACCTCAATATTGTGATTCAAAATTTGTCTCAAAATAAATTTTTAAGAAACATTTTTAAAAAGGACTGGGGATGTGGCTTAGTAGTTAAGCACCCCTGAGTTCAATTCCTAGTTCAAAAAAAGAATTGTGAGTCTTTTAAAAAATATTACATATATTAACATTTATTTTTCTCTGTTGTGGAGGGTGAGAAAAATAAGTCCCTCACACATTCTTCCATTTCCACACCCACATTTTGCACTCAGGCTACTGTTTTTAGGTCAAGGTCTATAATTTACCTGCCACCTCCATCCCCTTAGTTATTTTTCCAAATCCTACGTTTATCTGGATACTTCACTCACCTCCAGTCCTGAGACCCTGGCCTCTTTCCTTCTGCATTAACTTAGATGCTAATATGAATGAACCCTGATGGGCTGCTGAGGGATGGCAGGAGGGTGTGGTGAATTTAAGCCATTGTTCTCTCCTGTGCTCTAAGGGCACAGGAGCATCCCAGGTAGAGGAGGGGCAAAGGGTGAGTGCATTTGAGAGCTTAAATACTGACCCATGTTCCAATACCTTTTTATTATTTTTATTTTGAGAAAGAGTCAAGCTCAATTGTGGGGTGTCTCTCACTAAGTTGCTGAAGCTCATTTTGAACTCCCAATCCTCCTGTCTCAGCCTCCCCAGCCATGGGGAATACAGGCATATGCCTCTGTGCCCAGCATAAAACAAATTTTAAAAGTTATTTGTTACATGCTAATATGTATCTGTTTAAAGATGCAGAAAAAAGAGAACATTATACACTGTTGGTTGTATTTCAAATCAGTAAATTCACTATGGAATAGTATACTGATTTTTTCAAAATTAATTCAATTATCACCTGACTCCACTACATTTGTACTGGTATTTATCTAAAAGATATAAAGTTTCATACTTACTATAACAATATATGAATAACCATTTCTATAGCAGTGTAATTGACAATAGCCCAGTTATGGAATCAGCCCAAGAGTTTATCAACAGGTGAACAGACAGAGAAATGCAGTATATGTACACAGTGTAATTTAACACAGCCATAAAAAACCTAAATTGTGCCATTTTCAGGAAAATGGAAGGAACTGGAGTATATCACCATAAGTGAATAAGTCAGACACTGAAATTCTGTCAATAGTCCAATGTTTTGTCTCATATATGGAAGACAGAAAAAAATTAAAAAATGAAAGAATAGCATGAAAACAGAAGGGAGAAAGGTAGAGTATATTAGAGGTATTTGGAGAAGGATGAGGAGAAGGAAATGGAAAGTACTGGGGAATTAAATTGACCTAATTATGTTATGTTCATAAAACAAATATCTGACAATGCATCCTACACAAATAATTAGAACACATCAATTATTTTTTTTAAATTGGAAGCTGAAGAGCTTAAGACCAATGAGAAGTAGTTTTCATCTCTGTCTTATTGGCCAGAATATTAACATGGCTATTCCTACCTGCAAAGAAAGATGGGAAATGTAGTTTTTAAAGTCATATGAAAGAGAGAAAGTAGTTTTATTCAGATCCACTGATATAATTTCATCATGTTTATGTTTACTTATTCACTTACAGATATTTTATGAAGTGCCAATTCTGGGACAGTCACAGAATGATTTTGGGATGTCCACCAGTGAAGTGAAAACAACAAGGCCTGTCCTCCCCAGGCTTAGGAGACACTTCCTGTAGACAAAGTACCTACTATCAATGACCTTATTTAACTTACATTATATCCTTGGGAAGCAAGTGGCATCAGCTCTATCTCACATATTAGTAAACAGAGTCTCAGAAAGGCTAAAAATTTATTCAAGGTTCTATATGTTAGGGTAATTGGCACAAACATCCATGAGAGACATAGCTGTGAGTTCAAGCAAAGGTTTATTGACAGAGAGAGTCTGCCAGGCTGTCCCTCTGCAAGAAGCAGCAGCCTGCAGGAAAAACTTCTAAACTATATAGTCTTGTACAAATGGAGTAGTAAGAAAATAACCAGTCTTGCCCTGTGGCTCTTACTTGATGTCTTTGCCATGGTTTAAGTAGTTAGGGACTGTTTCGGGGTGAGCCTACTGGGAATGCCATACCTGGATGGGCAGGTGCTGTTTTTCAAAATGGAGTTACTTTGGTCTAAAAACATAACACTGTAAATATATAAAAACCCAGAATTCAAATTCATGCTGATCCACACCAGACCTTGGTACATTAACATTTATTTCATACTATGCAGTATAACTGAAAAGCTCCCTGAAAGTTTTTATAAATGCAATGACTGAGACCTACTATTCAGATGTAGCAATTCTGACTGTGAAGTAACAGAGATGGTCAGTACTTGCCAATAAAGAGTGCAAGGAACCTTTACCAATTTCTACTGTCAGCACAGCAAGGGACCACTTTGGTTCAATGTCCCTGATGCTTCCAAGAGAAGCCATGTATGATTAATGAGACCCTGACCCATTGTGGCAGATGATACCTTTGGGAGAGGAAATCTAAAGGAGCCAAGAGGCTTCACACATATTCCCAAAAGTGATTGCTGAGAAATCTCAGCGGAATCTCAAGAGTATAAAAAAAAAAGTAGGTTTTGATCACTTTGAGCTAAAACATCTGCCAGGAGAGTGTAGCTAAATCACAGTCCTACATGGATATTTAGAAGGAAAAATGATTTTTTACTGTAACTTAATATATACACTTCTGACACCTCTACCAGAAGGAAGAAAACATGGAGGCTGTTAAGTAAGGGTTCTTATGTGAGAATGCCCAATATTTAACTATCATGAAGGTCTCTAGAAACACAAGCTTGTCCTGCATTTCAAAGACTGGATGAAATACTAATTGCTTTTGTATTAATCATTTACAAAAAATATGCTGTTCTGTCTTGATTATTGTTGTCCTAGAATGGAGCTTTCCTACATGTTCCTTGTCCAGTCACCTCTCAGTTGCCACCATGAACCACTAGACTGCTGTGATGCTGAATGCCCTTAACTATCCATGCCCTATGTGGCAGAAAGTAAGTAATTTGAGTCACTTACTCCCAACTTCACCCTCTCTCAACAGGATGCATCTTGAAGAGGTTTTCAACCATTTTCCCATGGAAATGGAATGTAGAAATTGACAGTGGAGAAATGTAACAGTGGTCCAATTAATCTTTTCAACATAGTCCTTGATATTTATTTTAAAAGGGACATATTATAGATTTCCAATTCTCCCTAACTCCATCCACAACCTGCAGCTATGGAACAAGATTTTTCAAGCCCTCATTAAACACCTCAGAGTCATTCTACTCACCTCAGAAAACCACCACTAAGCACCAGAGAGAGCCCTTTATACTCACCACAGAGACCTTCCCTATATACCTCAAATAGTCCTAAATATTCATCCAAAAGAGAACTAAAAAAAAAAAAAAAATCCTTCTTTACACCTCAGATAGACCTACTTCAGACTTCAGAGGGCCCTACCTACAAATCACAGAGAGCCCTCCCTCCACACTTCATGGAGCCCTCAACACTCACCTCAAGAGCAGTCCCTACACACATCAGAAAGTTGTACCTACATACCTCAGTAAGTCCTCACTCTACTCCTTTGTAAGCCCTATCTACACACCTCCATGAGCCTTTTCTACTCACCAGTAAGGCCATGCCAATACAAATTAAATAGCCCTCCTATAATCCTTTGAAAACACTCCCAATCAAGTCAAGGAGTCCTCATACGCACCGTGTAAAACCCTCCTACACATATCAGATGGCACTCTCTATGTACCTCAGGGAACCCTAACTTCTCACCTCAGGGAGCCGTTTCTACATACCTCCAAGACATATACCTAAACAACTAAGAATACCTTCCCTATTCACATCATTCTCTCAACATAAACACCTCTGAAGCCTGCCCTTCACAACTCAGAGAGTGATCTCTACTCACCTGAGAGATCCTACAATGCAAAACACAGAATCCAATCTAATCACCTCATAAAGTCCTACCAACACATCACAGAGTCCTCCCTCCACATCTCAGAGAGACTTCCCATCAACATCACTCTGTCTTCCATACTCATCTCAGAGAACTCTCACTACTCACCTTAGAAGTCCCTTTGGAATCCACTCACTGAGCATTTTCAGCTCTCAAATTGCCCTGCATATACAGCTCAGGGAGTCCTCCCTAACAACTGCAGTTGGCCCTCCACACACCACAAAGAGACCTTTGACACCCTTCATAGAACCCTTCTACACACATCATAGAGCCCTCCCCAAATACCTTACAGCCTCTTTCCTACAGAGATCACTCCCAACACACCTCAGAGTGCCCTCCCTGCTAAGCTCTGTATGCCATCACTACTCACCACAAAATCATGCTCTACACACCTCAGTGAATCCTCACTCTACTCTTTTGAAGCACTCACCAAACATCTCAGAATGCACTTCTCATCTCATAGTGCCCTTTGTACTCACCAACAGCCTTTCCTATCCACCTCAAATAATCCTCCTTATGAACCTTAGGGGGCATGCCCTCTCACATCAAAGAGCCCTCCTACATACAGCCCTTCTACATACTTCATATGGTTCTCAGTACATACTTTAGTGAGCCCTCTCTATACACCTGAGGAAACCCTACCTTCACATCTGAGAGAGCCATTCCTACACACCTCAGAGAAACTACACCACAATAATCACAGAGCCCACCCTACTCATCTCAAAGTGTCCTAACAAAACACCACATAACACCTTCCCTCCACACCTCAGAGAGCCCAATATTCACATTTCAGTGATCCATCCTTACACCCTTCAGAGTTTCTATAATACAATCCTCAGAAAGCCCTCCCTTCTCAGAGACTCCTATCGACACACCACAGATCTCTACTTCCCTACTTCAGGGAGCTCTACACACCTCACAAGGCCATCTATACACACTCTAGAGATGCTTCCTCTGCACATCATTGGGAAATCCATACACATCTCAGAAAGCCCTCAGAGAGCCATGCTATACATCTAATAAAGTCCTCTTTCCACACCTCAGTGTTTCCTTTTTACTGATATCAGAAATCTCTCACTACTTACATTAGATGGTGGTACCTGCACACCTAGGTGAGACCTTTCTACTCACTACAGAGATCTTCCCCATAAAACTCAAATAGTCCTCTTTACTCACCTACTCATGAACATTCCTACTCATGTCACAGACTCCTTCTACACACCTCAGAGGGCACTCCTACACATTTTAGTGGGCCCTCCTACACACCTCAGAGAATCTTTAGTCTTTAGAACACACCTCAATCTCAACTGCCTACACCACAGAGATTACATTCTATTCTATACAGAGGATGCCTAATACACCTCAGTTGGCCATCCTTATTCATTTTTTTAAATTTATTTTTATTAAGGAAGTCTGGTCCTAAGCCAATGTGATGAAGATTTGGACCTACTTTTTCTTCTATAAGATGAAGGGTCTCTGCTCCAATTCCAAGGTCCTTGATCCAGCTTGAGTTGAGTTTTGTGCAGGGTGGGAGATAAGGGATTAGTTTCATTCTGCTACATATGTATTTCCAGTTTTCCCACCACCATTTGTTGGAGAGGCTATCTTTTCTCCATTGCACAGTTTTGGCACCTTGATCTAGTATGAGAAAAATGTATTTATTTGGGTTTGTGTTCATGTCCTCTATTCTGTACCATTGATCTACCTGTGTATTTTGGTACCAATACTATGCCATTTCTGTTACTATTGCTTTGTAGTATAGTTGAAGTTCTGGTATTGTGAGACCCCCTGCTTCACTTTTCCTGCTAAGGATTGCTTTAGCTATTCTGGGGTTCTTATTCTTAGCAAATTGCCTAAAAAATATATTTAAAAGATAGTACAGCACAATCTAGTGGGTTTTATCCCAGAGATGCAAGATTGGTTCAACATCCAGAAATCAATAAATATAATTAACCATATCCACAGACTTAAAGTCAAGAATCACATGATCCCTTCGATAGATGCAGAAAAAGCATTTGATAAAATTCAGCATCCCTTCATGCTCAAAACACTGGAAAAAATAGGGATAGTGGGAACATTCCTTAACATTGTAAAGGCCATCTATGCTAAGCCCATGGTCAATATCATTGTAAATGATGAAAAACTAAAAGTATTCCCCCTAAAACCTGGAACAAGGCAGGGATGCCCTCTTTCACCACTTCTATTCAACATTGTCCTTGAAACTCTACCCAGAGCAATTAGACAGACCAAAGAAATTAAAGGGATACAAATAGGAAAAGAAGAACTCAACTTATGGCTATTTGCTGATGACATGATAATATATTTAGAGGAACCTGGAAATTCCACCAGAAAACTTTTAGAACTCATAAGTGAATTCAGTAAAGTAGCAGGATATAAGATCAATGCTCATAAATCTAATGCATTTTTATAAATAAGTGATGAATCTTCAGAAATAGAAGTTAGGAAAACTATGCCATTCACAATAGCCTTGAAAAGAATAAAATACTTGAGAATCATTCTAATAAATGAGGTGAAAGACCTCTACAATGAGAACTACAGAACACTAAAGAAAGAAATTAAAGAAAACCTTAGAAGATGGAAAGATCTCCCATGTTCTTGGATAGGCAGAATTAATATTGTCAAAATGGCCATACTACCAAAAGTGTTATACAGATTCATTTCAATTCTAATTAAAATTCCAATGACATGCCTCACAGAAATACAGCAAGCAATCATGAAATTCCTCCTTATTCATTTAAGGTCAAACTCCCACTCAGGTAAAGTGCCCTCTTTCACACCTCATGAAGACCTCCTACAGACTTCATAGAACCCTACCTACACAACACAGAGAGGCCTCCCTGCAACATTGCACACTACTCACCTCAGAAGGCCATCCCTTCATAACTCATTGAGCCATTTATACACACCTCAGTGCACCTTCCATATATACCTTAGTGAGCCATCCCTAATAAACTTAGGGGAACCACCTACACAGGTTAAGGAGACCTCTGATACACTTCATAGAGCCCTCTTATGTGTCATAAAGCCCTTCCTACACTGTTCAAAGGTCACTCCCTACAAACATCAGAACAAGGTCTACCAGGGATGAGGATATGTCCTACCTAATCCCTCACAATTCTAGCTTGCATCATTAAACCATGGGATTTGGCCCTGCTGGGATGGTTTACATGGAAGGATATTTTTTTCACTGGTCCAACATAGACACCAGTATTCCTTGATCACAAGTACTTATGTAAGTAGCACTTTTGTGGATACTGCACATACAAACTCAGGACTAGGTGTCCACCTGTGGGAAGTTTGCAGGGACAGTAGACAAGAAAAGTTCCTCATTAGCTAAGGCAATATGTGATGTAACAGAAAGCAGAGTGAGTTCTATAGGCTGTGAGTTGGATATAATCTGGTCAACTCAGGGGAGACATACAAAGTCACAATTTTGAGGAATGAGTGATGCTGAGTGGAATTTTTTTATTTTCTTATTTTCTGCAGTGCCTGGCATGGCAGTAGGGCATCCTGCACACTAGGTCAGTGTTCTACCACCAACCATGCCCCAGTGCTTGACTTGACATTAAAATGGGGACTCAGGTCCTGTCCTATTTGCATGGAAATACTTAAGTAAAATGATAATTCTAGAGGTTAAAAATGGTTAGATGAAGATTGTAAATATATCAATGAAAATGTTAAGGCTGACACACACTGCTATCTTTCTTTCCAGAAACACGCCATTTGCTTCAACTTCTCCATGCAGATGAACAAATGTTGCAGTTATGTTGCCCTAAGAAGGACCTCCTATCTCCAGGCTGGCATTGGGATCTCAGTAAACACCTTTCTGCTTTGCCTCCACATTGCCACTGTCCATGTGGGCCACAAGCCAAGGCTCACTGACCTCCCCATCAGTCATTTGGCTCTAGCACACATTCTCATGTTTGTTACCAAGGGCCTTTTGATATCTACAGATATTTGGGAAACATAGGACATTCCTGGTGAATTTAAGGGCAACATACCTATCTTCTTGAATAAGGTCATGAGGGGACTCTCCAACTGCACTACCTGTGTCCTGAGTGTGCTTCAGATCATCAGCATCAGCCCCGTGGCTCCTTTTTGGCCAATTCCAAATTTAAATGCACAAATATTATCCTGTGGCTATTTCTGTTCTTATGGGTCCTAAACATATCCATTACCAGAAACAAACTTCACTGCATTGTGGCCACACCCAATAAGACCCAGCCTGGTCTTCTGTTTGCCAATGATCACTGTTCCTTTCTGCTCATGGGCTACATCCACAGTGGCTTCTTTCTCACCTTGATGTTGTTCAGAGATGTCTTGTTTGTGGGCCTTATGCTTCTTTCAAGTGGATACTTGATAATTCTCTTGTATAGACAAACTGCAGTCTACACCTCTTCATAGCTCCAGGTTGTCTCCAAGAAGCCCACCACAACAAAGGGTAATGCATGCCATTCTGCTGCTCATCAGCTGCTTTGCGTCCTCTACTCTGCAGACACCATCATATGGCTGTTCATAAGCATGATGTGGAGAACTGATCTTTTCCTGTTGTTCATCCAAAATATTGTGGCCAATGGTTGTGGCACAGCCATTCCTTTCATGCTTATTGGTGCTGACACACACATAATAAGAGTTACACAAACCAAATGGATTAATATAGGTCAGCTTCTGACAGAACTGACAGAACAGCTTTGCTCTCTCATTAGAAAAATTTTCTCTATTTTACAGATTTGTGCTGTAAATGAAAAAATTAATGTAATAGATGCAATTTTTTGTCGGGAAAAGTAATCTACATCACCACTAAGGACCTTGTGCATAATTTTACCATATATCTGCATGAGTGTCTTGGTTTACATCTATGGAATTTTACAGTTTCTTTTTATTTTGTAGCTCACATGTTTATAACATGTGTGTTTTCTTTCTTCTTGCATTTTATTTATTAAAAATTCTCTTAATTAAGTACTACTTCATTATATTGTTCATTGTTCTGTAAGAATAGCTGTGCTGCAGCTTCACAATTTATTTTAGCAACCAGTCATGTGGAGCACATCTGTAAGTTAAGCTACTCGTAAGCCAGAGCACTGCAAGTTTCAGGGCACTCTGGGTAACTTAGTAAGACCATGTCCTCAAGCCAGAAAAACAAAACGTGCTTGGGATACAGCTTAGTGTTCAACTCTCTCTGGTTCATTTTCCTATAGAAAAAATAATGATTGTAGGTTACCAAAAATTTTTATCAGAACAAAGTAACTTCTATGGCTATGTGTGTTATTTTTCCTATCTCCTCATCATTGTCTTCATTTGCATGATTATGAATTTCTTCAGTTTAGATTTATTTTGTATCTTAGAGTTATTATTCTGGGTTTCTTTCTTCCTTCTTGCATTATATTTGAGAATTCTTTTAGTGATATTCTATTTCAGGTACCTTTTCCATTTATTTTTTAAAAAATGCTACATAGTGCCCGCTCTTCAAAAATATTTTAGCTGCCAAGTGTAAATGCTCCACTATAATATTTTACTTGTAAAACTGTGGTACGAAAATTGCAAGTTGGAGGCCAACTTTCAAAACTTTGAGAAATTGTGTCTCAAGTGAAAAAATAAAAAGGAATGGGGAATGAGTGCCACTGGATTCACATCCTGTACCATTTTTTTATTTGTGATAGTGGGACTCAAACACAAGACCTGGGGCATGCTAAGCAAGGGCTTTACCTCTGAGCTACATTACTAGCTCCCTATGTAACACATATTTAAAAAAAATGAGTGAGGTACTACTTTGAATCACTCAGGACATCTCACTTTAACAAATAAAAAAGTAACAATAGTTGGTTATGATGCAGAGAAAATTGGCACTTCCATAAATTTCAGGCAGAAACGTGACATGGCATACAATACATACAGAAAGCAGTTTATGTTGTTCCTGAAGCATTCAACATAGAATTATCACATGACCCACTCCTAGCAATACATCCAAATGACCTGAAAACAGAAACTCAAACACTTAGATATTATGGTCTTTTTGGTATCATTCACTCTAGCAAAAAAGGTAAGAACAACACAAATGTTCATCAAGAAGTGTGTGGATAGTCAAAATGTGCTATACACTTGTGTATGTGCCATGTAAACAAAGCAATTCTGGTACCTGCAACAATACAGAGAGATCTCAAGAAAATTCAAATAAATAAACAATATCAGTTTAAAAACAAAATTGTATATGGAAAAATTCCATTCATGTGAATTATCCAGGATATGTAAACTCATAGACCAAAAGTGAATTAGTGGCTTCCAGGGCCTGGGAGGAAAGGGGGAAGAGTGTTTGCTAAGCATGGTGTGCTTTTATAGTGACTAAAAGATTAGGAAGAAGGTAAAGCTGTTATTACCCAGCAATATTGTGAATGTCACTAAATTGCACATTTACAAGGGTCACTATAATCAGAATTTAGCTTCAAAAAAGTGAAATGCATAAAAATAATGACAAAAATGCTAGAAGTCTACTTATATGCAGGGGATACCAGTTCTTGTTGAAAGACAGGCAGTGGGGAGCTATGGACTCCTGCATGTACTCTGGATCCCTGATTCAAACCTTGACCAATAACTCTGGAGTTAGCAGGATTTTGGAACCTCCTATGTGTCAAGCCCTTTTCCAGGTTATTTATATACTTTAATCCTTATCTTTCCCCAAGTCTTGCAATCTGCTTGAAAGGAAATTTTACTTATTTTATTTTGGCAGCAGAGATAGAGCAAGGATGCTTAACACTAAGTCACTTTGCCAACCCTTTAAAAAAAAATTAAGACAGAGTCTTTCTAAGTTGCTAAGAACCACACTAAGTTTAAAACACTCATCTTGAACTTTTAATCCTCCTTCCATAGCTTCCCAAGCTACAGGGATTATAGGCCTGTGCCACCATGCCAGGATGAAAGTTGATTTTACCCATGAGTAAATTAAGACAGAGAAAAACCAAATATTCCAAAGTCACCCACCATGCAGACATGGGAAATGACTACTTATCTGAATCCCAAATTATTATTTCAGCTATGATGAGAAAAAGTCTGTTAGTGGTTGTTTCTAGATGAAGGAGGAGGCAAGAGGGAGGTATTTCAAAGGGGCACCAGGAACCTGTTGGGTGTGATGTCAGTGGTCACTGTCTTGATTGTGGTGATGGTTGTATGCAGATTTATATTTATCAAAACTCAATGTATTCTTTATTCAATGTGTGTAGTTTATTGTATTTCAGTTTTGCCTGACTAAATTTTTTAAATTAATCAGAGATTTGAAAAGACAATTCAACAAAGAGGATATATTGATGACAAAAAAGCACAGGAAAAGGGGCTCGACATCATAGACCATAGTGAATTGCAATTAACACATCCATTAGTATGGCTAAAATCTAAAAATCTGACAACACCAACTGGTCATAATGGAAGAGGAACAAAAGTAACATTCATTCATGGATAGTGGGATCACAAAATTGCCCAAATCCCTTGGAAAACAGTTTGTCAATTTCTTGCTAATCTGTGATCTTACCATATATCTACCAATGATATCTGAGGTGCATATCTAATTGTTTTGAAAGCTGATATCCAAAAAATCCTGTGGGAAAATCTATATAACTTTTTGGATTGGGAATGTGACTCACTGGTAGTGCACTTGTCTTGAAAGAATGAGGCCTCATGTTTAATCTCCAGCACAAAAGGTAAAACAAGGAAAATAAACAGCTGCACAAGGAGGTTAATAAATACTGATACATATATATTGGAATAATTATATCATTTTGATAATTATATCAAATGCACCATAGAAATGTAAGATGTTAAAACTAGGGGAAACTGTGTTTGGGGGCAGGTACACAGGCACATGCTACAGGTATATTGGCTATTTTTTTTCTGTAAACCTAAAACTATCCTAAAAAATAAAGTTTATTAATTAAAATAAACACAATAGGCTTAGGATTTTCCTATCTCAGGCAAAACCTACTCAAGGACTCACCCTCAATGATCAACAAATGTGCCTCTGTACTGAGAATGAATCACCCTCAAAACACTATCTTCCTTTTAACCTACACCCTGTGGGGTTTTGGTGGTTCTTTTCTATCAGTTGGTTAATCAAGTCCATTTTTACAACTTTCATTTTCTCTATAGAGAACAGTGAACAAAAAACATCAGAAGGAAACTGCTATAGTAGATCAACAGAGTGTTCACATTCCTGTTCAACAAACAATAGTGAGTATGTATTCCTCTGTTCCATAAGGGACAATTCCTTCAACACTAAGGAACATTTGCTCCCAAGTGACTTTCTTACACTCAGGAATAACAAGGAAATGATCTGGGAGGCCTTTTTTAATAATATCTACCTCACTTTCACAATGTTACCTATAGACTGAGAGCACTGTTCATTCTATATATGATCAAGGTTTGATGGGAATTCAATATAATTGAGGTAAAGAGGTGTTCTGATACACATAAAAGGACAAATTGTGGCTTATATTATTATGAACAAAAAGTTGTTGATCAGATGTTTAGAAGATATTTGGTGTTTTGGACAGCTTCACACCATTTCATTATTTTTCCAATAATATAACACCTTTCCCCTGTGGATGATCCATTTCTTGGCTTTGTGAATTACACTAGCCTAACAGAAGCAGGGATCAGGGCCTGTGAATCAATTCTAACCAGTTCAAGATCCTCATGACCTCACAACTGTGTGTGAGGACACAACCCAGGCCAGCCAGTTGCTTCCCTGATATTCTTTAACCAGAGTTAGTAGGAAAAAAGTTCTCATTTTGGTTTCTATGGTGAAAAGGAGAGAGTCCTTGGTGACTGATATCCAACGTTCTCAGAGTAACTGTGGCTAAGCTGGAATCTGCAGTAGCTGAAGATGTTACCTTCAAACAGGTGTGGCTCATGCACCTCTCTGATGGGTTTTGTCTTTAGAAATGACAATACGCCTGCTGCATATTTAAGCATGACTTAGGTGAGATATGTGGAAATGTGGACTATAATGGGGGAGTAGTTGAGGACCCACAGATATTGATGAGAAAAAATGACCAAAATGAAGAGAAAACTGACTCCCTCAGCAAGGAGGCCTTTAATCTGTCTTCATGCTCAGTTCAAGAAACTATTAGCAATGAATTCTTCCTTCCCTCCTGATTTCCTTCCCTCTTACCTTCTTACCTCCCACCATTGCATCCTTCCTAGATTTTACTCTAGGAGTAAAGGTCCAACATAATCACCATATTTTCTTCTCACAACTGAGGAATTTACAATTTAAAAATAAGTGTAAGGCATATTCATTGATATAGGGGTGTCATTACTCATTAGACAGATGTAAACATTAGTTTTGTTAGGTCACTTTCTGTTTTGCTAGGCCATAACTTATTGGGAATCAATAGAAAGGTACTTAGATTTGTTTGTTCTGAGTGCTATGCAACCAGATGCCTTTGATGTTGGAAAATGAGAGCTAAACACAAAAAGTTTTCATCAAGATGGGGCTTGTTTACCATTGTCTGAGAAAGGGAAAAGTACTTTTCTTTTCCTCTTGGGACATTCTCCTTGGCTTCTGAAAGACAGGTGCTGTCAGAATTCAGATGCATCACCAAGATTGCCAGGCTACTGAGAGATGAGCTAAACTGTCTGTCCAATATAAATTCATCTTGGAAAATGAAGGTCCAAATCTGAGTGAAAGAGGAGGCTCCTGAGTAGGCATTGGAGGAAGGCACTTTGAAGTCTGACTCTTGCTACCTCAAAACAAGGACATAGGTATTTATCTGTAATGTACTACAGAATTTCTTGGAACTTGTAGAATTTATGTGATTTTTTATTTTATCAATTTAAAATTTATAATATTTTAATTTATAATATTACAAATATTATCTTATATGAGTGAGTTTTCCAGCATAATGATTAACAAGTTATAATAATTAAAAAGGCCCAGCTGTGCACAGTGGTTCATGCCTGTCATCCCAGCAACTTGGGAGGCTGAGACAGGAGAATTCTGAGTTCAAAGCCAGTCTCAGGAAAAGTGAAATGCTAAGCAAGTCAGTGAGTCTCTATCTCTAAAAAAATACAAAATAGGGCTTAAGTAGTTGAGTGTCCCTGAGTTCAATCATTGATATCAAAACAAAATAAAACAAAAATAACCCCACCAGTTTCTAACTTAACACCATTTTCCAGAAATTAAAAAAATTCAAAAGCTTTTTTGGCAATTTTCTAAGCTCACAGACTCACCTAATATTACTATGTAATATTATCTTATTTTTGAGTAGCAACTTCCAATAAAATGTTTTTATGTGAGAGTAAAAACATTACAGTTTTCAAATGTTCTGTGGTGCACTATATCAGAATTACTTTATCTTCCTCTTTACTACAACATAGATATTCAATGGAGATGCATTTATGTGCTTTCAATTATCCTAGGGATACATGGAGACTGGAAAATACTAGAACAAACTCAAGTTTGTAATAAAATTAAACTAGTTTTTCACAGGTTGCCATAGTGATATTAGAATACACAAGCACAGTCCCATTATTCTGGTGACATTTTATTAAGCCATATGTCAGAAAACATTGTTCCTTGATATCTGAAGGATCTGGAATATCAATATTCTCCTAGCTGATCTGGTAGTTTTAGAGATCTTCTTTAATCATAATCACTGAAAAAACAAAAAATTCAGTAGTAGAATTTTCGACAACTGATGATTCCTTTCACAAAGGTTCACTGAATTTTGTAATTTCAAAAACATTCAAATGATGCAAAGAGACAGTAAAATATTAGAATAAATTTAAATTTGTGATCAAGTAAAAGCTGCTATTTTTTCATGACATGGAAGAGTATTATTATAGATAATTGTAGGCTCACGCAAATAGACATAGCTCACATCTCCCTCTGTTACAGAACTTTGTTCCTTGATAACTGAAATGTTTTTTAGAATTCTTCTCTTCTTCCAGCTGTTCTATGAGCTATAGAGTTATTCTTTGCTAATACATAATCATTGAGAAAGTGCATCAAATTTAAAAGAATTTTCAGTAAGTACAATAAACCTGATATAACATTCCTATGCACACATATGAATACAACCCAGTGAATCTCCCCTTTGAGAACATCCATAAGAATGTGGTCCGAATTAGAACATGATATATTCCAAGCTTACATAATTATACCAAAATGGATTCTTCTGTCATGTATAACTAAAAATAACCAATAATAAAAAACTTTTTGCCCACATTAAGTATGTTAATGCTTGTAGAACTATGTTGAAAATTACTTTGTTATAATTTCAGTAAACTTTTTCTACTAAAGAAGAGGAGTTTAAGCCAGGTGCAGTGGAAGTTTGCCTGTAATCCCAGAGGCCCAGGAAGCTGAGCCAGCCTCAGCAAAACCGAGGCACTAAGCAACACAGTGAGACCCTGTCTCTAAATAAAAATACAAAAAATAGAGCTGGAGATGTGGTGCAGTGGTTCACTGACCCTGAGTTCAACATCCAGTACCCATCTCCATCAAAAAATAGCTTTCAGTAAACTAGAGAAAATGACAACAGTTTACAGTAATCTAGAGAAAGTGTATTTTGTCTTTTCAGGAGAAATATTTTCTCATCTAGAGAATTTTTGACAACTTCTTCCACCCAAATCTTGACTAATGATGTTCTGAATTGGAAAATCCCTTCACAAAAACATTTTCAGAGTACAGGTTTCAATTCAGTCACTGAATCACCACAGACTTTACATTTGTGTGTTCATTAAAGCAAATTAAGCAAAATGTTCAGGAATTGGTGTGATTTAGAAGAAGAAATTTTTAACTAGATAGTAGTAATAGAGATGTTTTGCATCATGATTTGCAAATATTTAAATACAGACATCCGTAGAAGGATAAGTTGAATGTGGAAACGGGCATATTTCATAAAGCAGACACAAAGTCCTCAGTGTTTCAGGGTCTGAGTGAATATGCTGTAAGAAGATTCATAGAAGGAATGTTGTAAAATGAATATTCCAGTATCATACAAGCAGAAGACTTCCAGTTGTTTTTGACCTTGTTCATGGAGGACAGTTCTTTTTTTCTCTTTGGTGACAAATATCCTACTTGCAGTGTGATAGGTTGAATTTGACAGGTCCTGATAAGAAAGCATTGATTACAGGTTTAAAATGCTTAGTTCACTTTGAAGTTTAATTTTTCTTTGCATTTACTATGAGTATGTGTGTAATCTATTCCCTTCTGTATCTCCTGAGAGTTCAAGGAAATGGTTAGCTTCTAAGTTAAAGTCCTACTTTGCTGCTTTCTACAAAAATAACCCTAGGCTTCACATTGGCTTCCAGGTCATTTCAATCTGGTGTTTTGACAATGCCTCCCCTATTTTCTCATATTCTAACAATGCAAGACTGTCTTCTGCTCTCCTATCTCACAAAACACACAAACAATTTGGATAGTAAATATCCAAAAGCAAAAAAAAAAAAAAAAAAAAAAAAAAAAAGTGAGCTCCACCTCTCTTTGGATTCAGATTTTTACTGAAAATCCTCATCCTGATGATATTTACTAGTAGACTTCAAGATGGACTTTGTGGCTTGTCATGACTGAACTTCTTGTGTTTCTGTATTAATTTCTAGGCTTTTGACCTGGATTTTATAAGCATTATGTCAAGGATATGGACTGTAAATATTTTCCCCTTTAAGAAATCTGCAGGAAGACAGAAAGCAAACAAAAACTGACCATTAAATAACATAACTTATGCTATGAAGGGAAACATGGTGTTGTACAGGCACAAAGACAAAGGTAAGACCTGAGCACTTCCATGAGATAAATGAGAGATAATGGGAGATATACAAAATTATCCCTCAGAAAATTTCCTGAAGTTTAAGTTTAAATTTATTGTTTTACCTTTTTTAAATTTTTTTCCTGTATAAGCACTATTTTTGAAGTATATTTACATTAATTTTTATTATATCTGGCTTCATTTTCACATTTTCAATGTATATAGTTTCCATTCTCATTGTATCTCAGACCTTTATACTGGGTCTATTTTTTTTCTTCCTCCAACATAGTTCTTAAAATCTTTTCAGTGAAATGCTATTAGAGACATATTTATGCCTTTCTCTTTTTCATCTAATAATATGTACTTGCTTATACCCAAGCTACTCAAGAGACTGAAGCAGAAGGATGGCAAGTTCAAGGGCACACGGTGTAACTTAGTGAGACAATGTCTCTAAGAAAAATAAAAAAGACAGGATATTAGTTCAGAGATGGACTACCTAGGGGTTTGCTTCCTTATATCAAATTATGACAACAAAACCCCACCAAATGGCATGATAGCACTTTATCACCAATAGAATGGCTGCATTTAAAAAAAAAATTAGTGTTGATAACCATGTTAAGAAATTGGAAACCTCACACACTTATGGAAAGAATATAATAGTTATAGAATATAATTTGATGATTGCTAAAGAGTTAAACCTAGAATTACCATATGACCTACCAATTACATTCCTAGCTATATTCCCCAAAGAATTGAAAACAGATCTTAAAACACTGGTGCATAGATGCTAATGGCAGCACCATCAACATTAGGAAATAGATGAAAATCTAAATGTCCATCAAGAGAAGAATGTATGAACCAATGTCTGTATATGTGTATATGTCTGAGTAAGCACATGTACATATATATTCATATAAATATATAACTATATGTAGCATTTATATTTATGTTTACATTGAATATTACTCTGCCATAAAAAAATGAAGTACCAAAACAGGCTGCAATGTGGATATATCTCAAAAATATGAAGAAAAGGAAACAAAATGACACATGAAAACTCACAATGCTATAACTACATTCATATGAAATATCCTCAAATTGGAAATATCATAGTCATAAAGGAGAAAAATAGCTTTCAGGGCTTGAAGGGTCTGGGAGTGAGTGTCTGCTTATCAGATACATGGTTTTCTTCCAGTGATTAAAATATTTGAAACAAGGTAAATGGGGTAATTGTACCACAACGTTGTAAAGGTCACTACATCACATATTTTACAGTTTTAGGAGAATTCAATCTCAATAAAACCAGTAAAGAATAAATTCTGAAAACACTAAAGTCTACTCAATTAAAGCATGAGGTAACAGAAAGGAACTATGGAATCAGACTTAACATTCCTATCCTTGTATTTAAATGCATGACCAGGGTAACTCCACATGAAGTACAATGACAAAAATAGGATTCTCATTAGAATAAGTTAAACTCCATGTGTGTATAACAAGACAAAATACATTATACTGTCTTGTATATCTAAAAATAACAAATAATGTAATAAGAAAGGAACTATGGAATTATATATTCTGACAAGTTATACATTTCCAATCTAAATCATGAATGGTAACACTGGATCCTAGAAATCAAGAGCCTGTAAAGAGATACCAGGCATATTGTAATTCATAAACACACATGCCCATACTAAAAATTCTAACTAACATAATATTATTAGTAGTAATAATTCAAATTAAATGTGTAGTGTCTGCTACCAATAAGTGAAAAAAATTCATTTTTTAAAATGTTCTCAATTGCACTACCTGTGAATGATTATTTTCTTCACAATCATATAGATATTATTTTAAATTTAAACAATTTTAGTGCATTTTGAGTATATCCTAGAAAAAAGGAGAGAGATAATTTCATCAAAAATGAGGAAAAGTTCAGTGGAGTAGATGAAGTGGCTTAAGGAAGAGGAAGGAAAAACAGGAGAAGGTAAGAATAGTAGAATGAATCAGGCTGAACTTTCCTATGGACATACATGAATATGGCACAGGGAATCCCAACACCAAGTCTATCCATCAGACAATAATTTTTTTAAAAGTCTAAATATATTGTGGAGGATCAACACAGTTGAGGGGGAAGAGAAGGGGAATTATAGTATGTGCCAGTAAATGGATGGAATTGCTAAGCAAAATAAGCCAATCCCAAAGAACCAAAAGTTGAATGTTTTCTCTGATGTGCAGATGACAATTCACAATAAGGGGGTAGGCCAGGAACAAATAGAGGTCCTTTTGTTTAGGCAGAGTAGACTGAAAGGAGGGAATGGGTATGAGTGTTGGAAGAACAGTGAAATGAATCAGACATTATTACTTTATATGCATGTATGATTACCTGACTGGTGGGACTCTACCTCATGTATAACCAGAAGAATGTGTAATTATATTCCATTTATGTATGATGTGTCAAAATGCAGTCTACTCTCCTGTATAAAGAACTAGAACAAATTCTTAAAATGACAGAATTCTCCCCCCCAAAAATTTAGAAAGTGACAGGAATAAAACACTTTGGTTTTGTAATAATAGGGAACACACAGACCAATGCACAGAAAATAGAACCAGAATAAGCCCATGCAAATGCTGTCAGCTCATCTTTGAAAAGGAGGCCAAAAATACACAATGGAGAAAGGATAGTCTCTTTAACAAATGGTGCTGAGGACACTGGATATCCTTAGGCAGAAGAAAGAAATCAGAACGTTATCCCACATGTTACTAAAACATCAACTTGCATGACCAATATGATCCTACAATATGTACAATTAGAAAATAAGAAATTAAACTCCATTTATGTATGATCTATCAAAATGTTTCACTGCATCCTCGTGTCATTTGCAACTAACTAGAACAAATAAAAAAGTTTTTTAAAAGCAACTAAAAATATAAACATGAGACTTGAATCTGCAAAATTTCTTGAAGAAAATACTGGGGACCCATTTACCAATATCTCCCCATGAATATGACCTCTACTAAGATTTGATGACTATTCAGCATTACATGTATCAAAATATCATGCTGTACCCTGTACGCAGCTGAAGTTGTTATGTTTTAATATAAAATAAAAAAAGATTAGAATAAGTTTGGGAGTACTTTTAAAATAAAAATATGAGAGAGAAGCTTCACAACATTGCTTTAGGAAATGGTTTTTGATGACTATGCTGAAAGGATAGGACACAGAAGCACAAGTAGATAAATGAAATTTCATTAAACCAAAAGCTTCTGCACAGCAAAGTGAAGCACGAACAGAGAAGATTCAGGTGGGGGAATAAAAAAAAAAATTCCTTGCACATCACCTGAGAAAATGATAATGTCTAAAATACATAAATAATCCCCAGAACTCTATAAAAATAAATAACCTGATAAAAACAGTAAAGGATTCAGACACCCTGGCACATGCCTGGAACACCAGTGTTCCAGGAGGTTGATGTAGAAGGATCACAAGTTTAAGGCCAGCCTCAGTAGCATGTTGGTTGCCAAGGAATGGGTACAGTGAAGTGGGGTACTGCTCTTCGATCAATATCAAATTTCAATAGTAAAAGATGAATAACTTCTAGATATTTGCAGAATAATTCTGCACTTACTCTTTACAATACTTTAATGTGCACTTATAAATGTTTTCAGAGTACAGATAGCCTACTGAGTGTTCTTACTATTATGGTAGAAAGAAGGGAGGAAAAAATGATGAAGATAGAAAGAGAGAAAAAAGAAGAGGAGGAGAAGGAAGAGGAGGAGACAGAAGGCTGGTAAAGGAGGACTAGACCCATGGTGCTCCCGCACACAGTCAGGATCTCTGTTCAAAGTGGACCTCTTCTTTCTAGAATACACTACTGTTACCAATATAAATTTTTGTTGATTGTATCTTAGAACTTATGTTTCATAGCTGAATTCCAAGAAGAGAATGGACACATGTATGAACACAGCACATACATATAACTGCATGTATACTGTATCTGGCCACCTCGTGCACATTAAGGACTTGTAATTTTCACCACCAAGAAGTCCAATGAATCAAGAAAATATCAGAGCTGGGAGAGTGTTGGGTACAAGATGACTGTGTCCTATCTACAAATAAGTACAAAGACGGAGGGCACTGAAGGCAAGGGAGGCCACACTTTAAATTCCAACCAGAATTAGGTTCAAATGCAGAAGAAGGCAATGTATTCTTCACCAATATCAAGGACCCCTGTCTTCTTCTTTGTCACTCATGGAACTTCATAGTGTTAGCCAACCTCTCCAGTTGAGGATGTGAAGGGAAAGGGAAACCTCAACAATCTACAGCAACTTTCCTTTCAGTTGTTTCTAACTCACTAACAAGCCAATGGAAGAATCTGTTAACAGTTATTGAGGTTGAGTGGAAACAACTGCATTGGTTGTGTGTGACATTTTCTCTGCTCTGATATAAATGATCTCACCATGGGCATGCAAGCTATAAAATATGACTTGCTTGTAAGTTTGCATTTAGAATTGACACTGCATCATTAAAGATGAATGGTAAAAGTCTAGCTAATAATTGAAAATGCTGGTTTTTCTGTAATGAGAAAGACTCTAGAAGACAAAGAAAATGCACTTGACATGAGAAGAGATCACTGAAGAAACAAATGTATTTCTGTGCCATAATGTTAATGGCACAGTTTACCAGCTTTGTGAACAAGAACTCCAAGTTTTCATATTGTACTTTGCCTAATATATTACACAGCTGGCCCTAATAAATACCAGTGTAAAGTAGTCTGTTTCCCTAGACAAATGGTGGATTCTAGGATCTGGTCAGGTAAATACAAAATTAGCCTCAACACAGAATGAGGGAGAAGGGGAAGAGCAGAAAAGGAGGAGAAGGAGGAGGCGGAGTGTCAAATAATTCCCCAAATGTGGATGCCTGACAAATGACATAGGAAGTGAGATAAAAGATCTTCAAAGAGTCAAAGCTGGAAGAATATGAGCAGTAAATACTTTTAACAGTGAAATATAACTGAAAGAAACAATTGAATACATGTTTAGTGACATTAATAAATGACTACATAGATAATAAGTAAAGGGAACAGACAAAACTTTCTTATCAAAGAGTTCAAAACACTGCAGATGGACTGCATCCCCTCCTGCAGTTGGAGACTACTACCCTTCTCCTTTTCAGGGTGGGCAGATTTGGTGACTTCATGGCAATGAATAGTGTAGGAAAGTGGTTAAAGAAGGAAATTCCCAAAGGAAGAACCTGACACAAACTACTCTGACCATGGATGCAGATTAGCACCTCAAGGACTTCAGGGACCATCAAGGAAACCAACAGGCTCTGACATAAAGGTACATTATCTCTGTCCTATTCCTTCCAAAACTGTTTAACCACAAGAGTGTGAAAAGGCATACACACACACACACACACACACACACACACACACACACACACACCACAAAACACCATGTAAGGTACATTCTAAAAAATTTGTGGTATTTCCACTATCATGAGTATCATGAGAAATAAGAAAAGACTGGGATATGGTTCTCTTCACAGGTGATTGATAATAACAATTTACACAAGCAGAAAATGAAATTTAAGGATATAAACATCCTCCCCAAGTGAGGAGGGCCTCCCTCCTCAATGATAGAAGAGAATGGTTAATTGTATTTTTTTTTTTTAACTAACACATTTTCAGTGCACATGTAATGCAGTTGGGCCCATTTCCCAATGCATGTTATGCAGTGATCATATATAACTACCCTCATCCACTTTTATCCCATGCCCTGCCCTTCCAAGCATGCTTCCAAGTTCCCAGTAATCACCATTGCACTTACATATTTTTTAAAATGTAAACTCTACTGTATAGCTAGAGGATAGAGATTTCTGTAGTCACAAACAAGACAAAAATGCTTTTCTGGAATGAACCCCTCCCCACATACGAGTGACCACCAAAGTTAACGACTGCTTGGGTCTCGCTTCATCTCGTCTGCAATCAGAAAAATAATATCCAGCCATTGCCTTCACTATGCCACCTTCTATTCTTGTGTAAATCTTTCAGTTGGCTTTAGCTCCCACCACCTGAGGAAAGTGGTGCCACGAAGAGGATCAGAAACCTCTGTGGTACCAAATCTAATGGTTCCTCCTTAGTCACCCTCTAGTTTATTTCTGAGAGGTTTTCAAGACAAGAGGCCCTGACTTCTTTTCAAAATAAGCTCTTCCCAGAAATCCATGTCATTCCCTTTCCTGGTTTTCCATCTTCCTTACTGGATGCCCCCACCCTCTGTCTCCTTCATAGACTTCTCCTCTTCTCCATCACTAATATGTGCATGTCTACAGCTTAGAGCAAGGCTCCCTGGGTTTCTCCATCTTCACACCACCCAGTTCACATTCAGTCTCATTGCAGGAAGTATTTTCCACATCCCCCTGCCTCCCAAAGAATCTTCCTTTTAGCTCTTCCTCTCACCTTCAGACATGTCCATGTGGATATCTAGTAGGAATCACAAGAGCCAATTGAAAAACCTTCCTCAAATCCAACCCTCTCTTTCCTGCCTCATGTGGTCTTTCTGGCCCATCTAGTACCGGGTATCAATAAACTACCAGGGTTGCTCAAGATAAAAATTCAGGAACTGTCATGGGTCTTTTGGCCTTTACCCCTTCCCTGATCCATCACCAATTCCTGCTCATTTTAGAGACAAAATGATAAATATATGTCTGTATATATATATTCCCAAATTTTATGTATAAAAATAAATAATCATAAATAAATGAATAAATCAATTTGAATCATGTTTGATCCCCTGTTACTTAGTCATGCCATAATATTGTATAATATATTATATTATATATATATATATATATAATATACTATTGATACACACACTCATGGTGCCAAGTTCTGCTAAAGGACCACAAATCCTCCTCATATTACAGGGACTCAGTGGCTAATTCTGCTTAAAAGAACTCATTTTTCACTAAGGTCTATAGATGTCTGTTGATTAACTACAAGTGCAATAACCCTTGGCCTCTCTAATATACATAGATTTATTGGCTATTTATTGACTTACAATAATCATATTTATTGGCTTATGATAATCAGAGCCTAGCAAAGAACATGAAATGCCTCCAAAATTAGCAAAGATTCCTGAAGCATCACAGAACAACAGCTGTAGGAAGAGGTCAGTACATCTTTTCATAGTTGGAGAATTAATTTCATGCATAAAATTTATTAAGAATTAATAAGAGTTTTATGGGGGAAATCAGGCTTGTCAAAGAAGTAATGAAGAAATTTCTGAAATTTTCTGTAACCAAGCTAGAGGATAGGTAGGCAGATACTCACTGGACTCTAGAAAGTCTTAAGTACAGTTCTGGTTCCATCTAGTGTCTAAGAAGCTCAGCACTCCTAACAAGGGAAAAATCCCACATCAAGCAGAGTGTGTACAGGTAGGGGTGACATAGGCTTACTTGAAAGGCTCTGGTGAGAAGGGGAGATGTAGGTTGAGAAGTGGGAAAGGGACGGTTCCTGAAGGAGACCTTTATCTCAAATATAAGAAAGAAATGGGGGAAACTAAGTGACATGATAAGGGGTGTGTTTCAGAATAATTAAGCAGGTGAAGCACTGCTATGGATGGTAACATTAGACCAAATATATAATGGGGTCAGTGCCTGAATTCTTGCACAGAACCAATGAAACAGCAGCCCCTACCAGAAGGGAGAAGGGGATTCCTGTCTGATTTGTTTTCATCTATGTCCTGACTCTCTAGAACAGAGCCTACTCCATTATAGTCCTTACTTTAAAAACAAGAGAATATGTTTTCATATATTCTCTCTAGAACAGAGCCTGTTCCATTATAGTTCTTACTTTAAAACAAGAGAATATGTTTTCACATACGTCTTTATGATAACACTGTCAAAACCCTAGGTCCCTACCCCATCCATTGCTTATCTGCCTTTCAGAGAATCACGAAGCTGTTTCTTGGCCTCATCAACTTCAGAGGCAGGTGTCACTCATTGTCCTACTTACAGATGCTGTGAGTTCCCCAAGGTTACCCCTGGAAAGTGTCAAGGCCACCTCTGCATCTATGCTTCTCTCATTGCCCAGGCACCAAGTAGCCCCTGTCCCTGAGGGAGTGAGGTGGACTTTGTAATTTGGAAGAGGCTCCAGCAAGTGACAGTCCCACCACATGTTTACCCTCTCTGGACCTCCAGGTCACACTGCCTAAACTGCATGCACCAGAACATGCCAGAACAAGTTTTGCTTCCCCAAAACAAAGTCTCTAAGGGGATGTTCCCCAGGACCCCTCCCTGAAACCTCATGAGCCTGAACCCACCTGAACATGGAAGATTCACAGCATCCAGTGAGAGTGAGGGACAAAGGAAGGCTGTGCATTATGTCCTCAACCTCCCTCCATGGGCTTGTTGTATAAGTGGGGAAACTGAGGTTTCAAAGGAACAGACTCTGATTCACATTTCTGGCCGAGTGAAGAAAAGGGCCCTGCTTCCCCACTGAGTTCACGGAGACCCCTGACAGGATTTCCAGACCACACTCACCACTCTGGTCTCCATTCCCCTGGTGCAAACGCACCCATCACATCCTCCATTCACCTGCAGGACTCCTGGTTACACTGCTGAGCTCACCTCACCTGCTGGACTCTTGGTTACCCTGCTGAGCTCACCTCACCTGGTGGACTCTTGGTTACCCTGCTGGGCTCACCTGAGAAACCCTGGGTAACCTGGGTAACCCTGAGGAGTCCTGGGTGGGACCCACCTCCCACGTTCTTACCAAAACCCCTCCCCACCCGCTGCTCTTATGGGTTAGGCTTCACTCAGCCCCTCTGGCTCCACCCCACAAGCTCCTCCCATTTACCTGGCACTAATCACTCCTCTTGGCACCACCCAGCTGGCTGGACACATTTCCTAGGCTCCACTGACCCTACAGGTTTCCAAGTGCCTCGTTCAGTCCATCCCTTCAGCTCTACTGGGTCCCATTTAACTTTATCTCATAGGCTCTGCCCAATATTTGACCTCCATTTGGTGCTGCTCTGTAGCACCACACTCACTCCACCCACTCACTCCTTGGCATTCTCCTCACTTGTCTGCTCCTCCTCTCTAGCCAACTTAACACACTGGGGTTGGATGTTTTCCTCTCTAACACTGGAACACTTTGCACTCTGCTTGTCACAGTCAAAGCAACATCCCATAGCATCCCAAATGGCTCTGCCCATCCTAATCACCCATGCTTTTCAATCAAGGTTGCTCCTACACCTGCCATCACATGGCCCACCTGGTCACTCCACAGCACCTTGAGAACTCCATCCAAAATGAATGAAAGGGTTTTTGTAGAGGTGGCTCTGGTCGAGGACAAAGCTCAGGCTGAGGAACAATTGGACTTGGGGACTAGCAACATAGGGACTGTACATTGCCAATGGATGACTTTGGAACCCTGTGTTCTCCTCAGAGTCACAGTATTTCTGTATACACAGTGCTGCTTATTAGCAGAAGAATGAGCACATTTTGAGCACCTTCTGTGTGTCATTTCACAACTGACTTCAGAAGGTCAGAAAGGGCAGTATCCATGAGCAACTGCAGCAGTGAAGGACAAGGTTCCCCATCCCAGTTTTAACCTCCTACTTTCCTTTCATTTTATCCATAACACCTTTTAGCCCTAATTGGTTTATATAATGCTAGTTCCCACCACCGATGATATAGTTGTAGTTATATGAGGTAAGTCATAGACAATACTTATTTTTTTATTTTAGGCCACACATAATCTATGATTATTTACTTTCTTTACTGATGGAACTTCCTAAATATACCATTTCTGCCTACATTGTAGACATCACAACAAGAGCTAAATACCTAGTCTCTTGCTATTGTGTGCATAGGTTATTGATGTTATTGGGCACCTCTCTAATCTGTAAGGTACTGAAGACATACAGGTGTATTATAAGCTCACAAGGTATAAATTCTGCTGCTTCATTTCCATCTGGATAGATGGGGTAGACACACGAACAATATGAAAAAGCAGGGAAATAAATCATCCCACACTATACAGAATACTTCAGCAACAGACCACACTGACATCACAGTGGAGAAAATGTCAGACATGGAATTTCTAAAGGTTACATTTAAAAATATATTGAAAAGATAGTGCACCATGATCAAGTGGGTTTTATCCCAGGAATGCAAGGTTGGTACAACATCCGAAAATCAATAAATGTCATTCACCATATCAAGAGACTTAAAGTTAAGAATCATATGATTATTTCAATAGATGCAGAAAGAACATTTGATAAATTACAGCATCCCTTCATGCTCAAAACACTGGAAAAAATTGGGGTAGTGAGAACATTCCTTAATATCATAAACGCCATCTACATTAAGCCCATGGCCAATATCATTCTAAATGGTGAAAAACTGAAAGCACTCCCCCTAAAAATTGGAACAAGGCAGGGATGCCCTCTTTCACCGCTTCTATTCAACTTCATCCTTGAAACTCTACCCAGAGCAATTAGACAAACCAAAGAAATTAAAGGGATACGAATTGGAAAAGAAGAACTCAAACTATCCCTGTTCGCTGATGACATGATTATATATTTAGAGGAACCTGGAAATTCCACCAGAAAACTCTTAGAACTCATAAGTGAATTCAGTAAAGTAGCAGATTACAAGATCAATGCTCTTAAATCCAATGCATTTTTTTACATAAGTGATGAATCTGTAGAAAGAGAAATCAGGAAATCTACCCCATTCACAATAGCATTGAAAAAAATAAAATACTTGGGAATCAATCTCACAAAAGAGGTGAAAGACCTCTACAATGAGAACTACAGAACACTAAAGAAAGAAATTAAAGAAAACCTTAGAATATGGAAAGATCTCCCATGTTCTTGGATAGGCAGAATTAATATTGTCAAAATGGCCATACTACCAAAAGTGCTATACAGATTCAATGCAATTCCAATTAAAATCCCAATGATGTACCTTACAGAAATAAAGCAAGCAATTAAGAAATTCATCTGGAAGAATAAGAAACCCAAAATAGCTAAAGCAATCCTCAGTAGAAAGAGCGAAGCAGGGGGTATCGCAATGCCAGATCTTCAACTCTACTATAAAGCAATAGTAACAAGAATGGTATGGTATTGTTACTAAAATAGACAGGTAGATCAATGGTACAGAATAGAGGACACGGACACAAAACTAAATAAATACAAGTTTCTCATACTAGACAAAAGTGCCAAAAATATGCAATGGAGAAAAGATAGCCTCTTCAACAAATGGTGCTGGGAAAACTGGAAAACTATATGCAACAGAATGAAATTAAATCCCTATCTCTCACCCTGCACAAAAACTCAACTCACAATGGATCAAGGACCTCGGAATCATACCAGAGACCCTGCAAACTACAGAAGAAAAAGTAGGTCCAGATCTTCAACATGTTCAGCTTAGGACCAGACTTCCTCAAAAGGACTCCCATAGCACAAGAAATAAAAGCAAGAATCAATAGCTGGGATAGATTCAAACTAAAAAGCTTTCTCTCAGCAAAGGAAACTATCAGCAATGTGAAGAGAGAGCCTACAGAGTGGGAGAATATCTTTGACAATCATACTTCAGATAGAGCACTAATTTCCAGAATCTATAAAGAAAATCAAAAAACTCTACACCAAGAATACAAATAATCCAATCAACAAATGGGCTAAGGAAATGCACAGACACTTCACAGAAGAAGATGTACAAGCAATCAACAGATATATGAAAATATGTTCAACATCTCTAGTAATAAGAGAAATGCAAACCAAATCTACCCTAAATTCCATCTCACCTCAATTAGAATGGCGATTATCAAGAATACAATCAACAATAGGTGTTGGTGAGGATGTGGGGAAAACGGCACACTCATACATTGCTGGTGGGGTTGCAAATTAGTGCAGCCACTCTGGAAAGCAGTATGGAGATTCCTCAGAAAGCTTGGAATGGAACCACCATTTGACCCAGCTATCCCACTCTTTGGTCTATACCCAAAGGACTTAAAATCAGCATACTACAGAGATACAGCCACATCAATGTTCATAGCTGCTCAATTCACAATAGCCAGACTGTGGAACCAACCTAGATGCCTTCAATTGATGACTGGATAAAGAAACTGTGGTATATATATACAATGGAATATTACTCAGCCATAAAGAATGATAAAATTATGGCATTTGCAGGCAAATGGATGAAATTGGAGAATATTACTTCATCGTTATTCCATTGGAATGTCTAGAATATAGTAAGCACTCAATAAATATCTGGAAAGTAAAAGAATGAATCAATTGATCATCTGAAGTACTGCAAAAGGTTCTGTAACTTGAGTGAAAAACTGTCTCTCTCCATTTTCTGATCATCAGTTTGGATTTTGAGGTATCTTAGCTTGACTGGTGATGCTTTCAAGTACTGAAGTTTGCTTTGGCTGAGTGGGGCAGGCAGAAGTCAGGATAAAGCAGAGCAATCCTAGGAAGCCTGAAATAAGAGTATTTTGATGCCAGATTATCTGATTGTAGGCTGGTTTCTTTGTCTCTCTTTTGTTAACCCTCACCCTTTGTTGTATTACTCCACTGATTGTGTAACTGTGTCATAGGGAATAAAAAAAAAAAAAAAGGAGTTTATCTCTACATTTAGGGCCAGTGCTTTAAAAAAGAACTGTTCTGTCCTAATCTGTTTATAAAGGCAGTTCTATGAGGAAAGTTTATTGCGCTGTTTTTTTTTTTTTTTTTTTATTAAAGGGATAGAATGTCCACAAATAAATAACCTAACATTTAACCTACAAATAAAAAAAGAAATCAACAAAAAATCAGAATACAGGAAACAATTAAAAATCAGAGATAAAAATCAATGAAATTGAAACAAACCAAAAAAAGTTTATAAAATCAAAAAAGTTGATTTAAAAAAAATAAATATTGATACACACTTAACCAAAGTAAAAATGACATAGAGAGACAACTCAAATTACTAAACTTTGTGTTGAAAATAAAATATCATGGGACTGCGTCTGTAGTTCAGTGATAGAATGCTTACCTACCACATGTGAGTTACTGGGTTTGATCCTTACCACTGACTAAAAAATAAATAAAATAAGGGCATTCTGCCCATATACAACTACAAAACATATTTAAAAAGTCATCATGATATGCACTCCTTAAATACAGGTGATAATTGTAAGCTCAGAGGTGTGGTTAGTGGCCAAATAAAATTGGACAGAAAGTGGCCGAAGCAAGCTTTATTGGGATTTGGCTCTCAGGCAAAATTCCCACACCCCCGGGGTACAGCTCAAGTAGGGACGCAGAGAAAATCTCACGTGTCCCTGGCTGCCCAGGGTTTTTATAGACCAGGATGGGGGGGAGTCCTGCTGAGTGACAGGTGGATGTGAAGGGTCAGTGGAATTTTCTAGCCCACTTGATCGGTCACCTTTGGTGGGCTGGCTTTTGTCTCAGCTGCTCTGCTCTGCCCTCTATAGTCGCCTAAATTCTGACCTAATATCCTGATCTTTTTGGTGATATAGGGCCCAGGAGTCCATCTGGCTATTTCCTGCGTATTAGGGGGCATCATGGGGAGAAAGAGGTTTGGGTTCTAGGTCGGTAGGGAGGCAGCTATAAGAGCCTATGAGCATCTGGTTTTATGTCACCCTGGCAACCTCACTCAAGTGGTTCTAGACAAACCTGAGAAGACAGGGAGCCATCATTAGCAGAAATCCTATCACAAATAGGGGAATAAGGATAGGGGTCAGCCAGGTGACAAAAGGGGATTTCAGCCATCCTGGGCAGGGGTCATTTAATTGAAGTTGTTTCAGCCTTTCTCTCAGATCTGAGAGTTTCAATGTTCTTTTCAACCAGTCCAGTTTCACTGATGTAATAGCAGCATTCTTCCCTTAAGAATAGACATGTTGGGGCTGGGGATACAGCTAAGTCGGTGGAGTGCTTGCTTTGCAAGCACAAGGTCCTGGGTTTGATCCCCAGCCCCTCAAAAAAAAAAAAAAAAAGGATAGACATGCATGTTCCCCCCTTTGTCTGCTTTCAGAAGATCGAGCGTTTGATGATTCTGTAAAGAGACTTGAGCAATAGATGTTTTTTTTGTTTTTGTTTTTGTTTTGTTTTGTTTTGTTTTGTTTTGTTTTTTTTTTGTAAGAATGCCAGGGAGGCAGCAGATGCCTCTACTGCTTCTTGGAGTTGCTGTTATAGCTTTTGGGTGACACTGACTGCATAACCAAGTCCTTCTGCTCCCAACCCGGAGGCCACAAGAAAGGAGGCTAGGGAGAATCCAACCACCACTGGTAGAAAAATGGCCCATTTTACCCTAGGGATGGAATTTTGAGAAATCCAGATTAATTCAGCTTCACTATATAGTGTCAGTTGAGGAAATAACATAGAGGGCACACAGAAAGCAAAGGGCATATTGGCACCTAATTCCTTTGTCAGAATGCGATTACACCAGAAAAAGAATCCTGGAGGAGCAAACATTGGAAAAGAGACTTGTATAGTTCAGTTACAAGGCACTGAGTTAGAGGAAGCATAGCAGTAAGCAAAGTTTTCTGAAGAATTGTGATAAAGGGGAACTCCCTCCAAAAGTGAAGAGGGGGTTCCTTGAGATTTTGAGGAAGTGTTAAGGAGGGCAGACATAGGAATGACTGTTAGGGGGGTCCAGTCCAAACCTGCACAGAGAAAGCAATCTGAAATGATATTGACTCTGGAGAGACTGAGAAGTTGGAGGCCTTGACATATCAAAGTAAGCCATGAGAAAGGATTAGCATGAGGCTGTGTAGCTGCATTGAGCTGGCATTGGATCTCTTTTTCCTGTTCCTGAATGGTTAGGTGAACCTGAGGAATTACCTGAGTATAAAATCTCCAGATTCTAAGTGAAGCCACGGGACAGCTGGCTATCGGCCCTGTGTAAACTTTACCATCAACCCCTGAGGCCCAACTTGGGGTCCAGGGTCTTTGATGTTGATTCTTATTGCATTCTCCCAGTGGGACTCTGGAAAATGTCTCTTACAGGCATTGTAGGGGGACCCTCCATATATGGCGGGCTCCATCTTGCAGTATGGCTGTTGTTGGTCAAATAAGAAGCAAACCATACAGGCATAGCAAGAAGAGACAGATATAGTTTTAAAATTCTTGAGGTTAAGGGTGATTTCTGGGTCACATCCTGTGGCGTAAGAGTCCTTTTCTGCCATAATCTTGGAGAAGGAGGCTCCACCCAACTGCCACATTTCTTGGGCATGGAAACACCACCTGTAGGCTGGGACAGAGGCTTGAGAGAAATTAATGAGTAGTAAGAGAAATAGGGGGGTGGTGAGAGATTTTAAGTTTGGTGGGTCCCAGCACAGTGGAAGTCCAGGACTGGGTATCCCAGAAGGGTGCTCTTTTAAGGCGGGAGACATGGTACCAGGGGGAGTGGCCCAGAAATTTGGCCACTGTTGGGATGGTGAGTATAACTGTATGAGGTCCAGTCCAACAAGGCTGTAGCGATTGAGGATGTAATTCCTGAAGCAAAACTGCATTGCCCAGAGAAATGATGGCCTATTTGGTTTGTAGTCCATCTGGAGATGAGGCTGTAGATGGTGCTGGAAGGTAGCGGTCTGAGTGTTCCCTCAAGAGCTTGTGCAAGAGTGTGAGTTAGAGTAGATAAGATGGTAGAGGAGGAGGGGTGATTGGGAAGTTCTGGTTAATTAGGAAAGGGTGCCCGCAGAGTAACTTGAAGGGGCTGAGGCCCGAGGGGGCTCTAGGGGCTGCCCAAATTTGGGTAAGGGCCAATGGAAGCAGGTTGGGCCAAGAAAGTTTAAGTTCAACAGCAAGTTTAGTGAGAAGGTCCTTAAGAATGCTGTTAGCCCTTCCAACCTGACCCAAGGATTGGGGTCGGTAGGGAATGTGGAGTCTTCAGGTGATTTGAGGCTTTTGGTGACTAGTTGGAAAACCTGGGAGGTGATGGCTGGACCATTGTCTGACTGGATGGATGCAGAAAGTCCGAATCTGGGAATAATCTGCTCAATGAGGATAGAGGCAATGGTGTCTGCAATTTCCTTGGGGGTGGGGAAAGCTTCTACCAGCCTGAAAAATTATCAACCAGAGTAAGTAAATAATGGAACTTTTTGTGTCTGGGCATGTGGGTGAAGTTGATTTGCCAGTCTTTGCCTGGCTGATGACCTCTGAACTGATGTTTTGGGAGTTTGGATTTGATGCCCCCTTGTGAGGATACTGTGGAGCAGACTGGGAAAGTAGAGTGGATCTGCTCCAAAGTGTGTCTCATTCCTGGAATGTAAAACAGGGGCTGGAGAAACCACAGAAGAGGCTTGGGGTCAATATGAAGAGAGTTATGAATGTCCACCAAAAAGCTGTAAGCTTGCTGCTTAGGAAGGGCAATCTGGACTCCCAGGAAAATCCAGCCATCATCCCCCAGATAGCTGCCCCAGGTCATTAGGTCCTCCTGTTCCTGTGGGGAATATTTAGGTTTAATTGTAGTAGATAGGAATAAAATGGGGGCTGTTGAGGATTTTGCTGCTAGCTCCCATGCTACAGAGTGTGCCTTATTACCCATGGTTATAGGGTCTGAAGATCTTTGGTGCCCTCCGAAGTGTATGATGGCAACTTGTCTGGGCAGCTGAAGTGCCTCCAAGAGTTTAGAAATTAGGGAGGCATTGGCCACTGATGACCCTTCATGATGAGAAATCTGTGCTCCTTCCAAATAGCCGAATGTGAGTGTGCAATCAAGAAGGCATATTTGGAGTCTGTGTAGATGTTGACCTGTTTACCTTTGGATAAAACTAGAGCTCTAATCAGAGCAAAGAGTTTGGTCTTTTGGGAAGTGATCCCTTCTAGAAGGTAATTCGCTTCCAGGACTGAAGCGGTGGTGACAACTGCATAAGTGGCTTTACAGTGACCATCCGTACCCAGCACAGACTGCCATCTACAAAAATGGTTAGGTGAGGTGAGGGCAGTGGGTAATTGAAGAGGTCCTCACGAGGTGAATGTAGGGCTTCCAGCACCTGTGGACACGAATGACTGATGGTTGTGGGAGGAGGGGACAGTGGGAGAAGTGAAGCAGGGTTGAGAGAAGAAGAACAGAGAGTAATGGTGGGGTTTTCTATAAAAAGAGGATGAAATTCTTGAATCCATGATGGGCTCAGGAGTGGAAGGGATTTATGGCTTAAGAGATCCTGCAATCAATAAGCTGAAAACACAGTTATTGGGTGGATTAAGGTGAGTTTTAGATCTTCCTTAGTTAACTTGGCTGCTGCTGTGAGTGCTCGGAGACATGGTAGCCACCCATGAACTGTGGAATCAAGCTGCTTGGAGAGATATGCTACCAGTCTGTAAGAAGGTCCAGTTGGTTGCCCTTGGAGTCCAGTGGCAACACCGTTTTTCATCTGTGAAGAGGTGGAAAGGATGGTTAGGTTTGGGGAGAGAGAGAGCAGGGGAGGATATAAGAGCATCCCTGAGCTTGTAAAAAAGAGTTAGCTATCATCTTGAGGGAGGTAAGGGGCCCATATCCCCTTTGCTGGGTGATATAGGGGTTTGGCAAGGAGTGCAATATTAAGGACCCCAGTGTCTGAAAAAACCAGCCAAACCAAGGAAGGAGAGAATGTAATCTGCTGTTTCTTGTGGCTGTAAATCATGCAGGGATTGGATTCTCTCTGTTGTGAGACTCTTAGAGGTAGGAGTGAGGAGTATGCCCAAATATGTGACTGAAGGGGTGGTGAGCTAGGCTTTGGCTGGAGAGACTTGATAGCCTCGAGACCCCAGAAAGTTAAGGAGTTGGGCAGTGTGTGTCTGGGAGGCCTTGAGGGATGAGCTGCATAGGAGGAGGTCATCCACATATTGCAGAAGTGTTCTCTCTCCCAAGTCACAAGTAGCCAAATCCTAAGCCTTGCTCAAAAAGGTGAGGACTGTCCCAGAAGCTGTGGGGTAAAATTGTCCATGTCAGCTATTGAGACCTAAAGGATGTAGGATGAAGGCAAAGAGGTAATAGGAGTCAGGGTGAAGGGGAACTGTAAAGAATCTGTCTTTGAGATCCAGAACTGGGAAGTGGTTCTTAGAAGGGGGATGTGGGAAAGAAGGGTGTAAGTGTTAGGAATCACTGGGTGGATGGGAATAACTGCTTCATTAATTAGACAGAGGTCCTGGACCAAGGGATAGGTTCTTGAGGGTTTACATACTGGCAGTTTGGGGGTATTACAAGGGGAGTCAATAGGGATAAGGAGTCCCTGAATAAGCAACCAGTCTAAAATGGGTTTAAGTCCTTCCCTGTGAGTACAGGAAATTGGAAACTAGGGATGAGAAGGAAACTTAGCTTGAGGTATCAGTTGGATGAGGAGTAGCTTATGGTGGGAGGCTATGACTGACTTGGAAGTGTCCCAGACTTGGGGGTCGACTAGGTCTGGGGACAACAGTAGGGCAGGTGGTGTGGGGGCACTAAAGAATGTACAAAACAGAGCTAGAAGAAGGTGAGCACTAGCAGTGTGCCTGGGATGGAGCTGTAGGGTAGATCCTAGGGGTTGGAGAACATCTCTTCCTAGGAAGGGGACTGGAAAAGAGGGAATAACTAGGAATGAGTGTGTTAAAGGATGTCCCTCCAGGGTACAGGCTAATCTAGCTGTTCTGCTTGGGAGGGTTTTCCATCAATTACCATAACTGAAATGTGGGAAGGAAATAAAGGCCCAGAAGTGGGCAGGTAAGACAGGTAGCCCCCATGTACACCAGAAAAATTATGGATTTACCTGCTACATGGAGCATTATCCTGGGCTTGGCTAAGGTTATAGTTATCCTCAAGTCCAGGTTTCTTCAGTCTTCTGCGAATCCCAAAAGCCCATGTGAAGGAATTGCCTGGCTGGCCACACCTCTGTGTAGAGGTGCTGCAGAGGGACTGGTCATAGGGCAGTCATGCTTCCAGTGTCCTGCTTGTTTGCAGGCAAGATATGGCCTGGTGGGGGGCCATGGGTTTGGACATTGACAAGCCCAGTGACCTTCGCATCTGCACTTGAAGCAGGCCCCTGGTGGAGAAGATTGTTGGCTCCTCTTTGAAGCTCTTGCTGAAGCTGTGGGCTACAGGGCAGCTACCAAGGCTTGGGATTGGACTGTCACCTTTTTCTGTATATGAGCTTGCCTGGCCAATTTGGCTGATTCCTCTCAGGCATTATAGACTTTAAAGGCCATTTTTACCAGATCTTGGATAAGGGTTTGAGGGCCCTCCTCAGCTTGTTTGAGTTTTTTTTTTTTTTTTTTTTTTTTTAATATCAGGGGCTGATTGAGAATTGAAGTGGGTTTCTAGCACTGTAGCCCCAGAGGGAGATTCAGGGTCCAGTTTAGTGTATCTAGTAAGGGCCTCTGTAAGGTGGTTAAGAAACAGAGCTGGATTCTCATTTGGATTCTGGGTAATTTCCCTCGGTTTATCAAAATTTACCACCTTATTGGAGACTGCTTGCATGCCTGCTATGAGATATTGGACCATGTGAGCACAAAAATGTGGCCTTGCTGGCCTTCCTGATAGTTCCAGTTTGGTTCAGTTATTGGAACTGCTGCTGCCCCTGTGGGTAAAGTTATGTCTGTTAAATGGGCTTGGTCAGCTTGGTCCTGTGCTGCCTGTTGGATTCGGGCTCGCTCGTCTGGTGTGAGAGGAGAAGAAAGAATAACATGAACATCATGACAGGTGAGACCATAAGTTTGGGAAAGATATTTAAGTTCCTTAATATAAGTAGTGGAATCTGCAGAGAAAGACCCTAAATGTTTCTCAACTTGGGAGAGGTCTTGGAGCAAAAATGGGACATGAACACATACAAAGCCTTCTGTACCAGCTACTTCCTGGAAAAGGCAAAGAAGCTTTGGGTCAGACAAGGAAAGGTTCCGATGAGATTGAGTGTGTGTGCTGACAGGGGAGGAGGGAAAGGAGTGGGTGTAAGAACATTATAAAGGAGGAGGAAGAGGGAAAATGGGAGGGCTCTGAGGAATAAGAGGAGGTGCTCTTACGGGAGGAAGGGGTGGGCTTTCAGCTGGAGGAGGAGGAAGGAGTTTGGCCAGATTATGGAGGAGGAGGGTGAGTGGGTGGAGCTGAAAGCATTTCAGGTGGGTCTGAAAATGTGGATGCAGAATCAGGAGAACAATGAGGGGGAGACCTAGGACCCTCCCTGCCGAGAAGGACTTGGATGGTAGAACAGGAGGAAAGGAAATTGGGGCGAGTGCGCAAAGTCCAAAAAGCTTGCAAATAAATAAGATCTTGCCATTTTTCTGCTTTGCAACAATAGTTGCTCAAGTTGCTGAGAATTTGTAAGTCAAGACTGCCCTCTGGTGGCCATCTTGAGCCATTATCTAGAATATACTGAGGCCAGGTCACATTGTATGAAAGACTAACCGCTTATGGCTTAAGTCTTGGGGAAGTCCCAGTTTAGTAAAATTACGGTGGAGATAGCCCAAAGAAGTTTTGGGGTCCAATGGGCTCCCGGTATTTCCCATTAGCCATACAATTTTACCCAGATTGATGTACAGAGACCAGAAAAGGCGTCCCAGTTCTGGCTTGTGTACACCGGAAAAACCGCGGATAAGCCAAAAGTTGAGTTGTCTCTTAACTCTTGGGGCTTGAGATAGAATAAACATGGGGATAACTGGAGGCCTGGATGTCTCTGTGGTGACCAGAGCCAGAACGGGTGGAAGGATTCTGTGGTGCTTGCTGGGGAACAGACTCCAGGTGGAATGGAGGGAAATTGGAATGGCAAATGGGGGGGGGGGGGGGAAACAGGGAATTTACCACGCTTTGATGTCAGATAAAGAGAAGCAGGATGGAGCAGCACTGTGCAAATAAAATGGAATCTCCTGGTTCTTCTGAGGAGGGGGTGGGTCTCAACCCGAGGCAGGGGAGAGCCTGAAAATCCCCTCCCAGGTTTCCACACCAAATGTAAGCTCAGGGGCATGGTTAGCAGCCAAATAAAATTGGACAGAAAGTGGCCAAAGCAAGTTTTATTGAAATTTGGCTCATGGGTGAAACTCCCAGACTCTCCGGGTACAACTCAAGTAAGGACCTGGAGAAAATCTCAAGGGGTCCTGGTTGCCCAGGGTTTTTATAGGCTGGGATGGGAGGGGGTCCTGCTAAGTGACAGGTGAATGTGAAGAGTCAGTGGAATTTTCTAGCCCACTTGATCTGGTCACCTTTGGCGGGCTGGCTTTTGTCTCAGCTACTCTGCTCTACCTTCTACAGTCTCCTAAATTCCAACCTTACAATAATTAGAAACTATTTTGAAAATTTATACCCCAATTAAATAAAAAATCCTGAATACATCAACAAACATCTAGAGACAAGACCTACACAAATTGAATCAAGACATAGACAACATAAAGAAATCAATATCAAGCAATAAAATTGAAGATGTCATCAAAGCATACATGCAAAGAAAAGCCCAGAACCAGACAGATTCTCAGTCATGTTCCACAAGACCTTCAAATAAGAACAAACACCAATCCTTCTCAAATTATTCCATGAAATGGAAAATGGGTTAACCCTTCCAAACTCATTCTATGAAGCTAGTATTACCCTGTTATTGAAACCAGACAAAGACCCATCAAGAAAAAAAAAAAAAAAAAAAAACTCAGACCAGTAAGCCTGTTAAATAAATATGCAATAAATTTTAATACTGGCCTATTACATACAAAAATATATTAAAAAGATTATGCACCAAGATCAAATAGGGTTCATCATAGGGATGCAAGGTGGGTTTATCACATGGAAATCAATGAACATAATTCATAACATCAATAGGTTAAAGACAAGAATCTCATGGTTTTCTCAATAGATGCACTACAATCATTTGACAATATTTAGGATCTTTTCATGCTCAAAACAGAAGTAAACCAGTATAGTATGAACATACTTCAATATTGGAAAAGTCATATATGCTAAACTCAAAGCCAACATCATTTTAAATGGAAAAAAATTAAAAGCATTCCCTTCAAAAATAGGAAGAAGGCAGGGAAGCCCTTTTTTACATCTACTATTCAATACAATCTTGGAAACCCCGGCCAAACCAATCAGATAGAAGAAAGCAATTAATCAAATATGCATAAAGAGCTCAAACTATCCCTACTTGCCTGTAACATGACTATATATTTAGAAGACCCAAGAGATCTCCACTAGAAAAATTCTAGAACTCATATATAATTTTATCAAAGTAGCAGGATATAAAATCAACACCCATAAATCAATTCATTTCAAATACACCAATGATGAATCAGCTGAAAGAGAACTTAGGAAGACTATCCCATTTACCATAGCCAAAAAGATAAAATAAAACACTTGGAAATCTAAATTATAAAAGAGGTGGAACAGGTTTTCAGTGAAAATACAGAACACTAAGGAAAGAAACTGAAGGAGACCTTAAAATATGGAAAGATCTACCATGATCTTGGATAGGCAAATCTAATATCACAATGGCCATACTACTATAAATGCTATATCAATTTAATGCAATTCCTATTAAAATCCCAATGATGATTTTCAGAGAAATAGGAAAAGCCCTCATGAAATTTATTTGGAAAAATAAGGGGCCCAGAATAGCCAAAACATTTTCTAAGAAAATGACACTGGAGGCATCACAATATCAATATATCAATATATCACAATATCACAATATCAGGCCTTAAATTATACTACAGAGCTACAAGAACAATAATGGCTTGGTATTGGCACAAAAACAGACATGAAGATCAATGGAAGAAAATAGAAGACAAAGAGACAAAAACACATAAATACAGTTATCTCATTACTAGGCAAGGATGCTAAAAGCATACACTGGAGAAAAGATAGCCTCTTCAACAAATGGTGCTGGGAAAACAGGAAATTCATATGTAGTGCAAGGAAACCAAACCCCTATTACTCTCCCTACACAAAAATCAACTCAAAGTGAATGAATAACCTAGAAATTAGATCAGAAACCCTGCCCCTACAAGAAGAAAATATTGGCCTAACACTTCAACATATTCACTCAGGAACTGACTTTCTTAATAAGACTCCTAAAGTGCAAGTGAAAAATCAATAAATGGATGGCATCAAACTAAAACAGCTTCTTCTCAGCAAGGGAAACAATCAAGAGTATGAAGAGAGAGTCTGCCAAATGGGAGAAAACCTTTCCCACCTTGGATACAGCATTAAATTCCATGATATACCAAGATGTAAAGAATAATTCAATCAATAAATAGGTAAAGAAAATGAAGAGAATCATCTCAAAAGAAAAAAATTCAAACAGTCAAAAGTATATGACAAAATGTTCATCATTTCTAGCAATTAGAGAAATGCAATTAAAACTGCACTGAAATATAATCTCACACCTGTCAGAATGGCAACTAGTAAGAATAAAAGTAAGAATAAATGTTGGCAAAAATGTGGGGAAAATGGTATACTCATACAAAACTAGTGGAACTGTAAATTGGTGCAACTACTCTGGAAAGCAGTATAGAGATTTCTCCAAAAACTTTGAATGGAACCACCATTTGACCCCGCTACCCCAGTCTTCCATACATATCAAAAAAATGTAAAATCAGCATTCTACAGTGATGCCATCACATCAGTCTTTATAGCAGCACAATTAACAATACCCAGGCTATGAAGTTAACCTGGTGCTCTACAAAAGATGAATGGATTAGAAAATTGTCATATATATACACAATGGAATACTACCTAGTACCAGAATGACTTTATGGCATGTTCCAGTAATTGGATGGATCTGAAGACTGTCATGGTAAGTGAAATCAACCAATACCAAAAAAGCAAACGTAAAATGTTTTCACTGATGTTTTGAAGCTAAACCACAATGGGGTTGGGTTACCAAGTTCAGTAGATTTGAAACAAAGAAATCAAAGAAAAGGATTGGGCATAGGAATAGAAAGTAGTGGAAAAAATCTGAGATGATTTTACTATGTTCAGGTATGAAAACACCTAAGTGAATCCTGCCACTGTGTTCTTCCTGAAGAACGGGATCACAATTAGAAAAATATATATTCTATGTTTGTGTAATTTTATCAAAGTGAACTCTACTGTCATGTACAGCTACAAAAATCAAAAACAAATAACTTTCCACCTAATGTTTATCATGTTCCACTAAAATGAGAATACTATACTTCTATTTAATTGACAAAGCATTGGTGGATATTTAGCAATATATTTCATGTGAAGTGGTATGCTGTTCACATGAGACAAGTGTGACTAATATTGTGAAACAGAGTTCTTGATCCAAAAAATACTAGTTATTTGGAAAGCCAAGGTTGACATAAAGAGGTTTTCTCTTTTTCTCTTACAAAGATGGGAAGGAGAAAATCCTGAGTGACTGACATCTGAGGTTCTCCCACCACCTGCTCATGTCTAAGCTGCAATCTATAGAAGCTGGAGAAATTTTCTACAACCTCAACCATGGCTTTTGGAGGTTCCATGAGAATAGACTTTCCAAAAAATTACATGACTTGTGCAAGAAAGATGGTGGAGTGGACTATCACGTGGACTTTGTTGAGGACCCACAGGTATTGATGGGAATAATAAGGACCACAATCAATAGAAAACTGGCTCACTCTGGAAGGAAGATCATACAACTTCTTTATGCCCATGTGAAGCAATCACATTCATCTTTGAATCCTTCCTTCATTAATTCTCTCTTTCCCCCCACTATTCCACCTTCCTCTCCAGCACTAGATGTCCCACATCACTCTCCATAATTTTTTGTCAAAACCATGCCACTTAAAAACAAAGGTCTGTTGAAAGCATATTCATTGATATTGGATGTCGCTACTCTGAATGGTTCACAGTACACAGTCCTGAGAAACAGATTATTAAAATTTGTTTCCATTCACACATAACATTGAAGAGTTTTATATTTCATTTTTTGCCAGACTGTAACTATTGTGAGTCCATATGAGAGGTCTTAGACTTTTTTGTCATTATTAGAATTCCGAAACAACCAAGGCACTACTCACCTTGGAAGATGAGTGTAACACACAGAAAGTTTTCATTCAGATGCTGCTTATTTACCATAGTCAGAAGATGGAAGAAAGATTTGTCCTGGGGACTCACTCCTTGCCTGCTGCAGGATGGGTGCTCTTAGTGTTCAGATGCAACACCAACATTGCAAGTCTAGTACAGATGAGCAAAAGTGGTCTGCCCCATATAACCTCATTTAAGTCTCAGTTCCAAATATGAGGGGAAGAGGAAGCAGAGGTGGCTACTATGTAGTCACTGGAAGGCACTGAGAAGTCTGACCTTACTACCTCACAACCAGGACACAGGTATTCATAGAATTGCTATTTACTTAAAATTTTATACTATTACTTTTATTTCATAGTATTTGTATAATTTATAATATTACAAGTATTATTGTACATGAGTGAATTTTTCAATAAAATAGTCACAAGGAAAAATAACTCAAAAGACTAACAGTTCTAGATTTACACTGCTTTGTAGCACTTAAAATGTTTCCAATTCTCCTATGGCAATTCATAACCTCAGGGACACACATACTAAAACCCCTAGCTAATAATATATGAATAGTACTAATAATTTCAAATAAAATGTGTAATGTGTGGTTATAAAAACTAATAACTTTATATGTGTTAAACAGTTTCATTACATATGAATAATGAAGTTTCATTACATATGAATAATTATTTTCTTATTCATGACCACATAGATATTATTTTAAACTTGGAAAATTTTAATGGCTTTTGAAAATACCCTAGGGAATAAAGGAAAAGGACATTTAATCAAAATTGAGGAAAAGATCAGAAGAGTAGATAAAGTGTACTGAGGAGGAGGAAGGAGAGGCTGGAAAAGGGAAGAACAATGGAAGAAATCTGACCAAACTTTCTGAAGTACCTAAATGAATACACAACAGTGAATCCCAACATCAAGTACATCCATCAGACACTAAGTTAAAAAAAAAAAAAAAAAACTACATATGAATGCAGAGGAATCAATAGAGTAGAGGGAGAGCAGGGGAAAGTAGGGAGGAAGAGGAGTACTGGGAACAAATTTATAGTCCATGCTTTCATGACTATGTCAAAATGCATCCTAATGATAGATATAACTAAAAAGCGAAGAGAAATCTGGTTCACTGCAGAAGGAGATGCATTTATCTTATTTATTCCCACATGAAGCAACACTATTCATCTTTGAATCCTTCTTTCTTTCTTCATTCCCTTTTCAACACTTTTTCTCCCTCCCTTCTTTCCTTTCTATCCAGCAGTAGAGGTCCCCATTCATTCTCCATAATTTCTTCTCATAATCAAACCATTTGGAAATCAAAGGCTGCTAGGGAATATTTTCATTAAAATTGGGTGTCACTAATCTTGAGTTGTTTTCATTAGACATACCTGAGAAATATATTTCCCAAATGTGTTTCCATTCACATAAAACATTAAATAGGTTTCTATTTCATTTTATTTTATTCCAGACTATCACTCTTGTGGGTCAATGTAAGAGACATTAGATTTCTTCATTATTGCTGGGACTCAGAGAACAACGCAGGACACTGACCTTGAAAAATGAGAGCTATGTGCAAACGCTTTCATCCAGATGCTGATATTTCACCAATGTCTGAAAATAGAAGAAAACACTTTTCTCTTCCTCTGGGGATGCCCTCTCTGCCTACTGCAAGATAGGTACTGACAAATGTGAGATGAAATACTAAGATTACCAATATCATCACAGACGACCCAAGCCATTGGCACCACAGAACTTCATTCTGGAAGCCCCACCTCCAAAGTGAATGGAAACAGAGGCAGAAAAGGCAGAGGAGGCTCCAAATAAAATGCAAAGGAAAGAATTGTAAAGTCTGACTGTTATTACACCATATCCCAGATACAGGTATTTATAGAATGGTTATTTACTAGAAATTTGGTACTATTACTTTTATTTCATAGTATTAGAATAGTGTTCAAGTATTATCATACATGAATTATTTAGTATAAATGTGCACAAAGAATAATAATTCAAAATACTGACCATTCTAGATTTACAAAGAATTCTAGGACTTAAATCTTTCAAATCTTATTATTGCAGTTCTTAAGCTCAGACACACTGATAATAAAAATCCTAGCAAATATTAGTTGTAGTAGAAACTTCAAATAAAATGTGTACAGTGTACTTACCAAAAATTGATGAAATTTCTTTTTAAAAAAATTTTCCAGTCTTACTACATGTGAATGTTTATTTTCTTCTTTAGTAATGCATAGATGTTATTTTAAATGTGGACAATTTTAATGCCTTTTGAAAATATCGTGGACCTTAAAAGGGGAAAATAAATTTTAACAAAATTAAGGAAAAGACCAATAGAGTAGATGAAGTATATTGAGGGTGAGGAAGGATAGACAGGAAAATGGAAGAACAGTGGAATGCACCTGACTGAACTTTGTAAGTCCATACATAAATACACCTGAAACAGCCCCCACTACTCAAACAAATCCTGCCCTGCAAACCACCAAGAGCTGTCCTGATACTTCTTTGAGTGCCCTCCCTGCCTACCTCAGAGATTCCTTATTCTCTACTCAAAGAACACTCCCATCAGCACTTAGTGTGTTCTCCCCACTCATCTGAGAAATTTCACTACTCACTTAGTAGGGTCCATTCTGTACAACTAAAATAACATATTCACTTGGTCAAAAAAACCCTCCTACATGACTGATTGATCCCTCCTGCATACCTCATAGATACTTCCCTAAAAACCTCAGAAAGTCAAGCTTACACACCTCAGATATTAGGATCACAATTAGAGTAACTATAGCTGTCAACATAATGGGGACATGCTCCCAATCAAGATCCCTCTCCAGATATGCTTAGGTCCCTTAGAAAAAAGTTTGGAGCCCTGCACTCTCAGGATTGGCATTATCCACCAGGGAATAAAGTAAAATTAAGAGATAGGTAACATGTTCCTCTGGGGAAGCCAGAGTTCTTTGTTCTCCATTGAGTTCTTCTCAAATTTCTATACACATTAAAATTACAGGCCTGCGGAGACAGAACTTAAAGAAATCCTTTCCTGAAAACATACAAATGTTTGAGCTCCTCTCAGCTACATGAAGTCCTCCCCTGCTTCAGCCCTCTGGGCATCTTTTGTCCTCAGATGCAGACTTAGTGTGTAAGTGGGTCCTAGAAAGACTGTGGAAGGAGGGGAATTGAGCCTACTAGTAGGACATCAGCTCCGACAGTTCTACTAAAGCCAGAGTACTGTGTTCTCTATGATGCAATGAGGATATTTTCTTCCATGGATATTTGATTCTTTTTTTTGATTTTACACTTGCTTTTTTAAAAATTAATTTATTTTGTTTCATTGTACACAAATGGGGTGCCACTAATTTGTTTTTCTGGTTTTACATAAAGTAGTGTCACACCATTTGTGTAATCAGATGTGTACATAGGGTAATAATATTTGTCTCATTCTGTTATTTTTCTTTACCCCCACTCCCTTCCCACCCCTCTTTTTCCTCTATACAATCCACCATTCTTCCATTCTTGCATCCCTCTCTTTTATGTATTGTCACCTGCCTATCAGAGAGATCATTTGGCCTTTTTTTTTATTGATTTATCTCATGTAGAATGATATTCTGTAACTGCATCCATTTGCCTGCAAATGCCATGATTTTATTCTTTATGGCTGAGTAATATTCAATTGTGTATACATACCACATTTTCTTATCCATTCATCAATTGAAGGACATCTAGGTTGGTTCCACTATCCAGCTATTATGAATTCAGCAGTTATGAACATTCAAGTGACTGCATCACTGTAGCATGCTGATTTTAAGTCCTTTGGGTATAGACCAAGGAGTAGAATAGCTGGGTCAAATGGTGGTTCCATTCCAAGTTTTCTAAGGAATCTCCACACTGCTTTCCAGAGTGGCTACACTAATTTGCAATCCCACCAGCAATGTATCAGTGTACCTTTTCCCCCACATCCTCAATAACACCTATTGTTGCTGTATTCTTGATAATAGCTATAATTTGGATCATTATTACCCTTAAATTATAGACAATGACCTAGAATTGTACAAATATATAAACCATACAAAGTGGTTTAATAAAATAAATATTTCTATTTGGCCAAGAAGTTTAATAAAAAGTTACCTATTGTTAAAGTTGATGTTGTGTTGAAAAGAGCATTACGGTAAAAGAAGAAAGACCCAGTTTTCACCAAATACATGATCTGATTTTGTCTCAAATAGTGGACTGAGTTACAAAGCTATAAAATGGACTCACTACAGACATTGAAAATTAGTCTGATGACCTGTTTTATGGGTAATGGCCTTATTATTCTAAATTGACTTAAGCTATTATATTAGAATTAGTATTACCTGTCAGGATAACAATTCAATAAATTATTTAAAAATCTTAAAATTTATGTCATTGATCTAGCAATTGTATCTTAAGGAATCCATGGAAAGACAATCTCTATGTATAAAGATATAGTTGTGTGAATATCTTGTTTTTAAGTAGAAAAGCTAAACCAAATGTCCAACATAGGGTTTTGGATGAATAAACTATATGACAAAAATCTGGCATTGAAAGTAATATTACAAAACAATACAAATTATGTGTGATCTAAAACAATGTTATAAACTTTAAAATGAAAAATATAATTGTACATGTACAAAATATGTATGTCTCTATACATATGGAAAGCAGTTTAGAAGATTTAGCAAATGTTAACAATAGTCATCAGAACCTCAAAAAACTTTTTTTATGTATACTTAATTTTTCCCAAGTGGGATTCTTAACAAAATCTAGGGAAGCAACCTTGATCTTAGAACCATCTTTAACCTCTTTATCTGAATATTATTTTATAAAAATTCCATATATAATTCTTCAGGTTAATATAAATTAAGTAGCATAATCTAATATCACATCTGAAACATGAAACAGACACACCAAGAGGTTCCATTCCCTCCTGGTGGAACATGTCAAAATACTTCCATATCCTATATTTTTAGCCTTTAAATAAGCCATTATCTCCTGAATGTCCTCTAAAAATAGAGCTAAGTTTATTTCCTACTGTAGAAAGTAATATAAAATTGTGCAACTTAATATTCATTTAATTTTATAATACTAAATGGTATAATTATTTTTATTCAAACTGTTTTTATTATATAAGTTTGTAAGGTACCATTATAAAAAATGTTTTAGTTTGGGGTACATCAACTTAATAACATGTCCCTGCAAATCTAATATTTTAAAGACTTCTTTATCTGAAAAACAAGAACATAATTAACATAACTATTATTTACTATGGTTAATTAAAATATAGCCATTGGTGTTTTTATAGTAATCAAATTTTACCTTTAAAGAGAAATTTGAAATGCTAGGTGGCATTTTAAATAAGATATTGTTTGGCCAAATTATAGAAACCACATTGTCTTTAAAATTATTTTTTTAATAATAATAGAAATTCAACCAGCATAAGAAATAACTTCATTAGAATGAGAGATTTTAAGTATATTTTTCTTCTATCCATTAGTTAGAAAATCCAATTAATAGGGGTTTATAAAAATATCTTTTCTATTTTTTAAATAGCCTTTGTGATAGAAACTTAGAATTTAAATAAAAATCTTTTAATAATCTTAGATGATTGTGAAAGATATATATAGCCAATTTAATTATATGTAGAGCCAATTATATATAGCCAATTTAATTACATGTAAATCTTTTGAAAATTTTTTGTACAAATTTTGCTTTAATTTATTCGACATGTTATATTCTTCTATTTTATTAGGTAAAAAAAAATTTTTTTAGACATTTATATATCACACCTGAAAATCTAAGTGCTAGTAACTTGGCTCTCAATGAGAACATAGAGAATAAAGGAATTTTAGACATTCTTTATATTAACCAAATTACAAATATATCTAATGTTTAAATGTATTTTAGTTAAGAGTGTTAGGGTCGCTGGCTCAGTTGTGGCTCGCTGATAGCTCCCAGAAAAAATGCCCCGCAGACACGAGATCTCACAAGAGACTTTATTTATGTGGACGATTCACATCCACCCTGGGCGAAAAGAAGGGAAAAAAGAGAAAGATGGCATATGGCTTCTCCTAGATATTGGAATCTTGCAGGCTGGAAGGAACCAATCAGAGGAGAATTCTTGCAGGCTGACTGATGAACCAATAGTATGTTAGTACATGGGAGGCAGGGAAATGGCGGCAGCCGGAAATTCCTGTAACCTGTGAGGCAGGCAAAGCACAGACTGACAGGTGATGGGGAGGTGGGCAAAATGACTGTACCTGGTGGACAGGAGAGCGGCTTTATACATTACAAAGAGTGCCTGATGTTTTCATATTTAGTACAAGATGTTCCAATCAATGATTTTTAGCATTCATCCATGTAAATCAACTGAGCATCTCCTGTAATAAAAGTTTAATTAATTTTATTTACCTCAAATAAGTTTATTCTTAATTGCAAAAGTCAAGATATCAAACAAATGTAGACAATATTAATAATATTATTTCCATTTAAAAAATTAGAAACAAGGGATATAAATCTTAAATATTATAGAATTTAGCAATTGTATTGTTTATTTCATCACCTGGAAAAATGTGAATTAATTAAGAAGTCTTTTTATCTGGAAAAATGTGTGTTAATAAGTATGAAGAAGACTTTTTTATTTTTAGTTGTTTACCCAATATATGTTAGATTTTATTAATTTATGTGAATTAAAGTTATATGGATCCACTTTAGTTTTTAAATTTTTTAAATTTTTATTTATTTGTTTATTTATTTATTTTTGAGTGCTAGGCATTGAACCCAGGGCTTTTGCTTGCAAAGCAAGCACTCTACCAACTGAACTATCTTCCCAGCCCCTTTTTTATTTTCATTTTAAAATGTGTGCATACTCCTTGAACTGTAAGTAAATTTTGAAAATATGTAAATATGGTAATTGTGTACACACATTTGTAGATTAGTCAGAAAAAGGAAATTTTTGTAATCTATTGTAAGTGAACCTACATAGCAATGAACGAACATGTAAGTGAAGCTCCACAGCAATAAACAAATTCATTGAACATTGGTTTAATTTGTCTAAGAATTTAAGACATAAAAAGAAAAACTTCAGAATAATTCAGCTTTTCAGTTTTTGTCCTGATGATTGTTATTCACCTTTAAAATCATCCCTAAAGAAGCAAAAGATTGAACCAGCACAAAGCACAATTAGAACATTTTTTATTAACTTCAGAAAATCTTTTTCTCCCTTTATTTATTCATTTATTTTTGTTGAGTCAGAGTGGTCTTCTAGTGAGCTTGCAAGCTTCTTTATTTACATTTCAATATAAGCCTTTAGTGAAACCTAAAAGTAACTAAAAGAAAGATTAGTGGTTCCAGGAAAAGCTTGATGCCAAGGGCATTTTAACCATTTCTTACTTTTAGGACAGGTTTGGATATCAAAGAAAATACATGGATAAAGAGGAATTCCTATGAGCTTGGATGCGGTGGTTAGACTTTGTTGCTTTCTTAGTTTCAATAGTTGATTCTAGAGATACTTTCCATAATAAAACATTTATGTTAGTCATAAATATAATTTGTGCTTTTCCTATGTTTAGTCTAATTCTTTGAGAATCAGAATGAGATTGTACTCTGCCATTATATGAAATTAAAATAGACTAAATATTAATTATAAGTTGATTTCTTTGCCCTTTAATAATAGTGAAAGCTTTTCACTGTTAAACACTGGAGTTCATTGTGGGGGTGGTTTCTCAGAAAATCTAGTGATGTGCTTGTTCTGAAGGTTGAAGGCTGGCAGATCATGGTGCCCTCAATTTAGCTGAGAGATAAGGTTGTTTTGGTCTGGGCTGTCATACAGAGAGAATGTGTACTTTGAGAAGAAGCATAGATTGTACTTTTGAAGGTTTTTCTTGTTTTAAACTAACCAAACATGATATAATCATTACTAAAGAAAAATATCTATAAAAAGGCTGGCAGAAAAAATAAAGACAGATTCACCCTCAGAACACTTGGTGTGTCTGTGTGCTCTTTCTCTATCATGCTGATGCCTCTCATTTACCTAGGACACCTGACCCCTGCTAGGGCTGGAACCCAGCACATGCTAACTGATCCTTCTCTACATCTGAGTGCCTTTCAGTCCTCTGAATAGAAATTTTGCCCAAACTATCAGGTGTCCTTCTATCAACAGAAACATTTTTGGGGCTAGATTCTGAATCCTATTCTTTTTTTTTTTTTCTTAATCAATCAACAATTACCCAGAAGACAAAGAGGTTCTAGAGGATGAGCATTTCTGACTCTTAGATCTGAAGCTCTTAATGGCATTTCTAATACTGTGCTCAAATTTTCCAAGAAAAACAAATTGACATCTTGGTCCAAATAAAAGCATGTTTTCTTTACAGTCCAAACTAAATTCCCATAGCCTGCAGGCTTCCATCACCCCCCCAAACACACACCAGGGATCAGAAAGCATGCTGTTTCTGGATGGACAGAAGTGGTGGTGGGAAAACACATATTGAAATTAGGAGAGTTGCTGAGGAATTTCCCCTTCTTAAATTAGATAATTTCTCTGAATTCCCAATTAGGATATTTTCTTTTCGGGATTCGAAACTTTTGCACCTATCTACTCAAGTTAATTTTCAGTCTCATACAGTCATAGAGATGTAGGCAAACTTGCCTGATTGAATTTGCAGTATTCAATGTGACCAGGTCTCTGTTTACATTTCAAGAACTGTATGAGTTACCTTTTATTCACTGAATTTTGACTCTAAGTACTGAATATAGTTGAATAGATTTATTTTTATTTCTCTCTCTGTGGAGAGCAAATTCCCAGGCTTAACATCAAACAATTAAATACCCTTTCCTTTCTTACTACTGAACTTATTCACATGTGTGTGCTTCTCACTGGAAAGGAGCTGACATCTGTACCTTTACTATTTCTTCTAAAATTCTCTCACAGTCCCTATTCAGGCACCAAATGTGAAGGTCCTCTCTGCCATGTCCCACGTGGAAAAGAAAAGTGTTAGCTGCCAGAGGATAATGTTGGAGATTTTTCTATTACCCAAAAAACTTATCTACTCAATAAAAACATGAGAGTCAATACTCTTTTCATGTGAGAGAAAGCATAACAGGTCTGGTGACACCCCTCTGGCCTTTCACAACACTGTGGTGTCAGCCAACTCTCCTTTATTTATAATATACAGGTAAGGAGGGGCCAGGACTTGGAGGAGCTCCTGTGATGGACAGGATAGGGTGCAGTTAGGGAAGTCATTCTCTTAGAAAAATCTAGAAAAAGACAGGAAACCATTCCCATGCAACTCCACATGCTTCCCAGCAGTTCCTAGAAGCTCTGAGTAAACTAGTCTAATTCTGCTAAAGAATTTCTCACAGTGACACAAATAGCACTTTATATATAAATTGGTGAATCCATCAAAATGATACAATAGTGATAAATATATATGTAGTGTAATCACATAGTCTTAAAATATATGATGAGAAAACTACCAGAATTTAAGGAAGAATGCTCCAAAATAAAGATTAGAGGGCATAATACTTGACATTCAACAGAGGATAGAATGAGTAAAGATGATCAGCATTTTTGTTTTTTTTTTATACACACACACACACACATGAGAGTACAGTGTCTTTTCGCATATTACATATACATTGAGTATAACTTCCCATTCTTTTGGTTGCACATTATGTGAAGCTAATCTAGTCATGTATTCATATATGAACACAGGAAAGTTATGTCTCATTTGTTCTGTCTTTCATATGCCTATCCTCCTCCCTTCCCTTCATTCTCCTACATCTAATCCAATAAACTTCTGTTCTTCCCTCTTCCCCTTATTGTGTGTTATCATCTGCATATCAGAGAGAACATTCAGCCTTTGTTTTCCTGAGTCTGTCTTATTGCACTTACCATGATATCCTCCAGTTCCATTCATATACTACAAAGACCATAATTTTATTTCTCTTTATGGCTGATAAAAATTCTGTTACATATATATATATATATATATATATATATATATATATATACACATATATATATATGCATACACACACATGCACACACACATATCACGTTTTCTTTTTCTCCCTGCCTTAGCCTCTAGAGTTGCTAGGATTATAGGCAAGTGGTAGCATGCCTAGCTTTAAGCTATGATTTAACAATTTTTTTTATTTTTATTTTTAGTTATACATACAACTTCCAATTTTTGTGGTTGTACATATTGTGGAGTTCTACTAGTCATGTATTCATATGCAAATATAGAAAAGTGAGGTCTGATTTATTGTGTCTTTCCTATTTTCCTTCCCTCTCCCTTTTCTTCATTCTCTTTTGTCTAATCCAAAGTATTTGTTCTTCCTCCCTGTCCCCCAATGTGTGTTATCATCCAGATATCAGAAAGAACATATAGCCTTTGGTGTTTGGAATTGACTTATGCACTTAGTATATAGCCTTGAGCTCTATCCCTTTACCAGCAAACACTAATTTCAATCATTTTTATGGCTGAGTAATATTCCATCCTGTAAACAATTTCTTTACCATTATCTGTTGAAGGGCACCTAGGCTGTTTCAATAGCACAGTTGTTGTGAATTGAGCTACTATAAACATTGATGTAGCTGAATTACTGTAGTATGCTGATTTTAAATTTTCTGGGTATATGCAAGAAGTGTGATAACTGGGTCGAATGGTGGTTCCATTAAAGATTTTCTGAGGCATTTTCTTACTGCTTTTCAGAGTGGTTGCACCAATTTGCATTCCCACTGGTAAGGTAAAATTGTACCTTTCCCCCTTACAACCTTCCCAACATTTGTTGCTACTTGTATTCATGATAATTGCCATTCTGACTGAAGGGAGAAAAAATCTTGGTGCACTTTTAATTATCATTCATCTAATTTCTGGAGATGTTGAACATTTTTTTCATATATTTGTTGACTGATTATATTTTTCTTTCTATGAAGTGCCTGTTTAGTTCCTTTGCCCATTTATTGTTTGTGATTTTTCTTTTGGGGGGCTTGCAAATTTTATGTTCAGAAGGTCAATTGTTTGAAAGACAAATTCATAAATGATAGAAGTCAACTGCCCTAAGAGATGTATAGAGAATATTATGCCTAAAAAGGCATCAAACATATTTTTTTCAAGTGTTTAAGAAAAACTCTCCAGGACAGGTCATATTTGGGTCATAAAGGAAGTGTCAATATGCTTAAAAGGCTGAAATGAAGCCAAGCACCATCTGTGATCACAATGAATGAAACCAGAAAACAATAACTAGAGAAAAACTAGAATACTCACAAATGTAAAAACTAAAAAGCATGTATTTAAGAAGAAATAAAATTAGAAAATATTACTGAGTGTAAAAGAAAAGAATGTATGAAAATTTATGAGATGTAGCAAAAACAATTATCAAAGGGAAAGTCAGAGGTATAAAACCCTAATCAAGGTAGGTTCTAAATGAATAACCTAACTTTATAATTTAAGTGAAAAAAAATGAAGGAGGTAAACTCAAAATTCACAGAAGGAATTAAATATAACAAAAAACAGAGTAGGGGTAAAACAGAGAATAGAAAATAGATTGAAGGACACCAGGAGTTGATTGCTTATGAAGATTGAAAATATTGTTAAAACTAACAAGAACAAAAGAGGAAAGACTCAAATTAACTAAATCAGAAGTAAAACTAGTATTATCGATGTGGAATTTTTGATAAGAAAAATTAAGGAAATTTTATGAATAATTGTGTATCAAGAAATAAGATGCATTAGATGACATTGAAAAATCCCTAGAAACAAAGTTAGGAAAACAGATTTGAAAGGTACTGCAAAACTAAAGATACCTATACCTAACAAATAGAGATTGACTCGCTCAGGAAAGAAGTCACACATGGCATCTAAATGAGAATTTCAAAATGAATCTACATTAATAGATAGTTTGGCTGTGTGTATAAAAAATCCTGAGTCATCTATAAAAGAATGATAGAATTAAAAATCCAGAATTGTTGCAGATCATAAGTCCAATATATTAAAAATAAATTTGAGCTGTGTGTGGTGGCACACACCTGTGGCCTCAACAACCCAGGAGACTGGGGCAGGAGGGCCTTAAGTTCCATGTCAGCCTCAGCAACTTAGTGAGACTCTGTCTCAAAGTTTAAAAAAGGAAAAAAAAAAAAAAGGACTGGTGACTTAGCTCAGTGGTGAGGGACTGAGTTCAATCCCAGGCACTAATGAATTAATTTTTTCTCTCTCTCTCTCTTTCTTTCTTTCTTTCTTTCTTTCTTTCTTTCTTTCTTTCTTTCTTTCTTTCTTTCTTTCTTTCTTTCTTTCTTCCTGTCATCATTTTCTGTACATTAGCACTGAATATTAAAAAGTGAAATTAAGGAAAATAATTCCATGTATAGAAGGACCAAAGAATTAAGTATTTGGGGTGGGACTGGGGCTCAGTGGTAGAGTGCTTGCCTTGGAAGTGCAAGGCACTGGGTTTGATCCTCAGCGCCACATAACAAAATAAATAAAGATATTGTATTCAACTACAACTAAAAATATTTTAAAAGAAATATTTAGCAATAAATTTTCAAATAAATTCTGAGTCTGTGAAAACTTAACTAAAAATATTTTTAAAAAACTAAATAAACAGGAATTACACATAGATTAGAAATCAGTGTTAAAATGACAAATATCATGTGATGTACAATTCAATGCAAACATATCACACTTCCATCCTGCCCTTTTCACAAAATTTAAATGTGATAGTAGAATATGGAATTTCAGGGAACTGTGTTTACTGAACACAATATTTAATGAAAGAACAAAATTGGAAGACTCATATTTTCCAATATTTAGTCTTGGTATATACTTTCAGTAATCTATAAAAGTGACCTCAACACTTCACCCCTTACAAAATCAACTCAAAACCAATGAAAGACCCTAACATATGACTTGACTCATTGAAAATAAAATAAAACATAGGAAAGGTAGTTTCAAACTTTGGTTTGGGCAAATATTTTTTGAACATGACTTCCAAAATGCAAAAGAAAAACAAAAAATAAATGCACACAAAAAACAAAAAAGCTGATACACAGCAAAGAAAACAACTAAGAGTGAAGAGACAATTTTTGAAATGTGAGAAAAGCTTTGCCACTTTTTCTTATAATGCTAGATCAATGCCCAGAAAAAGAAATGAAGAAAGAAATTAAAAAATCAAAGAATCCAATTAAAAAATGGACAAAATATTAGAATGGACACTTCTCAAAATAAGAAATATAAGTGGTCAATAAATTTATGAACAAATGCTCAATATATTAATTTTCAATAAAGGCAAGTCAAAACTATATTGAGATATCAAGTCATCTCAATTAGAATGGCCATTTTCAAAAAAGCAGTAAATTACAAATATTGAATGAGATATGCAGAAAAGAAAACACACTGTTGCTGAACATTCAAGTTATTGAAACCACTATGGAAATGTGTGCAGTTTCTGTAAAAAAATAGTAACCAGGCATGGTGGCACACAAGTGTAATCACAGTTGTTTGGAAGGTTGAGGCAGGATTGCACATTTAAAGCAATTCAACAACTTGACAAGGCTATCAGCAACTCCATGAGACCCTGCCCTTGAATAAAATATTTTAAAAGACTGGAGATGTGACTCAGTGCTTAAGGTCAAGCATCCCTGGGTTCAATTTCTGGTATGAAGGAAAAAAAGAATAAAACAATTACAAATAGCTGAACATGGTGGCTAATGACTTAGGAGTCTGTGGCAAGAGAATTGCAAGGTTGAGCCCAGCCTGGACAATCTACCCAGACACTGTCTCAAAGCAAAATAGAGCAGTTATGGAGGTTTGGCCCAATGACACAGAGTTAAACCCAGTGATGTAAGATGATTCAGGAGGATCAAAAATTTGATAATATCTGAGAAAAAGTAGTGAGACCCTGTGTTAAAAATATTTTAAAATATGTCTGGGCAAGTAATTCAGTTGTCAAGTGCTTTCCTAGAGTGTGCCTGGCCTTGGATCCAATCACTAGTACCTCAAAAACTCACAACAGAATTACCTTGTGATTCAGCTGTTCTATTTCTGGGTACTTTTCCAAAGGGAATTAAATTTGCATGCAAAAACATACCTGCATGCCCATGCTTCTGGATGCCCTATTCACAACTGCTAACATCTGGGATCATGCTGGTGCTAAGCAACGGAAGGATGAATAAAAAAATATGGCATGCATATATATTCACACAAAAATTGTAGTATAATATAGCCATAAGAGAACTAAAATCTGTCAATTTTGGCAAGGTGGGTGAAATTAAAAATATCATGTAACAATGAATATGACAGACAAATAGGATATGTTCTCTCTAATGCATGAAAGCCCCAAATAATCATCCTGAATGTACAATGGTGCTGGAAAGGGGATGGGAGGATAAATGGAAACTTAATTTGATTAGTGCATGTGATAATATGCTGATCTCTGTTCACATATAAAATTACAACTTTGATGGAAACTAAATATGATTTAGTACTAGGATTTTAATAGAGTTGCTTTTCCACTGAGTTACATACTTAGTCATTTTAATTTTTTAAAAATTTTGAGGTAGTGTCTCACTAAGCTGCTAGATGTAGATTCGAACTTGTAATACTCCTACACCAGTATCCCAACACACTGTAATTACATACATGAACCACCATGCTGGTTAAAACTAAAATATTTTTAAAAGTTGCAGTAATCAGGACTGGGTGGTATTTACATAAGAATAAACATGAATCAATGGAAAAAAGTCAAGCACATTTGTTCATTCCTACAGTGACAATATCTTGGAAGGCTGATGTAGGAGGATTTATAGTTTGATGCCAACTTCAACTATTTACAAACACCTGTAACAAAATTAAAAATAATTAAGACTGTGGATGCATCTCAGTGGTAGAATGCCACTGGCTGGATAGCAAAGAGTATCAAAGAAATGCAAGAAAAATTAATGTTTTTCAATGGTCTGAACAAATGGATATTCACATATATAGTTGTATAACTAACTCATACCAAAAACAAAAGTGAACTAAACATGGATAACAGATGTTAATGCCAGAACTGAAACTGTAAAACCTTAAGCAGAAAACAAGCATAAATCATGTGAGACAACTTTCTTACAAATTCTACTTATGCTTGCAAGATAATTTGAACTTTATCAAATATAAAATATTTACCTGATTTAAAGGATATAGTTAATAAAGGAAATATGAGAAAATAAATTCAGATCATATATCTTAGAAAGGCCTAATATCAAAAGGTATTTAAAGATGCCTTTATTTATAAATGAAAAGAAAAATTAACCCAATTTTTAAAAAGCAAGCAAAGGATTTAAATAGACATTTGTCAAAAAAGGGAAAAAAATAGCAAGTAAGCAAATGAAAAGGCATTCTTTTTTACCATAAAAAGATTTAAGTTCTATCACTTGCAGAAACAGATTTGGTTGTAAAACATTAAATAAGGTGAAATAACTGGATAGGAAATAACAAAGACTGCATGTTCTCAAGGGTAAAATAAAAAAAAAAATGTTCACACCATAAAAGCAGAAGAATAAAATCAGGTTAACCAAGTGTGGGGAGGGAGAAGTAAAATTCAGAGAGGTTAGTATACACAGGAAAAAAAGAAGTTCTATGCTTCTACAGCATAGTAGGATAACTATAGCTGTTCCAAGATAACTAGAATTAAGGATTCTTTATGTTTTCTTGATGGCAATAAAAATACGAGGTGAAAGATATTAAGTACTGACTAGTTTATGTAAGATATACATGTTTGAAAATTTTACTGTGAATGTAATAACTATTTATTTATTTATTTATTTATTCATATAATTTTTGTGGTGCTGGGGATGGAACTCAGGGCCTTGTGCTTGAGAGGCAAGCACTCTACTGACTGAGGTATCTCCCCAGCACATAAATTTCATTTTATATGTGGTTAGACATAAAATTTAAAATTAAGGAACTACCCCCAAGCCAAGAAAATAAAATATACACTTTTACAAAACACAATATACTTCCATGAGAAAAAAAATGGAACTACACATCAAAACTAAATAAAATTCCTGTAAGATGGTATGAAATACAGACATAAAGTGAGAAAGGTAAAACCACAGAATTGGCCATTAAGGAGAATAGCTGTAATGTTCATGTAGCTGAAAATTAAAGATTCAATGAGAAATGCAAGATAATTAACAACAGGAGAAAACATCTTAAATTCAGAGTCATTTGTGCAGCATTGAGAAAGTTCCTCACTCCTCATGCAGAATTAGTGTTATCTCTTCTCTCAGGATATTTCATTTTCCTACATGGATATATGAACCCATTGTCTTAAAAGCCAATTTTTTCTCCCTGTTTAGGGGTATCTATTATAACTCATCATTTTTTTTGTGTGATTTTTATTCATAGAAACATCAAAACAACCTCAGGCATGAGAAACCTGCTCAGTTTTCACCTGAATAAACTGACTTGGTGAACTCACCACATTTTATGATGTGATATAGCTTGAAGTTATAAATCTCACATGACTTAAAGTTTTGCCATTCAAAAAGTAATAATGGAGCATTATTAATAAAATAAAATGTATGTTAACATCCTCACTGTGAAACTATATCTTCAAATTCATTACTAAATATTAATAAACATCATTAAAATCATCTTAAAAAATCTCTAGACAGGTCATATATCAATGTCTCATAAACTTCAAATAAGTAAAAGATATTGTGCTGCATGAATAACAAGAAAGCAGAAAAAATGGAATTGACACTAGGAGATATTTCAAGAACAAACCACACTATCTGGAAAAAATAAATTGAGTATACCTAAAACAGATAGTTCCCAGACATTTGAGCTTTCTAGTTTACTTGTAATTTAAGAGCAATACTGAAATTACCTTTTAGCTCAATAAGTCTTTTCTTCTAAGAAAGGTATAAGCAAACACATTGTCTCTTTCTCTCTCTCTCTCTCTCTTTCTCTCACACAAGCACTCACAGTATTATACTTCCATGATTTTCTTACTACTAAAATTAACCATTAGATTGCAACATTTGTATATTCGAGTCCATTTAAATCAAAGTCAATATGTGGATTTGTTTTTGACGCAAAGGGCTGGCACATGGAAAAATACTGCAGTATAACAATTTTAAGTATTTACAAGGGACAGAAATCTAGATTTACTATCATATTTCTATATATTTCCTAGCTGCCTTCATTTCCACATAACTACAAAAAGGAGAAATAATGGAAATATTATTAATGGGACTAATAATCCCTGAATTATTTGAAGATCATTACACTGCCTAAAAAGATTGACAGTTGTCAATACACTATTTACCAAGAAGGATCATTTTAATATATCTTACCTACAAATTGAATACAATATGACTAAATAAATGATTGTGTTACAAATTGAAAAAAATTCACTATTATTTAATAACAAAATTTATACATATGCATAAAAGCATTTCAAATTCCATTGTAAAGCCTCAGAAAAATACCAAGAAAATGTTTTCATTAATGAGTCTTTTCCTCTCCTATAATGATTGTAGAATTATATTTTCTGCATCTTTCAAGACTGAACATACTTAGTAATATTGATTTCTAGCAAATCAACATCATTTCAGAAATGAATGATCTGCACTGAATTTATATGAGGGTATCTATATGTCTATCACATAAACTTATGATGTCTAGAATATTTTAAGCAACATTTAAAGGCAATGCCACAATCTCCATATTCATAGTATTTCTCACTGATAATTGTTATACACATCAAGATAGGTGATGTAAATTTCTTGCTATACTTTTCTCATTTATAAATTTTTTCTCAATTAAAAATATTCTGCTGTTATCAAAAGCATATATTTCTGATATGTGATTTCTGCATTTATAACATGCATGAGAATTTGATAATAAAGTTCTGTTCTTGAGGACAGATTAATTAGAATAAAGATCTGACAAATTATATTTTTAGGATTTGTCTCTTCAATGAATTCTCTAGTGTTTTGTAATGTGTGAGCAATTGCTAAAGGCTTTGCCACATTCTTTATATTTGCAAGGCCTTTCCTATGAATTCTCCACAATTTATTAAGAAGTGAACAACTGTGAGAAACACATTACTTTATGTGTATGGTCTCCCTCCAGTATGAATTTTGCAGTGTTGAGTAAGAGTTGGGTTTCAATTGTAAGCATTACCACATTCTTTATATTTGTACAGCTTCTCTCCATTGTGTGGTGGCAAGTAAGAGTTGAACAATACTCAAAGACATTGCCACATTCTATGGGTTCTCTCCACTATAAATTCTCTGGTGCTTAAAAAGGTATGAGCTCCTATTAAGAGCTTTGCCTCATTCTTTGCATTCATATGACTTGTCTCCAATATGAATTCTCTGGCACTGAGTAAGGGTTGAAGTAAAAATCTTTGCCACCTTCTATGCATTTGTATGATCTCTCATCACTATATAAACCTTGTGATGTTTAATAAGGGTTGGACAATTCTTAAAGCCTTTGCAACATTCCTTACATTCAAAGAGTCTCTCTTCACTCTGGTGTTGAGTAAGGTATGAGATCTGAAGAAAGGCTTTTCCACATTATTTACACATATTGGACTTCCCTCTAGTATTAAGAGTCTGGTGTTGAGTAAGTGTTGAGATGAGTTTAAAAACTTTGCCACATTCCTTTCATTTGTATGATCTCTCATCACTATGAATCCTCTGGTTCCAAGTAGTTTTGAGATTTGAAAAAATGTTTTTCCACATTCTTTACATATGTAGAGCTTCTCTACTCTATGAATATTCTGGTGTTGATTAAGGCTTGAGATGTATTTAAAATCTCTTCCACATTCTATATGTTTATGGTCTCTTACTACTATGAATTCTCTGATGATTAATAAGGGCTGCATTGCACTTAAAGCCTTTGCCACATTCTTTACAATCATATGGTCTCTCATCACTATGAACCATCTTGTGCTGAGTAAGGTTTGAAAATTGAATAAATGCTTTCCCTCATTCTTTACATGTATAGGGCTTCTCTCCAGTATGAATTTTCTGGTGTTGTGTAAGGTTTGAGATGTATTTAAAATCTGTTCCACATTCTATACATTTGTATGGTCTCTCATCACTATGAATCCTCTGGTGTTGAGTAAGGGATTTATTATACTTAAAACCTCTGCCACATTCCTTACATTCATATGGCCTCTCATCACTATGAGTTCTCTGGTGTTGAGTAAGGGATTTATGGTACTTAAAGTCTTTGCCACATTTCTTACATTCATATAGTCTCTCATCACTATGAGTTCTCTGGTGTTCAGTAAGGTTTGAAAATCGAATAAATGCTTTCCCACATTCTTCACAGGTGTAGGGCTTCTCTCCTGTATGAACCTTCTGGTGTCGAGTAAGGGTTGAGATGTATTTAAACTCTCTTCCACATTCCTTACATTTGTGTGGTCTCTTATCACTATGAACCATATGGTGCAAAGTAAGATTAGAGAGTTGAATAAATGCTTTCTCACATTCTTTACCTGTGTAGGGCTTCTCTCCAGTGTGAATTTTCTGGTGTTGAGTGAGGGCTGAGATGTATTTAAAATCTCTTCCACATTCCTTACATTTGTATGGTCTCTTGTCACTATGAATCCTCTGGTGGTGAGTAAGTTGTGAATCTAGAATAAATACTTTCCCACATTCTGTACATCTGTACAGCTTCTTTCTAGCATGTATCTTCTGGTGTCGAGTAAGGGCTGCATTATACTTAAAGCCTCTGCCACATTCCTTACATTCATATGGGCTCTTATCCCTATGAATCTCTGGTGTTTAGTAAGGTTTGAAAATTGAATAAATTCTTCCCCACATTCTGTGCATTTGTAGTGTTTCTCTATAGCACAAACCTTCTTGTGTTAATAAGGGCTGACCTCTGATTAAAAGCATTGTCTCAATCTTCATATCTGTAGCATTTATTGCTGCTGTGATAAATGGTAGAGAAAGTTTTAAATGCTTTATCACATTTCTTTTTTGCACTGAACAATGCTTGTGATTTTATTTAAAGTACTTCCTAATTCTTTATATTTGCAATTCTTTCCTTGAATATGGATGCTTGGAATGAATAATTTTGAGCATTGATGAAATACTTTTTTGCATTCATTACCTTTGTAATGTTTCTTTGTAAAATGAGCACTATGATATTTTCTAGGATTTGACAAAAGCATTAAGTATTTATGTGTTTAAAGGCTTTGTTACATTTTTGCCAGTAAAAATACACTTAATTTATTTGTGGCTCAGACATGACTAACAGGTTTTAAAAGTTTTAATATAAATGTAAAATTCTCATCCAATATCTCCACCTGATTTTTGATTAAGTAAAAATGGGTAAGTGCTGATCTTCCTACATTCAATAAAATGTTATGTTTTGGCACAAGGAAGAACTATTTGTTGAATTGAGAACAACAAAATTTCATTAATTAAAATCAATCTGATAATATTTAGTAATTTATTCTTTATTTTTAAATCTCTTGTCCATACAAATGTTTGCGTGAAAATTTAACTAATGAAATATTTCAAATTTTACTTCTTATGGACTTAAGCATGTAATAGATTCCATTTTATATTTTCCAAATTTTCTTTCAGAGGAAAGTTATGTTACCAGAAATTTGGTGGAGATACATTTTCAAGATACCCAAAACACTCCTCAGAACTCACTGGCACAAATTGATGTTTATTTGAGATTTTGTATGTTCTTGATATCTATTTATGGTAAATACTTTATTGCATAGACATCTCACATTAATACATTCATTATGGCAAATTTTCTGACCTTTACTGTCCTCCACATATTTCCATTCTTTCCTTAAATGTAAATTTTCAATGCCATAATTTCCATACCTCCCCTTTATCACCTTTTGGAATGAACATTTTATTCCCTCCTCTGATGAAATTTCTTGGGTTCGATGAGAATGCATAACTGAAAGAAATCAAAAGAACAAGTTATTTTACTTGCTAGACTCTTGTGTATTTACATTCCAAAAAAATGAAGTTATTATCAAGGTGAGGGTGTCAGAAGGGGAGCAGCAGAGCAAATGCAAAATCCTCATTACTCCATAGACAAACAAAAACAAATAACCTAATCAATAAATGGGCAAAGAATTTTAACCAGCACTTCTCAAAAGAAGAAACATGAAGGATCAACAAACATAAAAATGTTTTCAACACATTAGCAATTAGAGAAATGAAGATTAAAACTGTACTGAGATTCCACCTCACTCCAGTCAGAATGGCAATTATCAAGGACACATGTAACAACAGATGATGGCAAGGATGTGGGGAAAAGGGATGCCCATATATTGTAGGACTGCAGATTGGGCCAACACCTCTGGAAAGCAGTATGGAGATTCCATAAAAATTAGGAATGGACTTGGGAGGCTCAGGTAGTAGAATCATGTATTTGAAGCCAACCGCAGCAACTTAGTGAGACCCTAAGCAACTCAAGGAGGCCTTGTCTCTAAATAAAACATAAAAAGTGCTGGGGATGTGACTAAGTGGTTAGGCACCACTGGGATCAATTCCTAGTACAAATAAAATCCCCCAAACTAGGAATGGAACCACCATCTGACCCTCTTATCTTACCTCGGCATATACCCAAAATATTTAAAATGAGCATAGTACAGTGACACAGTTACATTAATGATTACAACATAATTCTCAATAGCTAAGGTATGAAACCAACTAGATGCCCACTGGCACATGAATGAATAAAGAAATCATCATGTAGGGAGGGTAGGAATAGGAAAGATAGTAGAATAAATCCAACATAATTATCCTATGGACACATATGAGAATGCCTAAGTGAATCCCAACAGCATGACAACCATAAAAATTTGGTCCCAATTAGAATAATGTATATCCCATGCTTATATAATTTCATCAAAATGAATTCAAATGTCATGTAAAACTGAGAATCAAAAAAAATTAGAAAATAAACTTCACAACAATGTATGAGAAAAAATTGACTTGTGAGAACGTCGAAAACCATCTTGGATTTTACTGAATCACAAATGAGCACAGTAGAGAGTATCACATAAAAGAGGGAAGAAAAATGTGTCACTTTTATACACACAGGCATTTCTACTCCACAGTAGGACATTGAAGAATTAAAGAAACACTATCAACCCCTTTATTCTCTCTCACTAGGAAAAGGGAAAATTGAAATATGCAAACATTTATTGCTTTCTTGAAAACTTTATGAAATCTAGTTTTTGTCTCCACAGTGACCTGAGATAACAGGTAGATTTTGGAGGACAATACCCATGATATTCATCAGGGGTTTAAAAAATGGTTGGTACTTAAAAAGAAATATGGATAAACATTTATATTGGGGAAAGGTACACACACATCTAGAGAAGATACAGCATAAAGACACATTTGAGAGGCAACGAAAGTCTATCACAGCTGATGTCAGTATAACCTTAATGAAGTCAAATCATAGAAATCAACAAAAAGGTCTCAATTTTAATGTTAATAATTTTTCTATTTATTGATTAACTTTATATACATCATGATGTTTTAAAGCATACAAATGACTAAATCTAATGAATGGATACATACATTATTTCACATAATTAGTAAGTTTATTTTTAATAAACTTTGCATACATTGTAGTAGCATTCAATAAGGATACAATACACTAGTCAGACATGATGGCAAAGATCATAATCCCAGTGACTCAGAAATTCAGGAGAGAAGGAGTGCTGGTTCAAGATCAGCCTCAGCAATTTAGCAAGACACTAAGAATCAAAAAGGGTTAATGACGAGTTGTAAAATCCAGTGTACTCAATTCTCAGTACAAAATAAAAAGAATAACATAATACATTATGCCCACCATGATTTACATAAACTTGATTTTTGCTCATCAAAACATAAATTTGGCAGCCCCAGCCCTCATGATTATGGATCTCTAGAACCACCCAGTCCCAGACTGTGGATCTCCAGTGTTGTACCCCATGCAGTCTGGCTGCCTCACCCCACAAGGTATCAGTGCCACACAGTGGTTTTTCATCTACCAACATGTGGGTTTGACTCTGCCCACTATCATGGATAATTCCTCACCTTGGCACCACAATCTTTAGTTGGGCAGTTCTCATCTTGGGACGGCACATTATCAAGTATCTCTCATGTATCAGGCTACTGAAGACTGGGTGTTTTGAATAGAGTATTAGAGTTTAATTGTAGAATTTTTAAATAAATAGTATTATTACTATGATTTCTAATTTTCTATTTTTTATCTTTCTTACTCAGTACATTCCTCTTATCTGTTTCCTTGGAGTCTCTGTCTCCCTTTTCTCATGCTAACAACCAATCTCTTTTGATACATTCAAACTAAAGTTATAATTTTAAAGCCTGTGAGAGAAAAGCATCAGATTACTTATAAGGGAAAACCAATATGGATATCACCAAATTTCTCTGCCTAGACACTAAAAACTGGAAGGACCTGTAAAAACATATATCAAGTTCTGAAAGAATATGGATGCCAACAAAGAATTTTGTACCCAGCAAAACAAGCCTTCAGATTTGATGACCAAATAAAATCTTTCCATGAAACAACAAAAAATAAAAAAATTGCAAATTAATAGAGTACCCTACAGAACATTCCCAGCAAAATATTCCATGAGGAAGAAATGAAAAACAACAATGTAAGTCAGCAAAGGGAGGAACTACCTTAAAGGAAAAGTCAATCAAAGAGAAACCAAGTCAAGTTGAAAACCAAAAATAAGCCAAAATGACCGAGAATATGAATGATAATTCAATAATAACCCTGACGATTACATTAATGGCCTACATTCATCAATCAAAAGACAGGCTGGCAGAATGAATTTTCAGAAAAAGGACCCAAAAATATGGTGCCTTCAGGTGATTCATCACATAGAAAAAGACACCCACACACTAAAGATGAAAAGATGAGAAAAAAATCCCCCACACAATTACTCAGTAAAAAATGTGGGAGTTTCCATCCTTATATCAGATAAAGTGGACTTCAAGTCAAAATTAGTCAGAAGAGATAAAGGAGAACATTTCATACTGCTTAAGGTAAGCATAAATCAGCAAGATATAATGATCATAAATATTTATGCCCCAAACAATGGCACATCCATATACTTCAAACAAATCCTTCCAATTTCAAGAACCAAATAGACCACAGCACAATAATAATAGGAGACTTTAACATACCTGTCACCACTGGACAGATCTTCCAAACAAAAATTGAATAAAGAAACCATAGAACTCAATAACAAAATCAATAATTTAGACTTAACTGACATTTATAGAACATTTCATCCATAAGCAAGCAAATACATGTTCTTCTCAGCAGCACATGAAAACTTCTCTAAAATAGACCATATGTTATGCTACAAAGCTACTCTTAGCATATACAAAAAAATAGAGATACTACCCTGTATTTCATCAAATCACAGTGGGATTAAATTAGGAATCAATGAGAAAAGAAAAAAACAAAAAGTATGCAACATCTGCAGATTAAATAATACACTATCAAATTATGCATGTATAGCAGAAGATATCAGGGAGGAAATAACAAAATTCTTAGAGGCAAATGAGAACAATGATACAAAATATCAAAATCTCTGGGATGCTAAGAGGAAAATGCATTTTATGAAGCACATTCAATAAAAGAAGAGAAGTCAACAAATAAATGACCTAGCATTACATCTCAAAGTTCTATAAAGATAACATATCAACAAAAAATTAGTAGAAGACAGGAAATAATTAAAACCAGAGCCAAAATCAATGAAATTGAAACAAAAGAAACATTTTTAAAAATTGACAAAATTGAAAATATTGAAAAGTAAACAAAATAAACCTTCAGTCACAATTATGAAGAGAAGGAGAAAAAACTCAAATTTCTAAAAAACATGATGATAAAGGAAATATCAAGACAGACACTATTGAAGTACAAAACAAAATTAGAAGCTATTTTAAAAATCTATACTGCAACAAAATAGAAAATCTCAAAAATATTAACAGACTTCTAGATACATGTGATATATTGAAACTGAATCAGGAGGCAAACACAATTTGAAAAAATCAATTTCAAGCAATGAAATAGAAAAAATTATCAAAATCCTACCAACCCATAAAACCTGGGACCAGATAGATTCTCAGTTTACTTCTAAAAGACCATCAAAGTGTGATGAGCTGACAGATCAGACTCCATGAGAATATTATAGGCCAGACTCTAAGGGAAATGACTAAACAGACTCCATTTTGCTGAGACTCCATGTTACATAGGAAATAAGCTTCTCCCATGGGAACATCCAACTCTGTGCTCATCAGTTACTTGGTGTGACATGTTTAATAATATACAATGGCAACTCCTATGTAGTAAAGAATTGCTCCCTTTTGATTCCTATTGCTCCTAAATATGTACCATGTGATCAGTGATTGTGTGGATGTTTAGTTTGTATTCTTTAGTTTGTATCCAGGTAAGGGTCATTTTGACCCACTTCCCCTCTGTTGATGATCTCATGATGTTAATCTATAATTTTGAATCATAGCAACAGACACGATTGATGTAACTTTTGGTATAAGAACCCCTACAATCCTGTGGTCAGGGCTGTTCTTCCAAAGCCATTTTTTGGGGCACTGTGTGAGACAGTCAGTTGGCCAGCTTAATAGAGACTATCAAATTTGGACTTCTCAGTGATGATCAGTCTGTTCTTAAGTTGTGCCCCATAAGACAAAGAAGAATCAATTCCAATACTCCTCAAACTTTTCCATGAAAAAGAAAAGAAGGAAGCCCTTTCAAACTTATTTTATAAAGCTAGTGTCATCTTCATACCAAAACCAGAAATAGACACATCAAGGAAAGAAAACATCAGACCAATATCCCTGATGAACATAGATGCAAAAATTCTTAACAAAATTCAAGCAAGTTGCATATAAAAACATATTAAAAAGATAGTTCATTATGATCAAGTGGCTTTTATCCCAGGAATGCATGGTTGGTTCAACATCCAGAAATCAATAAATGTAATTTATTACACAATAGCAGACTTAAAGTTAAGAATTACATAATTATTTCAATAGATGCAGAAAAAGCATTTGATAAAATAGAGCACCTTTTCATGATCAGAACACTAGAAAAAATACAGATGGTATGAACATACATCAATATTGTAAAGGCTATCTACTCTAAGTCTAAGAGCAACATCATACTAAATGAAAAAAAAAACTGAAAACATTCCCTCCAAACACTGGGGCAAGGCAGGATGCCTACTTTCACCACTTCTACTCAACATCATCCTTGAAATTCTTGTCAGAGAAATTAGACATACCAAAGAAATTAAAGGGATATAAATAGAAAAAGAATAATTCAACCTATAAGTATTTGCCCATCATAAGATTCCACATTTAAAGATTCCATAAAATTTCTCCAGAAACCTCTAGAATGTACAAATGAAGGCAGTAAAGTAGCAGAATATAAAATCAACATCGATAAACTGAATGCATTTCTGTTAATAGGTGGTGAACTCGCTGAAAAAGAAGTTAGAAAAACTACCCCATTTACAATAGCCTCAAAACAATAAAACATTTGGGAATCAATTGAACAAAAGATGTGAAATACCTCTACAATGAAAGCTACAGGACACTAAAGAAAGAAATTGAAGAAAACCTTTATATATGGAAAGATTCCTCCTGCTCTTGGATAGGCAGAATTAATATTGTCAAAATGGCCATACTACCAAAAGTGCTATACAGATTCAATACAATTCCAACTAAAATCCCAAAGATTTACCTCATAGAAATAGAGAAAACATCATGAAATTCATTTGGAAGAATAAGAGACCCAGAGTAGCCAAAGCAACTTTTAGAAGGATGAGCAAAGCAGGAGGTATCAAAATACCAGACCTTCAAATATACTGCAGAGCAAAAGTAACAAAAATGGCATGGTATTGGTACCAAAATATTTAAATAGACCAATGGTACAGAATACAGAACACAGAGACATACCTATGTAAACACAGTTATCTCACACTAAACAAAGGTGCCAAAAATACAATAAAAAAATACAACCTCTTCAACAAATGGTGCTGGAAACCTGGAAATTCATATGCAGCAAAATGAAACCAATCCCTTATCTCTCACCCTGTACAAAACTCAACTCAAAATGAATCAAAAACCTCATAATTTGACCAGAGACTCTGCACCAAATAGAAGAATATGTAGGCCAAAATTGTCATCATGATCATGTCAGCATAGGACCAGATGTTCTTAACAAGACTCCCAAAGCACAAGAAATAAAAGAAGGAACCAATAAATGGGCCACTTTCAAAATAAACAAAATGTTTTCTTAGTAAAGGAAACAATCAAAAATGTGAAGAGAGAGCCTATAGAGTGGGAGAAAAATCTATTCCACATGCACTTCAAATAGAGCATTAATCTCCAGAATTTATGAAAAACTCAAAAAACATTACTTCAAGAATACAAATAATCCAATCAACAAATGGGCTACAGAAATGAACTAAGACTTCGCAGAAGATCTACAAGCAATCAACAGATACATGAAAAAATACTCAACATCTCTAGTAATCATAGAAATGCAAATCAAAACTACTCTAAGCTTTCATCTCACCCCAATTAGAAAGGCTATTATCAAAAATACAAGCATCGATAGGTGATGGTTAAGATGTGGGGATAAAGTACACTCATAAATTGCTGGTGGAGTTGCAAGTTGGTGCAGCCACTCTGGAGAGCAGTATGGAAATTCCTTAGAAAACTTGGAACCACCATTTGACCCAGCTCTCCCACTCCTTGGCCTACACCCAAAGGACTTAAAACCAGCATATTATAGTGATGCAGCAAAACAAATGTTTATAGTAACACAATTCACAAGCACTAGATTGTGAAAACAATTAAATGCCCTTCAATGTATGAATGGATAAACAAACTGTGGTATATATACACAATGGAATATTATTAAGTCATAAAGAAGAATTAAATTATGGAATTTGCAGGCAGTTGCTAAGTGAAAGGAGTCAATCCAGAAACCCCAAAGACTAACTGATTTCTCTGATAAGTGATTGATGATAAATAATGGCAGCAAGAGTTAAGGGAAGAATGGAACAATGATGGACTGTTTAGAGGGAAATGAGGTATGGGAAGGGGCAGAAGGAAGGAAAGATAATGGAATTAGACAAACATCATTACCCTATGTACATGTATGATTTCATAAATTGTGTGACTCTACTTTGTGTACAACCAGAGAAATAAAATTGTACCCTGGTTATGTACAGTGAATCAAAATATATAAAAAGAAAAATATATAAATTTGCAGACTTTGGTTAACATAAACTCTAACATCCCCCAAATCATAACTCCTAAGTTCAACTTGTTCAGATTTCCCACGTGAGTCAAGTGGGGTAAAAATAAATTTTTGCCTTGCTCTTTTACTCTTCTATTCTTTTATGGGTGAGGGTATTGGGATTGAATACAGAGGGACTTTTCCAATTATTACTTCCCAGTCCCTTCTTTTCATTTTTGAAATATTTTTTGTTTTAATTGTAGATGGATGCAATGCATTTCTTTTATTTCTATGGGGTGCTGAGGATTGAACCCAGTACCTCACACATGCTGGGCAAGTGCTGTACCAGTGAGCTACAACTAAGCCCCCACAGTTTTTTTTTTTCTATATTGTTTATTATTGAGACAGAATGCCACTACAAAACTCATCTAAGGCTTGCAGTACCTCTGCATCAGCCTCCCAATTATCTGGGATTGTATGCATGTGTCTTTTTACCTTGCCCACATTTTTTATTTAGTAATAGCCAAACATTTTCAAAATAACCATAATCAGCTACTGTAAGCTGGTTGTTAAGTAGAACTATCTCAATGGAAATAATAGCACACAAAGAAAAAAAGGGAAACTTGGCTTGAAAAAAACAACATAAAACAACTAGGAAAAGACCATACATATTTAAAAATAATAAATTAATTTTAAAAACTAAATAACCATTTCATTGATGTTTAATGTGCTGATCAAGAATTAAAATAAATAAAATTGAGAGAAAAAATTTAATAACAAAAATAAGAAGAAATATTGTACTTGAAATATTCCTTAATAACTAATGTCTGAGAAATTGAAAATGTGAAGAAGTAAAAAACATCAAACTTTAAGAAGCACAATTATTTTCAAGCACAAAAAGATGATTCAAATTAAAGCACATGATAATCAAAATTTCAAAATTAATGAGGAGAATTTTTTTTGAGAGGAACAAGAGAGATGTATCACTTATAAGGATACTTTTATACAATTATTAGTTGATTAATTTACCAGAAGACTTCTGGAAAAGAATTAGAACATATAGCCAAATGAATTAAAGAAAAGTTAATCTAAAAACCATGAATACTATATCTAAAACTCTGTTTTTCCAAATTAAAGAAAAAGAAAAAGAAAGTATGTCAAAATATAAAAATGCTGAAAAATTTCTTACTGCTAAACCTGTCCTACAAGATATACTATAGAAAATCCTTTCAATTGAAAATAAAATAAATCTTCACAAGAAAAATCTTTTAAAATCTCAAAACTTACTGGCAAAAGCACAAATATCCAAAAATATGTATTGTACTACACTGTAATGATGATACATAAAACAATCTTACTATAGAGTTTGAAAGACAAAAATATGAAGATAATCATAAAGCTGTTAATTGGTATACATTATCAAAACAACTGTGCACTAATAACAACATTGAGAGAACATGCAAAGATTTGATGTTTTCTTATGGAAATTAAGTTAATTTACTACCAGTACATAATGTAGTTTAAAGTATTCTATATAATCCAAATGTAATGGCATAGTAACCATAAAATATAGGAATAGCATAAGGTGAGATATCAAAACATGTCACTAAAAAACTATGAACCAAAAATTAAAGCAATTAAAAAAGTAGGGAAAACAATCATAACAAATAGAGAAAACAACTTACAAAGTAGCACTAATAATTTCTTTATTTTTATTAATTTTAAGTATAAATAGATTATTATTCAATGCTAATCAGCACACAAAACATGACTGACAGGATTAAATATAAAAATTTCTGTACGCTATCTACAAGAAACTTTAGGTAAATCTATGGTCACTTTTAGTAAAACTGAAATTATGAAAAGGATATTATATGCAAAGATAAAAAAAGAAATCAGAGATGGCAACAATTATGTTATACAAAACAACAAAACGTTATGTGAGGTAAAATCCTTTTTAAATAAAAACACTTTGAAAAGAGACAAACTGGACAATTATTTTAAGATAGAATAACACTTGCTGGGGTCCAGCCCAGCAGTGGGAGGGGGTCCTACGTAGATGAGAGGTGTCCATACAGTGGAGCAACACCAGGTAGAGAGACCAAGTGTTCTGAGACTCAATCTCTCTATATTTCTGCCAGCCTTTTTATAGATATTTTTCTTTAGTAACGATTACATCATTTTATGGTTAGTTTAAAATATGAAATACCTTCAAAAGAACAATCTATGCTTTGTCTCAAAGTACACATTCCCTGTGTATGACAGCCCAGACCAAAACAACATTATTTGCCAGGTAGATTTAAACAACCTTGTCTCCCAGTTAAATTAAAACCACCTTGCCTCCCACCTAAACTGAGGTCACCATGATCTTCCAACCTTCAACCTTCAGAACAAACATGTCACTAGATTTTCTGAGAAACCACCCCCACCATGAACTCCAGTGTTTAACCATGAAAAGCATTTACTATTATTAACAAAGGGCAAAGAAATCAACTTATGGTTAATATTTAGTCTATTCTAATTCATATAATGGTGGACTACAATCTTATTTTGGTTCTCAAAGAATAAGACTAAACATAGGAAAACACAAATTATATTTATGACTAACTTAAATATTTGTATCATTAAAGTATCTCTAGAATCAACTATTAAAACTAAGAAAGCAACAAAGGCTCAACAATGCATCCAAGCTCAGAGGAATGCCTCTTTATTCATATATATTTAGAAATTATTATACAAAAGCAATCACAGGCTCCTTTTAATTGAGCATAGCTGCAATTGTTTATTTTTATATATTTTAATATATGTAGTACTACTAAATTTATATTGTGTACTGATTTGTGTCCCAATACACAAATGTTTTCTCCAGTAAGTGCCTAATAATATATTGATTATTAATATTAAAAGCAACTACAGATGGAGATATGCCATGCCTATGGCTCCCAAGATGGTGGATGATCAACAAAACCATTTCAAGTGTCAGAGTGGTAGGAAATAGATGCAGCAACCACTTTCTAAAACACTACAATGATAGTAAATACATGTGTAACTCAGTCATACTTCCAAATATAGAAAGGCAATACAGAGATAGTTATCAGAAATAGTAACACAGTAATATTGGAGACACCAATTCCCAATGAATGTAACAGAAAATAAAACTAGGCAGAATGGTAAACAGTGAATAGAAGACATTCAACACTATTATAAACCAAGTAGACTTATAGACTCAATCCTAATAGCTCATAAAGTATTCTTGATTGACCAGCTTAAAAGCAGAAAATATCTTAAGAAATGACAATATTTAAATGGCTATCTCTCACCCTGCACAAAACTCAACTCAAAATGGATCAAGGACCTCGGAATCAGACCAGAGGCCCTTCATCTTATAGAAGAAAAAGTAGGCCCAAATCTTCAACATGTTGGCCCAGAATAAGACTTCCTTAACAGGACTCCCATAGCACAAGAAATAAAAGCAGGAATGAATAAATGGGACATATTCAAACTAAAAAGCTTTCTCTCAGAAAAGGAATCTATCAGCAATACAAAGAGAGAGCCTACAGAGTGGGAGAAAATCTTTGCCACCCATACTTCAGATAGAGCACTAATCTCCACAATCTATAAAGAACACAAAAAAATCTACACCAAGAATAAAAATAATCCAATCAACAAATAGGCTAAGGAAATGAACAGACACTTCACAGAAGAAAATCTACAAGCAATCAACGGACATATGAAAAAATGTTCAACTTCTCTATTAATAAGAGAAATGTAAATCAAAACTACCCTAAGATTTCTTTTCACCCCAATTAGAATGGTGATTATCAAGAATACAAGCAATAATAGGTGTTGGAGAGGATGTGGGGAAAATGGTACACTCATACATTGCTGGTGGGACTGCAAATTAGTGCAGCCACTCTGGAAAGCAGTGTGCAGATTCCTTAGAAAGCTTGGAATGGAACCACCATTTGACCCAGATATCCCGCTCCTTGGCTTATACCCAAAGGAGTTAAAATCAGCATACTACAGAGATACAGCCACATCAATGTTCATAGCTGCTCAATTCACAATAGCCAGACTGTGGAACCAACCTAGATGCCCTTCAACTGATGAATGGATAAAGAAACTGTGGTATATTTATACAATGGAATATTACTCAGACATAGTTAATAATAAAATTATGATATTTGCAGGCAAATAGATGAAATTGGAGAATATCATGGTAAGTGAGATAAGGAAATCTCAAAAAAGCAAAGGAAGAATGATCTCGCTGATAAGCAGATGATGACACATAATAGGAGGGAAAGAGCAAAAATGGAGGTAGGAGGGACAATATAGAGGGAAAAGCAGGGTGGGAGGGGTGAGTGGATGGGAAAAAAATAACAGAATGAATCAAATGACATTACCCTGTGTACATGTAAGATTACACAAATGGTATGCCTTTACTCCATGTACAAACAGAGAATCAATATGTATCCCTTTTGTTTACAATAAAAATAAATTTAAAAATAAATATTTATTGATAGAGCAAGAAAAAAATAATAAATAGCATTCTGAACATAACCATCATAAGAGACATTCAAAACTCCAAATATATGTGGTAATGGTGTTTTTAACATGGTCTTATTCAAGAAATGAATGATAAAATTATAAGTTGTCTATACTATTCAGATGATCTAGACACTCCTGTATCTATCAAAGTTCCAACATTGTATTTTTTTCAAACACAGAAAAGGGTATTTCAAAAATTCCATGAAATTCCAAGTACTTATATATAATTTTAAAATATCCAAAATTGAAATAAACTTGAATAATGTTTTCTGATTTTAGAACATAACAAAAGTTACAGTGTTCAATACATTAATACTGACAGGAACTTAGGTAAGAAGAGATATGGAACAGAACAGAGTAAATCCTCACTTATATGGGTGAATCAAGACATAGTTACATCCGTGTAATAATTAAATCATTCAATAGGGCCAACAGGGGAAACAAAATATAATGTTCTTTCATATGTCAAGATAAAAGGCAATTTGGAAAAAACTGTTTAATTTTTTTCAACTATAAAAGATGAGAAATTGCATAACATCTATAATATGCATTCATTTAAAGACATTATGCTTACTGAAATAAGCAATCATAAGTCAAATCCTGTGTGACTCTACTTATAGGAGACATCTGAAGTAATCAAACCCACTGAATAGAAGGAATGGAGTTTGTGATGAGAGAAAAATGTGCACTTGTTTTTCATGAAAATCTAAGTTTAATTCTGTGAGATGTAAATTTCCTAGAAAAACTGTGCAAGATAATTTGAATTAACACTACTAAACAATACTTAAAATATTAAAATAAGTTTAATTTTATGTGGTCTGATTGCATTTAAATTTTAAAAATACATTAAACAGAAATGTAAATATATTTAAAAGCTTATTTAAAATGCTAGAGTATTTATCTTTTGTCTAAGAAGAGTTTTATCAGTAAATAGATGATAAGTATGTTAGTAATTCTAGATGCCAGGAGGGCTGAGGAAGTGGAATCAGAAATTTGAAGCCAGTTTGAACACCTTAGCAAGAACCTATTTCAAAATAAAAATTAGAGAAAGCTATAGATGTAGCTCAGTATTATAGCATCCCTGAGTTCAAATCCTAGTATATGTACATAGATCTATAAATATTTAATTAGATAAATTACACAAATATCGAGATGGAGTAAAGAAACAACACACAATATACAATCATAAACAAAACATGGAAAATATTTGTAAAACAAAGTGAAACATAATTTTTTTAACAGTAGACACATGATCCATGTATATTTTAACATGCATTGTCTCAAAATATGAAGTAAAGACAATTAACATTAAATCATAATGTGTAGATTACAAAAATAAAAACATTATTCATTGATGGGAGGAAACCTACTCCTGAATATAGAATATATCCTAAACAATAGAACAAACAAGTGGGCACGAGAATGATTAAAAAAAAAATCTTGATCCATAAAATCATCAATAGCCATATTATCTTAAAAATCCTTCCTTAAAATAATAATTTTCAGTCAAGACTATACACTCACAAAGAACAGGAATTATAGTATGGAACATTCATTACATGGTATATAATATTAACTGAAAACTCAACATAATCTTTCATTAAATGCCCTGAAGAGATAATTTGAATGAATAAATATTTAAATAATATTAGAGAAACTGTTTTAGGATATTAATATATTGTAATAGTCTAACCTAGAGACATTCACAAATGTGAGCAGGATTTCTAGAGGTCTTCAAAATCATTAAAGAAATGTCAGGTCATACAGACCCAAAAAGGCTAAGGGGAGTTCTTTGACTGTTACTTTGAATATACTGGGGGATTACTAAGAGGGAGAATGAGACTAAAATAGTTTGGAACCATAATAAGCTTAGGGAAGGGCAGGCCCCTCTATCACTGCAAGATAAATAAATCTAGGTTTCTGAAAATTCATTTCTATTGGATTAGAGCTTCTCAATTAACATTTTAAAATGTGCTTTTCTCCTTGACATTGGGATCTATCATCAGTAGTTCTTGGTTTTCTTCATATCTACCCACCTGTTTATATGGCTACTCTTATGGTTTGTATATAAAGTATCTCTAAAACTCATGTGTAAGATGATGTGAAACTGTTTAGGGGTGAAATGATTGGGTTATGAAAGCATCAACCCAATCAGTGAATTGATCCTTTGATAGAATTAACTGAGGTGTAGGTAGCTGTATTCCTTCTACAAAGGAAAGACATTCAATATTAATAATGAATCAAGAATTCTGTAGGTGGGTAATTAGAGGCACATCTCTAGTGTATGCATTTTGTATTTGTATCTTGTCTGTGGAGTGTGTATCTCTCAGCTTTCTGATCATCACATGAGCCACTTCCATTCACCAAACCCTTCCAGCATGATGTTCAGCCTCATGTTAAGCCCCAACTTAACTTTCTATAAACTGAAACCTCTGAAACCATGAGCCCCAAATAACCTTTTCTTCCTTAAAATTGTCTTGTCAGGTTTTTGGTCACATTGGCAAGAAAAAAAAAAAAAACTGAATAAAAGAACTACTGTCTCTTGTCTAGTTAGTTTCTATGGCTCTTTCCTTAGGTCCAGAAAGGTGACAAGGGTTTGGCTTAGAGAGAGTGAGGATTGTTTATTGGAAAATGGAATGACTTTGGGAACCCTCCCTTTAGTTACTGGTGTTTATGGCCTAGTACTGTGTTCATTAGAGTAATACCAGATTCTGAGAAATTATTTCTCCAAATATTGCTTCCTGACAGACCAATTACAATATATAAGAAGCATTTAAATCTGCAAATCCTGGGCATAGCTTCCAACTATCAAGAGTAAAGTGAAAAAATTAAAGAGAAGGAAATACGTAAGCCTTTAAGGTATAGTTCACAATATATTATGCTATTGAATTATATCACAATTCTGAAGTGAAGGGTGTACATCATATCAAGAAAAAATGAGAGTAATCATAAAAAGAAATATAATTAATATATTGTTATCTATACCAACAATTTCCTAATCTATTTCAATGAAATTAAGTATCTAAAACTCATTCAGCACAGCAGAAACTACCAAGAGATATTCTGCAAAGGAAAGACATTCAATATTGATAGTGAATTATGAATTCCAAAGGGAAGCTCACTCACCCAGAAAGACCAGGTTTCTGTAGTTCTTCAACATCACATCTTCGTATAAATTCTTCTGAGCCGGGCGTAGGCATTCCTATTCTTCTTGAGAGAAATCAATGTCCACATCCCTGAATGTCAATGGTTCTTAACATAAATGAATAAATGGAAAATTGATCATGTAATCATTGACAGAGTTTTTAATTTGACCCAGTGAAAGTTTGGAGAACTTTCTCTCACAAAGGTGATATAAGATTATTCAATTATTCAATAAGATAATTCAAATATTCAATAGATTATTTTTAGCAAAGCATAGTTATCTAATATATTACATAACTCTGAGGAAAGAGAATGACATAAGTACAAAATATGTGTATTTGCTACACTTTGTGAAATAAAAGGTAAAATTAAGATGAACATAAGAATATACATTTGGGAATATATTTATATTTTATAAGATAAATTACTTATATCTCTGAGATGACAAAGTAACACTGAGTTAGAAGATTGCTTCCTAAATTTAAATTAGCACAAACATGGATTGGACATGTTGCTAAAATTTAGATGAATAGGCCTGGAATGGGATCTGTGTTTTACAATATGTAGCAAACTCTGTAGTCATGCCAATTCCACTGGTCCAAGAAATCTTCTTGAATAGCAATGAGGTTGAACACTAAGGGAAGAGTTCATTGATTAATTTTAATTCAAATATTTTAAGTGACCAGTGCATTTTGCTGTAATAGTAAGTAGCTAGCATCATTTCACTCCAAGAATTTTTAATATCTTAATGCATATACCCAAAATAGTCTACTGAAAGTGGTAATAGTTTTTGTTTTTAAATCTTTGGGGGCTTTGTGTGAAATAGCCAATTAATGCTATGCCTGAGTTTTTTGCAAGTCTAATTGGTCTGTAATTCATAAAAAGGAATATAGAGTTGAAAATCAAGTATGAAATTAAAAGAATTTTCAAAACAGTTATTGACAGTTATTATAACTGAGGAAAGTAATGGAAAAAGTTGAGAAGACAGTGAAAATAAATTTGATCAAATGATACATTTGAACACATATGTTAAAAATTGTAACTGTTTATACATTAAAACAACAGACTTCATGTACATGTAAGAAAATATGTTCAATTGTGTAAAATTATTAATAAACTTGGGGTTGATCCTTTGTTTTTTATGACAGTACCAAGACACACACATTGAAGAACAACATATAAAGAACTACAATTTCTGAATCTTGCGTTTTCTTTGATATTTTTCACTTTCATCTCTGAGCTATATTTTAGAATTTTAATGCACTTAGAAATGGGATTTTTTTACTATTTATTTTACCAAAAATATAGAGAGGTTAGAATGCTTACACTTTTGAAATTGATGTGGAATAAAATGAAAACATACAAAAATTTGGTTTGCTTCTAACCTCCAGTTACAAAGACAATATATCTAGTAAACAAAAATGAATTTTTGTTCTCAAAACCAAGTCACAAGTAAAGAGAAATTCAAAAGAAATAAGTGTTTCTATGTAAGATATGGTGGTTTATACAGATTATTAAGAAAAATTCTGAAGAGATACTTAATGATAAAAAGAAATCTACTAACTTTATTGGGAAGAATCTGGCAGATAGATTTGGTAGAAAGTGTCAATGCACAAGGAAGGACACAATCATGCTGCGATGAGTGGCAACAATGAAGCAAAATCAAAGAAAAAGTAAAGCATAATGTCAACCTTCTTTGGATAATACTTTTACTTGAAGCTTGCTTTGTGTATGTGTTCCATGCTATGTAAGTGCTAAAAGGGTAGATCAACAGACACTTCGCTATTCTAGACAGTGAGTCACTTCTTTTTTCTTTTTCTCTGGATTGCTTTAATATATTATATATCTTTCTAACATAAACTATGAGGAAGCAATTCTGATTTAATGAAAGAGATGCTAGATGAATCAAGATTAATGTCATTTATTATTATCACATAAAACTGAGGGAAAGATCAGTAAATTGTGCTCACACAATTTTGTCCCCATGGGATATGTAATGGCCATGTTCAAAGCCATTGAAGGGAAAGATGAAGAAAGATGGATTCTGAGAACATGAGCTTCCAGCTAGAATCTGTTCCTAGCTCACTATGTCAATTTTTTGTCCCAGTTCCCTCAGGCTGATTCTCTAGGTTAATATGGTGGAGAGCATGTTTTCCACAATAAAGGAAACAATGGGTTGAACCCAGTGGCAGTGTTGAAAAGTTCCCCAAGTTACACTTGACCCAGACTTTTACAGGGAATATGGACAGATGGAAAAGTGCTGGTACCAAGTGAGGGCTTCGCCCAGGGCTCTAGAAAGTTCAGAGGAACCAGAGGCCATATGGCAGGATATGACTGGATGGCAACAAACTCCTAAGACCATGAGAGTCTGCAATGTCCACATAAGGGACAACAGTTCAAATCCATCATGCATGAGCAAATGAAGACATATGGGGAATAAAATCACTTGCCCCAACCTGTCCTCAATGTGAGACTGACTCAGCCCCATTAAGCACATGGTGAGCAGCCTGAGAGGGTAGCACAGGGTTGGACAGGACACCATGGCAGACAGAACCCATCTGGATTCTGAGGTGAGCTGGTTCATCCCCATTCCTCAAAGTGTTTGGATGTGCACAGAGATAACGAACTTATTGCTGGCGGAGGACTTTGGAAAGCTTCCTCTAGTGAGAATGGGCAGAGATGGCAGGATGGGGGTGGTGACTGCCTTGAGAAAGCAGCTGTGGAATGGATTGATCGGGGTTTCCAGGAACATCAGAGTTGATGCCTGGTCAGATAAGACCCAAGATTCAGTGCTCTAACTTTTGACTAATTTGCCAAATGAGGTTGTTTCATCCTTACCTCTCTAGGCAGGAGAGTGAGAGAATAAGCCTTTGCAAGACTCATGGAGATAAAAAGTGGCCAAGAAAAGCAAGATATGGTCTTTCAGAATGCAATGGAGAGTGAGTCTCTTCTAATTATTCTCTTTCAAATTTTTATGTTACCATAGACAATGAGTGGAATCCTCTCTTAATGTGCACTTTATTAATTCTTGGAGTTGATGGAGCATCCAGATGAAATATAGAAATAGAAAAATAAGTACAGTTTACTTCTTTAGCAATTTCTAATGACTCAACAATAACACCAATGCAAATCTAGTCTACTGACACATTCACATGTCAAAAATATGTTCAACACTACAAGTCATGAATCCATCACATGAATAAAACTGAAGTGTAAAAATTGAGAGGAAGTTCCTAATATAAATGGCTATAAATTAACTATTCTGAAAAGGAAATAAAGTAGTATAAGACATGTTAACATAAAAATAAAAAGTAGGGAAGTAAAAGTTTGCAAGGTAAAAATGTGTGGTATTAAATGGAATCTTAGTGTAGTTTTGATTTGCATCTCTTCTGTGAAGTGTCGGCTCATTTCCTTAGCCCATTTATTGATTGGGCTATTAGAAAGGCTATTATCAAGAATAGAAGCAACAATAGGTATTGGTGAGGATGTGGGGATAAAGGTACACTCATACATTGCTGGTGGGGTTGCAAATTAGTGTAGCCACTCTGGAAAGCAGTGTGGAGATTTCTTAGAAACTTGGAATGAAACCATCATTTGGTGGGATGGGATGGGAGGAAGGAAAAACTGCAGAATGAGGCAAACATCATTGCCCTATGTACATGTATGCTTACACAAATTGTGTGTTTCTACTTCATATACAACTAGAAAAACATCAATTGTTCTGCATGACCATGCCTGCCTAAACTCAGGGTTTATGTCTTTAAGTGGAAAATAATATATAGGGCACTTACAATCTATACCAAGAGGAAAAGCACAAGTATCTATCTTTTTCATAAAACATGTGTGTCATTTTTTGCTATCTACACAGTATTTATTTACTTAGTAAATAGTAAATCTTATGTGAGAAATTCTAGGATTTGCCAAATACTACAATATATGATTGTTTTGGTCAGCTATTTTGCTGCTGTGACTAAAAGATCTGACCAGAACAATTGTAGAGGAGGAAAAGTTTAATTGAGCGCTCATGCTTTTAGAGGTCTTAGTCCATAGAAGGCTGGCTCCAATCCTCAAGGTTTGAGGTGAGGCTGAACTTTATACTGAAAGAATGTGGCAGAGGAAAACAGCTCACATTGCTATCAGGAAGCAGACAGTCTCTACTCTGCAGATAAAAAAAATATATATATATTCCGAAGCCATACCCCAATGCCATATCCCAATTCCAATCTCATCCAGTCACACCCTACCACTTTAGCTACCACTAAATTAATCCCTATCAGTGGATTAAAATCACAGATTAAGACTCTCACAACCCAATCGTTTCTCATCTGAACATTCTTACATTCTTTTACATGTAAGCTTTAGGGGGATATCTCACATCCCCAAAATTTCACAGCTATATGACAATGTAAAATATATTTAGTTCATTACCAAGGGCCCCCATAGTCTCAAGAGTTCCAAGTTTACTCAAATTCAAGTCCAAAGTCTCTGAGGCTCAAGGCAATCTTGCATTGTGAACTCCTGTAAAATTAAAAGAAATTTACAAATATCTACCATATAAATGAACTGAGTAAACATTTCCATTTTCTAGGGGCATAGAAAGAAAGGATGGGATCAAAGCAAGACTGAAATCCAGTTGGACAAACAGGTCCTTTAGCTCCATGTCCACAATCTTGGCCACATGGCATTGTGATGTTTTCTTCAAAGGGTTTGTGTAGCTCTACCTTTGGCCTTGTTTTTTGTAGCTCATGGCCTTTTTGCTGACTTCTCTCTGATCTATTCCTACAGGTTTCCTGTGACAATATTTCATGTTACTGGCATTTATTAATCTCAGGGATCTCTACTGCACCTTTGACTCTCTCCTTACATCTCTACATTTTGACTTCTCAGAGGATGCCCACAGGGACTCCATCCTGTTGCAATTTGCCTGACCTCTGAGATCTTCCTTTGAAATCTTCGTGGAAGATTCCCTGACTCCCTAACTCCAGCATCCTGTATCCCTGCCAAACCAGCAACATGGGGTTGATTCCAAAGTCTTCTGCCATTTTACCAGTAGCCTGGCCTCTAGGGATCTTTGCTACAGCAGCCTCTGAGGGTCTAAGTGGCTGAGCACATTCAAAAAAAATTCCTATGCTCCCTTGTGCAAGAAGGGTGCCCTACTGGTCCCTTCTCAAGAGAATTTCACTTTTACTCTCTTGAGTTTGAGATGGATGTGATCTTGTCAACTCTTGAGAGGTCATAAAGTCACCTTTCTCTTCATCTTTAGGCATAGTCTTTAACATTTCTGTAGTGGAAATAATGTCTAACAGCTGATACTTCCTTAGGCCTAATTTTAATCCTGTCTTTCAAATCCATGTTTTTAAAATCATTCTGCTCTGCTTCCTGCTCCTGATTATCACAATAAATTTGGCTAAAAGCCACCAAAATATCCATGCCACTTACTCAATGCTGTGTTGCCTACAAATTTCTTCCACCAGAATAAGAAGTCCATTGCTTCCAAAATCAGCCTCATAGAAAGTCTCCAGACACAGGAAAACTGCAGACAACTTCTCAGCCAGAACATAAACAAATGGCCTCTACACCAACTTCCAATAGAGTCCTCCTTTTCTGAACCCTCTTGAGCCCATTCTTTGCTGATCATGGCCTTATATCAATTCTGGTATTATGAACATACACCAGAATTGGCCATTAAGCTTTGCTTACAACAATTTAAAGAATTTCAAGCTTTAACTTAAATATTCTTATTCTTTTTAGCCTCAATATTTTGTGTGGATTATATGACCTCATTGGGAAAATAACAGAAATAGCTCCACTTCTCAGCAATTTATTATGATATTATTTAATGGTAAATTTATACTGCCTCACTGAGAGCACTGGGGTGTGAAGAAAGTAAGCTCCACTTCCCTTAGGCTGAGGTGGCCTCTCCTGATTTGGCCAAGTTCCAATGATTAGACATTTATGCCTCTCAGGGGTTTAGGGCGCAGTAGACCCTCTGAATCTGCAGGTTCCACAACCTCATGCTATTCACAAAGGATTCCATGTATCCTAAATACATACAATTTTTTTGGCCATATTGCCTAACATTTTCCAGAGTATTTATGCTGTACTGGGTTTTATAGGCAATCTAGAGATGGTTTAACATGCATAGAAGGGTGTGCATAGGTTACATGCAAACACAATGCCATTTCCTATAAAGAACATTTGCATCCCTGGATTTTGATGTCTATGGGAATCATGGAACCCATACAATGCAGAAATTCAAAGCCAGGTTCCTGGTGATGATGACGATCTGCATAATTTTATGGATTCACTGGTCCCAACTACACACTCCAGCATTGCATTCTATCAAGACTCACATTGGATATTGAAGGAAGTGAAGGGAGCAGGCTTTGAACCCACCTACAGTTCCAGGGAGAGAAAGAGTTAGGGAGGAAATTTGGTTATACAAACAGGAGTGGGTGAAGTTCCTATGACTGGAGTGAGATTCTCATGTTGTGGACGTTGAAATTTTGTGAATGAAAACAAAAACCAAACTGCCTTTGGGTCCCTTACTGTCTAACCTTTATAAATATTCCACCTGCCATTGAGGGGCACAGACCCTTCACTTCATTCCACCAACCTGAGGCCTTCAACATCCTCCCACCACCTTCTCAGTGTTGCCAGGGTATTCCTGCAGGAATGGAGGCCCCTCACTCTACACAAGGGATCTCTGGCTTAGGGTCAGGTGACAGCCATGTCCTCAGGCAACAAGAGCATGGGCACAGGGAGGGGTGGCTGCCACCTCCTAAACCTATTCTTACCTCCAAATTTGGGCTCACTTTGGTCCAAACTGGTAGCCTAGAAATGAGCTGGGTGGAGCTGTCTGATTGACTGAGGAAATCAACCACCTCCCCTAGAGTAAGTCATGGTGCTGTATGAATGCAGGCGATTGAGGGTGGGTACAGTCAATAGGGGAATCCAGGACAGGTGAGGACACCAAGTGCATTCTGCACATTTTCCCCAGTCAGTCTCCCTGGAAGCTCAAACACTTTCAAAGTTTGCATGGTTTGTTTATCATGAGAGTGGATTTTCAGGGCTGGGGGCTATAGTCACCACAGAAGGGCAAGCTGCACAGGAGGCAAGGACTGAAAATTGTCTCTGGATCCTCTGCTCCTTTACTTTCCTCTTGTGCCTTCAGAGTCACTTCTATCAGTACAGAGCCACAGTGTTGGCAGTGGCCCTGAGTTCAACAGATTTAAAGATTTAGGGAAAGTAATATAGGCATTATATTCCCTGGTAGCTAAAATGAAGAAGTTTTTGGTTTGTTGTATTGAATGACTGCATTAAGGGAACAGTAACCCCTAAAGTCAATGAATGTACTTACTAGCTCTGTCCCAACCATGGGGTTAGGTGGCAGTCATAAAGAAAATTAGTCCCAGTGGACCCTACTCTGCTACCTGTGCAGGTTATCTAGTCTTCCCAATTCACAATGAACATCAAAATAACAAAATGTAGTGAGAAATGAGGGTCAGAACAGCAGGATCTGGAAGAAAGCTCATTAGTGGTGCCAGGGCTCAGAAAAGTAATTCCCATAGACTGAGCCCCATAAATAGCAGGAATTTTAATGTTATACAAAAGCAAGCTTGGGGTACACCAATGCAAGGGAGATAGCAGAGTTCTTTTGGTGGGTACATTTTACATTCCTTATCTGGGTACAATCTTATCAACAGCCTAGGGAATTCAGCTCATACACCTCAGGAACTTACACTGCACTAAGCTTAAAGGGGATGGTTCTGACACTTCTGTTTGACTCCTGTTTCTTCTACTGTGAATATCTTGCTACAGGTACGTGCATTCACTGCAAGCCTCTATGGTCAAATGTGCATAAGCAGCACTGCTGCGTCAGTCTGTAAAACCACAGCCTGTCAACTCTTATAATGCTCATGTTTCCAATCTGTTCTACCTCAGAACAACAGCCAAATTCATGTGTCACACTGCAGTTCCAAATTCAAAGACACCTTCCAATCTCCCTCAGAGTGTATGAGTGGTGGTTTCCTGCCTAGTTGATGCTTCTCCCTGTGCATAGATCCTAGTAGGTGGAAATCTCTGTCTTCAACCATGCCTGCACCTCAGGCCAGGAATCTTGTACCTCTTTCCTCACTGCTCATCCAGTTCATATTCACAGTTCCTCTATGCCTCAGCACCCCCTTTTCTGCTCCTTTCTTCTCTGCTTCAAGATCCACACGATTCCTGTTCACTCTGTCTTCTCAGACTCCTCTGGCTAAAACTTAGCCAACTTGTTCTCTGACCATAGTTGTATTCACCACATCACCAGTGACACCCAGTTCACCGATTCTAGGGATTGGAATTTATGCTTGTTTGTGTCTTACTGCTCTGAGGTCACTGTTGGTCACTGGCTCTTTCTTAAGATGCTTTTCTCTTGCCTTTAGAAACTTAAACTGCATGCTTTTTCTTTTGCCTCTGTACTTCCTGAGTGAGACTTATGACTTTACCCTAACCAAGAGGATGAATCTCCATTAAATGTCCACTCCTGGGGTGAATTATGAATGCCAGTCTTCCCTATACAGCTGAGAGATGACACCTATAGTGCCTCCCAGTTCACACAAACTCACCACATCCAGAACTAGGCCCTTATCCATCAATCCACCCTTCAGCCCACACCTGCTCAGAAAATCATGCTCCAGCAATTCAGTTGTACAGGGAGAAATGTGGAAATTATCTATGTGCTCCTGTCACACACCATGTCTGACACTCACCAGACATAAATGCCCTGAGTATACCCCACACACCTCCTTGAGGCTGAGTGTGACCCATTGCTGACAGCCATCTGACCCTCACCAGCCCTGTCTGCCCTGGCTCTGTACTCCCCACCAACCACCTTGTGGCTGAGCACTGCTCATCTCTGACAGCCAAGTGGGAGTTCACCTCTGTGCAAGGCTTGGCACTTGGCCCATTCAACTCTGGATAATTCAATAATTATCACCATGTGAGGGGGGTTATCTCCCTTTGCCCTGGAGCCTGATGCACATTAAAAAAATTAAATGTTTTATATTGTTAATGGAGATGTACATCAAGTCAGAAATGGAGAGACCCATGTGCCCTCTACCCAATATTCCTTGTCTTGACAAACTGTATTGTGCACTCATCAGGTTTTGACAGCATCACAGTGAGGAGGAAGAAGGCCTCCAGTGCTGAGGGACTCTCCTGTGTCCCTATTGTCACCTCATCCCCTTGCCAGCCCTGCCACATGCTTAACCCCAGATAGACTTGAAGCTGTTCTCCCTGGGTTGACCTGATCCTCTCACCAGTGTTGCTTGAGTGAACTCTAGCAGTTCATAAGCTTTTGGATATTTAATGTTAATTTCTAGGGATTCATCCAAGGTGCTATGTGTCAATATTTTCTCTTTGCTAAATGTTGTCCTGGGCCTTGGATGTACCAGTCTCTTAGTTTGATCATTTGCTCACCATCTTATTTCTCAAATCCCTATGACTAAGGACAGTGGTTGATTTCCCTTTGATTATATTTTCTTTGAACAAATTTACCTGGAGTCTTTTGCCATTTTCTCTAAGCATTTTCTGTTTTTGTTACTGTTGTATTTTGAAAATACTTTACCCATGAAAGATAGTTCTTTGCTCAAAGTGTTCTTTGCAATTTTTTCTTTTAATGGAGGGATAGGTACTGGACTTTGAATTCAGAATGTGTCTTTTTCATAGGGTTCATGGCCCTCTCAAGTTGGTCCATGGTGGTTCACTTGTTCTGGCATATAAAGCACCTTCAAAGCACCAGCCTGTCTATAAAAGCATTGCCAGGACAGAGGGTCACCAGGATCATTCTGCTGCTCATGTGTTTTTTGTCACAATGTACCTTATGGATTGCATTATGTTCCTCTTAAAACTATGTGGAAAAGTGAGCCAATTCATCATTGTGCCTAGATGTCTGTGGCCAATGGCTATGCCACCCTCAGTCCTTTGGTCTTCTTCAGTAATGAGAAACCTATAATTATCTTTTTTGAAATCTGTGTTGGGGAGGAGAGGAAATATGTGATTATTCTGTGATGCCTAAGTACACTTAACATGAGACAATGCACACATGATAATTTGTAGCAAGACACAACTGCTTTCTAGATGACATGAATACATGCTTTCTCTGTTAAATCTCCTTATTTGGTATGTGTATGTGAGGGTTGATCTTGATTGTCAGCTTGATTGAGAGATGCCTAGGAAATGCCTAGGATTGAGACTTCTGGGTACAACTGTGAGGTATTTCCAAAGATACTTGCATGTGAGACAGCAGACTGGGGGAGGAGACACACCCTGAATATAGGTAGCACTCTCTGATAGGCTGGAGGAACTAGGAAGAAATAGTGAAAGCAGGAAGAAGCCACAGCAAATGCAAGATGCATTCCTCTTGAATCTGTGTCTCTTGCTGCAGCAAGAAGGTCCTAACCTGATAATGGCAACTCTTTTGATGTTTCTAGTTTATGCTTCTATTTGCTATTTCTAGATGTACATGGCAGTAGAGTGTACTTTGACATTTTTTTTACAAATCTGTACTATAACCTTACCTAATTAGAATCCCATTCTTGTGGTTGAACATGATGTGGATTTACAGTGACTTTGTATTCATGTATGAGCATAGAAAAGTTATGTCCTATTCATTCCCTCTCTTTCCTATACCCACCTCAGACCCTTCCCTTCATTTCCCGTTGTCTGATCCAATGAACTTCTATTCTTCCACTCCTCACTGTCTCTTATTTGTGTTAGCATTTGAATGTCATATGGGACATTCAAACTTGATATTTTGGGGGCTGGATTATTTTACTTAGCATTACAGTCTCCACCTCCATACATTTACCACAAAAGTCTTATTCTTATGACTGAGTAATATTCCATTGTATATATGTGTCATATTTTCTTTATCCATCCATGTGTTGTAGGACACCTAGGTTGGTTTCAAAGCTTAGTTATTATGAATTGTGCTGCTATAAACATTGATGTGGCTGCATCACTGTAGTAAGCACATTTGAAGTCCTTTGGGTATATATCTAAGCATGGGATAACAAGGTCCCATGATGGTTCCATTTCAAGTTTTCTAAGAAATCTTACTACTACATTTCAGAGTGGTTGCACCAATTTGCAGTCCCACCAGCAATGTATGAGTGTACCTTTTATCTGACATCCTTTATTCTTACATCCTTGCCAAAATTACATGTCACTTGTGTTCTCAATACTGGATAATGGTGCCATGATTTTTAACTCCTAGTCCCAAGAACACTGAGAAAAATATATTTGTATTCTGTAAAAATTGCCTGATATGTAATCTACAGGTAGAGCAGCACAAATGGACTAAGACAGGCCCTGAACAGTCAAACCAGACTTAAAAGCATCACACTTCCCGATTTCAAAATATATTACAATGTTATAGTAATAAAAACACTATGGCTCTGAAATAGGAGGCAGCATACAGACCACTGCACATCAAAGAGAACATGGATAAACCCAGACATATGCTGTCAGCTTCTCTTTGATAAGGGGGCACTAATATACCATAGAGAAAAGATAATCTGTTTAAGAAATGATGCTGAGGACATTACGTGGGGAAGAAAGATATCAGAACCTTTTCTTACAGCATACCAAGACATCAACACAAAGTGCTTAAAAATGTAAACATGAAACTTTAATTTAAAAATTCCTAGGAGAAAATATTGGAGCCCCATTTACCACTCTCTCCCCATCCTCCTAGGAAGACAAATATGATCTTCACTCTGATTTCATCACCACACAGTTAAATGTATCGAAATATGCTATATTCTATAAGCAGGTGAAGTTAATATGTTTCAATCTAAAATAAGAGAAGAAAATAATAAGCTTGTGAGGAAAATATACAGAGGAAAAACAGAAGAAAACCTTCATAACATTGCTTTAGGAATGTTCTCTTGGCTATACACTAAAAGAAAAGGGGACTAAAGCATAAACAGGTGTAATTTTATTAAATCCAAAGCTTCTACACAGAAAAGTAAAGCATGAACACAGAAAAGATTCAACCAATAGACTAGGAGAAATTTCTTGCACATCATCTCAGAAGAGTGAAATGTCCAAAATGCATAAATAATCCCTAGAATTCTACAATAATAAATAACCTAATTAAAAACCAGCAAAGGAGCTGGGCACCGTAGCACTTGCCTGTAATTCCAGTGCTTCTGGAGGTTGGGCCACAGAAGGTTCAAGGCCATCCCCAGCAACTTAGTGAGACTGTTCACAACCTATTAAACTGTGTCTCACAATTAAAAATAAACAGGGCTGGGAATATGGTTCAGTGCTTAAACACCCTTAGTTCAAGACCTGGTTCCAGAAATAAATAAACAGAAACAGCAAATGATCCCAAGAGACATTTCTCCAATGAAGACATACAAATGGGGCCACAGGCAGGGACAGATGCTTTTTTTCAATGAATCGTCTAGTAAATGCATATTAAAAATACAATGAATATAGATATTGATCAAATTGATTCATTAAAATCACACTGTATTTGAAAATTAACTCACTACTACTGATAAATAGGACACTTGTAATTTGTCAATGAAAAACAGTAAAAAGAAAACCAGTTCACAGTACCACCTCACACCTGTTGGAATGGTGATTATCAACAAAGGAGAAAAAAGAACTGCTACAGAAGATACAGAGGAACTGACATACTCGAATATTATTTGTGGGAATATAAAATGGTACAGCAATTATGGAAGCCAGCATAAAATTTGTGCCAAAATTTAAAAACAGAATGACCATATGTTTTCACCATCCCTCTTCAGATTATATATCTACATAAATTTGACATCAGGATTTCTAGGAGATATCACCACTTGCATGTTGATAACAGAGCACAAGAGCCAAGGTATAGAAACAATTTATGTTCACAACACATGAATAAAGTGTATTATTTGGCCATTAGAAATGTTTAAATCCTGGCATTTGAGACAATATTAAGAAGACTGGAATTATGGTAAGTGAAAGACAGATACTGTATAAAGCCACTTATGTTAGGTATTTAAAACTATCAAATTTATGAAACACCTAAGCTTGGGAGACTGAGGCAGAAGGATCATGAATTTGAGGCTAGCCTCAACAACTTAGCAAGTCCCTAAGTTACACAGTGAGACTCTCTAAAATACAAAAAAATACTGGGTATGCGGCTCAGTGGTTAAGTGCCCCCAGGTCCTTTCCATGGCACAAAAAAAAAAAAAAAAAATCATGGAAGTGGAAAGCAACCATGCTGGTTACCATGGTATGGGGCTAGGGTGAAGTGGGGTGCTACTCTACAATGGATATGCAGTTTTAATTTTGTAAGATAAATGACCTCTAGATATTTGCTGTAAAATTCTTTTCTTAGTTTGCAATACAGTAACATGCACTTATAATTTTTTTTAGTAAAGATATCATCCTTAGTGTACTTAATAATATAGAAGGGAAGCAGGGGAAGAAGCATAGAGAGAAGGAGAAAAGAGGAAGGGGAGGTAGAAGGCAGGTAAAGGAGGATTAGCCTCATAGTGTTCCTCCTACACAGTCAGGATCACTGCTCAAAGTGGCCCTGTCCTTCCTTGAATACACTTCTGCTGCTATCATAAATATTTATTGATTGTATCCTAGTTCTTATGTTTCATAAGTGAATTCCAAAAAGACAATGAACCACATGTATGAGCACAGCACACACATGTAACCTGCATGTAAACTGCATCTGGCCACCTCATGCATATTAAGGAGTTTTAATTTCCAGCAGCACAGAAGTCCAGTAGGCTAAGAATATATGGGAACTGAGAGGGAAAGGTCACAAGAGAAGTGTGTCCTATCTACAAATAAATACTTACAGGGAGGGCACCAAAACCCAGAAAGGCCACACTGTGAGGTCCATTGAGAACTAGATTCAAAAACAGAAATAAGGCAATATATTCTTCACCAAGACCAAAGACTCCTGTCTTCTTCTTTGTCACTCATGGTACTTTACTATATTAGCCCACCTCTCCAGCTGAGGATGTGAAGGGAAAGGAAAACCACAGCAAACTACAGTTGGGTTACTCTCCATTCTTTCCAACTCACTAACAAATCAATGGTAGAAAATGTCAGCAGTCACCAAAGTGTGATGAAAACTATTACATTGGTTTGTGTATCATTTTCACTTCTCTGGTATGAATGAACTCAACATGGGTGTGCAAGCTATAAAATATGCTTTCTTGAAATTTCCCATTTAAATTTGCCATTGCATAATTAAAGATGTTAAAATCTTACTAATTATTTAATATGCTGGTTTTTCTGTAATGAGGTCAATAAAGGAAAATAAAATTCACCATGACGTGAAGAAATCATGAAAGAAATGGACTTTGGTTGTGTGATGTTACTGGCAAAGGTAACCTGATTTTTGAGCAAGGACTCTATTTTTCATTTTACTGTGGGACTGACAAATTACCGAGCTGTCCTTCACAAGAACCAGTAAAAAAGGATCTGCTTCCCTGGAGAAATAGCATATTCTAGGATCTGATAAGGTAAATGCAAAATGAACCTGAACTTAGAAGGTTGTGGACAATCAGTTGAAACAGGAGGAGGAGGAAGAAGAGAAATATTTTCCAAATGTGAATGTCTGAAAAATGACCTAGGAACTAGAGTAAGAGATCTTTAAAGATAAAAAGCTGGAAGAACATAAGCAGGAAAATAAATAGTTTTAATAGTGAAATAACTAAAAGTAACCAAGGAATATGTTTGCAGTCATAAATAAATGAGTAAATAGGTAATAAGTTATGGGAAGAGACAAGTCTTTCTTATAGAAAAACTGAAAACAATGCAGATGGACACCATCCCTTCTTGCAGGTGGAGATTACCATGCTTCTTTTTATAGGGTGGCAAGATTCAGTGACTTGATCATGAAAAACAGTGGAGGAAAAATAGAAAAGAAGTAACTTCCCAGAATATTGACCTGGCAAAAAGTGCTTTGACCATGGATGGATAGTAGAACCTGAAGGATTTCAGTGACCACCAGGCCACCCCATCATTGAGATGAAAAGTCACTTCATCACTTTTCTAGTCCTTCCAAAATTATCTAACTACCACAGTCTAAAAACACACAAACACACACAGATACCCACAAACAAAATTAACACCAAACACTATGTAAGGCACATTTCTGCAAAATGTGTGTCCAATATTTGCCATTATTTTGAAGATTATGAAAAATAAGAAAATAAAGAGAAACCATCCTCTTTACAGGTGACTGACAATGATCATTTTCACAAGTAAGAAATAAAGCATAAGAATACAAATTTTCTACCCTTGAGGGCCTAGGGTGATCAGACAATGATTAGTTCTGTTTTATTTTTTTTATAAATTAATACATATTAATTGCACTTGTGAATGGGATCGAGCTTGACATTTGTAAATGTGTAATACTCACTTATCATATATACTTATCCATCTTTTACTCTCACCTGTGCCCTGTCCCAGAACCCATCCCAGTATCCAGTAAACACTATTGTGCTTCCAGATTTGTAAAGTAACCAACTGTAGTGTATGGTTGGCAAATAGAGTAATAGAACAGATTTCTGAAGCCACAAACAACAGAAAAGTGCACTTCCTGAAATGACCTCCTCCCCACCTCTCAGGAACCACCAATGTTAACATGTTCCTTCATCTCATTACCCAAAATCAGAAAAATGATTCCTATCTGTTGCCTTCACTATGCCAAGATCTATTCTAACATAGATTAATGCCTTCAGAGACATTCCCCACCCTTACCAAGATAATCTGATCCTTCACCTGTTGCTAAGTTGACCTGTCCCAAGAACTTTCCCATTCTTCATGGAATTGTAAATCTTTCTAAGAAATTACTCCTGGGATTTTACTGCCAGGATTACCTCCATCTTGGCCCTTCCAGCCCACCTGCATCTACTGGGCCTACACAGGAAGGAGAGGGACAATGGAGAAAAGGGCAGGAGAACACAGAACACCTAAAATGTATAAAAGTGGCAAGATGCTCTCACCTCTTTGGAAACCAGGACACAAGCTCATTTCTTCCTCCCAGAAGTCTGTTACTATTATTTAAATAAACCTTGCTTTTCACACTTTCCTCAATGAGCTTCTCTAATGTTCAAACTTCAACAGTTAAGGAAGGAGAACTGCTCACTGATAACAAGGGCTTCATCAATGCTCCATGTAATTTTAGTTCCTTAATTTTGGGGCCACACCAGTGGAACAGGAGCACTCACAAGAATGGAAGCAGGGATTCCTTTCATTTTGTTCACTTCTATGTCCTGTACTCCTTAAACAGAGTCTCGTCCATAAGAGTTTTTTTTTTACAGCACAAAAATTATGTTTCCATATGTAAAAATAAATGATAACAGTCATAACTCAGATCCCCTACCCAACCATTCCAAACTGTCTTTTAGAGACTCACAAAGCTGGTGCTTGGCCTTACACCAGACTGAGAGGAAGGCATTGCTCCTTGTCCTGCTTTACAGATGTAGTGGGTCCCCCAAGGTTACCTCTGGCAAGGGTCATGGTCACCTCTGTAAGCTCATGGCCCACTAATAACTGAGGCAGGAGATGGGAAGCAAAACTCAGATCAGTAATATTTCCTTTATGACACAGCGAGGTCCATGGGTCAGGCATAGGAGGGCCCATTTTCTGGGTATGGAGTTAAAGAAGGAGACTGAGTTTTATAGTTTTATTGGAGACTGGAGACATGCAGTTTTTATAGTCAGGGGCTAGTTGTACAGGTTAGAATGCTAATTTAGGAAAGTAATTTGCAATGGGGAGAGGTCAAATTTCAGGGCCCAGCATTTTAGTATTTGACTCCTTCCTTTAATATTCACTGGGGTTGGGATGGGGTAAATGTTTGCTTTTGGTGAAGATGCTGGAGAAGAACCTGGGAAGGGATGAAAGTTTGCTTTATCCCCTTAGGGCCCTTTGTTAATTTGGAAAGGGTGCACTGGGAGAGGCCAAAATTTGGCTAATTTCCCTTCCCTCCTCCTGAGCAACACTGTCCCTTCATTTTTCTTGTGGATTTGTCTTGTAGGAATATTATTTTTGATAACCCTTTGACCTCCCCCATCTGTGCTTACCTCACTGCCCAGGCACCAGGAAACCCTGGCACCATGAGTGAGGTGGACTGTGGCATCTGAACTAGGCTTCAGTGACAGTCATTCCACATGCTTACCCTCTTTGGACATTCAGGTTACACCATCTACCCAGCATACACCAGGAGAAGTCTCGGTGAACATGCCTCAGAAAATGGTTGCTCCTCAAAAACAAAGTCTCTATGGAGATATTCCCCAAGAGCTCTCCTAGAAACTCAAAGGACCCCCAACTCACCTGAATATATGGAAAGTCCAGAGCATCCAGTGTGAGGGATGAATTAAGTAAGACTTCAGCAAGTAATCCTCTTCGTTGCTCCATTGCCTAATTATAAAAGTGAAAAACTGAAGCTCCAACAGAAAAGACTCTGAGATCACATCAAGGGCCCTGATTTCCCCTTTGGCTCACAGCGACATTCAAAATGATTTCCAAAGCATATGTACTTCTCTGGGCTCCCTGAGTTTTCTTTGCCTGCTGCAAAAGAACCCAGCACATCTTCTGCTCACCTGCTGGACTCCTAATTCCCAGACTGATATCACCTGAAGAGCCCTGAACTGGGTGCTCCTTCCACTTGCTTCCTTGAGGCCCTTCCCTGACCAATGCTGCAAGGGATTGGGCTTTAGGGCTCCATGTAGCTCCACCCTGCCAGTTCCAACCATCCACTGGATCCCACAAGAATACATAGGACTCTGGCTGTCCATCTCTTTAGCTCCAGTCAACTTTCTGTCTTAGGCTCTGCCCAATATTTGGGGTCCAGTTGGCTCTGCTCTGGAGCACCATGCCCACACCACACACTTGCTCCACTGCATTCTGGCCACTTGGCTTATCCTCTTCTGGCCTATTTAACATAGAGGAATCACATGTTTTCCCTCTAGCCCTGAAACCTTTTCCAACCTGGTTTGGTCCATTTCCACCTATCTTCAATAACATCGCAAATGATTTTGCTCTTTTTGATCAGCCTGGCTTTGTAGTCAAACTCATTTGTACACTTGCCACTCCTCCCCCACATGACTGCTCCAGCTCTCCTTGAGAACTTCACCTTAAATGAATAAAAGGGGTCTTGTAGAGTTGCCCAGTGGTCTTGGACACTACTTAGGCTAAGGGATATCTGAACTGATGTCATGTTGGGAACCCACATCTCCAATGAATGACTTTGAACCACTCTGTTTGCCTCTGAGTCAGTCTCACCATTTAAACAGTGCAGCTGGTGATGATTGTTTATTAGCATAAAGGTGAGAATGTTTGGAGCACCATCTGTGTGTCAGGCAGAGTATGGAAGTACAGAAGATACAGGTGAGCAAATAGCAAATTCCCTGCCCTGCTTACAGAGGAGCCTAGCCAAGATTAAATGTGTGTGTGTTTGCACAGGACCTGCCCTTTGCTTTCCTCTAGCCCTGTGGCACTCAGAACCTTCTCAGTTTTCCAGCAGAGGTTGGGCACAGCTCCTTATCAACAAGATTCATCTGTGCTCTCCTCACCAGCCAGCACAGGGCTTCTCAGAATGAAGCAGGATAGTTGTGTAACCATGGCCTTCTTAAGGTTTAATCTCAGAAGGAGAGCTGTTCCACTGTTCATTCTGACAGACTGACTCCTTGCTGGGGTGACAGAACAGAATTTGGGGACTTGGGCTACAAGTTTTAGAAAGAAATATGGGTGTTTTCCATAAAACCAATGTGTTAGAGGACACTGGAGAGGTCACAGGAATCTGAGGGTAAAAGGAGGTGGACTGTGCCAGGTGATCTTATAGCCCAAAACCCCACCATGGACACTGCTGCTACATGACCTCACTCTAAGTCTTTCTGCTGTCACTTTACCAACACCCAGTTTCCAAATTTCCAGAGGAAATTGTGATGGGCTGGGTGTAGGTATTCAAAAAATTTTAACAATAAGCTAGATATTGAAAGATGAATAGAAGTTTGCTAAAGGGCAAAGGGAAGGACATTCCAGGTAAGAACAACATGTAAGTCCCTACAGAGGAATTAGGGGCCACTCAAAATCAGTCAGTCACACTATGCCAGGTGCTGTCCTCATCATGTCATTCAATGGCCAAATCCTTCAAAAATAGAGCTAATATTTTGGAAAACTGATTGCATTATAGTATAAAAATTCTAAAGGCTCTTTAAAAGAATTCACATTATAGAGTAGAATACTGTAAAACTTGGCAGGGGACAGGAACCACAACAAAATCAAGTGCCCCAGACACCAGAATTAGCATTAGGTGACATAATTACAGATGCCTTTCTAGTCATGTAGATGGGAGCAATGCAAGAGGGAGGAGGGGTAGAAGAAAGGAAAAAATTTGATTAAAATGAGATCAAATGTGTACAGTATTTTTTTTTTTGTAAATAGAGCCATTCACAAATTCAGGTGAAAGAGAAGCAGTTGCTAACTTGACATATTTATTTTGTGACCTAAATTCCTATGTGAAATAAGATCACCTCAATGGTTTGATCAAAATTTTGGTCTCAAAATAAATTTTAATGAAAGTATTTTTTAAAAGGGTCACCTCAAAAGTGCAATCCTCCTGCCTCAGTCTCCTGAGATTACAGGCATGTGCCAGTGCACCTGGGTATTTTTTTTTTTTCACATTTAGATACTGGGAATGGAACACAGAGCCACACACCTGTTAAGCACTTGCTTAACCACTGACCTGCACTTCTGGCACTAAACCTGTCCTTTTGAAGTGCTACAACACATTTTTATTAATGTAAGCATCCCATGGAACAAATGAGTATTATCTGGAGCTAGATCAGAGCAATCAGCTGTTCTGGGGTGGCTGTATAGCAGAGCCAGTGCAGGGTTTCAGTGGGGCATGGCAGGAAGGGCAGCAAGTGAGGATAGACCCAGGATGCTCATCTGAATGGGCCCTGATGGACTGTTAAAGGAGGTCAGGCAACAATGGTAGGTTGAGATATTGTTCTGTCATGTGTGCAAATGGAGCTTAAGCACTGAACCACATCGAAGCCCCTTTAATTATTTACTTTGAGAAAGGGTCCATCTAAGTTGTTCAGGGCCTTGCTAAGTTACTGAGGCTGACTTTGAACTCCCACTTCTCCTCCCCAACCTCCCAAGACATGGGAAACACAGGCATGCACCACTGTGCTCAGTTTAAAACAATTTTAAAATATTTATTTAAAAAATTTATTCCATACCAAAATTGATCTACTTAAACTTATATTATAAAAATATACATATAATAATATGCTAATGTAAAATAAAGTTAAAAGAATGAGCATATGTCATTTATATGTGCATAGATATCACAAAATAGAAGAACTGTGTCCTAGTGATCAAATGTCACCCATAAAAGCTTGGACACAATTGAATATTTGATTTTTATTTTTCCATTTTCTTTTCCTGTGGATTTATCATGGGAGAAAACCCCAAAGCAGGAAATGAGTGAATGGAGAGAATTGAGTCATTGACCTGATCATTAATTGGGGATAAGATTGCCTTTCCTATTGGTGGTAGAGAGTTTACAATCTCCAAAAGGACTGCATGTTGGCACTCATGTATTAAACAAGAAGAAGATGATCAAACAGAAACCAAAAAGAGAAAATCTTCCTAGATCTATATGAATGGAAATGAAAGTGATGGTGGGCAACAAGTACTTCAAACAGCTTAGAGTGGAAAGAAACTTTTAGGTTTTATACGACAAAATGGTGATTACAGTCTATAATAAATACTTCTACAATTCAAATAACCAGAGAAGAGTTCTCAGGTTTCAAACATAAAAATCATGACACTTAAGAAGATGAAATTTGCCCTGATTTGATCACTTCACACTCTATACACCTGTAGAATTATAATGTTGTGTCCCATACCCAAGAACAAACACTAGATTCCAATTAAAACTTAAAATAAATAAATCAACACTTCAATGTTTTAACCAAGTTGCTCTGATTTTAAATGGTATGCAATATTCATGAATATTTAAATGTTCTTGTTTCCCTTAGTATCTTGCCTTATATGTCTACATGTTTTAAAGAGTCATAAAATGATTTAGCCTCACACACATGATTTTCTATGACTCTTACCTTTATTATGTTGCTGCAAATGATTAAAACACATATATTTTAGACCCTTGAATTAAAGAACAAATATGCTTTGCATTGAAAATATTTTATCAGTAGATGAAAATCAAATTTTCTTTATCAAGTTTATGCTTGGGTCTGTGAACTGGAGAAATATATTTGCTTACTTCATAAAGGTAAAAACTGGAACTCTGTTGGAGGTCCATTTTAAAAAGGTTTGGGTCAAATTGTCCTTTCTTAAGGAAAACCTTCAATGGAATGCCTTTGAATCTATTTCAACTGTGACTTCATTACCACCCTCATTCCAGATGACTGAGGAGAAAACATTTAGAATATGTTCATACTAATATTTGATAATTGAACCTGGCTCACTTAGGATATTTATTCCGGTTGTGATAATAACAGATGTGTAAAATGGATACTTACTTTGGGGATTCAAAGACAATCCTAAAGTACAAAGATCTTTCTTCAGATATTGATAAAATGTCATCACAGTATGGAACTTTCTTGAGGCAGCAAAATAAGTAGTCATTATTAAAAGAACTGAACTAGATCTCCGAAGTCACATGTATAAGGAACTGCAAAATTAATACATAAAGGCCAACATTACTGTAGAGTTCATTATTGGTCAGAAACACTTCCATATTTCATCTTCTTTCACACATTATAGCTCTAGGATATAGATAATATGACTGCCCATATCTTATAGATGAAATGATCATATTTAACATCAAAGTCACACTTGAACTCAATGTAAGGTCAAAGATTCAAATTCAAACAATGAACCTTAGAGTGCATACTTCTCAATGTTGACTCAGTTAATTAATTTAAAATAGTAGGTCTAATAATATACCTGAACAGATACAAAACTGAAATAATATACCTATGTGTACAACTGCTCCATTGAGATTTGTTTCTTGAGAGGGTTGGACTTTCCTAAGATTATGCAATCTCCCACTTGCATTCACAAAAATTATTATTTTTGATATGTATCTGGTCCTTAATGAAGATGAGAAAGATGAAAAGCAAGTAAGACATTATCCCAGAAAACCTCAAGATTATATTATGAATGAGAACTCTTCTTAATAATATGTGGTAATTCTGAATATATAGGGAATCTGATATATAGTAGGATTCCAACAATTGTTACATTATGCAGACATGATTTGGTTATAATAGGGGAATTGCACTTGGAGAGTGTCAGAGAAACTTGAGAACTGAAGTGAGAAAAGGGTGTACTGGGTTGAATCCACACCTTTTTCTGATAACACTATAGGCTGAGATTGATGCAGGTGATATATTTGAAGGAAATTTTTTATTCCTCATGTTCTCCTAAGATACAAACTAGGACACCTCACAGCCAAACCGTAACACCCCCCTTCCTTCCGTTTCCATTGAAGTTTTCATTCCAGTGAAGAGCTAGACAACAAGTGAACACCTAGTAGGAGTGTGTGATCATCTACGGTGCATCCCTCAGTATTTTTCAATATACATCCCATTCTACACAGCTCTATATACCTGTCAGTCTGGAAGAGGCTGCTAAAACACGACTATTCCAATTTTGGCCGAGTCTTTATAGGCCGACTATAGGCATTCAGTATCCTTAGATTCTAACCCATCTCAGTAGAATTTAGCACATCACCTGGAAGTTATTGAAGAGTTAAGAGATTGAAGAAGAAGAGAGGGAGAATTGCTTTGCAAGGGATGTGGTTTGCTCACATCAGGTCAAGTGGAGTTGGGCTTGAGAACCTGAAGCCCCTGGAATTTGGGCAGCACAAGGATGGGTGTGAGAAGGTGTAGGGAGATTTAGCCCAAGGTGAAAGGTAAAGGAAAGAAAGGGGATGTATTGGGAGTAGCCAAAGGAACAAGAGATTTTCCTAGGGACCAGAAGGGGAAGGAGTTGCTGGGATCATTTTAGATCTTGCCTGTGGGAATCCTCTGGAGACAGTGGACACTCCGAGAAGATGGACTGCTGTTGCTCAGCCTGGAGGTTTCCCATGAGGCTGCATCCGGGTGCTGACTGTGGCTGTCTCAAAACTTGACTAGGGGAAGATCGACTTGTGAGCTCCTTCGGTTTCTGCAGTCCCGGTGGTCTGTTGGCCTCAGTTCCTTGTTGGCTGTTGGCCAGAGACCTCCCCCGCTTCCTCACTGTGTGACTATCTCATCAGACGGTTCACAGAATGGCAGCTGGCTTCCTTAAGAGGGAGCATATGACAAAGTAAGCATGGGCCAGATTGGAAGCCATGGTGTCCTCGTTTACCTAATATTAGAAGTGACACTCCACTACTTTTGCTGCATTCTGTCACCAGGTCCCACTCCTTCTCAGGGCCCAGGGATTTACATCAGGGTGGTGATTGCCAGGGTGTAGGTATTATTGGCACAGCCGAGAGGCTGCCTGCAACCGGAAGTGACTGTGAGATGCTCATGCTAAAACAGCAGCAATGGAGCAACAGTTTTTTTTTTCACAAAGAAGACAGGAACATGGCTACAATTCAGTGCAGTTCTGGATTCCAATGAGGGTTTGTGCTTCCTGTAAGATGGCCTCAATAATTTGGACTGACCATTCTCTATGGTAGAGCAGGAGCTGTGGCTCAAGTTCAAGTTTGTCACGATTTTTGGATCTGTGTGAAGATGATCCAAGATTACAGGTGCTCCCAGGGTATGAAGAACCTGGGTTCAATCCCCAGTACAAAAAACAAAAACCAAAAAAAATCCCCTGAAAACCCTAAATATGCTTTCTATGTTAGAAAGATGAAAGATAAGATAGAGACTTTCAGCAGAAAACCAAATTCTCCAAAAGTAAATATCAATCTTAGAGTTGAAAAATACAAAGCCAAAATTAGAAGTAAATAGATGAATTTATTTGCAAATTGGAAAAGTCAATAGAGACTTTAAAACAAGGAAGGCAGGTCTGAAGAAAATATCAAAACTGTAGGATGGAAAGAAAAAAGGATGAAAAAATTAGAAAAGAGAATAAAGGACATCAAATATACAGTTAAGGATTCTAACATATGTTTAGTTACAGTTCCAAAAGAAGAGAGAATGGAATGTAGCTATATTTGAAGGGTCGATGACTGAGGTTTTGTTCAAACATGATAAAAGATACCAAGCCATGGATTTAAGAAGCTGGATAAAACATAAGTGGAATAAATAAAAAGAAAAATAGGGGCTGGGGTTGTGGCACAGTGGTAGAGCACTCACCTAGCATACATGAAGCCCTGGGTTTGATCCTCAGCACCACATAAAAATAAAAAAAAAAAAAAGGTACTGTGTCCACCTAAAATTTATATAAAGAAAAATATATCTTTACATCAACACAGCAAAACTGTTAAAAATATGAAGAGAAGATTTTAAAACTAGCCAGGGATGGGGTGAAGGTAATTATTTTTAAAAGTATAATCAGTAGATTTTATGCTGACTTCTTAAGAGAAACAATGGAATAATATCTTTGAAATCCTGAAAGAGAAAGACAGCAAGCTCAGAGTTCTATGTGCAGCAAAAGTATCCTTCAAGAGTGAGGAGAAATAAATATAGTTCCAAATAAACAAAATGAAAAAAAAAAAGATACAAATTATATGATTCCTTATCCAAATGGTGAAAAAGATCAACCAACTATATGATTTTATCATCATAAGAAAAACATTTTTTTTCTGAAGTCAAACTTGTGATCTCAACCAACACCAACCTTGTTCTCTTCCACAAATTCACTTTCCTTCCCCAGCACAGGATCAAGCCAACTGACTTGAAGTTGGTCTCTTGGCCCTAATCCACCTAGAAATGCTGATGTTATAGGGTTTATAGCTATAGATATATTTGTGTCTCAGGATTTTGGTGAAGCCCCATGGATGTCTATGCATGAGGCAATTACATGATACCCTGAGCAAAGAAAGGGCATCACTTTTTACTATGGTCTGGATGTTTGTCCTTCGTAACTTGTATTTTGAAATCCTAAACCTCCCTCACCTTACAGTAGGTGAGGTCTTGGAGGTTATTTGTTGAAGGAGTGAAGCTCCACAGATGGAATTATTGTCTTTTTATAAAAAAGTTCCTCTAATTTTACTCTGTTACAGCACAGTGAGACAGTGGACTCCCTTAGTCTGATCAAGGTGCTATTTTAAATTATAGAAGACTGTTGTTTACAAGTCACTCACATTTACTTTTCACAGTGTGGGAGATCAAAGTACCTAAAGAGTCAATATCTGCTGAAGACATTCCTAAGTGATGGGAGTTTCTGTCTGTGTCCTTGCATGGTGGAAGTGGCCAGCTCACCTGTTGCACCTTGTTCATAAGGATACTAATTTCACTGATGAAGGCACCAGTGTCATGACCTCATCAAGCCCCCAAGGACCCTCCTCTTAACCATATCATCATGGTGAAGAAGGGGTTCAACTAATGTAATTGAGTGGACAAAAACCTTCAAATTACAGCTGCCTATGAGGTAGAGATCCTCACCAAAGGATCTAAATATGCCAGAGTTTGATCCTGAATATCCTAGCTTCCAGAAGTGTCCAAAAAAATTTTTGTGGTTTATAAAATACTTGATAGATTCTTATATTTCATTAGAACATCCCAAACAGATTAAAATATATTTCAAATGAGAATTCTGTCCCTTCAACTTTTTACACCAACTATGACAACTTCTATGAATTTTACACAGGATATTGACTCTGGGCATCCTTCCCTGCATGCACATATGCACATACACATCCAACACGAAAGATCTCAGGTCACCCTGCTATCTCCAGCCCCATCTCCTACCTTCCCACACATCAAATTTGGAAAACACCTACAGGACTCCATCCCTACAAGCTCCTGGTCAGGCAGCCCAAGTCACCTGTGCTGCTCCTCTCTGAGTTTCATTTTTCAGACAGGAGTGAAACCTGTGATGGCCTGACAGATTTGACTCCATGGAAATATTATAGATCAGGCTATATAGGTAATAACTAAACAGATTCCATTTTGCTTTGATACTCCGTATTATGTAGGAAATGATTCTCCCATGGGAACACCCCACCTCTGTATTCATCATCAGTTACTTAGCATGACATGTTTGGCAATACAAAATGACAATTCTTACATAATAAAAAATTGCTCTTCTTTATTCCTATTTTTCCTAAACCATGTACCATGTTAACAGTGATGTCAATAGTGATTGTCTCGGTGTTAGTACCCATTCTTTAACTTGTACCCAACTGAGGTCTTTTGACCCATTCTCCTTTTGTTTATGATTTCAGATCACATGATATTAGTTTGTACTTTAGAATCATTGAAACGAACACTTATGATTGATGTACTGACTTATGGTATTAAAACCCCTGCAACCCTGTAGTCAGGGCTGTTCTCCCAGTAGCCATTTTTGGGGCATTGTGTAAGACAATCAGTTGGTCAACTAATAAAATCTCTCTGATTTGGACTTCTCAGTGGTGATTGGTCTGTTCTTAAATTGTGCTCCACAGCACAATGTCCTTCTCTTTTGCACTATGGCCTCTGTTCTCACCTCCTTGGAGGCCCACTGACCACCAGTCACAGCAGAAAATCCCAAGAGCCTGCACCTCCTTTTCCTGCTCTAAGACTCTGATTTTCTTTCTTTCTTTCTTTCTTTCTTTCTTTCTTTCTTTCTTTCTTTCTTTCTTTCTTTTTTTTTTTTTTTTTTTTTTTTTTTTGCGGTACTGGGTATCGAACTCAGGGCCTTGTGCTTTAAGGCCAGCACTCTACCAGCTGAACTATCTCCCCAGCCCTATGACTCTTATTATTACCTGCCATTATTTTACTGTGTTCACTTGTTTGTTCTTCTGTCACCACAGCTTTAAAGAAGCTGCCATTTGCGAGCTGTGTGACCTTGAGTGAATTATCTTCTACATGGCTCAGCATCCTGTCCTTCAAGATGAGTATAAATGTGGATTCTGCTCATGGTGTTTGTTGTGAATGAATGAAGCAGGGATAGAAGTCGTAAACTCATGAAACCAGCACAGGCTGATCAATGGCATCTGCTATAATTCAATGTCACCATTATTAACTGTCAATCCCATTTCACAACATGGGAAACATGAATCCCAGAAAAGTGAAGAAATTTAACTTAGTTCACCTAGCCAGTGGGCCCAGGTCTTCTCTGACCCCAGATTTCCTGTCCTCAATCACAGCTCAGGACCAGAACAGCAAAACTGCTATATGAAGAGTCAGTCACTGTAAAGCTGCTGAAGACAGTTTCACGAATGGACAAAAGAGAAATAATTTTTCAAAGGAGCTGAGTTCTACAGCTGACTCCTGGAGGACTGTAACATTTCACCTTCAGGTTGACTCCCTTCTCTCAGGTGAAAAACTGTCAAGGAAACCTGTGCCAAAGAGTCAAGTCAGTAGTCAACACAGACAAAGAAGGACAATCTGGAGGTGGTCAGGCTGAATGGTGGGTGTATAAGCACTAAAATTCACAGATGAGAGTGTCCCTTTTGTTTCAAATAAGACCTTCTCCTCCCTGGGTCTCCATTCCCTGGTTCCTGCAAAAGCAGCCTGGGCCCACAAATGGGAGGTCCTGTGTGCTGCAGGTAACATTCCCAGGAAATAGCATTTACACCCTTCACAGCTGTACAGGTTCTACTCAGCCATAAAGAAAAATAGAAATATGTCATTCGTTGGAAATAAATAAACCTGAAAAATATCATGCTAAGTGAAACAAGCCAGATTCAGAAAATCAAGGATCAAGTGTTTTATATGTGAAAACTAGAAAGAAAAATGGAATAAAGAAAAGAAAGATTTCAAAAAAGAGGAAAGGAAGAATAGCAAAGCAGAGGCTCATGAGGATAGATGAGGGGAGGGAAAATTGAGGCACTGAGGGAAGAGACACTTCAAATTTTATTATGTACATACATGAATATGTCAGAATATGTCAGAATGAATATACTATTAAGATAATTATAATGTACTAACAAACATATATGTAATTATCTTACTAGTATGTTAGTACATAATAGTATTTGTTAGTACAAATATATATATATATTTGTTAATACATTATAATTGTACAGTATTTTGGTACCAGGGATTGAACCCAGGGGTTTTAAACAACTAAGTCACACTCCCAGTCCTTTGTTATATTTTATTTTGAGACAGGGTCTTTCTAAGTTGCTCAGGGTCTTAGAAAATTGCTGAGACTAACTGTGAATCTGTGATCCTATTTCCTCAGAGTCCTGAGCACCTGGGAGTTCAAACATGCACCACTCTACCCAGCTAAAGATATTTTTTGAAAATTCATCTAAAAGAGAAAAGCACTTGACCAAATATAACCATAGCTGAATTCTGCCATACATTTTTAAAACAATTGATGAGGGTTGATTTTGTAGCTCCATTTGAGAGCACTTGTTTAGAATATGTGAGGCACAGGGTTCACCCCTCTACACCACACACACACAAAAAAAAAATTTAAAAAATTGTCATTCTACAACTAAATTTAAAAAAAAATTAGTTGCAACACTGAGGTTTAACACCATCCAGCAGAGCCAACCGGCCCAGCTAACCCCCACATTGAGGTCGGATGCCATCTCTGAGCCTTCCTGCCTGCCCCCCTACTGCTGAGGGACACTGCACTTGCCTCTGTGCTGCCTCAGTGCACCATCGCTGGGGCTCCCAAGCTTCTTTGGAGGCTGGTGCAGGCATTTTGAATTATTCCTGAGGGCATGGCCATCATCATTGGAAGAGCAGCTCTCTTTCTGACACACCTACAGGAGACTGGAGTCCCTTTGACAGGACTCAGGATTCAAGAAGAGGAGGTATTGACTCAGGACCAAATCAGAGCAGCAGGGTAAGTCTCTCCCATTGGATGAGGCTCTCTGGATGGGTTAGTAGTCCCAGAATGCAGGGAAATTTGTGGAGTAGAATTGCCCAGTGACACTCCCCTGCTGGAGGCATGAACCCAGATAACCGGGAATATTGTAGAGGAGGACCACCCAACAAGAGGATTTGGCAGAGTGAGGGTTCCAGCCCTGGGCAGTAGGTCCAGAGGAGGGTCACTCAGAGAGAGAGTCCCTGTCAAGACCAGGCCCCCAGTCTAGGTGGTTATTCCAGGCCCCAGGAAATCACAGAGGAGGGTGGCCCACCATGAGTCTCAATCACAGGGTGAGGCTGCCTGGCCAAGGAGGTAGGTCCAGATCCCTGGGAACAACACAGAGAAGGGCTGCCCAGCCCAGGTGGTAGTTCTGGACCAAAGGGAACTTCTTGGAGGAGAGCTGCCCAGCAAGATGTCCCCACCAGGTGAGTTTACCCCACTGGGCAAGCCTTTCCCACAAGGGTGGTAGAACCAGAGACACAGGCCCAGACCAGCCATACCCCAGCCCACAGTCTAGTCCCATTTTCACTGAACATTGGTCAACAAGTGGAGGCACCTCTTCCCACCAGCAGGAAATACTCCCCACCTGAAGGCCACCACCACTAGAGGGGCAGCTTTCTTGTGGAGCATTGCATTAACAAGTTCCTCCAAGACTTCAGCAACTGAAGGCTAGGAGACAAGTTATTGGAAAACTACAGGGAAACTATAAGCCAGTAGAGTTTCACTACTAGAGAGGTAGATACCTGACTAATATGAAAAAAAAGGTAGAAAATGTCCCAAACAAACCTAGATGCTACATCAATAAAATCCAATGATGCATGACAGAAGAAATGTGACAAAGGAATTTCAGAATGTACATAATTAAAATGATCAGAGAAGCAAATGATGAAATGAAAGAGCAAATGCAGGCTTTGAATGATTGCCCCACTCAACAGTTAAAAGAGTAAATACAGGAAGCAAAAGATCATTTCAATAAAGATTTAGAGATATTGAAAATGACCAGACAGAAATCCTTGAAATGAAGGAAACAATAAACCAAATTAAAAACTCCATAGAAAGCATAACCAAGAGGATAGAACAACTGGAAGACAGAACCTCAGACATTGAAGACAAAATATTTAATCTTGAAAACAAAGTTGACCAAACAGAGAAGATGATAAGAAATCATGAACTGAATCTATGAGAATTATGGGATATCATTAAAAGGCAAAATTTAAGAATTATTGTGATTGAGGAAGGCTTAGAGAAACAAACCAAAGGAATGAAAAATCTATTCAAGGAAATAATATCAGAAAATTTCCCATAGCTGAAGAATGAAATGGAAAATCAAGTATAAGAGACTTTGTGACTCCAAATATACAAAATTACAATAGACCCAAACAAGGCGCATTATTATTAAAATACCTACAATACAAAATAAAGACAGAATTTTAAAGGCTGTGAGATAAATGAATCAAATTACATTCAGGGGGAAACCAATATGAATATCAGCAGATTTTTCAATCCAGACCCTAAAAGCTAGAAGGGCCTGGAACAACGTTTTTCAAGTTCTGAAAGAAAATGGATGCCAACCAAGAATCTTATACCCAGCAAAATTTACCTTCTGATTTAACGATGAAATAAAATCTCTCCATGATAAACAAAAGCTAAAAGAATTTAGAAAGAGAAAGCTGGCATTACAGAACATTCTCAGCAAAATATTCTATGAGGAAGAGATGAAATACAATGATGTAAATCAGCAGAGGGAGGAGCTACCCTAAAGGAATAGCCAAATAAAGGAGAAACCAAGTCATGTCAAAAAACAAAAATGAATCAAATGACCAGGAATACAAATCATATCTCAATAATAACCCTGAATTTTAATGGCTTGAACTCATCACTCAAAAGACATAGGCTGGCAGATCGGATTAAAAAGAAAGATCCAACAATATGCTGCCTGCAAGAGACTCATCTCATAGAAGGAGATACCCACATACTAAAGGTGAAAGGATGGGAAAAAACATAACATTCCCATGGACACTTCAAAAAAGCTGGAGTATCCATCTTCATATCAGTTAATGTGGACTTCAAGCCAAAGTTAGTAAGAATGGATAAAGAAGAATATTTCATACTGCTTAAGGGAACCATAAATCAGCAAGATATAACAATCATAAATATCTATGCCCCAAACATTGGCTCATCCATGTACATCCTTCTCAATTCCAGAAAACAAATAGATCACAACACAATAATAGTAGGATATTTTAACACACCTCTCTCACCACTGGATAGATCCTCCAAACAAAAATTGAACAAAGAAACCATAGATCTCAATAACACAATCAATAATTTAGACTTAACAGACATATATAGAATATACCATCCAACAAAGATGAATACACTTTCTTCTCAGCAGCACATGGATCCTTCTCTAAAATAGACCATAGTCTATGCCACAAAGCCAATGTTAGCAAATACAAGAAGATAGAGATACGACTTTGTATTCTATCAGATCATAATGGATTGAAATTAGAAATAAATGACAGAAGAAAAACCAGAAACTACTCCAACAACTGGAGATTAAATAACATGCTATTGTATGATGAATGGATAACAGAAGGCATTAGGAGGGAAATAAAACATCCTTGAAGGTAAATGAGAACAAAGATACATCATATCAAAATCTCTGGGACAGTATGAAAGCAATACTTAGAATAAAATTTATTTCATGGAGTGCATTCAATAAAAGAAAAAAAAATCAACACGTAAATGAGTTAACACTACAGCTCAAAGCCCTAGAGAAAGAAGAGAGCAACACCAAAAGTAGTAGAAGAAAAAAACAGTTAAAATCAGAGTGAAATCAATGAAATTGAAACAAAAGAAACAATTGAAAAAATTGGCAAAATAAATGGTTGGTTCTTTGAAAAAAATAAACAAAATTGATAAACCCTTAGCCACACTATCAAAGAGAAGGAGAGAGAAAACTTAAATTACTAAAATTCGGAATGAACAAGGAAATATCACAACAGACACAAGTTAAATACAAAACATAATTAGAAGCTATCTTGAAAACCTATACTCCAACAAAATAGAAAATATTGAACACATCAACAGATTTCTAGAGACATGAATTATTTAAACTGATCCAGGAGGAAATACACAATTTAAATAGATCAATTTCAAGTAATGAAATAGACAAAGTCATCAAAAGCATACCAACAAAGAAAACTCCGGGACCACATGAGTTCTCAGCCGAGTTCTACAAAACCTTTAATGAAGTGTTCATTCCAATAATCCTCAAAGTATTGAATGAAATAGGAGGAAACCCTCCAAACTCATTCTATGAAGCCAATATCACACTGATATCTAAACCAGACAGAGACACATTGAGGAAAGAAAATTTCAGACCAATATTGTTAATGAACTTTGATGCAAAAATATTCTCAACAAAATTTTAGCAAATCAGATACAAAAATAAATTTAAAAGATATTACACCACGATCAAGTAGGTTTTATCCCAGGGATGCAAGGTTGGTTCAACATTTGGAAATCAATAAATGTAATTCACACCATATCAACAGACTTAAAGTCAAGAATCACATGATTATTGCAATAGATGCAGAAAAAGCATTTGATAAAATAGAGCATCCCTTTGTGCTCAAAACACTACAAAAACTAGGGATAGTGGGAACATTCCCTAACACTGTAAAGGCTATCTTTGCTAAGTCCATGGCCAATATATTCTAAATGGTGAAAAACTGAAAGCATTCCCCCTAAAAACTGGAACAAGGAAGAGATGCCCTATTTCAAAATTTCTATTCAACATCATCCTTGAAACTCTAGCCAGAGCAATTAGACAGACCAAAGAAATTAGAGGGATATGAATAGGAAAAAAGAACTCAAACTATCTTTATTTGCTGATGATATGTTTATATATAAAAAGGAACCAGGAAATTCCACCAGAAAACTTTTAGACCTCATAAGTGAATTCAGTAAAGTAGCAGGATATAAGATCAATGCTCATAAATCTAATGCATTTTTATACATTAGTGATGAGTCTTCAGAAAGAGAAGTTAGGAAAACTACCCCATTCACAATAGCTTCAAAAAAAATACTTGGGAATAAATCTAACAAAAGAGGTGAAAGACCTCTATAATGAGAACTATAGAACACTAAAGAAAGAAATGAAAGAAAACCTTAGAAGATGGAAACATCTCCCATGTTCTTGGATAGGCAGAACTAATATTGTCAAAATGGCCATACTACCAAAAGTGCTACACAGATTCAATGCAATTCCAATTAAAATCCCAATGATGTACCTTACAGAAATAGAGCAAGCAATCATGAAATTCATCTGGAAGAATAAGAAACCCAGAATAGCTAAAGCAATCCTTAGAAGGCAGAGTGAACAGGGGGCACACAATACCAGACCTTCAACTATACTACAAAGCAGTAGTAACGAAAATGGCATGATATTGGTACCAAAATAGACTGGTAGATCAATGGTACAGAATAGAGGACATGGACACAAACCCAAATAAATACAATTTTCTCATAGTAGATGAAGGTGCCAAAAATATGCATGGAGAAATGATAGTCTCTTCAACAAATGGTGCTGGGAAAACTGGAAAATCATATGCATCAGAATGAAACTAAACCGCTGTGTCTCGTGCTGCACAAAACTCAACCCTAAATGGATCAAGGACCTTGGAATCTGACCAGAGACCCTGCATCTTATAGAAGAAATAGTAGGTCCAAATCTTCAACATGTCAGCTTAGGATCAGACTTCCTTAATAGGAATCCCATAGCACAAGAAATAAAAGCAAGAATTAATAACTGGGATAGATTCAAACTAAAAACTTTCTCTCAGCAAAGGATACTATCAGTAATGTGAAGAGAGAACCTACAGAGTGGAAGAAAATCTTTGCCACTCATACTTCAGATAGAGCACTAATTTCCAGAATATATGAAGAAGTCAAAAAGCTTTATACCAAGAATACAAATAACCCAATCAACAAATGGGTTATACAGATACATGAAAAAAATATTCAACAACTCTTGTAATAAGAGAAATGGAAATCAAAAGTACACTAAGATTCCATCTCACCCCAATTAGAATGGTGATTTTCAAGAATAAAAGCAATAATAGGTGTTGGAGAGAATGTGAGGAAAAGGTACACTCACACATTGCTGGTAGGGTTGCAAATTAGTGCAGCCACTCTAGAAAGCTGTGTGGAGATGCCTTAGAAAACTTAGAATTGAATCATAATTTGACCCAGCTATCCCATTCCTTGGCCTATACCTAAAGGACTTAAAATCAGCTTACTACAGAGATGCAGCCACATCAAAGTTCATAGCTGCTCAATCCACAATAGTCAGATTGTGGAACCAACCTAGATACCTTTCAGTTGATGAATGGATAAAGAAACTGTGAGATATATATACATATTATATATATATATATGTATATACACACACACACACACACACACACAATGGAATCTTACTCAGCCATAAAGAAGAATAAAATTATGCATTTGCAGGCAAATGGATGAAATTGGAGAATATCATGCTAAGTGAGATAAGCGAAACTCAAAAAAACCAATAGATGAATGATCTCACTGATAAGCAGATGATGACACATAAGGGGATGTGGGAAGGGGTCATGAATGGATGAAGGAGATACTGTATAGAGGAAAAAGAGTGGTGGGAGTTGTGGGGCGATGGGAAAAAAAAAACCAGAATGAATCAAAAACTATTACCCTAGGTAAATGTATGATTACACAAATGGTATGTCTCTACTTCATGTACAGAGAAACAAGATGTATCCCATTTGTTTAAGATAAAAATAATTTTTAAAAAATTAGTTGTTTCTCAAATTACTCCTTCAAACAAAAGGGGAAAGATAATGTTTCAAAATTTATTTAATAAAGCTGTTCAATGTTATGTAAATCAGCAATATCCCTGAGAGTACAGTTGCAAAAATACTTGAAAAAAATTTAGCAAAGCATATTTAATAGCATGTTAAGAATATTTTATATCATAATCAAGTTGATTTAATTCCAGAGTGCAAGGATATTTCAACCTATGCAAATAAAAAAGTATAATTCACCATATAAATAAAATTAAGAACCAAAATTACATGTTCATTTCAATAGGTGCAGAAAAAGACTTTGAAAAAATTTAGTGCTGATTTATAATAAAAACCCTGAATAAATTAGGCTAAATAAGAACTTAGCTCAATATCATAAAGGCTACATAAGTCACACCCAAAGTCAACATCATAACAAGCAGGGGAATACTGAAATAATTTCCTCTATATTGGGAACAAGACAAGGATTTCTACTCTCTCCACTCCTATTTGAAATGACATTTTATACAGTTATTGAGGGAAAGAAAACTAGCTCACTGAGGAAGGAGGCCTCTTGAAACAGGTTTCTTGCCCAGTTACATAAATCCCATTAGAAATGGATTTCTTCTGTCCTTTGTTATCCATTCCTGCATCTTTCTTTTCTCCCACCCTTATTTACTCCGTCTTCTATTCACCACAATACTAGATATCCAGTCTTAGATCATAGCTATTATACAAACTGAATGTGGTTTTGCTATTGTTAATTTTATTTTGTAATTTTCTTTAAACTTTATAACTGTTGCCTATAAATGTTTTTCGAGGTACATCACCTAAAGAACAACCTGAGTTAATCAGAGAAAATTAGCTAGTTCCTACAAGGACAGAATATATGGCTAACTTCCAGTGCTGATACTGACCCCATTAAATGGAAGGGGTAACTCTAAAATTAAAACCCATTTCTCTCAATTAAACCTGGTGAAATTGGTGAAACTGGTCTACTGGATGTTTAAATTTATAAATTTGAAGTTTAAAGTCAAGGAAGAAAAAATTCAAGGAAAATTCAGCCAATATTTTGCCCTTGCCCTGTAAGGTCACCCGAGATCCAGAGAAGAATGAGACTACTCTTAGGGAACTGCAACTCTGGTGAATCAACCAAACTTCCAATCAGTGAGATTAAGAGGACCCCAGTGGACAGGAATTAAGAGCATACTTCTGCACAGAGAAGTGTCATTGGAGACAGCAATGTCCCTGATGGTTCCAAGAGAAGCCATAGATAATTGGTAAGACTCTGACTTATCCTGACAGCTGGCCCCACTGGTACACAATAGCTAAAGGAGGCAAGAGTCTTCACATTCATTTCCAAGAGGGATCGCTGAGAAATTTTAGGTGATTCTTAACAGTAGATATGAACAAGGATGCTTTTGACCAACTTGGTCTTAAAAACCCAGTAGAAGAGTAGAGCAAACAAGAGTACTATATGGATATTTAAAAGGAAAATTATTTTTTAAATATACCTTAAACTGTACATTTGTGACCACCCTATTGAAGTAAGCAAAGCTGGAGGCTGTAAAGCAAGGGTTCTTATGTGAGAATGCCCAATATTTAACTGTCACAAAGGAGTGTAGAGACACAAAATTGTCCTGCCTTTCAGAGACTGACTGAAATACTAATTGCTTTTGTATTAATTGTTTACAAAAAAGTAATGTTTGCTCTCTTCTTATTGTATTCTACCATGAACTTTGCCCTATGTACGCCTTGTCCATTCATCTGTCAACAGCCACATGAACCTCTGGACTGCTGTGATGCTGAATACCCTGAACTATGCACCACCTGACAGAAAATAAGGACTTTGGGTAACTTGCCCCCAACTTCACCTTCTCTCAGTAGGAAGCAGCCTGGAGTTGTCATCACCCATTTTTTGCAGAAATGGACAGTGGGGAAATGTAACAGTGGTCCACTTAGTCTTTTGTACATAGTCCTTGCTGTTTATTTTAAAAGGAACATATTATACTTTTCCTCTTCTACCTATGCCCCTCCTTAAACTGGTGGCAGGGAACAAGATTTGGAAACCCTCATTAAGCACCACAAAAAGCCCTTCTACTCACCTCAGGAAGTCCTCATTAGACAGGGTGGAGAGCACTTTCTACTCACCACAGAGATCATGTCTATACACCTAAATTGCTCTCCTTTTTTATGTAAGGGTCACTCTGACTTAGGTCAAGAAGCACTCCTTTATACCTCATAAGAATAACACTTCAAAGGAGTCTTTCTACATATCTGAGAAAGCCCAACTTTCAACACCCATGTGTCTTCCATACTCATTTGAGGGAATTCTGACTACTCACCTCAGAATGATCTCTGTATGCAACTTACTAAGCTCTTTCTAACATGTCAGTGTACCCTCTATATACACCTCAGTAAGCAATCTCTAATAACCTCAAGTGGACCTCCCACACATATTAAGAAGGCCTGACAAAACTAGAGAGTCCTCCCACGCATATCATAAAGCCCTTACTACATTGCTCAGAAGCCCCTCACTCCAAATCTTGAGGGAACCCTTCACATGTCTGAGTTCCCTCCCTGCAAATCACAGAAAGCCCTGATTACACACCTCAGAAAGACATCGCAACACACCCCAATGAGTCAATCCTTTACACCTATATAAGTCAACTCTGCACACCTCAACAGCCCTCTGTATGCACCACTTAGGCCTTCCCAATACAACTCAAATAGCCCTCCTTACTCACCTAAAAGAACACTCCCACTCACATCATAAATCCCTCCTACACTTTTCAATGTGCCCTCCTCACCTACCTCACAGAGTCTACCCTACAGACCACAGGAAGTCTTCCATTTATATCTCTGACAGCATTCCATACAAACCTTAAAATTCCCCTCCATCACACCTCAGAAATGACTAACAACACATCTGAGATTGCCCTCGCTATTCACCAAAAATCCCTCCTGGCACACCACCAAGATCCTTACCTACACGCCTCAGAGATTCCTCACTTCAACATATCTGTCCTCCCTACTCATCTCAGAGAACTCTCACTACTCACCTCACAAGTTGGTGTACAAGCCACAGAGCCATTTCTGCTCACCTCAGAAAGCCCTTGCTACACACCACAAACACACTCTGCACACATCAGACAATGCTCCACACTACAGAGAGTGCTGTTACACAACTCTTAGAGTCTTCTCTTACACCTCAGTGCATTCTCCCTACTCACTCCAGATATCTGTACTCATATTAGAGGATCATCCCTAAACAACTCATGAGTCATTCTACTCACCTTGGATTGCCCACCCTATACACAACACAGAGTCCTCCCTACACATCTCAGGGTCTCCCCTACACATATCTCAGAGTCTTACATACAAATCTTAGAATGCTCTTTCTACACACCTCATATAGTCCTCACAATTCATAACAAATCCTGCCTTACACATAATCAAAAGTCATTCCAATATATTGCACAGAGCTGTTCTGATACTCCTTTGAGTGTCTTACCTGAGCACCTCAGAACTTTCTTCTACTCTCCTCAAAAAACTCTCCCATCACAGCTTTGTGTGTTCTCCCTCAGAAATCTTGCTACTCACTTAGGAGGGCCCATTCGAAGCAACTAAGTTAACATAATTACTTAGTCAAAAAACCCTCCTACATGATTGTTTGAGCCCTTCTGCACATCTCATAGTCTTCCCTAAAAAACTACAGAGAGCCAAGCCTATCCACCTCAGAGAAGCTACACTACAAAACAGATTACCCACCCTTCTGAACTGAGAATACTAACTATTCAGCAGAGAGTCCTCCCTTTCACATCTGTGTGTCCATCCTACTCATGTTAGAGAACTCTCACTACTCAACTCAGAAGTCTCTCTGTACACATCTCACTGAGCCATTTATATGGAGGGTGCACTGGAGGGTCCACCTCAGTGCACCTTCCATATAAATCTTAGTTAGCTATTCCTAATAACCTCAGAAGGCCCTCCCATATGTCAAGAAGCACTCTAACACATCTCATAGAGTCCTCCAAAACACATATTAGAGTGCTCCCTACACAGTTCAGAGTTCTCTCCCCATATACCTCAGAGTGCCCTCCTTACACATCTTAGAAAGCCGTCACTACTCACCTCAAGAGAATTTTCTCCATATCTAAGATGTCCCTACACACCTCAGTGAAACTCAGTCTACTCTGTTGCATGCCCTCACTAAACACCTCATATTGCCCTTCTGCTCACCACAGAGTCCTTCCCTATACACCTCTATAGGCTTCCTTACTCACCTTAGGGTACACACACAGTCATATCTAGGAGTATTCTCACACAAATCATTAAGACTTTCTAAACATTTCAGAAGGCCCTCCATAAAGATCTCAATGAGCCCTCCTTACACACCTCAGAGGAGGCTTACACTACATCTTAGAAAGGCCTTCCTACACAACTCAAAGACACCTGACTACACCCTCAGGAAGTCATCATTTGTTACATCAATTGCCCTACCTACACACCACTGGAGCTATCCAACTTACCTCAGAGAGCCAACTAAACCCACCTCAGAGATCCTATACTACAAAACACAGAGCACCTTCCCTTTTTATTTCAGAGAGTTTTACCTACACAGCCCAGATACTCCACCACTGTGAGCTCAGGGAGCCTTCTCTACACACCTTACAGAACCTACACTACAAGATTCACACAGTCCTCCTTACTCATCTCAGGAAATCCTATATACATACCACAGAAATCTCCCTTCAAATCTCAGAGGACCTTTCCTACACACCTCAAAGGCACCTCTTCATACAGCTCCGAAGACTCTCCCTACTCACATCAATCATCCTTATTGTCCTTACCACACATCTATGTAGCCCTCCTTAAACACCTCATCCACATTCACAATAAAGATCCTGCAATATAAAAGCAGCCCACCCCTTTCATCTCAAAGAGTTCTACCTAAACACCACAGAGGGCACTCCACACCTCAAGGACCCATCTCTTCAAAATCTGTGGATGCACGCTATGCATCTCATTGAAAGGTCACTTCTCATGTCAGAAGTTCCTCTACACAGCTGAGCCCATTCTACTGACCTCAGAGTGCCCTCCAAACACACCTTAGTGACCTCTCCCTAATTACCTCATGTGACTCTCTCACACATGTCATAAAGCCCCAAAACACCTGATAGAGCCCTTCTACAAACATCATAGAGTATGATGTCCCTACACACATCATGGAGTCCTTTTTACACAGCTAAGTAGCCCAACTCTACAAACCTCAGCTATTCCTTCCAACAAACCTTAGAGTCCCCTCCCTACACAGCTCAGAAAATCCTCCATAAACACAAAATTCTGCTCCACACCCTATTGAACCCACCTGGAACACCTCAGTGTTTTCTCTTTACTCATTTCAGAAATCTTCCACTACTCACATTAGAAGGCAGTCAATTCATGCCCCATTGAATACTTTCTACTCACCTCAGAGAACTCTCACTAGATACCTTGTACCATCCTTGCTATACCCCTAGTCCTCACTATTGTCCTACGCATACACTCCCTACTTATATCAGAGAGCCCTTCCTACTCACCTCTGTGGCCTTCCCTGTACATCTCAAATAGCCCTCCTTACTCACCTAAGGGTACATTCCCATTGATGTCAAAGAGTTCCCTATGCACCTCATAAAGCCCACCTACACAATTCAAAGGGCCCTCCCTACATACCTCAGAATGTCTCCCTACACACCAGAAATACCTACCTTCAAACCTCAGAAAGCTATTTTTACACATCTCAAAGTCACCTCCATACACACCACAGAGAGCCCTCCCCACTCACATTCCATGCCCTTCCTACACAATGCAGAGGTTCATGCATACCTTAGAGATAATTTCTCCATGCCACATCAAGTAATTCCTACATATCTCAAAAAGCCCTACCTAAACACCTTAGTAAACCCTCCATTCACACTTTAGAGAGCTCCATTACACACCTCATAGGAACCTCATTTCACACTCATAGTGTTCTCCTTACTCATGAGAGTTCTTGCACACATCACATTAGAGGGTCATTCCTACACAGCCCATGTGTTTTTTCTACTCACCTTGGATTGTTCATCCTATACACCCCAGAGAATCTTCACTGCATATGAGAGAGTACTCACCCAGACTGTCTGCCCTTCACAGCTCAATGAGCCTTCCATTCAATCCTCAGAATGCCCTTCCTATGCCTCAGAAAACCCTAAATACTCTTCTAGGATAATCTTCTTAATTTACCAGAAATTGCTCCATGCCCATTATTGACAGCCATACTTACAAGTCTCAAAGAGCCCTCATGATACTCCTGTGAGTGCCCTCCATGAACACCTCAGAGATTCCTTTTACTCTCCTCAAAGAACCCATTGATCACACCTCATTGTATTCTCCCTACATATCTCAGAGGGTTCTTATTGTTAACCTCAGAGAAACATTTCTACACGAATGAGATAGCATTTTTAAATACCAAAACCCCCTCCCACATCCCTTATAGATCCCATCTGCACACCTCACCTCCCTCAAGCACACCTCAAGGAGACCTCTCTACATACCTCACCCAACCCTACCAATTCACAGACATACACTTCAAAGCACAGTGTGCCCCCCTTCTCATCTCAGAGAGTCCTAACTTTACACCACAGAGAGCCTTCCCTCCACATCTCAGAGAGCCCTCCCTCCAACATCTGTGGGTCCTCCATACTCTTCTCAGAGAGCTCTCACTACTCATCTCAGTAGTCCCTCCATACACAACACAATATGCTTTCTACTCACCTCACAATGCCCTCCATATACACCTCAGTGAGCCATCCCTACTAACCTCAGGTGCCTCCCCTGCACATCTGACACACCCCATAGAACTTTCCTACAAACATCATAGAGCTCTTCCCACACCACTCAGAGGTCCTCACTAAAAAACACAGGTAGCCTCCCTTCCCAACTCAGAGTGCCCTTCTTACACATCTCAAAATTCCCTCATGACCCACCTCAAGAACATTCCCTACACACCTCACAGAACCATCTCCACACAACTCAGTGTGTCCTCAGTCTATTCCCTAATGAGAACTCACTAAACACCTCAGAGCACTTGTACTCACCTCACAGATCCCACCATACCAGCCTAAGAGAGACCTCTACACACTTCAGACTACCCTCCTGACACACCTCAGAACACCTTCACTACTCCACTCAAGATGTGTCCCAACACAGCTCAGTGAGTTCTCACTCTACTCCTTTGAAATCCCTGACTAAATATCTCAGAAAGCCCTTCTAAACACAGAGAGCCCTACCTTTACACCTCAGAGATCCATTTCTACTCACCACAGAGGCCTTCTCTATACATCTCCAAGAGCCTTCCTTACTCACCTAAGGGAGCACTCCCACTCATGTCAGGGCACTCTACTTCACACCTTATAGAGCCATTCAATATACTTAAGAGGGTCCAACATACATACAGAGAGCCCTACCTACACACCTCAGAGATTTGTTCCTACACACCTTAATACTCTGATCTACACAACTCAAAGTCACTTTCCTACACACCAAAAAGTCATCTCCTTACACACCTCACCTAGCCCTCCCTATTCACATCAAGTGCCCTTCCTACACAGTTAAGACCATGACCCATACACACCTTAGAGATGCTTCCTCCACAATGCATTGACAAAACACTATACACCTCAAAAAGCCCTTTCCACACACCTCAGATGACCCTTAATATACATGACACGCAACATCTCTGCACATCTCAGAAAGCCATTCCTTCACTTGTCAGAGAGCTCTGTTACACACCTCATAGGGTACTCCTTTCACACCTCCATATTGTCTCCCTACTCATCTCAGACACCTCTATTCACTCACATTAGAGGGAAATCCTTACAAACCTCAATAAGTCCTTCTACTCACCTCACAGAGCCTTCCCTACACTCCATTTACTCCTCCATACACAACCCAGAGGTTCCATACTACACCCCACAGAGTCCTCTCTTTGCATCTCAGAGGGACTCACATACAAACCTCAGGATGCCCTTGCTACATACCTCAGAAACTCTGACCTACACATCTGATAGACCTCACTACTCACCACAAATCTCTCCATGTACACCTCTACGAGCTGTACCTACCCAAGTAACACAGACCTCACGATACTCCCTTGAATTTCTTCCCTGAACACCTCAGAGATTCTTTCTACTCTCCACAAGAACCCTCCCATCACATCTCAGTGCGTTCTTCCTATTAAATCTATGAACATCTAACTATCGCTTCAGTGGTACCTCCCTACAAAACTGAGATAGGATTCCTACCCTGTCAAAACTCCCTCCTAAACTGCTAATAGTTTACTCTTACACACCTCAGAGGGTCATCCCTATACACCTCAGTGGACACTCCCAGAAAACCTAAACTACAAAACTCTGAGTGCCTTCCCCATCCATCTCAGAGATTCCTAAATACACACACTAGGAAGCCCTCCATCCACAACTGAAAGCCCTACTTTCATCACCAGTTGTGGGCTTCTTCTCCTGGACGGAGGCCTACATGGCATTCTGTCAGGAGAAAGACATAACTCTCAGGTCACTCAGGGACTAGGGCTCTGCCTTATCCCCTGGAGGAGGCCTATGTGGCATGCACCTTCTGCACCACTCAGGTACTGGGGCCTCATCTTCCTTTCCTATTTTCTGTGAAGAGGATGTTCTTCAGGGGTCTTTAAGACATTTCTTTGGCGACTCTGAAACTTTCAGCTTCTGTGTTCACATGTTTGTTTTTTTTTTTTTTTTTGCAAGCATATAAAGGACTGTTATATGCAGGAAAGACAAAAGCAGCTCCCTTTGTGACAAGTGCTCCATTTCTCACAAATAAAGCTCTTCTCCTCAGATGTCAGGGTACAGAGACTGAGTCCTTTACCCCATCACATTGCTGGAATTGATGCTAACCCTTAGCACAACCTGGTTCTGCCTCCTGATTGGAGCCATGTGCAACAATCAGTGTGTCCTTACTCATCTCAGAGATCTATCACTATGAACCTAAACAGGCCCTCTATACACAACTCATTTAATCCTTTCTACTCAACTCAGAGAACCCTCCCTATATACCTCAATGAGCCCTCCTTACTCACCTCAGTTGGCTCTCAATCACACATTAAGGAGCACTCTGACACACCTCAGAGCCATCCTACACACTTCATAGAGTCCTCATTAAGCAGTTCAGAGGCTCCTCCCTACAAACTTCAGAGAGCTCTTCTTAGAGATCTCAGAAAGCACACTACTCATCTCAACTGCAGTCACTACACACCATGGAATGAAATTATTGCAAACCTCAGTGTGTCCTTGGTATACTCCTTTACAAGCCTCACTAAACACCACAGGGAGCACTTCTGCTCATTGCACAGATTGCTCCCTGCACACCTCAATGGGTCCTTTCTACCAAACTCAAGGACATCTCCTTTCACTCCACAAAAGCCCCTCCATGCAGGGTGCAGTGGTGCATGCCTGTAATTCCAACAACTCAGGAAGCTGAGGCAGGAGAATTTCAAGTTCAAAGCTAGCCACAGCAAGAGTGAGGCACTAAGAAACTCAGTGAGATACTGTCTCTAAATAAAATAAAACATAGGTCTTGGGATGTGGCTTAGTTGTCAAGTGTCTCTGTGCTCAATTTGCTGTACCAAAACAATAATATAAAACCTCTCCACACTCACATCAATCACTCTTCCTACACACCTCATTAGTCCTCACTATTCTCCTTTGCAAGCCCTCACAAAACAACTCATAGATCCCTCTACTCAACTCAGAAAACGCTCATTACACAACTAAGAGCCCTTCCTACTCACCCACTGGCCATCCCTATACACCTTAAATAGCCCTCCTCACTCACATAAGTGAGCACTCCCACTCATATCAAGGAACCCTCCTACACATCTCCTAAAGACCTCCTAACGATTTCAGAGGGACTTCCCAGCACACCTCAGAAGCCATTCCTACACACTTCAAAATTACCTTACTACACCTCAACAATACCTCCCTACACACCTCAGAAAGCCCTCCCTACTCACATCAAGTAGTCCACACACACCTCAGAGTATTGTCTATATAAACTTTAAATACACTTTCTCTACACCTCATTCAGCAATCACTAAACACCCCTCAGAGAACACTCATTGCACCTCACACCACAGTCTCACTAACACCCTACAGAAAAGCCCTCAATTTATACTTACATGAGCCCTGATTCCTACTTCATGGAGCCATTTTTTTTTCATGACTGAGTTCTCCCTACCTTAACCCTCAGAGATATCTCACTACTGACATTAGAGTGATGGCCCAATGTTATCTCAGTGAATCCTTTCTATTCACTTCAACGGGTTCCCTCCCTACACACCTATGAGAGTCCTCCCTACAAATCTTGGAAAGCCTCTTACAAATCACAAATGCCCATGTTACCTTTACCTAATAAAAACCCTAACCTACACATTCTCAGAGAACCCCTCAGTGTCACCACAAATTGCTGTTTCTTCCCATCACCGAAGATTGTACCTACACACATCAAATAATGCTACCTAATCTCCTCAGGGACCCTGCCACACATGTCAAGGAGCCCTTTACCACATCTCACGGAACCCTCCCTATACAGATTAGAGGCCCCTCACTACACACATCTAAATACTCCCTACACACTCAGGGTGCACTCTTTACACACCTCAGAACGTTTTCACTACTAACTCAAGAACAGTCCCTAAAAACCTTGGAGATATGTCACTACTGTCCAGAATGAGTCCTCAGTATGCTCTTATTCAAGTTCTCTAAAGACAGCAAAAAGACCCCTTCAACTCACTTCAGAGAGCACACAATACACATACCACAGATTACTTTTGACTCAGCAGATGGCAAGTGCTATGCACTGCAAGCAGCCCTACTTGCTCTTTTTTATGTGATATATATATTCTTTATTTTTTTAAAATTTTTATACAGAATATATTTTGATTCAATGTATGCAAATGTGATAGAAGTTTTCATTTCTATGGTTGTACAAAACGTAGATTCACACCATTCATGTAATCATACCTATACATAGTGTAATAGTGTCTGCTTCAGTCTATATTTCCTTCCACCACCCACTTCCTGCCCCATTATCCCTCTAAACAATTTGAAGTTCCTCCATTCTTTCTTGCCCCCCTGCCACCCCATCATATGTACATCATCCACTTATCAGATAAAACATTCTGACTTTTGTATTTTGGGGATTGGTCTTATATTGCTTTGCATGATATTTGCTAGCTCCACAATTACCAGCAAATGCCATAATTTTATGCTTTTTATGGCTGATTAATATCCCATTGTGTATAGATACCACAGTTTCTTTATGTATTATCAATTGAAGGGCGTTGTAGTTTGGTTCCACATTCTAGCTATTGTAAATTGAGCTGCTATAAACATTGATGTGACTGCATCACTGTAGTATCCTGATTTTAAGCCCTCCAAGTATTAACCTAGGAGTGGGATAGCTGAGTCAAATTGTGAGTCCATTCCAAGTGTTTTGAGGAATCTCCATACTGGCCACACTGCTTTCCAGAGTGTCTGCACCAATTTACATTTCCACCAGCAATGTATGAGTGTGCCTTTATTCCCACATCCATGACAACATATTATTGATTGTGTTATTGTTATTAGCCATTCTAATTAGAGTGAGATGAAATCTTAGTGTGGTTTTAATTTGCATTTCCTTAATTACTAGAGATAATGAGCAGTTTTTCATATATTTGTTGATCACCTGTATGTTTTTTCATCTGTGAAGTGTCTGCCCAGTTCCTTAGCCTGTTTATTAATTGGATTATTTGTATTCTTGGTGTAAACATTTTTAGGTTCTTTATAAATTTGGTTGATTAGTGTTCTGTCTGAAGTGTGCATGAAAAAATTTCTCCCACACTATAGGCTCTCTTTTCTCACATTACTGAGGATTTCCTTAGCTGAGAAAAAGCTTTTCAGTTTGAAATCCATCCCATTTATTGATTCTTGCTTTTATTTCTTGTGCTCTGGGGGTCTGTTAAGAAAATCTGATCCTAAGCCGACATAAGATTCAGGCCTCCATTTTTTTTTCTACTTAGTGGAATGGTCTCAGGTGAAATTTCCTGGGGATTTCCAGTTTTATCAGCACCATTTTTTTAAGAGGCTGTGTTTCTCCATTGTATGTTTTTGGCACCTTTGTTTTGCATGAGATAACTGTACTTAAATGGGTTTGTCTCTGTGTCTTCTATTATACACCATTGGTCTATCCTATTTTGGCACCAATACCACAGCATTTTTGTACTATCACTCTATAGCAGAGTTTAAGTTCTGGTATTGTGATATCTCCTGCATCACTCTTCCTGCTCAAAATTGTTTCAGATATTCTGGGTCTTTGTTCTTCCATATGAATTTCATGAATGCTTTTTCTATTTCTAGGTGGAATGTCATTGGAATTATAATTGGAATTGCATAGCCTTTTGAATTATGGCCATTTTGATAATATTATTTCTGCCTATCCAAGAACACAGGACATTCTTTCCATCTTCTAAGGTCTTCCTCAATTTTTTTAATATTTGTGTAGTTTTATTGTTACAGGATTTTACCCTCTTTTGTTAGATTGATTACCAAGTATTTTGGGGGTGGCCTATGTGAATGGAATTATTTTCCTCATTTCCTCTTTCAGATGATTCATTGCTGATGAATAGGAATGCATTATGTTTATGTGTGCTGGTTTTATTGTCCTGCTACATTGCTGAATTCATTTTTTTAACTCTAGGAGTTTTCTACTGGAGTTTTCTGGATCCTATAAACAAAGAATCATGTCATCAGGAAATAGTGATAGCTTGAGTTATTTCTTTTGCTATCCATATCCCTTTAATTTCATTGGTCCATTTAATTACTCTGATAGTATTTCAAGCACAATATTTGAATAGAAGTGGTGAAAACTGTCTTGTTCCAGTTTTCAAAGGGAAAGCTTTCAGTTTTTCTCCATTAAGAATGATGTTGGGGTGTGGATGACAAGATAGCAGACTGGAGGGAGGCTGCATTCCTTGTCGCACTGTAATGCTGGATTCAAGCAGAGGATATCTGTTTCTCGGTGAGGCAGTTTTTGCTGCTTATCGATCCCCTGGTGTTTACCCATTTATCTGCTGTGATGACCTGCAGTCTGCCAGCATATCAATGCCTTTTTGGAGAACAGATTGCTCACTGTCAGGCATCTATCATTCGCCATTTGCCTGCCTCTCACCTGTCCATCGCCTGCCTTACTAATATTCGTCACCCAACGCTCGAGGTTCACCTCCCAATCGTCCGACAAAAGTCAGCAAACTGATCACCAACTGCCAGAGGAGCACAAGCTGCCTGCTGGTGCCTGGAAGTTCACTGTTACAGTACCTGCAGGTCTGATTACACGTGGCTGCCGACATTTTGAGACAACAGCCAGACCCCGTAGGACCCCTGGCCAGACTGACTGAGCCCCATCTCCAGGATCCCTTAGCCCGACCGATCACTCCCTGCCTCTGGGGCCCTCACATCAACTGACTGCTCCCTGCTGCCAGGACCCCCAGACCAACTGACTGCACCCTATCACTGGGACCCCAGATGGACTGATTATATCTAGCCTACACGATCCCACAACCACACCAAACTCACGGGCATTCCATGAGCACTGCCAGACCAACTGCATCCCATCTCCAGGACCTCCAGCTGGCCACATCCACCCCTGAGCTGCAGCTCCCCATTTGCCAACACATTTCGAAGCCATAGCAGCCACTTTAGATAATCCTGGAAGCCGTAACTCCGATCTTTGGGTGGGGCAAATCCCATCCTGAGATGCCTGCTGGAGGCTTGAAGCTCATTGTCAGGTACTTCTCATGCATCAGGCTACTGAACACTGGGAGGTTTCATTAGTATATGACTGCTATACAGTAGATTTTCTTTTTTCTCCTTTTAAAAAAATTTGTTTTTATTTCTTTACTTTTCTTGCTGTCTTTTCCTGTTGTTTACCTGTTCCCTCAGTCTCTTTCTCCCTTTTTTGCATGCTAACATCTGATTTCTTTTGATTACACTCTCATCCTTTCTATTTTCTAGAACTTCTGTATATTCTTTTCTTACCCCATTAACAGCCACATTCCACATCCCTCTGCATCCTCTTTGTCCTCCATTAGAAACTGCAGACCTTATTGCAAACCTCTTTGTTTTACCGAAGATAATATTTGAACTCACTTTGTTTAGTATGACAATTTTGTTATTGTCCCCATAGGGGCTATTTGGTCTAGGATTGCACAGTGTCTGATTTGGGCACTGCTAATATTGATCTCCCCTTAAAGAAAGGGTTTTGGAAACCTATAGGGCCACTATAAGCCTATGGGGAAATCTGCAATACCCCAGATCTGCAGCGCTAGAGGGGAAGATACATGATCAACATGAAAAAACAAGGGAAGAAAATGATCCAAACAAATCTAGATTCTATTAGTAATAGAATCCAACGACAGTATGTTAGAAGAAATGTCAGAAAAGGACTTCAGATTCTACATGATTAAGATGAAAGCAAAGCAAAGGATGAGATAAGAGAGCAAATGCAGGCAAAGAATGATAATACCAATAAGCTGAAAGAGCACCTGCAGGAAGCAAAAGATCATTTCAACAAAGAGATAGAGATTCTCAAAAAAAAAAAATAATGGAAATCATTGAAATGAAAGAGACAATAAACAAAACAAAAAATTTAATGGAAAGCATCACCAACAGACTAGACCACTTGGAAGACAGAACCTCAGACCATGAAGACAAAATATTTAATTTTGAAAATAAAGTTGCCCAAAAAGAGAAGATAGTAAGAGATCATGAACAGAATCTCCAGGAACTATGGGACATCATGAAAAGACCAAATTCAAGAATTATTGGGATTGAGGAAGGCACAGAGATACAAACCAAATGAATGAACAACCTATTCAATGATATAATATCAGAAAATTTCCCAAACCTGAAGAATGAAAGGAAAAATCAAATAGAGAGGCTTATAGAACACCAAATGCACAGAATCACAACAGATCCACACCAAGGCACATTATAATGAAAATGCCTAACATTCAAAATAAAGATATGATCTTGAAGGCCACAAGAGAAAAGCAAGAGATTACATATAGGGGGAGAGCACCTGATTTCTCAACCCACACTCAAAAAGCTAGAAGGGCCTGGACAAACATATTTCAAGCTCTGAAAGAACATGGTTGCCAACCAAGAATCTTATACCTAGCAAAACTAATCTTCAGATTTGAAGATGAAATAAAATCCTTCCATGATAAAGTTAAAAGAATTTACAAATAGAAATCCTGCTCTACACAATGTTTTCCACAAAATATTCCACGATGAGGAAATGAAAAACAACAATGGAGGTCAGGAAAGGGAGGAACTACCTTAGAGAAAAACCACTCAAAGGAGAAAGCAAGCCAACTTAAAAACCAAAAATAAGCCAAATGACTGGGAACACAAATTATTTCTCCATAATAACCCTGAATGTTAAAGGCCTAAACTCATCAATCAAAAGACATAGACTGGCAGAATGGATTAAAAAGAAAAACCCAACAATATGCTGCCTGCAAGAGACTCATCTCATAGAAAAAGACATCCACAGACTAAAGGTGAAAGGTTGGGAAAAAATTTACCACGCACATGGATGCAGTAAAAAAGCAGGGTTTTCCATCCTTATATCAGATAATGTGGACTTTAAGCCAAAGTTAGTCAGAAGGGATAAAGAAGGACATTTCATACTGCTTAAGGGCACCATAAATCAGGAATACATAACGATAGTAAATATTTATGCCCCAAACAATGGTGCATCCCTGTACATCAAACAAAGCCTTCTCTATTTCAAGAATCACATAGACCACAACTCGATACTCTGGGCAACTTTAACGCACTGCTGTCACCACTAGATAGATCTTCAAAACAAATCCAACCAAGAAACTATAGAACTCAGTAACACAACAATAACCTACACTTAATAGACATATATAGAATATTCCATCCATCAAACAAGAGGATACACTTTCTTCTCAGCAGCACATGGCACCTTCTCAAAAATAGACCATATGGTATGCCAAAAAGAGCCCCTAGGAAATGCAAAAAAGTAGAGATTTTGCCTTGTGTTCTATCAGATCATAATGGACTGAGAGTAGAAATCAATGACAAAATAAAAAAAGGGAAATTACTCCAACATTTGAAGACTAAATAATATGCTATTGAATGAAACATGGATAACAAAAAACATCAGGAGGAGATGAAAAAAAATTTAGAGGTCAATGAGAATGATGATACAACATATCAAAATCTCTGGGACACTATGAAAGCGGTACTAAGAGGAAAATTCATTGCATGGTATGCATTCCAGAAAAGAATGAAAAGTCAACAATTAAATGACCTAACATTAAAGCTCAAAGCCCTAGAAAAAGAACAGAATAACAGCAAATGTAGAAGACTGGAAATAATTAAAAACAGAGCTGAAATCAATGAAATTGAAAAAAAGAAACTATTCAAAAAATTGACAAAACAAAAAGTTGGTTCTTTCAGAAAGTAAACAAAATAGACAAACCCTTAGCCACACTAACAAAAGAAGGAGAGAGAGAAGACTCAAATTACTAAAATACATGATGCAAAAGGAAATATCACAACAGACACCACTGAGATACAGAACATAATGAGAATCTACTTTAAAAATCTGTATTCTGACAAAATAGAAAGTACCGAAGACATTGACAAATTTCTAGAGACAAATGCTTCTCCCAAACTGAACCAGGAGGACATATGCAATTTAAACAGATCAATCGCAAGCAATGAAATAGAAGAAGCCATTAAAAATCTACCATCCAAGAAAAGCCCAGGACCAGACGGATTCTCAGCCGAGTTCAAGACCTTCAAAGAACTCATTCGAATACTTCTCTAAGTATTCCAGGAAATAGAAAAGGAGGGTACCCTACCAAACTTATTCTATGAAGCTAATCTCAAACTCATACCCAAACCAAGAAAAGACACATCAAGGAAAGAAAATTTTAGACAAATATCCTTGATAAATATAGATGCAAAGATCCTTAACAAAATATTGGCAAAACGTATCCAAAAACATATTAAGAAAATTGTGCACCACGATTAAGTGGGGTTCATCCCTGGAATGCAAGGATGGTTCAACATTCGTAAATCAATAAACGTAATCCATCATGTAAATAGACTTAAGGATAAGAATCATATGGTTATTTCAATTGATGCAGAAAAAACATTTGACAAAATACAACACCATTTCATGCTCAAAACACTAGAAAAAATAGGGATAGTGGGAACATACCTGAACATTTTAAAGGCTATTTATGCTAAGCCCATGGCCAACATCATTCTTAATGAAGAAAAACTGAAAACACTTCCTTTAAAAACGGGAACAAGACAGGGATGTCCTCTTTCACCACTTCTATTCAACATTGTCCTCGAAACTCTAGCCAGAGCAATTAGGCAGACTGAAGAAATTAACGAGATATGAATAGGAAAAGAGGAACTTAAGCTGTCACTATTTGTGGATGACATGATTCTATATTTAGAGGAACCAAAATCCTCCTCCAGAAAACGTCTAGACCTCATCAAAGAATTCAGCAAAATAGCAGGCTATGAAATTAACATGCATAAATCTAAAACGTGTTTATATGCAAGCGGCGAAACTGCTGAAAGGGAAATGAGGAAAACAACTCCTTTGCCAATAGCCTCAAAAAAATAAAATAAAATAATTGGGCATCCATCTAACCAAAGGGGTAAAAGATCTCTACAATGAAAACTGCTAAACATTGAAGAAAGAAATTAAGGAAGACCTTAGAATGGAAAGATCTCCAATGTTCTTGGATAGGTAGAATTAATAATGTCAAAATGGCCATAGGTCCAAAAGTGCTATACAGATTCAATGCAATTCTAATTAAAATCCCAATGATGTTCCTCACAGAAATAGAGCAAGCAATCATAAAATTTATCTGGAAGAATAAGAAACCCAGAATAGCTAAAGCAATTGTTAGCAGGAAGAATGAAACAGGGGGTATCACAATACCAGAACTTCAACTATACTACAAAGCAATAGTTACAAAAACAGCATGGTATTGGCACCAAAATACACAGGTAGATCAATGGTACAGAATAGGGGACATGGACACAAACCCAAATAAATACAATTTTTTAATACTAGACAAAGGTGTCAAAAATATGCAATGGAGAAAAGATACCCTATTCAACAAATGGTGCTGGGAAAACTGGAAATCCATATGCAACAGAATGAAACTAAACCCCTATCTCTCACCCTGCACAAAACTCAACTCACAATGGATCAAGGACCTTGAAATCAGACCAGAGACCCTGCATATTATAGAAGAAAATGTAGGTCCAATCTTTACCTTATTGGCTTAGGATCAGACTTCCTTAACAGGACTCCCATATCACAAAAAATAAAAGCAAGAATCCATAACTGGGATAGATTCAAACTAAAAAGCTTTCTCTCAGGAAATGAAACTATCAGTAATGTGAAGAGAGAGCCTACAGAGTGGGAGAATATCTTTGCCACTCATACTTCAGATAGAGCTCTATTTTCCAGAATATATAAACAACTCAAAAAACTCTACACCATGTATACAAATAATCCAATCAACAAATGGTCTAAGGAAATGAACAGACACTTCACAGAAGAAGATCTACAAGCAGTCAACAAACATATGAAAAAATGTTCACCATCTTTAGTAATAAGAGAAATGCAAATCAAAACTACACTAAGATTCCTTGTCACCCCAATTAGAATGGCGATTATCAAGAATACAGGCAACAATAGGTGTTGGAGAGGATGTGGGGAATAACGTACACTCATACATTGCTGGTGGGGCTGCATCCACTCTGGAAAGCCTTGTGGAGATTCCTTAGAAAACTTGGAATGGACCTACCATTTGATCCAGCTATCCCACTCCTTGGCCTATACCCGAAGGACTTAAAATCAGCATACTATAGAGATACAGCCACATCAATGTTCATAGCTAGTCAATTTACAATAGCCAGACTATGGAACCAACCTAGATGCTCTTAAATTGATGAATGGATAAAGAAACTGTGGTATATTTATACAATGGAATATTACTCAGCCATAAAGAATAATAAAATTCTGGCATTTGCAGGCAAATGGATGAAATTGTAGAATATCATGCTAAGAGAGATAAGCCAATCTAAAAAATCCAAAAGACGAATGATCTCACTGATAAGCAGATGATGACACGTAATGGGGGGTGGGAGGTTCAAGAATGGAGGAAGGAGGGACTGTATAGTGGGAAAAGAGAGGTAGGAGGGTTGGGGGGAAGGAAAAAATAACAGAATGTATCAAACATCATTACTCTATGTAAATGTACGAATATGCAAATGGTATCCTGTTACTCCATGTACAAACAGAAACAATATGTATCCCATTTCTTTACAATAAAAATAATTAAATAAATAAATAAAAAGAATGATGTTGGTCATGGGTTTAGCATAAATAGCTTTTACAGTGTTGAGGTATGTTCCTACTATCCCTATTTTTTCTATTGTTTTGAGCATGAAGGGATGTTATATTTTGTCAAATGCTCTCTGCCTCTTTTGAAATAATCATATAATTCTCAACCTTAAGTCTATTGATGTGATGAATTACATTTACTGATTTCCAAATGTTGAAGCATCATTGCATCCCTGGGATGAATACAACTTGATTGTGGTGCACTATCTTCTTAATATTTTTTTACATATTTGCCACAATTTTGTTAAGGATTTCTGCCTCTATATTCATCAGAGATATTGGTCTAAAGTTTTCTTTCCTTGATCTGTCTTTGGTTTTCATATCAGAGTAATACAAGTTTCATAGAATGAATTTGGAAGGGTTCCCTCCTTTTATATTTCATGAACTTCTTTGAGGAGTACAGGTATAAGTTCTTCTTTGAAGGTCATATATAACTCAACTAAGAATTCATCTGATCCTGGACTTTTCTTGGTCGGTAGGCTTTTGATGGCTTCTTCTATTTCATTGCTTGAAATTGATTTGTTAAAATTGTCTATATCTTCCTGGTTCAGTTTGGGAGGATCATATGCCTCTAGAAATTTGTTAATGTCTTTGAGATTTTCTATTTTGTTGGAGAATAGATTTTCAAAGTAGTTTCTAGTTATGTTATGTATTCCAATGGTTTCTGTCTTGATATTTCCTGTTTCATCATTAATTTTAGTAATTTGAGCTTTCTCTCTTAAGTTAGTGTGGCTAATGGTTTATCTATTTTGTTTACTTTTTCAAAGAACCAACTTTTTGTTTTGTCAATTTTTTGAATTCTCTTTTTTTTCAATTTCATTGATTTCAGTTCTGATTTTAATTATTTCCTGTCTTCTATTACTTTTGGTGCTGTTCTGTTCTTTTTGTAGGGTTTTGAACTGTAATTTCAGGTCATTTAGTTGTTGACTTTTTATTCTTTTCTTGAATGTGCCCCATGCAATAAATTTACCTCTTAGTACTGCTTCCATAATGTCCCAGATATTTTGATAGGTTGTATCATCATTCTCATTTCCCTCTAAGAATTTTTTTTTATCTCCCCCTTGATGTTTTCTGTTATCCTAGCTTCATTCAATAGCATATTATTTAGTCTCCAGGTTTTGAAGTAGTTTCCATTTTTTGTCATTGATTTCTAATTTCATTTCATTATGATCTGATAGAATACAAGGTAATATCTGTATTTTTTTTTTGCATTTACTAAGGGATGCTTGTGGCATAACATATGGTCTAGTTTAGAGAAGGATCCATGAGCTGCTGAGAAGAAAGTATATTCACTCATTGATGGATGGAATATTCTATATATAATATATATCTGTTAAGTCTAAGTTACTGATTGTGTTATTGAATTCTATGGTTTCTTTGTTTAGCTTTTGTTTGTGAAATCTATCCTGTCATGACAGAAGCACATTAAAGTTATCCACAATACATGAAATCCTGGGATGCCTCCTCCCCAGATGAGTCTTTCCTAATTGCCCAATGCTAAAATGCCTGTTCAACCACTTGTGCTCTTCTCTTATTTTATATATTTCTCTAACATAGTTTTGGAGGCCTCATGTTTTGGTAATTTTTTTTTTGTGCTCCTGGGGTCAGACCCAGGGCATAGTGCATACAAAGTAAGCACTCTACATATTGAACTATATCCCCAGTCCATACTTTGCCATGTGTGGTAACTTATTCTGTTGTTTCAAACCACCCTAGCATGAACTATGTGGAATTTTATCCTGCAAATATTTGAGTTTTTATTTATTTTGTATATTTTCATTTAGTTCAGATTTCCATTTCTCTCCAGAAATGGCTAATTTTTCAATTGTTATCACAATTTAATTAACCCTTCACATATTGATAATGGTAGTGGTAAAGAAATATCTTCTGATTCAAACACCTGGAACATCACTGGGTCTACTTGAACTGATCTTATGTTCTTTTGACTCCAGGTCACAGGACTCCATTTCATCCTTAATGCTTTATACAACTTCATATATACTACAGAGGAAATTAAGCCTAATTTTTCTCTGTTTTGCTCAGAGAAAGTGCAGACCTTCCCCGATCTCCATTAGTAAGAATGAGGACTGATCACACAGTTTCCTCAGAGCAGACTCCCAGGTCAAGCCTGCCCCAGCTTTGTGTTCAATCAGGCTGTGATCTCTTCAACCTGTGACCTTCAGCTCTGCCTCCACTTCTTTATTTTTCATTTCATTTCAGATTGATTTCTTTTAATTTTTGTTTTTATTTTTATTTTTTTAAACTTTGCTTATGTTTCCACTGTTTGTTTTGTGGTGGGATCTGCAGTATGTACAGAGACCTGCTGTCATCAAATGCCTTTCGAACATACATAGTCTATACATTTCATTGACATCAATTATGCATACAAAAGTCCTGATTCCCTTTTGAAACACACTTTTAAGGATTTCCAAAATAAATGCAAGGAAAATGTTAAATAATAAGGGCAGCAGACAATCAGAATGTTCATTTTGTTACACTGTATTCTTGCTCTGTGGAAATACATAGATGAACAATACTCAGCAGAGTTATTTTAAGCTTTTGAAATATCCTTAAAATATTTTAGCAATCTTATTTTTTGTATAAATGTTGGATTTTCATTACTTAAGCTCACAATTGGTGAAATCACATAAATTTTATATTTCTACACTATCATTTCAAAATCCAGGTACTTATGTGCTGATGATTTTGGTGTTAAAATAAAGAGAACATTAGTTACTCTCTGGAGAAAATAGATTATAGAATCTAAGTTGTAATAAATCAAAAGTATTTGTTTGGTTCAACTGCTGAATTCTATTTTTTTTTTTCATTTTTTAAATTTTAATTAAAAATCATAAATTTACATAGAGCAATGTTGTTTGATTCATTCTGTTTTTCCCCTCCCCCCCTCCCATCACTCTTTTCCCTCTATACAGTCCTTCCTTCCTCCATTCTTACCACCCTCCCTATCCCTAACCCTAAACCTAACCCTAACCCTAACGCTAACCCCTCCTACCCCCCTTATATGTCCTCATCCGCTTATCAGCGAGATCATTCGTCCTTTAGTTTTTTGAGATTGGCTTATCTCACTTAGCATGATATCCTCTAATTTCATCCATTTGCCTGCAAATGCCATAATTTTATCATTCTTCATGGCAGAGTAATATTCCATTATATATATATGCCACAGTTTCTTTATCCATTCATCAACTGAAGGGCATCTAGGTTGGTTGATTTTAATATTTTATTCTAAGCCTGAATCACAAAACTGCCAATGAGGAAATGATAGCATTTAAAACCAACACTACCCAGAAAACAGGTGCTCTAAATGGGAACAAGCAAGGGAAGAGGGGCCCATCACATGCTGTAGGGAGAGGACTCTCAGAGTCACTGGCAAAATACTGGAGGTGCCATGAATCCCTCATCCCAAAGTAGAGGCACTGTAATTCGTGGAATGGGTTTGGACTAATTTCTTCTTAGTATTAGAATGAGAGTAATTGGAGTTGTCTACATGATGGGGACATGATTCCAATTAGCATCTCTCTTGAGATATGTCCAGGGAACTTAGAAAAATATTTGGAGTCCAGCTCTTCTAGGATGCAACTTTCCATCTGGGGATGAAGTAAAATTAAAAGACAGGTGATATGTTCCACTGGGGAAGCCACAGTTCTGTGTTCTCCAGTGAGATCTTGTCACTGTTCTATACACATTAATATTACAGTCCTTCAGTGATAGAACTTAAAGACATCCTCTCCTTAACACAACAGTTTGGGCTCATCTCAGCTGCATGGAGTCCTCCCATTCCTCAGGCATCTGGGTAAGTGTCTCTATGTCCCTAGATGCAGAATTAGAGTGCAGATGGGTCCAAGAAAGAGGAAATTGAAACCAACTAGTGAGGTTTCTGGTAGCTGCACACTCCTCAGCTCCAACAGTCCTAATCAGTTCAGAGGACTGTGTTCTGTATGGTGCAGTGAGGATACATTCTTCCAAGAATGTGTGTCTCTTTAATTTATACCCTAAAGTTAGTCAATTTTTTCGTAGGAAATATCAATTAATTTTAGTTTTCCATTTTTTTTTCTAAATTTAATCACTTCTAGTTAGACACTTAGATATTGTATGTCATCTAGAGATTTTAAAGTTATTAAACATAGTTGTATACATATTACCAGGTAAACCATGAGTTTTAGTTTAACAATTTTTACTTATAATTTTGCATTAAATAGGACTATTATTGATGTGACCAAGTTCGATAGTTTGAGTAATTATAAGTTTTGAATTCTTTAAAAGAAAATGACATTCTTTGTACAAAGCCTCATTTCATAGAAGGGAATTGCACATTGCTATACACTACTTGTATTTTCTCATGAAGTCGTTGTACACAATTTAATTTTACCAATTATAAACTTACTTTCCTTTTACACTCACATATTTTCAAATGAGATGTCCTTGAGAAGAAGTTGTGGAAGTACACTAAATATTTTTAGAAATCAAATGAACAAGCTGGTTCTTTCCCATTCCTGGATTTAAAACACCCAGGAATAAAGTTTTTGAGAGTTTAGGGGAAGAATATTTGTGTTCATTAGTCTTTAAAGCTTTAGTCACTAAAAAAGATAACCTTTACAATTTCCATAACAATGGAAATATCTGAATCTGAGTTTTTTTTTTGTTGTTGTTGTTGTTGTTGTTTTAGGGTAACATGTAGAGCACTCAAATACCATCCTGTCCTACTCACTGTTCCTAATTTTCAGACTTTTTCCCAAACTCAGTTTTTTATGTCTTTAGCATGAACAGAAAAATGTGAACCTGTCTCATTTTTTGAAACTAAGACACAAAAACAAGATGGCAGGAAATACAAAACTATTGAGAAAGAAAGGACTTGAATCTTACATCACTACATTAATCAGGAGAGAGACTCTTTGTCAGGATTACTTGAAATTCCCAGTAATGACAACTTGGGTTCTGCAAATAAGCATCTCTCAGGCTTCCTGTTTCTTTACTTTAAAAGAACCCTTTCTCAGGCTGGGGTTATGGATCAGTGGCAGAGCACTTGCCTAGATGTTGTGTACAAAATGAACACTTTCTGTTCTAGTGACTTTTCTTAAGAAAAATTTAAAGTAGTTGTCATATAAATATCACAGCTCTATGTATGAACCATGAGCTGTATTGTACACCCTAAAATTTTACAGTAGGAACTTATAATACTTTCCTCTATTTCTCACACATAGTTACCATTCATTTGCCCAAGCACTGTCCAGAGTTTTGCTAATCATGCTGCTTGAGTTCGTGTATTTCATGTCAGATGTGCCGGAAGAACTAACATTTGCTGGTGATGGTTTTACCTTCTCTGAGGTGCCAGCCATTGATCCCTAGTACTCTTCATAGATTTTCAACACAAATAATTCTACAAGGTAGAGAGTGTTGCCTTTATGAGCCTCAGTCCCAGACACTTGCTTGAAGCAGAACTGTGACAATGACAATACAAAGCACATGTGGCTGTACTTGCATAGCTAACTGATGAGTACATAATAGGATTTGTCTGTCATCTCATTCCTAAGAGAGAGGCAGGATGATGCTCAGAGTGCAGATAAATGAAGAGATGTGTGCTCCCTTCACTTCTTCACCCTGGAATCTTCCCACCCAGGAGGTCGTAAAAATCTAATTTTCAGTGGGTTTTGCAGAAGGATGTCCTCCTCCTATAATTCTTTCCACCTCTCTGCTAAACTGCAGCTCATGTCCACTGTCTGAGCTGTTTCCATTAGTTTGTGGAACATGTATAATGATGCATTTATCATACAGTTGCCCAGGATTTTGCCAATGGTAGGATGGCCCAATATCTAACATGACTGCTGCCTTGACCCAAATAATAAAGAAGGTCTTATCTGTGAGGTTCCCCCAGTCTTCACTATCATCATCTCTAAAAAAACAAAGTTCTTTTATTATTTTTATATTTCTTTTTCTCATGTATGATCAAATTTTTTATGTGCTCACTTTTTCCTTCTTTTTACCAGGTCTAAGTTCTTCAAATGTGACCTGTATCAGAAATTCATGCTAGATTCACTGTGATTCCTATGTTCTTACACACATAATATCTAATCTGGGGGAAACTTCATTTCTCCTGTAAGATAAATACAATATCAGTGCCTGGTAAAAAAGGGCATTCTGGAACCAAGCTGGCAGCATCAACCAAGCTAAGACCATTTTTTTCAGGAGTGATTCTCAAATTACCCCACTGTTTTCAGAGAACTTGTGTTCTCTCCCATGATCTCCTAGACTGTGTTGTGTCAGGCATGATCACAATGGGGTACAGCAGGGAAGTGATGTGCCACAGGATTTCTCTTAGTTCATCATTATGAATGGTTCCCCTTCCCCAGGAGGCTTTTTAACAACAATGGTATGTCAGCATGGGAATTATTATAGACCTTTCTTCACCATAATTCTCTGATATATTTATATAAATTCAATCATATATACTTTATGTGAATTATTTAGTAATATGATTGTGGTTCAAAATTTGAGATAGAAGTATGATAGAAAAGTATTTTTCTGTGGTTTCTCCTGTCACCATATAAAAGATTAGGTGTGCTTAAGATTACATCAAAATATGTCCCTTTCTTGCATGGATATATCAAGAAAGGGTCTAAGTTTTTCCTGTTACTAATATACAAATTCACTTTCAGAAAACAAATTTTCAGTGATTTTTAGACAATTGGAAAACAAATCCATGAATTCCTGATTAAGATTGCAAACTCATGGTATCTGTACATTCCCACTTGTCATTACTCTTGTTTGTATGACTGCAGATTCCTTGGTCACACAGAATTCAATGTAATTCAAAGGCCTTGAGACACAAGGATGGAAACCTGTCATTCAATGAGCATTAAAATACTTTGTTTTTTTTTAAGGCTCAAGTATTTAAAATGAATTGAAGCTTGTCATGTGTATTCCAAAATTAATATGATAGAATGAATTTTTTGTTTTGTTTCATAAAATACATTTTTTTTCTTTTGGTCAGAGAAGGCAATTTTAAAACCTTTTTTTGCTAGCAAGGTTTGATGCCAGGGTTCTTAACCACCGAGCCACATCTCCAGATCATTTAATATTTTATTTTGAGTCAGGTGTCTCTTAGTTGCCTAGGGACTTGCTAAGTTTTGGAGGCTGGCTTTGAATCCTCTAATCCTGCTGTCTCAGAATCCTCAGTAAGCATAATTACAGGTATGTGCCACTGTGTTTGGCCTAATACAATTTTCAAAGATTATTTGTTACATGTTAATATGGATCCACTTAACTTATACTGTAAAAATACACATAAAACATTTGACTTATATGAAAGAAATTTGTAATAATTTGCATATACCATTTATTTGTACATAAATACCACAAAATAAGACAACTGTATGCTAGTGATCAAATGTGACCCATAAAAGTTTGGACACATATCAAAATTTTATTTGTATCTTTCTATTCTTTTTTCTGGAATTATCATGGGAGATGACCCCAAAATATTGAATCAGTGAAAGAAAGTGACTTTACCTGATTATTACTAAGTGAAAAGATTGTGTTATCCTGGTAGTGATAGTTTTTATTTTCCACATATACTGAATGTTGTCACTTATGTATTGAAGCTAAAATAGTTGATCACACAGAAGCTAAAAACAGAAAATCTTCCCAGATCTATAAGAAAAGAAATGAGATAGACAATGGGTAAGGAGTGCAAAATCTAAGAGGTAAAAGTAACTCAGGTTTTATAGCCCAATAGGGTGAATACAGTCCATAATAAATAATTCAAAATAACCAGAGGAGAGTTTACAGGTTTCAAACATAAAGATGATAATATTTGAGAAGATAAAAATTACCCTGATTTGATCACAAAATACTATATGCACATGTTGAATTATAATGCTGGTCTCGTATCCAAGTACAAATAATAGATTACTATTAAAACTCAAAATAAATAAAAATTAACTTCAATATTTTAAACAAGTATCTACATCATTTTGGATTTTTAAATGGTATTCCATGTTAATGAATATTTAACTTTTCTCACTTCTCTTAGTTTCTTGCCATATAGATCTATATGTTTCAGAGTCGTAAAATGATTTAATCTCAAAAACAATTTTCTGTTGACTGTTATTTTTAATATATGACTGTAAATAGCTTAAAATACATACCTACTCTTTCAGACACTTAAAGAACAAACATGACTTGTATAGGAAATATTCCATCTGTAGATCAATAGTAAATTTGCCATGTCAGGTTTACCCTTGGAACTAACTGAATAACTGCTTAATTCATGAGATGAAAATAGGAATTTTTTTTGATGTCCATTTTTAAGGTTTGGGTCAAATCCTTTTTCTTTAATAAAAATCTTACAATGGAATAACTCTGAATCTAATTTAATTGTGACTTTAATGACCACCCCAATTCCAGATAATGTGGTAAAAATAAGGGTGTCTTACTCATATTGGATAACTGCATTTGGCTCACTTAGGACAATTATTCTGGTGATAAAAATACCAGGTATACAAGGTAGATAGTGTGGGGATTCTAAGGAAGTCCTGAAATACCACCAAAGATCTTGCTACAGTTATTGCTAAAATTTTTTAATTTTATGGAAATTTTTTGAGGCAAAAATAGAGGTAGTCTTTAAAAATCCTGAATTAAATCACCCAAGGCACATGTATGAGCAAGTGCATAATTAAAACATAGTGGCCAATATTTCTAGAGGTCATTATATGTCATAAATACTTCCATATTTGGTACTTTATCTTCTTTCACTTATAATTCCTCCAGAATACAAGTAACAGTACTGCCTGTATTTTATAGATGATGGTCAGAGTTCAGCATCAGTGACTGCTCAAGGTCACACTTCAACCAAATGGAATATCACAGACACAAATTCAAAGAAAGTGTCTTAGAGTGTACACCTCTCAATGTTGGCTCAGTTGATGTATTAAAAATATTAGCTCTGGTAATAAAGAAAAATAAATACAGTACTGAAATAACATACCAATTTATATAACTAATCCACTAAAATTTACTTCTGGAGAGAGCTGCAATTATCCAGTTTTATGCAATTGGCCCAATTGAATTCATCAAAATTTTTGAGTTTTCAATATGCACCTGGGGTTTAATCGGGAGGAGGATGAAACCAAGTAAGACACTATACCAGAAAACTTCAAGATGAGATTATAATGAATAATTCTTTTCAATAATATATGGTAATTCTGAATGGATAAGAGAGCTTGTGCACAGTGGGGTCCCACAATCATTACATAATTCAGACATGATTCAGTAATAATAGGAAATGGCACTTGGAGGGTGTCAGAGACACTTGAGCACTGAAGTGAGAAAAGGCTGAGTTGTGGTGAAACCACATTTTCTGATGGTAATAATAAAGACTGTGATTCATGACATTGATGCCACTTGAGATAAAGACTTCATCTTCATTTTCTCCTAAGATATATACTATGAGAGTCCTTGCCATAAGATGAAAATGGCCAACCAAGTACATGATTTTACTTGCATAAGAAAAGCACTTTTCTTGGAAGTTAGCCTTGGGATCTCAGCCAATACCATTCTTCTCTTCCACATGTTCAAATTCTTTCTTCAGCACAGGCTCAAACCCACTGACCTGATCATTGGCCTCTTGACTCTAATCCACTTAGGGATGCTGATAATTTTGGGATACATGGATACAAATGTTTTTGTGTCCCAGGAATTCTGGAATGACATCAAATGTAACTCATTTATCTACTTGTGCAGGTTTTTAAGGGATTTTTCCATTTGTGCCACTTGCCTGCTGAGTGTCCTCCAGGCCATCTCCCTTAAGCTCCTTCTTGGCAAAGTTCAAATACAAATCTCCATATCAGAACCTGTGTTCCCTCATTTGCCTGTGGAACCTCTACATGTCCTTGAGTGCTCCCTTCTCATACACTTCTACTGCCATCCTTAATATGACCTCACAAGGTCTTATATGTAATACTGAATTCTGTATGATGTTTCCAATGAGTTACTTTGTAAGACATTTATTTTCTGTATTAGGTGTATTTCGGGATGTCATTCTGATAGGACTCATGGCCCTCTCAAGTGGGTACATGGTGGCTCTATTGTGCAGGCATCAAAGGCACTTACAGCACCTTCAGATTACCAACCTATCTCTGAAAGCATCCCCTATACAGAGGGCCGCCTGGACCATCCTTCTGCTGATGTTTCTTTATGATCATGTACTGTTTGGACTGCTTCTTTTCCTACTCAAGAACTATGTGAAACAATTACCCAATTTGTCATTATATCCAGATGATTGTGGCCAATAGCTATATGCCATGACCTGTCCTTTGCTGCTAATCTTTAATGAAAACCAAATGGTTAACTTCTTGAAATCATTTTTTGGGAAGATAGTACATATTTAACTATTGATGATGGATAAGTTTTACTAACAATCCAAATATACTGGATTCTGAACAATAAATCATGGCATAGGTTATATATTCTCTGGATTAAGTGAATATTGACTTTATACATGTTTTGTTAAATCTGTGTACTTTGAGACATGTGAATAACAAACATTTCATGGAAATGTCACTCATGCAGCTTTTTGAGATAACACAAGGGTCCAAGGGTCCACCTTACCTGCTTGATGTCAGTATGTGATTCTTATAAGGTGGGTCTCACTTTCATGGCCTAGGTTAGCCACTTCTAAACACAGTGAGGGTGTATAGCACTTTTTAATAAGTGCTTCAATGAGCTATATTTTGCCCAACTAAATATGCCAATTTTTATTGCTATGAATTATCTACCCTATCCAACACTTCTTTTTTTTATCTGCTAAAAAGAACTAAAGTCAGAGACTGAGGGGACAGGGTGGATATGAGACTTCAGTGCACTTTTCCCTGGGTTCAGCTTTGACCCACATAAGCAAATTCCATATTTGAAACATGGAGTTAAATCAAAGAGGCAGATATCAAGCCTAACTCACAGGCAACAGACTGACAAATCCAGCAAGAACCATGCTATTCATGCTATTCTCCTTAATCTTGCTTGATTCCCAGAATCTTGAAGTCCCATTTCACACAAATTTTACCTGAAGTATCAATGCTGACTGTGGTGTAACAGTGCTTGTGAGTACTCGGCAATAAAGGATGCCAGAATCCATTAGCCATGTCTACTGTCAACACAGCAAGGGGCCACATGTGTTCCATGCTTCTTTCACTGGACTGGAGGCCACAAGGACAGGGGCCACTTCTCATCCACAGTGACAAGCCTGCTGAGGACACAGATTCTACTATTAATATATGTTGAAGAATTCTTTGACAATTTTATGTCCAGAAAAGCTATAATTTGACAGTTACTTTCCAGAACTGAGACCTGATTCTAGAAGCTTGGAGATATATATATATATATGGCAAAATGACCAGTAATTGAACCTATGTGAGTAGAGATTTAAATGTCTTGGGAGCTAAGCATGAGCCTGGGCAGAAACAAAGCCTCTTGTCTCCACCCAAGGCCATTCTTTTTCTCCATATATCATATGGGTCCAAAATGTGATTCCATGTTCTTGTTCCATCGTGGCATGGCAGTTATCCCAAGACCAGAGGTGAGGTTGATTTACTTAGCTCCCCTACTGGCCATCTCTAACTCCCTCTTGGGACCTGTGTCTTAATCACTGAGCACCAAGATCACAAAATTATTTCAGGTTTGGGATGATAAACACTCAACTGTCACATTCAGTTCTAACCACAGGGCAGTTGCAAACAAGCCACCCATCAGTTTCAAGCAGACTCTCTCCTCAAGGATGCAGGAAGTACAGAAAAAGATGCACTGAGGCCTATTCTTCAGGGTCTTATATGATACCCTCAGCAACAAAAGGGCAACACTTTTTACTACAGTCTGAATGTTTTCCCTCTCCAAACTTTTTGTTGAAATCCAAACCCCACAAGGTGATGATATGAATTGAGGCCCTGGAGGTTATTTGATCATGGGTGTGAAGCCAAATGGGTGGAATTTTTGTCCTTTATGAAAATACTAACTGCCAAAAACCTCTCATTTCACCTAGTGAGGGCACAGAGAGATGGTGCACTGCCTTTATGTGATCAGAGTGCTATAATAAAGTATATTAGACTGGGTGGTTTTTAAACCACAGAAACTTATTTTTTACACTGTGGAAGATCAAGACACCAGGAGATTCAATGTCTGTTAGGGATATGCCAAATTGTAGGAAGCTTCTGGCTGTGTTTTCAAGTGGAAGAAGGGGCCAGCTTCACTCTGGGACCTTGTTCATAAGGATACTAATTTCACTGATGAAGGCTCCAGCCTCATGACCTCATCACCTTCCCAAGGACCCACCTCTTAAAACTATCACCTTGGTGGGGAGGAGTTCAATCTAGGTAATTAGGGGGATAGAAACCTTCAAATTAGAGCTGTGTAAAAAGAAGCAGCTCCTCACCAGACACTAAATATGCTGAAGACTTCATCTTGGACATCCTAAATTTCAGAAGTACACAAAGGAAATTCTGCTGTTTTTAAGGTATGTAGTTTCTAGTATTTAATTAGAGCAGCCCAAACAGACTAAAATATATTTCAAATGACAATTTTTTCCTTTCAACTATTTCCCCACTATGAACATATCTCTGAATTTTACACAGGTTATTGGCTCTCTCTGACAGTAAATGATCAGGCAGGCCAGGATTCTTGCACTGCTCCTATTGGACCCATTTATTTAAGATAAAAGTATAGCCTTCTTCTGTCCTGCATCATAGGCTTTGCTGTTACCTCCATAGAGGAGCCCTTGACCCCTAGTCACATACAGGGCACAAATATCACCTGCACATTCTTTTCCTTCTCTACAACATGGATTACAACCTGCCAAAACTTTACAATGCTCATTTGTGCATTTGATCATCTGCCTCCATAGTTAGAATAAAGTTGTCATTTGCTAGCTGCATGACCTTGAACAAGTTAACTTCTACAGTGTTCAGCATCCCTGTCCTGCAAGATGGGTATAAATATGGCTCATGTTCATGGTGATATTGCTTCCAGTAATTGTAACAGTGATAAAAATGCTGAACACATGATTCTAACACAAGATCATCAAAGGTTCCTGCTGTTGAAGTGCCACCATTATTAGCTGTCAATCCCAGTTTGCAACATGGGAAATGTGAATCCCAGATAAAGCGAAGCCATTTAACCAAGTTCACCTAGTCAGTGGATTCAGGTATGCAAGATTTCCTGTTCCCAACCACAGCTTAGGGCCAGAACTGCAATAGTGCCATGCAAAGAGTTGGCCACTGTAAAGATGTTGAGGGCAGTTTCATAAGTGGACTTGAGGCAAAAAATTGTGGGATGGAGTCAAATCTTTAACCTTACACTTGGGGATGGTGAGATTTCACCTTCAGCCTGACTCCCTTCTCTCAGGGACAAAACTCTCATGGAAACCTAGGCAGTTAGAGACAGGTTAGTATTCCCAGGAAATAGAATCTACACACCTCTTCACAGGTGTGCTCATTCTCTTCAGCCATAAAGAATGGAATTATGCAAATTGTGGAAAATGAATAAAAATGGAGAATATAATCCTAAGTGGAATATCTCAGACACAGAAAATGAAGGGTCAAGTGTTTTGTTTTTTTTTTATATATGAAATTTATAAAGAAAAATGGAAAGAAGAAAATAAAGGAGACACACAAAAGTAGGAGGGATAAGACAGGAGGAAAGGTGGAGGAAAGGAACAAATGAAATATTAAGGAATAAGAATGACCAAATGTGTTACACACAACCACAGATATGTGAGAGACCCAGAAATTAGATCAGAAACACTTTAGCTGCCAAAAAAAAAAAAAAAAAAAAATGGATCGACAGTCCCACAGTTTAGTGCAGATAACCACTTCCTTAATCAGATTGCTAAAGCTCAAGGCTCAGTAAATGGCATGACTTCAAATTAAAGTTTCTGCACAGCAGAAAAGTACAAAAAAGACTGTGGAAAGAGGCCATGGAATGGGAGAAAAAAGTTTCAGCCACTGTTCCAACAGAGAATTAAAATCTAGAATATAGGAAGAACTAATAAAACTTAAAAAAAGAATAAGCCCACAAATAATTCAATCAATAAATCGACCTCCCTCCCACTGCATAACAGGGGTGGAGGGGAGGCAAGAATAGAGGAAGGATAGGTTGCACAGAGCAAAATGAGGTGTGGGGAAGGGATGGGGGAAAGAAAAATAATAGAATGAGACAAATATCATTACCCTATGTACACATATGATTATGCCAATAGTGTGACTTCACTTCATGTAGAATCAGAGAAAACATAGTTGTAACCTATTTGTACACAATGAATCAAAATTTTAAAAAACAACACACAAACATACACACACACACACAATAAATGGGCCAATGAACTAACACACATTGCTTAAAAAAATGTGAAATTACGTTCAACATCTTTAGAACTCAGGAAAATCAAAACTCCACTGATATTTTATATCTCATTAAAATGTCAATTATTATTAATAAATAATAAAAAGCTTGCAAAGATTCAGATAATAGGGAATATTATACACTCTTGGATGGATTTTCGATGAGTATGATCATGATAAAAATCAGCATAGTGGTTTCCCAAAAAGCTAGAAATGGAATTACCACTTCTCTCCACTACATCCTTACTGGTATTTTTCCAAAAGATCTAAAGTCAGCATAATATAGCAATACTTGCATAACCATTTTTATAGCTGTGTGGTTGACAATAATAGCCAGTAATGGAATTAGCCTACATGTTTCTCAAGAGTTGAACAGAAAAAGAAATGTGGTAGATATACACAATGGAGATTAATATGGCAATTTTAAAAGCTGTGTTTTTTACAGAAAAATGGACAGAACTGGACAATTTGATGTTAAGTGAAAAAGTCAATATCAGAAAGTCAATAGTTAAATGTTTTGTCTCATAGGTGTAAGCTAGAGATGAATAAAGAGAAAATAAAAGAATCTCATGAAAACAGTAGGTAGAAAAGTAGAGTAGAAAAGGGGGATTTGTGGGTGCAGGAGATGAAAGGAATGGAAAGCATTGGAGAATTAAATTAACCAAATTATGTTATGTGCACATAATGAATATTTTACAATGAATCATACATTAATAACTGTAATGCACCAATTAAATTGTATTTTAGAAAACCAAGAGCTAAAGATCAGTGGGACATGACTTCCACCTATATCTTATTGGTCAGAACATAATCATGGCTACTCCTACCTTCAAAGGAAAATGGGAAATGTAGTTTATAATCATATAAAAGACAGAAAGTAGTTTTATTCACAATAACTGATATTACTTCATTACATTAATGTCTGCAACAATAATAGCTTTGCTTTTTCACATAAGATATTTGTTTGATGTGCCAAATCCTGGCCAGGTATGGAGCTACCACTGGTGTCCACCACTGAAGTGAAAATACAATGGTCTGTCCTTCTATAGCTCAGACAGCACTCACTGTGCACCAAGTACCGTTTACCTAAGACTTCATTTATTTCAAATCATACCCTGGGGAAGCAAGTGACAGCAGGTCAATCTTACGGATGAGTAGAGAGAGGCTCTGAGAGGTTAAAAATCTATTCAAGGCTCTATAGCTATATAAACACCCAAATCTGAATGCACACTGATACACTCCAGAGTTTCATCCATTAACATTTATTGTATACTAGTGACTACATCTAAGAAACTCACTGAAAACTTCTATAAATTCAAATCCTGAGACCTTCCCCCAGAGATTCTTAACTAGTTGGGTCTATAGCCCTAGTATCACTGTATTTGTGCCTCATTCTCATAATTAAGAGATGGATTTATTATTCTATCTATTAAAAATCAGGGAAACTTAGAGATTGGACTCATGTGCCCAAAGTCAGAGTCTAGAGTAAAACAAGGGTATGTCTCTACAGACTCAATGTCTCCAAAGAGATCTTCCTGGCTCCACATAAAAGCAGACTCCACAAAGTTGGGAGTATAGTGTCCAACAATCTTCCACAGCTAACCACAGAAGCTTTCCAGGGAGTGAGTGTACATGAAAGGCCAGATTCCAGGTTCCACTTTGGTGATCAAGGAGCCATGTCATACCAGGAGATAGGGCAGAGCTCAGGTCAACAAAGGCAGGGGAATGGCTGGGCCAGGTTGGGGGCTAAAGGTGGAAATAAACCTTTCCAGAGCAAATGAATCGCTGGGTCATCCTCCCAAATTGAGTCTTGCCTAATTACCCATATGCTGGAATGCTTGTTCAACTACTTATGCTCTTATTTTATTTTATATTTCTATCTCATGTGGCTTTGGAGGTTCTTATGCTTTGGCATTGGTTATGACATTCTTCTCTATTTTTTCCAGCCTTTCCAGGCCCATCCATGTGTAATTTTAGCCTGTAGATGTTACAGTTTTCATTGTTTATATTTCCATTTAGTTTAAGGTTCCAATTCTCTCTAGAAAAAAACTATTTTTTCATTTGTTATCATATCTGTATTAACACTTCACATATTGATAATGGTTGTGATAAAGAACTATCTTTTGATTCCAACACCTGGAACATCCTTGGATCTGCTTGAAATGTTTATACACTGTTTTGATTCCTGGTCATAGGGCTCCATTTAGTGTTTTCTGTAATTTTAGAAAAATTACCCAAGAAACTGAGCCTAATTTTACATGGTTTCTTTCAGAAAACATGTAACTCTCCCCACTACCTACTTTAGGGAGAAAGAGGACTGATCATGCATGTTCCTTTGTGTGGACTTCCAGTTAGGGCACTGCTTCAGCTGTACTACATGCAATCTTCCTGTGATCTCCACAATATGTGACTTTCAGTTCTACCTCTCCCTTTCTGTTTTCCATTTTATATTATATAAATTTTAATATTGTAGTCAGAGCTTGAAACACAAATTTGCCAGTTTGGAAATGATGGAACCTACAACAAACACTACCCAGAAAAATGGGCCTCAATGGGCTAACAAACTAGAGAAGAGGGGCCCATCAAATGCTGTGGGGAGAGGATCCTCAGAGCCACTGGGAACACTTGGGGGGAGCCAGAACCCACTCATCTCAAAGTACAGGCATTACAAATTGTGGAATGGATTTAATATACTTTGATCTTAGAATCATAATGAGAGTAATTGATATTGTCAACATGATGAGGACATGATCCCAATCAAGATCCCTTTCCACATGTGTCCAGGGAACTTAGAGGAAAGTTTGGAACCCAGCTCTCCCAGGACTGCTGTTATCCACCAGAGGGGAAAGTAAAGAGAGAGGTGACATGTTTCACTGGAGAAGCCACAGTTCTGTGTTCTCCAGTGGGATCTTGTCACCTTTACAAGATATTAAAATTATGAGCCTACAGAGATATGACTTAAATAACTCCTTAAAACTTACAACTGCTTGGGCTCTTCTCAGCTGCATGAAGTCCTCAGTCACCTGGGTAAGTATCTATATGTCTTCAGATGCAGAATTAGTGTGTGGTTTGGTCCTAGGAATACTGTGGAATGAGGGAATTTTGAGTCTACCATGAGGATTCTGATAACTGCAGAGGAGACATCAGCTCCAACAGTTCTACTCAGCCCAGAGAACTGTGTTCTTTATGGTGCAAGGAGAATATTTTCTTCTAAGAATGTTTGCTTCTGTAATTTAAATCCTTCTAAAATTAATCAATTTTTCATAGGGAATGCCAATTCATTTTCCAATTTTTTTTTTAAATTCAATGCATTTTTGTGACACAACTTACACATGGTATGTTATCTAGAAATTTTAAACATTAACTACTTGTTCACATATTATAAGAGAAGCCATGAGTTTTAATTTAGTACTTTTAATTATAATTTTGATTTTGTCATCTTCATACATCAAATGTAACTATTATTCATGTGACTTCTATAGTTTGAATAAATATAAGTTTTAAAATCTTTGGAAGGAAATGAGGTTCTATGTTCAAACCCTGATTTCATAGAGGGAAATCTCACACTTCTATTACCTATCTACTTGTATTTTTTCATGAAGTCTTTGGATCTAATTTAATTTCACAAATTAAAAATGACCTTACACTGTACTATATCAGTGAGGAAAAGTCAAACGAGAGGATCATCATGGTAAGGATGGAAAGTATGTTAATTATTTTGAAAAATCAAAAGATCTTCTGGTAGTTTCACATTTCTGACTTCAAAATATTCAGGAATATAACTCACAAGAGTTTAGAGGAAGAATATGTTCATTAGTCTTTCATTTTTAGGCACTAAAAGAAAGACCTTTTCCAATTTATGTCACAATGGAAATATCTAAATCTGATTATGTTTAGAGAAGCATTTAGGTCAGTGGAATCATATCCTGACCTGGTCACTGTACTCAACTTTCAGATTTTTTCCCAAACTTGATTTTTTATTTCTTTAGCATAGACAGATAAATGTGAATCTTTCTCCCTTTCTTGTCACTAAGCCACAAAGAATAAGATGAGACAGTAAACCAAAGCTGTGACCAAGTAATCAAGACTTGAATCACATTAGTCAGACACATGGACTCTTTTTCAGAACTGCTTGGGTTTCCCAGTAATGATAACTTGGGGTCTACAAATCTGCACCTCTGGTATTTCTGTTTTTTTTTTTTTTTTTTTTTTTTTTTTTTTTGTTTAAAATAACATTCTTTTCTTCTAGTGGTTTTTCTCAGGAGGAATTTAAAATAGTGGTAACATAAATATCATAGCTGTAAGTGTGAACTCTGAGCTGTACTTTTCAACCATAACAATTTACAAAGCAATCAATAATTCTCACCTCTACTTGTCACAAATACATGCCATTCTTTTTCCCAAAATTTGTCCAGAGTTTTGCTCATTATATTGCTGTAGTTCATGTATTTCACAGCAGAAGTGCTCTTAGGACTGACATCTGCTGCATGATGGTTTTGCCTTCCCTGAAGTACCAGCCATTTCTCCCTAGTGCTCTTCATAGATTTCCAGCACAAGTAGCACCACAAGGTAAAAAGTGCTGCCTACATGAACCTCAGTCCTAAACCCATTTACTTTAAGCAGAATCAGTATGACCTCTCAGATCCCCTGGGTCCACTTTTACCTTAATGAATAACAGGGCAGGATGGGGAGGATTGGCAAGTACTAAAGACGAGCTCTGTAATAAGGACAATCTGAAGTATGGGAGTCTACACATGCAAAGCTATGCAGTGAGTAAATAATAGTGTTTGTCTCTCATCTCATCCCTGAGAGGCAAGATGATGCTCATACTGCAGATGAGAGAAGAGTTGTGTGCTCCCTTCACTCCTTCACCCTGCATCTGCCACTTAGAAGATCCTAAGAACCCCAATTTTCAGTGCAGACTGCAGAGAGTTATCCTCCTCCTGCAATTCTCTTTACTCTGAACTCAAACTTATGTCCACTGCCTGAGCAGTTCTCACTATTTGGAGGGAACATATATGATCATGCACATATCATAGAACCACTCATGATTTTGACAATGGCAAGATGGCACAATGTCTAATATGGCTGCTTCCTTGATACAGATAATTAGTGGAGCCCAACCATGAGGGTCCCCCAGTCTTCACTATCACCTCTAACAAAACAAAGTTCTGGTTTACTTTGGACTTCTTTATTTATGTGTGACCTGTTGTACTCATTTTCTCACTTAGTCTTTCCTTCCTTTTAACAGATGTGGGTTTTAAAAATGTGACCGATTTCAGAAATTCATGTTAGATTCCCTGGAATTTACACATCTTTACAAAAAAATAAAGTCCACGCTGGGGGCAGCTTGATTTCTCCAGTAAGATAACTAAAATATTATTGCCTGGTACAACAGGGGATCCAGGTACCAAACTGGCAGCATCACTCCAAAGACCCTTACTTGAGGAATGCTTCTCAGATTACCCCACTGATGGCAGAGAGCTTGTGTTCTGTTCCCTGATCTCCTAGACTGTGCTGTGCTAAAAGCAATCATAATGCAACAAAGCTGGGAAGGGATGTGCCACAAGATTTCCCTTACCTTATCTTTATTAATGGTTCCCATTCCTCTGGATGCTTTCTAACAATGTACATCACCATGGACATTACTATAGTAGATCTTTCTTTACAATACTATGATATATTTATCTAATGTTAATCATGTATATTTGACGTGTATATTTTAGTGATAGGATTACTTGTGGTTCAAAACTGGAGATAGCAAATGACTACTGTATTTTTCTGTGGTTTCTCTTGGTGTTGCATTGCAGAATATTAATTTCGCTTAGGACTATATTCAATTGTATCCATTTCTTTGAAGCAAACTCTCAGAAAAAGGTCCACCATGCTCATGCTACTGATACAGAATTTCACTTTCAGAAAACAATTTTCCAATGGTTTTAAGGCAATGAACAAACAAATCCATGAATCTTGAATATTATTGCAAATTAATGGCACCTGTACATTCCTGCTTTTAATTATGCTTGCTTTTAGGGCTGCAGATTCCTTGCTCACACTCAATTGCATCCAATCGTCTAGAGACACAGGTGATTAAATCATGTCATTCAGTAAGTGCTAATGCTTGTTTTTTGTGAGGCTCAAATGTTTATAATGTTTTAAAGCAGATCCCGTATTCAGAGAAATGTGATAGAATGCAACTTTTTTGTTTTGTTTTATAATATATCGATTTTGTTGAGAGAAGGCAATTTATTTATTCATTTGTTTATTGGTATCAGGGATTGAATTCAGGGTGCTTAACTACTGAGCCACATCCCCATCACTATTTATTTGTTATATTGAGGAAGTGTCTCACTAAGTTGTTTTGGGACTCATTAAGTTACTCTGGCTGTTTTTAATTTGTGATTCTTCTGTCATAGACTCCTGAGCTAGTAGGATTACAGGCATGCACCTCTGTCCCTGGCCCCAAACAATTTTTCAAAGTTATTTATTACATACTAATATGGATCCAATAAAACTTTATTTACAATGTAAAAATGTCCATATAGTTTTTGACTTACTTGAAAGAAATGTATAAGAATGGGCATATGCCATAGATGTCACAAAATAAAAGAACTAAGTCCTAGGGACCAAATGTGACCCACAAAATTGTTGACTCATATGGACATTTGATTTATATCTTTCTGGGTTTTTTTTTCCTGGAATTATCATGAGAGACAACCCCAAAACATAGAATAAGTGAATGGTGAAAATTTTGACATTTCAACTGCTATTACTTGGTAAAAATATATTTTCCTTATGATGGTAGAAAGTTTCCTTTTTCCACTAATACTACATCATGGCACTCATGAGTTGAACCTGAAAATATTGATCACACAGAAATCAAAATCAGAAAACCTTCCTAGATCTTTGATAAGAAATAGAATGAGATTGATTATGAGTAATGAGTACCAAAATCAACTAAGAGGAGAGAGTAATTCTTAGGTGTTAGAGAACTATAGGGTGATTGTAGTCTATAATACTTACTTAAACAATTTGAAATAACTAGAGAAGAGTTTTCAGGTTTCAAACATAAAATGACAAAATTTGAGAAGACAGAAATTGCCCTGATTGATCACTATACACCATAAACACATGTTGAATTAAAATTGATATCCCATATCCAAGTACAAATAGTAGATTCCAAATAAAAAGTAAAATAAACAAAAGCCAACACTTCAACGTAATAGCCAAGTATCTTCATCACCTTGGATTTTTAAATGGTATTCTATCTTCATGATTATTTTCCTTTGCTGGTTTCTCTTAGCATCTGTCCTTATAGGTCGAAATGTTCTAAAGAGTCATCAAATGACTGAGTCTTACAAGTATGATTTTCTGATGTCTGGTAATTTTCATTGTGTAGATGTAAATGATATAAAATACAAACATACTATTTCAGATACTTGAATTAAAGAAAAACCATGACTTACAAAGGAAACATCCTATCAGTAGATCAATATTAAATTTTCTGTATCAAGTTTGTGATTGGCCTTTGAACTAGAGAATTACTAACATCATGGAGGAGAAAATTGGAACTTTTTTGAAGATATGTTCAAACTTGGGTCAAATGCTTTTTCTTTAATAAAAACCATATAATGGAATGACTGAATCAATTTAAACTGTGACTTTAATTACCACCTTGCTTCCAGATGGCCTAGTAGAATACATGAGAATATGTTCCTATTAATATTTGATAACTAGAGTGGGTTCACTTAGCATAGATATTCTGGTGGTGATAATAACAAAAGTAAGATGCAAAAGCAGTCCTAAAATATCACAAAAGATCATTCTATAGATATTTCTAAAATGTTCAAACGTTTTGGAAATTTTGTGAGGCAATGCAGGCAGTCATTTTTAAAAGCAGAATTAAATTTACCAAGTCACATGTATGAGTAAGTGTATAATAAAAATACAATGACCAATATTTCTAAAGGTCATATTTTAGAAACATTTTATATTTGGTACTTCATCTTTCACACGATAATTCCAGAATATAGGTAATATTATTAATCATATTTTATAGATGAGATGATCATAGTTTAGCATCATAGACTGCTAAAGGTCCCACTTGAACTCAGTGTAACATCACAGACAAAAATTCAAAAAACATGCCTTACAGTGTGTACTTCTAAATGTTGGTGCAGTTGACATATTAAAGATGTAGGTCTGATTAAAAAAAAAAAAAAGAACAAAACCAGCACTAAAATAACATGCCTATGTGTAAATCTACTTCACTAAGATTAATTTCTTAAGTAAGTTGGGATTATCCACTATTATGCAGTCTTTCCTGTTGAATTTACCAAAAATTGTTGAGTTTTCAATGTATACCTGGGGGTTAATCAAGAATAGAAAGACAAAACTAAGTAAGACAGTACCAAGAAAATCTCAAGGTGAGATTATAACCAAAAACTATTTTCAATTATATATGGTAATTCTAAATGTATACAAATGATGATGCACAGTGGGAGCCCAACAATCTTTACATAATCCATATATTATTTGGTTGTAATAGAGGAATGGCATCTGGAGGGTACCAGAATGACTTGACTACTGAAGGGGAAAAGGGGGTGTTGAGGTAAATCCACATGTTTCCTGATGGTAAGAGTTTTGATTGATATTGATGATGGTGGTTCTTCTTGAAATAAAGTATTTTTCTTCATTTTCTCCTAAGATATACACTAAGTGATTTCTTGCCTATAAGATGAAAATGACCAACCAACTATATGATTTTATTAGTATGAGATATGCATTCTTCTCTGAAGTTGGCATTGGGATCTCAGCCAACACCATCATCCTTCTCTTCCACATCTTCACATTTCTTCTCCAGCACAGGCTCAAGCCCACCAACCTCATCACTTGTCTATTGGCCCTAATCCACCTAGGGATGCTGAAAATTATGGGGTATACTGCTACAAATATTTATGTTGCTCAGGATTTTTGGGATGACATCAATTGCAAATCACTTATCTACTTGCACAGGTTTTTGAGGGGCTTCTCCATTTGTGCCACCTACCTGCTGCATGTCCTCCAGGCCATCACCCTCAGTCCCAGAAGCTCCTGTTTGGCAAAGTTCAAAATTAAATCTCCACATCAAAGCATGTGTTCCTTTGTGTTCCTGTGTGTCTTCTATATATTGTTAAATGCTCACTTCTCATTCTCTTCTACTGTCATCCCCAATGTGACCTCACATGGTCTTGTATTTATTGCTGAAACCTGCAAAATTTTACCAATGACTTACTTCCACAGGCATTTATCTTTCATTTTGGTTATACTCTGGGATGTATTTCTCATAGGGTTCATGGTTCTCTCCAGTGGTTACATGATAAACCTCTTGTGCAGGCATAAGAGGAACTTCCAGCAACTTCACAGCACCAGTCTTTCTCCAATATCATCCCCTGTACAGAGGGCCACTAGGACCATCCTGCTACTTATAAGTTGTTTCATGTTCATGTACTCTTTGGACTGCCTTTTCTCCTCCTCAAGATCTATGTGGAATAATGATCCTGTTTGTCATTCAATAAAGGTGATGGTGTCCAATGGCTATGCTACAACTAGTCCTTTACTGCTAATCTGTACTGAAAAACAAATTCTTAAACTTTTGAAATTCTTTCTGGGGAAGATAACACATGTTTAACTATTGAGTGATAGATCAGTTCTTGGAATGTGCTGATACATTGACTTCTAAACAATAAATCATGGCATAGAATATATACTTTCTGAATTAAGTGGAGATATGCGTGTTTTTTAAAATCAGTTAACTTTGATTCATGTAACATATTTGCTCACATATTATGTGAATACCAAATATGTCATAGAAATATCAATCATGTGTCATTATGAGACAACGCAAGGGCCCAACATATCTGCTTGGTGTCTTATGAAGTGTGTCTCACCTTCAGAGCCTAGGTTACCATTTATGAACACAATGAGAGTATACAGCACTTTCCCATAAATGCTCCAGTCAGCTTTATTTTGCACAACTAATTATGTCAATATTTATTGCCATGAACTACCACCTGATCCATCAATACTTCTTTTACTGATCTGCTGAAAAATATTGAATGCAAGGATTCAAGTTATCATTTGTACACCAGTGCTCATAGTAGCATTAGTAATCATAGCCCATAGTATAAATGACTCAATGTCTAAAAGTATAAAATGTATATACTAAATGTGAATGTTTTCACAATGGTATGATTGTGCTTACTGCCTCTGACCTGTACTATTAGAAAGAATCAAAATGAAAATTTTTCTGATATATGCACCTTACCATAATAAAAAGTGCCCAATGACCTTCATTAAGTTAAGTGAAATACATCTGAATCAGAAGGACAAACACTACATTCTCATTTATTTGTGGAAAGTAATAAGTAAATCTAGTAGAAAAGAATGGAATAGTGGTCACACAAGAGAAGAGAAGAGCAGAGAGAGTTAAGAGAAGAACACCAAGAACAGAGAGAAGGAATCACCTCCTGTACTTCTTAGGTACTGTAGGGTAACTATTGGTAAAAAGAAGCTAAAATGGGTTTTTAAATAAAATTCCTGACACATATATGTAATTAAAAGTTGAGAAGATGGAAATACTTATTACTGTGATCTCATTACAACTTATACACATTCAATGAGTTACCATAATGTACCTCATAAAATGCACAAAGAAATATATGTCTTTGTAAAGAGTTTCCAGTGACCTTACAAAGAGCTGTGAAAAAACTCTAAAGTAGGGGAGTTTCAAGATGGCGGCCTAGAGGGTGGCTGCATTTCATGTTGCTCCAGTACTCAGGATTCAAAAGAAGAGATATTGAGAGACTTGGGACCAACTCAAAGCAGCCGGGTGAGTCTCTCCCATTGGGGAGGCATCCAGATGGGACGGTAGTCCCGGAACGCAGGGAACTTTGTGAATTAGAGCTGCCTGTTGAGACGCCCCTCCCCCCACTGGAGCAGTGAACTTGGACAACTGGGAGCATCGTAGAGGAGGCCGCTCAGCACAGTGCTGGGTCTTGGAGCAACCACTGGGGCTCGATGGCTGCCCAGGGCAGGAGCGGTGAGGAGAGCTGTGTTCTGAGTCCTCAGAACACTGGGGCCTGCCCTGAGGAGGAGAAGGAGGAGCGTGGCTGCTTGGATTTGGAGTGACTATACCAGAGCTACAGGTGGTTGCCAGAGGAGAAGCAGTGCGGTGAGTTGTTTGGACTTAGAGCGACCGCTTCTGAACACCAGGGCCTGCCCTGAGGATGAAGAGGAGGAGGAGCACGGCCACTTGCATTCAGAGTGGCTATACCAGAGCTACAGTCGGTTGCCAGAGGAGGGGCTGCTTGGTGAGCTATTTGGACTCAGACCGCTTCTGAACACTGGGGCCTGCCCTGAGGAGGAGAAGGAGGAGGAGTGCAGCCGCTTGGATTTGGAGTGGCTATACCAGAGCTACAGGCGGTTGCCAGAGGAGGGGCTGTGTGGCCAGCTGTTTGGACTCGACCACTTCTGAACACCTGGGCCTGCCCAGAGGAGTAGGAGGAGGAGGAAGAGGAGTGCAGAGGGTCGTTTGGACTTGCAGTGACTGCATTAGAGCTCCAGACGGCTGCTCAGAGGAGGAGGTGATTGGTGAGTTGTTTGGACTTAAAGCAACTACTCCTGAACACAGGGGGACTGCCTGGAGGAGAAGCGTGATGGGTAGCTTGGTCTCGAGTGGTCGCACCAGAGCTCCGGGCAGTTGCCCAGAGGACGCGTGCAGTGGGTCACGTGGATTCAGAGCCACTCGGAGTGAACGTTCCTGAACACCTGGGGGGTTACCTGGAGGAGGAGGAGGAACGGGTGGGTCACTTTGACTCGGAGTGATTGCCCAGAGCTACGGGTGGTTGGTGGGAGGAGGAGGCATGCAGTGAGTTGCTTGGACTCCTAGTGACCACACTGGAATACTGGGTGGCTATCTGGAGGAAGAGGCATGTGGCTGGACTCTGGGACTCAGAGCAATTGTAAAGGGCCCCAGGTGCTGTTCAGAGGAGGGGCCGAATAGCAAGGCAATTAGGTGCAGAGAAGGGTTCCAGGATCTAGGAGGCTTCTTGGTGGAAGAGCTGCACAGTGACAAGCTTACGGGCGGAGCAAAGGTTCCAGGACCGAGGGCAGATTCTCTGAGGAGGGTCAGCCTAAGGAGATTCATCTGTGAAGGGTGAGGCTCCTAGGCCCAGGAGGTAGGGCCGGGCCCCTGGGAACTTTGCAGAGGAAGGCTGCCCAGCCCAGGCAGTAGCTGTAAATTGAGGGGAACCTCTAGTAGGGAACTGACCAGTGAGACCTCCCCACTGGGTGATTCTTCCCTGCCAGGTGAGGTTTCCCCACAAGGACGGTAAAACCAGAGAAACAGGCCCAAACAGGCCTTGGCTCAACCCGCATCCTAGTTCCCCTTTGGATGACCATTGGACAACAAGTGGAGAAACCTCTGCCCACTAGCAGGGAATATATCCCACCTGAAGGCCACCACTCCTAGAGAGGCAGCTTCCTTCTGGCGCACCACATTATCAACTTCCTCCAATACTTCAGCCTACTGAAGGCTAAGAGGGGATATATATAGAAATCTTCAGGGACATTGTAAGTCAATACAGGAAATCTGCAATATCTCAGCGGTCCACTGATACCTGAACAATATGAGAAAACAAGGAAAGAAAATGTTGCAAACAAATCTAGATGTTACATCAGTAAAACCCAATGACAGCATGGCAGAAGAAATGACAGAAAAGGAGTTCAGAATGTACATAATTAAAATGATCAGGGAAGCAAACGATGAGATGAAAGAGCAAATTCACGCACTGAATGATGAGATGAAAGAGCAAATGCAGGCATTGAATGATCGCACCAATCGACAGTTAAAAGAGCAAATACAGGAAGCAAAAGATCATTTCAATAAAGAGTTAGAAATAATGAAAAAAAAACAAACAGAAATCCTTGACATGAAGGAAACAACAAACCAAATTAAGAACTCCATATAAAGCATATCCAGTAGGATAGAACACCTGGAAGACAGAACCTCAGACAATGAAGACAAAATATTTAACCCTGAAAACAAAATTGAACAAATAGAGAAGATGGTAAGAAATCATGAACAGAATCTCCACGAACTATTGGATATCATGAAAAGGCCATACTTTAGAATTATTGGGATTGAGGAAGGCTTAGAGAAACAAACCAAAGGAATGAAAAATCTATTCAATGAAATAATATCAGAAAATTTCCCAAATCTGAAGAATGAAATGGAAAATCAAGTTCAAGAGGCTTATAGGACTCCAAATACACAAAATTACAACAGACCCACACCAAGGCACATTATAATGAAAATGCCTGACATACAAAATAAAGACTGAATTTTAAAGACTGTGAGAGAAAAGAATCAAATTGCATTCAGGGGGAAACCAATATGGATATCAGCAGATTTTTCAATCCAGACCCTAAAAGCTAGAAGAGCCTGCAACAACATTTTTCAAGCCCTGAAAGAAAATGGATGCCAACCAAGAATCTTATACCCAGCAAAACTTACCTTCAAATTTGACGATGAAATAAAATCCTTCCATGATAAACAAAAGTGAAAAGAAATTACAAGAAGAAAGCCAGCATTACAGAACATTCTCAGCAAAAAATTCCATGTGGAAGAGATGAAAAAGAAGAAGCAAATCAGCAAAGGGAGGAATTATTCTAAAGGAATTGTCAAATAAAGGAGAAACCAAGTTGTGTAAAACAAATAAATAAATAAATTTAAAAAATGAACCAAATGACTGGGAAACCAAATCATATCTCAATAATAACCCTGAATGTTAATGGCCTGAATTAATCAATCGAAAGACATAGAATGGCAGATTGGATTAAAAAGAAGGATCCAAATATATGTTGCATACAAGAGACTCACCTCATAGAAAAAGATACCCATGGACTAAAGGTGAAAGGATGGGGAAAAACATACCATGCACATGGACTCAGCAAAAAAGCTGGAGTATCCATCCTCATTTCAGATAATGTGGACTTCAAGCCAAAGTTAGTCAGAAGGGATAAAAAAGGACATTTCATACTGCTTAAGGGAAGCATAAATCAGCAAGATATAACAATCATAAACATCTATGCCCCAAACAGTAGCTCATGCATGTATGTCCAACAAATCCTTCTCAATTTCAGAAACCAAATAGACCATAACACAATAATACTAGGTGATTTTAACACACCTCTCTCACCACTTGACAGATCTTCCAGACAAAAATTAAACAAAGAAACCATAGATCTCAATAACACAATCAATAGTTTAGACTTAATGGATATTTATAGAATATACCATCCAACCAAGAGAGAATACACTTTCTTCTCAGCAGCACAAGGATCCTTCTCTAAAATTAACCATATATTATGCCACAAAGCTAATGTTAGGAAATACAAGAAGATAGAGACACTACCATGTATTCTATCAGATCATAATGGATTGAAGTTAGAAATAAATGAAAGAGTAAAACACAGAAACTATTCCAACATCTGGAGATTAAACAATATGCTATTATATGATGAATGGATAACAGAAGATATTAGGAAGGAGATTAAAAAATTCTTAGACTAAAGGTAAATGAGAACAAAGAAATATCATATCAAAATCTCTGGGACACTATGAAAGCAGTACTTAGAGGGAAATTTATTTCATGGAGCGCATTTAATAAAAGAAGTAAAATTCAACAAATAAACGACCTAACACTACAGCTCAAAGCCCAAGAAAAAGAACAGACCAGCACCAAAAGTAATAGAAGCCAGGAAATAGTTAAACTCAGAGCTGAAATCAATGAAATTGAAACAAAAGAAACAATACAAAAAATTGACAAAATTAATAGTTGGTTCTTCAAAAAAATAAACAAAATTGATAAACCTTTAGCCACACTAACAAAGAGAAGACGAGAGAAAACCCAAATCACTACAATTCGGAATGAACAAGGAAATATGACAACAGACTTGATTGAAATACAAAACATAATTAGAAGCTATTTGAAAATCTATACTCCAGCAAAATAGAAAATTTCGAAGACATCAACAGGTTTCTAGAGACATATGAATTGCCTAAACTGAACGAGGAGGACATAAACAATTTAAATAGACCAATTTCAAGTACTGAAATAGAAGAAGTCATCAAAAGCCTACCAACAAAGAAAAATCCGGTACTAGATGGGTTCTCAGCCGAGTTCTACAAAACCTTCAAAGAAGAGTTCATTCCAATACTTCTCAAAGTATTCCATAAAATAGAAGAGGATGGAACCCTCCCAAACTCATTCTAAGAAGCCAATATCACACTGATATCTAAACCAGAAAGAGACTCATCGAGGAAAGAAAATTTCAGACCAATATCCTTAATGAATATCTATGCAAAAATTCTCAACAAAATTTTAGCAAATCGCATAAAAAAACACATTAAAAAGATAGTGCACCATGATCAAGTGAGTTTCATCATCAGGGATGCAAGCTTGGTTCAACATCAGGAAATCAATAAATGTAATTCACCATATCAATAGACTTAAAGTCAAGAATCACATGATTATTGCAATAGATGCAGAAAAAGCATTTGATAAAATACAGCACCCCTTCATGCTCAAAACACTAGAAAAAATAGGGATAGTGGGAACATTCCTTAACATTGTAAAGGCCATTTATGCTAAACCCATGGCTAATATCATTCTAAATGGTGAAAAACTGAAAGCATTCCCCCTAAAAACTGGAAGAAGGCAGGGATGCCCTCTTTCACCACTTCTACTCAACATCGTTCTTGAGACTCTGGCCAGAGCAATTAGACAAATCAAAGAAATTAAAGGGATATGAATTGGAAAAGAAGAACTAAAACTATACGAACTGGAAAAGAAGAATTCAAACTACCCTGGTTCGCTGATGACATGATTATATATTTAGAGGAACCTGGAAATTCCACCAGAAAACTCTTAGACTCATAAGTGAATTTAGTAAAGTAGCAGGTTACAAGATCAATTCTCATAAATCTAATGCATTTTTATACATAAGTGATGAATCTTCAGAAAGAGAAATTAGGAAAACTACCCCATTCACAATAGCCTCGAAAAAAATAAAATACTTGGTAATCAATCTCACAAAAGAGGTGAAACACCTCTACAATGAGAACTATAGAACACTAAAGAAAGAAATTAAAGAACACCTTAGAAGATGGAAAGATTTTCCATGTTCTTGGATAGGAAGAATTAATATTGTCAAAATGGCCATACTACCTAAAGTGCTATTCAAATTCAATGCAATTCCAATTAAAATCCCAATGACTTACCTTAGAGAAATAGAGCAAGCAATTATGAAATTCATCTGGAAGAATAAGAAACCCAGAACAGCTAAAGCAATCCTATGAGGAAGAGTGAAACAGGGGGTATTGCAATACCAGATCTTCAACTCTACTACAAAGCAATAGTAACAAAAACGGCATGGTATTGGTACCAAAATACAAAAGTAGATCAATGGTACAGAATAAAGGACACGGACACAACCCAAATAAATACAATTTTCTCATACTAGACAAAGGGGCCAAAAATAGGCAATGGAGAAAAGATAGCCTCTTCAACAAATGGTGCTGGGAGAATTGGAAATCCATATGCAACAGAATGAAACTAAACCCATATCTCTCACCACGCACGAAACTAAACTCAAAATGGATTAAGGACCTCAGAATCAGGCCAGAGACCCTGCAGATTATAATAGAAAAAGTAGGTCCAGATCTTCAACATGTCGGCTTAGGACCAGACTTCCTTAACAGGACTCCCATGGCACAAGAAATAAAAGCAAGAATCATAACTGGGATAGATTCAAACTAAAAAGCTTTCTCTCAGCAAAGGAAACTATCAGCAATGCGAGGAGAGAGCCTAGAGAATGGGAGAATATCTTTGCCAATCATACTTCAGATAGAGCTCTAATCTCCAGAATATATAAAGAACTCAAAAAACTCTACTCCAAGAATTCAAATAATCCAGTTGACAAATGGGCTATGGAAATGAATAGACACTTCACAGAAGAAGATGTACAAGCAATCAACAATGCAATGGAAAAAACAACAAAGCAATGGAAAAATGTTCAACATCTCTAGTAATAAGTGAAATGCAAATCAAAACCACCCTAAGATTCCATCTTACCCCAATTAGAATGGCGATTATCAAGAATACGAGCAACAACAGGCTTTGGCGATGATGTGGGGAGAAAGGTACACTCATACATTGCTTGTGGGGCTGCAAATTAGTGCAGCCACTCTGGAAAGCAGTGTGGAGATTCCTTAGAAAACTTGGAATGGACTCTCCATTTGACCCAGCTATCCCACTCCTTGGCCTATACCCAAAGCACTTAAAATCAGCATATTACAGAGATACAGCCACATCAATGTTCATAGCTGCTCAATTCACAATAGCCAGACTGTGGAACCAACCTAGATGCCCTTCAATTGATGAGTGGATAAAGAAACTGTGGTATATATATACAATGGAATAGTACTCAGCCATAAAGAATGATAAAATTATGGCATTTGCAGGCAAATGGATGAAATTGGAGAATATCATGCTAAGTGAGATAAGCCAATCTCAAAAAGCCAAAGGGCGAATGATATCACTAATAAGTGGATGATGACACATAATGGGGGAAGGGAAGGGATAGTGTTAGGGTTAGAGTTAGGGTTAGGGAGGGGGCAAGTATGGAGGAAGGAAGCAATGTATCGAGGGAAAAGAGGGGTGGGAGGGTTGGGGGGAAGGGAAAAATAACAGAATGAATCAAACAACAGAAGTCTGTAAATTTATGATTACACAAATGGTATGCCTTTATGCCATGTACAAACGGAGAAACAACATGTATCCCATTTGTTTACAATAAAATAAAAAAAGAACTTAAAAAAAGAGTAAAGTCCTATTTGAAAATACTCTACCTGTTATTGCTTTAAATAAACCACATTTTTCTTGTTCTTTTTGATTAAATTTTAGATTCATTTTGAGATAAATATAAAAGCATGAAATATAATATGCGGTAATTCAATCCCTAGTACTTTCACTTTCCTTTCTTTCCTCCCTTCCCCATTCCTTTTCCTCTATTCTACTGATATTTCTGCTATTTACTTTTAGAATTTTTTAACCATATTTTTAATCCAGGGTTATATTCAGCAACAAAAGATAAAGTTTTCAGATTAAAAAAAAAAAAAAAACTCTAAAGTAAAAACATTTACATATCATGATTCTAAAGATTCCAATACACAATTTTTAAAGATATTTTAGTGAATTTGGTCCAAAACATTTTTTAGAGGGGGACACGGTTTGAAACCAGCATTTATTAACTACTGAGCAATAAATCCATCCCTTTTTATTTATTTTGAGCCTGGGTTGTAGTTAGTTTCCTAGCTCCTTGCTAAGTTGTTTGAGGCTGACCTCAAACTTGTGATCCTCCTGCCTCAACCTCCCAAGTCACTGTGATTACAGGTTTAAACCACTTCGCAATCTATCCAAAGAAGGAGGAGGAGTTCTTGTCATACATTCAGTTAAGCAACAATCGGTGCTGTTTAGCCATTCAAGAGCATGTTACTTGAAGTACAAACAGTCTCTCCAGTTTTGAATAAGTTGTTTCACATGAGTTCAAGATGTCAAATTCAAAGTGTAGAGAAAAACATGGAATGTTACTGTACTTGATGATTCATGCCATGAAAAGCATGGATTTGTAGTATTCTTTTAAGTAGAAAAATGGAAAAATCAGATTTGCATGTGTAAATAGGTGACAGTCTTTTATTTCATGGAATACTACAGAAGATAAAATTTGTGAATGTTACAATGTCATTTATTTTCTATTCTATTACCTCATAACATCAGTGGTACTTTCTGCAATTTTGCCTTCAAAATTATGACCTAAATAAATAAAAATTGAATATAGAGGAGGCAACTTGTAGAAAATCTGTACCATGTATAATTTATCATTGATGAAATTATCATAATGTAAAATGGGAGTTTCTAAATGGATGATCATGTCCAACTAGTAGAAATTATAGATTATTGTGTACCAGGAGTTGCAGAATACACCAATAGTGGCAGAGAAGAGAAGATGCAAAAAGACCCTTTGAAAAACAAGCTCTATAAACAGAACGTAGACCTCTGAAATCATGCTGAACAGCACATGTCACTGGGAAATTAAAGGATTAGAAGATCCCAATGAGCAGTCATAAATGACATGCACTCACAAAAGTCCCCAAAATAACAAATGCCAGATGGCTCCAGAGCACATGGAGTCTCCTTGATTGTTTCTGGGATGCCAAATACAGTGTTCTGGTCAAGGACCACTGTAGTTTTTATTCTTCATAAATTTACCACATGACCCAGTGATCACACTTCCAGATTTTATCCAAATTATTTATAAATTTATGCCAACAGAAATGTTGTGTTAGTTAAGACTTGTTTTTTGCCCCTGATGTCAATTTAATAAGGAGGGCATGATTTTCAGAAAAAGGAAAAGCAGGTATATTGCTTGACTAGCAAAAGAGAACTACAGGGAACCCCTGGCCCAGAGGCTGTGATTCAGCCCACCAGAAGAAAGAAGGTTTTCATTTTTGTTCGTTTGTTTTTAAAGAAGCTATTCAAGGACTGTATACGAGGAGCTCCTTGTAGCAGATTGTGATTCACTTGTTACTTTGGGAAATATCCATTCTTATATCCATTGGAACCATCCTGAAGTCTGAATTACTCGGTTCCTGTGGTAGGTGGTTGCTCAAGACAGACAACTGGGTCTCGGATAGGGAAAATAAAACTTATTTCCTGCTCCCACCTGAAGGACTGAGAGAGGAAAAAAAAAAAAAAAACATTCATTTTAAAAAAAGTCAGTGGCAGAGAAGCGAGGGCTTATATTCAAAGCAAGAGGTGGGCCACTGTTACATATGCAAGTGTTGACACTAGCTTTATTCACTAACAAGGTAAATTGGAAAGAATAAAGACATTCTTTGGCAAATAAATGGAAAAGCAATTATCATATTTGCAAGAAATTTTTATTCAACAAAAAAGAGTAGCCTATTCATTCAGTCAACAAAAACAATGAAACTTAAATGCATTTTTCTAAGTGAAAGGACCTTGGATGTGAAGGGTAATTATTTCAATCCATTTTATATGACATTCCTGAGAAGGAGAAAATATAGACTTGAGATGAGACTAGTGGTTTTTAGGGTTGAGCAAAATGGTGGCCATAAAGAAAGAGTGGATGTGGCCTGGTATCCTGTGCCCACAATCCCGGGTACTCAGGAAGCTGAGGATAACATAAATCCACAAGAGTGAGACCAACCTGGATATCACAGCAAATTTTGTCTCAAAAGAAGATAAAAACAAAGACAATGATAACAACAACAAAAAACACCTAGATAACTTTTAATGTGAAGGAACGTTTCTGTACTGTCCTAGGATGACAAAAAAAAAAAAAAAAAATGCTGGCCAATTTTCAAAACCATGGAATTCATTATACAAAAAGTGTACTCTAATGTGGGTAAGTGCAAAGAAAAATTTAAAAAGGAAGTGAGCTGAGTAACTTAAACAAATGGTGTTTCATCTGGAAATTATAAAATTTTAGATAACATCTATGACAATGTATACCAACAGTGTATTCTAATAGGCAAATTAGTTTCTTACAGAGGTATGGATTTAAAATTCATATATTGTTCTTCAATGAAACAAATATACCTATGGTACATAGTGGATAATTCCAAAAACAAATGCACAAGTGTCTAAATGCCACAATTATTATACATACAGATATGGCACAGAGTTCTGTTAAAAGGGTCCAGCACAGCAGTCCCTAGTGCCTGGATGTTGGTTTCTACCTAACAGAACTAGAGAATGGTAGTAGGAAGAAGAGAAATCCTCAGTCTACACTCCACACATAACACTGATGTAATGATTCTTAGACCAAGACACTGTCATGAGAAATTCACAATTAAGTTTGAGTATCTTGGAAGAACAAAAACCAGAGAATAGTTGTATTGAAGGGAATGAGAACAGTAATCTTATTTTACCAGTGAGTCTCATCCCCCAAGCAAGGACATGACAGTAACAATAGAGGTCTCCTCCAGTCACAGTCTCCCCTGTATGAAGAGGAAGGTAGTCAAGGGGAGGGACTAATTCCTGTCTTGCCCCATGTGGAACACAGGACCTTGTCCTTCCTTTTCCTGGACACCATATGTGGTGGCTTTATCATCTCTCTTATTTCAGAAAGCAGGAACACTGTGGTACTAGAATAACCAAAAATATGTAAAACAATGGAATGGAACCAAGACCAGAAACATGAATTCATTCATATACAGACTTTGGCAAGTATGTCAATAGCACATGATGGTGAAAGACCAGGCTTTTCAGTAAAGTTCTGAGAGACCAGATATCCACATACAGAGCAAAGACTGAATCTTTCTTTCCCTCACACTCACAATGGATGAAAGATTTAAATGTGTGATGTGAATCTGCAAAACTACTAGAAGAAACAAGGGGGATATGTTTACCAATCTCTAGCATGTTTACACTCCCAAGGTGATAGGTATGCAAATTATTCTGATTTGATCTTTATAAAATGTACACATGGATTAGATTATCACACTGTAGCCCATCATTATCTAAAGTTATTATGCATCAGTTCAGAATAAAGAGTAAGTCTCAGAGGAGAGAAAATATAAAGAAGGCAACAGCAGAGAAAAATTTTCTGACATTTGTTTAGAGAATGATTTCTTGGATATTAATTCAAAAAAACAAGAAATACATTCAGATACAGATCAATGGTTTCTTATTCAAATAAAAAGATTCTGCACAATAAAGTAAACAAGCAAAAGTACAAAGGGAGAGCCTATGAAATAGGGGGAACTTTTTGAAGAACACGCATCACATAAGGAGTTAATACCAAAAATGAAAAACTTCTAGAAGTCTACAGCAAGAAATAACCCAGTTTTACAAAGAACACAGGGTCTTAAGAGACTTTTCCCAAGGAAGATATATAGAAAGTGAGCAAGCAATAAAGATCCTCCTTATCAGTTGATCATCCAGAAGATATATGCACATAAAAGACATGGTGAATGTATTAATTACCTTGGTTAATTCATTCTGCACTGTGTTCAGGAATCAGTGTTAGGTGTCAGGTAGGCATGGGGAATGGCTATAGCCCCTCAGACCCCCACCTAATAACTTACTGTGAGGGGAAAGTGAATTAACTTATTGCTAAAGGGAAGAAGCTAGATGAGCACAAGGGAGATTCAAGACCCTGAAGGGAGAGTGTCCCATCTTGGGCACGCACAACAGCTCAAGGGAACAAACTAAAGTGATAAGAAGTAATGTTATCACTGTGGATTACTCTCCTTCTGTATTTATGGAGGGGCTAGAATTTATGTGTCAGCACTAGAGAAGAAATTATGTCAAATTCACTGTCAATCCAGGTGCCAACCAACCCAGATCCACCCAGTTGAGAAGAGAGAGAAATAGTACTGCAGAAAAAGAGCAAGCTTCACTGTGTAGACCGAACTTGGAGCTACATGGCAGCTCAGCCCAATGTGCTCTTCCAGAGTGTACTCTTTTACTTTCAGTAAACCTCTGCTTTGCCTGCCAACCCCTTGTACCTTGTTCAATTATTTGTTCAGGATGTCAAGAACTTGGACCCAGAAACCCCTGGGGGCCCCCTACCCTTGTGTGATAGTAATATCACACTGTGGCCCACATGTGTGTACAAATATAATATGTCAATAAAAGAACAATAAACAAAACCCACAATGAGATATCAACTCATGCCCATTAGGGAGATTATCAAAGAATAAACAAAATCAAATAATGAGACTTGCTAGAGAATATATGGAGAATTATCATACCTGTATTTTGTTGGTGGAAACATATAATGGTGTAGCCAACCCTCCTCGCAATATATATATATATATATATATATATATATATATATATGTAAACTGAAATCAAGATCTCCATGACATTGTAAAACTCCCAGACTCATGACAGAATGACTCCCAGTAACCAAGATATAGAGATAGCTAACACCCATAGATGAAAGACTAAAGAACATGTAGTGTATTGTTCAGTCTTTATAAAGTATTTAACCCAACCACTTGTGATAGTAAGGATGAAGTGGAGCCACAGAAGGACATATTTGCATGATCCACCTACATAAGGTATATAAAATATTCTAACTCATCAAAACAGAGCAAGTATGGTGCTGATTAACAGAGCACAAGGGAGAATGGGGCACAGGTTAAAAGGAATAATGCTTCAGTTCATCTCTAGAAACTTTATGTATTATATTTGGCATAGAATCACCAGTGCTGTGGTAATGACTTAAAATTTGCCTAACAGAGTGGATTTCATGGTTAGTATTCTTTAAAAGAAAGAGAGAGAGAGAGACAGGAGGGAAGGAAGGAAGGAAGGAAGGAAGGAAGGAAGGAAGGAAGGAAGGAAGGAAGGAAGGAAGGAAGGAAGGAAGGAAGAAAGGAAAGAAGGAAGGATGGAAGGAAAGAAGGAAGGAAGAAGGGAGGGAGAGGGAGAGAGAGACAGAGACAAGACTGGAACAGCTGTGTCAGTGTGCAACCTATACAATCACACAAGGATCCATGCTTAGAGGGGCCTTGGACTTGGTTTAATGCCTTGGTCCTCATTAAACAATTATTAACTTTATCTTTGTACATATGTTTTTCAAGTGAATTCTAACATGAAATATGATGACCAGCATATGACCTACATGGAAATGTACCTGCTGTGTTCTTTGTACCCATTCATGTGTAGCATTCATGATCTGCTACATGGCTCTTCTAACATGCTTATGTTGATTCTGGGCTCTTGTGCTGAGAAGGGCCCTTTGCTGCATTCAATTCTCTTTCAATAAAATTGTGAATTTGTCAATTATATAGACTTTGAACTTGGGTTTTACTATTACCTCCACATCAAACTCAGAAAAGGACCCAAGAAAATTACAATTCAATAGCTCTGATGAGAATAGATGCAAAATTTCTGAATGCAATGCAAGTAAATTGAACATAGCAGCATACAAAATATTATACACCATGTTTAAGTGGGACTGACCCTGTGAATGCAAGGATGGTCCCACATATAACAATAAGTAAATGTAAAGCTTTGAATGAAAATAATGAAGAACAAAAACCATAGAATTATCCCAATAATTTCAGAAACTCAATACCACTTCATCATAAATACCCTCCAAACAAATATAGAATACTGCACCTAAAAACCAAAGGCTATCTACATATGAAAAACTCAGAGTGGACACCATATTATTCCAGTTTCTCTCTCTATGGTTTCCAAATTCTGGATATTACATGTGAATAAAATTATATGCTCAGTGACTTTCATTCCTGACTTTCTCTACATAGGTTAATATGTTTTAGATTTATTCACATTATCTCATGTATTAGTTTTTCACTGTGTGAAAAATCCAAAGCCAACTTAATACAAATAGTGGAAAATTAAAAATATTTCTTTTAAAATCTGGAAAAGATAAGTATGTCCACTCTCACCACACCTAATTATTACAGCACTAGAAATATTAGCCAGAGTAGTTACTGAAGAAAAATAAAGGAGATTAAAAAGAGAAAGGAAGGCAAATTATCACTCTTTAGAGATGACATGTTCCTATAATTAAAATATTCATAAAGCTCCACCAAAAGACTATTAGAGGTAACAAGATCAGCCAAGTTGTAGGTTATGAAATAAACATACAATAACGAATTTTTTTACAAGCCAACAATGAATCTGTTAAAAAATTAAATCAGGAAAATAATACCATTAAAAAGAGTCTCAAAAAAATACCTATGAATAAATCTCAGAATGGAGATGAAAGACCTGTACACCTAAAACTATGGAACATTGAAGAAAGAAATTGAAGAAGACACAAGAAGATAAAAATATGTTAATGGATAGGCAGAAATGATATTTTTGATATTGCCATACTACCAAAACAATATACAGATTCAATCAGATCCCCATCAACATAACAATGACATATTTCACAGAGCTAGAAAAAAGAAAGTAGTTCCAACTTTCATTTGGAAGAATAAAACAACCAGAATATCTAAACTAAGTAGAAGCCAAAAAAAAAAAAAAAAAAAAAAAAAAAAAAAAAAAAAGCTACAGGAATCACAATACCAGACTTCAAATTATACTACAGCTATAGTAAAAAAAAAAAAAAAAAAACTACATGGTACTGACAGGAAAACATATACGTACACCAATGGTACAGAATATAAAACACACAGATAAAACCACACAGATCCCGTCATATGATCTTTTTTAAATTTATTTTTATTGTAAACAAATGGGATACATGTTGTTTCAGTTTGTACATGGAGTAACAGCATACCATTTGCATATTCATGTATTTACATAGAGTAATGATGTTTGATTCATTCCATTATTTTTTCCTCCCCCCCCCACCTCTCCCAACTCTCTTCTTCCTCCATTCTAGCCCCCCTCCCACCCCCCATTAAGTGTCATCATCTGCTTATCAGTGAGATCATTCCTCTTTTGGATTTTGTAGATTGGCTTCTGTCACTTAACATGATATTCTACAATTTCATCCATTTGCCTGCAAATGCTATAATTTTATTATTCTTTATAGCTGAGTAAAATTCCATTGTATATATATACCACAGTTTCTTTATCCATTCATCAATTGAAGGGCATCTAGGTTGGTTCCATAGTCTGGCTATTGTGAATTGAGTCACTATGAACATTGATGTGGCTGTATCTCTGTAGTATGCTGATTTTAAGTCCTTTGGGTGTAGGCTGAGGAGTGGGATAGCTGGGTCAAATGGTAGCTCCACTTCAAGTTTTCTAAGGAATCTCCACACTGCTTTCCAGAGTGGATGCACTAATTTGCAGTCCCATCAGCAATGTATGAGTGTACCTTTTTCCCCACATCCTCTCCAACACCTATTGTTGCTTGTGTTCTTGATAATCGCCATTCTAATTGGGGTGAGATGGAATCTTAGTGTAGTTTTGATTTGCATTTCTCTTAGTACTAAAGACGGTGAACATTTTTTCATATATCTGTTATTGCTTGTAGATCTTCTGTGAAGTGTCTGTTCATTTCCTTAGCCCATTTGTTGATTGGATTATTTGAATTCTTGGTGTAGAGTTTTATGAGTTCTTTATATATTCTGGAAATTAGCACTCTATCTGAAGTATGAGTGGCAAAGATATGCTCCCACTCTGTATGCTCTCTTTTCACATTGTTAATAGTTTCCTTTGTTGAGAGAAAACTATTTAGTTTGAATATATCCCAGTTATTGATTATTGCTTTTATTTCTTGTGCTATGAGAGTCCTGTTAAGGAAGTCTGATCCTAAGCCAACAAGATGAAGATTTGGACCTACTTTTTCTTCTATAAGATGCAGGGTCTCTGGTCTGATTTCAAGGTCCTTGATCCTTTGTGAGTTGATTTTTGTGCAGGGTGAGAGATAGGGGTTTAGTTTCATTCTGTTGCATATGGATTTCCAGTTTTCCCAGCAACATTTGTTGAATAGGGTATCTTTTCTCCATTGCATATTTCTGACACCTTTGTCTAGTATTAGAAAATTGTATTTATTTGGTTTTGTGTCTGTGTCCAGTCATATGATCTTTGACAAGTGATCCAAAAACAAATGGCAGAAAACATAGCATTTTTGAAAAATGGTGCTTGGAAAACTTTTTATCAATATAGAGAAAAACAAGACTAGACTGTTATGCCTCACCCTGCACAAAAATCAACTCAAAAGAGATTAAAGATCTAGAACATAGGTCAGAAACTACACACATCCTAGAAGAAAATGTAGTGTCAACACTCCAGCATATAGTCACAGGCAGCGACTTTCTCAATACAACACCTAAAGCTCAGGAAACACCAGAAAGTGTTAATATGTGGAATGACGTTAAATTAAAACAATTTCTTCCGAGCAAAGGAAACAATAATGTGAAGACAGAACAAATCTACACATCAGGAAGAAAATCATTGCTAGCTATTCTTAAAGAGAGTTAACATCTAGAATACATAAAAAAATTCAAAAAACATATTAAAAAACACAAATAACTCACTTAAGAAATGGATAATGAATCAAACACTTACCAAAGAAGAAATTCAAAGGATCAGTGGGTATATGAAAAAAATTCAACATATCTAATTATTAAGAAAATGCAAATAAGAACACTAGATTTTACCTCACACCTGTCAGAATGGTATTTATCAAGAATGCAAACAATATTAAATGCTGGAGAGACTGTAAAGGAAAAGAAACACCTTTAGAGTTGGCAGGATTATAAATTAGACAATATGGAAAATAGTATGGTGGTTCTACAAAAGACCAGGAATACAACCAGCATATGACCCAGCTATAGAAGTCAGTATTTATCTTAAAGAACTAAAGTAATCATATTACAATGATGCATGCATACCAATGTGTATAGGAGGACAATTAACAACAGACAAACTATAAAAATTCTCTAGTTTTCCATCAGTGGATAAAAGATTAATAAAATGTGGCAAATGTACAACATGGAGTTTTATTCTATCACATAGAATAATGAAATTGTCATTTGCAGAAAAATAGATGATACTCGAGGCCATATATTAACCAAAATTAGCAAAACTCAGAATGTCAAGGTGGCATGTTTTCTCTTATGTATGGAAATCAGACAAGGAAAGTAGAAAAGAAAAAAGGAATGAGAATCATACAAATATCGTGAGGGAGATCAGTAGTGTACAGGAAAGGGACCAAGGGAGGAAGCAGGAGGAAAGGAAGAAATACTGGGGAATGATGTTGACCAAATTATTTTGGTATATTGTTTACATGTACAAACACATAAGAACAAATTCCACCATTATGTGCAGCTATAACACATCAACAAAAATGTACAAAAAAAATTGTGACTAATATTATTCTGTAAGATAGAGTTCTTTAACAGGGTACTACTAGCTATTTGGCAAGCCACAATTAAGACAAGAGTTCTCTTTCACTCTTGCTGAACTGAAAAGGAGAAAATTCTCGGTGACTGACATCTGAGGTTCTCACACCACCTGCTCATGTCTAAGCTACAATTTACAGCAGCTGGAGAAATTAAACTCCAAGCTCAACCATGGCTTATACAGGTTCTGTGATGGAATTGTCCTTAATAGTGAGAATAGACCAGCTGCAAATTCACACATGACTTGGGTGAGAGAGGTGGTAGAGGAGACTGAAAGAATGGAATACTGAAGAACCCACAGATATTGATGAGGAAAAATAATGACTGAAATGTGAAAGAAAATAAGTGACACATTTTTGCTCTGACCTGACTCCATTTTATGCTTGTTGAAAAGATTTTCTTTTCAACCTCCTGACAACTGTATCTAGGTTGACAGTACATTAGGACCTTTCTGTGGCCCTGAAAATGGCCCTGATATGTAACAAAAATAACTGAAATGTATAAGCAAAATAATTCTCCCAATTCAAATAAGTCTTTCTGACCTACAACTGTTCTTGAGGTTTTTGCCTTTATAAATTCTGTGCTTCCAAAATTCACATGCTGGGAATCCTTTGAGGTACTAGCCTGCTTCCAGTCACTTTCCTGGCTTGCTCCTTCAAGGAATGCTATTCCCTTTCATTTTGGTTCAATAAGCATGGTGGACTGAAGTTCTTACACACTCTTTAATGTGACCATAATGAAGAAGAAAATCACTTTTCTCTTTCTGCCCATCTGAGGCAGTCATTATGGTCTCTGAATTCTTCCTTCCTTCCTCAGGTCATTTTCTCCTTTGTTGTTATCTCAAACACTCCCTCACTTCCTTTCTCCCTTTGCAACACAACATGTTTTACTGCTGTCTCCATAAATTCTCACAATCACTTAGAAATGAAAGTTTGATGTGAGATGTATTCCTTGATATTGGAGTGTCAAGGTTGGGACTTGTTGGCAGTAGACAGACTCAAGAAATAGATTTTCCATATGAGTTTCCATTCACAGATAACATTAAATCATTTTTGCACTTCATTTGATTTTATGCCAGGGAGTACCTTTGGGGGTCAAGGTGAGAAGCCTTAGATTTGTTCATTATGACTGGAACCCAGACAACAACCAAGGCTCCTCTGATCTTGGAAAATGAAAGTAGCACACTAAAACTTTTCATCCATGTGGGGCTTATTTATCATTGGGTGAGAACGGAAGAAGCATTTGTCTAACTTTTGGGGATGCCCTACCTGCCTACTGTAAGACGGGCACTGTCAGACTTCAGATGCAACACCAAGATTCCCAGTCTATTGAGAGATGAGCTAAAGCTGTCTGTCCTATATAAACTCATCTCGGAAGCCTCAGCTCATACTCTGAGTGAAAGAGGAGGCAGAAAAGGCTCATAGTTAAGCTCTGGAGTAATGCATCTTAAAGTCTGCCTTTACTACCTCATAACCAGGTCACAGGTATTTATCCCTAATGTGCTACAGAACTTCCTTGAGCTTTTGTGTTATTATTACTTACTTAAAAATTCACAGTATTACTTTTATTTTTATTATATTTATAAAGTTACATGTATTACTGTCTTACAAGATAGTATTATAGCATAAATACTCACAAGTAACAAGAATTCAAAAGACTGGCAATTTTTAGGTTTACAGTAATTTCAAGAAAATCAAATGTTTCAAGAGCTGTTTTGGTAACTTATAAGATCAAAGATAAACCTACTAAAATTTATCTAATAAATAGTAATTTTCATGATCATTTCAAAATATGCATACTATGTATTTACATGAAAACAAATTATATTGCTTTGTTTCAAAATATTGCTGGCTTGTCTTATTACCTTTTTTTATTTTCCTATTTACTACAACATAGGTTTGTTTTTTTTAATTTAGTCATGTATTAAAATTTTATGAAATATCCTAGGGGTACAACAGGACAGAAAAATAGAATAAACAGAATTTTAGTAGAATAAAATATTCTGTTTTTGTGACTTTGCATAGTAATGTTGGTATACACAACCACAGGCCTATTTATCTCGAGATAGTTTATATTTCCTCATATCAGAAAACATTGTTCCTTGATATCTGAAATATATCTGGAATTTCTACCTTCTGAACAACCTATTAGCTTTAGACTTGTTCTTTACTAATGCACGGTCATTGAGAAAAGACACAAATTAACACCAGAATGTTCCATATCTAGTCATCCATTTGATGTATATTCACTGAATTATCTGAAACAAATGATATGAATTTATACCAATCTAGAGAAAAAGTGTTTTATTTTTTTCATCCAAAACACTTTATCTTGTAAAGAATTTTTTTTACTACTCCTACCTCCTGAATCTCAGATGGTATGGTCTCAATTGAAAACTTCCTTCCCAAAAATATTTTCTGGGGTCAAATTTCATTCCCATCATGGAATGATGACAACTTTACACTCTGTAACTGTAAGGGAAATCAACCATCTCCTCAGGGAATAAGTGATTTGGAAATAGAAGAGAATGGCAACTGGAGCATCACAGGAGATGTTTTCCATCCTGGTTCCCAAATATGTATCTTCAGTTGCTGGTAATAGGATGGCAAAAGCTTGAGAAGCCAGGATAGAATTCCTGAAGGAGACTCAAAGTCCTGATGCCCACTTCTGAGTGCTGAGATGTCTCTCAGAGCCTCAGTGAATATGCTGCTAGAGGCTTCATAGGCAAGAAATATTTTGGCATCAGCCAAACATCAATTTACATGGAAGATATACAGCTGTTCTTAAGCTTGTTCATTGGAATTATCCTATTTCCTCCCTGGTAATGGGTGTGCCAGTTGCAGTATGATAGGTTGAATATGACAGGTCCTCATACCAATGCCTAGATATGAATTTGAAATACTTGCTTTCCCTTGAAATTGAATGCTTCATTACATTTATTGAGAATTGGTGTGACCTATACTTTCCTGATGAGAGACAAGAGAACTGGTAATTTGTTTTAATGAAGTCTCCCAAACTTTGTTCTAAAAACATATCTAGGCTTCTCATTTGCATTTCCAGCTAGATTCAATGTTATTTATAACAGACCTTCTCCCATTTTACCATCTCCTAAACGTGCAACACTGTCTTCAGTGTACATCAAAAATAATAAAAACACCTGGGGTTGAAAATATTACAACAGCAAAATAGAATGTTGGTTCTACCATTCAAGGGATCCAGTGTTTTAATCCAAAATTTTCCATATGCTTCATGCAGCACATGGTATTTGGACATTCCACAATGGGTCTATGTGGATCCCCTTGATTGAGTTCCTTGCATTTCTCTGTTTTTCCTTCTAAGATATTTGTCTTGACTCCAGGAGCGTTGTGTCAAGAATGTTGACTCTTGATAACTCTGATTTCCATTAGAAATGTATTTTGAGGATGGATCCAAGATGGCGGACTAGAGGTTGACTGCATCTCCTGTTGCTATAGAACACAGGATACAAGAAGGAGAGGCATTGAGAGACTCAGACTAACTTAGAGCTGTGGGGTGAATCTCCCCCACCAGGTGAAACTCAGCCCTGGGCAGCAGGCCTGGACAGGGGAGGCTTCTCAGAGCAGGGAAAGGCAGCTATAGTCTTCCCCAGGCATCCCTGCTCCCTCTGGTGGTGGGCTCCTTCCACAAAAAGCTTCTTGGAGCAGGCCACCCAGTGAGAGCCTTTCTGCACAGAACCAGCTTGAAGTCCCGAACCCAGTGGTGAGCTCCAGCCAGCAGACAGCTTCTGGGACTAGGGCAGGGCAGCCAGCGAATTCTCCAAGCAATCCTGCTCCCTCTGGGAGCAGGCTCCTTCCACGGCCAGCTTCTTGGAGCCTTTCTGCACAGAGCCAGCTCCAAGCCCTGGACCCAGCAGTGGGCCCAGGCATGCAGGTGGCTTCAGGGACCAGGACAGAGCAGCCAGGGACTTCCTGAAGCAGCTCTGCTCCCTCCGGCGTCAGGCTCCTTCCATGGCCAGCTTCTCGGAGGAGGCTGTCCACTGACAGCCTTTCCACACAGAGCCAGCTCCAAGCCCCAGAACCAGTAGTGGGCTAGGGGCAGCTTTCTTCGGAAGCACTGCATTACCAAGTTCCTCCAAGACTTCAGGCTACTAAAGGCTGGGAGGTGATATACTGGAAACTACAGGGACACTATAAGCCAATAAAGGAAATCTGCAATATCTCAGAGTCCCAGTGATATCTGACCAATATGAGAAAACAAGGGAAGAAAATGTCACAAAAAAACCAAGATACTATATCAATAAACCTCAATGACAGCACAGCAGAAGAAATATCAGAAAGGGAGTTCAGAATGTACATAATTAAACAATCAGGGAAGCAAATGAGGAGACAAAAGAGCAAAAGCAGGCATTGAAGGAGGAGATAAAAAAGTAAATGCAGACATTAAATGATCACAAAAATTAACAGTTAAAAAAGCAAATACGAAACAAAAACATCATTTCAATAAAGAGTTAGAGATACTGAAAAAAAAAAAAAAACAAACAGAAGTCCTTGAAATGAAGGAAACAAAAAACCAAGTTAAAAATTCCACAGAAAGCATAACCAATAGGATAGAACACCTGGAAGACAGAACCTCAGACATTGAAGACAAAATCTTTAATCATGAAAATATAGTTGACCAAACAGAGAAGATGGTAAGAAATCATGAACAGAATTCTACAAGAATTATGGGATATCATGAAAAGGCCAAATTTAAGAATTATTGGGATTGAGGAAGGCTTAGAGAAACAAACCAAAGGAATGAACAATCTAGTCAATGAAATAATATCAGAAAAATTCCCAAATCTGAAGAATGAAATAAAAAACCAAGAACAACAGGCTTATAGGACTCAGAATATACAAAATTACAACAGACCCACACCAAGACACATTATTATGAAAATACCAAACATACAAAATAAAGACAGAATTGTAAAGGCCGTAAGAGAAAAGAATAAAATTACATTCATGGGGAAACCTATAAGAATATTAGCAGATTTTTCAATCCAGACTCTAAAAGCTAGAAGGGCCTGGCACAACATTTGCCAAGCCCTGAAAGAAAATGGATGCCAACCAAGAATCTTATACCCAGCAAAACTTACATTCAGATTTGACAATGAAAGAAGATCCTTCCATGATAAACATAAGCTAAAGGAATTTAGAAAAAGAAAGCCAGCATTAAGGAACATTCTTAGCAAAATATTCCATGAGAAAGAGATGAAAAACAAGGAAGCAAATCAGCAACGGGAGGAACTAGCCTAAAGGAATAGTCAAATAAAGGGGAAACCAAATCATGTCAAATATCAAAAATAACTCAAATGACTGGGAACACAAATCATTACACAATAATAACCCTGAATGTTAATGGCCTGAACTCATCAATGAAAAGACATAGACTGGCAGATTGGATTAAAAAGAAAAACCCAACAATATGCTGCCTGCAAGAGACTCATCTCATAGAAAGAGATACCCACAGACTAAAGGTGAAAGAATGGGATAAAACATACCATGCACATGGTCACAAAAATAAAGCTGGAGTATCCATCCACATTTCAGATAATGTGACTTCAAGCCAAAACTAGTCAGAAGGGATAAAGAAGGACATTACAATATGCTTGAGGGAAGCATAAATCAACAAGACAGAAAAATCATAAATATCTATGCCCCGAACATTGGCTCATCCATGTACGTCAAACAAATCCTTCTTAATTCAAGAAATCAAATATACCACAACCCAAAAATAGTAGGTGATTTTAACACACCTCTCTCACCACTGGATAGATCTTCCAAACAAAAATTGAATAAAGAAACCATCTCAATAACACAATCAACAATTTAGACTTACCTGACATATATAGAATATACCATCCAAGAAAGAATGAATACACTTTCTTTTCAGCAGCACATGGATCCTTCTCTAAAATAGACCATATTTTATGCCACAAAGCTACTGTTAGAAAATACAAGAAGATAGAGTTACTACCTTGTATTCTATCAGATCATAATGGATTGAAATTAGAAATAAATGACAGAATAAACAACAGAAACTTCTCCAATACCTGGAGATTAAATAATATGCTATTATATGGTGAATGGATAACAGAAGACATCAGGAGGGAAATAAAAATTTCTTAGAAGTAAACGAGAACACATCATATCAAATGCACATCATATCAAAATCTCTGGGACACTATGAAAGCAGTACTTAGAGGAAGATTAATTTCATGGGGCACATTCAACAAAAGAAGTAGAAATCAACAAATAAATGAATTAACACTACAACTCAAAGCCCTAGAAAAAGAAGAGCAGACCAACACCAAAAGTAGTACAAGACAGGAAATAGTTAAAATCAGAGCCGAAACCAATGAAATTGAAAGAAAAGAAACAATACAAAATTGACAAAATAAATAGTTGGTTCTTCGAAAAAATAAACAAAATTGATAAATCCTTAGCCATACTAACAAAAGAGAGAGAAAACTCAAATTACTAAAATTAGGAATGAACAAGTAAATATCACAACAGACATGAGTGAAATACAAAACATAATTAGAAGCTATTTTGAAAATATATATTCCAATAAAACAGAAAACCTTGAATACATCAAGTTTCTAGAGACATATGAATTACCTAAACTGAACGAGGAGGACATACACAACTTAAATAAATCAATTTCAAGCAATGAATTAGAAGAGGTCTTCAAAAGCCTACCAACAAAGAAATGTCTGAGACCAGATGGCTTCTTAGTCGAGTTCTACAAAACCTTTAAAGCAGAGCTCATTCCAATGCTCCCCAAAGTATTCCATGAAATAGAAGAGGAGGGAACCATCTCAAACTCATTCTATGAAGCTAATATCACCCTGATACCTAAAGCAGACAGAGACACATCAAGGAAAGAAAATTTCAGACCAATATCCTTAATGAACATCGATGCGAAAATTCTCAACAAAAATTTAGCAAATCGCATACAAAAATATATTAAGAAGATAGTGCACCATAATCAAGTGGGTTTTATCCCAGGGATGCAAGGTTGGTTCAACATTTGGAAATCAAAAAATGTCATTCACCATATTAACAGACTTAAATTTAAGAATCACATGATTATTTCAATAGATTCAGAAAAAGCATTTGACAAAATACAGCATCCTTTCATGCTCAAAACACTAGAATAAACAGGGATTGTGGGAACATTACTTAACATTGTAAAGGCCATGTATGCTAAGCCCATGGCCAATATCATTCTTAGTAGTGAAAAACTGAAAACATTCTCCCTAAAAACTGGAACAAGGCAGGGATGCCCTCTTGCACTGCTTCTATTCAACATCATCCTTGAAACTCTATCCAGAGCAATTAGACAAACCAAAGAAATTAAAGGGATACGAATTGGAAAAGAAAAACTCAAACTATCCCTGTTCGCTGATGACATAATTATATATTTAGAGGAACCTGGAAATTCCACCAGAAAACTTTTAGAACTCATAACTGAATTCAGTAAAGTAGCAGGTTAAAAGATCAATGCTCATAAATCCAATGCATTTTTATACATAAGTGATGAATCTTCAGAAAGAGAAATTAGAAAAACTACCCCATTCTCATAGCATCGAAAAAAATAAAATACTTGGTAATCCATCTCACAAAAGAGGTGAAAGACCTCTACAATGAGAACTACAGAACACTAAAGAAAGAAATTAAAGAAAACTTTAGAAGATGGAAAGATCTCCCATGTTCTTGGATAGGCAGAGTTAATGTTGTCAAAATGGCCATACTACCAAAAGTGCTATACAGATTCAATGCAATTCCAATTAAAATCCCAATGATGTACCTTACAGAAATAGAGCAAGCTATTGTGAAATTCATCAGGAAGAATAAGAAACCCAGAATAGCTGAAGGAATCCTTAGCAGAAAGAGCTAAGAAGGGGGTATCACAATATCACACCTTCAACTATACTACAAAGCAATAGTAACAAAGACAGCATGGTATGAGCACCAAAATAGGCAGGTAGATCAATGGTACAGAATAGAGGACACGGACACAAACCCAAATAAATACTATTTTCTCATACTAGACAAAGGTGCCAAAAATATGCAATGCAGAAAATATACCCTCTTCAACAAATGGTGCTGGGAAAACTGGAAAAGCATATGGAACAGAATGGAAGTAAACCAATATTTCTCACCCTGCACAAAACTCAACTCAAAATGGATGAAGGACCTTGGAATCAAACCACAGACCCTGAATTTTATAGAAGAAAATGTAGGTCCAAATCTTCACCTTGTTGTCTTAGGATCAGACTTCCTTAACAGGACTCCCATAGCACAAGAAATAAAAGCAAGAATCAAAAAATGGGATATATTCAAGCTAAAATGCTTTCTCTCAGCAAAGGAAATTATCAGTAATGTGAAGAGAGAGCTCACAGAGTGGGAGAATATCTTTCCATCTCATACTTCAGATAGAGCACTAATTTCCAGAATCTATAAAGAACTCAAAAACTCTACACCAAAAATACAAATAATCCAATCAACAAATGGGATAAGGAAATGAACAGATACTTCACAGAAGAAGATGACATAAACTAAAGCACAGTAGGTCCTACTGGCTTACAGATAAAGATATATATGGGTACTCCATGAGGTAAGGGGGAAGATAAAAAAAATCACTCCTTGGAGGAATAAATGATGCTCATAAATGTATTGACACATGCAATGTGTATGCAGTGATTTGGGCAGAAGCCAGGGCTTCATGCTTGCTGGGCCAGCACTCATCCCAGAGCCACATCTGAGCTCTTGACTTGAAATTACTATGAGGAATCAGGCACTCCTATTTACATAGAACTATTTTAATAAATAATGATTCTAGAGAAAGAAAAGTGTGAGCTGATGACTGGGAGCCTGCCAATAACAATACTGATGCTGTCATACACTCTTGTGAATTTTTAGAACTATTTGCTTCAACATTTGCATGAAGATGAACTAATGTTTCAGTTACATTGTCATAAGGATGACTTCTATCTTCAAACTGGCATTGGGATCTCAGCCAATACCTTTCTGCTTGGCCTTCACACATCCACTGTCCTTGGGGTCCCCAAGCCCAGACTCACCAAATTCCCCATCCCCCACTTGGCTCTAACACATGTCCTCATGCTTCTCACCATGGGCTTTTGGTTCTACAGACATCTGGGAAGGCACAGGACATTCCAGGGGACTTCAAGTAAAACATGCTGGTTTTTCTGCACATGGTAATGATGGGACTCTCCATCAGCACCACCTGGGTCCTGAGTGTGCTTCAGGCCATCACCATCAGTCCCCAGTGGCTCCTGGTTGCCAACTTCAAATTTAAGTCTGAAAATTCCATCCTGTGGCTATTTCTATTCTTGCATGTTCTCCCATATCCATTACCAGCAACCAGCTCCTCTGCACAGTGGCCACACACAGTAAGACCCATCCTGGTCTTCTGATTGTCAATAATCACTGTTTCAGTTTGCCAATGTACAGGGGTGTTTTATCACCGTAATAACATTCAGAGATGTCTTCTTCATAGGCCTTATGATCATCCTTTTGCACAGACATAAATAGTGCTCCATGTATCTTCACAGCTCCAGGTCCTTTCCTAAATGTCCCCTGAACAAAGGACCACTCACACCATTCCATTCCTCAGGTCCATTGACCTCCTGTACTATGAAGACCTCATGTTTTCACTGTTCATAAGCATGATGTGGAGAAACAATCCCATGCTATTGTGCATCCACAATGCTGTGGCCAAAGGCTCTGGCAAGCTCAGTCCCTTGGTGCTAATCATGGTCAACACTCAAATAAAACAAGTGATTCAATATGAATGGAGAAGCAAGGGTCAGCTTCTGAAAAAACTGATTCAAGTAACTTTGCCACTCTTTTCCCTCTGAAATAATTTCAGCTAACATGTCAAATTTTTTTTCTGGAAATTTTTCTAAGTGAAAAAAGACTTTGTGTATAATTTTTCATCATATCTACATCAGTATTGTTATTTACATTTCTGGTCTTCACAGTTTCATTTTATTTTCTTTCTTCTTTGATTTTTTATGAAAATTTCTTTTAAAGAAGTTGTATTACAGCTATATTTTCCCTATTTTGTCTGAATGTAGCTACATTGCACTCTTTCTTTTAAAATATCCTAGCAACCAGACAACACCATGCTCACTTGAAAAACAGGTGAAAAGCCAATTGTCCATGAATAAAGGAATAAATATTGACCAGCATGTTTGAAGGCATGGGTTCAATTTCCAGCACCAACAGAAAGATAAAAAGGAAGAGAATGGATTAAAAAAATAAGGTGATGTGTGTGCATGTGTATGAATAGGCACATGTTATGTATACATATATACAAGCATATTGGTATATATGTAATTTAAAGTAGTACAATATCACCCTGCCATAGAAAGAAATGAAAAACTGATATATGTTACAACATGAATAAATCTAAAAATTATTGAGCTCAGTAAACAAAATCAGACCAAAAAAAATCACAGATTGTATGCTTCATTCCTATGAAAAATCTTAAATATGGAAACTCCAGAGTCAGGAAGCAGAAGGTTGGTGGCCAGGGCCTAGGAGAGCAGAGAGTGAGCGAATGCCTGGTGGACACATGAGTGTTGGGTGGTGATTAAAATTTGTGCAACAAGAAAAGTGGTGATTACACTATAACATAGCAAGTGTCATTAAATCTTATTTTAAAATGGACACAATTATGAGAATTGAACCTCACTTAAAAACCTAACCAAAAACTGTTTTAAAAAACCCTGAAAATGTTGAAATTTGCTCAATTACAGGGGGTAAAATCTCCAGGTGATAAAATGGCACTTTGCAGCCACAGATTCCCAATTGTACTGTGGATCACCAACTCAATGGGATGCTAGTGATACTGGCTTCCAGGAATTTAGAATGTGTCAGGTGCCATTCTACCTTCTTTCTGTATTTGGATTCTCATTTTCCCAGTCATCTTGGGTCCTGCTTGGAGGAATCCTGAATTTATGATGAACAAACTAGCGCTGGTGAACATAGATGTAAAAATTCTCAATATAATTTTTGCAAATAGTTTGCACAAACATTTGATCAAATGTGGTCAACCAGAAGTGTAAGGTTGAAAATCAAAAAGTATAATTCATCATATCAACAGGCCTAAGGAAAGTATTTATATGATCATCTCAATAGATGCAGCAAAAGCAAATGTCAAAATACAGCACCCTTCATGCTCAAAACATTAGAAAATATAGGGGTAGAATGAACATATGAGAACATGTTAATGGTACAGATGCTAAACCAACAGCCAACATCATTCTAATTGTTTATTCATGACAATAGAGTGAATTTGGACACATTGTATACAAATGGAGCATAACTTCATTCCTCTGGCTCTACATGGTGCTGAGTCACTCGAGTTGTGTAAACACACATGTATGTAGGGTAATAATGTCTGTCCCATTCTACCACCCTTCCCATCCCCTCTTCTCTACCTATCCCCACACTCCCTTTTGCACAATCCAAGGTTCCTTCTATGTTCCATACCCACACACCCTCACTATGGATCAGCATTCACATATCAGAGAAAAATTTGTTTTTTTGTGTGTGTTTTGGGGTTGGCTTATTTCACTTTGCATGATATTCTCTGGTTCCATCAAGTTACCTAAAAATGTCACTCTTCTTTAAGGCTGAGTAATATTCCACTGTGCATATGTACCACATTTTTTTTAACCATTCACCTATTGAAGGGCATCCTGTTGGTTTCATAGTTTAGCTATTGTGAATTGAGCTGCTGCAAATATTGATGTGAATGTGTCACTGTAGTATGCTGATTTTACATCTTTTGTGAAAAATTGAGGAGTAAGATAGCTGGGTCAAATAGTGGTTCCATCCCAAGTATTCTGAGGAATCTGCACACTGCTTTCCAGAGTAGTTGCACCAATCTATAATGCCACCAGGAATGTATGAGTGTATCTTTTGCCCCACATCCTCACTGACACTTATTATTGCCAGTATTCTTGATAATTGCCATTCTGACTGGAGTGAGATGAAATATTAGAGCAATTTTGATGTTCATTTCTCTAATTGCTACAGATGATTGACATTTTTTCATATGTTGTTGACTGATCATATATCTTCTTTGGTGAAGTATCTATTCTGTTCCTTAGTCCATTCATTGATTCTTTTGGTGTTAAGTTTTTGTGAGTTCTTTATATATCCTAAAGATTAATGATCTGAGGTGTGTGGTAAAGATTGTCTCCCATTCTTAAGTTCTCTCTTCATATTATTGTTTCCTTTGATGAGAAGAAGCTTTTGAGTTTGAAACCAACACATTTATTGATTCATATTTTTACTTGTTGTGTTTTAAGAGTCTTGTGAAGGAAGTCATGTCCTAAGCTGACATGATGAAGAGGTCCATCTACTTTTTCTCCTATTAGGCACAGTTTCTCTGTTTTAGGGTCTGTCTTTGATACACTTTGAGTTGACTTTTGTACAAGGTGATATGCAGAGGTTTAATTTCATTATGTTACATATGGATTTCCAGTTCTCCCAGCACTATTTGTTGAAGAGGATATTGTTCTCCAATGTATGTTTTTGGTGCCTTTGTCTAGTAAGAGATAGCCATATTTATGGGGGCATGTCTCTGTTACTTCTATTTTGTGCCATTGATGTACATGCCTATTTTGGTGCCAGTATCCTTACATTTCTGTTACTTTTCCTGGATATTATAGTTTAAGGTCTGGTATTGTGGTGCATCCTGTCTCACTCATTTGCTAAGGACTGCTGTTTCTATTCTGGAACTCATTTTTACAAGTCAATTTCAAGATTACTTTTTCTACTTCTATGAAGAATGTCATTGGAATTTTAGAAAGAATTGCATTAAATCTGTATGATCCTTTTGATAGTATGGCCATTTGGTCATTAATTCTCCTATACAAAAGCATGGGAACTCTTTCCATCTTTGAAGGTCATCAATTTATTTCTTTAGTGTTCTGTAGTTTTTCTTGTGGAGGCATTTTACCTCTTTTGTTAGATTGATTACCAAGTATATTTTGAGGCTATTGTGGATGGGGTAGTTTTTCTAATTTCTTTTGCTTTTGATTTATTTCTTATATATAGGAAAGCAATTGATTTATGGGTATTGGTTTTATATCCAGCTACCTAAATGAATTCATTTATTTGTTTGAGAAGTGAAATTTTTTGAATCTTCTAAGTATATCTCACCTGCAAATAGTGATAGTTTGATTTCTTTGCTTTTTTGTTTGTATCCGTTTAATTTCTTTCATCTGTCTGATTGGTCTGGCCAGAGTTTCAAGAACAATGTTGAATAGAAGTGGTAAAGGAGGGTATACCTGCCTTGTTTCAGTTTTTAGAGGGAATGCTTTCAATTTTTCTCCATTTAGAATGATGTTGGGCTTGGTTCTGGCATACATGGCCTTTACCATGTTGAGGCATGAACACACTCTAGGAGGAGGTAGAAGGCAGGCAAAGAAGAACTAGCCCCATAGTGCTCCTCCCACACAATCAGGATCTCTTCTCAAGGTAGTCCTGTCCCTGCTAGAATACTCTGCTGTTACTATCATAAATTCTTATTGATTACATCTTAGTACTTATGTTTAATAAGGGAACTCCAAGATGATAATGGACCACAAGAATGAGCAGAATACACACATGTAACCTGCATGGTTACTGCATCTGGCCACTTCATTCATATGGAGGAGCTTCAATTCCAATAAGCACAGATGTCCAGTGGACCAAGGAAATATTGGAGCTGAGACAGTCAGGTACAAGGTGAGTATGTTCTATCGATGACTAAGTACACAGAGGGAGGGTGCTGAAGCCCAGGGAAGCCACACTTTGGTTTCATCCAGATCTAGATTCCAGTGCAGAAGAAATGCAGTGTATTCTTCACAAAGATCAAGGATCTCTGTCTTGTACTTTGTCACATATTGTACCTCACTGTTTAAGCCCACCTCTCCAGTTAGATATTGAAGGAAAAGGGAAACCAGGGTAATCTACAGTCACTTAACTTTCAATTCTTTCTAACTCACTAACCAACCAACCAGAGAAGAGGTTAACAGTTATCGAGGTGTAGTGGAAACCACTGGGTAGGTTTTCTGTAATATTTTCACTGCTCTGGTATGAAAGAACTCAAGTCATATAAAATATGACTTGAGGGTAAGTTTTACATTTAGAATTGGCATTACATAATTAAAGATGAATGTTAAAGGTCTTGATAATAATTAAAAATTCTGGTTTTTATGTACTCTGAGGGACACTAAAGAACAAACAAAATGCACATGACATGTGAAGAAATCACTGAAGAAAGAAATAGATTTCTGTTGCTTGATGTTAATGGCACGGGTTATCTGCTTTTTGATCAATGATTCTAAGTTTTCATTTCGCATGGTGGGGGGACTGCCAAATTACACAGCTGGCCCTAATACATATAAGCAAATAGGAGTCTGTTTCACTGAAGAAAAGTCTGATTCTAGGATCTGGCAAAATATATACAAAATGAGCCTGAAAATAGAAGAAAGAGAAGGAGGAGGAGGAGAAGGAGGGAGAGGACAAGGGGAGGAGGAGAAAGTGAGTGAGGAAGAGGACAAGGAGGAGGAAAGTGTCCCTAAGTGTCCCAGTTATGAATGTCTGACCAATGGTCTAAAAACTAAAGTAAAGATTTTCAAAAAGCCAAAGTTGGAAGGATATGAACAGTAAAATAAATGTGGTTATAAGACTAAAATATTTAGTGATATAAATAAATAAATGGCTACAGAGATAAGAAGTGCAGGGAACAGATAAATCTCTTCAACAGAAGAGTTGAAAACAATGCAGGTGGACAGCATCCCTTACTGCAGGTGGAGCTTACTCCCTTCTCTTTTTCAGGGTGGGCAGATCAGTGACTTTATCACAATGAATAGTGAAGTAAAAGAAAAGTAGAAACTTCCCAAAGGAAGAAACTGGCAAAAGCTACCTGGACTGTGGATGGACATTAGCACCTCAAGGATTTCAGGTACCATCAGGTAACCCCATCACACTGTGACAAGAAAGCACTTCATCTGTTTATTACTTTCAAAATTATAACCACCGCAGCCTTAAAACACACACACACACACACACACACACACACACACACACACACACCACAAAACCCCATGTAAGGTACATTCCATAAAGTACAGGGCCAGTATTTGACATCATTGTGAAGATCATGAGAAATAATAAAAGACTGGAATGGTGTTCTCATTACAAATGACTGAGAAGAACCACTGGCACAAACAGAAAATAAAGTACAAGAATATAAACTTCCAATAATCAAGCCAGCCAATGGATAGACAGATAATCTGGTAGACGCTAGTAAACGTCTACAGTCTGCAGTTCTGGTGCCATCTAGTGTCCAATAAGAAATTCACCACTTCTAATGAGGAAAAAATTCCACATCAAGCAGAGAAGTATGTACTGGTAGGGGAGAGACAGGTATTCTTGAAATTTCAGGGATGGATGGGGAGATGAAACTGGAGAAGCAAGTGAGGAACAGCTCCTGAAGGAATCCTTTATCACACAGGGAAGAAAGGATTGGGGGCAGCTAAGTGACCTGATGGGCAGTGTGTTCTAGAATAACAGAGAAGGTGAACACTGCTATGCATAGTAACATTGGACCTCATGCTCAAGGGGATTAATGACTGAATACTTGGGCCAGATCAGTGGAGCAGGAGTCTCCTACTAGAATGGGAGCAGGGATTCCTGGCTGTTTTGTTCAGGCCTATGTCCTCTCTGTCTAGAATAAATCCTGGCACATGATAGTTTTTTTTTTAAAACACAAGAGGGGTATGTTTTCATATGTAAAACTAAATGAAAGTGTCAAAACCCAGACCCTTCCCCATCCATGCTAAACTGCCTCTTAGAGAATAACGAAGCTGGACCTTGGCCTTACAGCAGCCCAAGAGGCAGTCATCACCCCTTATACTTTTCTACAGATGCAGTGAGACACCAAGATCACCCTGGCAAGCATCAAGGCCACCTGCCCCATCTGTGCTTCTCTCACTGACCAGGTGCAAGGAAGACCCTGCCCGTGGGTGAGCCAGGTGGATTGTGGCATCCAGGCCAGGCTTCAGCATGTGACAGCCTCACAACACGTTTACCCTCTCTGGACCTCTAGATGACACCATCTACACAGCAAGCACCAGAAGTATCTGCAAACACATCAGGCAATGGTCAATCCCCAAAAACAAAGTATTTAAGGTCACATCCCCAGGACCCCTCCCAAACCCCCATGGACCCCCACCCACCTGGATACACAGAAGGTCCACAGTGTCCTATGAGAAGGAGGGACTAAGGAAGGTTGTGCCATGTCATGCCCAGCCTCCCTCCATTGTCTCATTGTGTAAATGGGGAAAGTAAGGCCACAAGGGAACAGACTCTGAGGTCACTTTTCAGGTTAGGCAAGTCCAAGAACCCTGCTTCCCTGCTGGGACCAGAGAAATGTCTAACCGCATTTCCAGAGTAAATGCTCCTCTCAGGGATCTCTTTGCCTCCTGCTCAGGCACTCACCATACCCTCTGCTCACCTGCTGGGCTCCGGATTCCTACATTTATCTCACCTGAGGAGCCCTGGGGTGGACACACCTCTCACATACTTCCTGTAGCCCCACTCACCCGCTGCTCCTATTGGTCGGGCTCCACTCAATCAGCTTGACTGTGCCCTACCAGCTCTGCCTATGGCTCCACTTGCAACATTTGGGCTCCACTCAGAATCTGCAGCACCATGCCCACTCCACACACTAGCTCCGCTGCATTCTGCCCCCATGGATATTCCTCTTCTAATCTATTTAACATACTGGGATCATATGTTTTCTCCTCTAGTTTTGCTACTTTCTGTGCTCTGGCTTTCCCCAATTCCAGGGACATCTAGTAACATCCCAAATTCTTCTGCTCTTCTGATCAGCTTGGCTCTTAGTCAAGCTCACTCATACAACTGCCACCCCCTTCTTAACTGGCCACTAGATGGCTCCTTGAGAACTCTATCTGAAATGGATGAAAGGGTCTTGCAGAGAAGTCCATGGTTGTGGACACCGCTCAGACTGAGGGACAATAGGACTTGGGGTCTGGTCATGTTTGGAACTCATATCACCAAAAATATAAACTTGGACCACTCTGTTCACCTCTATGTCAGTCTATCCTTTACACAGTGCAGCTGATGATAATACTTGATTACCTGGTGGGTGAACAAGACAGAAAGATCTCCATCCTGTTTACAAGGAGTCCAGCCAGGAATAAAAAGGCACGTGTTTGCAGAGGTACTGCCTCTCTGCTTTTCTCTAGCTCTAGGGCCTCCAGCACCTTCTCTTAGCCTTTGTGCATGGTATGGCCACGGTTTCTTGGCAAACAAGTGCCACCTGTGCTCTCCCTGCCAGCTGGCCTGAGGCATCTCAGGATGATGTAGCACAGGTGTCTAACGATCACCATCTTTCTCAAGGTTGGGTCTCAGGAGGAGAGCCTCTTTACAACAACCTCTGTGTATATCTTTCATTCTGATGGCCTGAATGAATGCTGGGGAAGCAGTTCGGGACATGGGCTCCAAGCTGCAAAAACTCATCTGAGTGCTTTAATTAAAAGCAATGTGTTAAAGAATATGAGAGTGGTCAAGGCAACCTGATGGCACAGATAAATAAAGCACAAGTTGTTCTGTGCCAGGTTGTCACAGTGCTCCAAAACCTGTAGAGTTTTTCCTGAATGCTGCTTCTACATGAGCACACTCTAAGCCTTTCTTCTTTATCAATGCTCATATTCTAAGTCTCCAGAGAAAGGATCTGATTAGCTGGGTGTAGGTATCAGGAAATTCTTCACATTCAACTAGGTATTGAAAGATGAGTAGAAATTTGCTGAAGCACAAAGACAAGGACATTCAAGGTAACAACCACATGTATGTCTAAAAAAGAAACTGGGTCTCTGAGAATCACAGAGCCACACTATGCCAGGTGCTGCCCTCATTATGTCATTCAGTGCCCCCAAACACTTCAAAAACAGTGCTAATGTTTTGGAAAACTGATTGCATTGTTTTTATAAAAGTGAGAAATTCTCTTTTAAAGGATTCTAAGTATACAGCAGAATGCTGCAAAACTGATCAGGGGATGGGAATCACGACAAATCTAGTGCTCCAGACACCAGAATTAGCATTAAGCTACATCACCCCAGATGCCTTCCTAGTCACCTAGGTGGGAGGAAGGGAGGAGGAATGGGAGAAGGAGGAGGGGTAATTAGAAGGAAGTGAACTTCATTAATATGAGACCAAATGTTCATAGTAATTTTTTAATAATGCATTTTCACTTGAATTTAAGAAAAGGAAAACAATCTCAGGTGAAATAGATGCAGTTGCTCTCTTTACCTATTTCTTTTGACCAAAATTCCTGTTTGATATAAGATCACCCTGATGTTCTGAATAAAATTTTGTCTCACAAATTTTAAACATTGCTGGGGTTGTAGGTTGGTGGTACAGAGTTTGTGAGGCCTGGGGTTTGATCCTCAGCACCACCTAAAAGATAAAACAAAAGGATTGCATCCACCTGTAACTTAAAAATATTTTTAAAAATTTATAAAAAGGCCAATTTTCTTCCCTTGGATATCTGATGGGCTGACAGACCTCACTCCATGAGAATGTTATAGGTCAGACTTTAAGGGAAATGACTAAACAGACTCCATTTTGCTCTAAGACTACATAGTATGTAGAAAATAAGCTTCTTTCATGGGAACACCTCACCTCTGTGTCCATCAGGAGTTTCTTAGTGTGACATGTTTAACAATACAGAATGACAATTCCTATGTAAAGAAAAATTGCTCTATTTGATTCCTATTGGTCCTAAACATTGTACCATGTGAAGAGTGATTGTGTGGATGTTAGTAACCATTCTTTAGTTCGAACCTCGGTAAGGGTCATTTTGACCCACTTCTCCCTCTGTTGATGATCTCATGATGTTAGTTTGTAATTCTGAATAATAGCAACAGAAACTTATGATTGATGTGATTTTTGGTATAAGAATCCCTACAACCCTGTGTTCAGGGCTGTTCTCCCAATAGCCATTTTTGGGGGCATTGTGTGGGACAGTCAACTGGCCAGCGTAATAAAGATTCTCAAATTTGGACTTCTCAGTGGTGATTTTTTCTGTTGTTAAGTTGTGCCCAATAACAGATATTTCACAAAATGCATTTATGATATAAGATCACCTGCTATTATGATAAAAAATTTGTTTCAAAATAAATTTTTTATTGCAAACAAATGAGATACATGTTGTTTCTCTGTACATGGAGTAAAGGCATACTCTTTGTGTAAATTTACATAGGGTAATGTTGTTTGATTTATTCTGTTATTTTTTCCTTTCCCCCACCCAGCCCTCCAACCCCTTTTCCCTCTATACAGTCCTTCCTTCCTCCATTCTTTCCACCCTCATTAACCCTAACCCTAAAGCTAACCCCTCCTACCCCCCATTATATATCATCATCGGCTTAACAGCAAGATCATTCATCCTTTGGTTTTTAGAGATTGGCTTATCTCACAGCATGATATTCTCCAATTTCATCCATTTGCCTGCAAATGCCATAATTTTATCATTCTTTATGGCCTAGTAATATTCCATTGTATATATATGCCACAGTTTCTTTATCCATTCATCAATTGAAGAATATCTAGGTTGGATTCACAACCTGGCTATGGTGAATTGAGCAGCAATGAACATTAATGTGGCTGTATCTCTGTAGTATGCTGATTTCAGGTCCTTTGGGTATAGGCCAAGGAGTGTGATAGCTGGGTCAAATGGTGGTTCCATTCCAAGCTTTCTAAGGAATCTCCATACTGCTTTCCAGAGTGGCTGCACTTTAAGATAGGGTTGGGCATGTGATTCAGTGGTTAAACATCCTTGGGTTCAATTTTTGGTACAAAGAAACAAAAGCAAAAAACTAAAAATAGTCTTTATTCTTAAAGTACATATTTCAAATATAGTACTTATTTTTGTTAGTTGAGACAGAAGAAAATATTAAGTTCCTCATACATTGTTCCATGCTCCCACACAACATTTTGGGGTCAGGCTATTGTTTTATGCCAAAAGCTATGATTTACCTGCCACCTCCCTTCCCTTGGAAAATTCATGGAATGTTTATGGGTGGCATCTCTCACTTCCAGTACTGGTACCCTGGCTTCTTCCTTTCTGTGTTTATTTAGATTCAAGTCTTAACTTGGTGCAGCCCCACTTTAGAGATGGGAATAACAAGCCTTGTTCAAAGTTCTTTTCCCATGGCCCATCAGTACAGGAATTGAGATTTGAACCAGTGTTTGCCTGTAGTGGAGACAGTGCTCAGGAGAGCCATGGGGGCCCTAAGATTTAGAACTTGAATGTTGATATCAAGAGTAAAGAGACTCAGTGTCTGTGATCCTCCAGGAGGGTGAGGGATCTTGTACAAGACATAGTGTTAACTCTGTGCCAAGGGTTCAGGTTAGGTATGGGACAGGTTTCCTTGGGGCCTCCATTCCATCCCCAGAGACCTGACAAAGAAATTGTTGACAAAGCTTGCCTGGCCTAGATTTTCCCCAAACTTGAGCACAATAAAACAAAGTAAAACAAGAAGAAAATCCAATGAACCAGATTTTCCTCTACTAGAATAATATTCCTGCCAAATACTGAAAACATTTCCTTTCTTTTGGGGAAAAAAAAAAACTCAGAGATGTGTAGACTGGGCTGCTCTGGCTATACAACCCTGCCATTAGGACCCTTCTTATTGACGGTTCTACTATCCTTTTAAAACATCTATCAAGGGAAAGGGAAGAAGGGAAACACAAAGATCTAGAGGCCAAGGGGCTTCCACCAACATCTCATTGGCCAGCACATAATCACACCTACTCCTGTCTGCAAAGGATATTGGGGAATGTAGCTTGTTTTTGGTTTATTAATTTTGATTTATTTCTGATTCTTTGGGCTGAAATCAGGAATGCTTCACCACTGAGCCACATTTCCATCCCTTTTTATCTTTTAGAGAAGAGGCCCCAAAAAATTGCTTAGAGCCTCACCAAATTACAAAGGCTGCTCTCTATTTTGCAATCCTCCTTCCTCAGCCTCCAAAGCCACTGTGATTACAGGTGTGCACCACGGTGCCCAACTGTTTCGATTTTTATTTGGGTGATGGAAGCAAGCCAGAGACAAGCACGTGTTAAGCACATGCTTTACCACTGAACTGCACCTCCAGTCCTACCAATTCCACAAGGTATTATCAAGAATGAATACCTAAGCAATAGGAAATGTATTTGAAACCATTTGTGTGTGTTTTTTGTGTGTGTTTATACACATAAAACCCAGAATATACAAAGAACTCCTGCATCCAAAAACTACAAAAATGCAACTCAACACATGCCTGTAATCCCATTGGCTCAGGAAGCAGACACAGGAAGATCCCAAGTTCAAGACCAGCCTTAGCAATTTAGTGAGGCCAAAAGCAACATAGCAAAACCCTTCCTCAAAATGAAAAAAAAAAAAAAAAAGTACAAATGACTGGAGATTAGACTCAGTGGTCATGTACTCCTGGGTTCAATCCCTCATACAAAAACAAATCAAAGGAAAAACAAACAGAAGAGGCAAAAATTTGAAAAAAAAGTACCAAGTCAGCACAAAAATGACCAAACAATCTCACCTAAATAAGCTCATTATAGTCATGTGGGAAATGCAGATTGAAGGGCCAATGAGAGCAGGCACTGTGGAACACAACCCAACCTCCTCCAGAAATGGAGGCAGGAGGATGTCAAATTCCAGGCCAACCCGGGAAGTGTAGTGAGATCAAGACTCAGGACAGAAAATGAAAGAGGCTGGAGATTTAACTCAGTGAAAGAGCACCCTAGGTTGAATCCAAAGTTCCAAACACACCTGAACAGGTGCCAAATATTACTTCACACCCAGAAGAATGGCTATAGTTTTTAAGAAAGTAAATAAACAAGTGTAGAAAGTGTTGTCATAATACATAGAAAGTGAATCCCTTATATATTCCTGGTAGGAATGTAAAATGGTGCATTACATATAGAAAACAGTTTGGTAGATTCTTAAAAAGTTCAAAATGGAATTCCCATGTGTTCTACCAGTTACACTCCCAGCAGTACATCCTCATGAATTGAAAACAGATGCCCAAATCTTGTACACCAATGTTCATAGCAGCAAAATTCATGGCAGCAAAAGGGGAAAGAAATACAAATGACCACCAGCAGATAAATGGATAAACAGGGGTTGGTGGGAGTGTTTATATACACACACACACATATATATATATACTTATGTACATACACACCTATACACATATATACAGTAGAAGGTCACAAAGTCATGAAAAAGAACAAAATACTGATACATAATACAACATAAATAAATCAAAAAATATATTACCCTATCTAAATAAAACCAGATATATGATATTACAGATTGCATAATTCCATTCACATGAAATACTCAGAATGTGGAAACCCCAGAGACAAAAACTGGAATGGTGGTTCCAGGCTCTGGAGGTCATGGGAGTGACTTGTTCAATGGGCACACGATTTTATTTGTAGTGATGAAATGATGTTAAACAAGAGAAAGGTGGAGATTAGGTCACAACATTATACATTTCACTAAATCACACATTTTAAAATGGTCACTATTATGAGTTTATTTCAAGAGGCTTCTTAAAATATCTGAAAATATTGAAGTCTACACAATTGTAGGGGATCCAGAACCAGGTTGTGGAAAGTCACTGTGGAGTTACAGCATCCCCAGTGTCCTCTGGATCACAACTCAAAGCATGTCTTCTGATAGTACTTGATGGATGCCAGAAATCGAAAGCCTATGCCATCAGATACCATTCTAGGTTCTTTATATACTTGAACCTAATTCTCTCCAAGGTTTTTTGTATATATAATTTAATGATAGAATCTTACTGAATTTCTTAGGGCATGACTAAGTTGCTGAACCTGGCTTTGGAATTGTGATCCTCCTGCCTCAGCCTCCTGAGCTGGTGGGATTATAGGCATGCACCACACACCCTGGCTAGGCCTTGAGTCTTGATGGGAAGAATCCTGATTTTACAGATCAGTATATTTAGGTTAAAAGAAAAAGTGCCTATTCTAAGGTTACCCGCCATGCAGACCAGGGCTATGACCATTGATTTGTCTGAATTATCTGGATTCCAAACAACTGTGTATCTATAATAATAAAAATCCAATCAGTGGAAGTTTCTGGAAGGAGGAGGAGGCAAAAGGGAGGAACTTCAAAGGAGTAAAATGAATATTTTTGGTGTGATATCAGCGTTCACTATCTTGATTGTGGTGATGACTTCAAGGGTAAATATATATGTCAAAACAGCAAAGTGCATGTTAAATACACATAGTTTATCATCCACCACTTTGACTTGTTTTTAAAAATGAATGAAAGATCTGAAGAGACACCACAAAAAATAAGATATGCATATGGCAAATAAGCATAGAAAAATATTCTCAACACCATGTCATAGGGAACTGCAAAATTTCATACATCCAGAAGAATAGGAATAAATTGTAAACTGCCAACACCAAGTCCTGACAAGAAAGAGGAGCAACAAAGAACATTCACATGATCCTTGTGGACTCACAAAACAGTTTGGTGATTTCTTAAAAAACTGAAAACAGGTTACCTCTGGCCTAGCAATCACATTTCTAGGGTTTATGCCAAGAGTTTGAAGCTTATGGCCACACTAAAACCTAATACAAATGTTCTCATCTTCTTCATTCATGATGGTCAATAACAGAATGCAACCAACTCATCCATTCATAGGCATTTACCTATTATTAATTTAAAAAAAAACCTGCTACATCCATAAAATGTAGTATGGTTTGGCAATAAAAAGAGGGTTTAACCAAACACATGGGTAGAAGAAAGCAGCTAGTGTGAAATGTCAATCTGTGGGATTCTATTTCTATAATCTTCTGGAAAAGGCAAAGTACAAGATGATAAAAATATGAATGGTAGAAGGAAGTGATCTTTGTGGTAGTGAATCTAATCTGTAAGAATCCATAATAGGGGATACTAAGCACTACGTTTTCCTCAATAGTATCACAATGAACTAGTTAAGAATTGTATATCAATATTGGTAACCTTATATCATTTTACCCATGGTAACAAATTTATCAAAGATATGCAAGATATAAATAATAGAGGAAACTGTATGGGGGAAGGAATATGGGAATTTGGTGCTCTATGCTCATTTTTTCTGTAAATTAAAGCTATCCCCAAGAGAAAATTATGTTAATTAGAGCAAGCAGATCATGCTCAGAGGTTTATAGCCTCAGCCATACATAAAGTAAGACCAGGCCTCACCCAGTTAGAGAGATGCCTTTGTCCTCACAATTAGCAATTCACAACAACCTTCTCCTTCTCTTTAACATATTTCCATTTGGGATTTTTTGCTCCTTTCCTAATAGTACATAAAAAATTCATTTAAAATTTTTTTACTAACTGGGCACATGATGCATGCCTGTAATCCCAGCTGCCTGGGAGTCTGAGGCAGGAGGATTGCAAGTTGGAGGCCACACTCAGCTATTTCACAAGACCTAATCAACTTAGTGAGACTGTTTCTCAAAATAAAATATAAAAGGGGTGGGGATATGCTTCAGTTGTTAAGCATTTCTGGGTTCAATCCATGGTGCCAAAAAATATTTATTCTCTTCATGTAAAACAGCGAATGAAAGACGTTAGGGAGGAAACCACTACTCTAAATCCTACAGAAAACTGAGACACCCTCCCATCAAACAAGGGTGATAATTTCTCTGTCTGTTCCCTAGTGATTCTTGAGATCATAAGGAAAACCAGCTCCAAGATATTTTACTCCTCCCATACTTGAGGAGAATATGGTCTGAGATATTCTTTTAAATAATCCACATCATTTTCACCATAATATATTAAAATGAGAATATTTTACTCATGTTGACCTAACAAAGCTTGAGTGGGAAATCAGCAGGAACAATGCTGAACAAAGGTGCAGTGGTGCACACTAAAGGACAAACAAAATGTGGTCAATATTATGATGAGACATGGAGTTCTTAATCAGAGAAGGAAGTATTTGGCAAGCCATGGTTTGCAGGAAGGATGTTCTCTGTAATTGTAAGAAGGTGGAAAGAAGAGAAGCCTGGTTCTTAAATATCCCAAGTTTTCAAACTATGTGCTCATGGATGAGCTGGAATCCACACTGAATGGAAAATTCTCTACTGGCTTTGGCATGGGAAATGTAGATTCCATGTGCTGTAGTTTTAAGGAATGAGGACAGATTCATGAATAATCGAAGCCTGACTCAGGAGATGAAGGAGTGAAGAGTACTAATGGGGGGCCAGTTGGGGAGAAATTGTTCATGAGGGAAGGAATGAATCCCATGATAAACAGAAGAGTGAGTCACACATGAAGTCATGTTGACATAATTCCACTAGTCTTGGAATTCCTTCCTTACTCATATCATATCTTCCTTCCTTTTTCATCTCTTAATTTCATTCCCTCCCTTCTTTCCTTTTCAGTATAAGATGTCCCTGTTTGATCTACATATTTACCTCTCTTAACAAAAGTTTTTTTTTTTTTTTTTTTTTTTTTTTTTTTGGTACCAGGGATTGAACCCAGGGGTGCTTAACCACTGAGCCACATTCCCAGGCCATTGTATATATTATTTAGAGACAGAGTCTCACTAAGTTACTTAGGGCCTTGCTGAGGCTGGCTTTTAACTTGTGATCCTCCTTCCTCAGCCTCCCAATCACTGGAATTACTGGCTCAACCACAGTCTTTGAAATCAAATTTCACAAAGAGGCAAATTCATTGATATTTCAATATCATTACTCTCAACTGTTTTCAGCAGGCAGACCTGAGAAATATATCTTTTCAATTTCTATATATTCATATATAACACTGTAGTTTTCATAGTTTATTATTTTATGCCAGGTACCACCCATTTGGATCCATGTTATTGGGCTAAGATCTGTTTCTTATGATTGGTATCCCTCAAAACAAAAGGTCACTTGACTTCTTGGAAAGTAAAAGCTACACACACTCAAAATTTTCATTCGCATGCTGATTGTTTACCATTGTCTGAGAATGAAAGAAGTACTTCTGTTTTCCTTTGTGGATGCCCTCTCTGCCTAGGCAAGACAGTTAATATATTTCAGAGGTACTACCAAGATAACCAGTATATAGAGAGATGACTTAAAGCTGTCTGTCCCATACAATTTCATCTTGGAAGCCTCAGCTCCTAATCTGAGTGGAAGAAGAGGCAGAAGAGGGTACTATGTAGGTGCTGGAGGAAGGCATTTTAAATACTGACTATGGATACATCATAACTATAGAACTTTTAAAAATTTTACTAGACTTCTTAATTGTATGAAATATATAAAATTTGAAGCCCCATGTGGATCCCCAGGGCTGACCCAAGAGCTACCGTGCCCCACCAACATGCTGAGGCTCCCCATTTACCAATGAGTTGGGACATCTCTGCTGCCAACTTGGATCATTCCCAATACCAATGGTGCCATCTTTAGTTGGGGCAGCTTCCAATCTGGGAAACATACCAGAGACTAGAAGCTCATCATCAAGGTAAATACAGGTTAGTTACTGGTGGATCCATCAACTTGGGTCATGGTTGCTTATATCCAGGTATATCAACCAGGTTCTGAAAGATCAACACCAAGGGCCCTGAAGGTTTTTTGGCTCTGCTGGATGTGCTAATTGACACCATCTGGCTGCAGAAGAAGGAGAAAACACTTCAAATTATCAATAGGTGGGAGGAGGGTGTGAGTACATCTTTATCCTCGCTTGTTCAGCCAACCAGCCTGGCACTTTCCAGGATCATAGAGAAAACTTGGGAATACTTGTTGGGACTCAACATCAGCCTGGTCCACAACTCCACCAAGCACCAAGTCCTACTGGTTTGACAACCAAATGGACCCCCAGAGTCCTAAATCCCCAATCTCCCAATGATCCCCTGGCCAAAAACTGGCCCAGTGTCTGCAACTACATGGCTGGCACACAGTTTTCAATGTGTGGTCCTGATGTGCCAAATACAGAACACTTTTATGAGAAAGGCACACAGGTCCAGTTCCTCAGCCCTCAGCACCTCCCGAAAAAGACGTTACTGATTGTAAAGTTGAAAGGGGAGGGATAGGAGAGAAACAATTTGAGACTACATTATAGACCAGGAATTCTGGGGCCCAAAGGTAAGGGAAGGCGCTAAGACCAGGCTTCTGTTTCAAGTGTCTGGACCCCAAAGGAGAGTTCTGGGGTTCAGTCTTCCAGAGGAACTGACAATTGCTATACCCTGCCTGCAGGCATCCCACCTCCAAGTCTAACCCTCTCACCTTAGTAACCATCAGTATCCTGATGGTGGAGTTACCAGCAAACTCCAGACAACCCCGCCTATCAGAAGAGAAGTGAGGCAGAGAACATACTGAACTCCAACACAAACAATAGTTCAAATTTCCTTCATGGCTCTTTTTATTCTTTTTCCCATGTTTTTCTTTTCTCATTTTTTTGTTTCACATCCCCAACATCTTTGAAATCAAATACCTTTCATGCACCAGATTACTGAAGACTTTGAGGTTTCAATAGTATATTACAGGTTTGTTGTATATTTTTTAATATTAATTTTTTGTTTTTCTCACTATTTTTCTCTTATTCATCTATTTCCTCAGATTCACTTTCTCCCTTTTTTCATGCTAACAACCAACTTCTATTGATTTCACTTTCACACTTTCTATGATCTGGTAACTCTATATTCTCACTTCTTACCTCATTAACATTACATCTTTCACCCCTCCCCCATCCTCTTTGACCACCATTAGAAATTGTAGACCCTATTGTAAACCTATTGTTTATTCTGTAGATAATAATTCAACTATCTGATTATTATGACAATATTTTAATGTTTTAATAGCGGCTATTTGACTTAAGGTTGCATATTGTTTGTATTGGGTGCTGTTAATAATGATCTCCCCCTTAAAGTTGAGGTATTGGAAACCTTCAGGGACACTGTAAACCCATATGGGTGAAGCTGTAATACCTCAGATCTGTACTGCTAGAGGGGAACATACACCAACAACATGAAAAAACAAGGGAAGAAAGCACTGTAAACAAACCAAGATCCTATATTTATACTGTCCATATATTTTTACTGTCTGTTGACAGCACTGTAGAAGAAATGTCAGAAATGGAGTTCAGAAAGGACATAATTAAAATTATCTGTCAAGTAAATATTGATATAAGAGAACAAATGAAGGCAATGAATGATCACTTTAACAAACAATTACAAGAACAAATGCAGGAAGCAAAATATTATTTCAATAAAGAGATAGATTCTGAAAAAAATACTAAACAGAAACTCTTGAAATAAAGGAAACCATAAAACAAGTTAAAAACTTGATAGAAAGCATCCATCACTGTCAAACTAGATCACTTCTAAGACAGAATCTCAGACAAAGATGACAAAATATGTTGTCTTGAAAATAAGGTTGGCATTCCAACCAGGAATCTTATACCCATCAAAACTAACCATCACAATTTATGATGAAATAAAATCCTTCCATAATAAACAAAACTTAAAAGAATCTACTCCTAGAAAGCCTGCACTACAGAACATTCTCATCAAAATAGTCCACGAGGACAAAATAAAAAACAACAATGAAGGTCAGCAGAGGGAGGAACAACACAAAGAAAAAAAAAAAAACAATCAAGGGAGAAACCAAGTCTAGTTAAAAACCAAATATAAGCCAAAATGACTGGGAAAATGAATCATTTCTTAATAATAATATCCCTGAATGTCATTGGCCTAAAATCATTAATAATGAAACATAGACAGTCAGATTGGATTTTAAAGAAAGCACTCAATACTAGGCTGTCATCAAAAGACTCATCTCATAGGAAAAGACATCCACCTACTGAAGGTGAAAGGAAGTGAAAAAATTTATCACATACACCAACTGAGTAAAAGAAGGAGCTTTGATCCTCATATCAAATAAAGTGGACTAGAAGTCAAAGTTAATCATAAGAAATAAGGAAGAACATTTCATACTGCTTAAGGGAACCATAAATCAACAAGACATAATAATCATAAATATTTATGCCCTAAACAATGGAGCCTCTGTGCATGTCACACAAACTCTTCTCAATTTCAGGAATCAAACAGACCACAATGCAGTAATACTGGGTGACTTTAACAAACTGCTCTCACCAGTGGATAGATCTTCCAAACAAAAGTTGAACAAAGAAACCATAGAACTCAATAATGCAATGAATAATTGAGATGCAAAAGACATATAAAATATTTCATTCATCAATGAGTGAATACACTTATTCTCAGCAGCATATATACTCTTCTCTAAAATAGATCATATGTTATGTCACAAAGCAACTCTTAGCAAACACAAAAAGGTAGAGATACTACCTTGTATTTTCTAAGACCATGAGGAATAAAATTAGAAATCAATAATAAAATAAAAAAGAGAAACTACTCCAACACCTGGAGATGAAATAATATGCTATTGAATGATGCGTGGATAGTAGATGACATCATGGAGAAGATTTATAAAAAATTCTTAGCAGCAAATGAAAACACTGATACAATGTATCAAAATCCCTGGGAAACCATGAAAGCAGTACTAAAAGAAAAATTCATTGCATGGAGTTCATTTAATAAAATTTTAAAATCAACAAAAATACATAACATTGTATCTCAAAGCCCTAGAAAAAGAACAGATCATCTCCAAAAGTAGAAGACAATAAATAAAAAACCTGAGATAAAATTGAAAGTAAAGAAACTATTTTAAAAAGGACAAAACAAATTTCAAACATCATTACCCTATGTACATGTATGATTACACAAATACTATGACTCTACTTCATGTACAACCAGAGAAATAAGCTTACCCTGTTTGTTTACAATGAATCAAAATAAATAAATAACTAAAAAAAATTTGGTTCTTTGAAAAAAATAAACAAAATTGATACACCCATAGCCACACTAATGAACAGGAGAGAGAAAACTCAAATTACTAAAATTCAAGAGGAAAAAGGAAATATCATGACAGATACTATTGAAATACAAAACATAATTAGAAGCTATTTTGAAAATCTATACACAAATAAAATAGAAAACCACAAAGACATCTACAAATTTCTAGAGTCATATGACCCACCCAAACTCAATCAGGAGCACATCCACAATTTAAACAGATCAATTTCAGGCAATGAAATAAAAGAAGCCATCAAAAGCCTATCCACCAAGAAAAGCCCAGAACCAGATTCTCCACTGAGTTCTATAAGACCTTCAAAGAAAAACTAATACCAATATTCCTCAAAGTATTCCATGAAATAGAAAAGGAAGAAACCCCTTCAAACTCATTCTGTGAGTCCATCATCACCCTGATACTCAAATCAGACAAAGACACATCAAAAAAAGAAAACTTTAGACCAATATCCCTGATGAACATAGATGCAAAAATTCTTAAGATACTGGCAAATAACTTAAAAATACATTAAAAAGTGCATCATAATCAAGTGGGGTTCATTCCAGGGATTCAAGTTTGGTTCAATATCTGGCCAAATGTTTTCTTTTATAAGTGCATGCTGATATGCAATGAAGGAGGGAAGGGAAAAATGTAGGAACATTGGATTTGGTAGAGTGAAATGAGGGGAGGCGATGGGGCAGGAGCAAGGAAAGATGGTGAAATATGACAAACATCCTTACCCTTGCACATGCATAATTAACAAAATAGTGTGACTCTACATCATGTACAAGCAGAGAAATGAAAATTGTACTCCATTTGTGTACAATGAATCAAAATTCATTCTGGTGTCAGGTAAGACCAAATAAAAAATAAATAAATAAGATTAGTTTATATCATGATCAAGTTGGTTTCATTACAGGGTACAAGGATGGTTCAACATAAGCAAATAAGTAAATATAACTTCATATAAATAGAATTAAGAAAAAAATATGTACTCCTCTAAATAGATGCTGAACAAACTTTGAAAATATTTATTGCCAATTCATACTAAAAAATCCTAAGGAGAGCAAACTCAATAGGAACTTAACATCAATAGCATAAAACTATGTATGACAAATCTGTAGCCAACATTGTACCAAGCAGAGAAAAAATGAAGGCATTTTCTCTATATTAGGAAAAAGGCAAGGACGTGTAGTGTCTTCACTCCTAGTTGATATAGCATATGAAATTTTAATCATATGAACTAGGCAAGAGAAGGAAATAGAAGAGAACCCAATAGAAAAGGGAGAAGTCAAATTATCATTGTTTGCAGATTGTATGATCTGATGCATACAAAAAACAAAACACTACACCAGAATACTTCTAGAACTGACCAACAAGCCTCAAAAAGAGAACTCTAAATATAAAACAAACCAGAAAGATGAAAGAATAAAGCACTGAAAATAGAAGAAGATGAGAGAAGATGGAATAAACCCCAGTGTTCTTGGATAGGCATATTGAATATTGCTAAAATTACCATATCAATAAAGGCAATATCCAGATTCAGTGTGATCACCACAAAAATACCAGTGACATTCTTCACAAAACTAGAAAAAAAGAGTTCTAAAATTCACACAGAGGAATAAGAGACCTAGAATAGCTATAGCAATACTGAGCACAATACTAAGTACAATCCTGGAAGCATCATAATCCTGACCTCAAACAATACTACAGAAATGTAGTAACAAAGACACCATGGCACTGGCACCAAAACAAACATGAAGACCAACAGAAAAGAATAGAAGGCACAGAGACTAATGCACATTCTTGAAGTCATTTTATCCTGGATACATATGCCAAAAACATACACTGGAGACAAGACAGCATTTTAAATAAATGGTGGTGGGAAAACTGAATATCCACATGTGGAAGAGTAAAACTTGATCCCTATTGCTCATCCTGCATGCACAAAATCATCTCAAAGTGGATCAAAAACCTAGAAATTGGACCAGAAAAACTGCAGCTGCTAGGAATAGCTCAAATCAACACTCCTACAGATTGGCATAAGCACCAACTTCCTTAGTAAGATTCTGAAAGCTCAATAATCAGTAAGCAGAATGGCTTGAAATTTACAACTTTGTGCACAGCAAAAAAGAACAATAAAGACTGTTAAAAGAGCCTACAGAATGGGAGAAACAAATTCAAGGTACTCTTCAAAAACAGAATTAATATCTAGAATATAAAAATAACTAAAAATATCCTTGGCAGGGGAAAAAAACACAAATAGCCCAATGGATAAATGTGTTGATTAACTAATCAAACATTCCTAAAAAAAAAAAAAAAGAAAAAGAAAAAGAAAAAGAGGTATACATACTCATAAAACATGTGAAAAATGATATTCAACAACTTTAGTACTCAGGGAAATTCAAGTCAAAACTTTCCTAAGATTTCATCTCCATTTACAAAGTCAATCATAATTAATATAAATAACAATGCTGCCAGAGATGCAGATAAAAGAGAATATTATACACTATTGGTTGGACTTTCAGTACAATCACTATGAAAATCAGTATAGTGGTTTCTTGTAAGTCTAAGAGTTAACACATGACCTCAGTACATTCCTACTGATATTTATCCAGAAGATCCAAACTCAGCATACTATAATAATACATGCATAAGCATTTGTATAGCAGTGTGATTGACAATAGCCAAATTATGGATCAGAGTAAGTATTAAACAACAGGTGAGCAGATAAGGAAAATGTGATATATGCAAAATGGAGTTTTACACGGCCATAAAAAGGAATGAATATTGTGTCATATGCAGAGAAATGGGTTGAGCTGGAAAATGTCATGTTAAGTGCATGAGCCAGACTTAGAAAGTCAAGAGTCAAATATTTTCTCTAATATTGTGGAAGACAGGGATGAAAAAATAAGAAAGGAAAATATGAAAGGATCTCATGAAAACAGAAGTGAGACTACAATAGGGATTTGGAGAGGAAGAAGGTAGAAAGAAATGAAAAGTACTAGGGAATTCAGTTGATCAAATGATGTTATGTGCACAAAAAAAAAATTCATCAAATGAACCCTACTTGAATAACTATAATGCACCAATTTAAATAAAAAATGGAATCCACTGAGCTAAAAACCAATGAAACATAGTTTCAACCTATGTGTATTTGAGCAGAACATAATTATGGATACTCCTACGTGCACAGAAAGATGGGAAATGTAGTTTTTAAATTCATACAAAAGAAAAAGTAGTTTTATTTACTACTTTTAACTGATAGTACTTCATCATGTTTAAATTTACAACAATAATAGCTTCACTTCCTCACTTAAATAAATCAATTTGAAGTGCCAACTCTGGTCTGAAGACAAAGCTATCACTGGGTGTCCATCAGTGAAGTGAAAACACAAAGGCTATCATCCTCTGGCGTGAGGAGCACTCACTGAACACCAAGTGTGTAATTTAATTTTCACTATAGCACTGGGAAGAAAGTGGCATCAGCCTCATCTTAAAGATAAGTAAATGAAGGCTCTGAGAGTTTAAAAGCCAATTCAAGACTCTACAATATAGAAAAATCCAGAATTCAAATGCATACTGATCCACACTAGACCTTGAGCCATTAACACTATCCCATACTACTCACTAAAACTGAGAAACTCCCTGGAAACTTTTACAAACACAATACCTGAGACCTATGTCCCAGTGATTCTTGTTGAAGTGGTTGGAGCTGCAGCCTGGGTATCAGGGTATTGGTGCCTGTTTCTCACAATAAGAGATGGAGTCATTTTTTTCTTTTTTAAAACTCAGGAAAATTAGACAAAGAAAAATTGGGCTCACCTGACTAAATGCATGAAGCAAGTTCACAGTAGACCAAGAATGTGTGTATATATTTCTGAACCACTTCAAAGAACTCTCCTTATCTACACCAAAATGTTGACTCATAAAGTTGAGGTGACACAGGCCAACCTACCTGCCACTGCTCACCCCAGAAGCCTCCCAGGGAGTGAGTGTGCATGAGGGACAGAATTCCAGGTGGCACCTTCATGATCAATGAGCCATGCCATGCCTGGGAGTAGGGCAAAACCCAGGTCAACAATGGGAGAGGTGAGACTGGTCCAGGATTGGGGCTGCATGTGGAGATAAATTTTCCACAGCACATGAAACTCTTGGCTGCCTTCTCCCCAGATGAGTCTTGCCTGATTGTGCAAATTCTGAAATTCTTCAACTATCTGTGTTTTTCTCCTATTTTAAATTTCCCTCTCATGTGGCTTTGGAGGTCTCATGCTTTGGTGTTTGCTGTAACATTCTTCTATTTTTGAACCTCCCCAGGATTATCCATGGAATTTCAGCCTGTATGAAGTTACTTTTCATTCCATGTATTTACATTTGGTTCCTTTTAGGTCTCCAATTCTCTCTAGAAATAACTAATTTGTCATTTGTTATCATAATTGTATTAACCCTTCACATACTGACAATGGCTGTGATAAAGAACTATCTTCTGATTCCACCATGTAGAACATAGCTTAGTCTGTTTGAAATGATTGTACTTCCTTTTGACTCCAGGTCACAGAGCTCCATTTTGTCTTCAATGGTTTATATAACTTCAGACAAAGTAGACAGGACATTAAGCCTAATTTTACCTGGAATAATGTGCAGAGCTCCTCACAGCCTCCCTGAATGAGGATGAGGGCTGATCATTCAGGTTCCTCACAGTGGCCTCCCAGCATGGGTTCTGCCTCAGATCTGCCATGTTAAAACTGCCTGTGTGCACTTCAACCTGTGACCTGCAGCTCTGTGTCTAAGTTTTGGTTTTTCGTTATCTTAGATTAATTTTATATTTTACTTATAGATTAAAACTTGAAAATACAACTTTTAAAATGATGGCATACAGAACTAACACCACCAAGAAACCAAGTTCTGCCTATGCAAACAAACTAGGGAAGGAGCCCATCACACACAGTAGGAAGAGGACCCTCAGAGCTACTGGAAAGCCATGGGTGGTGCCAGAAATCCCTCACCAAAGGGGAACTGTGGACTGAGTTTGGACTAGTTTGACTTAAGATCAGGATAAAAATAATTGAAATTGTCAACAGGATTGGGACATGACCCTGATCAAAATCCATGTACAGAGAGAAACAAGACATACCCCATATGTTTAAAATTAAAAAAAAAAAATTTGGTTCAGATGGTGGACTAGAGGGAGGCTGTGTTCCTTGTTACTCTGTAACTCTGGTTTCAAGCAGAGGATATCTGTTTCTTGGTGAGGCAGTTTTTGCTGCTTATTGATCCCCTGCTCTTTACCTATTTTGTCTGCTGTAATCACCTGCAGTCTGCCAGCATATCTATGCTTTTTTGGAGTGCAGATTGCTCACAGTCAGGGCCTATCATCTGCCATTTGCCTGCCTCTTGCTTGTCCATCACCTGCCTTACACGTATCCATCACCCAATGCACAAGGTTCACCACCCAATCATCTGACAACAGTCAGCAAACTGATTGCCAATCACCAATGGAGCACCAGCTGCCTGCTGCTGCCTGGAAGTTCACTGTTACAGTACCTGCAGGTTTGATTACATGTGGCTGCTGCCATTTTGAGACAACAGCCATGCCCTATAGGACCCCTGGCCAGACTGACTGAGCCCTGTCACCAGGATCCCTCAGCCTGACTGATCACTCCCTGCCTCGGGACCCTCACATTGACTGACAGATCCCTGCTACCAGGACCCCCAGAAGAACTGACTGCGCTCTATCACGGGGACCCCAGACCAACTGATTGCACCCGGCATCCAGGATCACACAACCACACCAAACACACCAAACCTCCAGGACCCCTGCCTGACCAACCGCACCCCGCCGTCAGGACCTCCCAGCTGACCAAGTCCTCACCCTGAGCTGCAGCTCCCCATTTGCCAACACATTTGGAAGCAAGAGCAGCAATCCTTGGATAATCCTGGAAGCCATAGCTCCAATCTTCACATGGGGAAAATCCCATCCTGAGACGCCTGCTGGAGACTTGAAGCTCATTCTCAGGTACATCTCATGCATCAGGCTACTGAACTCTGGGAGGTTTCATTACTATATGACTGTTATAGTGTAGATTTTCTTTTTTCTCCTTATTAAAAATATTTACATTTTTATTTCTTTACCTTTCCTGCTCTCTTTTCCTTTTGCTTACCTGTTTCCTCAGAGTTTCTTTCTCCATTTTTTGCAAGCTAACTTCCAATTTCTTTTGATTACACTTTCACACTTTCTATTATCTAGAACTTCTGTATATTCTTTTTTTTATCCCATTAAGAGCTACATTCTACATCCATCTGCATCCATTTGACTTCCATTAGAAAGTGCAGACCTTATTGCAAATCTGTTTGTTTTACTGAAGATAATATTTGAACTCATTCTGTTTATTATGACAATATCATTTTTGTCCTCAGAGGGGCTATTTTTTCTAGGATTGCATAGTGTCTGAATTGGGCAATGCTAATATTGATCTCCCTTTAAAGAAAAGGTTTTGGAAACCTATAGGGCCATTATAAGCCTATAGGGGGAAATCTGCAATACTGCAGATCTGCACTGCTAGAGGGGAAGATACATGAACAAAATGAAAAAAACAAGGGAAGAAAATGATCCAAACAAATCTAGATTCTATAGTAATAGAATCCAATGACAGTATGTTAGAAGAAATGTCAGAAAAGGACTTCAGATTATTCATGATTAAGATGAATAAGGAAGCAAAGGATGAGATAAGAGAGCAAATGCAGGCAATGAATGATGATACTAATAAGCTGTAAGAGCACCTGCAGGAAGCAAAAGATCATTTCAACAAAGAGATAGAGATTCTCAAAAAAACCAAATGCAAATCCTTGAAATGAGGGAAACAAAAAACCAAACAAAAAACTCAATGGAAAGCATCACAAAAGACTAGACCACTTGGAAGACAGAATCTCAGACAATGAAGACAAAATATTTAATCTTGAACATAAAGTTGCCCAAACAGAGAAGATGGTAAGAAATCATGGACAGAAACTCCAAGAACTATGAAACACCATGAAAAGACCAAATTTAGGAATTATTGAGATTGAGAAAGGCACAGAGATACAAACCAAAGGAATGAATAACTTATACAATGAAATAATATTAGAAAATTTTCCAAACCTGGAGAATGAAATGGAAAATCAAATACAAGAGGCTAACAGAACACCAAATGCACAAAATCACAACAGGTCCACATCAAGGCACATTATAATGAAAATGCCTAACATTCAAAATAAAGATAGGATTTTGAAAGCCGCGAGAGAAAAGCATCAAATTACATATAGGAAGAGACCAATATGGATAGCAGCTGACTTCTCAACCTACACTCTAAAAGCTAGAAGGGCCTGGACCAACATATTTCAAGCTCTGAAAGAACATGGTTGCCAACCAAGAATCCTATACTCAGCAAAACTAACCTTCAGATTTGCAGATGAAATAAAATCCTTCCATGATAACCAAAAGTTGAAAGAATTTACAAATAGAAAGCCTGCACTACACAATGTTCTCAATAAAATATTCCATGAGGAGGAAATGAAAAACAACAATGTAGGTTAGCAAAGGGAGGAACTACCTTAGAGAAAAACCACTCAAAGGAGAAACCAAGCCAAATTAAAAACCAAAAATAAGCCAAATGACTGGGAATACAAATCATATCTCAATTATGACCCTGAATGTTAATGGCTTAAACTCATCAATCAACAGAAATAGACTGGCAGAATGGATTAAAAAGAAGACCCAACAATATGCTGCCTGGAAGAGACTCATCTCATAGGAAAAGACATCCACAGACTGAAGGTGAAAAAATAGAAAAAACATACCATGCACATGGACTCAGTAAAAAAGAGGGGGTTTCCATCCTTATATCAGATAAAGTAATCTTCAAGCCAAAGTTAGTCAGAAGGGATAAAGAAGGACAATTCATACTGCTTAAGGGAACCATAAATTGGGAAGACATAACCATAGTTAATATTTAAGCCCCAAACAATGGTGCATCCCTGTACATCAAACAAATCCTTCTCAATTTCAGGAATCAAATACACCAGAACACAATAATTCTGGGTGAATTTAACTCACTGCTGTCATGACTAGATAGATCTTTAAAACAAAAACCAACCAAAGAAACCATAGAACTCAATAACACAATTAATAACCTAGACTTAAGAGACATATATAGAATATTTCATCCATCAACGAGTGAATTCACTTTCTTTTCAGCAGCGCATGGAAACTTCTCGAAAATAGACCATGTGGTATGCCACAAAGTAGCCTTTAGGAAATGCAACAAAATAGAGATACTTCCTTTTCTTCTATCAGATCATATTGAACTGAGAATAGAAATCAATGACAAAATAAAAAAGAGAAATTACTCCAACATCCAGAGACTACTAATATGCTATTGAATGAAATATGGATAACAGAAAACATCAGGGAGGAGATAAAAAAATTCTTAGAGGTAAATGAGAATGATGATACAATATATCAAAATTTGTGGGATAGATTCAAACTAAATAGCTTTCTCTCATCAAAGGAAACTATCCTTTGGGAAGAGAAAGCCTACAAAGTGGGAGAATATCTTTGCCCCTCATACTTCAGATAGAGCACTAATTTCCAGAATATATAAAGAACTCAAAAACTCTACACCAAGAATACAAATAACCCAATGAAAAAATGGGCTAAGGAAATGAACAGACACTTCACTGAAGAAGATCTACAAGCAATCAACAAATATATGAAAAAATGTTCACCATCTTTAGTAATAAGAGAAATGCAAATCAAAACTACACTAAGATTCCATCTCACCCCAATTAGAATGGTGATTATCAAGAATACAACCAACAATAGGTGTTGGCCAGGATGTGGGGAAAAAGGTACACTCATACATTGCTGGTTCGGCTGCAAATTCGTGCAGCCACTCTGGAAAACAGTGTGGAGATTGCATAGAAAACTTGGAATGGACCCACCATTTGACCCATCTATCCCTTGGACTATACCCAAAGGACTCAAAATCAGCATACTACAGAGATACGGCCACATCAATGTTCATAGCTGCTCAATTCACAATAGCCAGACTGAGGAACCAATGTAGATGACCTTCAATTGAAGAATGGATAAAGAAACTATGGTATACACACACACACACACACACACACATATATATATACATATATATATACATATATATATACATACAATGGAATATTGCTCAGCTATAAAGAATAATAAAATTATGGCATTTGCAGGCAAATGGATGAAATTGGAGAATATCATGTTAAGTGAGATAAGCCAATCTCAAAACAAACCAAAGGATGAATGATCTCACTGATAAGCGGATGATGATACATAATGGGGGTTGGGAGGGGGCAAGAATGGAGGAAGGAGGGACTGTATAGATGTAAAATGTGGGAGGGTGGGGGAAAGAAAAAATAATGGAATGACTTAAACATCATTATTCTATGTAAATGTACGAATATGCAAATGGTGTGCTGTTACTCCATGTACAAAGAGAAACATGTATCCCATTAGTTTAGAATAAAAAAAAGAAGAAATAAAAAATTTGTCGGACTCTGTGAAAGCAGTACTAAGAGGAAAATTCATTGCATGGAGCACATTCCAGAAAACAATGAAAAGTCAACAACTAAATGATCTAGCATTACAGCTCAAAGCCCTAAAAAAAGAAGAACAGAATAACAGCAAATGCAGTAGAAGACAGGAAGTATTTAAAATCAAAGGTGAAATCAATGACATTGAAACAGAAGAAACAATTCAAAAAATTGACAAACAAAAGTTGGTTCTTTGAGAAAGTAAACAAAATAGACAAACCCTTAGCCACACTAGCAAAGAGAAGGAGAGAGAAAACTCAAATTACAAAACTTCGTGTTGTAAAAGGAAATGTCACGACAGACACCACTGAGATACATAACATAATGAAAAGCTACTTCAAAAATCTGTATTCCAGCAAAATAGAAACTATCGAAGACATTGACAAATTTCCAGAGACATATGCTCCTCCCAAACTGAACCAGGAGGACATACACAGTTTAAGCAGATCAATATCAAGCAATGAAATAGAAGAAGCCATTAAAATTCTACCATCCCAAAAGCCCAGTACGAGACAGATTCTCAGCCACGTTCTACAAGACCTTCAAAGGAGAACTCATTCCAATACTTCTCAAAGTATTCCAGGAAATAGAAAGGAAGGTACCCTACCAAACTCATTCTATGAAGCTAATATCACCCTCATACCCAAACCAGGAAAAGACACAACAAGGAAAGAATATTTTAGGCCAATATCCTTGATGGATATAGATGCAAAGGTATTTACCAAAATATTGGCAAGCCATATCCAAAAACATATTAAGAAAATCATTCACCACAATCAAGTGGGTTTCAGCCCTGTAATACATGGAAGGTTTAACATCCATAAATCAATAAACATAATCCGTCATGTCAATAGACTTAAGGATAAGAATCATATGGTTATTTCAATTGATGTAGAGAAAGCATTTGACAAAATACAACACCCCTTCATGCTCAAAATGTAGGAACATAACTGAACATTGTAAAGGCTATTTATGCTAAGCGCATGGCCAACATCATTCTGAATGGAGAAAAACTGAAACCATTCCATTTAAAAATGGGAACAAGACAGGGATGTACTCTTTCACCACATCTATTCAACAATGTCCTCGAAACTCTAGCCAGAGCATTTAGGCAGACTAAAGAAATTAAATGGATATGAATAGGAAAAGAGGAAATTAAGCTGTCACTATGTGCTGATGACATGATTCTATATTTAGAGGATCCAAAAAATTCCTCCAGGAAACTTCTAGACCTCATCAATGAATTCAGCAAATTAGCACGCTACAAAATCAACACACATAAATCTAAAGCATTTTTATATTCAAGTGATGAAACATCTGAAAGGGAAATAAGGAAAACAACTCCATTTGCAATATCCTCAAAAAAATAAAATACTTGAGAATCAATCTAACCAAAAAGGTAAAAGATCTCCACAATGAAAACTACAAAGCACTGAGGAAAGAAATTGAGGAAGACCTTAGAAGATAGAAAGATCTCTCATGGTCTTCAATAGGCAGAACTAATATTGTCAAAATGGCCATACTACCAAAAGTTCTCTGCAAATTCAATGCAATTCCAATTAAAATTCCAATGATGTACCTTACAGAAATAAAGCAAGCAATCATGAAAGTCATCTGAATGAATAAGAAACCCAGAATAGCTAAAGCAATCCTTAGCAGGAAGAATGAAGCAGGGGGTATCACAATATCAGAACTTCAACTATACTACAAAGCAATAGTAACAAAAACAGCTTGGTATGGGCACCAAAATAGACAGGTAGATCAATGGTACAGAAGAGAGGACATGGACACAAACCCAAATAAATACAATTTTCTCATACTAGACAAAGGTACCAAATATATGCAATGGAGAAAAGATAGCCTCTTCAACAAATGGTCCTGGGAAAACTGGAAATCCATATGCAACAGAATGAAACTAAACCCTTATCTTTCACCCTGTAGAAAACTCAACTCACAGTGGATCAAGGACCTTGAAATCAGACCAGAGACACTGCATCTTATAGAAGAAAAAGTAGGTCCAAATCTTCACCTTGTTGGCTTAGGATCAGACTTCCTTAACAGGACTCCCATAGCAGAAGAAATAAAAGCAAGAATCAATAACTGGGATAGATTCAAAGTAAATAGCTTTCTCTCAGCAAAGGAAACTATCAGCAATGGGAAGAAAAACCCTACAAAGAGGAAGGAGAATATCTTTGCCCCTCATATTTCAGACAGAGCACTAATTTCCAGAATATGTAAAGAACTCAAAAAACTCTACACCAAGAATATAAATAACCCAATCAACAAATGGGCTAAGGATATGAACAGACACTTCACATAAGAAGATCTACAAGCAACCAACAAACATATGAAAAAATGTTCAACATCTATAGTAATAAGATAAATGCATATCAAAACTACACTAAAATTCCATCTCACCCAGTTAGAATGGCGATTATGAACAATACAAGCAACAATAGTTGTTGGAGAGAATGTGGGGGAAAATGTGCACTCATACATTGCTGGTGGGGTTGCAAATTCGTGCAGCCACTCTGGAAAGCAGTGTGGAGATTCCTTAGAAAACTTGGAATGAACCCACCATTTGACCCAGGTATCTCACTCCTCAGGCTATCCCCAAAGGACTTAAAATCAGCATACTACAGTGATACAGCCACATCAATGTTCATAGCGGCTCATTTCACAATAGCCAGATTGTGGAACCAACCTAGATGCCCTTCAATTGATGAATGGATAAAGAAACTGTGGTGTATATACACATTGGAATATTACTCAGTCATAAAGAATAATAAAATTATGGTATTTGCATGCAAATGGATGCAGTTGGAGCATATCATGCTAATTGAGATAAGCCAATCTCAAAAAAAAAAAAAGGATGAATGATCTCACTGATAAGTGGATGATGACACATAATGGGGGAATGGAGGAAGTAAGGACTGTATGGAGGGAAAAGAGGGGTGGGAGTGGTAGGAGGAGGGAAAAATAACAGAATTAATCAATCATCTTTACCCTATGTAAATGTATGATTACACAAATGGTATGCTGTTACTCCATGTACAAACAGAAACAACATGTATCCCAGTTGTTTACAATAAAAAGAAATTTAAAAAAAAAAATCCCTCTCCAGATGTGTCCAGGAAACTTAGAGAAAAGTTTAGAGCCCATTTCTCCCAGGATTGCTGTTATTCACCAGAGAAGAAAGTAAAATTAAGAGACAGGTGACATGTCCACTGGGGAAGCCACAGTCCTGTATTCTCCAGGGGGATCTTGTCACCTTTCTATAGATATTAAAATTATAGACCTGGAGATATAGGACTTAAAAACATCCTTTCCTTAAAACTTATAACTGTTTGATCTCTTCTCAGCATTCTGAAGTCCTCCCCTTTGTCAGACATCTGGGTAAGTGCCTCTGTGTCCTCAGATCCAGAATTAGAGTGCAGATGGGTACTAGAAAGGCTGTGGAAGGAGAGAATTTGAGCCTACTAGTGAAGTTTCTGGTAGCTATAGAGGAGATATCAGATCCAACAGTCCTGCTGGTGTCAGAGGACTGTGTTCTATATGGTGAAATGAGTATATTTTCTTCTACTTTAATTTAGATCCTTATAAAATTAATAATTTTTTTCATAGGGAATATAAAGTAATTTTAATTTCCTTTCATTTTTAATTTAATAGCTTCTAGTTACACAACTTACATATGTTATCTATTCTTGAAACTTTATACATTACTTATTTGGATACATATTATCAGGAAAGTCATATGTTTTAATTGAATATTTTTATTATAATTTTGCTTCTGTCTTCTTCCTAAAGCAAATGAAACTATTGATTTTGTTAGGGACATTTATTGTTTGAATAATTGTAAGTTTTTAAACCTTTAGAAAGAAATTGTGTTCTATGTTCAAAACTTCATTTCATGGAGGGGAAACTCACACTAGTATAAAATATCTACTTGCATTTTCTCATCAAGTCTTTGCATCCAATTTAATTTCTCATATTAAAAGTTGCTTTACCCTGTACTATATCACTTGAAAATGTCAAATGGGAGGACCAGGATGATAAGGTTTGGAGTAAACAACTGAAAAATATCAAATGAACATCCTAATAGTTTCCCATTCCTGGCTCCAATACACCCAGGAATATAATTCACAATAGGTTGGAGGAAAATTATTTGTGTTCACTACTCCTTTATGTTTTAGTCACTAAAAAATAACACCATTTTGATTTCTGTCACATGGAAAATGTTTGAATCTGATTTTTTTAGAGGAACATTTAGGTCAGTGAAACCCCATCCTGCCCTGGTTATAGTACCTATATTTCAGAATTTTCCTCAAACTCAATTTTTCATGTCTTTAGCATGAATAGATGAATGTATCTCCTTTTTTTTATCACTAAGACACAAAGAATAAGATGACATAGTAAAGCCAAACCTGCTAACTAGGAAAGCAGTCCTTGAATCTTCGATCACTACATTAGTCAGGAAGACAGACTCTCCTGTGGGACTGTTTCCCAGCAATGATAGCTGAGGCTCTGTGAAGAAGAACCTCTGGGGAATCCTGTTCCTTTGTTTTAAAGAAACACTTTCTCTTCTAATAGCTTTTCTCAGAAGAAATTTAAAATAGTAGTACTATGAATATTATAGCTGTGTGAATCCTGAGTTGAACTTCACAACCCTGACAATTTACAACAGCAATGACAGTTCTCACCTACATTTCCCTCAAATAGCTGCCATTTATTTGCCAAAAGTTTGTCCAGGGTTTTACTCATAGTATTGCTGGAAATTTTCACTGCAGATGTTCTAACAAGACTGACATCTGCTGGGTGATGCTTTCACCTTCCACGAGGTGCCCGTCATTTCTCATTTTGCACTTTAGAGATTTCCAACACAAGTAGTTACACAAGGGAGAAAGTGCTGCCTACATTGATCTCAATCCCAAGTCTGTTTGCTTGAAGGAAGACCTATCTCACCTGCCAGATTCATTTTGTCCATTTTTATGTTAGTAAAGAGAAGAGAAGTACAGGAGGATTGGCAAGAGTGGTGAAGAAGTGTGATAATGACAATCCAAAGCATGTGAGTCTGTACATGTGTAGCTCAGTGGTAATAGGGTTTAACTATTTCATCTCTGAGAGGCAGGATGATACTCACACTGAAAATAAAAGAACACATGTATGATTCCCACAGACCCTCAACATGGAATCTGCCCACCCAGAAGGTCCTAAGAACCCAAACTTGCAGTGCAATCTACAGCTTATTTCTACTTCCTGAGAGCTCTCATTAATTTGGGGGAAATGTATGATGATGCATGTATCATCCAGCCACCCATAATTTTGGTGATTGCAGGATAGCACACGGTCCAACATAACTGCTTCCTTGATCCATATTTTAAAGGAAGTTTTCACCATGAGAGTCCCCCAGTCTTCAAGATGAGCTCCAACAAATAAAAGTTCTGAAATTTTTGAACAACTCTCTTTTTCAATTGTGATCTGTTGCACTCATTTACTTACTTATGAGATGTGGATACTTCAAATGAAACTATTTTCAGGAATTTTTTTTAGATTCACTTTGATTTACACAACCTCACACACAGAATATCAAGCCTAGGGCAGCTTGATTTCTCCAGTGCATAAAGGATAATATTAGTGCTTGGTACAAGAGGGCACACAGGTACTGGTTTGGTATCCTCACTCCTAATGCCCCTATTTGAGGAGTGTTTCCCAGACCACCACATTGATGGAAAAGAGCTTGTGTTCTGTCCCCTGATCTTCTAGATTCTGAAATTCTGGGTGTGAGTGTAATGGACAGCTGGGAAGGGACATGCCACAGGATTTTGTTAAGTCCTTTCATATGAATTGTTCCCATTCTCCAGGATGCTTTCTAGTAATAATGGTACATCAGCATGGACATTACTATAAAATAATTTTACAGTACTACTATGATATATTTACATAATCATAATCATACATCCTAGGTGTGCAGCTTTTACTGACATGATTGTGGTTCCAAACAGGAGACAGGGTGATTAGAAAACTACTTTCTGGACTTTTTCTGGGCACTACATGGAGAAAGTATAGTTGTGCTTAAGACTAAATCAAATTGTGTCCCTTTCTTTCATATTTACTTCAGGAAAGAGATAAAATTTTTCTTTACTAATACAGAAATTCACTTGCCAAAAATAATTTTCCATCAGTTTAAAGGCCATGAACAAACCAAGCCATGAATTCATAAATATTTTTGCAAATTCATGGCATCTGTACGCTCCTACTTTTCATTACTCCTGTTTGCAGGACTGCAGATTCTTCCATCACAGTGAACTTATTGTCATTTAAAGGCCATAGGACATAGGTGATTAAAACATTTCATTCAATGAGTGTTTTAAGGATTTCATAAGACTCAAATATTTTAAATGAACTAAAACAGATCCTGTAATTCACAGAAATGATAGGATAGCATGCAATTTGTTTTGTTTTGTTTCATAATATACTTTTTGTTGTCTTTGAGAGAAGGCAATTTTTAAACTTTTTTTTTTTTTTTTTTTTGGTACCAGGGATTGAACCCATATTTAGGGATTAAACACTGAGCCACATACCCAACTATTTTTGTTTTGTTTTTTTTTTAAATTTGAGGCAAGATGTCACTAAGTTGCTTAGGACCTTGCCAAGTTACTGAAGCTTGACTTTGAAATTGGAATCCTCCTGTCTCAGATACATATGCCTGACCTAAAACAATTTTTAATATTAATTTTTTACATGATAATATGGATCTATTTAAACTTATACTACAAAAATACACATAAATATTTGACTTAAGTAATATAATTTTTATATGATATAATTTTATAATGGGAATATGCCATTTATGTTTACATTCATGTCACAATATAAGAGAATGAAGTACTAGTAATTAAATATAATCCATAAAGTCTTGGACACATGGACATTTGATTTATATTTTTCTAATCTTTTTTTTTTTTTTTTTCTGAACTTATCATGGGAAACAATCCCAAAACACTGAATGAGTGGATGGAGAAGATTTTGGCATTTTACCTGATCATCACTTGGGGAAAAGACTGTCCTTTCCTAGTGGTGGTAGAGACTTCATTTTTCACAAATACCACATATTGGCAATCATGCATTGAACCTGAAATATTGCTCACACTAAGTAAAGAAGATGAATTAGTGTTCTGTAGTTCTCATTGTAGAGGTCTTTCACCTCTTTTGTTAGACTGATTCCAAAGTATTTTACTTTTTTCAAAGCTATTGTGAAAGGGGTAGTTATTCTAACTTCTCTTTTTGAAGATTCATCACATGTATAAAAATGCATTGGATTTATGAGCATTGATCTTATAACCTGCTACTTTACTGAATTCACTTAGGAGTTCTTAAAATTTTCTGGTGGAATTTCCCAGTTCCTCTAAATATATAATCATGTCTTCAGCAAATAGGGATAGTTTGAGTTCTTCTTTTCCTATTCACATCCCTTTAATTTCTTTTTTTTGTCTAATTGCTCTGGATAGAGTTTCAAGGATGATGTTGAATAGAAGTGGTGAAAGAGGGCATCCCTGCCTTGTTCCAGTTTTTAGGGGGAATGCTTTCAGTTTTTCACCATTTAGAATGATACTGGCCATGGGCTTAGCATAGATTGTTTTTACAATGTTAAGGAATGTTCCCACTACCCTATTTTTTCTATTGTGAGCATGAAGGGATGTTGCATTTTATCAAATACTTTTCCACATCCATAGAAGATTCTTGGCTTTAAGTCTATTGATATGATGAATTACATTTATTGATTTCCGGATGTTGAACCAACCTTGCATCCCTGGGATAAAACTCACTTGATCGTGGTGCACTATATTTTTAATATATTTTTGTATGTGATTTGCTAAGATTTTGTTGACAATTTTTGCATCAATGTTAATTAACAATATTGGTGTGAAATTTTCTTTCCTTAGTGTGTCTCTGTCTGCTTTAGGTATCAGGATGATATTGGCTTCATAGAATGAGTTTGGGAGGGTTCCCTCCTCTTCTATTTCATGGAATACTTTGAGAAATATTGGAATGAGCTCTTCTTTAAGAGTTTTGTAGAACTCGGCTGAGAACCCATCTGGTCCTGGACTTTTCTTTGTTGGTAGGCTTTTGATGACTTATTCTATTTCATTATTGAATGATATAGTGTAAAAGACATTTAAATTTAGGGAAAAACAAGAATTCCTTAACTGAATACTTTCAAGGAAATCTGTTTTCTCTTTGATTGACATAGTATTTGATCTGAGACTTGGAGTACAATATTGCAAATCAATACATGCTTGCCTTGTTTGGTGATCACAGTATGTTAAGTAACTTTCTCATTTCCTCAAATTTTATTATTTTGAAGTGTGAGGAGTCACAATACTCTTCTCCACTTATGTGGTTGTGTGTAATTACTTGGTGTAGACTGTCCTGACCATGTTGAGCTACAGAGCATGAGAACCGCTTACCACAGCCCTGCAGTTGAGGACAGCTGCCCCTCACCCTGCCTCTCACTGATCTTTCCACCAACCCTTTCCATACTCTGCTAATATGCACTTCTTGTGGTCAATGATTTTAGCTTCCATACATGAGTGAGAACATGCAGTATTTGTGTAAAAAGAAAATTATATACATCATCAAAAAAATTCATGTGTTCCCACCTCAGGCAGAATGTCTAATATATACTTTCACTGATTCAGCATACTTGGTTTGGTACCCATGACAAGCACAGGAAAGGCACTAGAAAGATCTTACATGGACCACCTTTGTTTTATGTTATATTCATCACCCATGATCACAGGCACACAGTCCAATTATTCTCTCATAACTTTATACATAAAAATGACATACACCTGCTCTCATATCACTTTTAATTTGAGGTAAAATAAATAGAAGAAGCTTTAGAAAATAAATTTATACATACCAACAAGTATATTATCCTTTATATACAACATTATAAAATAAAAATTAAAAGAATACTTTAAAAACTGTGTTCTCAAGAATTTTTGTGAAATAGAGACTTTGCTTTCATTGTACTTAATTTATTTTAAAATTTAAAATTTTCAAGTGTTGAAAATAGCATTGTAGAACTTTAACTAACATGTTTTCATCACATATAAATCAGAGCATTAGATTAAATTATTTTCAGTGTTACTTCATAGAATGCAATAATGCAAAACTAAAAGTTTTGGGAAAGGAACGAGAAGAAGCCATGAACAATATTTAGAAATGGAATCCACTGTTAATTGTTGCTTCAAAATGACTAAAGTGTATAATTTTTCTGAAGGTGAAATTTCACATGAGTAGCAAAAAAAATGAATTTCCTTTTCTAGTATGTAAAGGAGAGTGAGTGAACACTACTAAATAAAAAATAATAATAACTGCTGAACCAGGAGAGATCACATATTTCTAGATTTTTCCAGATATGTTCAAATGTTTTTTTCTTTCTTTTTCTTTTTGGTACCATGGATTGATCCCAGAGGCACTCAAGCACTACATCACAGTCCCAGTCTACCCCTGCCCTTTTATTAATTTAGAGACAGGGTCTTTCCATGTTGCTTAGGGCTTACTAATTTACTGAGGCTGCCTTTGAACTCAAAATCCTCCTGCCTCAGCCTCCCAGATGCTGTTGGCTGGGCAGTCACTGAGACTGATTGGTCAGACATGTTGATTTCCAGTGGCCTCACACTTACCTTCCACTTCCTGACCTGCTGTTGCTGTCTTTGTTAGCCCTAGTGATTCTCAGGACCCACAGGCAGAGTTGTGTTCTCTCAAGCCTCTCTGACGTGTCTTCCCTTAGGCCAAATGCTCTCAGTTTCTGATTTTCCACAGGTTTGTTAGGCACAGCTAAGTATTTGCTAGACTCAGGTAGGTTTACATGGACTTTGCTCTGAACTCATGGAACTGGGTTTCCAGTTCTCACTAGCTCCACCACATGGAGGTCCAAGATGGCTCCTAGATTGGTTCACCACGGATGATTGATAAACTCATGGAGACTTCTTTTTAGATCCATTTAATGAGTTGAAGAGACTTTGATTCAGCAAGAGCAAACCACCCTTCCAGATTCAGGAATTTTCACTCTAAGTCTCAGGGAAAAGCTATTTTTCTGATATTTCCACTACTTCAGTTCTGGGTAGCAGAGCTATGAGGAATGCTGCCTCACTCCAATCTGAAATCTTACCCCTCAGTCAATCTTAATTTCCTTTTCCAAAACCAACTCTATCTTGTGTTGATTTCTTCTTTTTAATGCAGCACTTGGAACACCCCCAGGTCCTCATGCATTCTAGCCAAGTGCTATGCCACAGAGCTCCATTCACAGCCCCTACTGCTCACAATTTCAATGTTTCTTCTGGGAAAAATACCTTGAAGCTCATAAACCTGCATTTGCTGACATAATTTTGGTGATATAACAGGTAGTTGCTTGAGAAAAAACCAAACTTCCCCAACTACCTTGTCTGACAGACTTGCCTCTTTGTTGCAGTGAAAAGACAGATTTTTGCTGGACATTGTGAGCTACCACATGATGTGTCCTCCTGTTTGAAGCTCAATCTGTCTGATTAGCAACCAGAAAAATTTATGCCATATTTCTGGTTAAGAAACTTGAGTAAACACCTGGGTGGAGGACTCATCGCCTGGCGACCCCCACACTGTGGATACCTGCATGTGTACAGCATTTTTTATTAAGCCAGTAAACTTTATGTTCTCCATTTACCCTACCTGCATTTTTGAAAATGATTTTCCTAAATTTATATCTTTCCCTTGAAATGCATCTTTGAATAAGCAGATACTTTAGTCACGCTTCTTGTTCTTTCCTAATCAATTTAATAATAAATAAAAAGCTGATTGCTGTTTAAATAGTCTAATATCATTTCTATCATAGGCTTTAGATTTGAAGACTGAGGCTCCTTTATTTCTGAGAGTCCTCTGTTCACATTACCCTGGACGTTAATATGAATTTCTGACTGTTTTTGTTCTGTGAATCCTCATTCCTCTCTCACAGAATAAAATCTTTCCTGATTCTTAGAAGAGATGTATTGTTCCATGTCAGAAGTTGGTGACCATCAAATACATTTATAATGTAATTAGTGACATTAGAACTTCCTGGAGAATAAAAAGCAATTATATTAAAATATTACTCCTTATGATTATGGCCAGAATGGATAATTTAATATCTTATTTAACCTGAACAGAAATGTAAACCTGAAGCTGAGCTTGGAAATCCTAGAATAAGTAATAAATACCCCAAACCACATGGTCAGTATGAGAGTGTACCAGGGACAATTGTCTTATACTTTAGGGAGAGGACCCTCAGAGTCACTGGGAACCCATGCAAGATAACACAAAACCCAGACTAGAAGAATTAAAATATATGGAGTGAATTTGAACTAACTCAAACTTAGGCTAAAAAATGAAAGAATGAGTGTCATCTATGTGACTGGGAACATTCAGATCCCTCAAACAGGTGTACCAGTGAGTTGAGAGAAAAGTTTGAGTTTGATTCTCCCCAGGTTGCTATTATTCATCAGAGAATAAAATAAAAGTAAGAGACAGGTGACATATTCCACTGGGGAAGCCACAGTTCTGTTTTCTCCAGTGGAATTGTGCCATCCTTTTACAGATGCTAAAACTAAAGGCCTAAAGAGAAGTGAGTTAAAGACTTCCTATCCTTAAAACTGCAGGATCAGCTCAGGTCCCCTGATTCTCTATGCAACTTGCCAGGCCAGGGCTTTTCTATTCCTCAGATGCAGAATCAGTGTGTGAGTAGGCTTCTGTGATTTAGATGAATAATCGAAATAGCCAAATTATATACTACATTTTTTGGAGGCTCTTAATTTTCTATCTTGCTATACACACACTCAAATTTTAAAGATCTATTTTCTCTAGAATGTAAAGGTAAATTTTTATTTTAATAGATGTAGCCTTTTAATTTGGTTACTCATGAACATTTCTGAATTTTTCCCATAAGAAATGATTATTTAAAGTAAATAAATTTTTGGTTCCTCTCTATTTCTAAGACTGCTGTTAGTTTAATGTTTTGCTTTATCAGTTCCCAAAGTACATAGATTATATTCTCTGGTTATTTGGTATTTCAGCCTTACAAATTCATATTAATATTAAGCAAACAAAAGTAAGTTTTATCCTCCAAATTTTATTATAGACACTTCATTTTTCTTCTCATTTCCATTAGTCAATTCTAAATATTTTTTTTTCTTTTTTCTTTTTTCTTTTTTTTTTTTTTTTTTGCGGTACTGGTGATCGAACTCAGGGTCTTGTGCTTGCAAGGCGAGCACTCTACCAGCTGAGCTATCTCCCCAGCTGCTAAATATTATTTAAATATTTTCTTCTATGCCTGAGATAATGAGAAATAATTATACATCAAAATACTTTTGGATTAACTGGAAGGAATAGTATTTTTTGTACAAATCATTTACTTACAACATTTAACCTCACATTTCTATAAACTATCAAGTAGCATTTTCTTATGCAGATATATTTTGTCTCAGTTTTGATCTCACAAACGTAAACCAATGGTGTCTTGGTGGTCAGGGGGTTTCAAGTTGGATCAGTGGCCAGGTTCCACAACTGCTTAAGAGATACAATCAAGTAGCAAGGGTTGTGATCACACCTGTTTTCTAAAAGCCATAGGTGTCCTATCTCCAATATGTGAAGTAGAATGGGGACATTAGTAGAGAATGGATGGTGAACTGGACCTGTATAACAGTAATCCAAAATGCCCTTTCATGTAGCTAATGTACACCACTGAATGAAAACATATAGCTTAGTATTTACATGACATGCTTTGGTGTGTCCATATTGCACCTGAGAAAATAGTTATAGCAACATCTCCCTGTATCTCTTCCAGCCTGTAAGTGTTGACACACAGGACACAGTAGCCCAAGTTGGTGATCAGTTCTGCTGTTAACCATCCTCCAGATCTACTGCTGTCCGCACACTGTCTAGGGTTCACTGATTTTGACATTGCTTACTAGCTTTTGGCGCAGTTGATAATAGCACATATCTTAGGGTTATCCATGATTTGGGCAGTGGCAGAATGCACAATATTTAAATGAAGACTACCTTAGTCAGGGCAGGAGAGGGAGTCTGCACAGAGTTACCTTTCCCTTGTGGGAACCTCACAGTGTCAGCTCTAAGGGACTATGTGTGTGACATTTTAAAGAAGCAGATGTCTTTTTATATTTTTCTCCACTTGTTCACTCACAAATCTGCCCACTTAGTCTTTCCTTAGTGTATCCTCATTGTGACCTCTCTGAATGTGAACTGTTTCTGAAATTTCTTTCCACATTATTTTTCTGTGACTCATGTCATCATAATTGGAACCTCCATTGTAAGAACAGGTTATTTTCTCCCGTGTTAAAATCATGGTTTGAGACTCGGCACTTTAGGGGAAACAGGTGCTACTTCAGCATCCTCTCCATAGATCTCAGATTGAGGAGGGAATCCTGAATCATCCTGATGATGGACAGGCCTACCGAGCTGCACCCTGATCTCCTAGAGTGAGTAGTACTGGCAGATGTGAGTGGGGTGAGGCTCAGGGAGAGCACAGGCTAAGAGAAGTCCTATTATCTTGCTTTTATGAAATAATCATGTTTCAGGAATTTTTCTAATAAAACTGATAAATCAGGTCAGAAGTAGAAACATTACATTCTTTTTAATACAACTACATGTAAAATATATGGCAGTGCACTGTAGGTCTCACTAACACACGTGTGATGTGCCCCATGTTGTAACAGTGAGATGTTTCCTTGCTTGCTGCCTCCTGGTGCTCCAGGGGAGTTTATGCATGTGGGGGACTCCTGAGAGCATCTGACTCTGCAAATTTCTTTGATCAGTAATGTGAGCAAAGAGATAAAGTTTTACACCTGCAACTAGGAAATTAGTCCTATAGAAAAATTGTAATATTCCCACATGTATTCAAGTAATGCTCCATGGAAAACACAATTACTTTCCTGTGTTTGAAGTTCCATGCCACCAACTTGATCAGTTCCTCCACTCCATGGTGATGCAGGCAAGACTCAATCCCCTTGTCAATGCCTAAAACTAGAGCCCTGTGCCCTCAGTCAATAGGTAAATCAGATAGAGCCTTTCTCTGTTTTTTCAGTGCTCTACATTTTATGAAATTAACTGCACAAAACTGAATTAAACAAAAACCTATATTTCATAACATGATAGAAGGGAATCATAATTATTTCATTTTCTGTAACTTTTAAGGGGAATCTTCAAATGTTACATGTTGAGTTCATATTGTTTTAAAGTATTTTGGAATCAAAATGTCAGGGTATATCTTATTATTGCTTTAAGCATGCACACAGGAATTTATTCATAGCTACATGGAAGACACAGAACTGTGTAGTGTCATGCCTACTCATATCCATCTGTGACTTAAAATATAGATACTTCCAGACTATTATATTAGTATTTTTCTTTTGTTTCTCTTGAATATAACAAGGAAACAAATCTTCTACTGAAGGTACGAATAGAGAAAACATTTTTTTCTTACTAACTTTATCAGTTGTAAGAGATTAAATTTTTCTAATGTCACTAATTATTTTCAATTTTAGACAAAGTCACTTTTTTAAAGATTTCAAAGCAAGTATTTAACTGGAATTGAAAACCTTGATTTGTCTTGACTTCTTGTCATTGTTGATCACCCTTAGTAATTCATGTTGTAACAATAATTTTCAGGGTAGCTATGAAAATAACAGTCTTATCTTTTGTTTTACAGGATAAAATTTGGGAATGTGTTAGTAGTCTCATTGTAAATGTTACATTCTTCATAAAAATACAGAATAATTAAAATTGAAATAAAGAATGTACCTTTATTCTATGGGGAGATATTTCATGAGAATGTCATCATCACATTGCTATTTGCTCACTAAAAGAAAATCTGAAGCTTCTTTTCTTATGTAAACTCAATTCTCATGGTGAAGTTGGATTCCTTTCTCCAAATGAAAGCTCTAAAATTTATGACCCTGTAAATTGTGCTGTCATCATGGTGCATGCCTGTAATCTCAGCAGCTTGGGAAGCTGATGCAGGATGATTGTAGGTTCAAGGTCACCCTCATCAACTTACTGAGGCTCTAAGCAACTTAGTGTGACCCTGCCTCACAATAAAATAATAAGTGCTGGTAATGTTGTTTAGTGGGTATGTATGTTTGGGTAAAATCTCTGGTAAAAAAAAAATAATATGTGATTACTTTTCACCCTTTCTCCATATGCCAAAGAGTGCACAGAAAAGATATTTTGTAATAATATCCTGCTAATAAGAGATGGTCCTTCCCTATTAGATCTAGTTTTTTCTGGCATAATCAGATGTATGTAAAATAGTATAAGTGGTTAAAAAATCTGGGTTTTTGATACTGATATCCAGTATCAAAATATATATATATTAATTATTAATTTCAAAAACGCTGATTTTAGAGTCCACATTTTGATATTTGTCTGTAAAGTGGTGATGAAAAATGCAGAATAAAGGATGGAAAGTATAGAACAGCACATGGCCACCTCATTGGCACCGTTTCCTTGAGAGTTCTATTTGGACATTCCTGCAATCTGTCTCACTTGAATTCACTTCAAATGTGATACACTGAGCTTTATATCAGGTTGCTGCACACACTAAGAAAAATTAATAGTGCCTGACTTGTGTGGAGCAATAGAGATAAACAGAAGATGCTATACTTGAGTATTGAGAAAATTTGGAAAGGGTGCATTAAAAAGGTACCCATATATTTTGATGTGGGCTGTCTTGTTGGTTGGGAATGTTGAAGATGGTAATAATTGAGATGAAGAGAGCTTATCTTCCTTTTTTTCTCAGATATTGACTATCTACTTATTTCTGCCAGAAAAAAAAAATGACAAAAAGCAGCACACTTTACAATTTTATTACTGTAAGAAATGCCTTTTTTTCCCAAATTTTCATTGGGATCACAGCCAACATCTTCCTGCTTCTCTTTCACATCCTAAAATACCTTCTCCACCACAGGTCCAAGCCCACTGAACTGACCATCACTCACCTGGCCCTCATTCATCTGCTGATGCTATTAATCAGGACATTCCAGGATATAGACATTTTTGGGGTTCATGACATTTGGAATGACATCACATGTAAAGCAGTTGTCTACTTGTACAGGTTGATGAGAGGCCTATCTCTTAGCACCACCTGCCTGCTGAGTGTCCTTCAGGCCATCACCCTCAGCCCCAGAAGCTCCTTTCTGACAAAGTTCAAACTGACATCTCCACAGCAGAGTCTGAATTGCTTTCTCATTCTCTGGATGTTCGACATATTTATTAATGTTCGTATTTTAGTCTCCATGGGTGGCCCCACCAATGCGACATCAGGTTTTCCTTTTGCATCTGAATTCTGCTCTATTTCCCCAACAGGTTACTACTTCAAGACCTTATTTTCCCTCATGGGAATAATTCGGGATATTTTCCTTATAGGGCTCATGTCCCTTTCAAGTGTGTACATGGTGACCATCTTGTGCAGGCATAAGAGGCAGTGCCAGCACCTTCACAGCACCAACTTGTCTCCAAGGGCATCCCCAGAGCTGAGGGCCACCAGTACCATCCTGCTGCTCATGGGTTTCTTTGTGGTCATGTACATCATGGACTGCTGTATCTCTTCTTCTTCTGAAAAGATGCTGAATAAAGATCCAGCCCGCCTTGGAGTCCAGATGCTGATGGGCAATGGCTATGCCACCATCAGTGCTTTGATGCTAATCAGCACTGAAAAGCAGATAATCACGTTCTTCAAATCCACATTGGGAAAGATGCAGAAATTTTTATGCAGTGTTGGGTACACCCTTGTTTTGTCAACCCACACTGTTTATTTCTGAATTTCCAAACATTTATTCATGTTGAAAAAAACATAAAAGTGGTTGATGGAGGTTTAGCTTGAATATTTGTTCTTTGTGAAGTTCCTAAACCAAACCAGATACAGTTGTACACACTTCTCATTTCAGTGACTCATTAGGTTGAGGTGGGAGGATCACAAATTCAAGGGCAGCTTCAGCAACTGAGACTGCAAGCAAATTAGCAAGACTCTGTCTCTAAATAAAGTATACACATGACTGGGATGTGGTTCAGTGTTTAAGTGCCTCTAGGCTCAATCTCTATTTCGCACTCCCCAAAAACAAGATGCTGAAACACAAATGGACTGTTTTTTACTAGTCATGACTAAAGCAGATATCTTTCACTGTCCAAAAGTTTACAAAATGATTTCACCCTCGGCTGGAAGAAAGCCTTTTGAAATAATTATTCAGTTCATAGCAAGGGAAAGATCTTGTTTAAGTACAACTGTCTATGTGCATGAAATAATTAGTGTTATGATTCATTTATTTTATTACAGCATAAAACAGGATAATGAAATTTCCTCCATGTTAACTCCAAGAGTTTTCTAATCATAATTGAACCTTTTATTCTCCATGTTTTTATTTTAAATTGCATTTTTCATTTTAATTTTTGACTACATGATTTTATTTTATTGTGAATTATAAACCCATAGTGAGGGTAGGAAAGACAGCAGCAGCAAATGAGTCATCAGAGTATAGGACAGAACTCATATATCTTGGAAACAGATGATCTAACCCATGTCCCAGTTCTCCTATTGGTGTAGTGGCCTTGAACTCATGAGCTAACTCTTTCATCCTCAGTTGTATAATGCAGACAGCATCTGTTTTGAGGTTATGATGTGGATGAGAATTGACAGCACTGTTCTCTTTGGCAGCATGTATCCTGATATTGGCATGGTGGAGAGGAGATTGGCATGGACCCTGCACAAGGGTGGCATGCAAATGTACAAATCATGCCACAATGAAAATATGAGTAACAACTACTATCCATGTGTGCAGATTATATGTATATATTAACTCTTTATTACCATAGTAATGCTGTTGCAATAGAAGTATTACTATCCCCACTTAAGAGTGACTCAGATAAATTAAGTAAGTGAATTCCATAGGAAATATATGGAGAAATTCAGAATTTGAATACTGAAAGTCAGTCTGTAGGTCCTGTGCTTCCAGAACATAGCCAGTGATCTGTACTGCTGCTAGAAAAATGATCACTTTGATCTGGCGTACAGGAGTCACAACAAATGCTATAGACAACCAGGGACTGAAATGCCAGTCACAGTCCTACATCCTTTCAGCTCAGAAATACAGCTAGATGGCAGGTGGCTGTTTTGACTTATGGCCTATATACAGTAGTTAGGCTGCTGGATTGAACCCCACAAGGTCAATGTGAAAACTTTTCAGTGGCAGAATCATTTAACCCCTGGAGGACAGCCCAAGCCATCACCTTCCTTGTGGAGTAGCATGTGAAGATTCCAGTTGCATTTCTGGGGATACTGTGGGGGACTCCCAAGGTCACTGGTCCACAAGACCCAAGATGCTACTGTTTCTCCTGTGAGTTGAAATGTCTACTGCCATCCAAGAAACAATGTTAGGCATGGGAGGCACTTTTTGCCTCCCTTGTTGTAAGTTAAAAATACTGTACACTAGAAAATATTCAAATATTGTTTACTGCTTTGAGATGGAACAACTAAAGAAAACAGTCATTGTATCTTCCACATAGTTTTAGGAATACTGGGGTGCCACAAGGCATCAACCATGTGGCCAAAAGTTGTTTGGCAGGACAAATTTTGCTTTGGCAGAATGGTTTGCTACTGAACAAATCCTTTCAAATTTGCATGTCATATTTGTTCAGTTTGGGACAGAGAGTCCACCTGTTCTTATCCCAGCATAGCAATGCCATTGCTGTGATAGGAAGAGCTTGGACTTCCAATTTACATGATTGACTAATTTTGAAATTGGGGAAGGAAAATGGAAGAACTGCCTTTTGAATGTCCATGACTGGATACAGGTGGGCAAGTTATAAATGCCCAGGATTGGATCTTATATCCCAATTAAACCTAAATACTGTATTCTCAAAAAGGACTACCAATCTATTTTATACAAGTTCTTCATTTTACTTTTGATATGTTTGGACTTATTTGCAGTTTTCTTCTTGTACTCTTTTTTAATGCTGGAGCATTGTAGATATAAATATTTTGAAGTGCAAATAGCCCAAGATTATTGGGTCATTTTTTTTTCCTTTTTAGCAATTTGGATAGCTATCCTGGTGATTAGCAGTGCTTGGGATGGTGTTTTCCACCTCAGTTGAAGATTGTCTTCTTTGCAGATCTGAACTAAATCCAAGATGCCAGGCTGGAAGTGATGAATTGGTAACTCCAGATGAGGGTTCTGAGCAGAAATTTCTAATAACCATACCAGCAAAAAAGTACAAATAAAAAAATATAGAGGTCAAGTTTATTTATGATGAAAGTCGAAAAATCTTGAAGTTCTCAAATGGACTGAGATCAGACACTAACAGAAATTTTGTAATATATATCAGGCACTCCAGTGTAAAATTCTTTTCTTCACAACATACCACTTTCCCTTATTTTGGAAGGACTGACACAAATATACATCTCAATAACAATAAAAGAATGACTCTCTTATCCTTAAATGTCAATGTGTGGTCATGTTTGGTTTAGAGTCTCCTGTCAGATGTCTAAGACTAATTTGGTCAAACTTGAACTTTTTCCTTTCTATGGGTAGAGTCAGCTGAGATTATTCAGAGATCACTCTTGGGAACTTGTGAGAAGTAACTTCACTTCTTCAGCTTTTCCTCTATCAGTTATGCCATTTGTCAGATCTTACTGAATAAATGTGGCTTCTATTGGATGTACCAGAAATGTTTCCCTGTTCAGTTACCCTCCATTCTGCAGAATGTGCTCTGATTAGATTCCTGTGTTCTGGGGTCCTTTTGATCTCAAGATGGGGTAGTCAGGGGACTCACCAGAGCTGTAGGGCCCTAGAGGGATTCCACTCTTCCTTGGATCCTGTTGACCTTAGAGAGAAAGGTTCAAAATATTGACCATTTTACTTCCTTAAATTTGGTCTCCATGTTTTCATTTTAAACCTCTAACAGGTCAGTTTCACCAAACTTGAAGTAGCACTACTACTTTTAACTTCATTGTATATAATTTTATAGTGACCCCTTCAATTTGATTGGGGTCATTATTGGGGGAGGAATTCAATGTTATATTCTGTCTTATAGGTGATGGCTTACTCTCTCAACTCAGGTTTTTTAATTAGAAACAGTGCTTCTGCAAAATAACAGTAGGAAAACTTAAAAATTTTACAAGGAAAATACAAAATGAAATTAAAAAGAACAAAACCATGCATACATAGTAGCTGTAAACCAAAAAACATGTTTTATCCAAATCCTTTATTTAGTCATATAATATATCACTTTTTTTATTTTAGTTCACAGTATTCTTTAAAAGAAAAGATGTACGTTTTGAACAGAACATTAATTGTGCTTAATTCTGTCCTATTTTGGAGACCTCCTAACTTGATGTGATATGAGAGGTAGAGATTTACCTCAGGTGAGGTGGAGATCTTGACAAATTTTAGGTAAATTGGTTTATTTCTATATCTGATCTTTGCCTTTGTCTTAGCAATCATTTTACAAAAGTCTCACATTTTATTTCCTGATTCCATCTGATTATCAGTTAACAATACAACATTACATCTGAAACATGAATCAAACAAAAATTCTAACAGGGCTGTAAACAATAACAAATCAGATTCTCCTTGTTACTTTCCAGAAATCATTTAAATTTCCATGTGTGTAAACAAAGATGACAACAAATTAAATATGTGTGTATATATATATATATATATATATATCTTGATAATAGATTACCTTTATCCATTTTCAAAATATTAAATACCAATTTCATTGATTAACTCTTTACAAGTCTAAATGGGACTGTTGCTACAGAAAACTTTAATTTGGAGAGCACCTGCTTCATATGATGTTGTCTTAAGCTTTATATTTTTAAAAGGCTATTTACTTGAAGAACATGAATACATCTTATATACAGAGAACCAGAAATGGCAGGAGTCATATTTCCAGAGGTGTTCTTATTAAGTAAGTATACTCTGTTTAAAGTTTAAAACTGTGTTTAAATTTTACTTTAAAACTAATGAGATAATTCATATCTCAGATCCATAACAGTTGTTTATGTAATCATTTAGAAATCAATTATGTAAAAGATTTTAAAAGAGCAACATACTATAAGACTTTAAGGCTTAGTTTCCCTAAGAAAACCCAACAAATGCAAGAAATAATCTTGATAGATAAGCAGACCAATTTTCTAAGGAGCCCTTTTTTTTAAAGATAGAGAATTTTAGTTGAATCATTTGTGTTGAAAGAAACTTCACACTGAATTTTTGAGATTTACTTTCTACTATTTTTTTAACTTACTAACACATTGTACAACTTCTTTAAATCCTTAGCTTTGTCCTCAGTTTTATCTTGGACTTTAGCATAAAAATATTAGTTTAAAATCCCTTGTAATTGTCCATACTAAAATATATTTCTATGCGTATAGCTTTCTTATATGTCTTTTCTAGTGTCAGAGCCTTTCTAAAATTTGCATTCTGAAAAAAATCCTTATAAAATTTCTGAATTTAAACTAATCATTTCTTTCATAACAAGGTGAAATATTTTGTTTCACGGAACTAAAATACAGCTGGAACTTGTGCACTGTTTGCATTGAGGATAACCCATTAGAAGTCAAACTCTTAGTAACCTTGCCTTCAGTGAAAGCCCAGAAACAAAACAGTCTTGAGCTATCTTTGTATTTATGAACAACTTATGAAAACACCTTTATGAACATTAATCTCTTTAGGTTAAAACTTGTTTACACACTTTCAGCTTAGGTTACCCATGACAACCAAGGTATCAGTCACATCTCGGTACATTTTAAGTCAGTTTTTGCTGCCAAAGGAAAAACTTTAAAAGCAAAGAACATTGTACTTTAACTATTTTATAGATATCAATGTTCTCTTTATTGACTGTCTACCTAGAATCCTGTGGGTTAGTAATCTTAAAGACATCTTTACTCATTTCTAGTTAACCAAGTGAAGTTATGTGAATTGAAAGGCATTAGAATTAATTCCCTTTTATTTAAAAAAGTATGAGTGCTCATTTACCTAAATAATAATTTGGTAGCATGAAAGATATAGACACAACTACATATGAGACACAACACAAAATACACAGAGGTGCACAGATATACATACAAACAGAAACAAGGTTTTTACATCTTATCATCAGACTTTCAATGTCTACAGGTAGGAGGCAAATACACTATCAAATTTAATCCATGAGAAATTAAAGTAGAGCCTGTCACAGATTCTGAACATGTGAGTCAGACATGGGAAGAGTCTGTGCTTTCCATTTTTCTTCCCTGTCAGTAGGCTAAGAATTTTTCCTGGAGACTTCTTGTATACCCCAAACTCCCTGAGAGTTAAATGAGTCCAAATAAATCATTATTTTATTCTCTTTGGTTTCTTTTTCCCTTTTGTCCTTTAGTAACTTTCAATATTTGATCAGATAGCCCAGAGGGCTATCTGGGAGAATTTGGGTGTCTTATGCCCTGCTGGCATCCTCTTTCTCTAGACTAGAGTATTGTTTAGAAGCTGAACCCCCCTTTCTGGAGATTTCTTGCATGCATGTCTTGGTCACACTCACATAACCTCTGGGATTTTCTGACGATCAAGACAGTACTTCTTTCTGAAAAATAGATTTTTCAACCTTGATCTATGCATTAAGACACCTGGAGGTACCTGGTCCCTTCTTCACTTGGGCCCTTTTCCTGTGTTGTGCATTCACTTTTGACATTGGGTCTGACTGGCCTCAGGAATTGCAGGTTTCCTCCCCACTCTAAGGTCACTGCAGGAAGAGATCAGTTCTGTCTCTGAGGAGGGAGTCTCCTCAACCTCCTGGAGGATGCATGATTACTCATATCAGGTGCCAGTGTTGTTAGAAATAAGGACCCAGGGAAGGCAGCCATGACCTTTGAGAGTGGCAGAAGCTGCAGTTGTACTGATCAGGTGGTGCCTGGTACTTGCTGTCCCAAGAGCTGCTTAAGGACTTCCCCTTACTCTGGGTGAGCCAGGTGCACACCGGAGCACAGGATGGGATGGGCTTCAGTACCACAACCCACCAAGTACACTGTGAGTTCTCAGATGAGGCCTTTGGCTTCAGCAGGCTCTATCTGCACCAGGGAAGGGCACGTTCTACAATTAGATGATTTACTAGACCCTAGAGGATGTGCACTTTGAGTACTGTTGTCACCACTGGCTTGAGGACCACATGTATGACACAGTCATAGACCTGTACAGTTTTTTTTTTTTTTACTTTTCTATATGTATGTTATGATCAAATTATTTTTAAAAACAAGAAAATTAAAAATGCTTACACATCAATCATAACTGGAATTAGCAATGTATGTATATGCAGACATCAGTCTATTACAGCATAGTAACAGTCCATGCATTTTTTAACACAGTTTGCTACAGTTTACATATAGAGCATTTATGAGTTTAGTTCTTTTCCTTTATGTGCAGACATTGAGTAAGCATTGTCCAATGTAGAGTTTACTTCCAAAAACTGTTTTTGTTTTCATGTGAGTTAGTTTGGCTCTGCAATCACAACATATCCATACCAATATCCAGTGCCTTTAGCCACAGATCTAAAAATTCTTTATGGTTTTGACTACATAAGCTCTTTATTTTTGAAAATCAATTCATCATTTTAGTTTATAAAACTTTATTCCTTAATATTAGCACTATCGTCAATTTTAGAGTTATTTGATCTTAGTCATTATATCAGTTAATTTGGAATGATTTATATATTTAATGTATTTAGGTCTCATGTGAAATATGAAACTATACAGTCTATGCATTTTTGTTGAAAAATTCACTTAAATTCCAGGTTATTATTGGTAACTATTACAACTTACACTTGTCCTCCTAATTGTTTCTGGCATCGTATCCTTTGTATATTTTAGTATATGCTTTGTTCCTTTCTTCCTACAGAGGAATATTGTTTGTATTTGTGGTTGTTAGTTTTTCTAGAGTGATCAGATTTTATTATTTTCATTTGCATTATAGTGTACAAATAAGTTATTAAAGTTCATGAGCTTTTAAATTATTTTGTGAACACATATTCATCATACATGTAGATGGGGCCCAGTGTGACATTTCCATATATATGTGCAGAATTCACTGATCACTGTTAATTTTCCCCCCACTCTTCCTCAACCTCTGTTTATTTTAATTTCATATTCATCAACTTTTGACTTTTTTCATTATCATCTACATAGGAGAGAGGACATGCAGTAATTGTCTTTCTGTGTCTGGCATATTTTACATAAGAAATTCTTGTAGTTACATCCATTTTATTCAAATGACAGGACCCCATTCTTATTTAGGGCCCCATAAAACTACAGTGTGTGTAAATCTCCATGTCATCTCTACTGAAGAGTTGCCAACAATGCACCAACTGTTCAAGGAGAGCTACTCCTTTCTTCTAAGAGGAGCCCCTTCCATGTGAGGTGACTATGACTTTGAAATAGTTCTCCAGAGCAGTGGAGAATTGACAGAGGAGGTCAAAGGGAGCAGAGATGGGGAAGGAAGGCCATCACAGTTCTCTGGTCCTTGGTATTAGCAGGTCAGATTTAGGGGACTAGGTGTTCCAACACTGAGTCTGTGTCTTCAGAAAAGTGGTTTACAGACCCTCAGGATTTCAGAAGATACACTCAAGTCTCAAGAATGAGAATTTTAAAATTGTTTTCAGCTGAACATGAATCCAACATTTTGAAAACAAATATTTTATAGAGGACCTGTTGAATTCAGAATAACATATGAGAATACAGGCAATTTTAGGATGACATATATTTAAGCAATGGTATAAATAGCATTTAAAGCACCACTGTGTGCTAGGGAAGCAGTCATGAGCCATTTTCACCTTCAAGGAGCCTGTCTGAGCCCCACATTTGAGAAAAAACAAAATCTCTCCCAATTTTTGAGGATCTTGTGTGCTGTCTTGTTAGCCCATGAATAGGCCACCAGATAAAGAGGATTTCCCAGGCAAGTTGAGTTGAGGCCATTGGATAGTCATTTTACACTAATAACTCCAGTGTTTGTGTGAGTGTGTGTAAGTGCACATGCGTATTTTGTGGTGTTGTGCTCAGATCGCGAATCCCCAAAGACCACCAGGGAGCCATCTCGGATGCAAAAGGAAAAGGGTCTTTATTGTAAGCTTGAGCTCGGACTCACAGCATTCACTGACACAGCAGGTACTGGCTGAGAGTCCCAAGTCTCGATTCAGTGGGATTTTTATGAGCTCCACAGTAGAGCGGGAAATTTGATCAGCGAAGTACACTGTTGGCTGATATTCCAACATGTGAGGTTTGGCATGTTTCCATTGGCTTAGGGTACCCAGGTCTACATGTTGACATATATGGTTTGGAATGTTAGGCATTGGCTTGTTAGCTCCCGATTGGTTGTTTGCCAAAGGCCAGTCCTAATCTAGTAGCCTTCCTGAAATCAGCTATCTAGGCCTGAAATCTTTTATGCCCTAAATGCAGCCTGTCATGGCTGCAGTTTAGCTCCCTTTTCAGTGGTTTGCTTTGCTGGCATCAGAATCCCCAGGAAAAGGCCTTGTTAACATCCACAGGGCTTCCCGCTCCCCATTCAGATGCAGGTCAGCTGGGGTGTTACCTGAGCATGTGTACTTCTAGCAGGTGTCCAGGAGATGGTAGTGGCCCTCCTTAGACAGCTGGTGGGAAACAGAAGTGAGATCACGTGAGTCTCTGGAATTCCAGATAAGAGTCTTGCTCTGTCTGGCCTCCATGCTCCCTGCTGGCAGGATCCCAGAGCCAGGATCATACCTGAGTCCCAGTATGCTACAAGGTATCTAGACCTTGGTGTTTCCTCTGTGAAACCTCAAATAAACCCAGGAAGCAACCAGGGGGACCACAGTGGCAGGCTTCCCTCCCTGCTTTGGGGATGCAACCTGGCAGCAAAAGAAAGGGAGACACCCAATTTCATCTCCCATCTCTACCTAGGTGACCTTGAGCAAGGGACTCCTTTCCAAGTTTATTCTGGTGTGGGAGGGTCACCGAAAAGTCAAAGAGAAGCATTGTTGTCTGCCGGGCAGGCTTAGCACAGGGAGCTGGTTGGAGCAGAAGTGATGGGCGGAGCGCTCGTGCAGAAGCCAATCCAAAAGCAGTGGGCGTGGCGGTGTTTGATGAGCAAGTGTTTCCCAGAGAATGGGCGGAGCGTAGTGTGACTGAGTGGTGCCCAAGGCACAGGAGCGCTGGACAGGACCAGAACAGGGGAAGCAGGTGAAAGGTGGGCTCCGCCCAGGATAACTCAGCACAGAAATGAGATGCCAAGCAGGTGAGCAAGAGAATGGTGGGTGAGTCCTCAGAAGATGAAAGGAGATGGCAGAGGCACATATATCTGGAAATCCTGTGGACCCAGCAGGAAGCAGGGTTCTTGAGCTCTTGAAGTCCAAATTTTTACCTCAAATTCTGTTTCACTGGGACCTTAGTTTCCCACTTACACAATAAGGCAATGGAGGGAGGCTGAAGATGCCAGGTGCAGCCTTCCAGAGTCCCTCCCTCTCATGGGATGCTGGATGCTGTGGACTTTCCTGTATTCAGGAGGGTTGGGCTCTTGGGGTTTCTGGGAGGCGTCCTGGGGAATGTCACCTAGAGACTTTGATTTTGGGGAGAGACCAGTGTCTGAGCATGTTCACAGAGATTTCTCCTGGTGCCTGCTGTTTAGATGGTGAGACCTGGAGGTTCAGAGAGGACAAGTGTGTGGTGGACTGTCACTCACTGCAGCCTGGTCTAGGTTCCACAATGCCCCTCATTCACCTACAGGCAGGGTTTCCTGGTGCCTGGGAAGTGAGAGAAGCATAAATGGGGAGATGTTTTTGACCCTGTCAGGGGCGACCTTGGGGACTTGCATCACCTGAAAAGCAGGACAAGGAGCGACACCTGCCTCTCAGGCTGGTGTAAGACCAAACCCAGTTTCGTGATTCTCTAAAAGACAGTTTAGCAATGGATAGGCTGGGGACCAGTGTTTGGACAGTGTTAACATGAAGACTTACATTTGGAAAATATCCTCCTTTTTTTTTTTTTCTTTTAAAGTAAAAACTATTATATAGCAGGCTCTGTTCTAGACAAGACAGAGATAAAAACAAGTCAGCCAGGAATCCATGCTTCCCTGCTGTTCCATCGGTCCAGCCCAGGAATTCAGGCACTGAACAGGTGGCGCCAGAAGCGTACTGTCACTAAACAGGCTCTGGCTCCTTTAGGCATCTGATCTAGTGATAAAGTCTATGGGGATGTTTCCACTGCTGAATTATGCCATGACACACTTCTTTTCATGTCACTGAGTTGCCCCAGAACCCTTTCATTCCTGCAAGATAAAGATCTCCTTTAGGAGGTGACCTTTGTCTACAGTTCCAAGGACACCTGTCAACTCATCCCACCATCTACTCCCAGTGCTTAATGTAATTTTCCCCCTTCTTGTTAGAGGTACTGAGATTCTTATTAGACACCAGACTGTACTTAAAAATTTCATGGAAGCCTGCAACCTTGGGCTACCTGTTTACTGGCTTGGTTACTTCAGTATTTGTCTAAGAGCAGCAACTATTTTTAGCACAACTCAATGAGATTTATGCATAAAATTAATTTTCCTGATAATAAAGGGAATGTTGTTACACTTTCTATCCAGCGAGTTTTAGGTGCATCATCTTCTTGAAGAGCAAAACACACAATTAGATTCTCAAGAAAGATAAGGGCTTGAATTCAGCCATGGCCTCTTCCTACAGTTGTCATTACTGGGATGCTTCTGGAATCCGTGACACTGTTGGGGGCATTCCTTATCTTTGCTTTGATCTGATTTTCATAAGCCAAGAAATAGAATTCTATCACAAGGATCCAACCTGAAAGAGTATCTTTATTTTCTACTAAAGTTAATATTTCACAAAAATCAGCTATTCTGCTTTTCTGCTCTGGTTTCTCAGAAATTTTTGTGTCTTTTAAATGTGTGAGACTCGTTATCTTAGGAGGGGTCATAAAAAGAAATTGCATCCAAAATAAAAATAGTGAATTTCACCTGATTTCTGCTAGCAGGGCACAAAGGAACATGCCACACTTCATAGATGAGTTTCCTACAAATACAACCTAATAGGGTAGAGGAGATATTGGGATGATTAAAGTCATGTTTCTTTTAAGTCAGGGTTTTCTTGCTCCCATGAAGTTACCATGAACTCTACATCCTTAAAAACATTTTAGTGCACAGTGTTGGATTGTTAAGCATAAACACAATGTGACACAGCAGAGCTCAGATAAAACTGAAACTTTATACCCATTTAAGGGCAAAGACCTTTTTCCTGCTAACCCAAAGCAATCAGCATGCCACTCTGTTTCCATGAATATGAGTATTTAGATGCACTCTTTAAATGGAACCATGAAACCTGCATTTTTCTGCAATTATTACAATAACGCCCTCCAGATTCATCCATGTTGTGGATAATGGCGGGATTTCCCTCTTTTAAAAGACTACATAACGTGTCACAGTTTCTGTAACCACCTGTCTGTGGCATCAGGTACCTTTACTTCTTGGCTGCTGTGCGTAAGGCTGCCACAAACCTGGGAGCACCAACATCTGCTAGTGATGCTGACTTTCACTTGCTTGCACACTTTCCTGAGGGTGTGCCTATTCCACACAGTAGCTCTGACTCTTATCCTTGGAGCAACACCATACTGGTTTCAGTACTGGGGAGAATGAACCATTTTACGATCCCAACAGAGCATATCTTCAAAAGTAACGGTCACCTTTCTTTATACATCATAGCCATCCTGACTGTTGCAACAGAATATCTCATGCAATGATGGCAAACCATAAAATTAGTCTTGGCTCATCAACCATGGTCTCTTTTTTCTTTTCATTTTTCCTTCTTTCCATGATGTACCCATGAACTCTAACATCTTAAACATATTTTAGTGTGCTGTGTGGTATTGTTCAGCATATGCAAAGTTACACAGCCACAGTTCAGATGCAGCCCATCCGTGATATTACTGGAGCATGTGTATTTCCAATGACTATCCATCAGATGGCGATGGCCTTCCTTAGAGAGCCAATGGGTGGCGGTAGTGAGATCGAGTATTTGGCCAACTTGCTCTGGCATCCTGGGTAAGTGCTTTGCTCTCTCCAGCCTCCATCTTTCCCCCTGGTAGAATGAGAAATTTGGACACCTCTAAAGCCTCATCCCAGAGCAAGGATCAGTACGGTACACCAACAAGGAGTCTAGACCCTGATGCTTCCTGTGTGAAACCCTTCACGCATCCTGGAATCATGCAGGGGGACCACAGTGTTAGGCTTCACTCCCTGCTTTGGGATGAAAACTGTCAGCAGTAGAAAGGCAGACTCCCAACTTCATCTCCCATCTCTACCCGGGTGACTGTGAGCAACGGACTGCTTTCCCAGTCCATTCTGATATGGGAGAGTCACTGACAAGTCAGTGAGAAGCATTGTTGTCTGCCTGTCAGGGTTAGCAAATGGAGCTGTGTGGAGACAAAGCGATGGGCGGAAGCGAGTGGGGTGGGGCTTCGGGCAGCAAGTGGAGGCCAAAGAATGGGCGGAGCTAGTGGGCGGAGCCAAACCCCAGACTGAGTGGAGCCCAACCCCTAGGAGGAGCGGGTGGGGCGGGGCCTAGGGAAGCAAGGAGGACCCGTCTAATTGGCGGAGTTGGAGGGGCGGAGACAGCGGGGCTGGCGAGGCGGGGCTGGCGGAAGCACGTTGGAGGCATGCCCCGCCCAGAGCTCCTCAGGTGAGCTCAGCGCCGGAATGAGGAGCTTCCCTGGTGAGCTGAGAGCGAGGTGGGTGCGTCCTCAGGAGGCGAAGGAGCTGGTAAAGGCGCGAGTGTCTAGAAATCCTGTCAGAAGTCGTGTGGACCCAGCGGGGAGCAGGTAGCTTTGGTTTTCTCCGCCCGAAATGTGACCTCCGAGGCTGCTCCGTCGGGGCCTGTTTCCCACCTTCACAAGGAGGCCATGGAGGGAGGTTGAGGACGGGAAAACCTTAGTCTCTCCCTCTCACTGGCCTGCTGTGGACTTCTGTGAATTCGGGTAGGTTGGGGTCCGTGGGGCTTCTGGAAGGGGTCGTGGGGATGTCGCCTGAGAGACTTGGTTCTGGGAGTGATCTTTGCCCCAGCGTGTTCACAGGGACTCATACTGGTGCCTGCTGTGTAGATGGTGAGGCCTGGAGTACAGAGTGTAAGCGTGTGGCCGGCTGTCACTCACTGCAGCGTGGTCCGGATCCCTCAGGGCCCCTCACTCACCCATGGGCAGGGGCTTCCTGGGGAGGCGGCCTCGACCCAGACCCTGGGGACTCGCTGCATCTGCAAAGTAGGACCAGGAGGGACACCTGCCTCTCAGGCTGGCTCGAGTCCAAGCCCAGCCTTGTGATTCTCTAAAGGACAGGTGAGCAATGGGTGGGGTGGGGACCAGGGTTTAGACAGTGTCACATGAAGACCTACGTTTGGGAAACTATTCTTCTTTTAAGTTAAAAATCATCATGTACCAGGCTCGGTTCTAAACAGAACACAAATAAAACAAATCAGCCAGGAATCCCTGCTGCCCTTCTGGAAGTTGGCTGCTGTGCCTTTGATCTATCCCAAGAATTCAGGCAAAAAAGTCATTAGACACTAGATGGCGCCAGTACTGCACAGGCACTAAATGGGACCCAACTCCTTTAGGCATCTGATCTGATAGATCCATGGCGAATTTTCCACTGCTGGATTATTCTGAGACATACCATTAGGTTACCTGGCTTCCCTTTCCTACCGGTGAGATAAAGGCCTCCTTCAGAAGCTGGACGTTCTTCTCCAGGTTCATCCCCATGAATCCCCCAAACTTTCATGAACACCTGTCAACACATGCCTCCTGGCACGACCTGTGCTTAATGTAATATATTTTCATTGTTAGAAGAGCTAAGCTGGGTCTGGGGTGGTGGTTCAGTGGTAGAGAGCTCGCCCAGCATGCATGAGGCCCTGAGTTCAATCGTTGACACCACAAAAAAATAAAATTAAAGGTATTGTGACCACCTACAATGAAAACAAAATTAAAAAAAAAAAGTGTTAAGCTCTTTTTCAGACAGTAGGTGGCGCTAAAAGTGTACTTAAAACCGACCAAAATGCTGGGGTTTTGGCTCCGTGGTAGAGCACTTGGCTAGCCTCTGTGAGGCACTGGGTTGGATTCTCAGCACCACATAGAAATAAATAAATTAAATGAAAGTTCATCATCAAATAAAAACAACATTAAAAAACTGAAACCCATCAGTTTTGATTTACCTCTTCACTGGCTTGGTTACTGGAAAGCCTTTTAATATTAAATCTTAAAAGCAGCCATTACTTTTAGTATAACTCAGATGATTTTATGTACTGAATTAATTGTCCCACTATGAAAGGGAGTATTATTACACTCTCTACCCAGAGTGTTTTAGGTCCATCATTTTCTTGGAGAGTAAAACACATAATTAGATTTCCAAGTGAGATTAGGGTCTGAATTCAGCCATGACCTCTTCCTGCAACCGTCATTACTGAGATGCTTCTAGAAACTTTGCCAATGTTGGGGGCATTTCCTTGTCTTTGCTGGGCTCTGATTTTCTAAAGCCAAGAAATAGAGTTCAATCAGAAAGAGTCCCATTCTCCCCCAAACCCCACCCGAAGTGTCCCATTACTTTTCTACCAACGCTAATACTACTTAAAAACCAACTCTTCTCCTCTGATTTATCAAAAAAAATTTTCTTTTAACTCAATTGTGTGAGCCTCTGTACTCCTCGCTATCTTAGGAGGAACCATAAAGTGCAACTGCATCCAAAACGAAAATGGTGCATGTCACCTGGTTTCAGGTAGCAGGGTGCAAAGGAACATGAAACATTTCATAGATTAGATTTCTGCAAAGACAACCTTTTAGGGTGAGGACAATATTGAAATGATTAAAATAAAATTTTTTTTAACCTCACATTTTTTGTTTTCTTTTTGTAAAAGCGATTGAACCTAGGAATGCTTACCTACAGAGCCACATAAGGAGACTTTTTTTAATATTTTAATTTGAAAGAGGGTCTCTCTAAGTTGGTGAGGCTGGGTTTGAATTCACAATCCCTGTGCCTCAGATCCCTGAGCTGGTGGAATTATAGGCATTCACCAACACACCTGGCTTGCCTCTACTTTTAAAATATAAATGTGTGGCCATGTGATGTATTGTAAATCACTTGTATATATGGAGCCTCTGTTTATTCAGATGAATTAAAGATTGTCATGGGGCAAATGCCTCTGAGTTTTGTTGGGTTCTTCCAGAAACTCAGGCCCATAGGAAATCTCTGGGACCTGAGAGTTCATTTTAGGGGTGTCTCCTCCAGGCTTTGGTCGTTTCGATGTCTCCACCTCAGTTTCTTCATTTGTAAAATGGTGCTGATGATCTCTGCTTCATGGTGTTGGGAGAGGTCAGCCAGATGTTGTGTAAAATACATTTGGAGACTTGTTCCTGGGCCAGGAAAGACAGGGCTCCTGTTAGAGCACACAACACATTGGGGTGCTGTGGAAAAGGTCCCTCCCTCCTCATGGACCCAAACTTTTGAGGTCACGATCCGTGAGCTGAAATTGATTGTGTTTCAGCCCCACTTGTTTCTTGCTCAGGCATCCCAGGGCTGTGTCAGTTGTGTGGGTCAAGGTCAAACTCACAGAGGAGCCTGTCCACCCCCCACACATCCTGGGTCTCTACCAAACTAAAGGCATCAGCACCTTGAGAGCAAAATGTCATTCCAGCCCTCTGTCCCCTGCAGGTGAGTGTGCCTCTGTCTTGCTCATGCCTTCCCTTGCTGTGGTGCTCTAGATGACTCCTGCTAAGGCTTTCAGACCCACCTTGAGCCAGCTTTCCTCACCTGAGCCTCCCCCTCTGCTCCCAGCTGTGTCCACATTGCCATTTTATCCATGATGGAATGGCCTGTTGTTTTCTATCTCTTTTGCTAGATTTGGACACACAGAGAAAATGAGACCACCTTGGACCCTGGATAAGTCCATCAGAAGCATGTGAGCTTGTGATTGTGGCAGAATTACTTGTGAAGAGTGGTCAGGCTGTGAAGAATGGTGAGAGCATGAAGCTGCTGAAGGCAGAGAACACAAGTCATCAACCTCCAGGTGCCTGGTGCACATGACTGATGGGTGCTGGTAAGTGTCTGTTGACTGAGGTACTGACTGTGCTTCAGCAGGAAGAGGAGGGGAAGGCAGGCATTGTCTTTTAATTGATTTGCCTGTGCCTGAGACTTATTTTTTAACCATGTTTAAAACAATTCACCGCAGACTGTACTGAAGCTCACTGTGTCCACCCCACCAGTCCAAGGACCCTCAGAGGGGGGTCTGTCTTTTCAGTGGCTCAGTCTCTGCATGTGGTTTATGGTGGTCACTGTTAGAGCACATGCTGGCTGCAGGGAAGAAAAGCACCCACATCTTGTTTGCTTAACATAAAAAAGTTTCTCTCTCCTCAGCTGCCCAGTCTGATGAGTTTGGTATTGGGCTGGGCACAGCTGCCCTGAAAGGTGTCTCAGGTTCTGGACCCCAAAAGGTAGTTGCTTTCAAATCTTCATTCCCTGCTTGGAAGGAAGATTTAGTAGGACATTTGTCCCCCCAAGTGAGCTACTCAGCTGAAGGACAAAAAACCTTTTCTATATCCAAAACCCAGATGTCAGTCACATGGTCCTTAAATAAGATGAGTGATACTGGGAAGTGTAGTCTTATGTAAAGATTTGTGAGCACCTAGCAGAACTTGTCAATGTGGGCATGTGTTTCAAAAGAATATATATTGTACCCGGCATGGTGGTACTACCCTGTCATCCCAGTGGGGCAGGAGGCTGAGGCCAGAGAACAGTGAGTTCAAAGACTGCTCAGAAACTTAAGTAGGCCCTTAGGAAGTTAGCAAGACCCTGCCTCTAAATTAAAAATTTAAAAAGGCTGACAATATGACTCAGTGTTTAATTAGCCTGGTTTCAATTCCCAGTACCAAAAAAATAAAATAAAATAAAAGTATATTGTAGAAAATTTTGTCCTGACTATGTAATAGTAGAGTAGAATTATTTGGATGTGTAATATATGATTTCTACTGGAGATTAAACTAGGCTTGTTGATGTTTATTCTAAGATGGTTCTTGAATTTCTGGCTTTTAAAATTGAGGGCATTAGTGATTCCTCTACTGTACAGATCAGATAGGAGACATGGGACTGAAAATGATGCTTTTGGAGAAGGTTTGTCTATCATTGTTAAATCTTCAAAGCCTGTTAGATATTCATGTGGACAGGTTTGCAGGTGAGATTAGAGCCCATAGTACTTAGGACTATGTGACCAAGTGTGGCCAGTTAGTATGAGTGTGCAGATGGTGATGTATGTGGAACCTCTGAGCCCTGGTTCTCATCTACATGTAAAAATGGAGCAGAAGAGAAATCTATGAAGGAGAAAGAGGAAGGGCCTCCAGACAGGGGATAGAAAACTAGATAAATGTATCACTCTGGATTTTTGAGAGCATTAGACTTCCTAAAGCAGGTGAATCCCCATGTTCTGAAGACCACTCAGAAAATGAGCAAGAGGTGGATTAAGGGGGGTACCATCAGATATAAGGGAGTTTGTTAGATGGAAAACAAGCTAAATGTAAAGACATGGATTTCTGAGGAGAGAGAGTATAAATAATAAAAGTGGGGTCTCCATGTGCTCCAGATCATTTAGAAAGTGGGCATGAGGGGACCATTAGATTTGACACTACAGAGTTCCCTGAGAGTCTCATTGGAAAAGTGTCCCCAGGTGGTGAGGACACTATTGGATGAGTTACGGCAGAATGTGAATTGAAGGAGAACAGACAGTAGAGATTCCCTTTAATGACCAAGGAGGATGATATGAAATGACAGTGAGGGTATTAACAATGGTGCTCTCTGAGATGTGGATGAACTCATTCTGCAAAGCTGGATTTTCCTCAGGTGTGACCACAGAAATCTGTGATTTGTTGCCATATTTGCCAGCTAGTAACTAGAGATAGGTTTTAGAAAAAGCATAGAACCTAATGTGGAATATTGTGACTCCTTGAGAATGGTCTTTGGGCTGGGTTTTGGAAGGTGAAAAAGTGAAAGAAAATCACGTCAGTGGATTACACGTGGAATTGGTTATACTATTTCAGTGCTGTCTTTATTATAATTGATTTATTGCCAGAATAAGCATTCTTAACATGTTAACACAGGAAATACTGATAAATGTGGAGAATTAATTGAGACTACTTGAATTTACATATCTGATCTGACAATATGTGTGTGACCTTGCACACCCTGCAGCAATGAGATCCCATCATCTTATGTAAGAAATAGATTTGATGCTAGAGATAGTGTGTGAGAAATAATGATGAAGCAACACATACCAAGCATGGAAATGTTTCTGGCACATCATGAGCTCTAGAAATACTGGCTGTTCTTTTTTGTTATTATGCAGTTCTTCATACATTTGACTTGGGATAATTCATCCAGTTCTTTTAATAATGATGACTTCTGTCCCAGTAAAATTAGAGATAAAACATTATCAAAATAAAATATTCCAAAATCTGTGTTGAGAGGACTCTCATGGAATTTTAAGTCTTTTTTTTTTTACTTCCCCTAAAAGCTATATTTCTCACATTTTTTCCAATTTTTATTGGTTCTCTTTAGTTTTAACATAACATTGGTATTATTTTGGCATAATTATAAAAGCATAGAATATAATTTGCTCTGATTCATTCCCTTCACTCCTCTCCTTCCTCCCTGTGTTCTCTTTGCTGTGTTCTACAGATCTTTCTGCTACTTGTTTTTGTTTTAATAGTTAGTGTCTTACAAATATACACATTGGTGAGATTCATTGTGGTATGTTTATACATGTACATAGAAAAGTTAGGTCAAATACATTCCACTTTTTATTGTTTATATATGAGGTATCCTCCAGAAGCTCACGTGTGAGACAATGCAAGAAGCTTCAGAGGAGAAATAATTGGATTATAAGAGCCTTAATCCAATCAGTGATTTAATCCCCTTATACGGATTAACTGAGTGGTAACTGAAGTACAGTGTGTGGCTAATGGAGGTGGAAATTGGACATGGCTTTGGGATACATATTTGTATCTGGCAAGCAGAGTCTCTCTCTGCTACCTCGTGAAGCAAGCTGCTTCCCTCCTTCTTCCCACCTTCTTCTGCCATGATGTTCTGCTTCACCTCCAACCACAAAGAGTGCAGCTGGCCTTCTATGGACTAAGACCTCTGAAACTATGAGCCCTCAAGTAAACTTTTCCTCCTTTAAAATTGTTCTGCTTAGAAAAAATTGTTCACAGCAGAAAAAAGCTGACTGAAACACCACCATTTCTTCATTATCCCATCCCTTCTCAATCTCCCTCAGTCCCCTTCATCTACTCTGCCATCTGTTCTTCAATTTTGAGGAATCCCCCCTAGATTTCTTATTCCTGTAAAATAAATTACTGATTTTTAGTAAGGGCTTGCATCTACTCTGCACATAACTTTGGATATTTAATATTTATTCTTCATATCTGTGAATGTGATGGTTCTTTCTTCTTATTCCTATTTGCTTTACTTTCTTTCATCATTATAATTTCCAGGGTACATGTATTTCCCTTCCCTGGTCAAGTTTATTCTTCAATATTTTGTTCTTTATTATGGTATTGCTGCAGGAATTGTTTTCTAAATTTTCTTTTCATATATTTTCTGGCAATTGTAAAGCAACAAAACAAAATTTTAGGAATATTGCTTTTGTATTCTGAATTCTCATAATAATCCTAAAAGAATATTTTTGTGGAGTCTTTAGTGTTTGTATGTATATGATCATGTTACCACAAAGACAATTTTACTTCTTCCAATTTGTATGCCTTATTTTTTTCTAGGTTTTCACTCTAGCAAGAACTTTCAGGGATGTGCACACTAAAAGTGGTAAGAGTGAATTTCATTCCCTCATGCCTGGTCATATATAAAATCATTTCAATATTTCACCATTAAGTATGCTGTTGACTGTGGGTTTTCAATTTATGGCCTTTCTTGTGTTTATGTAACCTCCTTCTCTACCTTCTTTGTTGACAGTATTTATTTTAAAAGGATCTGTTTGTCAAATGTTTTCTTTGGATCTGTTGAGCTGGTTGTGTAACTTCAGTTCCTCACTAACTTGGTTTTGGATGCCAGTATAATCAATCTGCACACACTCAGCCATCCTGTCTCCCATGGATAAATCCCAGGCATTAGTGATTTATGAAGCCTTCGATCTGCTCTCATTTTTCTGAAACATTTTCCATCTATATTCATCAGGTGGATTGTCCTGTAGTTTCCTTTCCTCATTGTGTTTCCTGCTGTTGGTGTACATGTGTCTTGTCCTTATACAATGAGTGTGGAAATGTTTCTTCTTCCATGGTTTGGAGGATATTTAGGTGGTTTTGTGTTAATTCTTTAAAAATGTAATAGCCTTCTGTCATGGAGTCAAGTGGTCCTGGACTAATTTTTTAATGGGTGGGACTGTTTTGTGTGACAAGTTCAATCTTCTCATTTATTATTTTTGCATTGAAGTGTTAATGTTTTATTCTTCAATGTTTAGCTTCTATATTTGTCTAGGGATCTATTTGTTTTTATATGGTTATGGTTCAGATGGTGTGTAATTGTTCACAGCACCCTTTTATGGTTCCTATACTTCTTGTGGTATCAGTTGTAATGTTTCCCCTTTAATTTCTGATTTTGTCTTCCCCTTTGTTCTCTTAGTCATTCTGCATGCAAGATTTCAAATTTGTTTGCCTTATCAAAGAACCATGTCTTGATTTGATTGATTTTTACTAGTGCTTTTCATATGATACATTAAATTATTATCTACAATACAAACAATAGGTTTGCAATAGTGTCTACAGTTTCTAATGGTGGGCAAAGAGATTATGGGGTTGGTGTAGGATGTGATGTTTATGAGGAAGGATGTGAGATTATAGAGATATTGGATTGTAGGTAGAGTGAAAGAAGAAAAATAGAAGTTGACTCTTAGCAGGAGAGATGAGTGGTCATGACTCTCACGTATTACCAAGCCAGTAGGGATCTTGGAAATGATCTTCAAGGTCCTGGCTATTATCTGAAGATAGGAGTGGCTGTGACCCTAGTTGTAGGCAGCAGCAGCACCAAATTGCCGGTACCTTGATGTTGGGCTTTGAGTCCCTGGTCAGTGTCCCAGGGTGGGACCTGCCAAAACTAAAGGTGGTGGCAGGCAGCACAGGTATCCCAGGATGGCATTGGAGGTGACCTAGGATGGAGGTGACAGCTTTAAGGGGTAGGACTGCAAGGGTGAGGCATGAGGTGGCATTGGGCTGCCTGTTCAAATATGCAGCACTTTGGCAGGTGTTGTAGCAGACAGTTTTCACATGGCCCTGACTGTTGTTCTAGGGTAGAGGCTACCACATGTGTGGGGGCTGTGATAGAGGCTGCAGCATCCCACAATGGAGGTTGGCATAGAGACCATGGGAACCATAGTGTGTTCTCTCTACTCGGCATGAGCAAAGTTGCTGTCCTTGGGGCAGGCAGCATGGGCGAGGTTACTGTCCCATTTGCCTATTTTTCAACTGAATGACTTTGTTGTTATTTATGTGGTCATTATCTTTCAGGATATTTATCTTTTACCAAATCTGTAGTACCCCAAAATCATCTGTCATTCTGCAGGTTGTCACATCATTCTGTTCATTGTTTCCTTTGCTGTATTTCTTTGGAGTTTGATTTCCTCCCCTTTGACTATTTTTGTTTTTGTTTACTTGCTTGTGAGTGTATCCTGAATATAACTGACCTCACAGTACCAATCTCCTGAAAGGTTCTTCCTGTTTTCTTCTCTTAGTTTCATATTTTCAGGTCTGCATTTAGTTAATCAAAAACATGGTATTATCATAAAAACATATATATGCATATATATATGTAAACATACATATATATATAAATACATGTATATTTAAACAAATACATGTATATTTTTTGTGCCTATACCATTCTGTATGTATATATTGTGTATACTCACAAACATATACTTACATATATTATATATTTTTATATAGGATTTTGTATATCACAGTAGAGATACCAGAAATAATCCATGAATCAATAGTATATAGTCAATGGATTCACAAATAGACTTCAAGAAATATGTCATTGAAAGAACAGTATTTTCAGTGACTGGTGCTTTGCTAACTGGATGTCCATATAAAGAAGATGGATCCTTGACACTGATTTCTATCTTCCCCTGTAAAAACATAAATAAAATATAAAAGACAACCCCTAATGGATCAGAGACCTAATTTCAAATTTCCATGGTGATTAGTATCATTACTTTAATTCAAGATCTAGGAGTTTCAGCCATTTCTTCTGGAAGTCATTTGGTGGTGATGAATCCCTGTTTTAATTGGTGTGTGGTAATCATACACAATGGGGCATTGATGGTGCAATACATGTATGTGCATGTATCATACTTTACTTGCTGTCATTCTGCAGGACCTTGCAATTCCCTCCCTGAGGCACTTGCTCTGCTGAGAGCCTCACTGTGGGTGGAGGGAGGACTTCAATGGCTGGGTTTCTGTTCTGTCTTACTGTAGTACTGCAGATTCCCTAGCAGCTCCCTAAACTTCTCAGGACCTGAGATTCTCCTGCAGCAAGGACTTCAAGTGTCTGTGGCATTAATGGGGCTGCTGTGCACTCCCTTTATCTTATTGCTATTGTGAGGGGTCCCGATCCCTTTGTATCCTGAGCAGACCTTGACCGGGGATTGAAATGGAGGTAATTTGACATCTTTGTAAGGCTATCAAGGGACACTTAAACACTAAACCTCATCCCCAGCCATTTTTGAAAACTTCACTTAGAGACAGGGTTTCACTGTGTTTCTTAGGTCCTCACTAAATGCTGAGACTGATGTTGAATAATGATGTAATCCTCAGCTTCCCCAGCCGCTAGGATTACAGTCACCCTGCATGGCTTCTTTGGCATAGTTTTGCAGAAATGTTTTCAAATGAAGGCAAAATTATATTTTGAGAATCCTTTCACTTTCATTTTAATTTCAGAAAATGATTTTACCACCATTGGCTATAAAGTCATTGAAACAATAATTAAATACAGAAAAGATAACACCATTTAACCATGCTTAAGAGTACAGATCAGTGGTATTAAGCATATTTAGTTTTGGGTGCATGTATTATCTCCACTATCTCCCCCCACTTTTTCTTCTTCTTAAACTATCTTTGTACCAATTAAACAAGAATTCCCAACTGTACTCCTTTCTCATTTGCAAATTATAGTACCCAAAGTTCCTCTCTCTTCATGTAGATTTACCCAGTGTTGAGTTTTTTGAGTGACAGCTTACTTGACATAATAACTGGATTCATTTGTGGTTACCTATGGATCACAATGTCCTTCCTGTTGCTGGCTGAGTGGCACTGTATGGCATATCCAGATAACATGTTTATACATTCATATGCCTGTGGTATTAGACTGTTTGCACCATTGCCTATTATAGATAATGGTACCATGAGCAATGGTGTTCAAATAAAATTTTGTATCACTGTATCCAAATTTTGTTATATGTATAAGAAGATACTTGACAGATGAGATGGCAATGTATGACATTTACATTATATTAGGCATAATAAAGATTAATGAGAATATTGACCTATGAAATGTGCTCCAGTCTATCACATATCTATAAATATATGGAATAATACATTATCTAATGTAAGTGATATTTACCTCTCAGGTCCCTGTTTCACACATCAAAAAGAAATATAAACTCGTTAGTTCATCGTGGACCCATTTGGATAATAACTAGGGATGTTTTTGTCATTCACAAGTTTCAAAGCAATCATTTAAAATACCCCACTTCATCTGTTCACCTAGCACAAAGAGCTTACACACCACCCCATGATTTAATTGTCGCAAAGCTGTGCAGTTGCTCATTCAGAGAACTATCTATCTTGCAATGACTAAACATTTACTTTCCTCCCCCACAAGCATTTCAAAAGGTCAACACTTTGTTTTTCAGTACAGATGAAAACCAGAGGACTGATTGTGGCATAGCCATTGGACACCATCATCTGGATAGAATGACAAACAGGGTTATTATTCCACATAATTCTTGAGGAGAATATGATGCAGTCCAAAGAGTACAGGAGAACAAAGAAACTCATGAGCAGCAGGATGGTCCTGATGGCCCTCTGTTCTGGGGAGGCTTGTGGAGACAGGCTGTTGCGTTGAAGGTGCTGGCACTGGTTCCTATGCCTGCACAAGAGAGTCACCATGTACACACTCAAGAGCACCATGAACCCTATAATAAAGATATCCCAGAATACACCCAGTATGGAAAATGAGTGCCTGAGGAAATAAGTCATGGGTAAAATAGTGCAGGAATCACTGACAAATACAAGACCCTGTGAAGACACTGTGGAGTTGGCAATAGCAGAGATGGAGAAGTGAGTGCTGAATGACATGTAGAACACCCACAGGAAAAGAAGCCACCTCAGGCTGTCCTGTGGGGATCTAGATTTGAACTTTGCCAAACAAGAGCTTCTAGGACTGAGGTTGATGACCTGAAGGACACTCAGCCGACAAGTGGCAGAAATGGAGAAGCCCTTCAGAAACCTGTACAAGTAGATGGCCTATTTACATGTGATGTCATCCTAAAGACCTCCCAGAGATGTAAAAGTGTCTGTAGCTATGAACCCCATGATGAGCAGCATCAGGAGGTGGATTAGGGCCAAGAGACCAATGATCACATCAATGTTCTTGATTCTGTTGTCAAAGAGGAACTTGAGATGGAACAGAAAAAGGCTGGTGTTGGTTGAGATCCCAATTCCAATCTCAGAGTAAAAGACATTTCTTATGTGAATAATGCCATACAGCTTGTTGTGTTTAACCATCTAGTAGGGTAAGGAATAAGGGAGTATATAGGAGAAAAGTAAAAAATATATTTATTATGATTAATATTAAATTTCATCAGTCTCAGCTGTACTGTTGTCATGAGGATAATTGATGGACTTTACCAATGTCCCATTTCCCCCTCTAATATTCAAGTTTCCATGGCACCCTCTGAAAGGCATCTGACTGGATTATATTTGATACAAAGTACAAAATTTTCACTTATACTTTAAAAATTACCATGTTGTAGAAAATCTTTCCCTGCCCTGATAGGTAGTTTTACATGGTGATGTCTTGCTGCAAGGGTGATTTATTTTTTTCTTTGGATATATCATCTTGATTGCATGCCAGGAATATATTAAGAACTATATAATTTTTGTTAAATTAAAATCATGGGGGTTGCACTGGAAAGAAAATTCTCCAAAGCAAAGAGAGTCAATGTCTTAGATAATGTATTTTTATATTAGTTTTCTGTTATCTTTATTCTGGCTTGTTTATGAACCCTTGTAATTTTGTTAATATATTCACAGAAAATTCTAAGAATTGCAAACTCTGATGTCAGATTGCTTCAATGCACCTATATATTCTTCCATTTAAAGGCTAAGTATTCAGCCTTGAGAATCCCATGGGATTCTTCTCATATATGTAATAATTGATTTAATTTGTGTTTTCACATAGTGAAAAAAATATCATCTGGAAAGCATTCTCTGAAGATTAAAGTAGTTCATGAGAATATAGATGTGAAAGATCGATACTGAGGAAATCCCTGTTATTCAGGAGGCTGAGACAGAAGGATCCCAATTTCAAGGTTAGCCCAGCAACATAGCGAGTCCCTAAGAAACTTAGCAAGACCCTGTCTCTAAGTAAAATATAAAAATGCTGAGGATATGATACAGTGTTTTAGCACCTCTATGTTTAATCCCTGGTACTAAGATAATAATTATTAATAATAATTAAAATAATTAAAGTAATAATAGTAATAATAATGATGATGATGATAACAACAACAAAGGACCATTCTTTGGTTTCTCCTGGCCATGAAGTTAAACTTCACTACTGTTCCCATCACCTTCTATATGCAGAGAATGGAGAAATGAGATCTGGAAGGTCAGACTGGTCCTGCTTTATTTGGGTTTGTGACTGAGGGAAAATTGGGCAGCAAGCTATATTTTGTGACCCAGGCCAATCTGTGAAGCTATGAGGGACACTTGGGAGAAACAGCTTGCACATCAGAGAGGGCAGAGCCATCAACAAGCAGGAGCCATGGTGTGTGGCACACACATACTACAGGAATGTGGAGTGTGATGGGCTGACAGATCTGACTCCATGAGAATGTTCTAGGTCAGACTGTAAGGGAAATGACTAAACAGATTGCATTTTTCTCTGAGACTCCATGTTATGTAGGAAATAAGCTTCTCCCATGGGAACACCCCACCTCTGTGCCCATCATCAGTTACTTGGTGTGACATGTTTAATAATATACAATGGCAACTCCTATGTAGTAAAAAATTGCTCTCTTTTGATTCCTATTGCTACTAAACAATGTAACCATGTGAACAGTGATTGTGTGGATGTTAGCAACCATTCTTTAGTTTGTACCTAGGTAAGGGTCATCTTGACACACTTCCCCCTCTGTCGATGATCTCATGATGTTAATGTGTAATTTTGAATCAAAGGAACAGACACTTATGATTAATGTAATTTTTGGTATAAGGACCCCTACAACCCTGTGGTCAGGGCTGTTCTCCCAGTAGCCATTTTTTGGGGCATTGTGTGAGACAGTCAGCCAGCCTGCTTAATGAAGACTCTCAAATTTGGACTTCTCAGTGGTGATTGGTCTGTTCTTAAGTTGCACAACATAACAGGAGGAGAAAATCCTGGAGAAGATTTGGGCAAATAAACCACAGCTAATCCTAAAGTATCTGGCCGATTATAATCCATTGTTTCTGCAAATCTGAAGGATAAGAACATCTCAGGGTTTGCACTGGCAGCTAGAGGCTAACAATATTTTAATATTTGTCTTCAGAAACATTAGAAGAAAAATTACATTTCTAACAGCAACCAGAAAATACAAATGCATTTCATCACAGACTCGAACCTGTCATTACTAGAAAATTCAAACATACCTGCAAGAGAATCTGTTTCCATGATAAACTGAATAATGACATGAGTCCAGTCCAGTTTTCTTTAGTAAGAAGAAAAGGAGATAGTGCTACACTTACTTTTTTTTCTGTAAATGTATGTGCATGGAAAGATGTACTTAAGAAAAAGCAAACATACACACCTGAAGATGAGGTCCAACTTGCCTAAGCATTCTTCCTAGCAAAATGCCTTTCAGAAACATTCATTATTAGGGAATTGAGAAGAAGAATTTTTAAATGAATATGAAAAGAGAAAATACTAATAGACATAAATATCCTGCCTACCCAGCTGTTGCAAATTATAACTCAAGGTCTTTTGGAGCAAGAGAAATGTATTCACCAGCAGGTTCACGTCTCTTTTTAATATTTCATGTGAAGGTTACATCAGGATCACTGACTTCTCCCTTGAAATTTGGTAGTGGGCAGAGCACATGCTTTGGACTTACACCATTAATTTTCAATTTGTTAAATGTAGAACAGGAAAGATTTTATAGGAACCTACAATAGATGCTTGCAGTAATGTGAGGTTACCCTATTACCTTCTGAAGCAAGTAGAATTATTTTTTAATTCCTCAAATTATAGAAGTCACATATCAATAATAGTTCTATTTTTTTCAGGAAGATGAGATAAGCAATGCTGATTTTTCAAATAAAAAGTGAACAGAGAAACTTAATGTTTCCCTGAATATTTTTATAGGAGTAAATAACATGTAAAATATAAGACAGCACAGATAGCATATGTAACTTGAGTACTGCTACAACTGGTTGATGAAAATTAAGCAGAAATCTGAAGTAATTGACATTTCCTATGGAAAAAATAATTTTGTTTCAAATGTAATGGATGATATAACTTAGAAAGATTTCCTTCATTGCATTTTACAAAGCACAGTTGTCTGGTTTGAGTATAGTGGTTAGAGCTGGATGTTTCTACTCAAGGTATCAAAAACCTCACTGAAAGACCAATTTGTTCCCTTCCAACCTCCTCCTAGAAGCCCCATACACTCACACACTTCAGATGTGGAACAGAGGCACTCACCTGGATGGATAAGGGACAATTGGTACAGCTGAGAATAACCTGCATAGTTTTAAAGAAAGGGTGCTGTGAGCTCATGTCTCTGCAGCCTGTAATTTTAGTGTCTCTAGAGAGGTGACAAGATCCACAGGGAGGCCCTGGACTATGAAGTCCCCAATGAAATATTTCACCTTCCCCTTGATGGAATTTGTTCTGGATAATAGCCATCTGGGGAGAGTGAGGCTCAAAATCTCTTCTAGGTATTCTTGACAAAAAAGTGCATGCCAATCATGTAGACAGCCCAACTTTTCTCACTTTTATCGGATGTTCAAATTATCCCATACCCACTCCATGGATTGTGCTGCCTTGATTCTTGGGTGAGAGATTCCCAGTGCCTGCTGTGGCTCTGAAAATCCTCTCTGTCTACAATGTCTGCTGGGTACTTTCTTCCCCATTCCATTCCCACATGGATCAACTGGTTTCCTGATGTAACTTGTCATGTGCTCCATGATTTCCATACTGAAAATATCTGGATTCAAACTATGCATCACATGAAAGTGCACATGAAGCAAAATAGTAAAATAGAGGCAGATCCAAGACTGGGGTTGAGGTGATAGCAGGCAGATGGAACATACTTGAAGCTCAGGCAGAACCTGAGCTATATTCCACTTTATTGTGAAACCACATGATCATCCTTCATCTTCATGAATGGAGAAATTTAAGACATACATTTCTTCTGAAAGAAACAATAAAAATTCTATATAATTCCAAAGCAATTTATACAAAACTATGTAAAGTTTTATGAGACCTGGAACAAAATGGAAGTCCATGACCTACAAGTCTTTGGTCTTGGAGATGTAATGAAAGATTATTTATTTGGAACTCCATGCAATTAACTTTCCTCTTAGAACTGCTTTCCTATTGTCCCAGAGGTTTTGATGTGTTGTGTCAATATTCTCATTTACCTCTAAGTATTTTTCATTGATCCCTGATTTCTTCTGATATCTATTGCTCATTCAATGGGCAGTCTGTCTCCAGATGTTAAAGTAGTTTCTATTTTTATTTTATTGTTGATGTCTAATTTTATTCCACTATGATCTGATAGAATGCATGGTATTATCCCTATATTTTTGTATTTTCTAAGATTTGCTTTGTGACATAAGATATGGTCCATTTTAGAGAAGGTTCTGCATGCTGTTTAGAAGGAAGTATATTCAATCATTGATGAATGAAATAGTCTATGTCTGTTGACTCTACATTACTCATTGTATTTTTTATTTCTAATCTTTTTTTGTTTAGTTTTTGTTTGGAGTCTCTATCCAGTGGTGAAAGATGCATTTTAAAACCACCCAGTAGTTCCCCAATGTCTTCTTCCATTCTGTGGGTTGTCTGTTCTCTCAGGTTATTGTCTCCTTTGCTGTGCAGAAGGTTTTGAGTTTGGTATTATCCCATTGAACTATTTCTACTTCTATTTCCTGTGTTTTAGGAATAGATTTTGAAAATCATTATCTGTACTGAACCATCATCCTGAAAGTTTTCCCATTTTCTTCTCTAAGTTACATATTTCCAGGTCTGCATTTAGGTCCACAAAGAGGGTTGTATTGGTATTGGCATGAAAAAATACACACACGCACACACACAGGGAAACATATATGTAGATATATGTTTATATATAACTATATATTATATATGATTATATTTGAGTAAACATAAAATGTGTGTATATGTTTAAAATATATACTATATCTATATATTATATATACAAAATATGTTTTATGCCAATACCATTCTGTATGTGTATGTTTATATGCATATATATGTATATACATATGTTTTTATATCTGTTTATGTATTTATATATTTGTTTATATATTCCATATCCCAATGGAGATCCCAGAAGTAAATCCACACATCTATAATATATAGACAATGAATTCACAAAAGGCTGCAATAAACACATCATAGAAAGGATCATCTTTTCAGTGAGTGGTGCTTGGTAAGCTGAATATTCATATAACAAAGATTGAAACTGGACACTGATCTCTATCTCACCCTGTAAAAACCAAAAAAAGTAACTCCAAATTGTTCACAGACCTATTTTCACATGCTTCTGTGGTGATTACTATCATTCCTTCACTTCTAGACCTAGGAGTCTCAAGCACATCTTATGAGACTCATCAGGTGATGATGAGTTCCCTGTTTTTTGATTGGTGCATAATAATTACACATAATTGAGGGATTGATGATGCCATATTCATTTGTGCACATAACACAGTGTGCCCATTCTCGTTCCCCAGGACCTTGCATTCCCATCCCTTGATGCATTTTGCACTAATTGTAGTATCAAGGGTGGAGGGAGGAGTGCAAGGGCTGGGCTTTGGTTCTGTATTACTTCAGTGTTGCAGATTCCCTAGCAGCTCTGTAAAATGCTCAGGATGTGGGTGCCTGCAGGGTTTTCCAGCAGCAGAGACTTCAGGTGTCTGTGGCATTAATGGGGCTGCTGTGGGCATACCTTTTTTCTTTTTGTCATTGTGAGATGCCAATATCCCTTTTTGTTCTGAACCAACCTTGATATGGTGATAGAGGGATAGGTGATTTGTTACCTTCTTTGTGAGTCCATCAGGATCTTCAGGATACACAGCATCTCTTCCATTTTTCCACTACCCTCCAGCATTTTCCCTCCTGTACTCCCTTTGACTAGTAATTGCTTATTATATGTTCATACATTTTTTGGGGGAAGCATGTCATCCCCTCTAGTCAGCCATCTTGATGTTTTCAATGTGGAGAATTTAAAGAAGACTCAAATAAATAGAAATAAATGATGTGTTCATCATTGGAAGAATTACTATTGCTAAGACATCAACAATATCCAAAGTTATCTACAATGCCTATCAAAATCCCACTGAATTATTTACCCAAAGTAGAATAATCCATTCTGGCATATGTGTAGATTTCTAAATGATGCCAAAATAATTTTGAAGACATGGGGCACATTTGGACATCTTACATTTCTGAATTTCAAAACTTATTCAAAAGATAGATCAAACAAATGAGTGTGGTAGTAGCTTAAAAACTGACTAATGCAATGGAGATCCTAGACGAAAACCCTTACAGAAATAATCAAATGATTTTGGACATGGATGTCAGACTTTCAAAGGGGAAAGGGCACTCCTTCCAACAAATAGTGCAGAGAAACCTGAATATCTGAAAGCAAACAATGAAGTTGGGCCATTACTTATAAAATTCACAGACAATATCTCCAAGTTGATCAAACACCAAAGCTTAAGTGCTAACTCTATAAGACCCTTACAAAAGCATAGGAGGAATGCTTAATGATGTTGGACTTGGCAAAAATTTCTTGGATATAATAATATGAAGGAAAGGGAAAAATACAATAGACAAATAGAACTAGATAAAAATGTAACAACTTTAATTGAAAAGATATAATGAGTAGAATGAATAGGGAACTTACCAAATGGGTGGAAATATATACTAACAATGGATATGGAAATTGGTTAATAGCTGCCCGCAGGTTGCTTGAGGGACCAGTACAGGGCAGCCAGGGACTTCCCCAAGCAGCCCGCAGCCTGGCCTCCTCTGGCACGAAGTGTCTTTCTAGGCTAGCTTCTCGGAGCAGACCGCCCAGTGAGAGCCTTTGTACACAGAGCCAGCCACAAGTACCCAAGCCAGCAGAGACCTTTGGCCCGCAAGCAGCCTCTGGGACCAGGGCAAGGCAGCCAGAGACTTCTCCAGGCAGACCTGCTCCCCAACCCCCCCGGCCACGGGGTTTTCCACGGGGTGATCCACGATGGTGGACTAGAGGGTGACTGCATCTCCAGTCACTCCAGAACCCAGGATTCAAGAAGTGGAGGCATTGAGAGACTCGGACTAAAATAGAGCCACGAAGTGAGTCTCTCCCACCTTGTGAAGCGCTGCCTGGGTGGCAGGCCTGGATTTGGGTGGCTTCTTTGTGTAGGGCAGGGCAGCTAGAGTCTTCCCAGGCAGCCCTGCACACTCCTACAGTGGGCTCCTCCCACAGGGCCACACTCTCCAGCATCTAGGAGCAGGCCCTCCAGTGAGAGCCTTCCTGCACAGAACCAAGCTTCAAGTCCCTAAACGAGGGTGGGAAGTTCCTGCCCACAGGTTGCTTCAGGGACCAGGACAGGGCAGCCAGGGACTTCCCCAAGCAGCCCGCAGTCTGGCCCCCTCCAGTGGGAAGCGCTTTTCCAGGCTAGCTTCTTGGAGCAGACCGCCCAGTGAGATCCTTTCTACAAAGAGCCAGCCACAAGTCCCCAAGCCAGCGGAGACCTCCAGCCCACAAGCAGCCTCTGGGACGAGGGCAAGGCAGCCAGAGACCTCTCCAGGTGGACCTGCCCCCCAGTCCCCCTGGCCACAGGGTTTTTCCATGGGGTGATCCAAGATGACGGACTAGAGGGTAACTGCATCTCCAGTTGCCCCAGAACCCAGGATTCAAGAAGGGGAGGCATTGAGAACTCAGACTAAAATAGAGCCATGGGGTGAGTCTCCCCCATCTGGTGAAGCACTGCCTGGGTGGCAGGCCCAGATTTGGGTGGCTTATTAGAGTAGGGTAGGGCAGCTACAGTCTTCCTCAGGCAGCCCAGCAGACCCCCATGGTGGCCTCCTCCCACAGGGCCAGATTCTCCAGCATCTCGAAGCAGGCCCCCCAGTGAGAACCTTTCTGCACAGAACCAAGCTTCTAGTCCCTAAAACAGGGCGGCAGGTTCCTGCCCGCAGGTTGCTTCAGGGACCAGGACAGGGCAGCCAGGGACTTCCCAAAGCAGTCCACAGGCTGGCCCCCTCTGGCGGGAAGCACCTTTCCAGTCTAGCTTCTCAGAGTAGGCCCCCCAGTGAGAGCCTTTCCACAGAGAGCCAACTCCAAATTCTGGAACAAGTAGCGGACTACGGGCAGCTTTCCATGGAAGCACTGCATTATCAAGTTACTCCAAGACTTCAGACTACTGAGGCAGGAAGGTGATACACTGGAAATCTACAGGGACACTATAAGCCAATAGAAGAATTCTGCAATATCACAAAGTCCCACTGACATCTGAACAATATGAAAAAACAAGGGAAGAAAATGTCCCAAACAAACCTAGATACTATATCAATAAAACCCAATGACAGCGCAGCAGAAGAAATGTCAGAAAGGGAGTTCACAATGTACATAATTAAAACAATCAGGGAAACAAACGAGGAGATGAAAGAGCAAATGCAGGCATTAAATGATCGCACCAATCAACAGTTAAAGGAGCAAATATGGGAAACAAGAGATCATTTCAATAAAGAGTTAGAGATATTGAAAAAAAAAAAAAAACAGAAATCCTTGACATGAAGGAAACAATAAACCAAGTTAAAAACTCCATGGAAAGCATAACCAATAGTATAGAACACTTGGAAGATAGAACCTCACAAATTGAACACAAAATATTTAATCTTGAAATCAAAGTTGACCAAACAGAAAAGATGGTAAGAAATCATGAACAGAATCTATAAGATTTATGGGATATCATGAAAAGGCCAAATTTAAGAATTATTGAGATTGAGGAAGGATTAGAGAAACAAACCAAAGGAATGAACAATCTATTCAATGAAATAATATCAGAAAATTTCCCAAATCTGAAGAATGAAATGGAAAACCAAGTACAAGAGACTTATAGGACTCCAAATATACAAAATTACAACAGAACCACACAGAGCACATTATTATGAAAATACCTAACATACAAAATAAAGACAGAATTTTAAAGGCTGCAAGAGAAAAGAATCAAATTATATTCAGGGGAAACCAATAAGAATATCAGCAGATTTTTCAATCCAGACCCTAAAAGCTAGAAGCACCTGGAACAACATTTACCAAGCCCTGAAAGAAAATGGATACCAACCAAGAAAATTATACCCAGCAAAACTTACTTTCAGATTTGACGATGAAATAAGATCCTTCCATCATGAATAAAAGCTAAAGGAATTTACAAAAAGAAAGCCAGCATTACAGAACATTCTCAGCAAAATATTCCATGAGGAAGAGATGAAAATCAATGATGCAAATCAGCAATTGGAGAAACGAGCCTAAAGGAATAGCCAAATAAAGGGGAAACCAAATCATGTCAAAAAACAAAAATGAGTCAAATGACTGGGAATACAAGTCATATCACCATAATAACCCTGAATGTTAATGGCCTGAACTCATCAATCAAAAGACGTAGACAGGCAGAATGGATTAAAAGGAAAAATCCAACAATTTGCTGCCTGCAAGAGATTCATCTCATAGAAAGAGATACCCACAAACTAAAGGTGAAAGGATGGGAAATAACATACCATGCACATGAACACAGCAAAAAAGCTGGAGTATCCATCCTCATTTCAGATAATGTGGACTTCAAGCCAAAACTACTCAAAAGGGATAAAGAAGGACATTACATATTGCTTAAGGGAAGCATAAATCATAAATATCTATGCCCCGAACATTGGCTCATCCAGGTACATCAAACAAATCCTTCTCAATTCCAGAAATCAAATAGACCACAACACAATAATACTAGGTGATTTTAACACACCTCTCTCACCACTGGATAGATCGTCCAAACAAAAATTGAATACAGAAACCATAGATCTCAAAATCACAATCAACAATTTAGACTTAACCAACTTATATAGAATATATCATCCAACAAAGAACAAATATACTTTCTTCTCAGCAGCACAAGGATCCTTCTCTAAAATAGACCATGTCTTATGCCACAAAGCTACTGTTAGCAAATACAAGAAGATAGAGATACTACCTTGTGCTCTATCAGATCATAATGCATTGGAATTAGAAATAAATGACAGAATAAAAAACAGAAACTTCTCCAATACCTGGAGATTAAATAATACACTCTTATATGATGAATGGATAACAGTAGACATCAAGAGGGAAATAAAAAAAATTTTTAGAAGTAAATGAGAACAAAGACACATCCTGTCAAAATCTCTGGGACACTATGAAAGCAGTACTTAGAGGAAGATTTATTTCATGGGGTGCATTCAACAAAAGAAGTAGAAATCAACAAATAAACGACTTAACATTACAGCTCAAAGCCCTAGAAAAAGAAGAGCAGACCAACACCAAAAGTAGTAGAAGACAGGGAATAGTTAAAATCAGAGCCAAAATCAATGAAATTGAAACAAAAGAAACAATCAGAAAAATTAACAAAATAAATAGTTGGTTCTTTGAAAAAATAAACAAAATTGATAAACCCTTAGCCATACTAACAAAGAGAAAGAGGGAGAAAACTCAAATTACTAAAATTCGGAATGAACAAGGAAATATCACAGCAGACATGAATGAAATACAAAATATAATTAGAAGCTATTTTTAAAATCTATACTCCAACAAAACAGAAAACCTCGAAGACATCAACAAGTTTCTAGAAACATATGGATTACCTAAACTGAACGAGGAGGACATACACAACTTAAATAAATCAAATTCAATCATTGAAAAAGAAGAGGTCATCAAAAGCCTACCAACAAAGAAAAGTCCCAGACCAGATGGGTTCTCAGCCGAGTTCTAATAAACCTTTAAAGAAGAGCTCATTCCAATACTTCTCAAAGTATTCCATAAAATAGAAGAGGAGGGAACCCTCCCAAACTCATTCTGTGAAGTCAATATCACCCTGATTCCTAAACCAGACAGAGACACATCAAGGAAAGAAAATTTCAGACCAATTTCCTTAATGAACATTGATGCAAAAATTCTCAACAAAATTTTAGCAATTCGCATACAAAAATATATTAAAAAGATAGTGCACCATGATCAAGTGGGTTTCATCCCAGGGATACAAAGTTGGTTCAACATCTGGAAATCAATAAATGTCATTCACAATATCAACAGACTAAAAGTTAAGAATCACATGATTATTTCAATAGATGCAGAAAAAGCATTTGATAAAATACAGCATTCCTTCCTGTTCAAAACACTAGAGAAAATTGGGATAGTGGGAACATTCCTTAACATTGTAAGGGCTATCTATGCTTAGCCCATGACCAATATCATTCTAAATGGTGAAAAACTGAAATCATTCCCCCAAAAAACTGGAACAAGTCAGGGATGCCCTCTTTCACCACTTCTATTCAACATCATTCTTGAGACTCTAGCCAGAGCAATTAGACAAAACAAAGAAATTAAAGGGATATGAATTGGAAAAGAGGAACTCAAACTATCCCTGTTTGCTGATTACATGATTATATATTTAGAGCAACCCGGAAATTCCACCAGAAAACTCTTAGAACTCATAAGTTAATTCAGACATTTCTTCTAACATACTGTCATTGGATTCTATTACTATAGAATCTAGATTTGTTTGAAACATTTTCTTCCCTTGTGTTTTCATGTTGTTCATGTATCTTCCCCTCTAGCGCTGCAGATCTGGGGGTATTGCTGATTTCCCCCTATAGGCTTATAGTGGCCCTATGCATTTCCAAAACCTTTTCTTTAAGGGGGGATCAATATTAGCAGTGCCCAAAACAGATACTATGCAATCCTAGACCAAATAGCCCCTATGGGGACAATAACATCATGTAAATAAGGGAGAAAGTGACTCTGAGGGAACAGGTAAACAGAAGGAAAAGAAAGCAAGAAACATAAAGGAATAAAAACTTAATTTTTTTAAAAAAAGAGAAAAAAGAAAATCTACTGTATAATAGTCATATTGTAATGAAACCTCCCAGTGTTCAGTAGCCCGATATATGAGAGGTACCGTAGAATGAGCTTCAAGCCTCCAGCCGGCGTCTCAGGATGTGATTTGCCCCACCCAAAGATCAGAGCTATGGCTTCCAGGATTATCCAAGATGGCTGTTCTGGCTTCCAAATATGTTGGCAAATGGGGAGCTGCAGCTCAGGGGTGGACATGGTCAGCTGGAGATCCTGGGGACAGGATGCATTTGGTCCGGCAGGGGTCCTGGAGGTCCGGTGTGTTTGGTGTGGTTGTGGAATCTTGGAAGCGGGGTGCAATTCGTCCGTCTGGGGTCCTGGTGATAGGGCGCGGTCAGTTGGTCTGGGGGTCCTGGTGGCAGGGAGCAGTCAGTTGATGTGAGGGCCCCAGAGGCAGGGAGTGTTCGGTCGGGCTGAGGGATCCTGCAGGTACTGCAACATTGAACTTCCAGATGGCAGCAGGCAGCTGGTTCTCCACTGGTGGTCCACGGTAAGTCTGCTGATAGCTGTCCGACGATCCGGAGGTAAACCTCAAGCGTTGGGTGATGGATATGGGTAAGGCAGGTGATGGACAGGCTAGAGGCAGGCAAATGGCGGATGATAGATGCCTGACAGTGAGCAATCTGCTCTCAAAAAACGCGTCAATATGCTGGCAGACTGCAGGTGATCACAGCAGACAAATGAGGTAAAGAGCAGGGGATCATTAAGCAGCAAAAACTGCCTCACCTAGAAACAGATATCCTCTGCTTGAATCTGGCATTGCCATTGCGGAGCGACAAGGAATGCAGCCTCCCTCTAGACCGCCATCTTGGATCCCTCCATAAATTAATTCAGTAAAGGAGCAGGTTACAATATCAATGCTCATAAATCCAATGCATTTTTATACATAAGTGATGAATCTTCAGAAAGAGATATTAGAAAAACTACCTCATTCACAATAGCATCGAAAAAAATAAAATAGTTGAGAATCAATCTCACAAAAGAGGTGAAAGACCTCTACAATGAGATCTACAGAACACTAAAGAAAGAAATTAAAGAAAATCTTAGAAGATGGAAAGATCTCCCATGTTCTTGGATAAGATGAATTAATATTGTCAAAATGGCCATACTTCCAAAAGTGCTATACGGATTCAATGCAATTCCAATTAAAATCCCAATAATGTACCTTACAGAAATAGAGCAAGCAATTGTGAAATTCATCTGGAAGAATAAGAAACCCAGAATAGCTAAAGCAATCCTCAGTAGAAAGAGCAAAGCAGGGGGTATCGCAATGCCAGATCTTCAACTCTATTACAAAGGAATAGTAACAAAAATGCCATGGTATTGGTACCAAAACAGACAGGTAGATCAATGGTACAGATTAGAGGACATGGACAAAAATCCAAATATATACAATTTCCTCATACTAGACAATGAATATGCAATGGAGAAAAGATAGCCTCTTCAACAAATGGTGCTGAGAAAACTGGAAATCCATATGCAACAGAATGAAATTAAATCCCTATGTCTCACCCTCCACAAAACTCTACTCAAAATGGATCAAGGACCTCAGAATCAGACCAGAGACCCTGTATCTTATAGAAGAAAAAGTAGGTCCAAACCTTCAACTTGTTGGCTTAGGATCAGACTACCTTAACAGGACTCCCATAGCAAAGAAATAAAAGCTAGAATCAATTACTGGGATAGATTCAAACTAAACAGCTTTCTCTCAGCAAAGGAAACTATCAGTAATGTGAAGAGAGATCCTACAGAGTGGAAGAATATCTTTGCCACTCATACTTCAGATAGAGTGCTAATTTCCAGAATCTATAAAGAACTCAAAAAACTCTACACCAAGAATACAAGTAATCCAATCAACAAATGGGCTAAGGAAATGAACAGACACTTCACAGAAGAAGATGTACAAGCAATCAACAGATATATGAAAAAATGTTCAACATCTCTAGTAATAAGAGAAATGCAAATCAAAACTACCCTAAGATTTCATCTCACCCCAATTAGAATGGCGATTATCAGGAACACAAGCAACAATAGGTGTTGGAGGGGATGTGGGGAAAAAGGTACACTCATACATCGCTGGTGGGACTGCAAATTAGTGCAGCCACTCTGGAAAGCAGTATGGAGATTCCTCAGAAAGCTTGGAATAGAACCACCATTTGACCCAGCTCTCCCACTCCTTGGCCTATACCCAAAGGACTTAAAATCAGCATACTACAGAGATACAGCCACATCAATGTTCATAGCTGCTCAATTCACTATAGCCAGATGCCAGATTGTGGAACCAACCTAGATGCCCTTCAATTGATGAATGGATAAATAAACTGTGGCATATATATATATATATATATATATACACACACACACACAATGGAATATTACTCAACCATGAAGAATTATACAATTATTGCATTTGCAGGCAAATGGATGAAATTGGAGGATATCATGCTAAGTGAGATAAGCCAATCTCTAAAAAGTAAAGGTCAAATGATCTCGCTGATAAGTGGATGAGGACATATAATGGGCAGTAGGAGGGTTTAGCTTTAGTGTTAGGGGTAGGTTTAGGGTTAGGGATAAGGAGGGTGGTAAGAATGGAGGAAGAAAGGACTGTATAGAGGGAAAAGAGGGGTGGGAGGGTGGGGGGAAGTGAAAAATAACAGAATGAATCAAACAGTATTGCCCTATATAAATTTATGATTTTTAATTAAAATTTAAAAAATTAAAAAAGAGATTAATATGTAGAACATACAGAAACCACAACTTAAAAAAGCCAGGCAAATTGTAATAAATGGGCTATGTGCACTAAATAGAATTCATACCAGCAACTTCTCTTGCTTCTTAATAAAAATTGTAAATGAGACAGGGAGCTTCATGGAATCACCATCAAATTACTCTTACCCACAGTTTTGTTTTGTTCTATTTTATGTTTTTTTTTGTTGTTGTTGTTTTTTGGTTCTAGGGATTGAATGTATAACCACTTGATTACTGAGGCACATCCCTGGCCCTTTTTAAATATTTAATTTAGAGAGAGTTTCTCAGTAAGTTGATGACTCTGGATTACAACTCACAATAGTCTTCATCACCTCCAGAGCCCCTGAAATTATAGTGTTGTGCCACTGAGCACAGCTTGTTTGGCACAGTTTTGCTGAGATATTTTCAAATCATGGGAAAATTATATTTTTTGCAATTTTAAAACCCTTTTACTTTCTTTTGCAATTTCAGAGAAAAATTTTTCCACCATTGGCTGTAAGGTCATTTAAATATTTCATTAAAAGATTAAAGATAAAATCTACAATTTACCCATTTTTAGGAATACAGGTCAGTGGCATTGAGCAAATTCAAGTTTTCTGCACATATATTCTCTACCATCTCCAGCACTTTTTCTCCTTCTTATACTTTATCTGTATCCATCACACAGACATTCCCTACTGGACTCCTTCTTCACTTTCTGGCAATTATCATTCCATATTCTATCTTTGTATATTATACTACCCTATGCTCCACCATCTACATGTAGTTTATACAGTGTTTTTTTTTAGTAACAGTTCACTTGACATAGTAGTAAAGATTCATCTGCTTCAGAATCTCCTTTCTATTTACCATCAAGAACCACTCATGATCTACATGATTGAGACATAGAAAGTTAGTCACTGTTTTCCAGAGGAAATGTGATTTTTTCAGAATTCCTTTTAATTTGAATCAGTGAGTTGTAACTGTATTCTAGTTACATATGCTATCTATGCTATCTCCTGTTGTATATCTAACTTACTTCTATAAAAATAATGAGAGGTAATAAATTTCCCTGTTCACTATGTCAGATAATAAGCTTTGCTTATTTCTTCTGTGGCTTCCATACTGAAAAATTTAAAAAACAATAATTTTATGTACTCCAGAGGCAATGTGAGCAACCTCACATCACCACAAGCATCTATTGTAGTGTCTCATAAAATTTTTCTTGTGGTATATTTAATAACTCAAATTAAAAATTAATGGTTTAAGTATATAGCATGTGCTCTGTCCTTATCAAATTCCAAGTGAGAGAACAGTGGTTGTGATGTCCCCTTCACATGAAATATTAAAAAGACAAGTGAAACTGATGGTAGTTTCCTTTTCTGTACTTCAGAACACCAGGGTACATTATTTCCTATACCTGGATTGAAAGAATATTTGTGTCCATTAATCTTATAAAAGAGCATTGTAAAATTTTCAATAACATATTTTAATCATCTGTAAGTCAAAGCATTACATAAAATTATTTTCAGCGTTACTTAAAAGAATGCAGGCATGCAAACCTAAATATTTTAGAAAAGTAAGAATGAGAAGAAGCCATAAATTTGCAACAATATTTAGAAATTAAGGTCTCTGTTTATTGTTGCTTTAAAATGACTGGAACATCTTATTTTCCTGAAGGTTAAATTCCAGAAGAGAAGTAAGAAAAATGAATATCATCTCTCCAGAATGTAGAGGAGAGTGAGTGAACACTATTAACTACAATAGAAAAAATAGTAACAACCGTGTAGAACCAGGAGAAATCACATATGGTCTATTTTCATTCTTTTGTTGTGGGGGGCAAGTTAAGAACAGACTGATCACCACTGTGAAGCCCAAATTTCAGTCTTTATTAATTGAGTGGCTGACTGTCACACAACACTCAAGAAATGGCTACTGGGAGAACAGCCCCAACCATAGGGTTGTAGGAATTTTTATACCATAAGTCAGTACATCACTCATAAATGTCCATAGCTCTGATTTAAAATTACAAACTAACATCATGATATCTAAAATCATTAGCAGAAGAGGGAAGTGGGTCAAAATGACCTTACTTAGGTACAAATTAAAGATTGGTTTACTAACATCTAGAAAATCACTGTTGACATCACTGTTGATATGGTACATTATTTAGGAAAATAGGAATCTAAAAGGGAACAATTTTTCATTATACAAAAATTAACATTTTGTGTTGCCAAACATGTTGTGATAAGCAGCTGTTGATGGGTACAGAGGCAAGGTGTTTTCATTGGCGAACTATTTCCTACATAACATGGAGACTCAAGGTAAAATGAACTCTCTTTAATCATTGCCCATATAGCCTGGCATATATAACATTTCCATGGAGGCAAATCCATCAGCCCATCACAGTTTTAAAATTCTCCTTCCCATTTCCTTAATAATGAATGTGTTTAAAGGCAGTTTTAAGAAAAAAGTATTTAGAGTAGTTGAATCTCATTCTGTCCTGTTCTGCATATTCACATTTCATTTTATCAGGATATCACAGAAAATGTGAACCTATCTTCTCTTCTTCTTCCTCAAGCAAATTGGACTTGGCTTTGTCATTATTGAGTTCATCAGGGAAACAGATTCTCCTGCAGGTATGTTTTGGTTTCCCAGTAATGACAGCTTAGTGTCTGTGACAAAGTTTCTTTGGAGTTTCCTGATTCTTCATTGTGAGAAAAACAAAGTTTCTTCTAATATTTCTGAAGACAACTTTGAAAGGTTCTTGCAATACTTCTTTTCCAGAAATGGTTGCCATCCATTTGGCCAGATATTCTCTAGGTATTTCTTCTCCATATGTCTGTAGCTCATACCTTTCACAAGGTGCCTGCAAGATATGTCAAGCTCTTTCTCCCTAGTTCTCTTCATAGTTTTTCAGGTAGAACTGTGCCACCAGCTACTTCCCAGTTAACAGTCAGTCCCAAAACCACATGAAGCATGACCAGTTCCATTTCCAAGATCTTATTTGTCCATAATGCCTAGCCTACAGAAGGTCATGAGAGCTGTGGTGAGTTGAACTGTATGGCAAAAGCAAATCAAAGTATAAAGTTCTGCAATTATTATCATTAGTACTGTTATTATTTTGGTACCAGAGATTGAATCAAGGGCTGCTTAACCACTGAGGTACAGTCACAGACCTCTTTTATTTAGAAGTACGGTTTCACTGAGTGACTAGGGCCTCACTAAGTTGCTGAGGCTGTCCATGAATATGTAATCCTCCTGCTGCAGTCAACCAAACTGCTGAAATTAGAGTCATGCGCCACAATGTCCAGACCATATTACTTTCCCTGTGATTCATGTCAGCCTCCATGGAAGGTCCAGTGTTTTTGAGGATGGTTTTATGCTGTAGTGTATTAAATCTGATTGTTTTTATTGGAACAGTGTGTTATCCTTGCAGCACAAAGACCATAGTCAAGGAGGTCCCTTGGTCAGTCTCCTGAGGACTGGGAGTATTTATCTTATCCGTGAGCCTCTAGATTCTTCTGTGCTAGGCAGATGTGAGTGGGAGGAGCAAGGCTGTGAGTGGATGTGATGGATAATTTCTTTTAGCTTGTTTTTATTAAGGGGTTCCACTCACCAGAATGCTTTCTAATATAAATGAGATACACAGACATGGCTATCTATTCTTTAAAATATTTACATATTGTATAATATTTAAGTAAATAAGGCATATGTATTTGATGTGTACAATTTATGTATACATTCCTATGTGATCTAAAATTTGGACACAGGCCAAGTCAGTGGCACGGGCCTGTAATCCCAGTGGCTCAGGAGGCTTAGACAGGAGGATCATGAGTTCAAGTTTGTCCTCACTAAATTAGCGAGTCCCTAAGCAACTTACAAAGACCCTCTTAATTAATAAAATGGCAGAGGTAGAATGGGACTGTGTCATAGTGGTTAAGTATACCTGGGTTCAATTCATGATACAGAAGAAGAAAAGAAGAAAGAAGAAAGAAGAGGAAGAGGAAGAAGAGGAGAAAAGAAAACATAATTAAACACAGCTGGAAATTTCCGGAAATATGTGATTTCTCCTGGTTCTACACAGTTGTTATTATTTTTTCTATTGTACTTAGTAGTGTTCACTCACTCTCCTCTACAATCTGGAGAAATAATATTCTTTTTTCTTGCTTCTCATGTGGAATTTTACCTTCAGAACAATAAGATGTTCTAGTCATCTTAAAGCAACAATAAACAGAGACCTTAATTTCTAAATATTGTTTCAAATCATGGCTTCTTCTCATTTTTACTTTTCTAAAATATTTAGGTTTGCATGCCTGCATTCATTGAAGTAACACTGATTAAATTTCATGTAATGCTTTGACTTATAGGTGATTAAAACATGTTATTGAAAAGTTTACAATGCTCTTTTACAATGTTTGACTGGTTCAAGTTTTAAAATGAACTAAACACAATGAAAGCAAAGTCTCCATTTCACAAACATGGCATAAGAGAAGAGAATTTTAGAAGTATCCATTTAATGTTTATTTTATAATGTACATAAGGGATAATAGGCATGCATATATATAAATTACTTATAAACTTTCATCGGTATATATTTTACCTCAATGGAAACAGGTATATGAGAACAGATGTATGGCACTTTTATGTATAAAGAAGTCAGAGAATAACAGGGCTGTGTGCCTGTGATCATGGGTGATGCATAAAACATGAAACCAAGGTGCCCTCATGTAAAATCTTTCTAGTTCCTTTCTTGGGTTCATCATGGGAACAAACCCAGATATGCTAAATAAGTGAAAGGATGAAACTGTCATTTTGCCTGATCATCACATGTGGGAAAACAAACTTTTTTTTTTTTCTAATGATGTATAGAATTTTCTTTTTGCACAAATACTGCATGGTCTCACATATGTATAGAAGCTAAAATTGTTGACAACATAGAAGTGCAGTTTAGGTTGAAAAGGGGTCATGGAAAGAGCAGTTAGAGGAGTTGTGTTTGTCACCTTTACACAACTGCAGTGCTGGGGTAAGCAATTCTCATATTCTACAACTCAATGTGGTCACTAGTCTACATCAAGTAATTACAACCAAAAACTAGAGAGAAAGTATTCTTAGACTACACATACTTCAAAATGATGAAATTTGAGGAAACAAAAATGTTAAGTACCCTAATGTGATCATCAATGTGAACATGTATTGATTTATACTATTGTGCTCCCAAAATCGTACCCTTTGTTCACAAATCTATTTTTTCATGCAAGATATTTTATTAAGTGGACAGGCAGTGTGTCTGCCCACAGGATGAGAGAGAGAGAGAGAGAGAGAGAGAGAAAGAGAGAGAGAGAATGAATGGTAGTAGAGATATTCTTAAGTAGTAGAGTTTTGCAAGCTAATAACAACAGACCAGTGACTACCTAGGAAGTTTGTGGGCTAACAATCTGGTTGTAAGGTGGTGTGGGGGAGGCAGGATAATGGTGACAGCAAAATAGAAGATCTGATGCTAATATTCCTCTTTTTTTGGCCCAATGGTCTTTATTCTGTAGCTTCTTCCTGCTGGTTAGGGGTGAAGAGACTCATTCTGCCAGTAGAGGGAAGTCTGCCCAGAGATGAATCTGTGGTGGGTGAGGAGGTTGGCAATGGCAATAGGCAGAAACATCCTGGGGATGCAGTGCCAGGGCTTTTGTAGAGACAAAAATGTCATAGAACCCAGGACTGAACTAGGTCTCTCCCCCCTGTCTATCTCTCCTCTCTCTCTCTCTCTCTCTCTCTCTCTCTCTCTCTCTCTCTCTCTCTCTCTCTCTCTCTCTCTCTCACCCGGTGGGTAGAGACTCTGCCAACCCACGTAATAAAATCTCTTGTGTGAGTTCGCACATCTGGGGTGGATTTTCTGGGTGCTTTCATTGGTGCTGTGACTCAGATGGGGCTCTTCTATCACCAATTAAGCAAGTGGAATCCCATCTGTCACCCCCCTACCCCCAGACTCTGGTCTCACATTCTAATTTCCTGGATGCTCTCTTCTACATCCAGACACCAGCTTCTTTTGAGAGAAAGCTCCAGACTGCTGGAAGACTTTCTCTTGTTATACCTACTCTAGTCCCGGGTTCTCTCTATGACATTTTTGTCTCCACACATCTTTAATATGTCAGATTTCCTCAACAATTTTTTTTGTACCAAGATTGAACACAGGGGTGCAATTACCATTGATCTACATCCCCAGCTCTTTTTTATTTATTATTTTCAGACAGGTTCTGACTACATTACTTAGGGTCTTTGCTACATTGCTGAGGCTGCTCTTAAATTTTCAATCCTTCTTTCTCAGCCTCCTGAGTTTCTGGGATTTTCATATCTTTTATATCTATTTACTCTGAACTACTTTATTTTATGCATTTGCTTTTCAGATAACATTTTGTTTCAGTATGTGAGAACATGAATTAAATTTTAATTATTACACATTTGTGAAGCTGGGATTAAAGTAAATACATGTGTTGTCCAGGAAAAAATTCTGCCAGTAGGTCACTATAAAATTTTATGGGTTTAAATGCAGTAGTAGAGGGCTGGGGGTTAAGCCCAGCAGAAGAGAACTTAGCATTTGTGGAGTCTTGATCCCCAGCATTGCAAAAAATATTCTAATATCAATTTTATATGTGGACCTCTTGAGTCTGGAGAAATATCATTATTTTCTTGAAGGAGGGAGGAAAACCTAGACTCCAAGGAGATTTGCATTGCAATGTTAGGTTGGGTACTTATCTGTTAATGAATACCTTAAAATGGAGTGAATCTGGATCAAATTTAAGTATGATTTTGTGTATTGCAATGATTCCATATGTTTAACTAGACAAAAGTTAAAATGCGTTCCTGCTAATATTTGTAACTGGACATGACTGATAATGGCCAAATTCTGACCTGAAAATAAAAACATTTAAAATATGTAACTATAAATACAATTCAAATCTTCTTAAAATTACACTAGTGCTCTCCAAACTGAGATTTCCAACATAAGCTAATATTCTGGTATTTTTTTAGCCCTCTCACATTTATTGATAGAGATGATCAGATATCAAGAAAACAGAATGAAGTCTACCAACTTACATGCATGAAGTTCTGCATGACTTTAAAGAATAAAACAACCCTAGAGAGATCATTTTAAGCAGGAATTCTTCCATGTGAGGCCTGCCTGCTTCATCCTCTTCCATGCACTCTGCCTCCAGTACATACATGATGACACTGTTCATCTTATATATGTGATGAGCCTGGAGCTAGGCTCATGGACTTCTCAACATCATACTCAAATAAAATGGAAGATCAAGTGGGTACATTCAAACCATCTGATTTCAGGTGTTGTAATTCTTAGCATTTTCTCTGTTAATATATTTAAAAATTACATGTGTTCATAAATAAGCCAGAACAAATATAACACAAAAATGATGTAAATATGGATTGTCTAAGTCCTTGAGACTACTTTTTTTGGAGGGTTTTCTTTTTGAAAGCAACCCCAATGCTTTTAATTTACCAAAAATTATGCAGGTTTCACTATATTCCAGGCACAAAATAAAAATGATGACAGAAAGAAAATAAGAAATAAACCTTGGAGTAAGACAACACCCTGAAAATCTCAAGGTCATAACATGGAAATATTTTCTATAACATGGTAATTTTTAATGCACAGGAAAAAGTTTTGTACTTGGAGACAAAGATAATCAGTTCTGATTTGACAACAATGGAAAAAAAGAGAGGGATGGCTTCCACAAGGCACCAGAGAACATGAGTATTAGAGGGGAAAATGGGTCACTGGGACAGGTTCACAATTTTTCCTCACAACCACAGTTTTGACTGAGAAGATTGAAATTAAATATTAATTTTAATGACTACTTTTTTACTTTTCTCCTAAAACATGTATTCCATGATTCATTACCCTAATATATGAGAAAAACAAGCTGCACCATATTAAGAAACACATTTTATTCTGGTGTTGGAATTGGGATGTTGGTGAACACCTTTTTTTTTTCTGTTCCACATCAAGGTCCTCTTTGACAACAGGCTCAAGAATATTGACTTGATTATTTGACTCTTGGCTCTAATCCACTTACTTATTATGTTCATCATGGGATTCATAGGTACCAACATGTTTCTGTCTTAGCAGTGGCTTTGGGATTACATCACAGGTAAGTCAGTTGTCTACTTGTATGGGTTGATGATGGGCTTCTCAATTTCTACCACCTGCCTGCTGAGCATACTCCAGGCCATCATGTTTGAATTCCTCTTTATTGTACTTCACTTTTTAAGTTTTCTACTTTTGGTAATATAATGACTATAATGTCCACAATAAATAAGATGACTAGACAAAAAAAAAATCATTAAAAAGCAAGGGAAAAATCATCTCAAACCAAGATACTTCAATAACAGAATTCATGAATGATACAGTGGAAAAAAGTCAGAGAATGAATTTAGAATATACATGGTTAAAATAATCTGTGAGCTACAGGAAAATGTAAGGAATGAAATCAGAGAGGAAACACAGGAAGTGAAAGATCACTTCCATAATGAGAAACAGATTTTTTAAAAATTTGAAAAATTCCTCTAAAGGGAGGAATCAGTAAGCCAAATTAAAAATTCAAGAAAGCATCACCAACAGGCAATACCAGGTTATACCATCTGAAAGACAGAGTTAGGCAACGAAGACAATATGTATCAATTTGAAAAAAAATTTGACCATGGAGAAAATATGTTATAAAGACATGGAAAGAACTTCCAAGAAATATGGGCTATCATGAAAAGACCAAATAAAAGATTTATTGAGACACATGAAGGCTTGAAGATACAAACTAAAGGTATGCATAGTCTTTTCAATTAAATAATATCAGAACATTTCTCAGACCTTAAGAATGAAATGAAAAATAAAACACAGCATACTTACAGGACTCCAAATATACAAAAGTAGAACAGACCCACACAAGTGCACATTATTATGAAAATGTCTAACATACAGAATAAGAATGGACTTATAAAGACTGCCAGAGACAAAATACAGGTAACATTTAGAGGGAAACATATCAGGATCTCAGCTGATTTCTCAATCCAGACCATCAAAGATAGGAGATCTTGCAATAATATCTACTAAGCTCTGAAATAAATGGATGCCAGACAAGAATATAATACCCAGAAAAATTAACTTTTAGAATTGAGGATGAAATATAAACCTTCCATGACAAACAGAAGTTAAAAGAATTGACAGATAGAAAAATATTTCTTGAAGAAAAAATTATTTCTTGAAGAAGAAATGAAAAAAATAGAATAAAAAAAGGTCAAGGGGGAAACCACACTAGAAATAACAGTCAATCAAAGGAGAAACTAATTCAAATTGAAAACCAGAAATAAATCAAATTGACAGAAATAAATCAAATTGACAGAAATAAATCAAATTGTTGGAATTTCTCAATTCCAACATTGAATGTAAAAGGTCTAACCTTGTCAACCAAAAGTCATAGACTGGCATATTGGATTAAAAACCATGACCCAACAATATGCTATCTTCAAAAGACCAAATAATATACAAAAACATAAACAGAATAAAGGTAAAATTTTGGGAAATAATGTGTTATTCACATAGATCTCCTAAACTCACAGTGATTTGTATACTCATATTACATAAGGTAAAGTTAATCAGAAGGGACAAAGTAGGAGATTTCATACTGCTTAAGGCAATTATATATATCAATGGATTGTAACAATCACAAATCGTTATGCCCCAAATAATGGAGCATCAAAAAAGAAAATTCCTTTCTCAAATTCAAGGATAAAATAGACCATAAGAAAATAATACTGTTGAGTTTAACACAACACATTCCACATAATTAGATTCTGCAAACAAAAACTAAACTATAGAACTAAAAAATGCCATTTGTTGGGGTCCAGCCCCAGCAAGGATTAGGGGTCCTAGGTGGATAGGAGGTGTCAGTGTGGTGGAGAAACAGCACACAGAGACACCAAGTGTTCTGAGGCTGAATCTGAATCTTTATTTTCTGCTTGCCTTTTTATAGATATTTTCCTTAAGTAATGATTATATCATTTTTGATTAGTTTAAAAGAAAAACCTTCAAAAGTACAATCTATGCTTCTTCTCAAAATACACATTCTGTCTGTATGACAGTCAGATCAAAACAATTTTATTTCCCAGCTAGATTAAAACAACCTTGTCTCCCAGTTAAACTGAAACAAACTTGTCTCCCAGCTAAACTGAGGACACCATGATCTGCCAGCCTTTAAACTTCAGAACAAACATGTTACTAGATTTTCTGAGAAACCACCCCTACCATGAACTCCAGTGTTTAACAGTGAGAAACTTTTACTATTATTAAAGGGCAAAGAAATCAACAGTTAATTAGTATTTAATCCCTTCTAATTTCATATAATGGCAGAATACAATCTTATTCTGATTCTCAAAGAATTAGACTAAGTATAGGAAAAGCACAAGTTATATTTATGACTAGTCTAAATGTTTTTATTATGTAAAGTATCTCTAGAATCAACTATTGAAACTAGGAAAGCAACAAAGTCTAAACACCACATCCAAGCTCAGAGAAATATCTCTTTATCCATCTATTATTTTACTAAAGAAATCACAGACTCCTTTAAACTTTAGCACATCTACAGTAGTTTATGTTCATATATTTTATCTTGGTATTACTGCTAAATTTTTATTTTGCAATATTTTGTGACCCAACACAGTAAAACCTTCCCAATGCTTTTCTAATAAGTTTCTAATGATATATTGATTATCAATATTAAAAAGCAGCTACACATGGAGATATGCCACATCTATGGCCCCCAAGAGGGAGGATGATCAACAGAACCATGTCAAATGTCGGATCTTCTACTCCAACAGAGCTGTGTCAAATATCAGAGTGACAGGAAATAGATGTGGTAGCCATTAATAATTTAGACTTGAAAGATACATATAGAATAATACATCCATCAATGACTGAATACACTTTCTTCTCAGGAACACATGGATCCCTTTCTAAAATACACAGATCTTAGGTCAAACAGCAATTCGTAGAAAATACAAAAAATATAGAGATAGTACCTTGCCTTCTTTCAGATGATAATAGAATAAAATTAGAAGTCACAAATAAAATAAAATTAGAGACTACTCTAACTCTTTGAGACTAACTAATATGCTACTGAGTGACCAATGGATAGCAGAATAAATCAGAAATGAAATTATAAAATACTTAGAGGTAAATGAGAATAGTGACAGTTCAAAATTGCTGAGACACTATGAAGGTGGTTCTAAGAAGAAAGTTTATAGCACTGATTTCATCAGGTAAAAGAATAGGAAGTCACCAAATCCATTACCTAAGATAACATCTCAAAGACCTTGAAATAGAATAAATCAACAGCAAAATCATGAAAAGACAGGAAAGCATTAAAATCAGAGCCCAAATCAATGAAGTGAAACAAAAATAAAAAATAAAAAATAAAAGTCAGTAAAGTTGGTTCTGTGAAAAAAAAAAAAAACACAAAATTGATGAACCCTTATCCCAGCTAATGAAGAGGAATAGGAAAATTACTAAAATTGATGATGAAAAAGGAAGTATCACAAGTGACACTACAAAAATACAGATGATAATCAGAAACTATTTTGATAATTTTTACTGTAATAAAATAGAAAATCTTGAAGACACTGACAGATTTCTAGAGACATTGGACTGGCCCAAATGGAATCAAGAGGACATAGAAAATTTAGACACATCAGTTTCAAGCAATTCACAAGAAGATGCCATGAAAAGATTACCAAGAAACAAAATCCCAGGAGAAGGCAGATTCTCAACTGAGTCCTACCAGACCTTCAAAAATAACTAACACCAATCCTCCTCAAATTATTCCATGAAGGTAAAGAGAACCTTCCAACCTCATTCTATGAAGTTTGTATCACATTCTTTATTTCACCTTCTTAACTGGACCCCATCCTTTGTTAACTGTCCTCTGTTGTCCAGTTCATCCAAGAACCCTTTGTGATCAGTGTGAGTTGAGAAAGAAACTACCCCTCACACTCCACTGTCTTGTTCTCTACACAGGAGAAAGTGGGTTCTGACTTGATGTCTGTCAGAGATGTGCTATCTTGCCTTGTGGAATGGTGCTAAACTGAATAGAGTAAAATTGCCCTTTTGGCCCCATTCAGTAATATTATTCTTGGTGTTTGTTTTTCTGGAGTGGTGAAATTTCTTAAGTGGATTCTGTATTATCGTATAAGTGTTTGGTTCATAAATTGTTAAATCAGTGTTTCTGTAGGGGCATGTTAGCTGACTTCCTTTTCTTCCTACTTACCAAAACTGTTCTATCACTGACCTATTTTCTACTCCACATTGTTTCCTGATCAGGATGCCAAAAAATAAAATGTAACAACTAACCTTGACATCTTAGCTTCTTTCATATGGTAAATTGAATTTCTGTTTTATTTCTTTTGTTAAGCTCATCAGTGACTACCCTGAAAATTTGTTGTATGGAAGCATGGTGTTTGCTTGTCCATTTATTTTCTGAAGTACAGTTTTATTCTTTCCAACTTATATTTTTTTCAATTTACACTGATCAGGAAGATGCTATAAACACTTGCAAACACAATTTGGGCAAAACATTTAGGTTTGATATCTCAATCTTGTAGGTGACTCACTCTTGTGGGTAAGAAATTTAAATGCTGTATTCACAAAAGCCTGTGTCATTTGGCATCCCATAAATCAATGAGGATTGCTGTCCTCTGCATACTTACCAGCATTTGATGCTGTTCTGTTTTGTATGCCTTAATAACATTAAATGTTAATTAACATGACCACCAAATCATCAGAAAGGCAACAATCAAGTGTCTGTTAAGTGGTATCTTATTGTGGTTTAAAATTGTTTTCCTAATGACATGATATCATTAAAAATGATGCACATTGTTTCAGGTTCCCTTCTAACCTGGACATCATATTTTGTCAAGTGTGTCTTTGTATTTTTCATTCTGTTATCTCAGCTGGATATTATATTTGTGTTTCCTTCTTTATCCCTCCATTTCTCATTTTGCTCTACTCATGATACGTAGTATTCTTTCATGTCAAATATTTAGACAGAGTACATAATTGACATGTTGCTATGTGTATTCTGATTATTACAACATCTAGAAGGTATACAGGAGATAATCTTTACATAAACTACCTATTCCTACTACTTACTTGACTTCATATTATTTACACAGATCATCATTGTAAATAGAAAATTACCAGAGCCATACTAGGAACTATGATATCAGTAGATGGTTGCTTAAAAGGAGTTTGGTTTTGTCACATGTTTCTAAATTTTTCTCTTGATATATTCACATATGAACACTGTTACCTATTTCAAAATTTAAATTATTTTCCCAAGCCTGCTGGGAGAAAATGAAGGCCCAGCTCACTATCATAACATCTTAAGATGTGACTTATTCTACAAGACTCCTACATTGCAAGAGGTAAATCAAGAATCATTAGATGGGATGGTATCAAACTAAAAAGTTTCTTCACAAGAAAGGAAAAAACCAATAACATGAAGAGAAAGGAACAGAAATGGAGAACTTTTTTGAAACCTACATCTGCAATAAACCATTAATTTCAAGGATATAAAACAATCTCAAACACTGAACACTGAAAGAACAAATAACCCAATCAATAAATGGGCAGAGGAAGTGTACAGGCACTTCACAGAAGAAAAAATACAAGTGGTCAACAAATAAGTGAAAAGATGTTCAACATCTCTAGCAATTACAGAAAGGCAAACGAAATCTAAATTGAAATTTCATCTTACTCCAATCAGAATGGCCATTATCAAGAACACAAGTAACAATAAATGTTGGCAAAGATGTGGAGAAAAAGGTTCACAAATACATTGTTAGTGGAGCTTGATGTTGGTTCAGCTACTCTGAAAGAAATATGGAGATTCCTCAGAAAACAAAATGGAAACACCAGGTGATCCAGCCATTCCACTCTTCAGTATAGACCTAAAGGATTAAAATTGGCATACTACAGTGATGCAGCCATATCAATGTTTATATTCACTCAATTCACATTAGCTGAACTATGGAATCAACCTAGGTGCCATTCAACAGATGAATGGATTAAATATGTGGTATATATACACAATGTAATGTTACTCAGCCATAAAGAAGAATGAAATTATGGCATTCACTAGTAAATGAATGGAACTGGAGAATATCATGCTAAGTGAAATGAGTCAATCCCAAGAAACCAAAGGCCAAATGTTCTCTCTGAAATGTGAATGCTAACAAACACTAAGGGGATGGGCAGGGAAGAATAGAAGTTCATCAGATTAAAAAAAGGAGGAAGGAAGGGGAGAGGAAATAGGAAACACAGTAGAAAGAATCAGACATATCTTTTCTGTGTTCATATATAAATGCACAACCAGTCAAACCACATTGTGTCCAACCACAAGAATGGGATTATAATTAGAATAAGTTACATGCATATATACATATGCATATATATATAATATGTCAAAATACACTCTACTTTCATGAATATCTAAACAAACAAGTAAACAGTCTCAAATAAACCTAGTACTCCAGGTTAAAAAGGAAAGAAGTTGGCATTATTTTTGATTTGTTCCTTTTTCTAATTTAAAGACTTTTGTGAGTGTATAAGTCAGGCTGTCTAGAGGAACAGAATCAACAGGAAGTATGATTATGAAAGGGAGTTTATTAGATTGGCTTAGAAGACCAGAAGCTGAATAGTCCAAAATGGTCACCTGCAGCTGGAGAACTGGAAGAACCAGCAGCAGTGCAGTCCAAGATGCAGAAGCCCCAAAACAAGAAAGATCAACAGTGCTACCCTAGTCCAATCCCAAGGCTTCTAGAAATTACCTGGAGAATCACTGGCAGAGTCCAATTTGGAAGAGTGAAGAAGTGAGAGTTTGATATCCTCAGACAATTGACACAGTGATCAAGAACCTGATCAAGAAGAAATGAGCTTGTATCTGCATCTGCTCCTTTTACCTCCCACTATTATTCCATCCTATTGGGCAGTGCTGCCCACACTTAGGGAGGGGTTCCACTTGAGTTCACTATCACCCATTTCAATCATTCCTAGACATGCCCTCATGGACAGACCGAGAGTACTATTACTCATTGGCATGTCTTAATCCAATCAGGTTGACAATTCATATTAACCATTACAATGAATCTGTAATTTTCATGACTTGAAGTGTTATCAAGACTCTTAATTTTCCAGGTACTGCTTTAATTTAGTGTTTTGACCTAATTTTAAAAACTTCATTAAGGTAGTTAGCATGCAGGATTACTTTTATTTTATTGGGTTGCAGGTATTGAATGCAGGGGTGCTTAACCACTGAGCCACATCCCCAGCACTTTTTATACTTTATTTAGAGACAAAGTCTTGCTAATTTGCTTAGGTTCTCACTAAGCTGCTGAGGCTGACTTTGGACTTGTGATCATCCTACAGGATTACAGGTCCTAGGATTACAGGAGTGTGGCCCTGCATCTTGTTTACTTGGCACAATTTGCTAAAATGTTTTCCAATGATTGGAAAAATTATATTTTCGCATTTTCAGAATTTTTTCAATTTTCTTTGTATTTTCAGAGATATTTTTCTCCCACAACTGGCTCTAAGTTCATTGAAATATTTTATTATGATTATGTACACAAGATAAGACTTACCATTAATCCTTGTTTAAGAGTACAGGTCAACAGCATTAAGTACATTCCCATTTGTATCATGTATAATCTCCCCCATCTCCACCACTTTTTCTTCTGCCTAAATTATCTCTGCATCCATCAAATAACTGTTTTCCCCTACAGTGATTCCTCAACTTCTGGCAAATACCAATTTATATTTTCTCTGTACAAATTGTGCTACCCTAAGTTCCAGTTACCATGCGTAGATTTATACAATGTTGAGAATTCTGTGACTGACATTTCACTGGACATAATTTCTTCCAGATTGATCTGTGGTTACATATGCATCAGAATATCCTTTCTTTTTAATGTTGAGTGGTATTCCGTGGTGTATCCCAAACACATGTTGTCTATACATTTATGTGCTTGCAGATATAAAAATGCTTCCAACATTGCCTATTATAAATAATGGCACCATGATAAACAGTGGTGCTTAAATATGTTGAGTCTCTATATTCAGTTTTTGTTATATTGATAAAAGTACAATTGACAGATGAGATGGCAATTCATAATAATAGATGTTTACAATCTATTAGGCATAATGGAGGATACTGAGAATATTGACTTATTAATAGCTGCTCTGATCTCTCTTATGTCTACAAATATATGGACTAATTTGACAATGAATGTGAGACTCAACTCTCAGGGGTCCCCTTCACACAAAAATCAGAAATATCTCAGAGGCATATGAATATTTACCAGGATTGTACTTCTCATTCACAAATTTCAAAGTAATCATTTTTAAAACTCCATATTATCAATTCATACAGGAGCAATTATACAATATACAAAATAGCATATACATAACACCATGATTAAAAGTTGCAAAGCTGAACTGTCACTCCTTAAGAGAATTTATCCATCATACAATGATAACACTTTTACTGTCCTTTCCCAAAAGTTTTTCAAAAAGTTACTACATTTCTTTGCTGTATAAATAAAAATGAAAGGACTGATTGTGGCATAGCCATTGGTCACCATCATCGAGATAGAATGAAAAACAGCACCATTGTTCTGCAGAGTTCTGAAGGAGAAGAGAATGCAGTCCAAACAGTACATGAGCATGAATAAAGTCATCAGCAGCAGGATGGTCCTGATGGCCCTCTGTTCTGGGGAGGCTTTGGACACAGGCTGATGCTGTGAAGGTACTGGCACTGCCTTTTAAGCCTGCACAAGAGAATCACCATATATCCACTCAAAAGTGTCATAAGTTCTATAAGAAAGACATCTCAAAATATACCCAGTGTGGAAAATAAATGGCTAAGGAAGTAGCCCATGGGTAAGACAGTGCAGGAATCACTGAGAAATATAAGTCCATGTGAGGTCACATTGGGCTTGTCAACTGTGGAGATGGAGAAGTGAGCACTAAATGACATATAGAAGATCCACAGGAAAAGAAGCAATCTCAGGGTGCAATGTGGGGATTTAGGTTTGAACTTTGCCAAACAGGAGTTTCTTGGACTGAGAGTGATGGCCTGGAGGATGCTCAGCAGGCAGGTGGTTGAAATGGAGAGGCCCCTCATCAACCTGTACAAGTAGAAAACTGATTTACATGAGATGTCATCCCAAAGACCCTGCTGAGATGTAAAAATGTCTATAGCTATGAACCCCATGGCGAGCAGCATCAGTAGATGGATTAGGGCCAAGAGACCAATGATCAAGTCAGTGTTCTTGATTCTGTTGTCAAAGAGGAACTTGATGAGATGGAACAGAAAAAGAATGGTGTTGGCCAAGATCCCAATTCCAAGTTCAGAGTAAAAGGTGTTTCTTATGGGTATAATACAATTCAGTTTCTTGTTTTTTCTCATCTTTTGGTGTAAGGAATCATGGATATGTGTCTTAGAAGAAAAGCAAGAAAAATTCATTATCATAAATATCAATTTGTATCCATCTCAGCCAACACTGTGGCCATAGGAAAATAGGGGACCTACTCAAATGCCCCATTTCTCCCTCAATACTCATGATTCCCTGGCACTCTCTGGAAGTCTTCCCTCCCTCTCTCTTTTCCCATCATTTGTGAATAATTACTTACTATCTGTGTCTCCAAACACAAAACACTTTCCTGTGCAATAAAAATTTTCCTTTATTATAGAAACTATTTCCATGTTATGACTTTAAATTGTTAATGGTGATGTCTTTCTCAAAGGGTGAATTCTTATTTTCTTTCTGTCCATCGTCTTGATAACATGCAAGGAATATAGTAAGAACAGTATAATTTTTGGTAAATTAAAAGTATAGGGGTTGCATTTGAAAAGAAAACCCCCCAAAGCAAACTGTCTCAATGGTTTAGACAATCCATATTGACAATGAGTTTGTGTTAAGTTTATTCTGGTTCATTTACAAACACATGTAATTGTGTTAATATGTTAATAGAGAAAATGCTAAGAATTACAAACTCTGAAGTCAGATGGATTAAATGTACCTATATGATTCTTCATTTAATTCAGTTGTGACCTTGAGAATTCTATGAGCCTGAGCTCTAGGCTCAATTATTCTATAAGGTGAAAACAGTCTCATTATGTACATAGAAGGGATATAGTGTATGAAAGAATGAAGCATACATACCAAACAGGGACACCTTCCTACAGAGAATGATCTCTCCAGAATTGTTCTACTCACTAAAATAGTGCAGATTCTTATTCATGTAATTTGGCAGACTTCATTCTGTTCTCTTAATATCTGATCACCTCTATCACCAACTGAGAGGGGCTAAAAATTACCAGAATATTAGCATTTGTTAGAAATCTCTGTTCAGAGAACACTGATGGAATTTTTGGAAAATTTGAATCCCCTTTTACAGCTACAGATTTTAAATATTTTTCTTATCAGGTCATAATGTGGTCTATGTGAGCCAAGTCCAGTTATATAATACTAGCAGGGGCATATTTTGAATTTTTTTAATTAAATATGTGAAATCATTGTGGAAAATAGAATCAGACTTAAAATTGATCCAGGTTTACTCCATTTTAAGGTATCATATAAGGACTAAATATTCTACCTAACCTTGAAATTCAGGCTTCTTGGAGTGCAGATTTTCCTCCTTCCTTCAAGAAAGGAATGACATTTTCCATACTCAAGAGGTCCACATATCAAATTGATAATAGAAAAACATTTTGTAATGCTGGGCATCAAGTTGAGGTTCATACATGCTAGCTAAGATTTCTACTACAGAGCTAAAACTTTTATTCTAGAAAATGTTGTAGTGACTTACTGGCAGAATATTTTCCTGGACAACATATGTATTTACTTTAATGCCTGCTCTCAAATGTGTAATAATTAAGATGTAATTTGTGTTTTCACATACTGAAACATAGTGTTATCTGAAAACAAAGGAGTAAGATAAAATAGTTCATGAGCAAATAGATATAGAATGTAAGATACTAAGAAAATCCCAGCAACTCTGGAGGGTGAGATTTGAAAGGATTGGAAATTTAAGGACACCTTCAGCAATGTATCAGAGACCCTAAGTAATGTAGTCAGAAGCTGCCTAAATACAATAAATGAAAAAGGTCTGGGGATATAGATCAATGATAATATCACCCCTTGGTTCCATCCATGGTACAAAAATATTGCTAAGGAAAGCTGACATGTTAAAGACTTGTCAAAATAGTGTACCAAGTATGAACTCAGAGCTTAAGTAGATGTTTGGTTAAAAGATTGAAATACAACTTTTTTTACTGTAATCTTTGATTGACAATATTTGGACTAAGACTTGGAGTAAAATATTATAAATCAATACATGTTTATATTGTTTTATAATCACATTAGGGTAATTAACATTTTAGTGTCCTTAAATTCCATCATTTTATAGTGTGGTGAGTCTCAAAACTCTTTTCCTCTACTTATAAGGTTATTTGGTGTGGACTCTAGTGATCATATTGAGCTATAGAGCATGAGAACTGCTTACTGCAGCCCTGCAGCTGTGCATAGGTGCCCCTCAACCCACCCTTCACTGCTCCTTCCACTGCCCCTTCCCATCTTCTGCTAAGGTGCATGTGGTCAATGATTTTAGCTTCTATACATGAGTGAGAACAGGGAGTATTTGTGTAAAAAGACAATTCTAAATGTCATTACAAAAAAGTTTATATTTTCTCCAATGTGATGACCATGCCAAATGACATATTTATCCTTTAACTCATTCAGCATATTTGGGTTGGTTCCCATGCCAACCCACAGAAAGACACATGAAAGGTTTTATATGAAGCACCTTCATTTTCTGTTTTATGCATCACAAATGATCACAGGTACACAGCCCAGTTATTCTCTCACATCTTTATATATAAAAATGACATACTGAGTTTTCAAGATGGCGGCCTAGAGAGTGGCTGCATTACGTGTTGCTCCAGAGCTCGGGATTCAAGAGAGGAGATATTGAGACGCTTGGGACCAACTCAAAGTAGCCGGGTGACTCTCACCCCCTGGGGGGGCATCCCGGATGGGACGGGGGTCCCGGAACGCAGGAAACTTTGTGAAGTAGAACTGCCGGCGAGACGCCCCTCCCCCCGCTGGAGCGCCATAGAGGAGGCCGCTTGGCACAGCGCTGGGACTCGGAGCAGCCACTGGGGCTCCGGCGGCTGCCCGGGGGAGGAGTGGCGGGGAGAACTGTGTGGACTCAGGACCCCGGGGCCTGCCCTGAGGAGGAGGAGAGGAGCGTGGCCACTTGGATTCGGAGAGACTGCGCCAGAGCTGCAGGCGGTTGCCAGAGGAGAAGCCGCGCGCGACGAGCTGTTTGGAATCAGAACGACGCTTCTGAACACCGGGGCCTGCCCTGAGGACAAGGAGGAAGAGGAGCGGCCGCTTGGATTCGGGGCCTGCCCGGAGGAGTAGGAGAAGGAGGAGAAGGAGCGCGGCGGGTCCTTTGGACTCGCAGTGACTGCATTAGCGCTCCAGGCGGCTGCTCAGAGGAGAAGGCGAGTGGTGAGTTGTTTGGTCTTAAAGTGACAACTCCTGAACACAGGGGGGCTGCCTGGAGGAGAAGCGTGGTGGGACGCTTGGTCTTGAGGGACCACACCAGAGCTCCGGGCGGTTGCCCAGAGGACCTGTGCAGCGGGTCACATGGATTCAGAGCCACTCAGAGGGACTGCTCCTGAACACCCGGGGGGTTAGCTGGAGAAGGAGGAGGAACGGGCAGGGTCACTTCGACTCAGAGTGATTGATTGCCCCGGGCTACGGGTGGTTGGTGGGAGGAGGAGGCACGAAGTGAGTTTCTTGGACTCCTAGTGACCGCACCGGCATACTGGGCGGCTGTCTGGAGGAAGAGGCCTGTGGCGGGTCTCTGGGACTCAGAGCGATTGTTCGGGGCCACAGGTGGCTGCTCAGAGGAGGGGCCACGCAGCCAGGCGATTAGGTGCAGAACAGGGTCCCAGGATCTAGGAGGCTTCTGGGTGGAAGAGCCGCACAGAGACAGGCTTAGGGCGGAGCGAAGGTTCCAGGCCTATGGGCAAATTCTCTGAGGAGGGGCAGCCTAAGGAGATTCATCTGCGAAGGGTGAGGCTCCCAGGCCCAGGAGGTAGGGCCGGGCCCCTGGAAACTTTGCAGAGGAAGGCAGCCCAGCCCAGGCAGTAGCTGTAAATTGAGGGGAACCTCTAGGAGGAAACTGACCAGCGAGACCTCCCCACCGGGTGAGTCTTCCCTGCTGGGTGAGGTTTCCCACAAGGACGGTAAAACCAGAGACTTAGGCCCAAACAGGCCTTGCCTCAGCCCACAGCCTAGGTCCCCTTTGGATGACCATTGGTCAAAAAGTGGAGGCACCTCTGCCCACTAGCAGGGAATATACCCCACCTGGAGGCCACCACTCTTAGAGAGGCAGCTTCCTTGTGGAGCACCGCATTATCAACCTCCTCCAAGACTTCAGCCTACTGAAGGCTAAGAGGGGATATATATAGAAATCTTCAGGGTCATTGTAAATCAACAGAGGAAATCTGCAACATCTCAGCGGTCCACTGATATCTGAACAACATGAGAAAACAAGGAAAGAAAATGCTGCAAACAAATCTAGATGTTACATCAATAAAACCCAATGACAGCATGGCAGAAGAAATGACAGAAAAAGAGTTCAGAATGTACATAATTAAAATGATCAGAGAAGCAAACGAGGAGATGAAAGAGCAAATGCAAGCATTGAATGATGAGATGAAAGAGCAAATGCAAGCATTCATTGATCGCACCAATCGACAGTTAAAAGAGCAAATACAGGAAGCAAAAGATCATTTCAATAAAGAGTTAGAGATATTGAAAAAAAACCAAACAGAAATCCTTGACATGAAGGAAACAATAAACCAAATTAAGAACTCCATAGAAAGCATATCCAATAGGATAGAACACCTGGAAGACAGAACCTCAGACATTGAAGACAAAATATTTAACCTTGAAAACAAAGCTGAACAAACAGAGAAGATGGTAAGAAATCATGAACAGAATCTACAAGAACTATGGGATATCATGAAAAGGCCAAATTTAAGAATTATTGGGATTGAGGAAGGCCTAGAGAAACAAGCCAAAGGAATGAACAACCTATTCAATGAAATAATATCAGAAAATTTCCCAAATCTGAAGAATGAAATGGAAAATCAAGTTCAAGAGGCTTACAGGACTCCAAATACACAAAGTTACAACAGACCCACACCAAGGCACATTATAATGAAAATACCTAACATACAAAATAAAGACAGAATTTTAAAGGCTGTGAGAGAAAAGAACCAAATTACATTCAGGGGGAAACCAATACGCATATCAGCAGATTTTTCAATCCAGACCCTAAAAGCTAGAAGGTCCTGGAACAACATTTTTCAAGCACTGAAAGAAAATGGATGCCAACCAAGAATCTTATACCCAGCAAAACTTACCTTCAAATTTGACGATGAAATAAAATCCTTCCATGATAAACAAAAGCTAAAAGAATTTACAAAAAGAAAGCCAGCATTACAGAACATTCTCAACAAAATATTCCATGAGGAAGAGATGAAAAACAAAGAAGCAAATCAGCAAAGGGAGGAATTATCCTAAAGGAATTGTCAAATAAAGGAGGAAACAAGTTGTGTCAAACAAATAAATAAACAAAATTTTAAAAATGAACCAAATGACCGGGAAACCAAATCATTTCTCTATAATAACCCTGAATGTTAATGGCCTGAATTCATCAATCAAAAGACATAGACTGGCAGATTGGATTAAAAAGAAAGATCCAACAATATGTTGCCTGCAAGAGACTCACCTCATAGAAAAAGATACCCATAGATTAAAGGTGAAAGGATGGGGAAAAACATACCATGCACATGGACTCAGCAAAAAAGCTGGAGTATCCATCCTCATTTCCGATAATGTGGACTTCAAGCCAAAGTTAGTCAGAAGGGATAAAGAAGGTCATTTCATACTGCTTAAGGGAAGCATAAATCAGCAAGATATAACAATCATAAACAACTATGCCCCAAACAGTGGCTCATCTATGTATGTCAAACAAATCCTTCTCAATTTCAGAAACCAAATAGACCACAACACAATAATACTAGGTGATTTTAACACGCCGCTCTCACCACTGGACAGAACTTCCAGACAAAAATTGAGCAAAGAAACCATAGATCTCAACAACACAATCAATAATTTAGACTTAACGGACATTTATAGAATATTCCATCCAACCAAGAGTGAATACACTTTCTTCTCAGCAGCACATGGATCCTTCTCTAAAATAGACCATATATTATGCCACAAAGCTAATGTTAGCAAATACAAGAAGATAGAGACACTAGCATGTATTCTATCAGATCATAATGGATTGAAGTTAGAAATAAATGAAAGAGTAAAACACAGAAACTATTCCAACATCTGGAGATTAAACAATATGCTATTATATGATGAATGGATAACAGAAGATATTAGGAAGGAAATTAAAAAATTCTTAGAGGTAAATGAGAACAAAGAAACATCATATCAAAATCTCTGGGACACTATGAAAGCAGTACTTAGAGGGAAATTTATTTCATGGAGCGCATTTAATAAAAGAAGTAAAACTCAGCAAATAAACAACCTAACACTACAGCTCAAAGCCTTAGAAAAAGAAGAACAGAACAGCACCAAAAGTAGTAGAAGACAGGAAATAGTTAAACTCAGAGCTGAAATCAATGAAATTGAAACAAAAGAAACAATACAAAAAATTGACAAAATAAATAGTTGGTTCTTCGAAAAAATAAACAAAATTGATAAACCTTTAGCCATACTAACAAAGAGAAGACGAGAGAAAACCCAAATCACTAAAATTCGGAATGAACAAGGAAATATCACAACAGACAGGTTGGAAATACAAAACATAATTAGAAGCTATTTTGAAAATCTATACTCCAACAAAATAGAAAATTTCGAAGACATCAACAGGTTTCTAGAGACATATGAATTGCCTAAACTGAATGAGGAGGACATAAACAATTTAAATAGACCAATTTCAAGTACTGAAATAGAAGAAGTCATCAAAAGCCTACCAACAAAGAAAAGTCCCAGACCAGATGGGTTCTCAGCCGAGTTCTACAAAACCTTTAAGGAAGAGCTCATTCCAATACTTCTCAAAGTATTCCATAAAATAGAAGAGGAGGGAACCCTCCCAAACTCATTCTATGAAGCCAATATCACACTGATACCTAAACCAGACAGAGACTCATCAAGGAAAGAAAATTTCAGACCAATATCCTTAATGAACATCGACGCAAAAATTCTCAACAAAATTTTAGCAAATCGCATACAAAAACATATTAAAAAGATAGTGCACCATGATCAAGTGGGTTTCATCCCAGGGATGCAAGGTTGGTTCAACATCAGGAAATCAATAAATGTAATTCACCATATTAATAGACTTAAAGTCAAGAATCACATGATTATTTCAATAGATGCAGAAAAAGCATTTGATAAAATACAGCACCCCTTCATGCTCAAAACAGTAGAAAAAATAGGGATAGTGGGAACATTCCTTAACATTGTAAAGGCCATTTATGCTAAGCCCATGGCTAATATCATTCTAAATGGTGAAAAACTGAAAGCATTCCCCCTAAAAACTGGAACAAGGCAGGGATGCCCTCTTTCACCACTTCTATTCAACATCGTTCTTGAGACTCTGGCCAGAGCAATTAGACAAACCAAAGAAATTAAAGGGATACGAATTGGAAAAGAAGAACTCAAACTATCCCTGTTCGCTGATGACATGATTATATATTTAGAGGAACCTGGAAATTCCACCAGAAAACTCTTAGAACTCATAAGTGATTTCAGTAAAGTAGCAGGTTACAAGATCAATGCCCATAAATCCAACGCATTTTTATACATAAGTGATGAATCTTCAGAAAGAGAAATTAGGAAAACTACCCCATTCACAATAGCCTCGAAAAAAATAAAATACTTGGGAATCAATCTCACAAAAGAGGTGAAAGACCTCTACAATGAGAACTATACAACACTAAAGAAAGAAATTAAAGAACACCTTAGAAGATGGAAAGATCTTCCATGTTCTTGGATAGGAAGAATTAATATTGTCAAAATGGCCATACTACCTAAAGTGCTATACAAATTCAATGCAATTCCAATTAAAATCCCAATGACGTACCTTACAGAAATAGAGCAGGCAATTATGAAATTCATCTGGAAGAATAAGAAACCCAGAATAGCTAAAGCAATCCTTAGCAGGAAGAGTGAAACAGGGGGTATTGCAATACCAGATCTTCAACTCTACTACAAAGCAATAGTAACAAAAACGGCATGGTATTGGTACCAAAATAGAAAGGTAGATCAATGGTACAGAATAGAGGACACGGACACAAACCCAAATAAATACAATTTTCTCATACTAGACAAAGGGGCCAAAAATATGCAATGGAGAAAAGATAGCCTCTTCAACAAATGGTGCTGGGAGAATTGGAAATCCATATGCAACAGAATGAAACTAAACCCATATCTCTCACCATGCACGAAACTAAACTCAAAATGGATTAAGGACCTCGGAATCAGACCAGAGACCCTGCAGATTATAGAAGAAAAAGTAGGTCCAAATCTTCACCTTGTTGGTCTAGGACCAGACTTCCTTAACAGGACTCCCATAGCACAAGAAATAAAAGCTAGAATCAACCACTGGGATAGATTCAAACTAAAAAGCTTTCTCTCAGCAAAGGAAACTATCAGCAATGCGAAGAAAGAGCCTACAGAGTGGGAGAATATCTTTGCCAATCATACTTCAGATAGAGCACTAATCTCCAGAATCTATAAAGAACTCAAAAAACTCTACTCCAAGAATTCAAACGGTCCAGTCAACAAATGGGCTAAGGAAATGAATAGACACTTCACAGAAGAAGATCTACAAGCAATCAACAAACATATGGAAAAATGTTCAACATCTCTAGTAATATGAGAAATGCAAATCAAAACCACCCTAAGATTCCATCTCACCCCAATTAGAATGGCGATTATCAAGAATACGAGCAACAACAGGTGTTGGCGAGGATGTGGGGAGAAAGGTACACTCATACACTGCTGGTGGGACTGCAAATTAGTGCAGCCACTATGGAAAGCAGTGTGGAGATTCCTTAGAAATCTTGGAATGGAACCACCATTTGACCCAGCTATCCCACTCCTTGGCCTATACCCAAAGGACTTAAAATCTGCATACTACAGAAATACAGCCACATCAATGTTCATAGCTGCTCAATTCACAATAGCCAGACTGTGGAACCAACCTAGATGCCCTTCAATTGATGAGTGGATAAAGAAAATGTGGTATATATATACTATGGAATATTACTCAGCCATAAAGAATGATAAAATTATGACATTTGCAGGCAAATGGATGAAATTGGAGAATATCATGCTAAGTGAGATAAGCCAATCTCAAAAAGCCAAAGGACGAATGATATCGCTAATAAGTGGAGGTTGACACATAATGGGAGGGAGGGAAGGGTTAGAGTTAGGGTTAGGGAGGGGGGCAAGTATGGAGGAAGGAACTACTGTATAGAGGGTAAAGAGGGGTGGGAGGGGTGGGGGGAAGGGAAAAAAATAACAGAATGAATCAAACAACATTGCTCTATGTAAATTTATGATTACACAAATGGTATGCCTTTACGCCATGTACAAACAGAGAAACAACATGTATCCCATTTGTTTACAATTAAAAAAAAAAAAAAAACAAAAAAAAAAATGACATACTTCTGTCCTCATATACTTTTTTCATTTGAGGTAAAATATAGATTGATGAAGCTTTAAAAATAAATTTTTACATATATATATATATATATACACTTATCTATTATCCTTTATGTACAGCATTATAAAATAAAAATTTTAAAAATACATCTAAAATTCTGTTCTCTTATGCCATTTTTGTGACATAGAGACTGCTTTCATTGTGTTTAATTTGTTTCAAAACTTGAACTATTGGGCTGGGGAGATAGCTCAGTTGGTAGAGTGCTTGCCTTGCAAGCACAAAGCCCCAGGTTCGATCCCCAGCACCGAAAAAAAAAAAAAAAAAAAAAAAAAAACAACTTGAACTATTGAAGCTTTGTAAGAGAGCATTGTGAAACTTCAGTAACACATTTTAATCAACTATAAATCAAAGCAGTAGATGAAATTATTTTTAGTGTTACTTCAAAGAATTCAGTCATGCAAACCTAAAAGTTTTGGAAAAGCAGGGATGAGAAGAAACCATGAATTTGCAACAATACTTAGAAATTAGGACCTCTGTTTATGGTTGGTATAAGGGGACTTGAATATATAATTATTTTGAAGGTGAAATTCCACATGAGTAGCAAGAGATATGAATCTCCTTTTTCTGGAATATAGAGGAGAGTTAGTGAATACTAATGTCTACAGAAAATAGCTGTCAAACCAAGAGAGACTGCATATTTCTGGAGTTCTGTGTTCAATTTTTTTTTTCTTTTTTGTTTTCTTTTTACCTTTTGTATCAGGGATTGAACCCAGGGTCATATAACCACTATGATACATACCCATTCCTCCCTGCTCCTTTATTAATCTAGAGACAAGTTCTTTATATGGTGCTTAGGGCCTTGCTAATTTAATAAGGCTGATTTGAACTTGAAATCCTCCTGCCTCAGCCTCCTGAGTCCCTGAGATTATAGGTCTGTTCCACTATAATTGGCCTGTGTTCAAATTTTAGATCACATACTAAAGTGTAAGTAAATCACACATATCAAATATCTATGCCTTATTCACTTAAATATCATGCAATATGTAAATATTTTAAAGAAGAATATATAGCCATGTCTGTGTTAGTATCTCACTTATATTAGAAAGCACTCTGATGAATAGGATCCCTTCATGAAAACAAGGGAAAAGAAATTGTCTAACATATTCACTGCCAGTCTTGACTCCTCCCATTCACATCTGTCCAGAGGCTCAGGGACAAAATAAAAACTCCAGGCCCTCAGGAGGCTGCTTAAGGGACCTCCCCAATTTTGTGCCACAAGGATACCTGAATTCACAATTCAACCTAGACACTAATAATGTTTCAAAGTTTGTCTTCAGAAATATTAGAAGAAATATTAGTCTTCTAATTATAAGGTAACAGGAAACTGCAAAGGAGCTTTATCATAGACACTAAGCAGTCATTACTGGGAAACCCAAACATACCTACATGAGAATCTGTTTCCCTAATGAACACCCTAATGACAAGTTATGTACAATTTGCTTTAGGAAGAAGAAAAGGAGATAGGTTCTTTTTTTCTCTTGTAAATGCTTGTGCATGAAAAAAATGAGACCTCAGCATGCAGACCAGGAGAGGATAAGGTGAATCACCTCTAAGTATTCTTCCTAACAAAATGCCTTTCACAGACACATTCATTTTCAGGGAAATGGGAAGGAGTATTTTTATATAAATAAGGAAAGGGACAAGATTGATGGACACAAATATTATTTCTACCCAGGTATTATATTTTGTTCAACAGAAAACTATCATCAATTTCACTTGTCTTTTTAGTATTTCATGTGAAGGTAACATCAGGACCACTGTCCTCTCACTTGGAATTTGATAATGGACAGAGCACATGCTATGGACTGAAACTATTAATTTCTAATTTGTTATTAAATATAGTACAAAGACTTTATGAGAAACTACAATACATACTTGTGGCAATTTGAGGTTATTCACATTGCCTCCTCAATATGATAAATTATATTTTAATACCTCATACTGTAGCTTCTCTTGTGCTGGGCTAGCTCATAGGTGGGATAAGTGTGCAGAATCAAGACCCAGACTCCAGGAGTTGGGGGGAAGCAGGCTTGTGGTGAGCAGCTGCAAACTCATTTATTGTGGGAACAGCTATACATTTTATAGGTTTCTTGCCAAATCACAATGTGCCACAGGGGATCCACCACCAGGTTCCTATAAGGTTTCCCTTGGTAACACTGAGTAAATTTGGGGCAGTTTTTTACTTTCCTAGGTAGCTGAAGCTCCCCCTGCAAGTTTTTCTTACACACTTGAGATGTTCACAGCTGCCAGCCAAAAACCAGGATTTCTCCCAAAATCATACTTTAGAAGACACAAATAAGTAATAGTTCTATGTGTTCAGGAAGATGAGAGAATCAAGTTTGAGTATTTTTAATAAAAGGTTAATGGAGAAATTTATCACCTCTTTCATTTTTATAGAAGTAAATCATGTACAAACAGGAGGTAGCATAGATAGCATATGTAATGTAAGCTGTGTTATAAGTTGCTGATTAAAATTAAATAGAAACCTGAAATAATTTGTATCTCCTATGGGAAACAATGACTAAAATTTTATGCTTTGAATTTAAAGGTTGACATATCCTAGGAAGGTTTCCTTCATTGCATTTTACACAGCACAGTTTCCTGCTCTAGTATAGTGGTTAGAGATGAATGTCTCTTCTAAAGCTACCAAAAACCTCATGGAGACATCCAAACTGTCCCCTTTCAAACCTCCTCCTCTGTGCCCCATGTCTGCACTCATTCCATCTGGGTCAAAGAGGGAGGCACTTACCTGGATGGATGAGGGGAACTTGGTGCACCTAAGAATAACTTTCAGAGTTTTAAGGAAAGAGTGCTGTGAGCTCATCTCTCTACAGCCTGTAATTTTAGTGTCTCTAGTAAGGTGACAAGATCCCAGTGGGGAGCACAGGACTATTGAGTCCCCAGTGGAATATTTCACTTGCCGCTTGAATGAATTCTGTCCTTGATAATGGCCATCGGGGGACAGAAGTGCTCAAAGTTTCCTATGATTTCCCTTGACAGAAGCATGTGTGTTCCAATCATGTAGACAACCCAATTTATCATTTTGATTCAAAGTTCCAATTAGCCCATATCCATTCCACATATTGTGATGCCTTGATCCTGGGGTGAGAGATTCCTAGTGTTCCCTGTGGCTCTGTAATGTTTGAAGGATGCCCTCTTCCCCAGTCCTTGCTAATGTTGATCACCTGAATTTCTGACATTATGGTTCATGTAGACTATGATTTTCATATTGAAGATTTCAGGATTCAAGCTGTGCATCACATGAAAGTGTACTTGAAACAAAATTGAAAAACAGAGGCAGAGCTGGAAGCTGCAGTTAAGGTATAGCAGGCAGAGGGAACACACTTGAAGCTGAGACAGAGTCTGAGCTGGACTCCACTCTGCTGGGACCCTGAAAAGTTTTCCTCATTATCATGAATGGAAAATTAAAAAGGCTCCAACGTTCATTTGTTTCCTATCTAATTTATACAAAATTTTATGAACATTCATAAGACCTGAGACAAAATGAAAACCCATGACCTATAAGCCTAAAATAAACATAATTATTTTAAGTAGACTCAGGTATGGTCCACTATTAAAATGTAATACTCTAAAACAATAGTAATCAATATATTAGTAATTAATACTGGCATAATAGAAGAAAATATTAGTTTTTTTCTGAGAGAAATAAAAGCTTAAAATCAAATGAAAACTCAAGACCTTTAAATATACTGTTTATGATGTAAAATTTCATATGGATGGAGTGAGCATGATTCAAAACGGCAGAAGTGAGTTTCACAGAAGTAAAAACTGGTTAATAATTATCCAAAGTTATTGGAGAGACGGGTAAAATAAGGTATATGACCAGGGATGTAGCCTGGTATACAAGACCATGCTTAGCATGGTGAGGACCTGGGTTCAATCTCCAGGAGTAAAAATGTATACATATTTATTTAGAACAAGAGGTCATCTGAAGTATGTGAGTAAGCATTCTAACTTATGTATAATTAGAACTTGGAAAAGAAAAAGAAAAAGAGAGAAACATTAACAGAAAATTATTGCCTAACCATATTGAAACCTAATGACACATATAAAATAAAAATTTCAATAAATCCTAATAGAAAACACAAAAATTGACAGCCAAACACATCGCAGTGAAAGTGCTGACACAGTTTACATAAGAGGAATTCCACAAAAGCTCATGTGTGAGACAAGAGAAGAAGTATTAGGGGTGAAATAATAGGGTTATGAGAGCCTTAATCCAGTCAGCATATTAATCCACTGATAAGGATTAACTGGGGGATTACTGTTGGTAGGTAAGGTGTGAATGGAAGAGGTGGGTCACTAAGGGCCTCCTTTGGAGACTTTATTATTCCTGGTGAGGAGTTCTCTCATCCGCTTAATCGTGGGCATTTGCTGAGCCACTTTCCTCCTCCACACTCTTCTGCCATGATCTCCTGCCTCACTTCAGGCATTTCTGCTCTAAAGCTATTGGCATTGTCTCATACATGAGTGTAATCTATAAAAGTAGTTAAATTTCTTAAATACTTTGTGTTCCTTTTTTTAATAGTTCTATGGAGAATGTCAGAAGTGTTTTGGTAGAGATTGCATTGAATGTGTATATGGCTTCTTGACTGTATTAAATCTGCTTATCCAAGAACATGGGAGGTCTTTCCATCTTCTGAGGTTCTCTTTAATTTTTTTTTTCTTCAGCATTCTATAGTTTTCATAGTAAAAATCTTTCAACTCCATCTTTGGATCAATACCAAGTATATTTTGAGGATATTGTTAAGTGGGTCATTTCTCAGATTTCTTTCTCAGTCAAATCACTGTTGTAGAATAGAAAATTTGTTGATTTTTGAGTCTTGATGTTGTATCCTGCTACTTTGCTAAATTCATTAATCAGCTACAGAAGACTTCTGGTGGAAGTATTGGGAGGCTTCTAGATGAAGGTCAATGTGATCAGCAAACAGTGATTATGTGACTGCTTTTCCAATTGTTGTCCCCCTGATTTCCTTCTCACACCTGATTGCCCTGGCTAGAGTTTCAAGAATTATATTGAATAAAAATTATGAGAGGGACATGCTTATCTTGTTTCTGATTTTAGGTGAAATGCTTTCATTTTTCTTTTTTACATTTTATTTCTGTAGTAAATGCCTTTTTCTTCTCAAATTGTCATTGGGATCACAGCCAACATCTTCCTGCTTCTCTTCCACATTCCCACATTCCTTCCCCAGCACAGGCCCAAGACCACAGATCTGACCATCGCTCACCTGGACCTCATTCATCTGCTGATGCTAATAATCAGGGCATTTCTGGATATGGACATTTTTGGGATTCAGGACACTTGAAATGAGATCACATGCAAAGCAGTTTTCTGCTTGTAAGGTTGATGAGAAGCCTGTCTGTTAGCACCACCTGCCTGCTGAGTGTCCTTTAGGCCATCACCCTTAGCCCCAAAACCTCCATTCTGGCAAATTTAAAAATGGACATCTCCACAACAAAGTCTGTATTGCTTTCTCATTCCCTGGGTGTTCACCATGTACATTAATGTTCGTATTTTAGTCTCCATGGGAGTCCCCACTAATACAACATCAGGTTTTGCTTTGCCTCTGAATCCTGCACTATTTCCCTCACAGGTCACTACTTCAAGACCCATTTAGCCTGAATACTCCAGAATATTTTCCTTGTAGGTCTCATGGCCATTTCAAGTTGTACATGGTGACCCTCTTGTGCAGACCTAAGAGGCAGTGCTAGCACCTTCCCAGCACCAGCCTGTCTCCAAAAGCATTCCCAGAACTGATGGCCACCAGGACCATCCTGCATGGGTTTCTTTGTGGTCATGTACTTCATGGACTGCAGTATCTCCACCTCTCCTGCAGAGATGCAGAAGAATGATCCAGCTCGGCTTGGGGTCCAGATGCTGGTGGGCAATGTCTATGCCACCTTCAGTGCTTTAATGCTAATCAGCACTGAAAAATGGATAATCAATTTCTTCCAATCCACATTGAGAAAGGAGAGGAAATGTTTCTGCAGTGCTGGGTGATCCCTCATTTTGTTATCCTACATTGTATATGTCTGAGTTTATAAAAATTTGCTTCTGTTGGAAAAAAAAATTATAAGTGAGGTTGATGGAGATTTAACTTCAATATTTGTTCTTTGTGAAAATGCTAAATCTAACTGGGTAGAGCTGTACACACCTGTCATCTCAGTGGCTCATGAGGTTGATGTGGGAAGTTTACAAATTGAAGGGCAGCCTCAGCACCTGAGGCTGTAAACAACTTAGCAAGACCGTGTCTCACAATAAAGTATAAAAATGGCTGAGATGTAGTTCATTGTGTAAGTGCCTCTGGACTCAATTCCTATTTCCCACCACCGAAAAGAAGATTTTTTGATCAAAGATGGGTTGTTTTGTTACTGGTCATGACTAAAGCAGATCATCTTTCAATTTCCAACAGTTTACAATGCTGGAAAAATGCATTTTGAAAGAAATTTTCTGTTTAGTAATAGCAAAAGAAAACACTTGTTTAAGTACAGCTCTCTTTATGTGCCTGAAATAATTAGTGTTATGATGCATTTATATTTTTACAGGAGAACTGTCAATAAGGATAATGAAATTCCTTCCATGTTAACTCCAGGAGCTTTTCTAATCATAACTGTACCTTATAATCTCCATGTATTTCTTTTCAACTACATTTTTGCATTTTAATATTTGTCAGCATAATTTTATTTTAATCTGATTGACAAGCCCATAGTGAAGGTATACAAAACAGCAGCTAGTAATCAGGAGTCAGAATATGGGAGAGAGCCAGATGTCTTTGAAACAGATGATCTAAACCACATCCCAGTTCTCCTCCTATTGGTCTAGTGGCCTTGAACATGTGGCCTAGATCTTTCAACCTGAAATGTAAAATGCAGACAGTATATGTTTGGGGGTTATGAGGCAGATGAGAACTAACAATGGTGTTCATTTTGGCAGCATATATCCTGACATTGCAGGGTGCAGAGGAGAATAGCATGGCCCCTGCACAAAGGTGCTATGCAAATTTGCAAACCATGCCCCAATGTAAAAATAAGAGTAACTGCTACTATCTGTATGTATACAGATTATATGTATATATTAACTCTTTATTACCACAGTAATGCTGTGAAGATAGTAGTGTTATTATCCCCACTTTTCAGTGGAGGAAACAAAGACCTAGATAAGTTAAACAAGTGAATTCCAGAGGAAATTTAAGGAGAAAGTCAGAATTTGAACCTTGAATGTCAGGCTATATGTCCTGAGCTTCCAGCACATAGATAATGATAAGTAATGCTGCTAGAACAATGACTATCATTTTGAACTGGCATGCAGGAGTCACAAAAAATGCTACAGACAACCAGGGACTACAATGCCAATCCCACTCCTGCATCCTTCCAGCTCAACAATGCAGCTGAATGGCAGGTGGCTGTTTTGCCCAATGCAATGTAGCCCTAACTAAAGTAGTCAGGCTGCTGTATTGAATGAACCCCAGAAGGTGAATGTGAAAGCCTTTCAGTGGCAGCAGAAATGGGCAACCCGTGGTGGTCAACCCAAGTTATTATCTTCCTTCTGGTGTAGGATGTGAAGATTCCAGCTGCATTTCTAGGGATACTGTGGGTGGCTTCCAATGTCACTGATCCCCAAGACCAATGAAGCTGCTATTTCTCCAACTCTTCTGTAACCAAATGAACAATGTTAGACATAAGATGCCCCCTTTTGCCTCCTTCATTGTAAGTTAAAAATACTATGTACCAGCATATATTCAAATATTGCTTTTGGTCTTTGAGATACCATTGTTACAGTGACTGGTCTTGAACTCCTGAGCTCAAGTGATCCTCCTGCTTCAGCCTTTTGAGTAGCTGGAACCATAGGTGCAAAATTCTGTTCCCAGCTTAAATATTAGAGCAGCTTCAAAGAAGTCCTGAGTCTACAATATTGCCTATTCCTCCAGCAGTTCAATCACTCCTCAACTCCACAGGCTGTTACAGTATCAGAATGTGGAGAACTAGTCACTCTCCGTGAGGAAGGAGAGTGTAATTATTGACAACTGGACCTTCTGTGGCCTAGATAATCTTTTACCATAGTGAAAACTAAAAAGAAAAGATGACTCTTCAACAAATGGTGCTGGGAAAACTGAAAATCCATATGCAGTAAAAAGAAATTAAACCCTTATCTCTCACCCTATACAAAACTCAACTGAAAATGGATCAGGATCTAGGAATTAGGCCCAAAACCCTTTACCAAATGGAAGAAAAAGTAGGCCTGAATCTCCATTATGTTGGCTTAGGACCAGATTTTCTTAACAAGGCACCCATAGCACAAAAAATAAAAGCAAGAATCAATAAATGGGATAGATTCAAACCAAAAAGCTTTTTCTCGTCACAGGAAATAATCAATAATGTGAAAAGAGAGCCAACAGTGTGGGAGAAAAATCTTTTCCACAGACACTTCAGACAGAGCACTCATCTCCAAAGTTTATAAAGAACTTAAGAAACTTTACACCCAAAATACAAAAACCCAATCAATAAATGGGCTAAGGAAATGGGCAGACACTTCACAGAAGATATACAGGTGATCATCAAATATATGAAAAAGTGCTCCTCATCCCTAGTAATTTGAGAAATGCAAATTAAAACCACCCTAAGATTTCATCTAACTCCAATGAGAATGGCTATTATCAAGAATACAAGCAATTATAAATGTTGGCATAGATATGGGGGGAAAGGCACACTCATACATTGCTGATGGAGTTGTAAATTGGTGCAGCCACTCAGGAAAGCAGTATGGAGATTCCTGAGAAAACTTGGAATGGACCCACCATTTGACCCAGTTATCCCACTCCTCAGTTTATACCCAAATGACTCAAAATCAGCATACTATGAGTGATGCAGCCATATCAATCTTTGTAGCAGCTGAATTCACAATAGCTAGATTGTGAAACCAACCTAGATGCCCTTCAATTGATAAATGGATAAAGAAGCTGTAATATATATACACAATGAAATATCACTCAGTCATAAACAAAAATAAAATTAGGGAATTTGCTGGTAAATGGATGAAATTGGAAAATATCATGCTAAGTGAAATAGACCAAGTCACAAAAACCAAAGGCCAAATGTTTCCTCTGAAAAGTACATGACAATATTTAACAAGGGGTGTTGGTGGGGAGAAGAAAACAATACGGAACTTTGGATGGTGTAGAGAAAAATGGGGTGGAAGAGGGTGGAGGACAGAAAGACAGTAGAATAAAACAGACAGTATTACCCTATGTATATGTATGATTTCATGAATGGTGTGAATCTACATTGTGTACAACCATATAAATGAAAAGTCGTACTCAATTTGTGTACAATGAATGAAACTGCAGTCTGTAAAAATAAAAAAAAGAGTTTTAAAATTTCATACTCTTTCCCAGATCATGTTAGGAATGCTGGGGTGTCAGAAGGTATCAAACACATGGCCACAAGTTGATGGGCAAAGCACACATGGTTTCTACAGGACAGTGTGCTGCTGAACATAACGTGGAGACAAATTCTCATGCCATCCTTTGAACTCTTGGGCAGACAGTCCACCTGTTTTTATCCCAGTACAGCCCTGACTTTGCTCTCATAGGAGTAGCTTGACATTCCAATTTATGATTGACTAATTTTGAAATTGGGAAGGACCAAGGGAAGAGCTACCTTTTAGATGTCCATGAGTGGATACAGGTGGAAAAGTTCTAAATGCCCAGGATTGGATTTCACATCCCAATTAAGGCTGAATATTGTATTCTGAAAATGGACTACCAGCCTTTCTACTTTTCACAAGTCCTTGCTTTGACTTTTGATACCTTTGGTCTTATTTTCATTTTTGTTCTTTGGCCTTTTTAATGCCAGTCAGCCTAGATTTATTAATATTTTGAAGTAGAAATGACCCATAGTTAAGAGATCCTTCATTTTAGCAATCTTGGTGATTAGGGGCACTTGTAGCATCTTTTCCACCTCAGTTGAAGTTTGTCTTCTTTACATGTCAGCACTAAATCTAAGTTGCCAGGCTGGAAGTGATGAATTTGGAACTCCAGGTGAGGGTTCTGAGCAGAACTTTATAATAAACATATCACCAAACAAATCAGAAAACATACAGAGGTCAAGTCTACTTATGAATGAGGTCAGAAATGTGTGTACATCTCAAATTGACTCAGATCAGACTTGTGACTCTGAGTTGTGGTATCTATCAGGTACTCCCATATCAAACCTTTCCTTCATAACCTTCCAGTTTCACTTACATTTGGAAGGACTGGCACAATTGAACATCTCAAGTAACAATAAAAGGACTATTGTCTTCTTTAAATGTCCATGTATGGCTGTGTTTTGATGATAGTCTCCTGCCCGATGTGTAAGACTGAGTTGGTCAAATTTGATCTTTTTCCTGTCCACTGTTAGAGTCAGCTGACATTTTTCAGAGATCACTCTTGAGAATTTGTGAGAAATCTCTTGACTCTTTCAGATTTTCCTCTGTCAGTTGTGCCATTTCCCAGGATCAGTCAGGATCTTGCTGAATAAATGTGGCTTCTTTGGGATGTTTCAGAAACACTTCTCTGTCCAGTGAACCTCCTCTTTGTAGAATGTACTCTGTTTGGATTCCTGTTTTCTGAGGTCCTTTTAATACCTGTGATGGGGAAGTCAGGTGACTCTCTGAAGTTGTAGGGTTCTTAGAGTGTTTCCACTCTTCCCTTGATCCTGATTGACCTTTTTTGGCCTTATCGACTTCTTTTCCCCTGACCATTTTACTTCCTTAACTTTGGTCTCCAGGTTTTCATTTTAAATATCTAGCAGGTCAGTTTCACCAGACTTGAAGTAGGAATACAGGTTTTAACTTCAATGAATATAATTTTACTGTGAATCCTTCAATTTAAATGGGGTCATTATTAGTACTGAAATTTGCTTTTATATTCTATTCATACTACAGGTGATGGCTTATTATGTCAGCTTATCTCAAGCAGTTCTATTTGAAGTGGTGGTTCTATTAGAAGTGGTGCTTCTGAAAAGCAACAGGAAAAAGTTACAAAGTGTTACAAGGAAAATATAAAATGAAATTTAATAGAGGAAAACCATATTCAGTTTGGGATAATAGCTATGAACCAAAAAATATAAGTTTTATCTAAACCCTGCATTTAGTCATGAATTATATCCCTGTTTTTTTTTTAGATCATAGTAATCTTTTCAGCAAAATTTATATCTATTGAGCATAATATTAATTGTGCTTAATTCTGGTCTACTTTGGAGACATTGTAACTTGGTGTCATGTAAAAGTAGAGATTTACCTCATGTGAGGTGGGGATCGTGACAAATTTTAGGTAAAATATTGTTATGATGCACTGCCATCATTCTTTGGAGGTTAAAAGTGTCATCAGCACAGGAGAAAGTATTTTTCCAAAATTATGCACTAGTTGAGAGGAGCATATTCTGGACCATCAGATTTTTACCTCTCTGTACTTTTGACCTATGCCCTGGAATCATTGCATTAAGAATCAAGGAACCCTGAGCCTTGCACATGCTACACACATGCTCTATCACTGAGTTCCTTTCCACTCTTTAGTAAGAGAATGTAAAAGCTCCAGAGAGGCAAGCCCAGAGAACCAGAGACTTCTACACCCAGGAGTCCCAGCCCAGAGAACCAGGCCCAGCCCAGCCTGGCCTCATCCCATTGGCAAGTGTCCATGCTACAGTGGACCATCTGTCAACATGTGGACATGCCTCTCCCCAGTAGCAGGGATTATACTCCACCTGGAGGACACCATCCCTAGAGGGGCAGCACACTTCTTAGGTCACTGCATTATCAAACTATCTGGGACATTATGAAAGCAGTTCTAAGAGGAAAATTCATTGTATGGAGGACATTCAATAAAAGAAGGTAAAGTCAAAAAACAAACAACCAAACATTACTGCTCAAAGCTCTAGAAAAAGAACAGATCAACACCAAAAGTGGTAGAAGACAGGAAATAGTTAAAACCAGAGCTGAAATCAATGAAATTGAAACAAAAACACAATTAAAAAATTGACAAAATAAAAAGTTTGGTTCTTTGAAAAATAAAACAAAACTAATAGCCCTTAGCCAAACTAACAGAGAAGGGAAGAGAAAACTCAAATTACTAAAATTCAGAATGAAAATGGAAATATCATGACAGACACTATTGAAATACAAAACATAATTAGAAGGCCTTTTGAAAATCTACACTTTTACAAAATAGAAAATCTAGAACTCACCAACAGATTTCTAGATGTCTCTGAACATGATCCACCCAAACTGAATAATGAGGACATACACAATTTAAATACATGAATTAGAAGCAATGAAATAGAAGATGTCATCAAAAGCCTACCAACAAAGAATAGTCCAGGACAAGAAGTGTTCTCAGTCGAGTTCTACAAAACCTTCAAAGAAGAGCCATTCCAATACTCTTCAAAGTATTCCATGAAATTAAAGAGGAGGGAACCTTCCAAACCTTCCAAACTCATTCTGTGAAGGTAATATAACCCTGATACCAAAACCAAAGACATATCAAGTAAATAAAATTTCAGGCCAATATCCCTAATGAACATAGATGCAAAAATTCTTTACAAAATTTTAACAAATCACATACAAAAATATATTTCAAAAATATGAAATATTTTCATGATTAAGTGGGTTTTATGCAAGTTTGGTTCAACATCTGGAAATCAATAAATGTCATTCACCACATCAACAAACTTAAAATTAAGAATCACATGATTATTTCAATAGATGCAGAAAAAGCATTTGGGAAAATACATCACCCTTCAGGCTCAAAACACTAGAAAAATAGGGATAGTAGGAACATTCATCAACATTGTAAAGGCCATTTATGCTAAGCCCATGGCCAACATCATTCTGAATGGAGAAAAACTGAAAACATTCCCCTTAAATGGAAATTAGAGGGATGCCTTCTTTCACCTGTTCTATTCAACATCATCCTTGAAACTCTAGACAGATCAATTAGACAGATCAAAGAATTGAAGGGATATGAATAATAAAAGAAGAACCCAACATATCCCTGTCTCTTGATGACATGATTCTATAGTTAGAGGAGCTGAAAAATTCCACATGAAAACTTCTAGAACTCATAAATGAATTCAGTAATGTAGCAAGATATAAAATCAATGCTCATTAATCTATGGCATTTTTATTCACAAGTGATGAATCCTCTGAAAGAGAAATTAGAAAATCTACCCCATTCACAGTGGCCTCAAAAATAAAAAAATAAAATACAATACTTGGGAATAAATCTAACAAAAGTGAAAGGCTTCTACAATGAGAAATAGAGAGCACTAAAGAAATAAATTGTGCTTTGGGGAGGCAGGTCCAGAGTCCCAGGCCCAGACCATCCAGGAATAAGCTCACAGTCTAGTGCCTGTGCTACTGTTGACCATCTGTCAACATATGGAGGTGCCTCTGTTCACAAGCAGGATTTATACCCCACCTAGAGGCCACCATCCCTAGAGGGGAAGCACCTTTCTTAGGTAACTGCATTATCAAGTTCCTCCAAGACCTCAGGCTACTGAAGACTAGGAGGTTTAAACAGTATTGTATAATTTTATTGTAGATTTTTTATTAGTAGTAATATTATGATTATTCCTATTATACCTATTATTCCTACATTTTTTCTTTTATTAATGTTTTTCTTTTCCTATTTTCCTCTTATCTCTCTGTCTCCTTGGAGACCTTTTATCCCTTTTCACATGCTAGCAACCAGTTTCTTTTAATTCTGTTTGCACTACTCCTATGACATGGTACCTCTCTAGACACACTTTCGATCTCAATAACATTATATCCTACACTCTACCCAATCCTCCTTGTCCAATGTTAGAAATCATGGTCCTTATTGTAAACCTTATTGGCTAAGCTGTAGATAATAATCAAACAAATAATATGCTTATCGAGACAATATGGTCAATACCTTAAAAGAAAATAATTGAGTTAAGGATGCATATTGTTTTCATGGTATGCTGCTAATATTGATCTCTCATTTCAAGGAGAGTTATTGGAAACCTGCAGGAACATGATAAGTGTATAGGGGGAAAACTGCAATACCTCAGATTTGCACTCTGGGGAAGATACATGAACAATATGAGAAAACAAGGAGATAAGGTGTGCCAAACCAACCTAGATGCTACATCAATAAAATGCAATGACATCATTGCAGAAGAAATGTCAGAAAGGGAGTTCAGAATGTACATAATTAAAATGATCACAGAAGCAAACAATGAGATAAGAGAGTAAATAAAGGAATTGAATGATTGCACCAATCAACAGTTAAAAGTTGGCAATGAATCAAAATAAATAAATTATCTTAAAAAAGAGCAAATGCAGGAAGCAAAGGATTATTTCAATAAAGAGACAGAGATTCTGAAATAAAAATGAAAGAGAAATGCTTGAAATGAAGGAAACAAACAAATTAAAAACTAAATAGAAAGCGTAACCAATCAGCTAGAACATGTGGATGACAGAACCTCAGACACTGAAGACAAAATATTTAATCTTGTTTTTTTTAATATGGAAATGTGTTGTTCTACAACACTTGATACTCCTCTTGATGCATCCCCAAAAATCTAATATGTTCTACATTGATTCCTGTTTTTCTCAAGAAATTATCTGATTTCACTGTTGATTTTTTTTGCATGATTGTTTAAAAGTGTTTAATTTCCACACTTTTATTATTTACAGTTTAATGTCTTTCATTGATTTCCTTTTCATTCTATTATGCTTTTACATGTACTTGATATGATCTCAGTGTTTTTAAGATTTAGGAGTCTTGTTTGTGACCTGGTATGTGTCCTCTTCTGAGCACTGCCCTAAGCACATCAGAATAGTGTAATCTCTTGTTGGTGGAATGTTTATTTCTCAGGTCCTTTTGCCCTACTACTGTTTAGAGCTGCTCATTGATGTGAAGTATAAAATTGTTTTCTGTTATTATATTGCTATTCATTCATCTTGAATTCTGTTAACAATTTATTGATTTTGAACATTGAAATTATATCAGACATTTGTAACTGTGACACCTTCTTGATGGGTTGATGTCCTTGTCAGTATGTGATGACCTTCATCTCTGACCATTTGTGACCTAAAGTCAAAGCTATCATTTTCAGGTGCTCATGCTATCCTGCTTTTCCTCTGCAACATGCAACATTTCCCTGTACTGTCATCCTGTGTATGTCCCTCCACCTAGAACATTCATATTTTACAGAGTTCATACTGGTATTTTATTAGGTGTGTTTATTTATCTACCCTGTGACAATTTATGGGTAGCTTCATTTATACATAATAGCTATTGATAAAGACTTAGATGGACATTTAGTTCATTGTTTTCAGTACTGAAATTCTTTGGTCCCTTTTCTCTTCTGTTCCTTTTCATTTCTTTTTTAATTTTTATATTTGTATACTTTGCTTCCATCACCTCTTACATTTTTTTTCCTATAGGCATTTTATTTGAGAGTAATTTATATTTGACTGATTCTTCTAATTTAAATGGAATGTATTACAAGTGTATAATTATAAGAACACTGATGTCATGATTAGGAGAATTTCCATGTCCAACTTAGTGTTTAAATTTGATGTTTTGACCTCATCTACATTTCATTGAAGAAACCATAACATTAGAATGATCTACTGCCATATTTAAAGTGTTTCAAAGTCTCAGTAGCACAAAGATGTACTTAACAGAATTCATTTGAGGAACATAATTATTGGTTGAGATTTAGAATAAGATTTGAAATTTTCAAACCAATCTTCAAATCGTTGGGACAAATCAGCTCTAATGTCTTAACATTCACCAAATAACAGTGTGGCATGTTTACAGTCTTATCACTTAGTGTTAATTTTGGAAAGAATATTGTCCACAACTCGGTTAAGATCATTTAAAATCATTTTATTGTGATAAAATATATATAACATAAACATTGTGACCATTTATTCAGTGCACTATTAAGTGGCATTGAATCTATTCCCATTTTGCACAACTTTTAACACCATCAATTTTATGTACTTTTCTTCTTACTGAATAGAAATTCTGCATGTAATAAATGAAAGTCTCCCACTGCCCACTTTTTTGGGTCTCTAGAATCCCATTCTTTTTCTATGTCTGTCAATTTGCCTATTCCAACTTCTACCTTATTTAAGCACATTTATACAGTATTTGTTCTTTTGTGACTGACTTCCTTCACTGAGTAGAATAACTCTAGGGCTCAGCTATGTGACACCATGGCAAGAATTTTCTTCATTGGAAGAGTTAATAATATTACAGAGTCTTCTGAAGCCATGCATTCTCTTTATATTTTTCTGGTTGTTTGCACTGAGTTGTTTCTACCTTTGAATATTTAAAACTTGATTATATGAGCAATGGTACAGAAATGACATTTGAACACCCTGAATGTAGTATGCAAGTGTATGTGTGTGTGTTGGATCATGTGATATGTTATGTAGTAAATGTTTACATATCTAGTTTGGAAAATTATAGATAACTAAGAAAATGCAATTATGGAAAACCATTGGTAATATTGTATCTAAAAATAGTTTCAGAATACCTAATCAAGAAAATTGCCATACAACTCATAAGACCCACTTTAGAACCCAGGAAGAGAAATCAACCCCTGGTAATGTCTCAAAGAGGCCTGTGGTTTAATTTTCTTTTATGGACATGCCATCCACACATATACAAGTAGATGGGTTTAACAGAAGAAGTACAACTTTGTATTGTAGTTATACAACTTGATAAACCATTCCAAAGAAAGCAATTTTCTAAATTAAAAAAAAAAATTCTCTCTCAATGGCTAATCAAATATTTCATGTATTCCCCCACACGTATCTGAAAACACTAATTATACATTTTTCAGTGGCAATGAACACCAAAGGACTAAATGACGCATAGCTATGAGCCACAGAATCTGGATACAGTAGAATATTGGATTATCATTCAGTGTAATTCTCTCATAGTTGATAATGCCGTCCATAATGGACATGACCACAAAGCAACTCAAGAGCAGCAGGATTGTCTGTGTGGCCCTCAGTTCTGGGGATGATATTGGAGAGAGTCTGGTGCTGTGAAGGTGCTGGGACAGCTTCTTATGCCTGCACAAGAGAGCCACCATGTATCCATTTGAGACGGCCATTATTCCTATAAGTGTGGCTTCTCTGAAGGTCAACATGGTGGCAAACATGTGTCCCAGAAAGAAGCTCATGGGCCAAAGAGTGCAGGATTCTGTGATATAGATTAAGTTGTCTGAGGTCAAATTGTGGGTAGCAATAATGGAGATTAAGAGGTGGCTACCAAAGAATGAATTGATGACACACAGGAAAAGATGGAGAAACAGGTTTCCATGTGTGGATTTATGTTTGAACTTTGCCAAACATGAGTTTCTTGGGCTGACGGTGATGGCCTGGAGGACGCTCAGTAGGCAGGTGGTACAGATGGAGAAAACCTAAACAACCTGTACAGGTAGATAAGTAATTTACATATGAGGTCACCCCATCTTCCCCCTTGAGGTGTAAAAATGTCAACAGCCATGAACCCAATGATGAGCAGCATTACCAGGTGAATTAGTGCCAAGAGACCAATGGGCAGGTCAGTGGGCTTAGGTCTGTGTCTTGTGAAGCACAAGGAGATATGGAAGAAAATAAGAATGATGTTGGCCACAATCCCAATGCCAATTTCAGAATATACAGTGTTTCTTATGTGAGTGTCACTGTACAGGTTGTAGTTTTTGCACATGTTATGAGGGAAAATACTATTGGGAACACCTTAGGAGACAAATTAGAAAATGTCTGTTTCCTGTCATCGGGAAAAATAAAAAGGATTCATCCAAATGTATCTTAACTCTATGTGAAATCTCAATTATGGTGCTGGGCACCTTGACACCTGAAATCCCCGTGACTTGAGAGGTTGTGGCAGAAATATCACAAGGTTGAAGCCAGTGTGGGCATCTCAGTAGGAGCCTGTCTCAACATACGCAGTTAAAAGTCCTAGAGGTAACTTGGTGCTGGTGCACTTTACCACCAAGCATGCCTCAGCACTAAATCCAAAAAACAAACAAAATATGAGTTCCTCCTCACACCAGCCAGAACTCATCCCCATGCTCTCCCTTGTCCCAAAACCTCCCAGTCTTGGCTGACTTATATGTGCCACTGGGGCCTCCATAATGGCATACATAGTGGTACTTCCAATTTCTTGTACATTAGGAATTGTCAGTCAAGAAGGTGGCACACTCTGTTAATCTCAGTGGATTGGTTGTCTGACACGGGAGAATTGTAAGTGGTAGACCAGTCTCAGCAATTTGGTTTGGTCCTAAGCAACTTAAAGACACCCTTTGTCAATCTGGATAATAAAATGGATGGTGATGTGACTCTGTGTTGAGAGCTCCTGGGTTCAATACCTGGTAACAAATTAAAATGAAAAACAGTAAAGCATTGCCATGTATTTTAGAATATTATTCCTTCCTATTACCTCATGCCTGAGATTTTCTGGGGCAAGGCAGAGTATCACTTGATTTTCCTGTGCTTCTTTTTTTCAGGTACATAATAGTAGCTCCATACTTTTGGGTGAATGTGAGCAGGGTTGATTGCAAGAACCTAGAAATGAGTCCCTCCAACACAAATAGTGACCACAGATGAGACATGCACAGAGTTTTTTCATGTTGACACCATGTTAATTCTTTCTTATTCAGTGTCCGAGCAAATATTTATAATATATAAATAAGAAAAAGTTGGTGTGAAGTGTGAAGCTGAATGATTGAATATGTCTATGAGTTGTCATTTCCAATAGTGTAGGTTCAAGCACTCTTTGTTGCTGAGGGCTAATCACCCCAGTTATCAACATAAATAATCATGGTATGTATATCCTGGAGATATTTTGTGTGAAGAAAATAAATTATGCATACCAACTTTGGAAATGTTTGTGGCACATAATGAACTCTAAAAATGGTGGCTTCTATTTTTCATATCATATACTTCTTCATGCATGTGATTTGGGAGAATAAATTCAGCCTTTTTAATAACAGATCTTCTCTGTTATTGCCTGAAAAGAGAAGATAGAAATTTGAAAGTACTGCAGGGTGTGATGGTACATGACTGTAATCCCTGCAGCCCAGGAGGCTGAAGCAGGATGATCGAAAGTTCAAAGAGAGTCTCAGGAACTTAGCTAGGTTCTATATAGTTTGGCAAGACCCTGACTAGAAATAAAATATTAAGTAGGGCTGGTGATGTGGCTCACTGGGTAAGCACCTGTGGATTCAATCTCTGATACCAAAAAAAAAAAAAAAAAAAAAATTGAGAAATTTTCAACATAGTTGAGCATTTACATTCAGAAAGAAATGAATATATTTACTGCTGCTCATTGAATGCTCTGATGTACCTATACATATCAAACTGTTTTAATCCTCAAACAAGAATAAGAAGCCTCTGTTAGAATATTCCAGAAATAATACCAAGAGCATAGATCACTTTTTTCTCTTTTAAATTCATTACATTCAGAATAGTAACTAGAAGTTCAATTAAAGTAGACCTTGTTGTTCCATGTTAAGGTTTTAATTAAAGGACAAGTATCCAACCCAATGAAACATGGTCTCTGAGATGTCATCTGCATTATAAATCAAATGTGACATCCCTCCAGACTCAAGAGGACAAACTGAATTTTATGCTGGAAAATATGGTCAGTGATCTGCTGGGACAATATTTCTTGGAGAGTGTGGCACATTTATTTAAATGTCATCCATGTAAACTACATGGTATTCTAAAATCTTGGCCATCACATAGTAAAAAGGAATTTTCATGTGAAAATCAAGCATATAAGCATAATTTATTTTATGGAAGAGGTTCTGTAATGTAAAATTCTAAGGGAAAGCAAAAATGTTAATCACTCACAAATGCTGCACTATTTAAGAATTCAGACCTGAGACAGGTATTTAGGTAAAACTTTTGAAATTTGACTTTTCTGAAATAATATTCTATAGCATTATTAGAAAAAGATAGCTGTAATATGATAGATGGACATTGTTTATAAATAGTAATAAATTCCTGGTTAATTGAAATTTACTGTGATATTCCCATTGATTTATAAAGTTCTTGTATAAAATATGGCCTTGTTTTCCTATTCCCAGTCTTAGTAAAGAGAAATCAGAAAGAAAAAAAGATGATCAAGAAGAAAATTATTGTAGTTTAAATAGTTTCTCCATTCACTCATCCAACACTTTTGAGTTAGTCCCACAATAATCCCAGGAAACACATAGTAAAATACCAAATTTACACTCATCTTTGAGCTTTATGTTAACATGTTAACATCATAAACAAATGTTAACAATGTCAAAACAATGTTAAAATGAGTCCAATATGTACTGATAACAGTGTAAGTCTGTTTTTGTTTGTTTCTTCATCTAAGATAAGCATTCCATTGTGAAATATTACAAAGAATAAAATTTTGTTTTATTTTTGATGCCAGGAATTGAAGCCAGTAGCCCTTAATCACTCAGTCACATTCCTTGTTCTTTTTATTTTTTATTTCTAAACACCATCTGCTAAGCTCACTGGAACCACACTATGTTGCTGTCACTGGCCTCGAACTTGCCTCAGCCTGCTGGGCTGCTGAGTCCAACAATATTAAATAGACACAAATTATCATTTAATAACTACCTTTTAAAACAAACTACCTTCAGTCTCATGATTTCTGTGAAGTACAATTTTACATTCATTCAGTGTAAATCATTTTTAAAACTTGAGCTTTCATTGATTTGTATTGTGTGCATGCATGAATACATAACAATGAATTCCACAGTTCTGTATCATTATAATGCACCAATAAAAATTAAAATAAAAACATAAATAAAGCAAATAATTCAACAAATAAATAAATAATAAAAAACTCAGCTGTAGAAATAGTTGGCATTACAGAGCTCTTCAACAAGTATATTTCAATAACCTGTAAATCAGAGATCTTTATGGTATTAATTACAGAATTGTTTTAGAATCTGTAGTCTTGTCAAACTAAAAGTTTTAGAACTATCAGGAATGTACAGATGCCATAAATTTGCATTAATATTCAGGAAGTCATAGCTCCAGTGGAGATTTAAAAAATCACTGGAAAGTATTTTTTCCTGGAGTTGAAATTTTACAAAATATATAGGTAAAAACAATTTTAAGTGCACATCAAGGAAATTAGAATAATTTCATTTCATCAAAAGCAGCAACTTTGATTCCTCCAAGTAGAGCCAGGTACACCACAGTGTGTATTTCTCTAGTCCTCACACTCTAACTTCTGGATCACATTCATCAGTATCAAACATACTGCTTGAATTTAACTCAACAATATACAATAAGTATGCTTTTTAAAGAAATGTATGTAAATAATTCTGAGTTTGTCATTTTAGTAGAAAATATTCTAGTGAGTATACTCCCATCTTAAAAACTGGAACTTCTCCAAAATGTCCACTTTTAACTATGTCTAATTAGGCTCTCCCCTGTCTAGCACAACATAGTCCAGGAGATGGAACAGAACAGAAGCTGTATGCCATCAGCCAAATACTGTAGGATACCCTCGCTGAATGTCACTTTTAGGAGTGAGTATCCTGAGATATCATTTAAACAGCCTATTTGTACAATGCAACACATACATATATATTTCACACCCAGAATATAAAAATGGCAGTCTTCAGAGAAATTTGGCATTGTGTATATAAGACTTTCAATCAGATGAAAATACTTCTCTTGAATAGGTCAGATTTGAGAAGAGGAAGTACAAGAAAGGAAAGACTAAGTGGTAAGATTAGGAAAATTAAACATGCATGGATTAGAAAATTTGAAGGAGAAATCTGATAGAATTGATAGTGTGTGCTGGGGACTCCTCAGAGTAAGTAAAACCCAGCTAAGTATCCTTTGCTATATGGAACAAGGTCTATTTATATTAGATTTTTTTAATTAATTTTTTTTGTAAACAAATGGTATACATATTGTTTCTGATTGTACATGGGGTAACAGCATACCATTTGCATATTCATAAATTTACATAGAGTAATGATGTTTGATTCATTCCATTATTTTTTCCTTCCCCCCACCCCTCCCACCTCTCTTTTCTCTCTATAAAGTCCCTCCTTCCTCCATTCTTGTCACACTCCCACCCCCCATTAAGTGTCATCATCCACTTATCAGTGAGATCATTCCTCTTTTGGATTTTTGAGATTGGCTTATCTCACTTAACATGATATTCTCCAATTTCATCCATTTGCCTGCAAATGCCATCATTTTATTATTCTTTATACCTGAGTAATATTCCATTGTATATATATACCACAGTTTCTTTATCCATTCATCAATTGAAGGGCATCTAGGTTGGTTCCATAGTCTGACTATTGTGAAATGAGCCGCTATGAACATTGATGTGGCTGTATCTCTATAGTATGCTGATTTTAACTCCTTTTGGTATAGGCCGAGGAGTGGGATAGCTGGGTCAAATGGTAGGTCCATTCCAAGTTTTCTAAGGAATCTCCATACTGCTTTCCAGAGTGGCTGCACTAATTTGCAACTCCACCAGGAATGTATGAGTGTGCCTTTTTCCCCACATCCCCTCCAACATATATTGTTGCTTGTGTTCTTGATAATCCCCATTCTAATTGGGGTGAGATGGAATCTTAGTGTAGTTCTGATTTGCATTTCTCTTATTACTAAAGATGGTGAACATTGTTACATATATCTGTTGATTGCTTGGACATCTTCTGTGAAGATTCTGTTCATTTCCTTAGCCCATTTGTTGATTGGGTTATTTATATTCTTAGTGTAGAGTTTTTTTGAGTTCTTTTTATATTCTGGAAATCAGTGCTCTATCTGAAGTATGAGAGGCAAACATATTCTCCCACTCTGTAAGCTCTCTCCTTGCATTGCTGATAGATTCTTTTGCTGAGAGAAAGCGATTTAGTTTGAATCTATCCCAGTTATTGATTCTTGCTTTTATTTCTTGTGCTATGGGAGTCTTGTTAAGGACGTCTGATCCTAAGCCAACAAGGTGAAGATTTGGACCTACTTTTTCTTCTATACGATGCAGGGTCTCTGGTCTGATTTCAATGTCCTTGATCCATTGTGAGTTGTGTTTTGTGGAGGATGAGAGATAGAGGTTTAGTTTCATTCTGTTGCATATGGATTTCCAGTTTTCCCAGCACCATTTGTTGAAGAGGCTATCCTTTCTTGATTGCATATTTTTGGCACCTTTGTCTAGTATTAGAAAATTGTATTTGTTTGGGTTTGTGTCCATGTCCTCTAGTCTGTACCGTTGATCTACCTGTCTATTTTGGTGCCAATACCATGCTGTTTTTGTTACTATTGCTTTGTAGTATAGTTGAAGTTCTGGTATTGCGATACCCCCTGTTGCATTCTTCCTGCTAAGGATTGCTTTCGCTATTCTGAGTTTCTTATTCTTCCAGATAAATTTCATAATGGCCTGCTCTATTTCTGTGAGGTACATCTTTGGGATTTTAATTGGAATTGCATTGAATCTGTATAGCACTTTTTGTAGTATGGCCATTTTGACAATATTATTTCTGCCTATCCAAGAACATGGGAGATCTTTCCATCTTCTAAGGTCTTCCTCAATTTCTTTCTTCAGTGTTTTGTAGTTTTCATTGTAGAGATCTTTTACCTCTTTGTTCAGATTGATACCCAAGAATATTATTTTTTTGAGGCTATTGCAAATGGAGTTGTTTTCCTCATTTCCCTTTCAGCTGTTTCATCACTTGCGTATAAAAATGCTGTAGATTTGTGTGTTGATTTTATAGCCTGCTATTTTGCTCAATTGATTGATGAGGTCTAGAGGTTTTCTGGAGGAGGTTTTTGGATCCTCTAAAAATAGAATAATGTCATCCACAAATAGTGACAGCTTAAGTTCCTCTTTTCCTATTCATATCCCTTTAATTTCATTGGTCTGCCTAATTGCTCTGGCTAGAGTTTCGAGGAAAATTTTGAAGAGAAGTGGTGAAAGAGACATCCCTGTCTTGTTCCCATTTTTAAAGGGAATGGTTTCAGATTTTCTCCATTAAGAATGATGTTGGTCATGGGCTTAGCATAAATAGCCTTTACAATATTCAGGTATGTTTCTACTATCCCTATTTTTTCTCGTGTTTTTAGCATGAAGGGGTGTTGTATATTGTCAAATGCTTTTTCTGCATCAATTGAAATAACCATATGATTCTTATCCTTAAGTCTATTGACATGATGGATTACGTTTATTGATTTACGGATGTTAAACCATCCTTGAATTCCAGGAATGAACCCCACTTGATCGTGGTGCACAATTTTCTTAATATGTTTTTGTATACGGTTTACCAATATTTTGTTAAGGATCTTAGCATCTATATTCTTCAAGGATATTGGTCTAAAATTTTCTTTCCTAATGTGTCTTTTCCTTGTTTGGGTATGAGGGTGATATTAGCTTCATAGAATGAGTTCGGTAGGGTACCCTCCTTTTCTATTTCCTGGAATACTTTGAGAAGTATTGTAATGAGTTCTTCTTTGAAGGTCTTGTAGAACTCGGCTGAGAATTCATCTGGTCCTGGGCTTTTCTTGGATGGTAGATTTTTAATGGCTTCTTCTATTTCATTGCTTGATATTGATCTGTTTAAATCGTGTATGTCCTCCTGGTTCAGTTTGGGAGGAGCATATGTCTGTAGAAATTTGTCAATGTCTTCGATACTTTCTATTTTGTTGGAATACAGATTTTCAAAGTAGCTTCTCATTATGTTCTGTATCTCAGTGGTGTCTGTCATGATATTTCCTTTTGCATCGTTTATTTTAGTAATTTGAGTCTTCTCTCTCCTTCTCTTTGTTAGTGTGGCTAAGGGTTTATCTATTTTGTTTACTTTCTCAAAGAACCAACTTCTTGTTATGTCAATTTTTTGAATAGTTTCTTTTGTTTCAATTTCATTGATTTCAACTCTGATTTTAATTATTTCCTGTCTTCTACTACTTTTGCTGTTATTCTGTTCTTCTTTTTCTAGGGCTTTGAGCTGTAATGTTAGGTCATTTAATTGTTGGCTTTTCATTCTTTTCTGGAATGCGCTCCATGCAATGAATTTTCCTCTTAATACCGCTTTCATAGTGTCCCAGAGATTTTGATATGTTGTATCATCATTCTCATTGACCTCTAAGAATTTTTTAATCTCCTCCCTGATGTTTTTTGTTATCCATGTTTCATTCAATAGCATGTTATTTAGTCTCCAAGTGTTGGAGTAATTTCCTTTTATTACTTTGTCATTGATTTCTACTCTCAGTCCATTATGATCTGATAGAACATAAGGCAGTATCTCTATTTTTTTGCATTTCCTAAGGGCTGCTTTGTGGCATAACATATGATCTATTTTTGAGAAGGTTCCATGTGCTGCTAAGAAGAAAGTGTATCTGCTCATTGATGGATGGAATATTCTATATATGTCTATTAAGTCTAGGTTATTGATTGTGTTATTGAGTTCTATGGTTTCTTTGGTTGGATTTTGTTTGGAAGATCTATCTAGTGGTGGCAGCAGTGCGTTAAAGTCATCTAGAATTATTGTGTTGTGGTCTATGTGATTCTTGACATTGAGAAGGATTTGTTTGATGTACAGGGATGTACCATTGTTTGGGGCATAAAGATTTACTATCGTTATGTCTTCCTGATTTATGGTTCCCTTAAGCAGTATGAAATTTCCTTCTTTATCCCTTTTGACTAACGTTGGCTTGAAGTCCACTTTATCTGATATAAAGATGGAAACCCCTGCTTTTTTACTGGGTCCATGTGCATGGTAGGTTTTTTTCCCATCCTTTCATCTTTAGTCTGCGAATGTCTTTTTCTATGAGATGAGTCTCTTGCAGGCAGCATATTGTTGGTTTTTTTTTTTTTTTTTTTTTTTTTTACTTCATTCTCCCAGTCTATGTCTTTTGATTGAGGAGTTTAGGCCATTAACATTCAGGGTTATTATTGAGAAATGATTTGTATTCCCAGTCATTTGGCTTATCTTTGGTTTTTAAGTCAGCTTGCTTTCTCCTTTGAGTGGTTTTTCTCTAAGATAGTTCCTCCCTTTGCTGACCTACATTGTTGTTTTTCATTTCCTCCTCATGGAATATTTTGTTGACAACATTGTGTAGTGCAGGCTTTCTATTTGTAAATTCTTTTAACTTTTGTTTATCATGGAAGGATTTTATTTCATCTTCAAATCTGAAGTTTAGTTTTGCTGGGTATAAGATTCTTGGTTGGCAACCATGTTCTTTCAGAGCTTGAAATATGTTGGTCCAGGCCCTTTCAGAGTCTGGGTTGAGAAGTCTGCTGCTATCCGTATTGGTCTCCCCCTATATGTAATATTATGCTTTTCTCTCGTGGCCTTCAAAATCCTATCTTTATTTTGAATGTTATGCATTTTCATTATAATGTGCCTTGGTGTGGATTTGTTGTGATTCTGTGCATTTGGTGTTCTGTAAGCCTCTTGTATTTGATTTTCCATTTCACTCTTCAGGTTTGGGAAATTTTCTGATATTATTTCATTGAATAGGTTGTTCATTCCTTTGGTTTGTATCTCTGTGCCTTCCTCAATCCCAATAATTCTTAAATTTGGTCTTTTCATGATGTCCCATAGTTCTTGGAGATTCTGTTCATGATTTCTTACCATCTTCTCTGTTTGGGTGACTTTATTTTCAAGATTAAATATTTTGTCTTCATTGTCTGATGTTCTATCTTCCAAGTGGTCTAGTCTGTTGGTGATGCTTTCCATTCAGTTTTTTATTTGTTTTATTGTTTCCTTCATTTCAAAGATTTCCATTTGGCTTTTTTTGAGAATCTCTATCTCTTTGTTGAAATGATTTTTTGCTTCCTGCAGGTGGTCTTTCATCTTATTGGTATTATCATTCATTACTTGCATTTGATCTCTTATCTCATCCTTTGCTTCTCAAATCATCTTAATCATATATAATCATAAGTCCTTTTCTGACATTTCTTCTAACATACTGTCAGTGGATTCTATTACTTTAGAATCTAGATTTGTTTGGATCATTTTCTTCCCTTGTTTTTTCATGTTGATCATGTATCTTCCCCTCTAGTGCTGCAGATCTGGGGTATTGCATATTTCCCCCTATAGGCTTATAGTGGCCCTATAGGTGTCCAAAACCCTTTCTTCAAGGGGAGATCAATATTAGCAGTAACAAAATCAGACACTATGCAATCCTAGACCAAATAGCCCCTATGGGGACAATAACATCATGTAAATTAGGGAGAAAGTGACTCTGACGGAACAAGTAAACAGAAGGAATAGAAAGCAAGACACGAAAAGAAATAAAAACTTATTTTTTTAAAAAAAGGAGAAAAAAGAAAATCCACTGTATCATAGTCATATACTAATGAAACCTCCCAGTGTTCAGTAGCCTAATATATGAGAGGCACCTGACAATGAGCTTCAAGCCTCCAGCAGGCGTCTCAGGATGGGATTTTCCCCACACAAAGATCGGAGCTACAGCTTCCAGAATTTTCCAAGATGGCTGCTCTGGCTTCCAAATGTGTTGGCAAATGGAGAGCTGCAGCTCAGGGGTGGACGTGATCAGCTGGAAGTCCTGGAGACAGGATGCAGTTGGTCCGGCAGTGGTCCTGGAGGTTGGGTGTGTTTGGTGTTTGGTGTGGTTGTGGGATCCTGGAGGCCAGGTGCAGTCAGTTGGTCTGGGTTCCCGGTGATAGGGCACAGTCAGTTGTTCTGGGGGTCCTGGCAGCAGGGAGCAGTCAGTTGATGTGAGGGCCCCAGAGGCAGGGAGTGATCAGTTGGGCTGAGGGATCCTGGAGACAGGGCTCAATCTGTCCATCCTGGGGTCCTACAGGGCCTGGCTGCTGTCTCAAAATGGCGGCAGCCACGTGTAATCAAACCTGCAGGTACTGTAACAGTGAACTTCCAGGCAGCAGCAGGCAGCTGGTTCTCCACTGGTGGTCTGCGGTCAAACTGCTGGCAGCTGATGGACAATCGGGAGGTGAACCTCGAGCGTTGGGTGATGGATAGGGGTAAGGCAGGCGAGGGACAGGCGAGAAGCAGGCAAAATGATATTAGATATTTTATCATTTGGAAGTTTTCAAAAGTTTGGACAATCCTGTTTATCATGACCTTATCAAATGGGAGCCCAAATTAGCAAGGAATGTTCAGAATGGTTTCCCTGATTTGGTGGCCAGGAGGGAATTGGAGCATGAAAATAAATGGGAAAATCTGTCTGCACACTGCATGTGAGATTGGACACTTAGGTGTGCATATTCCAGCATGAAGGAGGGAAGGGACACTTATCTCTTTGTTCTTTTGAATTCTGAAATCATCTTGCCTATCTTTTAAGTTGGTGATTGTGTGTAAATAACATGATTCCCACCCAGCACTTAGAAATCCATGTCAAGTCTCACATACAATGAGAGAGCAGACTTTGGGTTGTCATTATCATTTAACTCAATTTTACTCTAGCTCAAGTTCACCGTCATTATCATCACTATCATCTCCTTCTATAAATAGATTTATATGTTAATAAAGGGATCTGGGAGGTGAGACAGGTCCTGCTTCACACAGGTGGTTTGGGGACTGTGGATAAATTGGGCAGCATGCTCTCTCTTGTGGCCCAAGTCTAGTGGGCAAACTGTGAAGAGCACTAGGAAGAAATAGCCAGCATATCAGGGGAGGTGAAGTCCTCAGCAGCATGCTACCAGTGCTGTCCACAGGGATTCTCTGAAATAAATGCACTCATGTATGTAATCATAATCCTGGAGAATATTTGAGCAAATGAATAGAAGTCACAGTTCTGAAAGCAGTTTAAAAATTATACAAAGTTCTTTGTAAATTAAAAGACTTGTAAGTATAGCTTGTGTTTCAGAATAGAGACATTACCAATATTTTAAAATAATTTTTCACAAATTTCAATAGTAAAGGTAGAGAAATATGGGCCAGGTATGGTAGCAAATACCACTAGGGAGATGGAGGCAGGTGGATCACATATCTGAGGCCAGCCTCAGCAACTGAGCATGTGTCAAAGCAACTTAGTGAAGCTGTGTCCCAGCATAACAAATTAAAAGTACTAGGGCTATGACACCGTGTTTAATCACCCCTGGATTTAATCCCTGGTACCAAAAACAGACAACTCTGGCTCTTAGTGCTGTGATGGTGCTTGGAAATCGTACTGTTTCAAGCAAAAACAATCACATTGTATAAGCTAGAGAAAGCAAACTATCCTCAGAAACCCTGCAATTTCCACAGAGAGGGACATAAATCAGAGGGAAATTAACATCAGCCAGGCAAGGTGGTGCATGCCTGTAATTCCAGCAGCTTGAGAGCTGAGGAAAGGGAATCACAATTTTGAGACCAGCCTAAGCTACTTAGTGATACTATGTCTCTCTATATAAATAAAAAGGGCTGAGGATGTTGTTCAGTGGTTAAGCACTCCTGGATTCATTCGCTGGAACCAAAATAAGAATCATAGGAAGAAGAAGAAGCAGGAGGAGGAGGAGGAGGAGGGGAGGAGGATAGCAACAGTAGCAAAGGAGCATGATTTGTTTTCTCTTTGCCACATACTTCAACCTCACCACTGCTCCCATCACCTTCTGTATGCTGAGGTAAACCTGGAGAAGTGAAATCTGGGAGGTGGGACTGGTCCTGATTCATTTGGTTTTGGTACAGGTGTAAATTGGGCAGAAAGTTCTACTTTGTGGCACAATTCTAGCCAGAACACTATGAAGAGCAAGCACTAGGGAGAAACACCTTGCACATCAGGGAGAGCACAGCTATCACAACTCATGTGCCATGCTGTGTGCAGAAGTTCTATGAAATACACATTCCCAGGAATATGGAGGAGAAAAACCTGAAGAATATCTGTGTGAAAGAATGACAGGTATTCTGAAAAATCTGGATGATGATAATTCATGGTTTCTGAAAATTGGAAGGATTTAATTACAGCTCAGTGAACATACTTTCAGCTAGACCCTCACAATATTTCAAAATCTTTCTTAAGAAATAGTACATTTAAAAATTACTTTTAAAAAGAATAAACTGCAATGAGCTTCATCATAGACACTAAGCTACCATTACTGGAAAACTCAAAGATAACTGCAGGAGAATCCATTACCTCAATGAACTCAATAATGACATGAGTCAAGTATAGTTTGCTTAACGAAGAAGAAAAAAAGATAGGTTCAAAATCTTCCACAAATGTGTTTTCATGAAAATATGTACTTAAAAAAATTAACAAAAGCATACACACCTGAAGAGCATGAGTTTTTTCTCCTCTAGATAATCTAACAAAATGCCTTTCAGACACATTCATTATTAGGGAAATGGAAAAGAGAATCTATAGATGAATAATAAAAAGGGACAAGATTAATGAGCACAAATAATCTTCCTACCCAGATATTTTAAATTATATTCCTAAGCCTTTAAGGGTAAGGAAAAGGAAACCATCATAATGTTCACTTGTCTTTTCACCTAAGGATGTCATGGGATCACTGCCCTGCTGCTTGAAATTTGCTAATGGGCAGATAACACAGTATGGATGCAACCATTCATTTTTAATTTGTGAGATTAAGACAAGACAGATTTCATGAGCAACTTCAATAGATGCTTGTGGTAATGTGTGGTTATACTTGTTATATTCTGGAGTATGTAAAATTACTGTTAATTCCTCAAAATTTACAAGTCAAATATCAACAGTAGTTTTATAAAATTCAGGAAGATGGGAAGCATAGCTGTACATATTTAATAAAAATAATGCAGGTAAACTTATAACTTCCCTGATTATTTGTATAAAACTAAGGAACATATAGAACATGAGAGAGCATGAATAGCATGTGTAACTTGAGTACTGCTATAGATGTCTGAAGAAAATTAAATAGAAATCTGAAATAATGAACATTTCCTATAGAAAACACTGGCCAATTTTCTAGGTCTCAAAATGAAAGGATGGCATATCCTAGGAAGACTTCCTTCTTTGCATCTTACAAAACACAATTGTCAGGTTGAGCGTAATGGTTACAGCTGTATGTCTCTTCTAATGCTAACAAAAATCTCACTAAGAGTCCCAATTTGCCCCCTTCCAACCCACTCATAAGGCCCCTGTCCTCATTCACTACATTTGTGGAACCGAGAGGCACTTACCTGGACAAATGAGAGACACTTGTTGTACCTGAGAATAACTTGCATAGTTTTAAGGAAAAGGGTGCTGTGAGGTCATCTCTCTGTGCAGCCTGTAATTTTAGTGCCTCCAGTAAGGTTACAAGATCCCACTGGGGAACACAGAATTATGGAGTCCCCAATGGAATATTTCAATGGCCTGTTGAATGGATTCTGTTCTGGATAATAACCATGTGGGGTGAGTGAAGCTCAAAACTTTCTCTAGGTTCCCTTGACAAAAATAGTATGTGCTAATCATGTAGACAACCAAACTTCTCTTACTTTGATGCAAAGTTCAAATTAGCTCATACCAATTACATATGTCATGATGCCTAAATTCAGGGATGAGAAATTACTAGTGCCTCCTGTGACTCTGAAAGTTCTCTCTCTACAGTATCTGATGGGTGTCCTCTTGCCCACTCCATTCTCACATGGATCACCTGAATCCCTGATATTACTGTTGATATGCTCTATGATTTCCATATGAAAAATAACTGGATTCAAGCTGTGTATCACATGAAAATGCACACAAAACAAAATAGGAAAGTAGTGGCAAATCTGATTCTGGGGTTGAGGTAATACTGGGCAGATGGAACATACTTGAAGCTCAGACAGAGTCTGTGCTAGATTCCATTCTGATGGGAAACCTTAGGGGTCATCCTCATCCTCATGAATGGAGAAATTAAAGGCATATATTTCTTCTGAATGGAACAAAAAACATGTTTGTTTCCTAAGCTATTTATACAGATTTATATAAAGATTTATGAGGTCTGTTATAGAAATAAAGCCTATGACCAACAAACCTTTGAGATGTAATGTAAAGTTATTTATTTGATATTTGTCTATTCTTTTAATAAAATAGCTCAATGCAATAAACTTTCCCCTTAGAACTGCCTTCATAGTATCCCAGAGATTTTGATGTCATGTAGACATTTTCATTTACCTCTAAGTATTTGTTAATTCAACACTGATTTCTTCTGATGTTCATTGTTCATTCAATAGCATATTATTTATTCTCCAGGTATTAGAGTATCTACTATATTTTTTGTTGATTTCTAATTTTATTCCACTGTGATCTGATAGAATGCAATGTATCATCCATTATTCTTGTATTTGCTTAGAGTCACTTTTGGCCCAAGAAATGGTCTATTTTAGAGAAGGGTCTTTGTGCTGCTGAGAAGAAAGTATATTCAATTATTAATTGATGAAATGTTCTGTATATGCCTGTTAAGTCTGTTATTGATTGTAATATTTAATTTTCTACTAGGTTACAGCTGTGGCAGACACTATACAGCTTCTCTCAGCTGGGGTGAGTTGCACATTGTTACCCCTTGAGTTCCCATAGGGTGGAGGGCCCAGGTGATGAGCAGTAGTTGCCAGAACAACAGTCCTCAGCTGAATGTCTGTTGTTTAGTTTTTGTTTGGAGTAACAATCCAGTGGTTAAAGAGATCTGTTATAGTCACCCAGTATTATTCTGTTGTGGTCAATTTTATTCTTGAATTTGAGAAGTGTTTATTTTATGTACATTGATGCTCCATGATTTATAACATAAATATTTCTGATTGTTACATCTTGTTGATGTATAATTCCTGTAAGCAGCATGAACTGTCCTTTTTTCATCAGAAGGGTCTGATGAACTTTGGCTTTAAGTTGTTTTTATCTGATATGAGGATAGAAAATACTACTTACTAGAGTCATGTGAGTGATAAGTTTCTCTCACTCTCTCACCTATAAACTGTGGATGTCTTTCTTTTCCTATGACGTAAAACTCTTGAAGACAGCATATTGGTAGATTTGTTGTTTAATCCAGTCTGCCAGTCTTTATCTTTTGCTTCATGAATTTAGGCCATTTAAATGCAAAGTTATTGAGATATTATTTGTATTTCCATCATTTTGGTTTATTTCTGGTTGTTAATTTGAATTAGTTTTACTTTAATTTTTCTATTCATTTAGTGTAGTTCCACCCTTTGATTGTTTTCACTTATATTCTTCACATCTTTTCATAAAATATTTCATTGAAGTTTTTTTATGCAGGTTTTCCAGTTTTGAGTTTTTTTAAACTTTTGTCGACCATGGAAGGTTTTGATTTCATCTTCAATTCTGAGGTTTTGTTTTGTTTTGTTTACAGTATTTTTGGATGGCAGTCATTTTCTTTCAGAGTTCCATATATATTATTCCAAGACATTCTAGTTTTCAGGGTCTTGGTTGAAAAATCAGCTGAGATCCAGATTGATTTCCCTCTCAATGTGTCCTGTCATTTTTTTTCTTGGAGGTCTTTGAAATTCTATCTCTTTTATGTTAATTATTTTCATAATAATGTGCCTTGGTGTGGGTGTGGTGTCATTTTGTATATTTGGGATCCTATATATTTGCCCCTTGTATATGATTTTCCATTTCATTCTTCAAGTTTGCAAAATTTTCTGATTTTATTTCATTGAAAAATTGTGCATTGCTTTGATTTGTAACTCCATGCTTTCATTTATCCCATTAAAACTTGAATCTGATCTTTTAAGTTTCCATATTTCTTGGAAATTCTGTTCATGCCTCTTAACATATTTTCTTCATTGTCAACTTTAATTTTAAGATCATATATTTTGTCTTTTTGGCCTGAAATCTGTCTTCCACAGAGGTTGTAATCTTTTGTCCATACTTTCCTTTTAATTTTTGTATTGGTTTGTTGATTTCATCATTTTGAATATTTCTGCTTGATTTTTTCAGGGTTTCAATCTCTTTATTGAAGTCAGCTTTTGCTTCCTTATTTTCTCTCTTGTATCACTTTTTACATCATTGTTTACCTTACAGAGTATTTTATGTACATTCTAAACTCATTCTCTGACATTTCTTCCACTGTAGTGTCAACGGATTCTATTATTAGAGCATCTTGGTTTGTTTGGGATGACTATAATTTCTACCCTGTAGACTTATGGTGGTCCTGGAAATTTTTAGGACCTTGCCATCAAGGGTTAGAATAATAATTCAAGCAACCAATGAATGCAATACACAGACATAAACCAAATAACTCCTGCTATGACATCTACAGGTTTATTTCAATAAAGAGAGATGATATGTTGATTTATTGTGTATGATGAAAACAGAAAGTTTGCAAAAGGGTTTACAATTTCAAATGGCAGACAAGGAGAGAATGGATTGTGTGTATGGTGTGATAATTATGACAAAGGAGGAGTGAAATTAGAAATAAAAAATTAAAGGACTTGTAAAAGAGGAAATAACAAAGATTGGTTGTTAGCAGGAGAAAGGGGAGAAAGAATCAAGGGAAACATAAGTGAGAGAAATATATATGTAGACTATATATATATATGTATATATATATGAAATGTAAAAATTAAAAATGTAAAGAAAAACATAAAAAGAATACAAAAAACCTGAAATATGCTAACCAGACATTATAGTCCTCCATAAACTTGTCAATGAAAAATAATTGGTTTCAAAAATGGTAAAAACATGAGAGAAAATGAAAAACTAAAAAGAAAAAATCTCAATGGAAAAATTGAACAATTTTTTTCTGTAGAAAAAAAATTAAAAGATTCTCACCTTTTTTTCTCAGCAGTATTGTGTGGTGTTGTCTGGGGTATGATGCTTGCTTGGAGTTGCTAGTGTGTAGTTATCCTGGAGGGGGCAGTCTTGGAGGTGCCAGTCCTGGAGGTGGAAATCCTGGAGGTGGAAGTCCTGGAAGTAGGGAAATGTGAAAGAAATTTTTTATATGAATAATGAAAAGAGACAAGATTACTGGACACAAATATTTTTCTTACTCAGCTATTGAAAATTATATTCCCAGGTCTTTGGGGACAAGATAAAGGAAACCACAATCAGGTTCACTCTCTTTTTATTCTGAGGTCACACAGGACCTTCTTACTTGAAATTTGGTAATGGGCAGATCATACACTATGGATGACACCATTCATTTTTAATTTGTGAGATTAAATGTAGGAAAGGAAAGATTTCATGAGAAAGGACAATAAATATGTGTGCTAATGTGACTTACCCCCATTACATCCTGGATTGTGTAAAATTATTTTGTAATTTCTCAATATTTAGAAGCCACATATCAATAACACTTCTATTTGTTCAGAAAGATGAGGGAAGGAAAGTTGATTATATTTACTAGAAAGCAGACAAACATTACTTTCCTGATTATTTGTATAGGACTAAGTAGCATATAAAACAAGAGATAGCATAGATAGCATATGGAACTTGAGTACAGCTGTAGCTGTCTGATGGAAATTAAATAGGAACCTGAAATAACTGACATTTGTGATGGAAAACACTAATATTCTGTGCCTCAAAATTAACATATGGCATTTCCTAGGAAGATTTCCTTCATAGCATTTTACAGAGCACAGGTGTCTGGTTGTGCTTCATGGTTAGAGCTGGGTGTCTTTTCTACACCTACCAGACACCTCACTAGGAGATCCACTTTGCCCCCTCCCACTTTTGTCTAGAAGAACCATGACCTCATTCACTACATCTGTGGAACAGAGAAACACTTACCTGAATGGATGTGGGGTACTTGGTGCACCTAGAAATAACCTGCATAGTTTTAAGGAAAGGGTGCTGTGAGATCATCTCACTGCAGCACATAACTTTAGTGTCTCTAGTAAGGTAACTGGACCTCACTGGGGAACACAGAACTGTGGAGTTCCTAAAGAAACTTTTCAGTTGCACTTTGATGGCTTTCTCTTCTAGGTAATAAATATCTGGGGAGAGTGAAGCTCAATATTTTAAGTTCCCTAAAAAATAAAAAATGTTTCCCAAACATGTGGACAACCTTAAGTTTTCTAATTTTAATTCAAAGTTCAAATTAGCCCACAGGGTTCCCACATGTTGTGATGCCTATATTCTGGGGTGAGAAGTTACTAGTGCCACTTGTGGCTCTGAAAGTCCTCTCTCCCTCTCCTTTCTCACATGGATCACCTGGTTTCCTGATATTACTACTTATGTGCTCCATTGTTTACATGCTAAAATTTTTGGGATTCGAGCTGTGCATCACATGAAAGTGCACTTGAAGTCAAATAGAAAGACAGAGGCTGTTCTGGAGGTTGAGGTTGACGTCACAGCAGGCAAAAGGAACATACTTGAAACTCAAGCAGAGTCTGAGCCCGACTCCACTCGGCTGGGAACCTGAATGATCACCCCTAATCACTGTGAATGGAGATATTAAAGGCTCATGTTTCATGGACATCCTTATCTTGTTCTTGATTTTAGAAGAAATGCTTTCATTTTTCTTCATGAAGTATGATGTTGGTTATGGGTTTGTCATAAAAATCTTTTATAATATTAGATTACTTCTATCCCTAGGTTCTCCAGTGCATTTCACATCAATGCTGCTGTGTTTTATCAAAAATCTTTCCTGCCTCTATTGAGAGGATCATATAATTTTTGTTCTTCATTCTATTTAGGTGGTGATTTTCATTTATTGATTTGTGTATGTTGAACTAGACTTCGATCCCTGGGATCAAGCCTATTTGATCATCATGGATTCTCTTCTTCATATGTTTTGAAGGTTTTCTAATATCTTATTAAGGATTTTTACATCCGTGTTCATCAGGGCTGTTGATCTGTAGTTTTCCTTCCTAGATGGTTCTTTGTCTGGTATTGGCATCATGATTATACTGGATTCACAGAATGTGTTTTGGAGCCTTCTTTCTCTATCAGATTTATGAAATAATTTGAAGAAGACTGATATAATTTCTGTTTTAGAGGTCTGGTAGAACTTTCTTCAGAATCCATCTGGTCCTGGGCTTTTCCTTATTAGTACAGCTTTAATTGCCATTTCCATTTAATTATTTGATATTGGTTTGTTTAGACTTTCTAGATCTTCCTCGTTCTTTGTGGGCAATTTGTATGCATTTAGAAATCAGTCAATATCCTCTAGATCTTGCAGATTTTTGGAGTAAAAATTTTCCTGATATTTTCTGAAGATCATCTGGATATCAAACACCTCTGCCTTAATAGATTTTTTGTATTCATTTTTATTGTAAACAAATGGGATACATCTTGTTTCTCTGTACATGAAGTAGAGGCATACTGTTTTTGTAATCATTCATTTACGTAGGATAATAGGTTTGATTCATTCTGTTATTTTCCCCTGCACCCCTCCAACCCCTTTTATCACTCTATGCAGTCCCTCCTTCCTCCATTCTTACCCCCCTCCCACCCCCCATGATGAGTCATCATCCATTTATCAGCGATATCATTCTTCCTTCAGTTTTTTGAGATTGGCTTATCTCACTTAGCATGATATTCTTCAATTTCATCCATTTGCCTGCAAATGCCTTAATTTTATTATATTTTATGGCTGAGTAATATTCCATTGTGTGTGTGTGAGTGTGTGTGTGCATATATATCTCACAGTTTCTTTATCCATTTATCCTTTGAAGGGCATCTAGGTTGGTTCCAGTATTTGGCTATTGTGAATTGAGCAGTTATGAACATTGTTGTGGCTGTGTCTCTGTAGTATTCTGATTTTAAGTCCTTTGGGTATAGGCCAAGGAGTGGGACAGCTGGGTCAAATGGTGGATTTGTTCCATTCCAAGTTTTCTAAGGAATCTCCACACTGCTTTCTAGAACAGCTGCTCAAATTTGCAGCCCCACCAGCAATGTATGAGTGTACCTTTTTCCCCACATCCTCAACAACACCTATTGTTGCTAGTATTCTTGATAATCACCATTCTAATTGGGGTGAGATGGAATCTTAGGGTAATTTTGATTTGCATTTCTTATTTACTAGGATGTTGAACATATTTTCATATGTTTGTTGATTGTTTGTAGATCTTCTGTGAAATATGTGTTTCCTTCCTTATCCCATTTGTTGAGTAGGTTATTTGTATTCTTGGTGTAGAGTATTTTGTGTTCTTTATATATTCTGGAAATTAATGCTCTATCTGAAGTATGTGTGGCACAGATTTTCTCCCACTCTGTAGGTTCTCTGCATTGCTGATAGTTTCCTTTGCTGAGAGAAAGCTGTTTATTTGGAATCTATCCCAGTTATTGATTCATGCTTTTATTTCTTGTGCTATGGGAGTCCTGTTAAGGAGGTCTAACCCTAAGCCAACATGTTGAAGATTGAACCTACTTTTTCTTCTATAAGATACAGGGTCCCTAGTCTGATTCAATGGTCCTTGATTTATTTTGAGTTGACTTTTGTGCAGGATGAGAGATAGGGGTTTAGTTTCATTCTGTTGCATATGGATTTCCAATTTCCCCACCACCATTTGTCAAAGAGGCTATCTTTTCTCCATTGCATATTTTTGGCACCTTTGTCTACTATGTGAAAATTGTATTTATTTGGGTTTGTGTGCATGTTCTCTATTCTGTACCATTGATCCACCTGTCTATTTTGATGCCAATACCATGCTTTTTTGTTACTATTGCTTTGTAGAATATTTGCAAGTCTAGTATTGTGATACCCCCTGCTTCACTCTTCCTGCTACAGATTGCTTTAGCTATTCTGGGTTTCTTATTCTTCCAGATGAATTTCATAATTGCTTGCTCTATTTCTGAAAGGTACTTCATTGGGATTTTAATTAGAATTGCACTTAATCTGTATAGAACTTTTGGTAGTATGGCCATTTTGACAATATTAATTCTGCCTTTCCAAGAACATGGGAGATCTTTCCATCTTCTAAGGTTTTCCTTAATTTCTTTCAGTAATATTTCTTTTACCTCTGATTTCGTTGATTTGGGTCCTCATTCTCTTTCTTTTCATCACCTTGTCTAGGGGCTTATCAATCTTATTGCTTTGAATTGTTGTTTCTAGGTATAGATGACAGAAGAGTCTCTCTCTCTCTATATATAAATATCTGATATATATAAATGTCTGATATATATATATATATATATATATATACACATATATATGTCTGAAATACAATTTATACTAATTAGAATCCCATTCTTCTGGTTGACCATGATCTGGAATTTCTATAGTCATGTATTCATATATGAATATACAAAATAGAATGAATTATTTTTCCTATTTCTGTTCTTCCTTCCCTTCCCTTCATTTCCTTTTGTGTAATCCAATGAACTTCTAGTCTTCCCTTTCCCCTTTTATTGTTTATTAGTATCCACATATCAGAGGGAATATTTGGCCTTTGTTTTTGGAGATTGGCTTATTTCACTTAGCATGATAGTCTCTAGTTCCATCCACTTAGCAGCAAAGGTCAAAATTTTTTTCTGCATCTCATTCAATTGTGTATATATACCACATTTTCTTTATCTTTTCATCTGTTTGAGGGCACCTAGGTTTGTTGAATAGTTTACCTATTGTGAATTAAGCTGATATAAATATTGATGTGGGAGTGGAGTTCTGGATATTTGGTAGAGCACTTGTGTGGTCCTGGGTCAGTACTCAGCACCACATATAAATAATAAAATTTCCATTGACAACTAAAAAATATATATAAATTTTTTAAAATGTATATAAAAATGTATATACATTTTAAAAAATAAATAAACAAGTATTTATGTGACTACATCACTTCAGTATGCAGATTTTAAGTCCTTTCAGTATATACCAAGAAGTGGGATAAATTATTCAAATGGAGGTTCCATTCCAAGTCTTCTGAGGAAATTCTATACTGCTTTCCAGCATGGTTGCACAATGTGCAGTCTCACCAGCAGTGTATGAGTGAACATTTTACCCCCCCACATCATCGTCAACATTTATTCTTGCTTGTATTCTTGATAATTGTCATGTTGACATGAGAGAGATGGTATCTCAGTGTAGTTTTGCTTTGCATTTCTGTAAATGCTAGAGATGTTGATCATCTTTTCCTATGTTTCTTGGCCATTAGTATTTTTTCTTCTGTGAAGTGACTGTTCAGTTACTTTCCCTTTTATTGATTGGGGGTTTTGGTGGTAAATATATGAGTTCGTTATATATCCTGGAGGTTAATATTCTATCTGAGGTGCAGGTTTAAAGATTTTCTCTCATTCCATAGCTTCTTTTTCTTTCATGCTTGACTGTTTCAATTGCTGTGAAGAAGTTTTTTACTTTTATGCCATGCCATTTATTGATTCTTATTTATTCCTTTGAGTTTTTGTTTGATGTTTTAAAGTATTTTTAACATTTTTTAAAATTTTGATTCATTGTACACAAGTAGGGTACAAGTTTTGTTTCTCTGGTTGCACAGGAAGTAAATTCACACCATTTGCATAATCATACATGTACATGGGATAATAATTTGCCTCATTCTATTATTTTTCCTTCCTCCACCCCACCCCACCCCTCATTTTTCTCTATACAATCCATCCTTCTTCTGTTCTGGCCTCCCCTCATCCACCATTATTTATCATCATCCACTTATCAGAGAAATCACTCTGCCCTTGGTTTTTTGGGATTGGCTTATTTCACTAAGCATGATATTCTCCAACTCCACACATTTACCTGCAAATGCAAACAATTTATTTTTCTTTTTGGCTGAATAATATTCCCTTCAATAGATGAAAATTAAAGAAACTGAGGTATATATATATATATATTTTGTTTTGTTAAGGGTCTTGTTGAGGAATTTGGTTCTTTCCTAACACCATGAAGAGGTGAGTCTACAGTGTCATTAGTTGACACAGGGTATTTATTCTAATGCTTTTATTTGAGTTTTATGCAGGGTGAGAGATAGGGGCTCAATTTCATTATACTATATAAGGAATTCAGTTTTGCCAGCAACATTTGTTGAAGAGACTGTCTTTTCCCCAATGTACATTTATGGTGCTTTTTTGCTGTTAGGTTGAGATAACTGCCTTTATGTGGGTTTGTCTTTTTGTCTACTACTCTGTCCCACTGGACTTTGGGTCTATTTTCATGCTAATACTATTCATTTTTCATTACTGTAGTTCTGTAATGTACTTTAAGGTCTGTTACTGTGATGCCTCCTGCTTTAGTTTTCTTGCTAAGAATTTCTTTGGCTACTCTAGACTTCTTATTTTTCCAAATTATTTTTCAACTGCTTTTTCTATTTTCATGAAGAATTCCATTGGAACTTTAATAGTGATTGCATTAAATCTGTATATTGCTTTTGACAGTATGGACATTTTAACAATATTAACTTTGCCTTTCAAAGAACATAAGAAATCTTTCCTTCTTGTAAGGTCTTCTTCAATGTTTTTCTTTAATTTTCTTTAGTCTTTGTTGTAGAGGTCTTCCCCCTTTTCTGTTACATTGATTTCCACATATTCTACATTTTGAGACTCTTGCAAATGGGATAATTTTTCTCATTTCTCGTTTAGCTGATTCACCATTGGTCTATAGGAACACAATCAATTCATGCATGTTAATTTTATATCCTGATAATTTATTGGATTTGTTTATGAGTTCTAGAAGATTTTGGGTGAAGTTTATTGGATCTTCAAAATATACAATTTTGTCTTTGGAAACTATGAACAGTTTTAGCTCTTCTTTTCCTGTTCATATCCCTTTGCTTTTTTTCTTTTTTCTAATTGGTGTGGCCAGTATTTCTAGGACTATGCTGAGTAAAAGTAATGAAAAAGGGCATTCCTGTCTAGTTCCAGTTTTCATAAGAAATGCTTTGAATTTTTCTCTGTTAAGAATGATGTTTGCCTTCAGTTTATCATACAGCTTTTACTGCATTGAAATATGTTTCTGCTATCCCTACTTTTTCTAGAATTTTGAATATGAGTGGATGCTGTATTTTGACAAATAATTTTTCTGCATCTATTGAGATAATGATGTGACTCTTTCCTTTAAGTCTAGGTATGAAATACATTTCATTTCCATATGTTGAACCACCCTTGCATCCATGGGATTAACACCACTTAATCTTGGTGGGCTATGTTTTTAATATGTTTTTGAATGTGATTCTCCAGTATTTTATTAAGAATTTTTTATATAAGTTCACCAAGAATATTTGTCTGAGGTTTTATTTCCTTGATGTGTTTTTGAATGTTATTGGTATCAGGATGAATATTAAATTTGTAGAATGAGTTTGGAATGTCTTCCTTCTTTAATATTACATGTGATAATTCAAGGAGCATTGGTGTGAGTTCTTCTTTGAAGGTCTGATAGGACTCAGCTGAGAATCCTCTGGTCTGGCCTTTTTTGTATGAATTTGGTGATATGTTCAACTTCATTGCTTGAAATTAATCTGTTTAATTTTTTTTCTTTCCTGATTCAATTTAGATAGATCATACTGTCTTGAGGAAATTTGTCAATGTCTTCATTATTTTGTATTGTATTGGAGTGTACATTTTCAAAATAATTTCTGATTATCATCTGTATTTAAGTAGTGTCACTGGTGATATACCCTTTTTTCACAAATTTCTGGAATTTGAGTTTTCTCTCTTTTTTTCATTAGCTTGGTAAAGGTTTAACAATTTATTCAAAGACCAACATTTTGTTTTATTTTTCTTAAATTCCTTTTGTTGCTGTTTCAATTTGATTTATTTTGACTGTTACTTTATTTCCTGAATTGTCCTGCTTTTGGTGTTTTTTCTTCTTTCTTTAGAGCTTTGTGTTATAATATTAGGTTATTTTCTTGATTACTTTCTATACTTTAGTGGATGAGTCCAGGAAATGAACTTTCTTCCTACAACTGTATTCATAATGTCCTACAGATTTTGATGTTGTGACACTATTCACACTCAACTATAATACATTTTACTTCATTCCTGATTTCCTTAGCTATTCTTTGGTCATTTACTAGTATATTATATAGTCTCCAGGTGTTGGAGTAGCTTTAATTTTTTTTTATTTTATCATTTATTTCTAATTTCATTCCATTACCATGTGATAGAATGTATGATATTATCTCTATTCTGTTGCATTTGCTAGAAGTTGGTGTTTGGCCCAAATATAGTTAATTTTAGAGAAATGTGCTGTGAGAAGAAAGCGTATTCAGTCATAAATGGATAAAAAATTTTACATGTATTTGTTAAGCCTAAATCACTAATTGTATTTTTAGTTCTATACCTACTTTTTAAAGTTTTTGTTTACTGATCTATCCAGTAATGACAGAGTTCTGTTAATGTCACCCAATATTTTTGTGTTGTGGTCTATTTAATTCTTGAAATTGAGAAATGTTTCCTTTATGTACATGGATGCTCCATAGTTTGGAGCATAAATATTTTAAAGTGTTATGTCTTCCTGATGCATAATTCCCCTAAACAGTGTGAAATGTTCTTTGTCCTACTTGATGAACTTTTCTTGAAGTCCACTTTATCTAACATGGGGAACAGCAACTCCTGCTTGTTTACCACATCCAGATGAATGATAATGTGTGTGTGCGAGTGTGTGTTTGTTTGTTTTTAGTTGTATATGGCAGTAGAATGTATTTTGACATATTGTACGCACATGGACTAAAACTTCCCATTCATCTGGTTTTACATTATCGGGAATTATGTTGTTCATATATTCATATATGAACATAGGAAAGAAATAGCCAATTCATTCTATTATCTTTCCTATTACCATTTCTTCATCCTCCCTTCATTTTCTTTTGTCTATTCCCAACTTTTTCTCTACTTCCCTAAACCTTCCCATCTTATTGTGAGTTAGACTAAATTATATTTTCCCCATCCTTTCTCTCTTCAGTCTGAGAATGTCTTTGTCTGTGAGGTGAGTCTTTGTGATAGCATATGGTTGGTTCTTGTTTTTTAAACCAATCTATGAATTTATTTCTTTTGATTGATAAGTTTAGGCCATTTATATTCAATATTATTATTGAGATATTTTTATTACTCAACTTTTCAGTCATTTCTGGTTTTTAATTTGAATTAGTTTCTTCTTTGATTGACTATTCTTGTAGTGTAGTTTCTGCCTTTGTTGGTTTTCTTTGTAATTTTTAATTAATTCTTCATGTATTATTTTATTGAGTGTATTTCCTAGTGCAAGCTTCCTAGCTATAAATTCTCTTAATTTTTATTCACCATGGAAGTTTTCTATTTCATCAACAATTCTGAAGCTGAAATTTGTGGGGTATAGTATACTTGACTAAAATCCACTTTTTTTTCAGTGCTTAGTAGATATAATTTCAAGACTCCTAGCTTTGAGTGTCAGATTTGAAAAATGAGGTGAGATCTGCATTGGTTTTCTTTGAAATGTAACCTGTCATTTTTCTCAGGCAGCTTTTAAAATTCTATTCTTTTTCTGTATGTTAGGCATTTTCATAATGTGCCTTTGTGAGTGTCTGTTGTAATTTTGTATATTTAGTATCCTGTGTGTTTCCTGTATCTGATTTTCCAATTTATTCTTAAGGTTTGGGTAAATTTCAAATATTTCATTGGCAATATTGTGCATTCCTTTTTTTTTTTTTTTTTTCTCCAGGACTTCTTTCTTGAAAATAAAGTTTCATATTTCAAGGTATCCCCTATTTCTTGGAGATTGTGTTTGTGGTCTCCTAATATCTTTTCTTCAAGGTCAACTTTATTTTCAAGATTATTTATTTTACCTTCATTGCCTGAATCCTTCTTCTAAGTGATCCAGTCCACTGGTGATGCTTTCCAATGCATTTTTAGTGTGATTTAATAATTCTTGCAATTCCAGAATTTCCAACTCATTCCTTTTCAGGATCTCAAGCTTCATATTCATGTTATATTTTACTTGTATTTTCTCTCTGATCTCATTCTTTATGTCATCTGTTACCTTGTAAATGAGTTTAACCATGACTTTTCTGAATTCTACTCATCAATTTCCTCCACTGTAGTATTAGTGCACTGTGTTGTTGAGGTAATCTGCATTGTTTTGGATGGTGTGTTCCCCTGCTTTTTCACATGGCTTTTATGTCTACCCATCTATCTAGGTGGATCTGAAGCTGTAGAGTTTCTACCTTACAATTTTTTAGAGTCCATCTATGGTACTAATACCTCACATACTCGTGGGAAGCCCCATGATAGCAACAATCTATGCAAACCTATATAACACTAAAGTAGGAACATATTTTCTTTTTTGACATCTATGTTGTTAATTGGTACAATATGCAGAAATGGTAGGATTAGAAATTTCCATTGTTAAAAAGAGTAAATCATCATAAAATATCTGATACAGATTAGACAATAGGAGTTGCCTATGACTTCTGCCATATTAATTATTGCTGTGGCATTGGTGGTAGGGGCAGAAGTATATACATCAATTTGTGTTATGTGGTCGTAAGGATGGACTTGAGTAGGGGAAAGAGGAAGAGAGAGGAGGGTAGATAACTGTTTACAATTTCAGATGCACTGGCAGTGTAGAATGATATTAATGAGGAATTTGGTGGAAAAATGGAAGTAAGAATATAAAGAAAGAGAGAATGGAATTTGGTGGCCAGCAATAGAAAAAAAAATGAGAGGAAGGCAAGAGAGATAGAGTAGCATCAAAGAGTATACAAAACTAAATCCTAACATGTAAATACAAATCCCTATCCAACAAGAAACAGAGCATGGGAAAATAATAACTTTCCAAACAACAAGAAATGAGGAGAGAGAAACTAATATGTATATGTATAGGAGTCCTGGAATTAATAGGTGTATATTCAAATAATAGAAAAACAAAATTCAAAAAGTCAAAGTGAAAATAGCAAACCAAAACAACAATAGAAAAACAAAACAAAGTGAAAAATCTTAATGAAAAATTAAGAAATTAAGGAGACCTTTCTACAATGGAGGACACATAGTGAGCATGTGTGCATGTGTTCATTTTCTGTGACAAATTTTTTTTTCTTTCTCTCTTCTCCACATATTAACTAACTGTGGGATTATGTGTTGTATCCTGTGAATCCTACCTTTCTGTTGTTTTGCTTACAAAGTTGAATATAGGGTTTTAAAACATTCCAATTTCCCTTCTTGGAAGATTGTTGTGGGTGGAATCAACTGTGCACAAGATGGCTTAGCTGCTGGCTGGGCAGGTGGACCTGCCAGCAAATGCATGTTGGGCAAGTAGGGCTGCAGCTCCGTGGCAATTAGTGGGGCCAGGTGGTGTAGCAACTTGTAGGGTGGAGGCTTAGTTTTCCTAGGCTGGTGGGACAAGTAGCAAGGCAGTGAGTTAGGCATGCTGAGTGTCAGGCAGGCCTGGTTTGAAGTTGGGGACCAGGCAGACTTGGTTGTGGCTGGGGGTTGAAGTGGGTGATTATGTCCTGTGAGCCTTGTTCACCTGTGGAGGAGGATCAGGCCTGGATGATGGGCCTTACTGATCAGCAGAAAAGCTGTAGGATGGGCTGAGCAAGCCAGGCAGCAAAGTGGTGTCCTGGTAAGCTGGGCTATGAGCCATCAGTGAAGCTGCAGGACTAGCCCCCCACTGGTGGGGGACCAGAGATTTGGCAAAATGGAGCTGGGGGACAGAGTAGCTCAGGTATGTGCGGGACTGATGGTTCTGGATCCAGTGTTTGCCATGGACCCAGGGAACCAGTGAGTCATGGAACAGGAAGATTCCAGGGACAGGTGAGTACTGTGAACCTGGTGGGTGTCAGAAAGTGGGCAGGTGCCACACCTAGGGGACTCCAAGGACTCAGGGAGCTGTGCGGGCTCTAGGAGCAGGGCTGGTGCTAGGTCCCAGGAGGAGCTGGCCCAAGTGGCCCCAGGAACTGAGATAGTGCTGGACTGGCCCATTCAGCATGGAAACTGTTCACTGAGACTGGTCACTTGGGTATGTTGAGATCCATGTGGCCTCACACACCTACTCTTCCAACTTCTTACCTGCTGTCTTACCTGCTGTAGCTGGCTATGTTACCCTCTGACTCTCAGGATTCAGAGTCAGGGAGAGTTGGGTTCTCCCTATTCTCTCTGATTTCTGTTTTCCTGGGCAAAATGCTCTCATATTCTGATTTTCCACAGGTCTTTTCGGCTTTGTTAAGATTTTTGCTAGGCTCAGATAAGTTTTTTGAACCTTGCTCTGAACTCATGGAACTGGTTTTCCTGTTCCCATTGGCTCCACTGCATATAGTTACAAGATTGCTTCTAGATTGGTTCACAATGGATGACATAAACTCTGGGTGACTTCTTTTTAGATATGTTTAATGATTCAAAGATTCCTTAATTTGGCTAGGAGAAGTTGCCCTTCCCATCAGGATATTTTATTCTAGGCCTCAGGGAGTAGTATTCCTGCTGCTTGAGTTCTGGGTAGCTGAACCAGGAGAAATTCTGCCTAGCTTTAATCCACAACCTTGCCCCCACCAATCTTATTTATCTTTCTAAGAACGAACTACTGCTTTTGTTGATTTTTTCTTCTTTTTATGCAGTACATGGAACACCCCCAGGCCCTCATGCATGGTAGACAAGTGCTGTACCACTGAGCCCTGTCCGCAGCCCTAACACTTCATAGTTGCAGTGTTTCTTCTGGAAAAATATCCTGAACCTCAAAAACCTACATTTTACTGACATCATGTTGGTGACATTAAAAACCTTGGTAGTAGATAGTTGCTTGAGGAAAAATCAAACTCATCTGTTCATGTTTTCTGACAGATTCATTGCTCTGGAAAAGATTTAACTTTGCTGGTAACTGTGGGCTATTGCCCAACATCTCTTCCCATTTGATGCACAATCTGTCTGATTAGCAACCACAAATTATGCCACATTCCTGTTAAGGAGCATGAGGAAAGACCTCGGTGGAAGATCCCTTGTGTCATGGCCTGGTGAGCCCCACAATATGGATATGTGCTTTGTGTATGGCATTATTTATTAAGCCAATAAACTCAATGTTGTGTACTTAGCCTATCCAGGTCTATGAAATAAATTGTCCTGAGTTGTAACTTTTCTCTTAAAAGATTCTTTGAAAAAACAGATTCTTTACCCATGATTGTGTTTCCTTACTAATAAATTTAATAAAATATAGAAATTTTAGGAGTCGTTCAAATTTTCCAATATCACTGCTCTCATGGACTGTTCAGATTAGAAGCTTGAGGCTCCTCTACTTCCACAGAGCCCTCTAGTCACATCACAATGGACCATGAAGATTTCTCTCTCTCTCTCTCCCTCTCTCTCCCTCCCTGCCCCCCCAGAATATTTATTACTCATTCCCATGATGAAAAATTTCCTGCTTCTTAGACAAGATGTGTGTTTAATTTCAGGAGTCTATGGTCATTAAATAGGAGGGGCTGTACATTTCCAATGCATTTAGGCACACAAGAAATTCCTGGGAATAAAAATAAATCAGATTAAGATAAATGTCCTTTGCTTCCTTTGCTCATGGTCAGAATGGATATTTTAATATATTTCTTAACCTAAAACTGAAGTGCAAGACTGAAGCTGAGCTTGGAAATCCTGGAAGACATAATAATCTAAATAACATGGTCAGTGTGAGAGTGGACTAGTGACTGTAGTCTCCCATTTTTGAGAGAGGACATTCAGAGCCACTGGGAACACATGGGGGGTGTCAAGAACCACTCACCTCAAAGTAGAAGCTTTCCAGCATATGGAATGGTTTTGTACTAATTTGAACGTAGGTTAAGAACATGTGAGTATCATGTAGTCTATGTGATTGGGAGCCTTCAGATCCCTCACACAGATGTGTCCAGGGAGTTGAGAGGAAATTTTTGAGTTTGACTCTCCCCAGGTTGCTATTATCCAGCAGAGACTAAAGTAAAAGTAAGAGACAGGTTCCACAGGGGAAGCCACAGTTCTGTATCCTCCAGTGGGATCTTGTCACCCTCTTACAGATGCTCAAATTAAAGGCCTACAAAGAGGTAAGTTAAAGGCATCCATTTCTTAAAACCATGCAGGATCAGGTCTGGTCCCCTGACTCCCCATGACCCTGTCTACGTAAGAGCTTTCTATTCCTCAGATGCAGCATCAGTGTGTGAGGAGGCTTCTGTGATTGTGATGAAGAATCAGAAGAGCCAAATTTTATATCAGGTTCTTTGGTAGACCTAAATTATATATCCAAGTTATTCACATACTCAATAGCTCCAAGGATTGTTTAGAATGCAAAGGGAAATTTTCTTTTTTATACTTTTAGCCCTTTAGTTTGGTGAGTAATGAAAATGTGTAGATTTTTTTCATAAGAAATATTATTTTGAATAAATCATTTTCTGTTCCCATCTATTTCTCAGACTACCAAGAGTTTAATTTTTTGCTATATCATTTCTGTAAATAATATTTTGTAGTCTAGTTATTTTCTTCTTCAGCATTCTTAATCCATATTCATATTAAATAAGGAAGAAACAAGTTCCAATCCCACAATTGTATTAACATACTTGGTTTTTCTACTCTTGTCTCCATAAATTAAATCAAAATATTCTTTAAGCATTTCTCTACATGCCTCAGATAATGATAAATCATTATATATGCCAAAATCCTTTTCAATTTCTCAGAAGTAAATTATATTGTTTGTTCAAATTATTGTCTTAGAACTTAACCTAACAGTCCTATAAAATATCAACCAGCATTTTCTTATATAGATGTATTTTGTCTCAGTTTTGATCTCACAAAATATACCAATGGTGTCAAGCCTTGAGTAAGTTCTGTCTTCCAGGAGGATTCAAGCTAGAGCAATGACCAGGGGCTGCTGTTGCTTAGGAGACACTTGTGTGATGACAGTCACCCCTTCCTGGCTTCCAAAGGACCAGTGGTGTAATCTCTAAAATATGTCATGAATAAAGAGAAAGTTAATAGAGAAGTGATGGTGAATTTGTCAGGTATGATAACAAGAAATTAAATATGCCTTTCATGTATCTAATGCATCACTAAATGAGCACAGAAATCACAGTATTTACAGCGTACATGTGACTGTATCCATGTTGCACCTGAAAAAAGATATGTCATGATCCCTCCCTCCAGGTTGTGTCTCTCCAGACACTAGCCATAGTAACATACGCCATAGTAGCCCAAGGTGGTATCAGGGTCTGCTGAGCCATCCTCAGTGTCTACTACTCTCCTTGCCACTGGTGATTGCAGGAACTTTGATATTGTTCACTAGTGTCTGACCCATTGGATGATAGCATATATTTCAGGGTTGTCTGTGATTTGGATGATGGCAGGATGCAAAATGTTTAAGTGAAGGCTACCTTGGTCAGGGCAGGAAAGGGAGTCTGCCCTTAGTTACTATGCTCTTGAAAGGACCTGACACTGTCCACTCTAAGGCAGCCTGTTGATGATTTTATTAAAAGAAACAGACTTCCATTCACACTTTTTTCTCCACTTATGTTTTATCCTCTAATCGGCCCACTTAGACTTTCCTTTTTCCTCCCCATTATGACCTTCCTGAATGTGACCTAATTCTGAACTTCTTTTTCACATTATGATTTTTTATGTGATTTTTGTCATCATACTCAGAGCCTCATGCCTGAGGACAGCTTGTCATGATATAAGTGAGGTTCGGCACATTAGGGCCCTCAGGTGCTATTTCAGCATCCTCTCCAAAGAGCTCTGTTTGAGGAAGGCAAACTGGATCATCCTGATGTTGGACAGGCCTTCTCCTGGACTGAGTTGTGTTAGTCAGCTGTGAATGGGGTGAGTCAGAGCTGGGAAAGGGCAGAGTAAGAGAATTCCTTTTAACTCACATCTATGAAATTTCCACACTTTCAGGATGTTTTATAATAAAACTGATAAATTAGAAATGCAGTAGACACATTACTTTATTTATAATAAAACTACATGTAAAATGTATGGAAGTGGACTCTATGTCTTGCTGATATGCATGTGTGTGATCTGCTCAGTTGCAGACACCCAGTTGCTTCCTTTCCTGATGTCTCCAGGGAAGACAGTGCATATGTGAGACTCCTGAGAACTTCTGACTCTGCCACAGTTTTTGAACAGGACAGTGACAAAATGAGATCAGGTTTTTCAGCTGTAACTAGGACATTTCTCCTATAGGAAAACAAAATATAATATTCCACTGGTTTCTATATAATGCTCCCCTGAATTCATGACACCCTTCCCATGTTTGCAAGTCTGTGGCACCTTCCAGCTCAAAACTTCCCTCCCATGATCACGCAGACAGGATTGCCACCCCCTTAGCAATGTTGTGCCCTCAGTCCACAGTCCAGAGATAATTCAGAGTGACACTTCCTCCTGAGGTTTGGTCTTCTGTGGTTTATTTTTTAAACTGACTTCAACTGAATTCAAGAAAAACCTGTATTTCACAGAAGTGACAGTGTAGAAGGGAATCAGTTATTTCATTTTATATCATTTTAAAGGACATTGTGAAATATTATATTTCTAGTTTATTTTGTCTTAAAGAAATTTTATCAAAACAGCACTGTATATCTTATATCTTACTTGAAATAGGCATATAGAAATGGGCATATTCTATTTAAAGCCACATAGAAGACAGAAACCATGTAGTGCTGTGCTACAAATGACAGTCTGTGGCTCCTAAAATGAGACCACTGGACCATTATATTAGCATTTATTTCTATTTCTCTTGGGCACACCAAGGGAGTAGTCTGTTTTTGCTGAAGGTGTATATACAGAATTGTTTTTAGTAAATTACTCAAGAAATTTGCAAGAAATTAATTTTTTAATGTGACTATTTACTTTCCACTTTACACCATGGTACTTCCCCAAACTTTTCAAAGCAATTATTTTACTAGGCTTGAAATACTTCACTCTTTGTCATTTTGTTCACCATTAGTAACTGATTATACTGAAAATTTTTTAGGTAACTAGGAAAATATCTGACAGCCTTATCTACTTGTTTATCAGATGATAAATTCGTGCTACAAGGCTCATTTAAAATGTTGTATACATCATAGGTATACACCTCAAATTAATTGAAATAAAATTAATACCTTCATGATATAGGCAAATATTACATGAAGATGTCATCACCAAATTGTTTAGTATATTTTTTTTTCTGTCTCCTCTGTAGAAATACCATTCCTAACTTAAGATATGAAATCTTGCTTTCTTATAGAAATGCCTGTCTCAGGGCCAGGGTGCATTTCTCTTTCCTATTTAAAACACTAAAAAGTATGCCCCACAAACTATTTAGGTTGTGTGCAATGCAGTGGCTCCTGTAATCCCAGCAGCTTGTGAAGCTGATGCAGGAATATCACATGTTCAAAGGCAGACTCAGCAACTTAGCAAGGCCCTACACAACTTGAAGAGACCCTGTTTCTAAGTAAAATTCTTAAAGAAGTTGCAGATTAGGCTCCGTGGTTGTGCAAACCTGGGTTCAATTCCCACAATCAAAAGTAAGTAAATGAATGCAAGCATCTAACATCTGAGTCCACATATATCAATGTTTTGCCTGCAATCTGGTGGTGAACAGTCCAGGGGAGATCACTGAATGTGTCAACCTGTAGGATCTGCCCCAATGACACACTATCCTTGGGAGTTCTATTTGGACATTCCTGCAATCTCCCTCATTTGAATTCACTTAAAATTCTAGCATGCTCAGGTTTTTATCAGGTTTGTGTACACACAAATACAAATTAAGTGTTGCTCTATTCTGATAAACAAGGCATAGTGCTAAAAAGAAAATGTTGGGCTTCAGTATTAAAAGAGTTTGAAAGGGGTGCACTAAAGGGTACCCACATATTTTGATGTGGAAATTCTTGTTGGTCGGGAATGTTGAAGCTTGTAATAATTGTGATGCAGAGAACTTATCTTCATGTTTCCTCAGACATTGACTCTACTTCTTTTCACCAGAAAAAAATGACAAAAAGCAATAAAAGTTACATTTTTATTGCTCTGAGAAATGTCTTTTCCTCCCAAATTGTCATTGGGATTTCAGCCAATATCTTCCTGCTTCTGTTCCACAAAGTCACATTCCTTCTACAGCACAGGCCCAAACCCACTGATCTGACCATCGCTCACTTGGCCCTAATTCATATGCTGATGCTATTAATCAGGACATTCCTGGACACAGACATTTTTGGGATTCAGGACATTTGGAATGACATCACATGTAAAGCAGTTATCTACTTGTACAGGTTGATGAGGAGCCTGTCTCTTAGCACCACCTGCATGCTGAGCGTCCTTCAGGCCATCACCCTCAGCCCCAGAATCTCCTTTCTGGAAAAATTCAAACAGACATCTCCATAGTACAGTCTGTGTTGCTTTCTCATTCTCTGGGTGTTCAACATGTTCATTAATGTTTGTGTTTTAGTCTTCATTGGAGGACCCAGCAATGACACATCAGCTTTAAAGTTTTTCTCTGAATCCTGCAGGGTTTCCCCCAAAAGTCACTACTTCAACACCCTCCTTTCCCTGATAGGAATCCTCCAGGATGTTTTCTTTATAGGGCTCATGGCCCTCTTCAGTTTGTACATGGTGACCCTCTTGTGCAGGGATAAAAGGCAGTGCCAGCACCTTCACAGCACCAGCCTGTCTCCAAAAGCATCCCAGAGCTGAAGGCCACCAGGACCATCCTGCTGCTCATGGGTTTCTTTGTGGTCATGTACTTCATGGACTGCATTTTCTCATCCTCCTCTAGAATTATGTGGAAGAATGATCCAGCTCGTGTTGTGGTCAAGATGCTGGTGGGCAATGGCTATGCCACCGTCAGTGCTCTGATGCTAATCAGCACTGAAAAGCGGATAATCAAGTTCTTCCAATACACATTGGGGAAGGAGAGGGAATGTTTATGGCGTGCTGGGTAAACCCTCCTTTGTAATTTCCAAGTGAGCATGAAGGAGTTGTAATTTGAACAATTATTTTTGTAAAGTTGCTAAGTCTTGCCCAGTACAGTGGGACACATCTGTAAACCCAGTGCCTCTGGAGGCTGAGGCAGAATCACAAGTGTGGTCAGCCTCAGCAACTTAGTGAGCCCATAATCTACTCAGTAATATCCTCTCTCTAAATACAATATAAAAGGGCTGGGAATGTTCTCAGTAGTTAAGTTTCTCTGGGTTTAATCCCTAGAAAAAATAAAGCTAAATAGCTAATGGACTGTTTTTTTATGGTGCATGACTAAATCAGATAGCTTTCAGTGTCCTTAAGTGTCCCTTGCCTGGAAAAATGCACTTCAGAAGAGGTATTTTGTCATAGCAAGAGGAAAAATTTGCACAAATACAGCTCTCTTTATGTGCCTGATATGATTACTGTTATGGTTCATTTGTTTGATTAGAGCAGCCAGTATCAGTAAGGATAATGATATTTCTTCCATGTTAACTCCAGGAGCTTTTCCACTTATAATTTTACCTTGTATTCTCAATGTATTTCTTTCATATGAATTTTCATATATTAATTTCTTTCAATATTATTTTATTTTCATTCGAATAATGGTGAGGGTAGGAAAAATAGCAGCAGCTAAACAGGAGTCAGTACAGAAGAGAGCTCAGGTGTCTTGGAAACACAGGGATCTAATTCATATCCAGGTTCACCTTCTATTGGTCTTGCGGTCTCCATATAGTGGTCTCACTCTTTTGGCCTCAGTTGTAGAACAGACACAAAATCTGTTTCATGGTTGATGTGGGTGAGAGCTAACAATAGTGTTCATTTGGCAGTGTGTATACTGACAGTGGCAGGGTGCAGAGCCATCTCTTATGGCCCCTGGACAAGGATGACATTCAAATTTATAAAGAAATCCACAATGAAAAAATAAGAACAACAGTTACTATCTGTGTGCATGCAGAGCATGTGTGTATATTAACTCTTAATGACCACAGTAATGCTATGAGAATTGTGGTATTATGATCTCCTCTTTGTAGTGCAGAAAACTAAGTCCTAGATAAATTAAGTGAATAAATTGCTGATAAAATATGTGAGAAAATTCTGAATTTGACCACTGACAGCCAGGCTGCAAGGCCTGGGCTTCCAGCACTTTGCCAATGATCAGTATTACTGCTACAACAAGGACTTTCATTCTAATGTGGCACGTGAGAGTCACAGCAATTGTGCAGACAATCAAGGAATAAAATTCCAACCCTATTTCTGTATCCTTCCAGCTCACAAACATAGCTGCATAGCAAGTGGATATGTGTTTTCATCTATAGTTGTAAGACCATAACTAAAGAAGTCAGGCTGCTGGATTGAAGTCTACAAGGTCAATGTGAAAGTTGTTCAGTGGCTGAACTGGTCAACTTCTGGAGGACAGCCAAAGCCATCCCCTTCCTTATGCAGTAGTATGTGGACATACCAACTGCACTCCTGAGGGTGCTGTGAAAAACTCTCAAGGATGTTGATCCCACAGACACCAGAGACTCCTAATTCTTCTGATTCTTGGAATGTCTACCCTAGCCAGAGGATGAATGAAGGCATTTGGTGCTTTTTTTGCCTCCCTCAATGTCAGTTATAAATACTGTGCACCAGATAATATTCAAATATGTGGTTTTCTTTCTTTCTGAGATGGAATCTTACTCTGTTGCAGAAACTGTTCTTGAACTCCTGAGCTCAATTGAGCCTACTGCTTAAGCTGCCTGAGTTACTGGAACCACAGCTTCACAGTGCTGTGATCAGCTCAAATATTATGGAAGATTCAAATCAGTGCTGAGCATATAGCATTGCCTGTCCCTCAAGCAGTTCTTTCTCACCTCAACTCCACAGTTGTGACCTCATCACGATGTGCGAGAAACTATCACTGTGTGTGTGAGGGATGTGAGTGTAAATGTCTACATCTGGACCTTGTGTGACATGGACAGCCTTTTACCAAAGGGACAACTTAAAATCAATAAAGAAAAAGAGCCACAAAACAGTCTTCCTGATACCTTTAGAAATACTGGGCTACCATGGGAATTAAACACATGCCCAGAAATAATGGAGAGAGGCAAACCTGACTTCTGCAGAAGGCTGTGCTGCTGAACAAACCTGGCAACGAGATCTGCAGCACTATCCTTGTGCACTCTTGGCAAGATCATCCATGTGTTTTTGCCCCACCACAGCATTGCCCTTGCTCTGATAGGAGGAAACCAAGCTAATGATCAATGTGATCAAATAATTTTGAAATTGTTTAGGACAATGGCAAAAGCTATGTTTAAAATGCCCATGATTGGATACAGGTTGGAAAACTCAAAATGCCTATGACTGAGTCTAGCATGCCAATTAAGCCTACATGCTCTATTCTATAAACTGTTTACCAGACTTCATATTTTACCCAAATTCCACTTTTTTCCTTGCTAACTTTTGGTGTTATTTTCACTTTTGTTCATGTACCCTTTAGAATTGTCAGGCATCTTAGATATATTAATATTTTGATTGTGAATTTACCTATAATAAATATTTCTCCCTTTTTAGCAGTTTGGATACTTATCCCAGGAAATAGAAGCACTCGGTAAGGTCATTTCCAGCTTTGAAACTTGTCTTATTTATAGGTCTTTATTTAAACCAAATAACCAGACTGCAAGTGATGAATCACAAACTCCAGAGAAGGAGTCTGAGCAGCAGCTCATAATAATCATAACTACAAACAAGGTAAAAAGAGATGAAGGTGGACTTTGCATGGCATTAGGAAGATTTGTAGGTCTCAGATTGACACAAAAGACACTTGTTACTCAGACAGAAATTTTTGTGATATTTATCAGGCACTCCTCTATAAAAACCCTGTGTTTATGCCTTCCCACTTTCACTTACTTCTGGAAGGACTGACACACAGGTACATCTCATGTAACAACAAAATAAGTACTTATCTTTTAAATGTCAGTGTATGACTGTGCTTTGGGTGTATCATCCTGTTAGTTGTCTAAGAACAAGTTGCTCACCACTGAACTTTTTCCTCTCCATTGTTAGCATCAGCTGAGATTTGTCAGGGATCAATCTTGGGAACCTTGGAGAAGTCCTTGGCTTCTTTAGATATTTCTCTACCTGTTGTGCCATATGGCAGGATGGGTTAGGGTTTTGCTGACCACATGTGGCTTCCCAGGGAAGCATGAGAGACATTTCCTTTCCAATGGCTCTCCTCTTTTCAGAATGTGCACTCTTTTTCTTCCTCTTTCCAATGGTAATTTCAGTTCCCTCTGATCAGGGAGTCGGGTGACTCATGGAGATGCAGGAACATTGGGGATTCCATTGTTCTCTGGTTGCTGGGTGACTGTAGAAGGCAAGGTCCAACTATTGGCTGCTTTTTCCTTTGCCCTTATACTTCCTCACCTGTGGTCTCCACGTTTAGGATTTAAATAACCAGCAGGCCAGTTTCATCAGTGGTGAAGTAAATTACTGTTTATAACTACAATGACTGTAATTTTACAGTGATGCCTTCAATGTAATTGGGGTCACTAATAGTATTAGAAATCAGCTTTATATCTATGTGTCCTATAGGTGATGCATTATTGTCTCAAGTTAACTCAGGTTGTTCTTTTAGAAGCAGTGCTTCTTCCAAATACCAACAGGAAGCACTTACAAAGTTTTACAAGGAAAATGCAAAAGAAAATGCAAAAAGGCAAAACCATATTCAGTTTTTCTAACAGCTGTGAACCAAGAAATACATTTTTATGCCAGTCTTTCAATTAGTTATGTACAATACACCTGTTTATCTTGAGATCACAGTAAATTTTAGAACAAAAAAATCTATCTTTTGAACATAAATTAAATTGGGCTTAATTGTGGTCTTCTTTGTAGCCATCCTAACATGGAGTAGGGTGAGAGGCAGAGCCTTAACTCAGGTGAGGTGAGGCCATGACAAATTTAGCTTTATTTCTAAAGCCTTTTAATTAAATATCACATTACAATATTCTCCCTTTTTTTTCCTGAATCTATCTGAATATCAGTTAACATAATATAACATTACATTTGAAACATACATGAAAAAGAAAGACTAACAGAAATCCACAGTAATCTCCATGATATATAAAGAACTCAAAAAGCTTAACACCAAGAAAACAAATAATCAATAAATGGGCTAAGGGACTAAACAGACACTTCAAAGAAGTATAATCAATTAACAAACACCATTTTATGAAATCAGAAAAATGCAAATCAAAACACATCTAAGATTTCATTTTACTGCAGTCAGAATTGCAGTTATCAAGAATACAAGTAATAATAAGTGTTGGTGAGGATGTAGGTTAAAGTACCCTCATACATTGTTCGTGAAGCTGCAGACTGGTACAACCAGTTTGGAAAGCAGTATGAAGATTCCTCAGAAAACTTGGAATGAATCCACCATTTGTCTCAGCTGCCTACACCTTGGTTTATACCCAAAGGACATAAAATCAGCATCCTACATTGATGCAGACACATCAATGTTTATAGCAGTTCAATTCACAATAAGTATATTGTAGAAACAAACTAGTTGCCCTTCAACAGATGAATGGATAAAGAGACTGTGGTAAATATACCAAATGGTATATTACTCAGCCATAATGAAAAATAAATTTATGGTACTTGCAGGTAAATGGATGGAATTGGAGAATTTCAGGCTAAGTGAATTCAGTCAATCCCAAAAAGTCAAAGGCTGAATGGTTTCTCTGATAAGCAAATGCTGACACATAATGAGGGAGGTTTTAAGGGAAGAATGGAGGAAAGTTGATTTGTATAGAGGGAAATGAGGGGAGAGTGGGGGAAGTAAAGATGGTGAAATGAGACAAACCTCATGACCCTATGTATATGTATGATTACAGGAATGGTGTGATTCTACATTGTGTACGACCATAGAAATGAAAAGTTGTACTTCATTTATGTCCAATGAATCAAAATGCATTCTGCTGTCATTTACAACTAAATAGAACAAATGATAAAAGTGTAACAAATATTTATTTTAGAAAAGGAGAGCTCTAAACTTCAACAAATCAGACTCTGATTATTCTAAAAATGCATTTAAATTCCCAATTCAGTTTAAAGAGTTAATGCAAAATTATATTTATCAAATATATATATATCAAAATATATACATATAGGATAGCAGACTATGTTTATCCAGTTAAAAAATATTAAATGACATAAATAAAAAGCAATTTGATTAGCTCTTATAATAATAATCAAAAATAAATTGTTTATTTTCTCTTTAAATCTGAAGTAGATTATTATTAAAAATAATTTTAACTTGAAGAACACCAACTTGGTAAAATATTCTCCTGAGCATTACATCTTAAAAGGCTTGTGTAATTTGTCTCATATACAAAGATATCAGTAATGGTTAGGGTCACTGATATCCTTATTAACTAAGTTTAGTTATTATCTTTGAAGTTTAACACTAAGTTTAGAATAAAATTTAAAATTTTATAGTAAAAAGTTTAGAAGACACAGGAAATTATCTTGATGGTGAAATGCAGATCATTATTTTAAGGGGCCATTTTTTCTCAACAGAGAATTAGTACATTACAGGTTAGGAACGAGAACCTTGCATAATTTTCTGCTTATTAAGTTAACTAATCCCATACATGAGCTTTTTCAGATTTACCTTCCACAATCCTTTTGTAACTTTCTTAGATTTTCTACAAGCCATTTTGTAGAATGTCCTTATTTGTCCTCTTTTTCATCTTGGAATTCAGCGTAAGAATATTACTTTACCATGCTTTCTACTTTTCCACACTAAAGTATATTTTCATAGCTGTACTTTCTTGCATTTCTTTTCCAGCGTGAGACCCTTTCTTAAATTTTCATTCAGAAACAATCATTAAAAATATATGAATTTATACAAATTTATCATTTTTAGTAAGTTGTAATACTTTGTTTCACAGTACTTAAAGCACAACTGGAACTATTGTACTTTTCACAATTAAGATTATACCTTTTAGATTTTAATTCTTAGTAACCTTGTTTTCAGTGGAGGCCCAGAAACAAAGCAATCTTACTGTTTTCCCATTTACCAACAACTTATAAAAACACATTTATGAAGGTAAACCACATTTATGTGAAAAATTCATTTACATATTTTTAACCTAGGTTACCCATGAAAAACCAGGTATCAGATAAATCTAGTTGAAATTTACGTCAGTAATGCGTGCCAAAGAAAAATCCTTAAAGGCAGAGAACATTGTACTTTAAATATCTTATAGAATCCAATGATCTCTTGATTGACGAGTGGCCAAGAAAACTTGTGGGTTAGTAATCTAAAGGACATCTTTACTCATATTTATTTAACCACTTAAAGACACATGAACTGAAAGGCATTTGGATCCGTTCTCTGCTTTAAAATTTCTAAGCACTCATTTATCTATATGCTAATTTTGGTAGCATGTATGACATAGACACAACTACATATGTAAACACAACATACAATACACAGAGATGCACAGATATACAAAGAATGGACAGGAAACAAAGGTTTTGTAGCTTCTACCAGGTATTAAATGCCTACAGATAGAAGGCAAAATAAAAATATCAGATTTAACACTTTAGAAAATAAAATGGATCCAGTCACAGGTTCTTATGGTTTGACTCAGACATGGGGAGGGCCTATGATTTCCATTTTCCTTCCCTGTCTATAGTTTTTGAACTTTTCCTGGAGATGATTTGTATACCCCAAACTCCCTGCATGCTCAATGATTCCAAATCAAACAGTATTTTCTCTATTTGGTTTCTGTTTCCCTTTTATCCTAGACTATATATCCAATATTTTAACAAAATCCCAGAGGGCTTTCTGTGGGAATTTGGGTTTCTATTCCCCTGCTGGCATCCTCTTTCTCTAGATCAATTTTTTGTTGTTGTTGTTGTTTTATTTAGAGGCTCAATCCCCCTTTTTGGAGATTTCTTGAACTCATGTCTGTCACACTCACAATCTCCAGGATGTCCTGATGACCAAGGAAGTACTTCATTCTGGAGAATACATTTTTCCTACCTTGATCTGTGCATGGAGTTACCTGGACCATTGCTCACTTGGACTCTTTCCTTGTTCTGCAGATCTGCTTTTGATTTGGGGTCTGATTCACCTCAGGAATCTGGTTTCCTCCTCCACAATGAGACTTCCTATTTACTGCTGAGTGGTATATCCAGATTACATGTTCACACATTTATATGCTTGTGGATATTAAACTGTTTCCATGAGCAATGGTTTTCAAATGATAATTTGTGTCCCTGTATCCAATTTTTTGTTATATTCATAAAAGTACACCTGACCAAAGTATTATGAGATGTGTACATTCTATTAGGCATAACAGAGGTTACTGAGACTATTGATTTATTAGGTATTGCTCCAATCTCTCACATATGGGCTAATACCCATAATGTAAGTGATAATTGCCTTTCAGGGCTCCTTTTGAATCATCAATCAGAACTATAAAGTTCTTAGTTTATCTTGGAGCCGTTTGGATAATAATCTTGGATGTATTTCTCATTTATAGTTTTCAAAGTATTCATATAAAATACCCCACTTCATCTACTCATTCAACAGAAAGAGCATATTCAACACTCCATGATTAATTGCATCAAAGCTGTGCAGTGGTGAATTCAGATAATTTATCCATCTTGCAAAGATTGAACATTTACTCTCCTCCCCCACAAGCATTTCAAAAAGTCAACACTTTGTTTATCAGTACAGATGAAAACCAAGGGACTGATTGTGGCATAGGCATTGCACACCATCATCTGGATAGAATCACAAACAGGGTCATTTTTCCACAGAGTTCTAGAGGAGGAGACAATGCAGTCCAAACAGTACATGAGCACAAAGAATCCCATTAGCAGCAGGATGTTCCTGGTGGCCCTCTGTTCTGGGGAGGCTTTTGGAGGCAGGTTGGTGCTGTGGAGGTGCTGGCACTTCCTCCTGTGCCTGCACAAGAGGGTCACCATGTACGAACTTGAGAGCAACATGAACCGTAAAAGAAAGACATCCTGAAACACACCCAGTATGGAAAATACATGCCTGAGCAAGTAACTCATGGGTAATATAGTGCAGGAATCACTGAGAAATATCAGGCTGTATGAGGTCACATTGGAATTTTCAACCACAGATATTGAGAAGTGAGCACTAAAGGACATATAAAAAAAGCCACAGGAAAACAAAAGGAACTCAAGCTTTCAGGTGGGGATTTATGTTTGATCTTTGCCAAACAAGAGCTTCTGGGGCTGAGGGTGATGGCCTGGAAGACACTCAGCAGGCAGGTGGCACACATGGAGAAGCCCCTCAAAAACCTGTACAAGTAGATCAGTGATTTACATGTGATGTCATCCCAAAGTCTCTGCTGAGATGTAAAAGTGTCTGTAGCTATGAACCCCATGGTGAGCAGCATCAGCAGGTGGGTTAGAGCCAAGAGACCAGTGATCACATCAGTATTCTTGAGCCTTCTGTCAAAGAGAAACTTGATGAGACAAAACAGAAAAAGGATGGTGTTGGCCAAGATCCCAATTCCAACTTCAGAGTAAAAGGCATTTCTTACATTAATAATGTCATGTAGTTTTTGTATTTTCCCATCTTTCGGAGTAAAGAATCATGGAATACACATTTGAGAAGAAAAGTAAGGAAATTCATTATCATAAATATTAAGTTTCACCCAACTCAGTCAATAGTAGTCCATGAGGTTAACTTGTGGACCTGTCCCAATGCCCCACTTCCCACACCAATACTCAAGTTTCCCTGGCACCCTTTAGAAGCCATCCCTCTCTCACACTTTTCCCATCATTTCCCAATCATGGCTGGATTATCCTTGATAAAATGTATAAAACTTTCCACTGTAAATAAAAAATTCCATATTGTATAGAAATTTTTCCATTATGACCTTGCATTTCTCATGGTGAGGTCTTACTGCAAGAGTGATTTCTTGTTTTCATGCTGACCATTATATTGATTACATTCCAGGAATATAGTAAGGACTGTGTATTTTTTGGTAAATTAAAATCATTGGGATTTCATTGGAAATAAAATCCTCCAAAAAGAATCAATGTTTTAGACAATGCATCTTTACATTAGTTTTGTGTTACCTTTATTCTCTTTTGTTCATGAACACATGTACTTTTGTTAATCTATTCACAGAGAAAATGCTAAGCATTGCAATCTCTGTAAGCCAATCTCAAAAAACCAAAGGACGAATGATCTCACTGATAAGCAGATGATGACACATAATGGGGGGTGGGTGGGGTTAGTGTTAGGGTTAGGGTTAGTGTTAGGGAGGGGGACAAGAATGGAGGAAGAAAGGACTGTATAGAGGGAAAAGAGGGGTGGGAGAGGTGGGAGGGGTTGGGGGAAGGGAAAAATAAAATGAATCAAACATTACCGTATGTAAATTTATGATTACACAAATGGTATGCCTTTACTCCATGTACAAACAGAGGAAAAACATGTATCCCGTTTGTTTACAATAAAAATAAATAAATAAATAAAAAGGAATTGCAGTCTCTGAAGTCAGATGGCTTGAATGTACCTATATGATCTTCCATGTAAAGGATAAGCTTGCAACCTTGAGAAGCCCATGACATGAGCTCTGGATTCATCACATCTACATAGTCAGGAGTCTCATTATGTATGTGCTGGAGACACAGTGGTTTAAACAGGATGAAGCATATGTGCCAAACATGAATGTCTTCCTAAAGAATGGGCACTATGGAATTGTTCTATTTTCAAAATTGTGCAGATTCTTATTGATATAAGTTGATAAACTTCATAGAGTTCTCTTATTATCTGGTCAACTCTATCCCTATTTCACAGAGGTTAACAATTACCAGAATATTAGAATCTGTTGACAATTCCTGTTCAGAGAAAAGTGATGGAACTGTGGGACTATTTGAATCCACCAATACAGTTATATTTTTAATTATTTTTTAATCAGGTCAGAATCTGTCCTATGTGAGCCAATTTCATTTATTAAATAACAGCAGGAATACACTTGGATATTTTAGTTAAATATGTGAAACCATTTTGGTAAACAGAATAATTAAAATAGTTTCAGGTTCACTCCATTTTAAAGTGTTAATTAAAGGATAAATAGTCAACCTAACCTTGAAATATGAATCTTCTAGGATGCCAGGGTTTCTTCCCTCCTTTCAGAATGTACTGTTATTTCTCCAGACTCAAGATGTCTGTGTATAAATTTGATACTGGATTCTGTTTCCTTGCAATGCTGAGGATCAAGCCCAGGACCTGACATATTCTAGGTATGTTCTGTACAACTGAGCTGTGCCCTCACCCTACAGTCTAGAAAATTTTGTATTAACTTACTGGCAGAATGTTTTACTGGGCAATGTATGTATTTACTCAGATATGTAATAATTAAGATTTGATTTGTGTTTTCATGTATTGAAACATAATATCATATGAAAAGCAAAGTCTTAAGATTTAAGTAGTTCAGGAGCATATAGATGTGAAAAATAGATAGTAGGAAATTCCCACTGATTTGGGAGGATGAGGCAGCAGGATCTCAAATTGAAGGCCAGCCTCCACAACTTAGCAAGACTCTAAGTAATGTAGCAAGAACCTGTCTCTAAATACAACATAAAAAGGTTAAAGATGGGGTTCAGTGTATAAGCACCTCTGGGTTCAATTCCTGGGTACTAAAATAATAATGATAACAACAACAACAACAAAGGAGCATACTTTGTTTTCTCATGGCCCATAGTTAAACCTCACTACTGCTTATATGGCCTTCTGTCTGCTAAGGTAAAATGGACAAATGAGTTCTGGCAGCAAGCTCTTATTTTGTGGCACAGTTCTAGCTGGGAAACTATGAAGAGCACTAGGGATAAGCTGCCTCTACATCTGAGAGGTCACAGTCATCACCAACCAGTACCATTCTCTGTGCAGAGCCTCGGGAAATATACAAGTGCTAGGAATATGGAGGAGGAAAAACCTGGAGAAGGTATCAGCAAACAAATGACAAGTATTCCTGATAAATCTGCCTGAAAATAATCCATTTGTTCTTTAAATTGGAAATCTAATGACAGCTCAGCGTTCACACTGCCAGTAAGATACTAACAATAATTTAAAGCCTGTATTCAGAAACATGAGAAGAAAGATTACTTTTCTAACATCAACAGGAAACTCCAAAGCACCTTCATCACAGACACTAAACTTTACTTAATGGGAAACCAAAACATACCTTCATCAGTATCTGTTTCCATGATCAACTGGATAATGACAGCAGTCAAGTCCAAATTGCTTTGGAAAGAAGAAAATGAGATAGTTTTATGTGTTTTTTTCTGTAAATGCATGTGCATAAGAAGATGTACTTAAAAAAATATAACTGGAGCACACAGACCTGAACAGGTGAGGTCCAACTTCTCCAAGTATTCTTCCTAACAAAATGCTTTTCAGAAACATTCATTATTATGGAATTGTGAAGAAAAAATTTTAAATGAATAAGAAAACTGAAACGATTAATGGAGTTAAATGTTCTTCCCACTGAGCTATTGCAAATTATATTTCAGGGTCTTTTGGAATAAGGAAAAGGTATCCACCATCAGGTTCAGTAACTTTATAATATTTTATGTGAAGATTTCATCAGGATCACTGCCTTCTCCCTTGAAATTTGGTAGTTGGAAGTGCACATACATTGCACTAGAAGCATGAAATTCAATTTGTTATAAGTAGGACAAGAAAGATTTTATAAGAATCTAAAATAGATGCTTGCAGCAATATGAGGTTACCCTTATTAGCTTTTGGAGTATGTCAAATTATTTTAAATTCCTCAATATCAATAACAGTTCTGTTTTTTCAAGAAGATATGGGAAGCAACAGATTATTTTTAATAAAAAGGTGCAGGGAAAGATGAGAGCATAGAAAGCATACATAACTTGAATACTGCTATAGTTGTCTGATGAAAATTAAACAGAAATATGAAATAATTGACATTTCCCAGGGAAAAATACTGACTAATTTTCTGTCTCTAATTTAGTGGATGACATAATTTTGGAAAACTTCCCAAATGGCATTTTTAAAGAGCACTGTTGTCTGGGCTGAGTAGAGTGGTTAGAGCTGGATGTCTCTTCTCAAGCCATGAAAAACATAACTAAAAGACCCAGTTTGCCCCCTTCCATCCTAGAAGCCCCACACAATCCCTCATTACATCTGTGGAACTGAGACTCTTACCTGCTGGATGAGGACACTAGGTGAGCCTGAGAATAACCTGCAAGTTTTAAGGAAAGGGTACTGTGAGCTCATCTGTCTACAACTTGTAATTTTAGTGTCTCTAGTAAGGTGACAAATCCCACTGGTGAGCACAGGACTGTGGAGTCCCCAATGGAACATTTCATCTGACACTAGATTGGATTCTATTCGGGATAATAGCCTCCTGGGGAGAGTGGAGCTCAAGATTTCCTCCAAGTTCCCTTGACAAAGAAAGTTTGAGCCAATCATTTATACAACTTCTCATTTGATCTGAAGTTCAAATGATCTCATACCCATTCCACATGTTGTGATGCCTGAATTCTGAGGTGAGAGTGTCCCATACCTCCTGTGGCTCTGATGTTCTTCCCAATACAATGTCCTCTTTCCCACTCCATTCTCATGTGAATCACCTTGTTTCCTGATGATACTACTCATGTACTCCATGATTCCATTCTGAAAATTTCTGGATTCAAGTTCCATATCACATGAAAGTGAACACTAAAAAGTGGAAAAACAGAGGCAGATCTGGAGGCTTGGATGAGATAATAGCAGGCAGATAGAGCACACTTGAATCTCAGGCAGAATCTGAACTAGACACCACTATGTGGGGAACACGAGTGATCATCATTCATCCTCATTAATGGAGAATTTAAAGACATACATTTTCTTTGAAAGGAACAATAAAAAAGAATATTGGTTTCCTTAGCAATTTTTACATATTTATATAAGAATTTATGAGACCTGGTACAATATGGAAGCCCATGAACTACAAGCCTTTGAGATGCAATGTTAGATTATTTCTTTGATGATTTTCTATTCTTTTTAAAGGAGCTCAGTGCAATGAACTTTCACCTTAGAACTGCCTTCATAGTGTCATGGAGATTTTCATATGTTGTATCTATATTCTCATTTGTCTCTGAGAGTTTTTTAATTCATCTCTGATTTCTTCTGATATTCATTGGTCATTTAATAGTATATTAGTCTCCAGGCTTTAGAGTAACTTCTATTTTTATTTTATTGTTGTTTTCTAATTTCATTCCTCTATGATCTGACAGAATGCGTGGTATTATCCCTATATATTTGTATTTGCTGAAATTTACTTCACGGCCTAAGATATGGTTTATTTTAGAGAAAGATCTGTATGTTCCTGAGAAGGACGTATGCTCAATCATTGATGGATAAAACACTCTATATATGTCTATTAATTCAAATTTATTAATTGCATTATTCAGTTCTATACTTTCTTTCTTTAGTTCTTGTTTGGAGAGTCTATCCAATGGCTAGAGAGTTGTGTTAAAATCACCCAGTATTTTTTTATTGTGGTCATTTTCATTCTTGAATTTGAGAAGGATTTGTTTGATTTACATAGATGCTTTATAGTTTAGGGCATAAATATTTATGATTGTTATGTGTGGTTAATGTATAATTCCTTTAAGCACTATGATATGTCCTTCTTGGTCCCTTCTGGTGAGCTCTGGCTTGAAATCAATGTTATCTGATATGAGGTCTGGAGAGATCAGAGAATAAAGATACTGTACCACTTGTTGAAGAAGCTATCTTTTCTCCATTATATGTTTTTGGCACCTTTATCTGTACTTATGCACTTATGTGGGTTTTTCTCTGTGTCTTCTATTCTGTACCATTCATCTATATGTCTGTTTTGGTGCCAATACCATGCCATTTTGTTACTATTGCTCTATAGTAGTTTTTTTTTTTTTTTTTGAATTCTGACATTATAATTTCTTTTGAATATAAGTCATTTTTTCAAGCAAAGAAACAAAATCAACCTAAGGATGTGGTCCTTCAGAGATCCAGGCCAAGTCTTGAGATCTTCAGTAGAATGACTCTATAGTACCAAGCACTAGCAATAGTTATACACTCTAAACAGCAACCACTTATCTTTATCTTCATTTTTCATCAGGGAACAGCCAAAAGTCCAGTCAAATGCATGACATATAGAACATCTTGATCTCCAAAGGATAGAATGACCCAAATTATATGCAGGTCAATCTACTGGGAAATAAGATCAGAGGTGGCCAAGGATTGGTTATCAGAGACTGTGCTTATACTTTGAAAACTTACTCTGTGGCTTAAAACATTCCTGGTTCCTGTCAGTAACAAAACAGTAAAAAAATATTTTAGATGGATCCACATTAATATGTGATTGTACATAGGTCTTTCAAAAGAATGTGAAGATAGGGGATAAGATATTTTGATATTTTAATAAAAATAAATTAGTCTAAGAAATTAGACTACCACACTCTTCCATTTGCTACAATAACAAATTGACAATGAAGACTATTTGAAAGAAATGCTCACTCTAAGAAGGAAGGGAATGGTAACACTTTCCACTACAGAATAACCTTCTGCTTTCCCAGACAATTAGTAATGCTGTTCTTCCATGATACACATTCATGTGGAAATACTTGTTGAGTTTTGCCAGGGCCAGATGAAAAACAGAGCATTTCCTAATTTGCTAATTAAGCTCAGTGAACATTTTTTGATGGACCCATAAACTCTGGCCATTGTTTTATCAAACATCTTCAAACCGCGTAATTCCTCAGCCCTTCGCCATAGTTTCTGTTCAATATCTTAAAGGTGGGTTCAGTCCCAGTGTAACTTGTCTCAGGGCTGAAGTGAGTGTTAGTCATCAAAGTCTGGAATGTCATCATAGGAGTAACCCCGGTAGCCTTTAGATGCATAATTGGCAATGTGTAGATGCTAAAATCCTGGCAGGAACACCAGAATGCCTATGATAAGGACAGGAAAGGCTGGTCTGTCCCCCCTTTACTGATGTAGCCTGATACCAGGAGGGAGCCTATGATAATGAGAAAGGCACCAATCAAAAACAGCACAGTGGCAAGTGTAATGGCCTTGTAAGGGATTTTAGGAGGGCTTTTCTTAAACTGAAGGTCAACGTAGCCATCATCTGTGCTGGAGAGCCTTGAATACTTTACTACTGGGGATTCCAGTAGTCGGAATAGTACAAGACGGCATCATAACACGCTGATACAGCTAGAGTACTTATTTTCCTGCCAGTCTCCGGACATAGCCACGCAGAAAAAGAAACGACCCGAATTTACACCAAAATCAAACAAGAACAGTTTATGGAAAAAGGCCAACTGTGCAAAGCAAGCGAAAGCTTCACACTGAGGCCTCCGGCTTGCTTCCAGTGGGAACGCTGGCTCATAGCGAGGAGGGCGCAATGCTCCTGCTCTGCCCCACACAGGTCTTACCCGAGCACCCCGCCAAACCTGGGACTAACAGGAAACTCGCCCTAGGCTACCAGCCATGTCCCAGGCCACATAGCACCTCTATAGTAGAGTTTAAGGGCTGGTATTCTGCTACCTCCTGCATCATTCTTCCTGCCCAGAATTGCTTTGGATATTCTGGGTCTTTTGTTCTTCCAGATGAATTTCATGATTGCCTTCTCTATTTCTATGAGGAATGTCATTGAGATTTTTTAATTGGAATTGCATTAAATCTGTATGGTGCCTTTGGAAGTATGGCCGTTTTGGTAATATTAATTCTGCCTATCCAAGAACAAGTGAGATCTTTCCATCTTCTAAGATCTTCCTGAATTTCTTTTTTAATGTTCTGTAATTTTTATTGCAGAGGTCTGCCACCAATTTTGTTAGATTGATTACCAAGTGTTTTTTGAGACTATTGTGAGCATAGTGGTTTTCCTCATTTATATGCAGTACAATGAAATTAAACCCCTCTCATCCTGTACAAGACTCAACTCAACTGAATCAAGAATTTAGGATTTAGACCTGAGATCTTTCACCAAATAGAAGAAACAGTGGGCCTGAATCTTCATCACACTGGTTTAGGATCAGACTTCTTTATCAAGACCCCCCCCCCCCAAGCACAGGACATAAAAGCAAGAATCAATTAATGGGTTGGATTCAAACTAAAAGCCTTTTTCTCAGCAAATGAAAAAATAATGTGAAGAGAGCCTAAAGAGTGGGATAAAATCTTTTCCACACACACTTAAGACACAGCACAAATCTCCAAGAAAGCATCAGAACTGCAAAACAGGGTAATATACAGGCCCACAGCAAAGGTTTAGGACCGGAGATGGAGCTTGATGGTAAAGCCAATTCTTAGCATGATGAGGTCTTGGGTTCAATACCCAGCATGTAAAAGTGGATATAAAAAAGATTTAGAACATGATGTGATCTGAAATATATGAGTAAGCATTCTAACTTATGTAAAATTAGAACCCTGTAAAGGAGAGTGAAAAAGAGAGAAGATTATAAGCAGACAATTATGGCCTATGTATTTTCAAACCTGATGAGATATATCAACTAAAATTTTCAACAAATCCTAAGACAAAATACAAACAAATGACAGCTAGACTCATTGCAGTAAGAGGGCTCTTATTGTTTAGTTACATGTTTTCCCCTGAAGCTCATAAGTGCGACAATGAAAGAATGTTCAGGAATGAATTGATGAGATTATGGGATTGTAACTTAATCCATGGATTAATCCACTGACATGGATTAATTTGGAAGTAACTGGAGACAGGTAGGTCATGACTGGCGGAAGTAGGTCACTTAAGGTTTGCCTTCCAGGTTTATGCTTTGTTTCTGGCATGTCTCTCTCTCTCTCTCTCTGTGCTTCCTGACTGTTTTGTCATGAGCTGCTTTCCTCTACCATACCATTCAACCATGATGTTCTACTTTACCTCAGGCCCAGAGTTCCAAGGTTGACCCACTATGGACTGAGACTTCTGAAACCATAACTTGTTCTTACTAGGTATTTTTGTTATGCAATTGAAAAGTGACTGAAACACACTGACAAAGAGAAATATCTTAAAAGCAATAAAACCCCTCCCAAACATAGATTACCATAGATTCAAGATGAGGATAAACAAAGGCAGTTTGCTGTCAGGCAAAGAGCAACCCAGAAGACTGTAAGAGCAGATATGATAAGTGAAAACACAATCAAAGAAACTTTCAGGCAGGCTGTGTGCGGCACCGGTGTGGGCTGCAGCTGCAGGACGTTTCCCGGTGTGCCGGCCATGGAGCGCTCGGGGCCCAGCGAAGTGACAGGCTTCAGACGCTTCGGGACCCGACCCAGAGCTGGCGGTTACCATGGGCTTCACAGGGTTCAGAAAAAAAGCCCGCACATTTGACTTGGAAGCTATGTTTGAGCAAACTGGAAGAACAGCTGTGGAAAGAAGTCGGAAAACACTGGCAGAACCAGTATTTGGAAGGCTGGGCCAGAGGTGGCTCTCAGAGCTGTATACACCACTGACTGTTGACCCAGACAGTATAGAAAATTGAGACATACAGTGAATGTGGCTGCTGCTGTTGAATCCCAGCTTTAATGAGTTGTATCAGACATTTAATGAAGGCCTTAATTTCCAGACTGGTTTGATACCATATGGTTGGCAGTTCTGGGTACCACCTCCGGGTCTTTGGAGAAGACTGACTCCTCTGCTTTCTTTGGATCTGATTCCTCTCATTCTTATGCTAGAGAAGGGGCTATCAATCAGACAGACAGGACTCCTGGAAAAATTTAATTTAAATGAATATTGTTATCATACTTGCCATTGTTGGTTTAAAAATGATAAGTGGTTTAGTAGCAATATCTAACATTTAAGCTGTGAGCTTGAAACAAAATATTTTTGGTCTCTGGAACAAAACTGTGTGTGTGGTAAAAAGGCAGCTATGTACATAGACTATTTTGGTTTTGTTTTTAACCTTCATTATGTGCGATTTCAAATCCATATGTACAGTTTTTAACTACTATTTACCTATCACTCAGATTTTAACTGCTGTGACAATTCATAGCCAGGCTTGGTGGCACAGGCCTATAATCTTAGTGGTTTGGGAGACTAAGAAAGAGGGATCACAAATTCAATGCCAAACTCAACAAGACCCTCAGCAACTTAGCAAGATCCTGACTCAAAATAAAAATAGAAAATGTCTGGGAATGTAGCTTAGTGGTAAAGCACGCCTGGGTTTAATTCCCAGTCCAAAAAGGAAAAAAAAGAAACAGAAAAAAAAAAAAGAGCTGTTCCATTTACTTCCTGTCTCTGATTACTTTGAGGCAAATCCTAGACATACTGTCTTATCTGTAAATATTTTAGTATGTATCATAAAGCAATAAGGATCCTTATAAAAACTTAACCAGAATACTTTCTAAAAGATAGGAAAAAACAAACTGTTTTTCCTTTTCTCACTTCACATCTTAAAAACCAAATGTGTGGAAGTTTTTCCTTAAACATCAAGCAGTTCTTATATGAACACCAACTGGGCTTTCAGCAACTCAATTCATTTCTGAAGCTACTTACCTGGAGACCTCCACAATACTGCCACCACTTCACCTATTAATTGCAGGTCCCAGATTGTGACCTGTGTCTCTGATTCACTGACTATAAATTGGGGTTCTCATGACCCCTGCCTCCTCTAACTGTCCTCTGTGAGGACAACACAGAGCTCAGGGAAACACTTAACATTTTACTGGTTTATAAAGGATATTCTAAAGGATAGAGATGAACAGCCAGGTGAAGTGATGTAGTGGGCAAGTTATGGGGTTTGGGTAGATGCAAGGTACACCAATCCCTAAGCTCCTCCACATATTCAGTAACCCTGAAGTTCAACTGCAGTTTTCAAGAAATTTTAATAGAACTTAATCTCTAGCCAACCCCCCTTTTTTCCGAGTAGTTCTGTCCTGAGGCTATCTAGGGGACCTACCCTAATTTACCTCAGCATAAACTGGTGTAATCAAAAGGGGCTCCTAATGAATAACAAAAGACAGTTCCTATCACTCAGAAAATTCCAAATGTTTTAAGGGCTCTGTAGTAGGGGGACAAAGATCAAATATATTTCACATTATATATTACAGTGCTATTATCACATCTAAAAAAAATCAAAGTTTTAATATCAGACGAGATAAAAGAATGTTCTCTGAGGTATATTTACAACCATTTCAAGCATTTATAAAAATTTTCATGAGTACTTATGCTGTCACAATTTTGGTATATTGTATTTAGTTCTTCATGAATGTCATACAAAATGCTCTGAACAGGGATACATGTTATTTAGCCATATAAGTTTTGTAGTCCCCACAAAATAGGTTCTTGGTATATATTTGAGAAATTGAATTGGATTCAGAACTGTAATACTACCCTTAAAAAAAAAAAAAAAAAAAAAAACCTTCCTATCCAGAGACTATTTTAAGGTGACACAATCCATTGGAAAGAACTTGGCATATGGAGTTGAAGAATCTGGGTTTGAAGTTCAGCCCCACAGTCTACTAGACAAATAAAGCTGGATGGGTTATCTGATGTCTGATCCTTAAATTCCTTGTTAGGTGGATAAGATCAGATCTATCTTAGAAGGTTCTTGAAGGGATTAATGTGTTGGGCATAGTGTCTTGTAAATAGTAGAGTATACCTTTTACATATCATTTTTAATTCCTATTATTTTTCTTCATAAATCATGTATGTGGGCTGGGGTTGTGGCTCAGTGGTAGAGTGCTTGCCTAGCATGTGTGAGGCACTGGGTTCAATTCTTGGCACCACATATAAATAAATGAATAAAGTTCTATCAACATCTAAAAAGTATATTTAAAAAAAAGTAAGTATGCACTCTACCTAAGAGAAATTTCAGAGTCATTAGCTTTTTACATTTCTGAAAAATTGTCTCAAGACCATTCTTAGATACTTATGAACAAGTTAATTATATTAAACTTTCTTGATTTAGTGTTAAAAAAAAGAAACTTTCATCCCCTAGAGTTATGTACAGTGCAAATAAATTTTTTAACATTGAGATTTTTAAACTTTTAATTTCCTGTTTAAAATGCACCATCCTATTCTTTTTTTATTTTTGTGAAGAAGAATGTGTTCATTAAAAAGAATGCCAGTCAGGTGCTGTGGTGCATTCCTGTAATCCTAGTGACTTGAGAGTCTGAGGTGGGAGAATCACAAGATGGAGGTCAACCTCAACAACTTACCAAGGCCCTCAGCAACTTAGTGGGACCCTGACTTTAAATAAAAAATAAAAAGTGCTGGAGATAATAGTTAGTGGTTAAGCACCCCTGGGTTCATTCCCTTGTAGCAAAAAATAAAAAATAAAAAAAAAATAAAAAGTCCAAAGAAACAAATAAGAAATGAGTTTGAAACTATTATGAATTAGAAGGAAGTGGATTGGATCAGGAAAAAAAAAATGAACCTAATGCAAAAGGAAAGTGCTGAAATTTTAATAAAGTGGTGATTTATATTTATTAATTTCTGTATGTTGAAATAGACTTGCATCCCTGAGATCAAGCCTACTTGATCATCATGTATTCTCTTTTTAATATATTTTTGAATAAGATTTTTGAATAATACTTTTTTGTGTGTGTGTGGTGCTAAGGGTCGAGCCCAGGGCCTTGTGCTTGCAAGGCAAGCACTCTACTGACTGAGCTATCTCCCTAGCACTTTAATACTTTTAAAGGATTGTTCATCTCTGTTTTCAGGGATGTTGATCTGTAGTTTTCCTCACTAGAGCTTTCTTTGTCTGATTTTGCTATCAGGGTTATACTGGATTTATAGAATGTGTTTGAGATTCTTTTTCTCTTTGAAATTTATTAAACAATTTGGGGAAGACTGGTGTTATTTCTTCTTTAGAGGTCTTGTAGAGCTCGCTTTAGAATCCTCTGGTCCTGGAGTTTTCCTTGCTGATATGCTTTTAATTACTGTTTAGATTTCATTTCTCAATATTGATCTGTTTTGGCTGCTTATGTATTTCTGGTTCGGTTAGGGAAGGTTTTATGTGTCTAGAAATCAGTCCATGTCCTCTAGAATTTGCCGTTTGTTAGAGTATAAATTTTCAGAAATGTTTCTGATGATCCTTTGGATTTCAGAAATATCTGCAGTAATAGCTCACATTTCATTTCTGATCTTGTTAATTTGTGTCTACTTTCTCTTTCTTTTGTTATTTGAAAAAGCTTGTATCAAAGTTATTTATTGTAAATAAACCAAATCTTTTTTGTGATGACCTCTTCTTATTTTGTCTTGGATTACCCCCAGGACCTCATGCTGTAACACAGAGCTCCATCCCCTGTGCCTACTGCTTCACACTTCCAGTGTTTCTTCTGAGAAAAATACATTGAGCTTGTAAGCCTACCTATTATGGCATAATTTTGGTGACATTAAACCTTGTTAGCATATAGCTGCTTGAGGATAAGACAAACTAGATGGCTGCTGTTCATAAGAGATATACCTTTCTGATGATGTGAAAGAATAGAATTCTCCTGGTGATTGTTAGCTACCACCCAATGTGTCCTCCCATTTGCTGTTTATTCTGTCTGATTTGCACCATTAACAAATTATGCCAAATTCCTGGTTAAGAAAAATGGGGAAAAACCTGGGTAGAGGATTATATGTGCCAGGCCTGGGTGAGCCCCACACTATGGATACATAAAACGTTCATGTCATTCTTTATGAAGTCACTAAATTCAATGTTTATATGTAGTCTAGGTAAGTTCATAACAATGTATTTTCCTGAGTATGTAATTTTGTTCTTTAAAAGTTTCTTTGAATAGACTGAAACTTGTGTCATTTTTCTGATTCCTTCCCAATCAGTTTAATAAAACATAGAAAGTTGAGTGTTGTTCATATTCTCCAATATCACTGTTTTCATAGGATGTGCAGAATTGAAGCCTGAGTTTCCTCTACTTACACAGAGTCTTTTGATTATATCACACTGGCAAATGAAGATTAATTTCTCTTTTTTTCTTTTTTTTTGCCATGAAGATTCCTATTTTTCATTCACAGAATGAAAATTTTCCAGATTCGTAGATGTGTGTTTCATCTCAGTAGTGTGGGGTCATCAAATAGGAGGGGTTGTATGTTTATAGTACATTTAAGGACATCTAGACATTCCTAGAGGATGAAAAGAAATTGTCTCAAAGTGTTTTGCTTTTAGCTTGGTGCAGTGGCACATACTTGTAATCACAGTGATTCAGGAGGCAGAGGCAGGAGAATCATGAGTGCAGAATCATTCTCAGCAACTGGATGAGGCCCTAAGCAACTCAGCAAGACCCTGATTCTAAATAAAATGTAAAACTGGAAGAGGATGTTGTTCAGTGATTGAGTGCTCCTGGATTGTTTTCAAAATAAATAAATAGTTTTTGCTTCTTCTCCTAATGGTCAGAAGAGATATTTGAATATATTTCTTAACGTTAAATGATACTCCAAACCTGAATCTGAGTTTGAAAATCCTTGAAAACATGGCCAATAGTGTACCAATCCATATGGCCAGTATGAGAGGGGATTGAGGAAGACGGTCCCACATTTTAGGGAGAAGATCTAAAACCCATGAAAGGTGCCAGGAACCGAGCACCCAAGAGTAGAAGCATTACAATATTTGAAATGGGTTTGAACTAATTTGAACTTAAGTCACAAAATGAGAAGAATGTGTGTAGTCTGTATGCTTGGGAGCCCTCAGATCCCTCACGCAGATGTGTTCAGGGAATTGAGAGAAAAGTTTTGAATTTGACTCTCCTCAGGTTGCTGCTATTCAGCAGAGAATAAAGTAAAAGTAAGAGACAGGTGACAGGTTCCACTGGGGAAACCACTGTTCTGCATTGCCCAGTGGGATCTTGTCACCTTCTTACAGATGCTAAAATTAAAGGCTATCAAGGGGTGAATCAAAGTTGTCCTTTCCTTAAAACTACAGGATCAGCTCAGTCCCCTAATTCCACATATAATCAGCCTAGGTAAGTGCCTTTCAATTCCTCAGATGCAGCATCAATATGTGAATAGGCTTCTGTGATTTTGATGAATAACCAAAATAGCTATATTGTGTCTTATTTTTCATAGCGCTAAATGACTTAGCCAGTTATACCCATAGTCAACAGCTCAAAGGATTTTTTCACTAGAATGCAAAGGAAAGTTTTCTGTTTATTTGACTCAATAAAATTAGTTTTTCTTTTTTTAGAAGAAATAATTATTTCCAGTAATTCATTTTAGATTCCCATCTATTTGTCAGACTGAAGTGAGTTTAATTACTGCCATTTCAGTTTTCAAAGTACATATTATTATGTTGTCCTGTGACTTTCTATTTCAAAATTACTAATTCATATTTATATTCATGAAGGAAGAGCTAAGTTTTAATTCCAGAATTTTATTATGCACACTCACTAGGTTTTCCTTCTCTTCTTTCCATAAACCAATTCAAATTATTGTTTGGTTTTTATTTATTGTTCATTTTTATTATTTTGATTCATTCTACACAAATGGGGTACTTTTATTTCTCTGCTTGTACACAAAGTGGAGTCACACCATTTGTGCAATCACATATGTACATAGGGTAATATGAGAAATGTCATATTGCATTCATGTATGTATATAGGGTAATATGTCTCATTCTATTATCTTTCCTTTCCCCCACCCCTTTCCCTACCACTCATTTTCTGCTACACAATCCATTCTTCCTCCATTCTTGCCTTCCTCCATTATGTATCATCATCCACTTATCAGAGAAATCACTCCGCCTTTGGTTTTTGGGGATTGGCTTATTTCTCTTAGCATGATGTTCTCCAAGTCCATCTGTTTACCTGCAAATGCCATAATTTTATTCAAAATATTGTTTAAGCATTTACTTCTGTATTGGAAATAATGAAAATTAATTCTATATACTGAAATAAGTTTAAATCAATAAGCAGTAAATGATGTTCTTTGTACAAATTTACTTATGAAGAGAGTTTAACCTCACATTTCTACAAAATATCAAATACCACTTACTTATGAAGATGTATTTTGTCTCAGTTTTGATCATCCAAAAGTAAGCTGATGGTGTTTTGGCAGCCAGGAGGTTTCAAGCTGCAGCAGGGACCAGGGGCTGCAATTGTTTAAGAAATACAACCAAATGGGGAGATTAGTGGTCACTCTTTTCAGGCTTCCAAATTTCCAGTGGTGTAATTTCTCTGGTATAGCAAGGATAAAGGGAACATTAGTGAAGAATTGATGGGGAACTTATCCTGTGTGATAACAATAAAACAAACATGCCCTTCCACGTATCTATTGCACATCACTAAATGAGGACATAAATCTGTGTTTATAGGACATGCTTGACTCTGTCCATGTTGCACCTGAGGAAACAGATATGTCCTTCTCTCTTCCTCAAGCCTGAGTCTCTCCACACACAAGCCATGGTAGCCCAAGTTTGGTGGGGCTCTGCTGAGAGCCATTCTCCCTATCCACTGCTGTCCTCACCACTGACTGTGGTGCACCAGTTTTAGCATTGTTCACTATATTCTGGTACATTTTATGATAGCATATATATCAGGTTGTTCATGATTTGGACAACAGCAGAGTTCAAAGTGTTTAAGTGAAGACTTCTTTGGTCAGGGCAGGAAAGGTAATCTCCACTGTGTTACCTTTCCCTTGAGGGGTTATCACTCTGTCTGCTCTAAGAGTCCTGGAGATGAAATTTTAAAGAAGCAGATTTACATTCACATTTACTCTTTCCTTATGTTTTACTACCTAATCTGCCCACTTATACTTACTGTACCCTGTGTCCTGTTTCTGAAATTCTTTTGCATATTGTTTGTGTATGTGTGTGTGTATGAGTGTGTGATTCATTTCATCTTATTTGAAACCTCCAGTCTAAGGACAGTTTTGTTCCTCCAATGTTGAAATCATGATTTGGCACTTGACACATTTGGATTTCAAGGTACTGCTTCAGCATAATGTCTCCAAAGAGCTCTGTTTGAGGAGAGATTTCTGGATAATCCTGATGATGGACAGGCCTTCTCTTCTGAGTCCTGCTCTCCTAAGTGGAGTAGTACTGGCAGGTGTGTGTGGGGTAGTCACAGCTGGCAGAAGATAGGCTAAAAGGAGTTCTTTTAATTTGCTTTTAAGAAATGTTCACATATTTTAGGAAGTTCTCTAGTAAAGCTGATAAATTAACACAGAAGTAGAAATATAACATTCTTTATAATTCAAATATATGTAAAATGTATGAAAGAGCACTGTAGGTCTCACTAATACAAGTGTATGTGATGTGTGCAGTGTGGAGACACCCAGCTGCTTCCTTGCCTGCTGCCACCTGATGCTCCAGGGGAATTAGTGCATGTGGGAGATTTCTGAGATCAACGGACTCTGCCACTTTCTTTGATCAGCACCATGGGAAAAGAGAGAAGGTTTTTCAGCTGGAAGAAGATATTTCTCCTACAGAAAAGTGTAATTTTCCCCTGGTTTTAAGGTAATGCTTCACAAAAGCATGATCTTCTGGAAAATAGAGGCAACACAGGTGTGATTACAAATGGTGTCACTTATTCAACACAATATACCATGAAGTGATATTTAAGCAGTCTAACTGGGCATGGTGGCACATGTGTGTAAAGCTATCAGCTTGGGAAGCTGAGGCAGAGGGATCATGATTTTCAAAGCCAGTGTCAGCAACTTTGTGAGTCCCTAAACAACAGTCAGACCCTGCATCTAAATATAATATGGAAAATGTTTGGGAAGTGGCTTAATGATTAAGTGCCCCTGGGTTCACTACTCACTACCAAAAATAAATAAGTACACAAATAAGTTTAAATAGTTTGACTTCAGAACCCACATTTACTGATATTTTGTCTGTAATTTGATGATGAAAAATGCAGAATACAGAATACTGAAAGTATAGAGCTGTCCATGACTGTCCTGTTGACAGTGTTTCCTCGAGAGTTCTATTTGGACATTCCTGCAACATGCCTTATTTGAATTCACATGACATGCTTTTCATTTCCAATGAAAATACTGTATTCTGAAAATGGACTACAGTACTTTCAATTTTTAAGAAGTCCTTCCTTTTTATTTTTATACCTTTTTTTCTTGTTGTCATATTTGTTTTTGTACCCTTCTTATTGCTAGGAATTCTAGATATATTAAGATTTTGAGGTGAAAATTGCCCAGTGGTAAGATTTCTTTTCTTTTTAGCAATTTGGATGCCATCCTGGTGATTAACAGCATTAGGAGTGGTGCTTTCCATGTCAGTTGAAGATTGTCATCTGTATATGTCTTGATTAAAAGTATGCTGTCAGACTGAAGGTGATGAATCGTGAACTCCAAAGGATGGTTTAGAGCAGAAGTTTTTAAATAAACATGATAGAAAACAATCAGAAAACATACACAGATCAAGTCTGCCTATGCAGGAGGTCAGAAAAATGTATAGTTCTCGAAGTGTCTCAGAATAGACTTGTGACTCTGATTGAAGTTTTTGTCATATTTATCAGGTTCTCCCATACATAATCCCTTCCTTTTTAATCTACCAGTTTCACTTATTTTCAGATGGACTGGCACAAATGTACCATTCAAGTAACAATAAAAGAACTATTGTCTTATCCATTAAATATCCATGTATGCTTTTGCTTTCATTATACTCTGCTGCTATGTGTCTAAGACCAAGTTCATCAAAATTGATCATTTTTATATGTACTGTTAGGGTCAGCTGAGATTTGTCAGAGTTTACTGTTGGGATCTTCTGAGAAGCTTCTGGGCTTATGTAGTTTCTCCTCTACCAGTTATGCTATTTGACAGGATGTGTCAGGGTCTTGCTGAGTAAATGTGTCTTCTTCTGGATGTATGAAAACTGTTTTCCTGTACAGGGACCTTCCCCTTTGCAGAATGTCTTCTGCTCAGAGTCCTGGTTTCTTGTGTATTTTCTTTCTTTTTTTTTTGGGGGGGGGGATCGAACTCAGGCCCTTGTGCTTGCAAGGCACTCTACCAGCTGAGCTCTCTCCCCAGCTCTCTTGTGTATTTTCAATCCCTGTGGACAGATGGGTGACCCACCAGAGTTGTAGGGACTTTAGAGTGGTACCATTGTTCTCTGGGTTCAGGCTGACCCTACAGAGCAAGGGTCCAAATATTGGCTTCTTTGTCCTTGACCCTTTTACTTCCTTAAATTTGATCTCCAGGTTTGGTTTTAAACATCTAGCATATCAGTTTCACCAGTCTTGAAGTAGGAGTACTGGGTTTTATCCTCAATGTATATACATTTATATTGACCCCTTCAATTTAATTGGGGTCATTATTAGTGCTGGAAATCTGTTTCATATTATATTTGTCTCATTGGTGGTGGCTTATTGTCTCAAACATTGTTCTATTAGAACCAGTGTTTCTGCAAAACATCAAACAGGCAAGAATTACAAGGGTTTACAAAGAAAATATAAAATGAAGTTAAAGAGAGCAAGACACATTCACTTTGTGTAATAGCTATGAACTAAAAAAATAAGTTTTATTCAAATCCTTTACTTCATTAAGTACTATAGACCTTTTTGGTTTTTGAGATCACAGTAATTTTTAATTTTATAATTAATTTATTAATTTATTATCAGGGATTGAACACAGGGGCACATGAACACTAAACCTCAGCTCCAGCTCTATTTTGTATTTTACTTAGAGACAGGGTCTCACTGAGTTGCTTATGGTCTCACTTTTGCTGAGACTGGCTTTGAACTCTCCATCCTCCTTCCTCAGCCTCCTGAACCACTGAGAATATAGACATGTGGCACTGTACCCAGCAAGATCACAGTTATCTTTACAACAAAAACTGTATATTTGGAACATAATATTAATTGTGCTTAACTCTGGTCTACTTTGGAGACATCATATCTTGGTGTAAGATCAGATGAGGTGGAGCTCATGACAAATTAAAGGTAAAATGCTTTATTCTGATGCTGATCTTTGCCACTGTCCTACATATCATTTTACATAATTCTCATATTTTATTTCCTAAATCTATCAGAATATCAGGTAACATAAGTCAAGAAAAGTGAATTAAACAGAAGGGCTAAGCGAGCTCTAAACTATAACAAATCAGACTCTCTTTGTTACCTTCCAAAAATGTCTTTAAATTCCCATTCACATGTAAACAGTTAACACAGAATCATTATCTCATTGATAACAGATTATCTTTATCCATTTTCCAAATATTAAATGATATAAATACCAAACAAATTGATTATTTTAGTATAAATCTGAAAGAATTTTTGCTACAGAAAATTTTAATTTGGAAAACACCAACTTTGTAAAATGTTGTTCTAAAAATGCTTATTTAATTGAAGAACATGAATACATCTAATATACAGAGAACCAGTAATGGATAGGGTCACATTTACACAGAATTCCCGACTAAGTTTATTAACTATTTTTAAAGTTTAAAAATATATTTAAAATTTTATATTAAATCTTAGACAAGGCTCAACCACTTCTCAGATATATACTGAGTCATTTATTTAACCAGCTACAAAGCAATTATTTAAAAGACTTTAGAATAGAAACAGAAGTTAACCCCTTAAAGACTTGGTATCCCTAAGTTATAAAACCTAAAAAATGCAAGAAATTATCTTGATAGATAAGAGTAGATGAATGTTTTCAGGAACACTTTTTTTTTTTTCTAAATGCAGACAATTTTTATTTAAAGTTTAACCAAAACACTTGAATAACATTGACTTTGCTGATTAAAGCCAATTTACATGAACTTTGAGATTTACTTTTTACATATATTTTACAACTTCTTTAGACATTCTACAACTTGTTGACATCCTTAGCTTTGTCCTCTCTTTCATCTTGGACTTAATCATAATCCTATTACTTTACAATTCCTTCTTATTTTCCATACATAAATATACTTTCATACCTATAACTTTTTATATTATGTTTCTAGTGTCAGATCTAAATTTTCCATTCTGAAATTTTCTTTAATTTATATTATAAAACAATCTTATGAAACTTCTCTATTTAAACTGGTTACTGCTCTATAATATGATGAAATACTTTGTTTCACGTATTTAAGACACTACTGATACTTTTGTGCTCTTTGCATTTAGGATCACACCTACTAAAATTTTAACACTCAGTAACCTTGCATTCAGTAAAGAACCAGAAATGACACAATCTTAAACTGTTTTTCCATATACCAGCAGCTTATAAAAACACATTTATGTAGATTAGTCCCATTTATGTTAAAACTTGCTCCATTTCAACTAGGGTTCCCCATGAAAACAAAGGTATCAGACAAATATAATTAGCACTTTAAGTCAGTTATTGCTTTTAAAGGTAAACCCTTCAGAACAAAGGACATTGTACGTTAAGTATTTAGAGAAATCTGAACTCTCTTGATTGGCCAGATACCTAAAATATCTGTGGATTACAAAGTTTGAATACACCTTCACTCATATCTATTGAGCCAATGTAAGTCACATGAACTGAAAGTCATTTGGATTACTTTGCTTTTTAAAAATATTTTTGAGTGCTCCTTTCCCTAAATGCTCATTTTGGTACCATATAAAATACAGACACAAGTACATAGGTAGACACAACACAAAATACATTCAGATGCACAGATACACATAGAAAAGGAAGTAAGAATTTTATAGATTTTTATCAGGTAGTGAATCTTTAGAGGTTGGAGGCAAAAGAACTATTAGATTTGCCCCTTTAGAAATTAACATAGACTCTGTCACAGTGCTGACACACAGTTCTGTCACAGTGTGACTCAGATATAGGAAGAACTTGTGCTTTCAATTTCTCTTCCCTGTCCCTAGGCCTAGTGTTTTCCTGGAGATTCCTTGGACACCCAAATTTCCCTGTGTGCTCAATGTGTCCAAATAAAATAGTATTTTATCCTTTTGGATTCTTTTTCACTTTTGTCCTGGACTACATTTTGCTCTTTAAACTTAAGGCCCAGGAGAATTCTGGGGGATCTGGCTGTCTTTTCCCATGCTGGCATCCTCTTTCTATAGACCAGAGTATTTTGTTTGGAGGCTTAACCCCCATTTTTGGAGGTTTCTTGCACTCCTGTCTCAGTCACACTCATATAACCTCTGGGATTCCCTGACCACTGAAGAAGCACTTTTTTCTGAAGTTTTTCCCACATTGATCTGTGCATTAGGTTACCTGGAGGTACCTGTCCTTTATTAACTTGGGCCCTTTTCCTGCCTTCTACATCATTTTTGTGTTTGGGTCTGATTGACCTCAGGAATTGCAGGTTTTTGCCCCCAATCTGAGGCTGTTGCAACAAATCATCAGGTCTGTCTTTGAGGAGGGTGTCCCATCACCCTCCTAGGCTATGGCTGGAGCACCATGTGGGGTTTAGTATTTTTAGAGATACTGGATCTAGGCAGCCAACCATGACATTTGGGAATAGCAGGAGGCTTCAGTGGTGCTGAATATTGGTGGTGACTGGTACTCACTATCTTGGGGTTTGCTGGAGGACTTCCTCATACATTGGGTGTGCTGTATTTTCAGCAGCTTGGGAGGCTGAGGTAGGAGGATCACATATTCATGAATAGCCATAGCAACCTAGTAAGTCCCTAAGCAAATTAGTGATAGCCTATTGCTAAATAAAATACAAAGAGGGCTGGGGATGTATATCAGTGGTTAAGCACCCCTGGGTTCAATCCCTGATATAATAATAATGGTAATAGTAATGATAGTAATAGTAATAGTAATAATAATAATGATAGCAGAACAGGATGGTTTGGTTTGTCTTTGCCATATAATTCAACTCACCACTGCTCCTGTTACCTTCTGAATGCTAAGGTATGAGGGACAAATGTGATCTGTGTTGTGGGACTGGTTTTTTCATGTGGGTTTGGGACTCAGAGAATATTGGGCAGCAAGCTCTATTTTGTAGCACATTTGTAGTTGGGAAACTATGAAGAGTACAATGGAGAAACAGCTTGCACATGAGGGAATGTTTACAGAGCCCATGTGAAAGATGTGAGCTACAGGAATATGGAGAGAAACCTGGAGACTATGTGGTCAAATGAATGGCAGCTATTTGTGGAATATAAGGCTGAAAATAATACTTCGTTTCTGTAAATTGTGAGGATTTAAGAACAACTCAGCATTCACAATTTATGCTAGACTCTAACAACATTTTAAAGTTTGTCATCAGAAATATTAGAAGAAAAAATATTATTGTAACAATGAAGAATCAGGAACTTCCAAAGGAGCTTCATCACAGACACTAAACTCTCATTACTTGGAAACCCAAACATACCTACAGGAGAATCTGTTTCCCTGATGAACTCAATAATGAGAAGTCAAGTTCGATTTCCTTTAAAAGGAATAAGAAAAGTAGATAGGTTCACTTTTTTTTTTTTTTTTTTTTTGTAAATGCATGTGCATGAAATGATGTACTTGTAAAACGAGCTCTGAGCATAGAGACCAGGACAGGATGAAGTTCAAGCTCTCTAAATATTCTTCCTACCAAAATGCCTTTCAGATACATTTATTATTAGGAAAATGGGAAGGTGAATATTAAAATGAAGTAAGAAAAGAGACAAGATTAATAGGCATAACTTTTTTTACCCAGATACTGGAATTTGTTTACCAGGGGGATTTGGAGTACAGAAAAGGAAACTATTTATGGGAAATAAAGAACAGAGAGTAAATCATGTTGTTCGGCCAGTCAATGGCCCCAGAGTCCATCCCTACTCTGAAATTACAAGGATAGTTTTAATATTTTCTTTCCAATGTTTTAACATTTTGCCTGGTTTCATTTAATTTTCAACATATCTGTAATTACCTGAGTATGTTATGATTTAGGTATTCATTTTTATGTACTGCTAATTTCCATTTATTTATATGCAAGTATAAATTCTCTCTATATATATGATACTCTTTCTGAGCTCTATATATTATTGTTATGCTGTTCAAGTGGACTGCTGATGATTTATCTGCACTGGATGTTGAAAGTTATTCTTTTATGTGACCATAACACAATGTATTTACACATTTTCCTGTTGATGGGCATTTGGGTTGCATCCTATTTTGTCTTTTGCAAATACCGAGGTCACAAACATTCTTATAAATGTTTTTTGGTGATCATGTGTATATGTTTCTGTTGAGTATACTCCAAGGAGTGAAATTGCTTTGTCAGCTTCAGTAGATCTTGCCTAAGTTTTCTGAGGTAGTCTAATGGATATGATCTTTGTGAGCATCAGCATTGTCCATAACACTGCCTATCTGTCTATTCCTATTCTATTAATTTGATTAACTTTTTAAAATGACTTTGTAGGAATTCTTTATGTAATATGGGTTCTATGTTGGCTGTATATATTTCAAATATGTTCTTCCAGTTAGGTGGCTTAACTTTTCACTCTAAGTATTATCTTTTGATGAACAGAAATTCTCAATTTTTGTTTTCAAATTGACTTAATTTTATATTGTATGATTCTCAGATTTGTTGTGTCAGTAAAATAAATCCTTTGCGACTTGAATGGTGTAAAAAAATAAAGAAAAACTATCAGTTTCACTTTACTTTTTAATACTTCATGTGAAGGCAACATCAGGACTACTGTATTCTCACTCAATTTATTAATGGGCAGAGCACATGCTGTGGAATAAAATTATTAATTTCTACTTTGTGTTATTAAATGTAGGATAAGAAAGATTTTATGGGAAACTACAATGATGCTTGTAGCGATATGAGATTACTCTCATTGCCTTCTGAATATGTTAAAGTATATTTTTAATTCCTCATATTATAGAAGCAAAAAGACAATAATAGTTCTATGTATTCAGTAAGATGATTGAAGCAAATTTGAGCATTTTTAATAAAAAATTGATGGGACACTTATTACTTCCCTCATTTTTACAGAAGTAAATTACATATAAAAGAGATAGCATATACATCATACATATATGTAAGCTGTGTAAAGTTTGATTAAAATTAAATAGAAACCTTAAAAAATGGACATTTTATAGAAAACAGTGACTAATATTTTAGACCTCAAAAATTAAAGGATGACATATTGTAGGAAAATTTTCTTCATTGCACTTTGTGGTTCACAGTTGCCTGGTGAAATATAGTGGTTAGATATAAATGTCTCTTATAAAGCTAAAAAAAACCTCATTAAGAGGTCCAATTTGAACTGGGATAGATTCAAACTAAATAGCTTTCTCTCAGCAAAGGAAACTATCATTAATGGGAGGAGAGAGCCTACAGAGTGGGAGAAAAATCCTTGCCACTCATACTCCAGATAGAGCACTAATTTCCAAAATATATAAAGAACTCAAAAAACTCTACACCAAGAATACAAATAACCCAATCAACAAATGGGCTAAGGATATGAACAGACACTTCACAGAAGATCTACAAGCAATCAACAGATATATGAAAAAATGTTCACCATCTTTAGTAATAAGAGAAATGCAAATCAAAACTACCCTAAGATTCCATCTCACCCCAATTAGAATGGTGATTATGAAGAATACAAGCAACAACAGGTGTTGGAGAGGATGTGGGGAAAAAGGTACACTCATACATTGCTGGTGGGGCTGCAAATTAGTGCAGCCACTCTGGAAAGCAGTGTGGACATTCCTTAGAAAACTTGGAATGGACCCACCATTTGACCCAGCTATCCCACTCCTCAGCCTCTACCCAAAGGACTTAAAATCAGCATAGTACAGAGGTACAGCCACAACAATGCTCATAGCTGCTCAAATCACAATAGCCAGATTGTGGAACCAACCTAGACGTCCTTCAATTGATGAATGGATAAAGATACTGTGATATATATATAAAATGGAATATTACTCAGCTATAAAGAATGATAAAATGATGGCATTTGCAGGCAATTGGATGAAATTGGAGAGTATCATGCTAAGTGAGATAAGCCAATCTCAAAAATCCAAAGGGCAAATGATCTCACTGATAAGCGGATGATGACACAGAATGGGGAGTGGGAGGGGGCAAGAATGGAGGAAGGAAGGACTGTATAGAGGTAAAAGAGGGGCGGGAGGAGTGGTGGGAAGGAAAAATAGCAGAACGAATCAAACATCATTACCCTATGTAAATGTATGATTATGCAAACGTTATGCTGTTACTCCATGTACAAATAGAAGCAACATGTATCCCATTTGTTTACCATAAAAAAATTAAAAAAAGAAGAGGTCCAATTTGCCATTTCAAACCTCCTCCTACATTCCCCATGTTCTTACTCACTGCATCTGAGACAGAGATGCCATTATCTGAATGGATGTGGGGTACTGGGTGTATCTGAGAATAACCTTCAGAGTTTTAAGGACCCAGTGCTGTGAGGTCATCTCTTTGCAGCCTGTAATTTTAGTGTCTCTAGTAAGGTGACGAGATCCCACTGGTGAGCACAGAACTGTAGATTGCCTGATGGAACATTTCACTTGCCCCTTGATTGAATTCTGTTCTTGATAATTCTGTTCTGGTGAGAGTGGTGTTCAAATTGTCCCATGAGTTTCCTTGACAGAAATGTATTTCCCAATCGTGTAGACAATCCAAATTCTCATTTTGATGCAAAGTTCAAACTAGCACATACCCATTCCACATATTCTGATGACCGGATTCCAGAGTGAGAGATTTCTATTTTCTCCTGTGACACTGAAGCTACTCTCTCTATGATGCCTGAATGGTACCCTCTTCCCCACTCCATTCTCAGAGTGATCACCTGGATTTCTGACATTACCATTCATTCACACCATAATTTCCATACTGAAGATTTTGGGACTCAAACTGTGAATCACATGAAAGAGCACTTGAAGCCAAATACAAAACCAGAGGCAGAGCTGGAGGCTGTGGTTGGGGTGATGGCAGGCAGAGGGAACACACTTGAAGCTAAGGCAGAGTCTGAGCTGGGTTCCACTCTGTTGGGTCCTTGAGTGGTCATCCTGCATCTTCATGAGTGGAGATTAAAACAGGCTCCTACTTCCTCTGACAGGAACAATAATAAATGTCTATTTGATTCCTAAGTATACAAAATTTTATAAACATTCATAAGGTCTGGGACAGAAACAAAAATCCCATGATGTATAAGTCTAAAATAAACATGATTATTTTAAGTAGACCCAGTGATGGTTCACTATTAGAATGTAATACTCTAAAATGATGATAATCAAATTTTTCATAGTTAATGATAATATAAGAGAAGAAAAGATTAGTTATTTCTGAGAGAATTGGATAATTAATATCTAATGGATACTCAAGAACTATAAATATAGTATTTACAATGTAAAATTTCCCATGGATGGGGCAGGCCATATTGGAAATTGCAGAAGTGAGCATCATGAACCTGAAAAACTGAATAATAATTGTCCAAAGTTATTGAGAGATAGCTAAAATAAAGACTTAGGGCTGGGGATGTAGTTATTGGGAAAGTCCATGCTTAACATGGTGAAGACCTAGGTTCAATCCTCAGCTTTTAAATGTATTTAAATTTATTTAGTACAAGAGGTTATCTGAAGTATGTAAGTAAGCATTCTAACTTTAAGTAAAATTAGAATTTGGAAAAGAAAAGGAAATAAAGGGAAACACTAAGACAAAATCATTGAGTAACTTTTTCAAAATGTAATGAGACATATCAAGTAAAAATCTCAATGAATCCTAAGAGAAAACACAAGCCCATGACAGCTAGACACATTGTAGAGAAAGTACTGATGTAGTTTAGATATGAGGTGTTCCCCTACTGCCTGTGTGTGAGACAATACAAGAAGGATTAGAGGTGAAATAATTTGGTTATAAAAGCCCTAACTCAGTGAATTAAGCCACTCATAGGGATTAACTGGGTGGTAACCCTGGTCAGGTAGGGTGTGACTAAGGTGTCACTAAGGGCCTGACTTTGGAGGTTTTTTTTTTTTTTTTTTTTTTTTTTTTTGTCATGGTGAGGAGTTTCTCCAGTCCACTTCTTGATGGGTGTGTGCTGAGCTAGTTTCCTCCACACAAGCTTCTTCCATGATGTCCTGCCTCACCCACAACATTTCTTCTCCAAAGTTATTGCATTGTCTTATACAGGAGTGTAAGCTATAAGAGTAGTTAAACTTCATTGCTTTTTTTTCCTATTTTTACTAATTCTATGGAGAATGTCATAAGTATTTTGATAGAGGTTTCATTGAAAGTGCATATGGCTTTTTGACTGAAATAAATTCTGCTTATTCAAGAACACAGGAGGTCTTTCCATATTCTGAGGTACCCTTTAATTTTTTTCTTCATTATCCTACAGTTGAATTTTTTCTTTCCTTTTCTCTTTCTTTCTTTTTTTTCTTTCTTTCTTCCTTTCTTTTTTATTGTAAACAAATGGGGTATAACTTTTGTCTCTGTACATGAAGTAGAGGAATACCATTTATGTAATCATACATTTACATAGGGTAATGGTGTTTGATTTATTCTGTTATTTTGTCCTTCCCCCACCACTCCCATCCCTCTTTTCCCTCTCTACAGTCCCTCCTTCATCCATTCATGCTCCCCTCACCTCCCATTATGTGTCATCATCCACTTATCAGAGAGATCATTCATCCTTTGTTTTTTTGAGATTGGCTAATCTCACTTAGCAAGATATTCTCCAATTTCATCCATTTGCCTGCAAATGCCATAATTTTATTATTCTTTATGGCTGAGTAATATTCCATTATATATATATATGTATATATATATATATATACATATATATATATATATATATCACAGTTTCTTTATTCATTCATCAATTGAGGGGCATCTAGGTTGGTTCCACAATCTGACTATTGTGAATTGAGCAGCTATGAACATTGATGTGGCTGTGTCACTGCAGCATGCTGATTTTAACTTCTTTGGGTATAGTTCAAGGAGTGGCATAGCTGGGTCAACTGGTGGTGCCATTTCAAATTTTCTAAGGAGTCTCCACACTGCTTTCCAGAGTGGCTGCACTAATTTGCAACCCCACCAGCAATGTATGAGAGTACCTTTTCCCCACATCCTCACCAACACCTATTGTTGCTGTGTTCTTGATAATCACCATTCTAATTGAGCTGAGATGGAATTTTAGGGTAGTTTTGATTTGCATTTCTTATTACTAGAGATGTTGAACATTTTTTCATATGTCTTCTGATTGTTTGTAGATCTTCTTCTGTGAAGCGTCTGTAAATTTTCTTGGCCTGTTTGTTGAATCAGTTATTTGAATTCTTGGTGTACAGTTTTTTTTTTTTTTTTTTTTTTTTTGTTCTTTACATATTCTGGAAAATAGTGCTCTATCTCAAGTATGAGTGGCAAAATTTTTCTCCCACTCTGTAGGCTCTCTCTTCACATTGCTGATAGTATCCTTTGCTGAGAGAAAACTTTTTAGTTTGAATCTATTTCAGTTATGGATTCTTGCTTTTATTTCTTTTGCTATGGGAATCCTGTTAAGGAAGTCTGATCCTAAGCAAACGTGTTGAAGATTTGGACCTACTTTTTCATGTATAAGATGCAGGGTCTCTGGTCTAATTCCAAGGCACTTGATCAATTTTGAGTTGAATTTTATGCAGGGTGAGAGATAAGGGTTTAGTTTCATTCTGTTGCATATGGATTTCCAGTATTCACAGCACCATTTGTTGAAGAGGATATCTTTTCTCCATTGCATGTTTTTGGCACCTTTGTCTAGTATGAGAAAACTGTATTTATTTTGGTTTTTGTCTGTGTCCTCTATTGGTACTACTGATCTACCTGTGTATTTTGGTGCCAATACCATGCCATTTTTGTTAGTATTGCTTTGTATTATAGTTGAAGTTCTGGTATTGCAGTACCCCCTGATTCACTCTTCCCACTAAGGATTGCTTTAACTCTTCTGGGTTTCTTATTCTTCCAGATGAATTTCATGATTGCTTGTGCTATTTCTATGAGGTACGTCATTGGGATTTTAATTGAAATTGCATTAAATCTGTATAGCACTTTTGGTAGTATAGCCATTTTGACAGTATTAATTCTGCCTATACAAGAACATGGGAGATCTTTCCATCTTCTAAGGTTGTCTTAAATTTTTTTTTAGTGTTCTGTTGTTCTCATTGTAGAGGTATTTCACATCTTTTGTTGGATTGATTCCCAAGTATTTTATTTTTTTGAGGGTATTGTGTGTGGGGAAGTTTTTCTAACTTCCCTTTCAAGGATTCATCACTTATGTATAGAAATGTGTTAGATTTATGAGCATTAATCTTAAATCCTGCTACTTTACTGAATTCACTTATGAGTTCTAAATGTTTTCTAGTGGAATTTTCTGGTTTCTGTAAATATATAATCATGTCATCAGCAAACAGAAATAGTCTAAGTTCTCATTTTCCTATTCATATTGCTTTAATTTCTTTGTTCTGTCTAATTGCTTTAACTAGAATTTCAAGGACAATGTTGAATAGAAGTGGCAAAAGAGAGCATCCCTGCCTTCTTCCAAATTTTAGGGTGAATGCTTTCAGTTTTTCACCACTTAGAATGAGTTTGTCCATGGGCTTAGCATAGATGGCCTTTACAATGTTAGGGAATGTTCCCACTATCCCTATTTTTTGTAGTGTTTTGCGTATGAAGTGGTGCTGTATTTTATCAAATGCTTTTTTTGCATCTATCAAAATAATCATGTGATTCTTGACTTCAAGTCTGTTGATATGGTGAATTACATTTATTGATTTCTGGATGTTGAACCAACCTTGTATCCCTGGTATAAAACCCACTTGATCGTGGTGCACTATCTTTTTAATATATTTTTGTATGTGATTTGCTAAAATTTTGTTAAGAATTTTTGCATCAATGTTCATTAAGGATATTGGTCTGAAATTTTCTTTCCTTGATATTTCTCTGTCTGGTTTAGGTATCAGGGTAATATTGGCTTCATTGAATGAGGTCGGATGGGTTCCCTCCTCTTCTATTACATGGAATACTTTGAGGAGTATTTTGGAATGATCTCTTCATTAAAGGTTTTGTATAATTTGGCTGAGAACGCATCTAGTCCTGGACTTTTCTTTGTTGGTAGGCTTTTGATGACCTCTTCTATTTCATTATTTGAATGATATAGTATAAAATGCATTTAAATTTAGGGAAAAACAAGATTCCTAACTGAATACTTGCAAAGACATCTGTTTTCTCTTTGATTTACATAACATTTGAGTTGAGACTTGGGGTACAATATTATAAATCAAAATATGTTTGCCTTGTTTGATGATCACAATATGGGAAGTAACTTTCTCATTTCCTCAATTTTATTATTTTGAAGTGTGAGGAGTCTCAAAACTCTTCTCCTCTACTTATGTGGTTGTATGTAATTACTTGGTGTAGATTGTTCTGACCATGTTGAGCTACAGAGCATGAGAACTGCTTACTACAGCCCTGCAGTTGAGGACAGCTGCCCCTCACCCCACCTCTCACTTAACCTTCCACTGACCCTTCTAGCCTCTGCTAAGATGCACTTTTTGGTGGTCAATGATTTTGGTTTCCACACATGAGTGAGAACATACTGTATTTGTGTAAAAAGAAAATTATATACATCACCAAAAAATGTTCATGTTTTCCAACATGTGATGATCAGGCAGAATGACAAATGTATACTTTCATTGATTCAGCATATTTGGTTTGGTACCCATGACAAGCACAGGAAAGGCACTAGAAAGATCTTACATGAACCACCTTTGTTTTATGTTATATGCATCACCCATGATCACAGGCACACAATCTGGTTATTCTCTATAACTTTATACATAAAAATGACATACATCTGTTCTCATATCCCTTTTAATTTGAGGTTAGAAAATTAGAGGAATCTTTACAAAATTAATGTATACATATCTACATGCATATTATCCTTTATGTACAACATTATAAAATAAAAATTAAAAGGATACTTCTAAAATTGTGTTCTCATGCCATTTGTTTTAATAGGGACATTGCTTTCATTGTGCTTAATTCATTTTAAAACTTAAACCTTTCAAGTGTTGTTAATAGCATTATAGAACTTTCACTAACATGTTTTCATCACCTATATATCAGAGCATTTGAATAAATTATTTTCAGTGTTACTTCATAGAATGCAATAATGCAAACCTAAATGTTTTGGAAAAGGGATGAGAAGAAGTCATGAATTTGCAACAATATTTAGAAATGGAGTCCACTGTTTATTGTTGCTTCAAAATGACTGAAGATTATACTTTCTCTGCAGGCGAAATTTCACATGAGTAGCCAAAAAAAAAAAAAAAAAAAAAATCTCCGAATATCCTTTTTCCAGTTTGTAAATGAGAGTGAGTGAACGCTATTAAATAATAATAATAATAACTGCTTAACCAGGAGAGATCACAAATTTCTAGATTTTTTTCCAGATATGCTCCAATGTTTTTTCTTTCTTTTCCCCTGGGGATTGAACCCCAGGGGCACTCAAGCACTATATCACAGACCCAGTGTTCTCCTGCCCTTTTATAAATTTAGAGACAGGGTCTTTCCATGTTGCTTAGGGCTTGCTAATTTACTGATGCTGCCTTTGAACTCACAATCCTCCTGCCTCAGCCTCCCAGATGGTGTTGGCTGGGATGTCACTGAGATTGGTTGGTCAGGCATGTTGATTTCCAGTGAACTCACACTTACCTTACAACTTCCTGACCTGCTGTTGTTGGCTTTGTTAATTCTTCTGATTCTCAGGACCCACAGGCAGAGTTGTGTTCTCTCAAGCCTCTCTGACCTGTCTTCTCTTAGGTCAAATGCTCTTGGTTTCTGATTTTCCACAGGTTTGTTAGTTGCAAGCTAAGTCTTTGCTAGGCTCATGTAGGTTTACATGGACCTTGCTCTGAACTCATGGAACTGGGTTTCCAGTTCCCACTAGCTCCACCACATGGAGGTCCAAGATGGCTCCAAGATTGGTTCACCATGGATGATTGATAAACTCATTGAGACTTCTTTTTAGATCCATTTCATGAGATGAAGAATTATTGATTTAGCTAGGGCAAACCACCCTTCCAGATTCAGGAGTTTTCACTCTCAGTCTCAGGGAAAAACTATATTTCTGATATTTCCACTGCTTGAGTTCTGGGTAGCAGAGCTAGGACAAATGCTGCCTCACTCCGCTCTAAAATCTTGCTCATCAATCAATCTCAATTTCCTTTTCAAAAACCAACTCTGTCTTGTGTTGATTTCTTCTTTTTAATGCAGCATTTGGAACACCCCCAGGTCCTCATGCATGCTAGCCAAGTACTGTGCCACAGAGCTCCATTCACAGACCCTACGGCCTCACAATTTCAGTGCTTCTTCTGGGAAAAATACCTTAAAGCTCATAAACCTGCATTTTGCTGACATAATTCTGGTGATAAAACAGGTAGCTGCTTGAGGAAAAACCAAACTTCCCCAGCTACCTTGTCTGACAGACTTGCCTCTTTGATGTGGTGAAAAGACAGATTTTTGCTGGACATTGATTATGAGCTACCACATGATGTGTCCTCCTGTTTGGTGCTCAATCTGTCTGATTAGCAACCACGAAAATTTATGCCATATTCCTCGTTAAGGAATATGAGGAAAGACCTGGTGAAGAATATCATCGCCTGACGACCACCACACTATGGATACCTGCAGTTGTATGACATTCTGTATTAAGCCAACAAACTCCATGTTCTCCATTTAGCCTACCTGCATCTTTAAAAATGATTTTCCTGAGTGTGTATCTTTCCTCTTTAAAAGCATCTTTGAATAGACAGATACTTTAGTCATGTTTCTATTTATTTCCTTATCAATTTAATAATAAATAAAAAGTTGAGTGCTGTTTAAATTGTCTAATATAATTTCTATCATAGGCTTTCTAATTTGAGGACTGAGGATCCTCTACTTTCAAGAGCCCTCTGTTCACATTACCCTGGATGTTAATATGAATTTCTGTCTGTTTTTGTTTTGTGAATCCTCATTCCTCAATTACAGAATAAAATTTTTCCTGATTCTTACAAGAGATGTATTGTTCCATGTAGGGAGATGGTGGTCATGAAATACATGTATAATGCACTTAGTGACACTAGAAGTTCCTGGAGAATAAAAAGAAATTATATTAAAATATTATTACTCCTTATAATTATGGCCAGAATGGATAATTTAATATCTTATTTAACCTGAACAGAAGTGCAAAACTAAAGCTGAGCTTTGATATCCTAGAAGAAGTAATACATCAAGACACATAGTCAGTGTGAGAGTGAACCAGGAACAATTGTCTTGCATTTTAGGGAGAGGACCTTTGGAACCACTGGGAACCCATTTCCCAGTGGGTAACACAAACCCCAGACTAGAATAATTACAATATATGGAATGAATTTAAACTAACTCAAACTTAGGTTAAGAAATGAAAAAAATGAGTGTAATCTACCTAATTGGGAGCATTCAGATCCCTCAAACAGGCCTATCCAGTGAGTTGAGACAAAAGTTTTGAGTTTGATTCTCACCAGGTTGCTAGTATCCATCAGAGAATAAAATAAAAGTAAGAGACATGTGACATATTTCACTGGGGAAGTCAATGTTCTGTTTTCTCCAGTGGAATCTTGTCACCCTCTTATAGATGCTAAAATTAAAGGCCTACAGAGAAGTGAGTTAAAGACTTCCTTTCCTTAAAACTGCAAAATCAGCTCAGGTCCCATGATTCTCCATGCAACCTGCAAGGTAAGAGCCTTTCTATTCCTCAGTGCAGAATCAGTAGATGAGTAGACTTATGTGATTTAGATGAATAATCAAAAGCCAAAATATATGCTACATTCTTTGGAAACCCCTAATTTTCTATCTTGCTGCACACATACTCAAATTTCAAAGGCTTGTTTTCCTTAGAATGTAAAGGTAAATTTTTATTTTAATATTTTAATTTGTTGACTTGTGAACATTTCTAAATTTTTCTCATAAGAAATGATGATTTAAAGTAAATAATTTTTTGGTTCCCCTCTATTTTTAGGACTGCTGTTAGTTTAATCTTTTGCTATATCAGTTCCCAAAGTATGTAGTATTATATTGTCTGGTTATTTGGTATTTTAGCATTACAAATTCATATTCATATTCATATTCAGCAAGGAAAAATAAGTTTTATCCCCTGAATTTTATTACAGATTCTTCATTTTCCTTCTCATTTCCATTAGTCAATTCTAAACACTATTTACATATTTTCTTCTATGTCTGAGATAATGAGAAATAATTATACATCAAAATACTTTTGGATTAATTGGAAGAAATAATATTTTTTGTTCAAATCATTCACTTACAGCATTTAAACTCACATTCCTACAAACTATCAAGTAGCATTTTCTCATGCAGATATATTTTGTCTTAGTTTTGATCTCACAAATATAAACCAATGGTGTGTTGGTGGCCGGGAGGTTTCAAGCTGGATCAATGGCCAGGTTCCACAACTGCTTAAGAGATACAACCAAGTTGCAAGAGTTGTGATCACACCTGGTTTCTAAAAGCCATAGGTGTCCTCTCTCCAATATGTGAAGCAGAATAGGGACATTAGTAGAGAATGGATGGTGAACTGGACCTGTATAACAGTAATCCAAAATGCCCTTTCATGTATCTAATGCACAACACTGAATGAAAACTTATAACTTAGTATTTACATGACATGCTTTGTTGTGTCCATATTGCACCCAAGAAAACAGTTGTGTCCTTCTCCCTGTATCTCTTCCAGCCTGTAACTGTTCACACCCAGGACACAGTAGCACAAGTTGGTATTCAGCTCTGCTGAGAGCCATCCTCCAGATCTACTGCTGTCCTCACCCTGGATGGGGTGCACTGATTTTGGCATTGCTTACTAGCTTCTGGCCCATCTGATGATAGCACATATGTTATGGTTGTCCATGATTTGGACAATGGCAGCATGCACAATGTTTAAATGAAGATATCCTTAGTGAGGGCAGGAGAGGGAGTTTGCACAGAGTTATCTTTCCCTTGTGGGAACCTCATAGTGTCAGCTCTAAGGGATCATGGGGGTGATATTTTAGAGAAGCAGATGTCTTTTTACATTTTTCTCCACTTGTTCATTCATGAATATGCCCACTTAGTCTTTCCTTGTTTCCTCATTGTGACCTCTGTGAATGTGAACTGTTTCTGAAATTTCTTTCCATATTATTTTTCTGTGACTCATGTCACCATATTCAGAACCTCCCTTGTAACGATGGGTTATTTTCTCCAGTGTTAAAATCATGATTTGATACTTGGCACATTAGGTGAGCCAGGCGCTACTTCAGCATCCTCTCCCTAGATCTCAGATTGAGGAGGAAATCCTGGATCATCCTGATGATGGACAGGCCTAGCGAGCTGTACCTTGGTCTCCTAGAGTGAGTAGTACTGGCAGATGTGAATGGGGTGAGGCACAGGGAGAGCACAGGTTAAGAGGAGTCCTATTATCTTGCTTTTCTGAAATAATCATGTTTCAGGAAGTTTTCTAATAAAACTGATAAATCAGGTCAGAATTAGAAGCATTACATTCTTTTTAATACAACTATATGTAAAATGTATGGGAGTGCACTGTAGGTCTCACTAACACACATGTGTGTTCTGCACCATGTAGAAACAGTGAGATACTTCCTTGCTTGCTGCCTCCTGGTACTCCAGTGGAATTAGTGCATGTGGGGGGCTCCTGAGAGCATTGGACTCTGCCACTTTCTTTGATCAGCAATGTGGAAAAAATGATATAGTTTTCCAGGTCTAACTAGGAAATTTCTCCTACAGAAAAAAATGAAATATTTCCACTCATTTTCAGGTAATGCTCCATGGAAAACACAATTCCTTTCCTGTGCTTGAAATTACATACAACAATTTGTTCAGCCCCTCCCTCCCATGATGATGCAGGCGAGACGCAATCTCCCTGGCAATGCCAAAACCAAAGCCCTGTGCCTTCAGTAAATAGCTAAATCAGAGCATTTCTCTAATTTTTCAGTACTGTACAGTTTATGATCTTAACTGATTGAAACTGAATTCACACAAGTCTGTATTTCATAACATAATAGAAGGGGTAATAATTATTTCATTTTCTGTAACTTTTAAGGGGAATCTTCAAATGTTACATGTTGAGTTCATATTGTTTTGAAGGATTTGGGGACCAAAATGTCAGGATATACCTTATAACTTGTTTAAAGTATTCACATAGGAATAGTCCCAATTTATTCATAGCTACATGGAAGACCCAGAAACCATGTAGTGTCCTGCCTACTTATAACAATGTGTGACTTATAATGCAGAGACTTCTAGACCATTATATTAGTATTTTTCTTCTGTTTTTCTTGAGCACAACAAGGCAGCAAATCTTTTTCTGAAGGTATGAATAGAGAAAACCTTTTTTCTTACTAACTTTATGAGTTTAAAATTTTATAATGTCACTAATTATTTTCAATTTTAGACCAAGACTTCCTTAAGTATTTCGAAGGATTTATTTAACTAGGCTTGAAACACAAGTTCTTGACTTCTTGTCATTGTTCATCACCCTTAGTAAGTTATGTTATAATAATAATTTTCTAGAAAGCTGTTTAAAGAACAGTCTTACCCACTGTTTTACAGATGATAAAATGTGGAAACATGTTACTAGTCTCATTGTAAATGTTACCTGCTTCATTGATATACAGCATAATTAAAATTGAAATAAAGATTGTACATTTATTCTGTAGGGAGATATTTCATGAGAATGTCATCATCACATTATCATTTCCTTACTAAAAGAAAATATGAAAGCTTTCTCCCTTATATAAACTCCCTTCTCAGGGCAAAGTTGGATTTCTTTATCCAAATGAAAACACTAAAATGTGTGACCCCATGAATTGTGCTGGCTTCAAGGTGCATGCCAGTCATCTCAGTGGCATGGGAAGCTGATGCAGGATGATTGTGGGTTCAAGACAAAACTCAAAAACTTACTGAGGCACTAAGCAACTTAGTGTGACCCTTCCTCACAATAAAAAAGTACAGGGAATGACTAGGGAATGACTCAGTGTGTAATTGTGTTTGGGTAAAAGCTGTGGTTAGAGAAAAACATAAAATGTGATTACATTTCACCCTTTGTCCATATACCAAAAGTCAACAGTAGAGAAATTTTCTAACAATATCCTGCTAACAAGTGATGGTCCATCCCTCTTAAATATAGTTTTCCTGGCATAATCAAGTGAATGTAAAATAGTATAAGTGGTTAAGAAACCTGGGCTCAATATCCAATATCAAGATATATATTAATTATTAATATCAAAAACTGATTTCAGAGTCAACATTTTGATATTTGTCTGTAAACTGGTGATGAAAAAAGCAGAATAAAGGTCAAAAAGTATGGAACAGCACCAGGCCACCTCATGGACACCCTTTCCTTGAGAGTTCTATTTGGACATTCCTTCAATCACTCTCACTTGAATTCACTTCAAATTTGATACACTGAGCTTTATATCAGGTTGCTGCACACACTATGAAAAATTAATAGTGCCCCACTTATGTGAAGTTAAACAGAGGTAAACAGAAGTTGCTATACTTGAATATTGAGAAAGTTTGAAAAGTGTGCATTAAAAAGGTACCCATATATTTTGATGTGGGCTCTCCTGTTGGTTGAGAATGTTGAAGCTGGTAATAATTGAGATGTAGAGAGCTTATCTTCCTTTTCTCCTAGACATTAATTTTATACTTCTTCCCACCAGAAAAAAAAATGACAAAAAGCAGCATACTTTACACTTTTTTTGCTGTAAGAAATGCCTTTTTATCCCAAATTGTCATGGGGATCACAGCCAACGTCTTCCTGCTTCTCTTCCACATCCTAGCATACCTTCTCCAGCACAGGCCCAAGCCCACTGATCTGACCATCGCTCACCTGGCCCTCATTCATCTGCTGATGTTAATAACCAGGGCATTCCTGGATATGGACATATTGGAGATTCAAGACATTTGGAATGACATCACATGTAAAGCAGTTATCTACTTGTACAGGTTGATGAGGAGCCTGTCTGTTAGCACCACCTGCCTGCTGAGTGTTCTTCAGGCCATCACCCTCAGCCCCAGAAGCTCCTTTCTGGAAAAGTTCAAACTGACATCTTCACAACAGAGTCTGTGTTGCTTTCTCATTCTCTGGGTGTTCAACATGTTCATTAATGTTCGTGTTTTAGTCTCCGTAGAAGTCCCCAACAATGCAACCTCAGGTTTTTACTTTGCCTCTGAATCCTGCTCTATTTCCCCCACAGGTCACTACTTCAAGACCTTCTTTTCCCTGTTGGGAATACTCTGAGATATTTTCCTCATAGGGCTCATGGCCCTTTCAAGTATGTACATGGTGACCCTCTTATGCAGGCATAAGAGGCAGTGCCAGCACCTTCACAGCACCAGCCTGTCTCCAAGGGCATCCCCAGAGCTGAGGGCCACCAGGACCATCCTGCTGCTCATGGGTTTCTTTGTGATCATGTACTTCATGGACTGCAGTATCTCCACATCTGCTGAAGAGCTTCAGAAGAATGATCCAGCTCGCCTGGGGTTCAGATGCTGGTGGGCAATGGCTATGCCACCATCAGTGCATTCATGCTGATCAGCACTGAAAACCAGATAATCAAGTTCTTCCAATCCACATTGGGAAAGGAGAGGAAATGTTTGTGCTGTGCTGGGTAAACCCTCCTTTTTGCATCCCACGTTGTTTATTTTGGAATTTCCAAAAATGTGTTGAAGTTGAAAAAAACATGTATGATAGAGGTTGAACTTCAATATTTATTCTTTGTGGAGATGCTAAAATACACCAGGTACAGATGTACACACTTGTCATCCCAGTGACTCTTGAGGTTGAGGTGGGAGGATCACAAATTGAAGGCCAGCCTTGGCAACTGAGACTGTGAACAACTTAGCAACACCCTGTCTCAAAATAAAGTATACAAATGGCTTGGATGTGGCTCAGTGTTGAAGTGCCTCTTGGCTCAATCCCTATTTCCCATCCCTCAAAATGATCCTTTCTTCCAAATGGGCTGTTTTGTTTTTAAATTTATTTGTATTGTAAACAAATGTGATACATGCTGTTTCTATTTGTATGTGAAGTAAAGGCATACCATTTGTATAATCATACTTTTACTAGGGTAATGATGTTTGATTCATTCTGCTATTTTTCCTTACCCCCACCCCTCCCACCATCTTTTCCCTCTATACAGTCCCTCCTTCCTCCATTTTTGCCCCCCTCCTATCCCTCATTATGTGTCAGCATCTGCTTATCAGTGAGATCATTCGTCCTTTGGTTCTTTGAGATTGGCTTATCTCACTTAGCATGATATTCTACAATTTCATCCATTTGCCTGCAAATGCCATAATTTTATTATTCTTTATAGCTGAGTAGTATTCCATTGTGTGTGTATATATATATGATATCATATATATAAAATCATATATATATATAAAATTATATATATATATATATATATATATCAGAGTTTATTTATCCATTCATCAACTGAAGGGCATCTACGTTGGTTCCACTATCTGGCTATGGTGAATTGAGCAGGTATGAACGTTGATGTGGCTGTATCTCTGTAGTATGCTGATTTTAAGTCCTTTTTATTATAAGCCAAGGTGTGGGATAGCTGGGTCAAATGGTGGGTCCATTTCAAGATTTCTGAGGAATCTCCACACTGCTTTCCAGAGTGGCTGCACTAATTTGCAACCCCACCAGCAGTGTATGAGTGTACCTTTGTGATGGGCTGACAGATCTGACTCCATTAGAATGTTATAGACCAGATCTAAGGAAAATGACTAAACAGACTCCATTTTGCTCTGAGACTCCATGTTATGTAGGAAATAAGTTTCTCCCATGGGAGCACCCTACCTCTGTACCCATCAACAGTTACTTAGCGTGACATGTTTAATAATGTACAATGGCAACTCCTATGTAGTAAAAATTTCTCTCCTTTGACCTCTATTGCTGTTAACCAATGTACTTTGTAAACAGTAATTGTGTGGATGTTAGCAACCATTCTTTAGTTTGTGCCTAGATAAGGGTCAGTTTGACCCACTTCCCCCTCTGTCAACAATCTCATGATGTTAGTTTGTAATTTTGAATCATAGCAACAGACACTTATGTTTGATGTGATATTTGGTATAAAACCCCTACAACCCTGTGGTCAGGGCTGTTCTCCCATTAGCCATTTTTTTGGGAATTGTGTGAGACAGTCAGCTGGACAGCTTAATAAAGACTCTCAAATTTGGACTCCTCAGTGGTGATCAGTCTGTTCTTAAGTTGCACCCCATAACATTTGGAGGCCCCAGTGAGATTCTCACTGCCTGGTGGGCAACCACCACTCACCGCTGACCTGGAAACTCCTGTGGAGGGGAGAGGCCACAACCTTGCTGCTATTGGAAGGCCTCTGAGAGACGTTCCTCAGCCCCAGGCTGCATGGTATGTGGTGCCTCGCCCCAGGACTGAGCTAAATTTTTTGAGGGTGTCACCTGTTTCTGCACCCCTGGGGGACTGGTAAGTCTGTTTCTGATGGACCTGCATCTGTGGGCTCTGAGGAAGGCTGGACGCAGCATTTCTTCCCAAGTCAGGGACTGGCAAGACGTTGCTCAGTCCCTCTGGCCTGGAATCTGGAGTGGTCACTTGTCTGTGTCTTTGGTGTTTTATGTGTTCTGTGTTTGTTTGTCCTTTTCTGTTTTTTTTTGTTTTGTTTTGTTTTGTTTTTTTGCCTTTAAGTGTAAGCATGGGTCAGTCTCCCTCATGTCAGTCATGTACTCTGCTCCAGTGCATGTTAACTAATTTCCAGGAATTCCATAAGAGAGTCAGTGACTACAGAACCCACTACAATGTCTTTTCTCTCTCTAAATTCTGTGAGAGAGAATGACCAAATTTTGAGGTCAGATGGCCCACTCAGGGGACCACCAAATTGTCTTTGGGCAGCCTGAACAATCTGATCAAATGTTTTATGTCAAATTTGGAAAAAAAATGGTTAAAATGATTTTTAACCATGTTCACTAAAGCTTACATTAAAATATAAACTGCTGCCAATTGGAACTTCCAACTATTGCAGTTGGTCCATCAAAATGCCAGGCTAAAATTTTGTTGGCTGCTATCCAGGAGACCAGAAAAACCAGTTTAGAGCAAGACCCCAACCTGAGGGGGCTCTCCCAAGGAGATCAATGGGAGCAGCTCCCTTGTTGTCTCTTTGGGAAACTCCTTCAGGAAGGGATAGGGCATAACCTTTGTCTATATTCTCTTAATTCCTTTGCATCTCTGATGAGAAGGACCACATCAGTATGGAGGCTAAAGACTTTGAAAGTTCTATTTTTTTGAGTTCATAATTTTGATCTGGTGCACCTAAGTTAATTTTTTATCAGACCTATTTTATCCAACTGTAAGGTTTTCTTAATGCTCTGCTTCATTCAGAGGCCAGTTTACAAGGGTTAACTCTCAATCTAATGGGTTTTTAAAAATTACCTATAAGGCCTTTGATCTTCTGTTTATTTTATGTATATGTACACCAATTTATTGTCATGTCTACATATATTTGGTACCAAAATTGACATATGAGATCATAAATTAAAATTTAAAAAAATGGATCCAAATGCTTTTTATTTACATAATTTAAAAGGTATTTAAATTGGGTAAACAAAAATATGGCTTTCAAGTTACTAACACAGTTTTGTTTCCAGGTGGTCAAAAAAATAAATAAAATGTTAGTTTTATAAAATATCTAATATCCATTGTTTCTAGGTTTTTCTTCAACAGGAAAGAAGTGACTGATATGGCTCAATGCAATTCTCTGATACCTTGGCTTTTAAAAAATAACTTATTTAGATTTACATATACGGATTGATCATGGATGTGTTTGTTAGAGACATCTAATTGGTTTAAAAAGTTAATATGCTAACTGTTAAATATAACATCAAGTACTCTTAACTCCTTAAATTCCACAGGGTAACATGCTTAAAACATTTTTGGTGTTTTCATAAATTGTTAAATAAAAGAAGGGTTTAAATAAACTTTTTGTTGTCACTAAAAACATGATTAGTAAAATTCTTAACAGGTATTATTCTATATACAGGGTCCAAAATTTCAACTGTATTTAAATAGAGTTCTATAAGTAACAAAGTATTTCATTGGATTAAAATGAAGTGATTTATCTGAATTCATAAATTTATAAAAGTTGTTTCAAAATATAAATTTTAAAAAGGGATCAACAGATTAAAACATTATAAGGTTTTAGATATAAAAATATTTTTAATAAAATATTTCTAGTTAAAAAAGTCTTTATGTGATAAAATAAGGCTGTAATACATCTAAGTAAACAACAAGAGTGTCTAATTAAGGGATTAAAAAGTGTTAATTAAGGGTAAATTTTAAAAGGTTTATGTGTATATATAAGTAACACAACAGTTAAAACTATTCAAGGTTTTTTCCTAAGGTCAAATATTAATGTATTGATATAAACCAAATTTCAGTCTATATACTAAAATGAACAACAATTCTTAAAACATTAATTTACTCTTAACATTGTATCTGTTAAGTTTTATTCCCTAGAACAACTAGTCTTAAAGTTAAGGGTTTGTATAATTCTGGTTAAACAGCAACTGTTATTTTAAAGTATTGTACTACATTACAAAATCTAAATTTTCTTTAAAAGTTAAACATGGTTAATATAAAAGCATCAAAGTAATTATAATTCTAACACTCATATATATATTAAATGTGTTCATATCTTCCAGGTATACAAGTCTTTAAAATGTTTAAAAGAACATTTTATCAAGCTGGTGTTCTTCAACCTAAAGTTGTAATGGTAAATTTAAACTTATTAAAATAAGAAATTTTATTGGGGATTTATTTATATCATTTAGTCTGTAACTGGACCTGAACCTTATGTTACCTTCTGCACTGGGATAAAAATGTAAATGTATTTCTAAAAGAAAATGAGAATCTGATATTTTCAAAAGTTAATATCATGAAACAGAAAAACTTTTTGCCACTTTACTACACAAAAAGAAAGCTAAAAGCACTCTCAGCTTTCTTTGATTCATATTTTAGGTGTAATATTATACTATGTTAAGTAATATTTATATAAACTTAGGAAACAATATATGTACCTAAGATTTATGAAGAGCCCTACCTTACCTGAGATAAGGCTCTGCTTTCTATACTCTAAAGATTGATTTTTTGTTATAAAATCACTGTGATTTCAAAGAGGGAATATAATATATAGCTCAGCCAAAATTTAAGATAGCTATTACACAACTAAATATGTTTTTACTGTTCTTAATTCCATTTTGTATTTTCCTTGTAAACTCTGTGACTGTTGACTGATTAATGTTTTACAGAGGTACTGTTTCAAGAACAATCTAAATTAATTTGAGATAATAAGCCATCACCTATGGGACAGATAATATAGTCCCCAATATATTAAAATTTAGTAAATGACTGTAAAGTCATAGACATTAAAGTTAAAGCCCCATACTCTTACTGTATGACTGGTGAAACTGACTTGCTCTATGTTTAAGATCAAGACTTAAAGATTAAGATTAAAACAAAAGGGTCAAGAGAATAAGTATTTGGTTCTTGCCCTCAGAGTCAGCCTGAACACAGGGAACAAGAGAACTTCTCTAAGGAGCTTTGCAACTGTGGGCCACACAAGCTTCTGATCAGGGAGATTGATAAGACCACTAGAGGATGAAAAGCCAATCAGTACACCTGCTACAGAGGAGGATCCTTGGGAAAAGGAGCCATCCCTAATGTTTCCAAAGAAAGCCACCTCATCATGGAGACCCTACCAGGTGAATGGCCCTAAAGGAGCTAAGAAGCTGCTCTCAAGTTCCCCAAGAGTGACCCCTGTGGAAACTCAGCTGACTCTTAACAGCAGATAGAAACAAGGTCAATTTGACAAGCTTGACCTTAAACACCTAGCAAAACAGTTAAAACCAAAACACAGTCATTCCTGGACATTTTAAAAACAAAACAATAGTTATTTTCATGTAACTTAAGATGTACACTTGTGTTAGCCCCCAAAATAAATAAAACTGGAGGTAACAAAAAATATTCTTAGACAAAAATGCCTGATAACTATCAAGAGAAACTGTTAGAATTATATGTTTTTAGTCAGTTTAAGGCCTACAGATCCTCCTAACCTCCAGTACAGGTAGATTTAATCCATGTGTGCTGGTATGATTCTCTAGCCCTGAGAAACAAAACTAAAGGGATCTCCACTAAACAAAAAGATCATACCAGTAAAGAGATAATTTACAAAAATGAGATGACATTGAGTAACTTAACTAAATGTTGTATTAATATTCCTGATAACTCCAACAGTGTTAAGATTTATAATTAAGGCCTTATCCTCTACAACCTTGTTAGGACTTTTATGTAAACAACGTCTCAGCACTTCCACCTCCTGGTAAGAGATTATCAATTTCTATCAGCTTCATGATATTCATTGACATGTTCCAGATGCTATTTATTTTGTACTCATGGTTTTTTGTTTCTTTCATAGAACAAGACTTTTACCCCTAGAAATATCCAATTTCTAAAAAGGAACTTTTTACTACTTGCCCCACCCCACATCACCCCCTCTCAGCTCGAAGCAGTGAGAGCGGTCATTGCTCTTTTTTCCTTACACTGGTAAAAAGTCCCTAAATTTCGAGGGGTAATAAAAATTTTAAAACAGTCAATGTAGGTAGGTAAATTGGGTTATATCACAAAAATAAGGGCCAGTTTGTGTCCAGAAACTTGGAAACAAATGACCTCTGAGAGATTAAAATATTAATGCTTCCAGAGCCCTTCCTCCACCCTTACCAAGAACTTGCTCCTGTTTTAACCTGTTGTTAAGTCTCTCTAATAGGTTCAACTTATGAGAGAACCAGCCCCAAGAGACCACTGATTTCCAAAACCCATTTCAGTCAGGAGACTATGTCTACATCAAATTGTTCCAGAAAGGACTATCACCAAGCTTAAATGAAAGGGAACTTATTCACAACATGGACTCATCACATCTGAGTCAAGACAACATGAAAATGGACAGCTCTCAGAGACCCCAACCACCATCTAAAGATAAGACTGAAAAAATGGTAATTGTGTTTTTTCTCTTGCTGGGACTATGTCAGGAATAACTCCATGTTTAACCATTCAACTTTTTGAGATTACCAAATGTAGTATACCGTAATAGTATATTAAATTCTGTATACTATTATGATGGGGAAGGATAGTAAAAAAAAAAAAAAAAACAACATATGGGGCTAATATCTAAGTGAGTGGCCCTTGTCTTAGTTCCCCTCCTACTGGAAATAAATATAACAGCAATAAGGACCACTACAATCACCTATACAATACTAATGAATCAATGGTTTGATTATGTACAAAAAACCAGTGGGGAATGTGATGGGCTCACAGATCTGGCTCCATGAGAATGTTATAGGCCAGACTCTAAGGGAAATGACTAAACAGACTCCATTTTGCTCTGAGACTCTATGTTATGTAGGAAATAAGTTTCTCCCACGGAAACACCTGCCTCTGTACCCATCATCAGTTACTTAGTGTGACATGTTTAATAATGTACAATGGCAACTCCTATGTAGTAAATATTGCTCTCCTTTGACCTCTGTTGCTCTTAACCAATGTACCATGTAAACAGTAATTGTGTAGATGTTAGCAACCATTTTTCATTTGTGCCTAGGTAAGGGTCAGTTTGACCCACTTCCCCTCTGTCAATGATCTCATGATGTTAGTTTGTAATTTTGAATCATAGCAACAAACACTTATGATTGATGTGATTTTTGGTATAAGAACACCTACAACCCTGTGGTTGGGGCTGTTCACCCAATAGCCATTTTTTTAGGCATTGTGTGAGACAGCTGGCCAGCTTAATAAAGACTCTCAAATTTGGACTTCTCAGTGGTGATCGGTCTGTTCTTAAGTTGCGCCCCATAACACCTTTTCCCCCACATCTTTGCCAACACCTATTGTTGCTTGTATTCTTGATAATCACCATTCTAATTGGGATGAGATGGAATCTTAGGGTAGTTTTGATTTGCATTTCTCTTATTACTAAAGATGTTGAACAGTATTTTATATATCTGTTCTTTGCTTGTAGATCTTCTTCTGTGAAGTGTCTGTTCGTTTTCTGAGCCCCCAAATGCGCTGTTTTGTTACTGGTCATGCCTAAAGCAGATGACTTTCACTTTCTAAAAGTTTACAAAGCATTTTCAACCTCGGATGGAAAAATGCATTTGGAATGAATTATTCTCTTTACTCATAGCAAGAGAAAACTCTTCTTTAAGTACAACTCTTTTCATGTGCATGATGTAATTAGTGCTATGATTCATTTCTTTTATTAGACCAGAAAACATGATAATGAAATTTTCTGCATGTTAACTCCAGAAGCTTTTCAAATCATATTTGTACCTTTTATTCTCCATGTATTTCTTTTCACTCGCATTTTTGCATTTTAATTTTTGTCAATATTATTTTATGTTAATGTGAAAGATAAACCCACAGTGAGGGTAGGAAAGACAGCAGTAGCTAATCCCCAGTAAGAGTAATTTTGATGACAGGAAAGGTAGCTTCTTGAGGGGAAACCAAACTTACCCGACTGCCTTGTCTGACAGATTTGCTCTTGGATGCTGTGAAAAAAACTAACTATGCTGGTCATAGTTTGTGAGCTACCACAAAATGTGTCCTTATCTTTGATGTTTATGTCTGATTTGCAACCAGAAAAAATCATGCCACATTCCTGCTTAAGGAACATGAGGCAAGACCTGGAGAATGGATTACATGTGTCATATCCTGGTGATCTCCACACTATGGATACCTGCACTTGTATGGCATTCTTTATTAAGACAATAAACTCAATGTTCTATGTTTAGCCAACCTGAGTCTTTAAAAATGAATTCCCTGAGTGTGTAACTTTCCTCTTGAAAAGAGTCTTTCAATAAACAGATACATCAGTCAATTTAATAAAATATAAAAATGGTTGAATGTTGTTCAAACCATCTAATATCACTGTTTTCATGGACATTTCCAATTTGAAGCCTGATGCTCCTCTACTTCCAAAAACCCTCTGGTTACATCACACTGGACCATGAATATTAGTTGCTCTCTCTTTTCATCTTGTGGATGGTTATTCCTCACTCAAAGTGTGAAAAGTTTTCTGATTCTTAGAAGAGGTGTGTTGTTCAATCTCAGGAGTCATTGGTCATCACACAGCAGGGGCTGTACATTTATAGTGCATTAAGTGGCACTAGAACTTCCTGGAGAAAAAAAGCAATTGTCTTAAAATATTTTTTACCTCTTATAATTATGGCTTCTTATAATTTAATATTTTATTTAACCTGAACAGAAATGCAAACCTCAAGGTGAGTTTGGAAATCCTAGAAGGAGTAATACTCCAAACCACATGGTCAGTGTGAGAGTGGACAGGGAAGATAGTCTTGCATTTTAGGGAGAGGACCCTCAGAGCCACTGGAAACCCATGTGAGATAACTCTAACCCCAGAGTAGATGCATTGCAATATACTGAATGGATTTGAACTAACTTGAATTTAAGTTAAGAAAATGTGATATTGAGTGTAATCTACATGATTGGGAGTCTTCAGATCCCTCACACAGGTGTATCCAGTGAGTTGAGAAAAGTTTTGATTTGACTCTCCCCAGGTTGCTATTATTCATCAGAGAATAAAATAAAAGTAAGAGACAGGTGACATGTTCCATGGGGAAGCCACAGTTCTGTTTTCTCCAGTGGGATCTTGTCACCCTCTTACAGATGTTAAAATTAAAGATCTACAGAGAGATAGAGTCTCCCCCAGGCAGCTCTGTGCAGTCTGGCAGTGGGCTCCTCCCACAGGGACAGATCCTCCAGCCTCACGGAGCAGGCCCCCAAGTGAGAGCCCTTCTGCACAGAAGCAGCATGGCCAGCTCCATCCCGCCCTGCTGCCAGGTCTGGCCCGCCCACAGGTTGATTCAGAGACCAGCACAGGGCGCCAGGAACTCCCCCAAGCAGCCCAGCCCCCTCTGGCAGGAAGCACCTCTCTAGGCTAGCTTCCCAGGGCAGACCGCCCAGTGAGAGCCTCTGGACGCAGAGCCAGCCACAAGTCCCCAAGCCAGCAGAGACCTTCGACATGCAAGCAGCTTCTGGGACCAGGGCTGGGCAGTCAGAGACCTCTTCAGGCAGCCTTGTCCCCCTCCAGCTGCAGGCTTTTTCCACAGGGCGATCCAAGATGGTGGACTAGAGGGCAACTGCACCTCCAGTCACTCCAGAACCCAGGATTCAAGAAGGGGAGGCATTGAGAGACTCGGACTAAAAAAGAACCTCAGGGTAAGTCTCCCCCACCCAGCGAAGCTCAGCTGGGTGGCAGGCCTGGATTCGAGTGGCTAATTAGAGTAGGACAGGGCAGATAGAGTCTCCCCCAGGAAACTCTGTGCAGTCTGGCAGTGGGCTCCTCCCACAGGGACAGATCCTCCAGCCTCACAGAGCAGGCCCACAAGAGAGAGCCCTTCTGCACAGAAGCAGCGCAGCCAACTCAGGCCCGCCCCGGCCAACTCCGGCACGCCCCACTGCCAGCTCCGGCCCGCCCACAGGTTGCTTCAATGACCAGCACAGGGTTCCAGGGACTTCCCCAAGCAGCCCAGGCCCCTCGGTGGGAAGCGCCTCTCTAGGCTAGCTTCCCGGGGCAAACCGCCCAGTGAGAGCCTGTCTACACAGAGCCAACCACAAGTCCCCAAGACAGTGGAGACCTCCGACCTGCAACCAGCCTCTGGGACCAGGACTGGGCAGCAAGAGACATCTCCAGGTCTCTCTCCCTGGAACCAGTAGTGGGCTAGGGGCAGCGTTCTTCGGAAGCACTGCATTATCAAATTAATCCAAGACTTTTGGCTACTGAAGGCTGGTAGGTGATACACTGGAAGTCTACAGGGACACTATAAGCCAATAGAGGAAATCTACAATATCACAGAGTCCCACTGACATCTGACCAAAATGAGAAAACAAGGGAAGAAAATGTCCGAAAAAAAACCTAGATACTATATCAATAAAACCCAATGACAGCACAGCAGAAGAAATGTCCAAAAGAGAGTTCAGAATGTACATAATTAAAACAATCATGGAAGCAAACGAGGAGATGAAAGAACAAATGCAGGCATTAAATGAACACACCAATCAACAGTTAAAAGAGCAAATAAGGGAAGCAAAAGAACATTTCAATAAAGAGTTAGAGATACTGAAAAAAAAAAAACCAAACACAAATCCTTGAAATGAAGGAAACAATAAACCAAGTTAAAAATGCCATAGAAAAACAGGTGTTGGTGAGGATGTGGGGAGAAAGGTACACTCATACATTGCTGGTGGGGCTGCAAATTAGTGCAGTCACTCTGGAAAGCAGTGTGGAGATTCCTTAGAAAACTTGGAATGGACCCTACATTTGACCCAGCTATCCCACTCCTTGGCCTATACCCAAAGGATCTAAAATCAGCATACTACAGAGATACAGCCACATCAATGTTCATAGCTGCTCAATTCACAATAGCCAGACTATGGAACCAACCTAGATGCCCTTCAATTGACGAGTGGATAAAGAAACTGTGGTATATATACACGATGGAATATTACTCAGCCATAAAGAATGACAAAATTATGGCATTTGCAGGCAAATGGATGAAATTGGAGAATATCATGCTAAGTGAGATAAGCCAATCTCAAAAAGACAAGGGACGAATGATATCACTAATAAGTGGAGGATGACACATAATGGGGGGAAGGGATGGGTTAGTGTTAGGGTTAGAGTTAGGGTTAGGGAGGGGGGCAAGTATGGAGGAAGAAAGTACTGTATAGAGGGTAAAGAGGGATGGGAGGGGTGGGGGGAAGGGGAAAAAATAACAGAATGAATCAAACAACATTATTGTATGTGGATTTATGATTACACAAATGGTATGCCTTTGCGCCATGTACAAACACAGAGGCAACATGTATCCCATTTGTTTACAATAAAATAAAAAAATTAAAAAAATGCCATAGAAAGCATAACCAATAGGATAGATCCCCTGGAAGACAGAACCTCAGATATTGAAGACAAAATATTTAATCTTGAAAACAAGGTTGACCAAACAGAAAAGATGGTAAGAAATCATGAACAGAATCTACAAGAATTATGGGATATCATGAAGAGGCCAAATTTAAGAATTATTGGGATTGAAGAAGGCTTAGAGAAAAAAACCAAAGGAATGAACAATCTATTCAATGAAATAATATCAGAAAATTTTCAAAATCTGAAGAATGAAATGGAAAACCAAGTACAAGAGGCTTATAGGACTCCATATATACAAAATTACACAGACCTACACTAAGGCACATTATTATGAAAATACCTAACATTCAAAATAAAGACAGAATTTTAAGGCCGCGAGAGAAAACAATGAGATTACATTCAGGGGGAAACCAATAATAATATCAGCAGATTTTTCAATCCAGACCCTAAAAGCTAGAAGGGCCTGGAACAACATTTACCAAGCCCTGAAAGAAAATGGAAGTCAACCAAGAATTTTATACCCAGCAAAACTTACTTTCAGATTTGATGATGAGATAAGATCCTTCCATGATAAATAAAAGCTAAGGGAATTCACAAAAAGAAAGCAAGCATTACAGAACATTCTCAGCAAAATATTCCATGAGGAAGAGATGAAAATCAATGATGCAAATCAGCAATGGGAGGAACTAGCCTAAAGGAATAGCCAAATAAAGGGGAAACCAAATCATGACAAAAAACAAAAATGAGTCAAATGACTGGAAATACAAGTCATATCACCATAATAACCCTGAATGTTAATGGCCTGAACTCACCAATCAAAAGACATAGAGAGGCAGAATGGATTAAAAAGAAAAATCCAACAATTTGCTGCCTGCAAGAGATTCATCTCATAGAAAGAGATACCCACAAACTAAAGGTGAAAGGATGGGAAATAACATACCATGCACACGAACACAGCAAAAAAGCTGGAGTATCCATCCTCATTTCAGATAATGTGGTCTTCAAGCCTAAACTACTCAAAAGGGATAAAGAAGGACATTACATATTGCTTAAGGGAAGCATAAATCAACAAGACATAACAATCATAAATATCTATGCCCCGAACATTGGCTCATCCATGTACATCAAACAAATCCTTCTCAATTCCAGAAATCAAATAGACCACAACACAATAATACTAGGTGATTTTAACACACCTCTCTCACCGCTGGATAGATCATCCAAACAAAAATTGAATAAAGAAACCATAGATCTCAAAATCACAATCAACAATTTAGACTTAACCAACTTATATAGACTATATCATCCAACAAAGAACAAATATACTTTCTTCTCAGCAGCACAAGGATCCTTCTCTAAAATAGACCATGTCTTATGCCACAAAGCTACTGCTAGCAAATACAAGAAGATAGAGATACTACCTTGTGCTCTATCAGATCATAAGGCATTGAAATTAGAAATAAATGACAGAATAAAAAAACAGAAACTTCTCCAATACCTGGAGATTAAATAATACACTATTATATGATGAATGGATAACAGTAGACATCAGGAGTGAAATAAAAAAATTTTTAGAAGTAAACGAGAACAAAGACACATCCTATCAAAATCTCTGGGACACTATGAAAGCAGTACTTAGAGGAAGATATATTTCATGGGGTGCATTCAACAAAAGAAGTAGAAATCAACAAATAAACGACTTAACATTACAGCTCAAAGCCCTAGAAAAAGAACAGCAGACCAACACCAAAAGTAGTAGAAGACAGGGAATAGTTAAAATCAGAGCCAAAATCAATGAAATTGAAACAAAAGAAACAATCAGAAAAATTAACAAAATAAATAGTTGGTTCTTTGAAAAAATAAACAAAATTGATAAACCCTTAGCCACGCTAACAAAGAGAAAGAGGGAGAAAACTCAAATTACTAAAATTCGGAATGAACAAGGAAATATCACAACAGACACGATTGAAATACAAAACATAATTAGAAGCTATTTTGAAAATATATACTCCAACAAAACAGAAATCCTCGAAGACATCAACAAGTTTCTAGAGACATATGAATTACCTAAACTGAATGAGGAGGACATACACAACTTAAATAAATCAATTTCAAGCAATGAAATAGAAGGGGTCATCAAAAGCCAACCAACAAAGAAAAGTCCAGGACCAGATGAGTTCTCAGCCGAGTTCTACAAAACCTTCAAAGAAGAGCTCATTCCAATACTTCTCAAAGTATTCCATAGAATAGAAGAGGAGGGAACCCTCCAAAACTCATTCTATGAAGCCAATATCACCCTGATACCTACACCAGACAGAGATACATCGAGGAAAGAAAATTTCAGACCAATATCCTTGTTATTTCTATTTTTTTTTATTTTATTGTAAACAAATGGGATACATATTGTTTCTCTGTTTGTACATGGCATAAAGGCATACCATTTGTGTAATCATAAATTTACATAGAGTAATGTTGTTTGATTGATTCTGTTATTTTTTCCCTTCCCCCCACCCCTGCCACCACTCTTTTCCCTCTATACAGTGCTTCCTTCCTCCATACTTGCCCCCCTCCCTAACCCTAACTCTAACCCTAACACTAACCCTTCCCTCCACCCATTGTGTGTCATCATCCACTTATTAGTGATATCATTCGTCCTTGGGCTTTTTGAGATTGGCTTATCTCACTTAGCATGATATTCTCCAATTTCATCCATTTGCCTACAAATGCCATAATTTTAGCATTCTTTATGGCTGAGTAATATTCCATTGTATATATATACCACAGTTTCCTTAACCATTCATCAATTGAGGGGCATCTAGGTTGGTTCCACAGTCTGGCTATTGTGAATTGAGCAGCTATGAACATTGATGTGGCTGCATCTCTGTAGTATGCTGATTTTAAGTGCTTTGGGTATAGGCCAAGGAGTGGGACAGCTGGATCAAATGCAGGGTCCATTCCAAGTTTTCTAAGGAATCTCCACACTGCTTTCCAGAGTGGCTGCACTAATTTGCAGCCCCACCAGCAATGGATGAGTGTACCTTTCTCCCCACATCCTCGCCAACACCTGTTGTTGCTCGTATTCTTGATAATCGCCATTCTAATTGGGGTGAGATGGAATTTTAGGGTGGTTTTGATTTGCATTTCTCTTATTACTAGATGTTGAACAGTTTTCCATATGTTTGTTGATTGCTTGTAGATCTTCTTCTGTGAAGTGTCTATTCATTTCCTTAGACCATTTGTCGACTGGATTATTTGAATTCTTGGAGTAGAGTTTTTTGAGTTCTTTATAGATTCTGGAGATTAGTGCTCTATCTGAAGTATGATTGGCAAAGATATTCTCCCACTCTGTAGGCTCTCTCCTCGCATTGCTGATAGTTTCCATTGCTGAGAGAAAGCTTTTTAGTTTGAATCTATCCCAGTAATTGATTCTTGCTTTTATTTCTTGTGCTATGGGAGTACTATTAAGGAAGTCTGGTCCTAAGCCGACATGTTGAAGATCTGGACCTACTTTTTCTTCTATAATCTGCAGGGTCTCTGGTCTGATTCCGAGGTCCTTAATCCATTTTGAGTTTAGTTTAGTGCATGGTGAGAGATATGGGTTTAGTTTCATTCTGTTGCATATGGATTTCCAATTCTCCCAGCACCATTTGTTGAAGAGGTTATCTTTTCTCCATTGCATATTTTTGGCCCCTTTGTCTAGTATGAGAAAATTGAATTTTTTGGGTTTGTGTCTGTGTCCTCTATTCTGTACCATTGATCTACCTTTCTATTTTGGTACCAATACCATGCCGTTTTTGTTACTATTGCTTTGTAGTAGAGTTGAAGATCTGGTATTGCAATATCCCCTGTTTCACTCCTCCAGCTAAGGAATTCTTTAGCAATTCTGGGTTTCTTATTCTTCCAGATGAATTTCATAATTGCTTCCTCTATTTCTGTAAGGTACATCATTGGGATTTTAATTGGAATTGCATTGAATCTATATAGCACTTTTGGTAGTATGGCCATTTTGACAATATTAATTCTTCCTATCCAAGAACATGGAAGATCTTTCCAACTTCTAAAGTGTTCTTTAATTTCTTTCTTTAGTGTTCTGTAGTTCTCATTGTAGAGGTCTTTCACATCTTTTGTGAAATTGATTCCCAAGTATTTTATTTTTTTCCAGGCTATTGTGAATGGGGTAGTTTTCCTAATTTCTGTTTCTGAAGATTCATCACTTATGTATAAAAATGCATTGAATTTATGGGCATTGATCTTATAACCTGCTACTTTACTGAATTCACTTATGAGTTCTAAGAGTTTTCTGGTGGAATTTCCAGGTTCCTCTAAATATATCATGTCATCAGTGAACAGGGATAGTTTGAGTTCTTCTTTTCCAATTCGTATCCCTTTAATTTCTTTGGTTTGTCTAATTGCTCTGGCTAGAGTCTCAAGAAGGATTTTGAATAGAAGGGTTGAAAGAGGGCATCCCAGTCCTGTTCCAGTTTTTAGGGGGAATGCTTTCAGTTTTTCACCATTTAGAATGATATTAGCCATGGGCTTAGTGTAGATGGCCTTTACAATGTTGAGGAATGTTCCCACTATCCCTATATTTTCTAGTGTTTTGAGCATGAAGAGGTGCTGTATTTTATCAAATTCTTTTTCTGCATCTATTGAAATAATCATGTGATTCTTGACTTTAAGTCTATTGATATGGTGAATTACATTTATTGATTTCCTGATGTTGAACCAACCTTGCATCCCTGGGATGAAACCCACTTGATCATGGTGCACTATCTTTTTAATATGTTCTTGTATGCGATTTGCTAAAATTTTGTTGAGAATTTTTGCGTTGATATTCATTAAGGATATTGGTCTGAAATTTTCTTTCCTTGATGAATCTCAGTGTGGTTTAGGTATCAGTGTGATATTGGCTTCATAGAATGAGTTTGGGAGGGTTCCCTCCTCTTCTATTTTATGGAATACTTTGAAAAATATTGGAATGAACTCTTTCTTAAAGGTTTTGTAGATCTCGACTGAGAATCCATCTGGTCCCGGACTTTTCTTTGTTGATAGGCTTTTGATGACTTCTTCTATTTCAGTACTTCAAATTGGTCTATTTAAATTGTGTATGTCCTCCTCGTTCAGTTTAGGCAATTCATATGTCTCTAGAAACCTGTTGATGTCTTCGAAATTTTCTATTTTTTTGGAGTATAGATATTCAAAATAGCTTCTAATTATGTTTTCTATTTCAATCCTGTCTGTTGTGATATTTCCTTGTTCATCCCGAATATTAGTGATGGGGGTTTTCTCTCGCCTTCTCTTTGTTAATGTGGTTAAAGCTTTATCAATTTTGTTTATTTTTTTGAAGAACCAACTCTTTATTTTGTCAATATTTTGTATTTTTTCTTTTGTTTCAATTTCATTGATTTCAGCTTGAGTTTAACTATTTCCTGTCTTCTACTACTTTTGGTGCTGGTCTGTTTCTCCTTTTCTAGGGCTTTAAGCTGTAGTGTTAGCTCGTTTATTTGTTGAGTTTTATTTCCTTTATTAAATGCGCACCATGAAATAAATTTCCCTCTAAGTACTCCTTTCATAGTGTCCCAGAAATTTTGATATGATGTTTCTTTGTTCTCATTTACCTCTAAGAATTTTTTAATTTCCTTTCTAATATCTTCTGTTATCCATTGATCATATAATAGCGTATTGTTTATTCTCCAGATATTGGAATAGTTTCTGTTTTTTACACTTTCATTTATTTATAACTTCAATCCATTATGATCTGATAGAATACATGGTAGTATCTCTATCTTCTTGTATTTGCTAACATTAGCTTTGTGGTATAATATATGGTCTATTTTAGAAAAGGATCCTTGGGCTGCTGAGAAGAAAGTGTATTCACTCTTGGTTTGATGGTGTATTCTATAAATCTCCGATAAGTCTAAATTATTGATTGTGTTATTGAGATCTATGGTTTCTTTGTTCAATTTTTGTCTGGAAGATCTATCCAGTGGTGAGAGAGGCATGTTAAAATCACCTAGTATTATTGTGTTATGGTCTATTTGGTTTCTGAAATTGAGAAGGATTTGCTTGACATAAAAGGATGAGCCACTGTTTGGGGCATAGATGTTTATGATTGTTATATCTTGCTGACTTATGCTTCCCTTAAGCAGTATGAAATGATCTTCTTTATCCCTTTTGACTAGTTTTGGCTTGAAGTCCACATTATCTTAAATGAGGATGGATACTCCAGCTTTTTTGCTGAGTCCATGTGCATGATATGATTTGCCCCATCCTTTCACCTTTAGTCTATGGGTATCTTTTTCTATGAGGTGAGTCTCTTGTAGGCAACATAATGTTGGATCTTTCTTTTTAATCCAATCTGCCAGTCTATGTTTTTGATTGATGAATTCAGGCCATTAACATTCAGGGTTATTATTGAGATATGATTTAGTTTCCCGGTCATTTGGTTCATTTTTAAAATTTCATTCATTTATTTGTTTGACACTAACTCGGTTCCTCCTTTATTTGACAATTCCTTTAGGATAATTCCTCCCTTTGCTGACTTGCTTCTTTCTTTTTCATCTCTTCCTCATGGAATATTTTGCTGAGAATGTTCTGTAATGCTGGCTTTTTTGTGTAAATTCTTTTAGCTTTTGTTTATCATGGAAGGATTTTATTTCATCGTCAAATTTGAAGGTAAGTTTTGCTGGGTATAAAATTCTTGGTTGGCATCCATTTTCGTTCACGGCGTGAAAAATGTTGTTCCAGGCCCTTCTAGCTTTTAGGGTCTGGATTGAAAAATCTGCTGATATCCGTATTGGTTTCCCCCTGAATATGATTTGGGTCTTTTCTCTCACAGCCTTTAAAATTCTGTCTTTATTTTGTATGTTAGGTTTTTTCATTATAATGTGCCATGGTGTGGGTCTGTTGTAATTTTGTATATTTGGAGTCCTATAAGCCTCTTGAACTTGATTTTCCACTTCATTCTTCACATTTGGAAATTTTTCTGATATTATTTCATTGAATAGATTGTTCATTCCTTTGGTTTGTTTCTCTAACCCTTCCTCAATTCCAAAAATTCTTAAATTTGACCTTTTCATGGTATTCCATAGTTCTTTTAGATTCTGTTCATGATTGCTTACCATCTTCTCTGTTTGTTCAACTTTGTTTTCAAGGTTAAATATTTTGTCTTCAATGTCTGAGGTTCTGTCTTCCAGGTGTTCTATCTTACTGGATATGCTTTATATGGAGTTCTTAATTTGGTTTGTTGTTTCCTTCATGTCAAGGATTCCTGTTTGTTGTTTTTTTTCAATATCTGTAACTCTTTATTGAAATGATCTTTTGCTTCCTGTATTTGCTCTTTTAACTATCGATTGGTGCGATCTTTCAATGCCTGCATTTGCTCTTTCATCTCATCATTCAGTGTGTTCATTTGCTCTTTCATCTCATCGTTTGCTTCCCTGATCATTTTAATTATGTACATTCTGAAATCCTTTTCTCTCATTTCTTCTGCCATGCTGTCATTGGGTTTTATTAATGTAACATCTAGATTTGTTTGCAGCATTTTCTTTCCTTGTTTTCTCATATTGCTCAGGTATCAGTGGACTGTTGAGATATTGCAGATTTCCTCTATTGACTTACAATGTGCCTGAAGATTTCTATGTATATCCCATCTTAGCCTTTAGTAGGCTGAAGTCTTGGAGGAAGTTGATAATGCGGTGCTCCACATGGAAGCTGCCTCTCTAGGGGTGGTGGCCTTCAGGTGGGGTATATTCCCTGCTAGTGGGCAAAGGTGCCTCCACTTGTTGACCAATGGTCAACCAAAGGGGAACTAGGCTGCAGGCTGCAGCAAGGCCTGTTTGGGCCGGTGCCTCTGGTTTTACCATCCTTGTGGGGAAACCGTACCTGGCAGGGAAGACTCAACTTGTTAGGAGGTCTCGCTGGTCAGTTCCCTCCTAGAGGTTCCCCTCAATTTACAGCTACCACCTGGGCTGGGCTGCCTTCCTCTGCAAAGTTCCCAGGGGCCCGGCCCTACCTCCTGGGCCTGGGAGCCTCACCCTTCGCAGATGAATCTCCTTAGGCTACCCCTTCTCAGAGAATCTGCCCACAGTCCTGGAAACTTTGCTCCGCCCCCAAGCGTGTCTCTGTGGGGCTCTTCCACCAAGAAGCCTCCTAGATCCTGGGACCCTACTCTGCACCTAATCGCCTGGCTATTTGGCCCCTCCTCTGAGCAGCCACCTGGTGCCCCATACAATCACTCTGAGTCCCAGAGACCCGCCACATGCCTCTTCCTCCAGACAGCCAACCAGTATTCTGGTGCGGTCACTAGGAGTCCAAGAAACTCACTGTGTGCCTCCTCTTCCCACCAACCACCCGTAGCCCTGGGCAATCAATCACTCCGAGTTGAAGTGACCCTCCCATTGTTCCTCCTCCTCCAAGTAACCCCCCGGATGTTCAGGAGCGGTCATTCTGAGTGGTTCTGAATCCATGTGACCCACTGTACGTGTCCTCTGGGTAACCACCCGGAGCTCTTGTGCGGCCACTTGAGACCAAGGGATCCACCACGCTTCTCCTCCAGGCAGAACCCTGTGTTCAGGAGCAGTCACTTTAAGTCCAAACAACTCACCAATCACCTCCTCCTCTGAGCAGCCACCTGGAGCTCTAATACATTCACTGCGAGTCCAAGCGACCTGCCATGCTCCTCCTCCTCCTCCTCCTCCTCCTCCAGGCAGGCCCCAGTGTTCAGAAGTGGTCTGAGTCCAAACAGCTCACCACGCACCTCCTCCTCTGGCAACCGCCTGTAGCTCTGGTATAGCCACTCCAAATCGAAGCGGCTACGCTCCTTTTCCTCCTCTTCCTCAGGGCAGGCCCCGGTGTTCGGAAGCAGTCTCTCGAAGTCCAAACAGCTCACCGTGCAGCTCCTCCTCTGGTAAATGCCTTTAGCTCTTGTATAGTCACTCCGAATCCAAGCAGCCACGCTCCTCCTCCTCCTCCTCAGGGCAGGCCCTGTGTTCTGAGTCCACACAGCTCTCCTCTCTTCTCCTCCCCTGGGCAACCACCAGAGCCCCAGTGGTTGCTCTGAGTCCCAGCGCTGTGCTGAGCGGCCTCCTCTACGATGCTCCCAGTTGTCCGAGTTCACTGCTCCAGTGGGGGGAGTGGCGTCATGCCAGGCAGCTCTACTTCACAAAGTTCCCTGTGTTCCGGGACTACTGTCCCATCCGGGATGCCTCCCAAACGGGAGAGACTCACCCACCTGCTTTGAGTTGGTCCCAAGTCTCTCTATATCTCCTCTTTTGAATCCTCAGTCCTGAAGCAACATGAAATGCAGCCACACTCTAGGCTGCCATCTTGAAAAACCCCCTCAGACCAATATCCTTAATGAACATCGACACAAAAATCCTCAACAAAATTTTAGTAAATCGCCTTCAAAAATATATTAAAAAGATAGTGCACCACGATCAAGTGGATTTTATCCCAGGGATGCAAGGTTGGTTCAACATCCGGAAATCAATAAATGTCATTCACCATATCAACAAACTAAAAGTTAAGAATCACATGATTATTTCAATAGATGCAGAAAAAGCATTCAATAAAATACAGCACCCCTTCATGCTCAAAACACTAGAAAAAATTGGGGTAGTGGGATCATTCCTTAACATTTTGAAGGCCATTTACGCTAAGCCCATGGCCAATATCATTCTAAATGATGAAAAACAGAAAGCATTCCCCCTAAAAACTGGAACAGGACAGGAATGCCCTCTTTCACCACTTCTATTCAACATCCTTCTTGAGACTCTAGCCAGAGCAATTAGACAAACCAAAGAAATTAAAGGGATACGAATTGGAAAAGAGGAACTCAAACTATCCCTGTTCGCTGATGACATGATTATATATTTAGAGGAACCTGGAAATTCCACCAGAAAACTCTTAGAACTCATAAGTGAATTCAGTAAAGTAGCAGGTTACAAGATCAATGCTCATAAATCCAATGCATTTTATATATGTAAGTGATGAATCTTCAGAAAGAGAAATTAGGAAAACTACCCCATTCACAATAGCATCAAAAAAAATGAAATACTTGGGAATCAATCTCACAAAAGAGGTGAAAGACCTCTACAATGAGAACTACAGAACACTAAAGAAAGAAATTAAAGAACACCTTAGAAGATGGAAAGATCTTCCATGTTCTTGGATAGGAAGAATTAATATTGTCAAAATGGCCATACTACCAAAAGTGCTATATAGATTCAATGCAATTCCAATTAAAATCCCAATGATGTACCTTACAGAAATAGAGGAAGCAATTATGAAATTCATCTGGACGAATAAGAAACCCAGAATAGCTAAAGAAATCCTCAGTAGAAAGAGCGAAGCAGGGGGCATTGCAATACCAGATCTTCAAATCTATTACAAAGCAATAATAACAAAAACGGCATGGTATTTGTACCAAAATAGAAAGGTAGATCAATGGTACAGAATAGAGGACACGGACACAAACCCAAATAAATACAATTTTCTCATACTAGACAAAAGTGCCAAAAATATGCAATCGAGAAAAGATAGCCTCTTCAACAAATGGTGCTGGGAGAATTGGAAATCCATATGCAACAGAGTGAAATTAAACCCCTATCATTCACCATGCACAAAACTCAACTCAAAATGGATCAAGGACCTCAGAATCAGACCAGAGACCCTGCATCTTATAGAAGAAAAAGTAGGTCCAAACCTTCAACTTGTTGGCTTAGGAGCAGACTTCCTTAACAGGACTCCCATAGCACAAGAAATAAAAGCAAGAATCAACAACTGGGATAGTTTCAAACTAAAAAGCTTTCTCTCAGCAAAGTAAACTATCAGTAAAGTGAAGAGAGAGCCTACAGAGTGGGAGAATGTCTTTGCCACTCATACTTCAGATAGAGCGCTAATATCCGGAATCTATAAAGAACTCAAAAAACTCTACACCAAGAATACAAATAATCCAATCAACAAATGGACTAAGGAAATGAACAGACACTTCACAGAAGATGTACAAGCAATTAACAGATATATGAAAAAATGTTCAACATCTCTAGTAATAAGGGAAATGCAAATCAAAACTACCCTAAGATTCCATCTCATTCCAATTAGAATGGTGATTAGCACGAACATAAGCAACAATAGGTGTTGGTGAGGTTGTGGGGCAAAAGATACACTCATACATTGCTGGTGGGGTTGCAAACTAGTGTAGCCACTCTGGAAAGCAGTATGGAGATTCCTCTGAATGCTTGAAATGGAACCACCATTTGACACAGCTATCGCACTCCTTGGCCTATACCAAAAGGACTTAAAATCAGCATACTACAGAGATACAGCCACATCAATGTTCATAGCTGCTCAATTCACTATAGCCAGATTGTGGAGCCAACCCAGATGCCCTTCAGTTGATGAATGGATAAAGAAACTGTGGCATATATATACAATGGCATATTACTCTGCCATGAGAAATGACAAAATTATGGCATTTGCAGGCAAATGGATGAAATTGGAGGATATCATGCTAAGTGAGATAAGCCAATCTCAAAAAACTAAAGGACAAATGATCTCGCTGATAAGCGGATGAGGACATATAAGGGGGGGTAGGACAGGTTAATGTTAGGGTTTGGGTTATGTTTAGGGTTAGGGATAAGGAGGGTGGTAAGAGTGGAGGAAGAAAGGAATGTATAGAGGGAAAAGGGGTGGGAGGGGAGGGGGGAATGGAAAAAATAACAGAATTAATCAAACAACATTGCCCTTTGTAAATTTATGATTTTTAATTAAAATTAAAAGAAAGGAAAAATATCAAGCCTATACTACCCATTAGTGCATGAGATAACTGGTGTTTACCATATAAAGTTCATTTAATTCCAAGAGAAATAAATGCCCACAATTAAGCTAATTATTGCTGAGTGCTAGGTCCTCTACGAAACCCTCACATGCATAATCTCCTTATCCTCACCCAAACCCTTTAAAGTGGATGTTATGTCCAAATTTGGGTGACTCTAAGAGGGAGTGCAGAGCAACTGAGGCCAAGGGCAGTGCGCCACACAGTGGCCAATTAAAAGGGCAGAAAAATCCACTGACCCTTAATTACCTGTCACTCAGCAGGCCCCCAGCCCATTCTGGCCTATAAAGACCCTGGGCATCAGGACTATGTGCGATTTTCTCTGGCTCCTACCCTGACCTGTGGGGTGTGTGGGGGGGCGGCTGGGAATTTCACCTGAGAGCCAAATTCCAATAGAGCTTGCTTCTGCCGCAAAATAAATAAATAAATAAATAAATAAAGACCTACAGAGAAGTGACTTAAAGACTTCCTTTCCTGAAAACTGTGCAGGAACAGCTCAGGTCCTCTGACTCTCCATGCAACCTGCCTAGGTAAGTGCCTTTCTATTCCTTAGGTGCAGCATCAGTGTGTGAGTAGTTTTCTGTGATTTAGATGAATAATCAAATAGCCACAATATATGCTACAGTCCTTGACAGCCCTAAATTCTCTATAGAGCTCTACCCATTCTCAAACGTTCAGAGGCTTGTTTTCCCTAGAATGTAAGGGTAAATTTTTATTTTAATAGATGTAGGCCTTTAATTTGGTGACTCGTGAACACTTCTGAATTTTTCTCAAGAAATTATTACTATTTAAAGTAAATATTTTTTGTTTCCCATCTATTTCTAAGACAGCAGTGAATTTAAATTTTTGGTATATCACTTCCAAAAATACATAGTGTTATATTGTCTGGTTATCTGATATTTCAGCATTACTAATTTCTATTCATATTCAGCAAGGAAAAATATGGTTTATCCCTGAATTTTATTATATATATTTTATTTTCCATCTCATTTCCATGTCAATTCTAAATATTATTTAAATGTTTACTTCTATGCCTGAGATAATGAGAAATAATTATACACCAAAGTACTTTTTGATTAATTGGAAGGAAATAATATATTTTGTACAAATCATTTAATTACAGCATTTAACCTCACATTTCTATAAATTATCAAGTAGCATTTTCTTGTGGAGATATAATTTGTCTCAGTTTTGATCTCACAAATGTAAACCAATGGTGCATTGGTGACCAGGTATTTTCAAGTTGGAGCAGTGACCAGGTATCACAACTGTTTAAGAGATACAAACAAGTTGCAATAGTTGCGATCACACCTGGTTTCTAAAAGCCATAGGTGTCCCCTCTCCAATATGTGAAGCAGAATAGGGACATTAGTAGAGAATTGATGGTGAACTGGACCTGTATAACAGTAATCCAAAATGCCCTTTCATGTATCTAATGTACGCCACTGAATGAAAACATATAACTTAGTATTTACATGACATGCTTTGGTGTGTGCATATTGCACCAAAGAAAACAGGTATATCCTTCTCCCTGTATCTCTTCCAGCCTGTAAGTGTTGACACACAGGACATAGTAGCACAAGTTGGTGATCAGTTCTGCTGAGAACCATCCTCCAGATCTACTGCTGTCCTCACCCTGGCTGGGGTCACTGATTTTGGCATTGCTTACTAGCTTCTGGCCCATTGATGATAGCACATATGTTATAGTTGTCCATGATTTGGACAATGGCAGAATGCACAATGTTTAAATGAAAAATTCACTAGTGAGGGCAGGAGAGGGAGTCTGCACAGTTACCTTTCCCTTTTGGGAGCTGCACAGTGTCAGGTTTAAGCGACTATGGGGGTGACATTTTAAAGAAGCAGTTGTCTTTTTACCTTTTTTTCCACTTGTTCATTCACAAATCTGCCCCCTTAGACTTTCCTTGTTTCCTCATTGTGACCTCTGTGAATGTGAACTGTTTCTGAAATTCTTTTCCATATTATTTTTCTGTGACTCATGTCATCATATTCAGAACCTCCAGTGTAAGAACAGATTATTTTCTCCAGTGTTAAATCATGCTTGAGACTTGACACATTAGGGGAGCCAGGTGCTACTTCAGCATCCTCTCCATAGATCTCAGATTGAGGAGGGAATCCTGGATCATCCTCATGACAGACAGGCCTCCCAAGCTGCACCTGGATCTCCTAGAGTGAGTAGTACTGGCAGATGTGAGTGGGGTGAGGCACAGGGAGAGCACAGGTTAAGAGGAGTTCTTTTATCTTGCTTTTCTGAAATAATCATGTTTCAGGAAGTTTTCTAATAAAACTGATAAATCAGGTCAGAAGTAGAAACATTACATTCTTTTAAATACAACTACATTTAAAATGTATGGGAGTGCACTGTAGGTCTCACTGACACTGTGTATGATCTGCGCCACATAGAAACAGTGAGATACTTCCTTGCTTGCTGCCTCCTGGTGCTCTAGGGAATTTATGCATGTGGGGGACTCCTGAGAGCATCTGACTCTGCCACTTTCTTTGATTAGCAATGTGAGCAAAGAGATAAAGTTTTCTAGCTGTAACTAGGAAATTTCTCCTACAGAAAAAAATGAAATATTCCCACTTGTTTTCAGGTAATGCGCCATGGATAACACAATTTCTCTTCCTGTGTTTGAAGTTCCATGCCACCAAATTGTTCAGTCCCTCCCTCCCATGGTGATGCAGGCGAGACTGCAATCCCCTCGGCAATGCCTAAAACCGGAGCTGTGTGTCCTCAGTCAATAGCTAAATCAGATAGAACATTTCTCTAAATTTTCAGTGCTCTACATTTTTTGTTCTTAAATGCATAAAACCAAATTAAACACAAACCTATATTTCATAACATGATAGAAGTGATAATAATGATTTCATTTTCTGTAACTTTTAAGGGGAATCTTCAAATGTTACGTGTTGAGTTCATATTGTTTTAAATGATTTTGGGATCCAAACATCAGTGTGTATCTTATAACTTGCTTTAAGTATGCACACAGGAATAGTCCCAATTTATTCATAGCTACATGGAAGACCCAGAAACCTTGCAGTGTCCTGCCTGCTCATAACAATGTGTGACGTAAAATGCAGAGACATCTAGACCATTATATTAGTATTTTTCTTTTGTGTTTCTTGAACATAACAAGAGAGCAAATCTTCTACTGAAGGTATGAATAGAGAAAACATTTTTTTCTTACTAACTTTATCAGTTTGAAGAGATTAAATTTTTCTAATGTAACTAATTATTTTCAATTTTAGACAAAGACACTTCCTTAAAGATTTCAAAGCCAGTATTTAACTGGAATTGAAACATTTAATTTGTCTTGACTTCTTGTCATTGTCACTCACCCTTAGTAATTCATGTTGTAACAATAATTTCCCAGGTAGCTGTGAAAAGAACAGTCTTACTCACTTGTTTTACAGAGATAAAATGTGGGAATGGGTTACTAGTCTCATTGTAAATATTACATTTTTCATAGATATATGAGAATAATTAAAATTGAAATAAAGTATGTACCTTTATTCTGTAGGGAGATATCTCATGAGACTGTCATCATCACATTACCATTTGCTCACTAAAAGAAAATATGAAGCTTGTTCTCTTATGTGAACTCCATTCTCAGGGAGAAGTTGAATTCCTTTCTCCTAATGAAAGCACTAAAATATATGACCCCGTAAATTGTGCTGGCATCATGGTGCATGTCTGTAATCTCAGCAGCTTGGGAAGCTGATGCAGGATGATTGCAGGTTCAAGGCAAACCTCCTCAACTTACTGAGGTCCTAAGCAACCTAGGGTGACCCTGCCTCACAATAAAATAATAAGTACTAGTAATGTGATTCAGTGGGTAAGTGTGTTTGGGTAAAATCTCTGGTTAAAAAATTAAAATATGTGATTACTTTCCACCCTTTCTCCATATACCAAAGTATGCACAGAAAAGAAATTTTGTAATAATATCCTGCTAACAAGTGATGGTCCTTCCCTCTGAAATATAGTCTTTCTGGTATAATCAGATGTATGTATAATAGTGTAAGTGATTAAAAAACCTGGGTTTAATATCCATTATCAAAATATATATTAACTAATAATTTCAAAAACTCTGATTTCAGAGTCCACATTTTGATATTTGTCTGTAAACTGGTGATGAAAAATACAGAATAAAGGACACAGAAATTATAGAATAGCACAAGGCCACCTCATTGACACCCTTTCATAGAGAGTTCTATTTGGACATTCCTGCAATCTGTCTTACTTGAATTTACTTCAAATGCTACATACTGGGCTTTATATCAGGTTGCTGCACACACTAAGAAAAATTAATAGTGGTCCAATTCATGTGAAACAATAGAGGTAAACAGAAGATGTTATACTTGAGTATTGAGAAAGTCAGGAAAGGGTGCATTAAAAAGGTACCCATATATTTTGATGTGGGCTGTCTTGTTGGTGGGGAATGTTGAAGCTGGTAATAATTGAGATGAAGAGAGCTTATCTTCTTTTTTTCCTCAGACATTGACTATATACTTCTTTCCACAAGAAAAAAAAAATGACAAAAAGCAGCACACTTTACACTTTTTTTGATGTAAGAAATGCCTTTTTTTTCCCAAATTGTCATTGGGATTGCAGCCAACATCTTCCTGCTTCTCTTTCACATCCTAAAATACCTTCTCCAGCACAGGTCCAAGTCCACTGATCTGACCATTGCTCACCTGGCCCTCATTCATCTGCTGATGCTAATAATCAGGACATTCCTGGATATCAACATTTTGGGGATTCAGGATATTTGGAATGACATCTCATGTAATGCAGTTGCCTACTTGTACAGGCTGATGAGGAAACTGTCTATTAGCACCACCTGCCTGCTGAGTGTCCTTCAGGCCATCACCCTCAGTCCAAGCTCCTTTCTGGCAAAGTTCAAACTGACATCTCCACAGCAGAGTCTGTGTTGCTTTCTCATTCTCTGGGTGTTCAATGTGTTCATTAATGGTTCGTGTTTTATTCTCCATGGGAGGCCCCACCAATGCGACATCAGGTTTTCCTTTTGCATCTGAATCCTGCTCTATTTCCCCAACAGGTCACTACTTCAAGACATTTTTTCCCTCATGGGAACAATTTGGGATATTTTCCTTGTACGGCTCATGGCCCTTTCGAGTGTGTACATGGTGACCCTCTTGTGCAGGCATGAGGCAGTGCCAGCACCTTCACAGCACCAGCCTGTCTCCAAGGGCATCCCCGGAGCTGAGGGCCACCAGGACCATCCTGCCGCTCATGCGTTTCTTTGTGGTCATGTACATCATGGACTCCTGTATCTCTTCTTCTTCTGAAAAGATGCTGAATAAAGATCCGGCCCCCCTTGGAGTCGAGATGCTGATGGGCAATGGCTATGACACCATCAGTGCTTTGATGCTAATCAGCACTGAAAAACAGATAATCATGTTCTTCCAATCCACATTGGGAAAGATGCAGAAATGTTTATGCCGTGTTGGGTATACCCTTATTTTGTCAACCCACATTGTTTATTTCTGAATTTCCAAAAATTTATTCATGTTGAAAAAAACATAAAAGAGGTTGATGGAGGTTAACTTGAATATTTGTTCTTTGTGAAGTTGCTAAATCAAACCAGATACAGTTGTACACACCTGTCATTTCAGTGACTCATGTGGATGATGTTAGAGCCTCAGCAACTGAGACTGTAAGCAACTTAGCAAGACCCTGTCTCTAAATAAAGTATACACATGCCTGGGATGTGGTTCAGTGTTTAAGTGCCTCTGGGCTCAATCTTTATTTCCCACTCCCCAAAAACAAGATGCTGAAACACAAACGGGCTGTATTTTACTAGTCATGACTGAAGCAGGTATCTTTCACTGTCCAAAAGTTCACAAAATGTTTTCACCCTCAACTGGAAGAAAGCATTTGGAAATAATTATTCAGTTTTCATAGCAAGGGAAATATCTTGTTTAAGTACAACTGTTTATGTGCCTGAAATAATTAGTGTTATGATTCATTTATTTTATTACAGCATAAAACAGGATAATGAAATTTCCTCCATGTTAACTCCAAGAGCTTTTCTAATCATAATTGAACCTTTTATTCTCCATGTTTTTATTTTAAATTGCATTTTTCATTTTAATTTTTAACTATATTATTTTATTTTATTGTGAATTATAAACCCATAGTGAGGGTAGGAAAGACAGCAGCAGCAAATGAGTCATCAGAGTATAGGACAGAACTCATATATCTTGGAAACAGATGATCTAACCCATGTCCCAGTTCTCCTATTGGTGTAGTGGCCTTGAACTCGTGAGCTAACTCTTTCATCCTCAGTTGTATAATGCAGACAGTATCTGTTTTGAGGTTATGATGTGGATGAGAATTGACAGCACTGTTCTCTTTGGCAGCATGTATCCTGATATTGGCATGGTGGAGAGGAGATTGGCATGGACCCTGCACAAGAGTGGCATGAAAATGTACAAATCATGCCACAATGAAAATATAAGAATAACAACTACTATGCATGTATGCAGATTATATGTATATATTAACTCTTTATTACCATAGTAATGCTGTTGCAATAGTAGTATTACTATCCCCACTTAAAAGTAGAGGAAAGTAAGACTCAGATAAATTAAGTAAGTGAATTCCATAGGAAATATATGGAGAAATTCAGGATTTGAATACTGAAAGTCAATCTGTAGGTCCTGAGCTTCCAGAACATAGCCAATGATCTGTACTGCTGCTGGAAAAATGATCATTTTGAACTGGCATACAGGAGTCACGACAAATGTTTTAGACAACCAGGGACTGAAATGCCAGTCACAGTCCTACATCCTTTCAGCTCAGAAATACAGCTGGATGGCAGGTAGCTATTTTGACTTATGGCCAATCTACAGTAGTTAGGCTGCTGGATTGAACCCCACAAGGTCAATGTGAAAACTTTTCAGTGGCAGAATTGTTTACCACCTGGAGGACAGCCGAAGCCATCACCTTCCTTGTGGAGTAGCATGTGAAGACTCCAGTTGCATTTCTGGGGATACTGTGGTGGACTACCAAGGTCACTGGTCCACAAGACCCAAGATGCTACTGTTTCTTCTGACAGTTGAAATGTCCACTGCCATCTGAGAAACAATGTTAGGCATGGGAAGCACTTTTTGCCTCCCTTGTTGTAAGTTAAAAATACTGTACACTAGAAAATATTCAAATATTGTTTTCTGCTTTGAGATGGAACAAGTAAAGAAAAACAGTCATTGTATCTTCCACATAGTTTTAGGAATACTGGGGTGCCACAAAGCATCAACCATGTTACCAAAATTTTTTGGGCAGGATAAATTTTCTTTGGCAGAATGGTTTGCTACTGAATAAATCCTTTCAAATTTGCATGTCATATTTGTTCAGTTTGGGACAGAGAGTCCACCTGTTCTATTCCCAGCACAGCATAGGAGGAGCTTGGACTTCGAATTTACATGATTGACTGATTTGGAAAGTGGGGAAGGAAAATGGAAGAACTGCCTTTTGAATGTCCATGACTGGATACAGGTGGGAAAATTCTAAATGCCTAGGATTGGATCTTATATCCCAATGAAACCTAAATATTATATTCTCAAAAAGGACTACCAATCTATTTTATACAAGTCCTCCCTTTTACTTTTGATATGTTTGGACTTATTTGCAGTTTTTTTCTTGTATTCTTTTTAATGCTGGAGCATTGTAGATATAAATATTTTGAATTGAAAATAGCCCAAGGTTATTGGACCACTTTTCTCCTTTTTAGCCATTTGTATAGCCATCCTGGTGATTAGCAGCACTTGGGATGGTGTTTTCCACCTCAGTTGAAGATTGTCTTCTTCGCAGATCTGAAGTAAATCCTAGATGCCGGGCTGGAAGTGATGAATTGGGAACTCCTGATGAGGGTTCTGAGCAGAAATTTATAATAACCATACCAGCAAAAATGTACAAATAAAAAAATAGAGAGGTCAAGTTTGTTTATGATGGAGGTCAAAAAAATCTTGAAGTTCTCAAGTGGACTGAGATCAGACGCTAACAGAAATTTTGTAATATTTATCAGTCACTCCAGTATAAAATTCTTTTCTTCACAACATACCACTTTCCTTTACTTTGGAAGGACTGACACAAATATACATCTCAATAACAATAAAAGAATGACTTTCTTATCCTTAAATGTCAATGTATGGTCATGTTTGGGTTAGGGTCTCCTGTCAGATGTCTAAGACTAATTTGGTCAAACTTGAACTTTTTTCCTTTCTACTGGTAGAGTCAGCTGAGATTTTTCAGAGATCACTCTTGGGAACTTGTGAGAAGTAACTTCACTCCTTCAGCTTTTCCTCTATCAGTTATGCCATTTGTCAGATCTTACTGAATAAATGTGGCTTCTATTGGCTGTACCAGAAATGTTTCCCTGTTCAGTTACCCTCCATTCTGCAGAATGTGCTCTGATTGGATTCCTGTGTTCTGGGGTCCTTTTGATCTCAAGATGGGGTAGTCAGGGGACTCACCAGAGCTGTAGGGCCCTAGAGGGATTCCACTCTTCCTTGGATCCTGTTGACCTTAGAGAGAAAGGTTCAAAATATTTACCATTTTACTTCCTTAACTTTGGTCTCCATGTTTTCATTTTAAACATCTAACAGGTCAGTTTCACCAAACTTGAAGTAGCACTACTACTTTTAACTTCATTGTATATAATTTTATAGTGACCCCTTCAATTTGATTGGGGTCATTATTGGGGGAGAATTCAATGTTATGTTCTGTTATAGGTGATGGCTTACTCTCTCAACTCAGGTTTTTCTATTAGAAACAGTGCTTCTGCAAAACAACAGCAGGAAAACTTACAAAGTTTTACAAGGAAAATACAAAATGAAATTAGAAAGAAGAAAACCATGCATACATAGTAGTTATAAACCAAAAAACATAGGTTTTATCCAAATCCTTTGTTTAGTCATATAATATATCACATTTTTATTTTAGTTCACAGTATTCTTTAAAAGAAAAAATGTACCTTTTGAACAGAACATTAACTGTGCTTAATTCTGTCCTATTTTGGAGACTTCCTAACTTGGTGTGATATGAGAGGTAGAGATTTACCTCAGGTGAGGTGGAGATCTTGACAAATTTTAGGTAAATTGGTTTATTTCTATATCTGATCTTTGCCTTTGTCTTAGCAATCATTTTACAAAAGTCTCACATTTTATTTCCTGATTCCATCTGATTATCAGTTAACAATACAACATTACATCTGAAACATGAATCAAACAAAAATTCTAACAGAGCTGTAAGCAATAACAAATCAGATTCTCCTTTTTACTTTCCAGAAATATTTAAATTTCCATGTGTGTAAACAAAGATGACAACAAATTAAATATGTATATATATATCTTGATGATAATAGATTACCTTTATCCATTTTCAAAATATTAAATACCAATTTCATTGATTAATTCTTTACAAGTCTAAATGATACTGTTGCTACAGAAAACTTTAATTTGGAGAGAACCTGCTTCATATGATGTTGTCTTAAGCTTTATATTTTTAAAAGGCTGTTTACTTGAAGAACATGAATACATCTTATATGCAGAGAACCAGTAATGGGAGGAGTCATATTTACAGAAGTGTTCTTATTAAGTAAGTATACTCTGCTTAAAGATTAAAACTGTGTTTAAATTTTACTTTAAAACTTATGAGATAATTAATATCTCAGATACATAACAGTTTTTTTATTTAAGCAGTTAGAAATCAATTATGTAAAAGATTTTAAAAGAGCAACATACTATAAGACTTTAAAGCTTAGTTTCCCTAAGAAAACCCAACAAATGCAAGAAATAATCTTGATAGATAAGCAGACCAATTTTTTTAAGGAGCCCTTTTTCCTAAAGATAGAGAATTTTAGTTGAATCACTTTGTGTTGAATAAAGAAACTTTTCACCAAATTTTTGAGATTTATTTTCTACAATTTTTTTCAACTTACGAACACATTGTACAACTTCTTTAAATCTTCAGCTTTGTCCTCAGTTATATCTTGGGCTTTAGCATAAAAACATTAGTTTAAAATCCCTTCTAATTGTCCATAATAAAATATATTTCTACGCCTATAGCTTTCTTATATGTCTTTTCTAGTGTCAGATCCTTTCTAAAATTTGCATTCTGAAAAAATCCTTATAAAATTTCTGAATTTAATCATTTCTTCATAATAAGGTGAAATATTTTGTTTCACAGTACTAAAATACAGCTGGAACTTGTCTACTCTTTGCATTGAGGATAACCCCTGTTAGAAATTGAACACTTAGTAACCTTGCTTTCAGTGAAAGCCCAGAAACAAAGCAGTCTTAAACTGTTTTCATATTTATCAACAACTTATGAAAACACCTTTATGAACATTAACTCCTTTAGGTTAAAACTTGTTTACACACTTTTAGCTTAGGTTACTCATGACAACCAAGGTGTCAGACACATCTCGGTAACATTTTAAGTCAGTTTTTCCTGCCAAAGGAAAAACTTTAAAAGCAAAGAACATTGTGCTTTAAATATTTTATAGATATCAATATTCTCTTTATTGACTCTCTACCTAGAGACCTGTGATTTAGTAATCTTAAAGATATCTTTACTCCTTTCTAGTTAACCAAGTAAAGTCATGTGAACTGAAAGGTATTAGAATTAATTCCATTTTATTTTTAAAAAAAGTATGAGTGCTCATTTACCTAAATAGTAATTTGGTAGCATGGAAAATATAGACAGAACTATACATCAGACACAACACAAAATACACAGAGGTGCACAGATATACATACAAACAGAAATAAGGTTTTTACATCTTTTCATCAGACTTTCAATTTCTGTGGGTAGGAGGCAAATACACTCTCAGATTAAACCCATGAGAAATTAGAGTCTGCTACAGCTTTTGATCATATGAGTCAGACATGGGAAGTGTCTGTGCTTTCTATTTTTCTTCCCTGTCAATAGGCTAAGAATTTTTCCTGGAGACTTCATGTATACCCCAAACTCCCTGAGTGTTAAATGAGTCCAAATAAAACATTATTTTATTCTCTTTGGTTTCTTTTTCCCTTTTGTCCTATAGTAACTTTCAATATTTGACCATAAGGCCTAGAGGACTATCTGGGGGAATCTGGGGGAATTTGGGTGTCTTATCCCCTGGTGGCATCCTCTTTCTCTAGACTAGAAATTTGTTTAGCAGCTAAACTCCCCTTTCTGGAGATTTCTTGCACTCTTGTCTTGGTCATGCTCACATAACTTCTGGGATTTCCTGACCATTAAAACAGTAATTCTTTCTGAAGTACAGATTTTTCTACCTTGATCTGTGTATTAAGTTACATGGAGATATCTGGTTCTTGTTCACTTGGGCCCTTTCCCTCTATTGTGCACCCACTTTTGATTTGGGGTCCAATTGGCCTCAGGAATTGCAGTTTCCCTTTCCCATTCTAAAGTCACTACAGGAAAACATTGAGTCTGTCTCTGAGGAGGGAGTCTCCTTGATCTCCTGGGGGATGCATGTTTACTCATTTCAGGTGCCAGTGTTGTTAGAAATAAGGACCCAGGGAAGGCAGCCATGACCTTTGAGAGTGGCAGAGGCTGCAGTTGTGCTGATCAGGTGGTGCCTGGTACTTGCTGTCCCAGGAGCTGCTTAAGGACTTCCCCTCACTCTGGGTGAGCCAGGTGCACAGCAGAGCACAGGATGGGATGGGCAACCCACCATGTGCACTGTGAGTTCTCAGATGAGGCCTTTGGCTTCAGCAGGCTCTATGTGCACCAGGAGAGGGCAAGTTCTACAATTAGATGGTTTACTAGATCCTGGAGGACGTTCACTTCGAGTACTGTTTCCAACACTGGCTTGAGGACCACATGTCCGACACAGTCATAGACCTGTACAGTTTTCTTTTTTTTTTACGTTTATATATGTATGTTATGATCAAATTATTTTTAAAAACAAGAAAATTAAAAATGCTTACACAGCAATCATAACTGGAATTAACAATATATGTATATGCAGACATCAGTCTAGTACACGTAGTTACAGTATATGCATTTTCTAGCAGTTTGCTGTGGTTTACTTATAGAGCATTTATGAATTTAGTTCTTTTCCCTTATGTACAGACATTTGAATAAGCATTTTCCAATGTAGAGTTTACTTCCAAAAAATTGTTTTTCCTGTCATTTGAGTTAGTTTGACTCTGCAATCGCAACATATTCATATCAATATTGAGTGCCTTTAGCCACAGGTCTAAAAATTCTTTATGGTTTTGACTACATAAGCTCTTTATTTTTGAAAAACAATTCATCATTTTAGTTTACAAAACTTTATTCCCTAATATTAGCACAATCATCAATTTCAGAGTTATTTGATCTTAATCATTATATATATAAATATCGGTTAATTTGGAATGATTTATATACTTAATATATTTAGGTCTCATGTGAAATATCAAACTGTACAGTCTATGCATTTTTGTTGAGGAATTCACTTAAATTCCAGGTTATTATTGATAACTGTTACAACTTACACTTGTCCTCATAATTGTTTCTGGCATTGTATGCTTTGTATATTTTAGTATATGCTTTGTTCCTTTCTTCCTACAGAGGAATATTGTTTATATTTGTGGTGGTTAGTTTTTGGAGAGTGATCAGATTTTATCATTTTAATTTGTGTGATAATATACAAATAAGTTATTAAAGTTCATATGCTTTTAAATTATTTTGTGAACACATATTAATCATACATATTGATGGGGTCCAGTGTGACATTTCCATATATATGTGCAGAATTCACTGATCACTGTTAATTTTCCCCCCACTCCTGCTCAACCTGTTAATTTTAATTTCATATTCATTGACTTTTGACTTTTTTCATTATCATCTACATAGGACAGAGGACATGCAGTAATTGTCTTTCTGTGTCTGGCATATTTTACATAAGAAATTCTTGCAGTTACATCCATTTTATTTCACATGACAGGGACCTCTTATTTAGGGCCACATAAAACTACAGTGCATGTGAATCCCCATGTTATCTCCATTGAATAGTTGTCAACAATGCACCAGCTGCTCAGGGAGAGCTGCCCCTTTCTTCCAAGAGGAGCCCCTTGCTGTGCGGATGACTATGGCTGGGAAATAGTCTCCAGAGCAATGGAGAATTGAAAGAGAAGATCAGAGCTGCAGAGACAGGGAGGAAGGCTATCACTGTTCTCTGGGCCTTGATATTAGCAGGTCAGATAGGGATCTAGGTGTTCCAACACTGATTCTGTGTCTTCAGAAAAGTGGTATACAGACCCTGTGGATTCCAGAAAGATACACTCAAGTCTCGAGAATGAGAATTTTAAAATTGTTTTCAGCTTAACATGAATCCAACATATTGAAAACAAATATTTTATGGAGGACCTGTATTGAATTCAGAATAGCACATGAAAATACAAGCACTTTTAGGATAGCATATATGTAAGCAATGGTATAAATAGCATTTAAAGCACCACTGTGTGCTAGGGAAGCAGTCACGAGCCATTTTCCCCTTCAAGGAGCCTCCCTGAGTCCCACATTTGAGAAAAAAAAATTCCTGCCAATTGTGGAGGATCTTTTGTGCTCTCTTGTGAGCCCATGAATAGGCCACCAGATAGAGAGGATTTCACAGGGAAGTTGAGGTTGAGGTCATTGGATAGTCATTTTACACTAAATAGCTCCAGTGTTTGTGTGAGTGTGTGTAAGTTCACATGTGTATCTTGTGGTTTGCTTTGCTGGCATCAGAATCCCCAGAAAAGGCCTTGTTAACATTCACAGGGCTTCCCGCTCCCCATTCAGATGCAGGTCTTCTGGGGTGTTACCTGAGCATGTGTACTTCTAACAGGTGTCCAGGAGACGGAAGTGGTCCTCCTTAGAGAGCAAGTGGGAGACAGAAGTGAGATCACCCATGAGTCTCTGGAATTCCAGGTAAGAGTCTTGCTCTATCTGGCCGCCATGCTCCCTGCTGGCAGGATCCCAGATCCAGGATCATACCTGAGTCCCGGTATGCCACAAGACATCTAGACCTTGGTGTTTCATCTGTGAAACCTAAAGTAAATCCAGGAAGCAACCAGGGGGACCACATTGGCAGGCTTCCTTCCCTGTTTTGGGGATGCAAACTGGCAGCAAAAGAAAGGGAGACTCCCAATTTCATCTCCCATCTCTACCTAGGTGACCTTGAGCAAGGGACTCCTTTCCAAGTTTATTCTGGTGTGGGAGGGTCACTGACAAGACAGTGAAAAGCATCCTTGTCTGACTGTCAGGCTTAGCAAGTGGAGTTGGGTGGAGCCGAAGTGATGGGCGGAAGCGAGTTGGGCGGGCCTCACAGAGCGAGTGGAGGCCAAAGGATGGTCAGAGCTGGCGGGTGGATCCAAACTGCAGACTGAGTGGAGCCCGACCCTTAGGAGGAGCGTGTGGGGCGGGGCCTAGGGAAGCAAGTAGGACCCGTCTAATGGGCGGAGCTTGAGGGGTGGAGCCAGCCGGACTGGCGGGGCGGGGTTGGGGGAAGCACGTTGATTGCGCGCCCCGCCCAGAGCTTCTCCTGTGAGTTCTGCTCGGGAATGAGGAGCTTCGCTGGGGAGCTGAGGGCTAGGTGGGTGCGTCCTCAGAAAACAAAGGAGCTGGTAGAGGAGCATGTGTCTAGAAATCCTGTCAGAAGTCGTATGGACCCAACGAGGAGCAGGTCCCTTTGGTTCCCATGGCCCGAAATGTGACCTCTGAGTCTGCTCAGTAGGGGCCTGAGGTTCCCACCTTCGTAAGGAGGCCATGGAGGGAGGCTGAGGACGGGGCAGCCTTAGTCCCTCCCTCTCACCCACCTGCTGTGGACTTCCATGAATTCAGGTAGGTTGGGGTTCTTCGGGTTTCTAGGAGGGGTCGTGGGGATGTCGCCTGAGAGTTGGTTCTGGGAGTGACCATTGTCCCAGCGTGTTCACAGGGACTCATCCTGGTGCCTGCTGTGTAGACAGTGAGGCCTGGAGTCCAGAGTGTAGGCGTGTGGCCGGCGGTCACTCACTGCAGCCTGCTCCGGATCCCTCAGTGCCCCTCACCCATGGGAAGGGGCTTCCTGGCGCATGCACAGGAGAGAAGCATGGATGCGGAGGTGGCCTTGACCCCTGCCCCTGGGGACTCACTGCATCTGCAAAGTAGGACCAGGAGGGACGCCTGCCTCTCGGGTTGGTGCTAGGCCAAGACCCGCTTCATGATTCTCTAAAGGACAGGTGAGCAATGGGTGGGGTGGGGACCAGGGTTTTGACAGTGTTGCATGAAGACATACATGTGGGAAAATATTCTCCTTTTTCTCTTATGTTAAAAATTATCATGTACCAGGCTCGGTTCTAAACAGAACACAGGTAAAACAAATCAGCCAGGAATCCCTACTGCCCTTCTGGAAGGGGCTGCCGTGCCTTTGATCTATCCCAAGAATTCAGGTAAAAAAGTTGTTAGACACTAAATGGCGCCAGAACTGCACAGGCACTAAATGGGACCCAACTCCTTTAGGCATCTGATCTGATAGATCCATTGTGAATTTTCCACTGCTGGATTATTCTAAGACATACCATCATGTTACCTGGCTTCCCTTTCCCACTGGTGAGATAAAGGTCTCCTTCAGAAGCTGGACTTGACTTTCTTCTCCAGGCTCATCCCCAATGAATCCCCCAAACTTTCATGAACACTTGTCAACACATGCCTCCTGGCATGACCTGGGCTTGATGTGATAAATTTTCACTGTTAGAAGAGCTAAGCTGGGGCGGGGGTTGTGTCTCAGTGGTAGAGAGCTCGCCTAGCATGCGTGAGGCCCTGGGTTCAATCCTCTGCACTGCATAAAAATAAAATTAAAGGTATTGTGTCCACCTACAACTAATACAAATTTTTTTAAAGTGTTAAGCTCTTTTTCAGACAGCAGGTGGCACTAGAAGTGTACATAAAACTAACTGAGAGCTGGATTGTGGCTCAGTGGTACAGCACTTGCCTAGTGTGTGTGAGGCACTGGGTTTGAGTCTCAGCACCACATAGAAATAAATAAATAAAATAATGGTTCATCATCAAATAAAAACAATATTTAAAAAAAACTGAATGACATCAGTTTTGGATTACCTGTTCACTGGCTTGGTTACTGGAAAGCCTTTTAATATTAATCTTAAGAGCAACCACTACTTTTAGTATAATTCAGTGGATTTTATATACTAAATTAATTGTCCCACTATGAGAGGGAGTATTAGCACACTCTCTACCCAGAATGTTTTAGGTCCATCATCTTCCTGGAGGGTAAAACACATACTTAGATTTCCAAGTAAGATTAGGGTCTGAATTCAACCATGACCTCTTCCTACAACTGTTATTACTGAGATGTGTCTAGACTCTTTGCCAATGTTGGGGTCATTTCCTTGTCTTTGCTGGGCTCAGATATTCTTAAGCCAAGAAAAAGAATTCAATCAGAAAGATTCTCCTTCTCCCCCGAACCCCCATCCAAAGAGTTCCAATACTTTTCTACCAAAGCTAATACTACTTAAAAATCAACTCTTCTCTGATTTCTCAAAAAAAAATTTCCTGTAAGTCAATTGTGTGAGCCTCTGTACTCCTTGCAATCTTAGGAGGGACCATAAAGTGAAATTGCATCCAAAATGAAAATGGTGCATGTCAACAGGTCTCTGTTAGCAGGGTGCAAAGGAACATGCCACATTTCATAGATGAATTTTCTGCAAAGACAAACTTTTAGGGTGAAGACAATATTGAAATGATTAAAATAATGTTTTTTTTTTTAACCTCACATTTTTTGTTTTCTTTTTGTAACAGGGATTGAACCTACAAATGCTAATCTACCGAGCCACATCCTCAGCCCTTTTATTACAATTTGAAAGAGGATCTCTCTAAGTTGGTGAAACTGGGTTTGAACTCACAATCCTTCTGCCTCAGACCCCTGAGCTGGTGGGATTAGAGGCATACACCAACACACATGGCTTACCTCTGCTTTTAAAATATAAATGTGTGACCATGTGATATATTGTAAATCACTTGTATATAGGGAGCCTTTGTTTATTCAGATGAATTTAAGATTGTCATGGGGAAAATGCCTCCGAGTCTTCTTGGGTTCTTCCAGAAAACCAGGCCCAAAGGAAATCTCTGGGTCCTGAGAGTTCATTTTAGGGGTGTCTCTTTCAGGCTTTGATTTTTTCCATGTATACAGTTTCTTCATTTGTAAAATGGTGCTGATGATCTCTGCTTCATGATGTTGGGAGAGGTCAGCCAGATGTTGTGTAAAATACACTTGAATACTTGCTCCTGGGCCAGGAGATACAGGGCTCCTGTTAGAGCACACAATACATTGGGGTGCTGTGGAAAAGGTCCACCTCCCTCCTCATGGACCCAAATGTGCATTTCAGTTCCCAGTTTGCGAGTTGAACTTGATTGTGATTCAGCCCCACTTTATTCTTGCTCAGGCATCCCAGGGCATGTTGAGCACTGGGTTGTGTCAAGCCCAGTTGTGTGGGTCAAGGTCAAACTCACAGAGAACCTGTCCATCCCCACACACCCTGGGTTTCTTCCAAATTGTAGGCACCTTGAAAACAAAATGTCATTTCAGCCCTTTGTCCCCCTGCAGGTGGGTGTGACACTGGCTTGCTCATGCCTTCCCTTGCTGTGGTGCTCTAAGTGACTCCTGCTCAGCCTTTTGGATCCACCCTGAGCCAGCCTTCCTCCCCTGAGCCCTTCCCTCTGCTCCCAGCTATGTCCACTTTGCAATTTGACCCATGATGTAATGGCTTGTTGTTTTCTGTCTCTTTTGCTAGATTCGGACACACAGAGAAAATGAGACCACCTTGGACCCTGGATAAGTCCATGTGCAGCATGTGAGCTTGTGATTGTGGCAGAATTACTTGTGAAGAGTGGTCAGGCTGTGAAGAATGGTGAGACCATGGAGCTGCTGAAGCCAGAGAACACAAGTCATCAGCCTCCAGGAGCCTGGAGCATGTGACTGATGGGTGCTGGTAAGTGTCTGTTGACTGAGGTACTGACTGTACTTCAGCAGGAAGAGGAGGGGGTGGCAGGCATTGTCTTTTAATTGATTTTCCTGTGCCTGAAAGACTTATTTCTTAACCGTGTTTAAAACAATTCACTGCACATTGTACTGAAGCTTGCTGTTTCCACCCCACTAGTCCAAGGACCTTCAGATGGGGGTCTATCATTATAGTGGATCAATCCCTGCCTGTTGTTTATGGTGGTTTACTGTTAGAGCACATGCTGGCTGCAGGGACGAAAAGCACCCACATCTTGTTTGTTTAACATAAAGAGATTCTTCTCAGCTGCTCAGTCTGATGAGTTTGGTATTGGGCTGGGCACAGCTGCCCTGGAAAGTGTCTCAGGTTCTGGATCCAAATGACAGATGCTGTCAAATCTTCATTCCCTGCTTGGAAGGAAGATTTAGTAGGACATTTGTCCCCCCAAGTGAGCTCCTCAGCTGAAGGACAAATATCCTTTTCTATATCCAAAACCCAGATCTCAGTCACATGGTCCTTAAATAAGATGAGTGATACTGGGAAGTGTAGTCAGTCTTATGTAAAGATTTGTGAGCACCTAGCAGAACTTGCCCCTGTGCATATGTATTTCAAAAGAATGTATATTGTGCCAAGCATGTTGGCACAACCCTGTCACCCCAGTGGGGTAGGAGGCTAAGGCCAGAGAACAGTGAGTTCAAAGCTAGCTCAGAAACTGAAGTAGGCCCTTAGGAACTTAGCAAGACCCTGCCTCTAAATTAAAAATTTAAAAAGGGCTGAGGATATGACTCAGTGATTGACTACCCCTGGTTTCAATTCCAAGTACCAAAAAAAAAAAAAAAAAATATATATATATATATTTATATATATATATATATGTTGTATAATATGCTGTCCTCACTATGTAATAGCAGAACAGAATTAGTTGGATCTGTGATATATAGTATTTTTATTGGAGATTAAACTAGGCTTGCTGATGTTTATTCAAAGATGATTCTTGAATTTCTGGCTTTTAAAATCTAGGGTGTTAGTATTCCCTTACTGTACAGATCAGATAGGAGACATGGGACTGAAAATGATGCTTTTGGAGAAGGTTTGTCTATCATTGTTAAATCTTCAAAGCCTGTTAGATATTTATGAGGACAGGTTTGTGGGCAAGATTAGAGCCCATAGTACTTAGGACCATTTGACCAAGTGTGGCCAGTTAGTGTGAGTGTGCAGATGGTGAAGTATGTGAAGCCTCTGAGCCCTGGTTCACATCTATATGTAAAAATGGAGCAGAAGAGAAATCTATGAAGGAGAAAGAGGAAAGGCTTCCAGACAGGGGATAGAAAACTAGATAAATGTATCACTCTGGATTTTTGAGAGCATGTGACTGCCTAAAGAAGGTGAATCCCCATGTTCTGAAGACCACTCAGAAAATATCAAGAGGTGGAGTAAGGGGGCGTCCATCAGGCATAAGGGAGTTTGGGAGATGGAAAACAAGCTAAATATAAAGATATGGATTTCTGAGGGGAAAGGGTATAAATAATAAAAGTGGGGTCTCCATGTGCTCCAGACCATGTAGAAAGTGGGCAAGAGGGGACCATTAGATTTGACACTGCAGAATTCCCTGAGAGTCTCATTGGAAAAGTGTCCCCAGGTTGTGGGGGACACTATTGGATGAGTTATGGCAGAATGTGTGTTGAAGGAGCAGACAGTAGATATAGATTCCCTTTAATGACCAAGGAGGATGATATGAAATGACAGTGAGGGTATTAGCTATGGTGCTCTCTGAGATGTGGATGAGCTCATTCTGCAAAGCTGCAGTTTCCTCAGATGTGACCACAAAAATCTCTGATTTTGTCATATTTGCCAGCTAGTAACTAGAGATAGGTTTCTCAAAAAGCATAGAACTTAACGTGGAATATTGTGACTCCTAGAGAATGGTCATTGGGCTGGGTTTGGGCAAGTGAAAAAGTGAAAGAAAATCACCTCAGTGGATTACACATGGAGTTGGTTATACTATTTCAGTGCTATCTTTATTGTCATTGATTTATTACCAGACTAAATATTCTTAACATATTAACACAGGAATTATTGATAAATGTGGATAATTAATTGAGGCTACTTGAATTTACATATCTGATCTGACACAATGTGTGTGACCTTGCACACCCTGCAACAATGAGATCCCATCACCTTATGTAAGAAGTAGGTTTGATGCTAGAGATACTGTGTGAGAAATAAGGATTAAGCAACACATACCAAGCAGGGAAATGTTTCTGGTACATCATGACTCTAGACATACTGGCTATTCTTTTTTGTTATTATGCAGTTCTTCATACATTTGACTTGGGATACTTAACCTAATTCCTTTAATAATGATGACTTCCATCCAAGTTAAAATAGAGATAAAAAATTATCAAAATAAAATATTCCAAAATCTGTGTTGAGATGTAGCTCATGGAATTTTAAGTCTTTTTTTTTTTTTTTTTTACTTCCCCTAAAAGCTATATTTCTCACGTTTCTTTCCAATTCTTATTGGTTTTTTGTAGTTTTAACATAACCCTGGTATTCATTTTGGCATAATTATAAAAGCACAGAATATAATTTGCTCTGATTGAGTCCCTTCACTTCTCTCCTTTCTCCCCGTGTTCTCTTCAATGTGTTCTGCAGATCTTTCTGCTACTTGGTTTTTTTTTTAATAGTGTCTTGCGATTATACACATTGCTGAGATTCACTGCAGTATATTTATATATGTACATAGGAATGTTACATCAAATTCCCTCAACTTTTATTGTTTAGATATGAGGTGTCCCCCAAAAGCTCATGCGTGAGACAATGCAAAAAGGTTCAGAGGAGAAATAATTGGATTATAAGAGTCTTAATTCAATCAGTGATTTAATCCCCTTATAGGGATTAACTGAGTGGTAATTGAAGTGGTAGTGTGTGTCTAATGGAGGTGGGAATTGGACATGACTTTGGGGTACATATTTGTATCTGGCAAGTGGAGTCTCTCTCTGCTGCCTGTTGAAGCAAGCTGCTTCCCTCTGCCACCCTCCTCTGCCATGATGTTCTGCTTCACTTCCAACCACAGGAGTGGAACTGGCCTTCTATGGACTAAGACCTCTGAAACCATGAGCCCTCAAACTTTTCCTCCTTTAAAATTGTTCTGCTTAGACCTTTTAGTCACAGCAGAAAAAAACTGACTAAATCACCACTATTCCTTCATTATCCCATCCCTTCTCAATCTCCCTCAGTCCCCTTCATCTACTCTGCCAACTGTTCTTCAATTTTGATGAGTTCCCCCTAGATTTCTTATTCCTGTAAAATAAATCACCGGTATTTGGAAAGAGAATGCATCTGCTCTGCACACAACTTTGATTGTATGGATATTTAATATTTATTCTTCTCATCTGTGAACATGTTGCATCTTTCCTCTTATTCCTATTTGGTTTAATTTCTTTCATCATTACAATTTTCAGAGTACAAGTGTTTCCCTTCAATGGTGAAGTTTATTCTTCAAAAGTTTGCTCTTTATTATGGTATTGCTGTAGGAATTGTTTTCTAAATTTTCTTTTCATGTATTTTGTGGCATTTGAAATGCAACAAAACAAAATTTTAGGAATATTGCTTTTGTATTCTGAATTCACATAATAATCCTAAGAGAATATTTTTGTGGAGTCTTTAGTGCTTATACATATATGATCATGTTACTACAAAGACAATTTTACTTCTTCCAATTTGTATGACTTTTTTTTTTTTTTTTTTTGGTTTTTCACTCTAGCAAGAACTTTCAGGGATGTGCACACTAAAAGTGTAAGAGTAGACTTTGTTGTCTCATGTCTGGTCATATATAAAATCATTTCAACATTTCACCATTAATTATGCTGTTGACTGTGGGTTTTCAATTTATGGCCTTTCTTGTGTTTAGGTAACCTCCTTCTCTACCTTCTTTGTTGACAGTGTTTATTGTAGAAGGGTTTGTCTGTTTGTCAAATGCTTTCTTTGCATCTGTTGAGCTGGTTGTATAACTTCAGCTCTTCACTAACTTGGTTTTGGGTGTTAGTATAACCAATCTGCACACGCTAAGCCATCCTGTCTCCGTCAATAAATCCCAGGCATTAGTGACATATAATGCCTCAATCTGCTCTCATTTTTCTCAAGCATTTTCCATCTATGTTCATCAGGTGGATTGTCCTGTAGTTTCCTTTCCTCATTGTGTTTCCTGATGTTGGTGTACATGTGTGTTGTCCTTATACAATGAGTGTGGAAATGTTTCTTCTTCCATGGTTTGGAGGATATTTAGGTGGTTTCATGTTAATTCTTTAAAAATGTAATAGCCTTCTGTCATGGAGTCCTGTAGTCCTGCACTAATTTTTTAATGGGTAGGGCTGTTTTGTGTACAATCTTCTCATTAATTATTTTTGCATTAAAGTTTTAATTTTTCATTCTTCAATGTTTAGCAGCTGTATTTGTTTAGGTATCTCTATGTTTTTAAATGGTTATGGTTCAGTGGGTGTGTAATTGTTCACAGCACCCTTTTATGGTACCTATAATTCTCATGGTATCAGTTGTAATGTTTCCTCTAATTTCTGATTTTGTCTTCCCCTTTGTTCTCTTAGTCATTCTACATGAAAGATTTCAAATTTATTTCCTTATCAAAGAACCATGTCTTGATCTGATTGATTTTTACTAGTGCCTCTCACATGATGCATTAGTTTATTATCTCCAATACAAACTGCAGGTTTGCAATAGAGTCTACAGTTTCTAATGGTGGACAAAGAGAATATGGGGGCAGTGTAGGATGTAAATTTTATGAGGTAGGAGGTGAGAATATAGCGGTATTAGATTCTAGGTAGAGTGAAAGAAGAAAAATAGAAGTTGACTGTTAGCAGGAGAGCTGAGAGATCATGACTCTCAGGTGTTACCAAGTCAGTAGGGTCCTTGTAAATGATCTTCTAGGTCCTGGCTGTTATCTGTAGATAGAAGTGGCTGTGACCCTAGTTGTAGGCAGCAACAGCGCCAAACCTGTAGGTACCTTGATGTTGGGTTTCCAGACCCTGGTCAGTGTCCCAGGATGGAACCTGCCCAAACTAATGATGGTGGCAGGCAGCACAGGTATCCCAGGATGGCATTGGAGGTGACCTAGGATGGAGGTGACAGCTTTAAGGGGTAGGACTGCAAGGGTGAGCCATGAGGTGGCTTTGGGCTGCCTATTCAAATACACAGCATTTTGGCAGGCATGGTAGCAGACAGTTGCCACCTGGGCCTGTTCCTTGTTCTAAGGTAGAGGCTACCGCATGCGTGGGGGCTGTGATGGGGCCTGTGGTAGAGGCTGCCGCATCTCACAATGGAGGTTGTTTTTAGGTTCTTTTTAATGCCAGGTATCCTAGATTTATTAATATTTTGAAGTGGAAATCACCCATAGTTAAGTATTCCTTCATTTTTAGCAGTCTTTGTGATTAGTTGTACTTGGTAGCATCCTTTTCATCTCAGTTGAAGTTTGTCTTCTTTACATGTCTGTGCTAAATCTAAGTTGCCAGTCTGGAAATGATGAATTGGGAACTCCAGGTGAGGGTTCTGAGCAGAAGTTTATAATAACCATATCCGCAAACAAAGCATCAGAAAACATACAGAGGTCAAGCCTACTTATGAAAGAGGTCGGAAAAATGTGTAGGCTCCAAATTGACTCAGATCAGACTTGTGAAGCTGATCAAACTTTTTAGATATTTATCAGATACTCCCATATCAAAACCTTTCCTTCATAACCTACCAGTTTCAATTACTTTTGTAAGGACTGGCACAATTGTACATCTCAAGTAACAATAAAAGAACTATTGTCTTCTTTAAATGTCCATGTATGGCTGTGTTTCAGTGATAGTCTCCTGCAAGATGCCTAAGACTGAGTTGGTCAAATTTAATCTTTTTCCTATCCACTATTAGAGTCAGCTGAGATTTTTTTCAGAGATCACTCTTGAGAATTTGTGAAAAGTCTTTGACTCTTTCAGATTTTCCTCTGTCAATTGTGCCACTTGCCAGGATCAGTCAGGATCTTGCTGAATAAATGTGGCTTCTTTGGGATGTTTCAGAAATACTTCTCTGTCCAGTGACCCTTCTCTTTGCAGAATGTGCTCTGATTGGATTCCTGTTTTTTTGGGGTTCTTTTAATAACTGTGATGGGGAATTTGGGTGACTCTCTGAAGTTGCAGGGATCTTAGAGTGTTTCCACTCTTCCCTTGATCCTGATTGACCGTATCGGGACTTATCGACTTCCTTTTCCCTGACTATTCTACTTCCTTAACTTTGGTCTCCAGGTTTTCATTTTAAATATCCAGCAGGTGAGTTTCACCAGACTTGAAGTAGGAGTGCTAGTTTTAACTGCAATGTATATAATTTTAGAGTGAATCCTTCAATTTAAATGGGATCATATTAGTACTGGAATTCACTTTTATAGTCTATTCATCCTATAGGTGGTGGCTTATTATGTCAGCTTAACTCAAGTGGTTCAACTAGAAGTGGTGCTTCTGCAAAACAACAGGAAAATGTTACAAAGTGTTACAAGGAAAATATAAAATTAAATAAAAAAGAGCAAAACCATATTCAGTTTGGGATAGTAGATATGAACCAAAAAAATGTAAGTTTTATCTAAATCCTTTACTTGGTCATGATTATATCCCTCCTTTTTTTTAGATCATAGTAATCTTTTCAACAAAAATTATATCTTTTGAACATAATACTAATTGTGCTTAATTCTGGTCTTCTTTGGAGACATCCTAACTTGGTGTCATGTGAGAGGTAGAGATTTACTTCAGGTGAGGTGGGGATCATGACAAATTTTAGGTAAAATATTATGTTAGGATGCACTGCTATCATTCTTGACTGGAGTTTAAAAGGATCATCAGCACAGGAGAAAGTAGTTTTCTGAAATCATGAAGTAGTTGAGATGAGCACATTCTGAACCATCAGATTCTTACCTGCCTATACTTCTTGGCCTATGCCCTGGAGTCATTGCATTAAGAATCAAGGAACCCTGAGCCTTGCACATGCTATGAACATGCTCTACCACTGAGTTCCTTTCCACTCTTTAGTAAAAGAATGTAGAGGCTCCAGGGAGGCAGGCCCAGAGATCCAGAGACTGTCACATCCAGGAGTCCCAACCAGATACCCAGGCTCAGATCAGTCAGGACCCAGCCCACAGTCTAGTGCCCATGCTGCAGCTGACCATCTCTCAACATATGGAGGTGCCTCTGTCCACTAGCAGGAATTATACCCCACCTGAAGGCCACCATTCCTAGAGGGGCAGCACCCATCTTGGGTCACTACATTATCAATTTCCTCCAAGACATCAGGCTACTGAAGACTAGGAGGTTGAGCAGTATTGTATATTTTTATTGTAGATTTTTTATTAGTAATATTATGATTATTTATATTATACCTACTATTATTCCTACATTTTTTCTTTTATTAATATTTTCTCATCCTATTTTCCTCTTATCTATCTGTCTCCTTGGAGACTTTTTGTCCCTTTTCACTTGCTAACAACTGATTTCTTTTAATTCTGCTTTCACTACTCCTATGATGTAGTATCTCTATAGGCACACTCCTTATCTCATTAACATTATATCCTACACTCTCCCCAATTCTTTTTGTCCAATGTTAGAAATCATGGTCTTTATTGCAAACCTATTGGCTAAGCTGTTGATATTAATCAAACAAATAATCTCTGTTTATTAAAATAATATTGTTAATATCTTAAAAGGAAATATTTGAGTTAAGGATGCATATTGTTTGTATGGTGTGCTGCTAATATTGATCTCTCACTTCAAGGTGAGTTATTGGAAACATACAGGGACACTATAAGTCTATAGGGGGAAAATGGCAATACCTCAGATTTGCACTCCTAGAGGGGAAGATACATGAACAATATGAGAAAACAAGGGAAGAAAGTGTTCCCAAAAAACCTAGATGTTACATCAATAAAATCCAGTGACAGCATGGCAGAAGAAATGTCAGAAAGGGAGTTCAGAATGTACATAATTAAAATGATCAGAGAAACAAATCATGAGATGGGAGAGCAAATGCAGGTATTGAACGATTGCACCAATCAACAGTTAAAAGAGCAAAAGCAGGAAGCAAAGGATCATTTCAATAAAGAGATGGAGATTCTGAAAAAAAATCAACAAATTCTTGAAATGAAGGAACAATAAACCAAATTAAAAACTCAATAGAAAACATAACCAATAGGCTAGAACACCTGGAAGACAGAACCTCAGACATTGAAGATAAAATATTTCATCTCATTTTTTGTAATATGGAAATGTGTTGTTCTACAACACTTGATACTCCTCTTGATGCATCCCCCAAAATCTAGTGTGTCATACATTGATTCCTGTTTTTCTCAAGAAATTATCTGATTTCACTGTTGATTTTTTTTTTTTTTTTGGTATGATTGGGTAAAAGGTGTTGTATAATCTCCACACTTTTATTATTTACAATTTTGTCTTTCATTGATTTTCTTTTCATTTTATTATGCTTGTACATGTACTTGATGTGATCTCAGTGTTTCTAAGATCGAGGAGTCTTGTTTGTGACCTGATATGTGTCCTCTTCTGAACACTGCCCTAAGCACATCAGAATAGTGTAATCTGTTGTTGGTGTGATGTTTCTTTATCTCTTAGGTCCTTTTGTCCTAGTATTGTTTAGAGCTACACCTTGATGTGCTGGGGTCCAGCCCTAGCAGGAGTCCATATGTTCCACATTGGTAAACGGGACATGGGGAGACAGGGTTGGCGATGGATGGAGAATGAAAGGTACAGACTCTAGTTCTGGTGCAATCAATCCCACTTTATTCTAGGGAAGGCTGGGTTTATATACATTTTTCTTCAGGCTATAATGGCAGTCTTGTGGTTAATATTAAAGAAGTTTCCAAAGCATAGGCAGGAAACAGCAACCTTACAGATTATCCTTACCTAATCCCAAATGTTTTAAGAATATCTAACTATGTCAATGAGCTAATACAATGTTTATTTCCTTAATATCTAAACTCTATGTGACCTAAGACTATTCTTATTATTCTCGCGGTTAAAGCGATAGACAAGTAATCTCATGTGACCATCTCTACTAGGTCCATCTGGTTAATATCTAAAGGTTAAGGGCTACAGGAGGGCAGCGGTCCCAATGGTTATTGTGTACCAATGTTTATTATAGGGGTGACATATTCTTTGTAGGAAGGAAGAAATGTTGTGAAACCTTATTCTCTTAACTCACCACCACACATAAACAAAACCATTGTTAGAATTAGCCAGCCTGTTGGAGACAAAGGCAGATCTATAACTATTTTCTCCAGAGGCTTTCAGGGACTCATTGCATGGTTGCAAAATTATTTTTGACTTTGTTAGTGGTAAAGACCCATTGTTTTTCAGATGGTAGGTAATATTTTCTGGAATTTTTGTTGTATTCCCCTCATCCCCTTAAGCAATCCGTTCAGACTGAAATGAGTAATATATTATCAGAAAAACACAGCAGAAAAAAAACACCATGCTCCGGAGCAAAACATCCAGCAATTCCTTTTAGGATGAGCCTTTGCAAAAAATTCTCCAGAGGATCTTTGTCAAGCACTGGATGGAATTCCAGATGCCCCCACATTGATGTGAAGTATAAAATTGTTTTCTGTTGTTATATTGTTGTTCATTCAATCATCTTGAATTCTGTTAATATTTCATCGATTTTGAAGATTGAAATTATATCCAACATTTGTAACTGCGACACCTTCTTGATGGGTTGATGTCCTTGTCAATATGTGATGGACTTCATCTCTGACCATTTGTGACCTAAAGTCAAAGCTATCATTTTCAGGTGCTCATGCTTTTCCTCTGTAAGCTGCAACATTTCCCTGTGCTGTCATCCTGTGTATGTCCTTCCACCTAGAGTGTTCATATTTTACAGAGTTCATATGGGTATTTTATTAGGTGTGTTTATTTAACCACCCTGTATCAATTCATGGGTAGCTTCATTTATTCATAATAGTTATTGATAAAGACTTAGATGGACATTTTGTTCATTGTTTTCAGTACTGAAATTCTTTGGTCCCTTTTCTCCTCTTTTCTGTGTTCCTTTTCAGTTATTTTTTAGTTTTTATATTTTTATACTTTGCTTCCATCACCTCTTATATTTTTTTCTATAGGCATTTTATTTGAGAGTAATTTATATTTGACTAATTATTCTAATTTAAATAGAATGCATTCCAAGTGTATAATTATTAGAACACTGATGTCATGATTAGGAAAATTTCCATGTCTGACTTAGTGTTTAAATTTGATGTTTTGACCTCATCTACATTTCATTGAAGAAACCATAACATTAGAATGATCTACTGCCATTCTTAAATTCTTTCAAAGTCTGAGTAGCACAGAGATGTACTTAACAGAATTTATTTGAGGAACATCATTCTTGGTTGAGATTGAGAATAAGATTTGAAATTTTCAAACCAATCTTTAAATCATTGGGACACATTAACTCTATGTTTTAAAGTTCATCAAATCACAGTGTGGCATGTTTACAATCTTATCACTTACTTTTTAATTTTGGAAAGAATATAGTCTACAACTAGGTTAAGATAATTGAAAATCCTTTTATTGTGATAAAATATATATAACATAAACATTGTGACCATTTATTCAGTGTAGTGTTAAGTGGCATTGAATCTATTCCCATTTTTCACAACTTTTAACACCATCAATTTTAAGCACTTTTCTTCTTTCTGAATAGAAATTCTGCATGTAACATATGAAAGTCTCCCACTGCCCACTTTTTTGGGTCTCTAGAATATCATTCTTTTTCTATGTCTATCAATGTGCCTATTCCAACTTCTGCCACATTTAAGTACATTTATACAGTATTTGTTCTTTTGTGCCTGACTCGCTTCACTGAGTAGAATAACTCTAGGGCTCAACTATGTGACACCATGGCAAGAATTTTCTTTATTTGAATAGTTAGTAATATTCCAGAGTGTGCAGAAGCCATGCATTGTCTTTATGTTCTTATGGTTGTTCGCATTGAATTGTTTCTACCTTTGAATATTTAAAACTTGATTATGTGAGCAATGGTACAGAAATGCCATTTTAACACCCTGAATGTAGTATGCAAGTGTGTGTGTGTGTTGGATCATGTGATATGTTATGGTAGAAATGTTTACAAATCTAGTTTGGAAAATTACAGATAACTAAGAAAATGCAATTATGGAAAACCATTGGTAATATTTTATCTAAAAATAGTTTCAGAATACCCAATCAAGAAAATTGACATCCACCCCACAAGACCCACTTTATAATCCAGTAAGAGTAATCAAACCCTGGTCATGTCTCAAAAAGGCCTGTGGTTTAATTTTCTTTTATGGACATGCATCAACACATATAAAACTAGATGGGTTTAACAGAAGAAGCACAACTTGGTATTTCATTTATACCAAAACTGCCTTGATAAACCATTCCAAAGAAAACACTTTTTCAAATTTAAAAGAAATTTTCTCTCAATGACTAATCAAATATTTCATGTATTCCCCCACACATATCTCAAAACACTAATTATATGTTTTTCAGTGGCAATGAACACCAAAGGACTGAATGAGGCATAGCTCTGCATCACAAGAATCTGGATACAGTAGAAAATTGGATCATCATTCAGTGTAATTCTCTCATAGTTGATAATGCTCTCCATAATGGACATGACCAAAAAGCAACTCAAGAGCAGAAGGATTTTCTGTGTAGCCTTGAGTTCTGGGGATGATATTGGAGAGAGTCTGGTGCTGTGAAGATGCTGGGACAGCCTCTTATGCCTGCACAAGAGAGCCACCATGTATCCATTTGAGACGGTCATTATTCCTATAAGTGTGGCTTCCCTGAAGGTCAACATTGTGGCAAACATGTGTCCCAGGAAGAAGCTCATGAGAAAAAGAGAGCAGGATTCTGTGATATAGATTAAGTTGTCTGAGGTCAAATTGGGGGTACCAATAATGGAGATTAAGAGGTGGCTACCAAAGAATGAATTGATGACACACAGGAAAAGAAGGAAAAACAGGTTTCTATGTGAAGATTTATGTTTGAACTTTGCCAAACATGAGTTTCTAGGGCTGAAGTTGATGGCCTGGAGGACACTCAGTAGGCAGGTGGTACAGATGGAGAAAATCCTAAACAACCTGTACAGGTAGATAAGTAATTTACATATGAGGTCACCCCATCTTCCCCCTTGAGGTGTAAAAATGTCAGCAGCTATAAACCCTTTGATGAGCAGCATTACCAGGTGAATTAGTGCCAAGAGACCAATGGGCAGTTCAGTGGGCTTAGGTCTGTGCCTTGTGAAGCACAAAGATATATGGAAGAAAAGAAGAAGAATATTGGCCACAATCCCAATGCCAAGTTCAGAATATACAGTGTTTCTTATGTGAGTATCACTGTACAGGTTGTTGTTTTTGCTCTTGTTATGAGAGAAAATACTATTGTGAACATGTTAGGAGACAAATTAGAAAAATGTCTGTTTCCTGTCATCAGGAAAATAAAAAGGATTCATCCAGACGTATCTTAATCCTATGTGAAATCTCAATTCTGGTGCTGGGCACAGTGATGCTGAAATCCCAATGACTTGAGAGGCTGAGACAGGAACATCACAAGATTAAAGTCAGTGTGGGCATCTCAGTAGGAGCATGTCTCTAAATACACAGTAAAAAGTCCTAGAGGTCACTTGGTGCTAGTGCACTTTACCACCAAGCAGGCCTCAGCACAAAATCTAAAAAACAAACAAAATGTGAGTTCCACCTCACACCAGCCAGAACCCATCCCCTTGCTCTCCCTTGTCCCAAAATCTTCCAGTATTGACTGACTTCTATGTGCCACTGGGGCCTCCACAATAGTATACATAATGGTACTTCCATTTTCTTGTACATTAGGAATTATCAGTCAAGAAGGTGGCACACTCTGTTAATCTTAGTGGATTGGTTGCCTGACACAGGAGAATTGTAAGTTGTAGACCAGTCTCAGCAATTTAGTCTGGTCCTAAGCAACTTAGAGCCACCCTTTCTCAAATTGGATAATAAAATGGACTGGTGATGTGACTCTGTGTTGAGAACTCCTGTGTTCAATACCTGATAACAAAAGCAAAATGAAAAATAGTAAAGCATTGCCATATATTTGAGAATATGATTCCTTCCTATTACCTCATGCCTGAGATTTTCTGGGGCAAGGCAGAGTATCACTTGATTTTCCTGTGCTTCTTTTTTTCAGGTACATAATAGTAGGTCCACAGTTTTGGGTGAATGTGAGCGAGGCTGATTGAAGGAAACTAGAAATGTGTCCCTCCAACACAGTGTCCACAGATGAGACATGCACAGTTATTTCATGTTAACACCATGTTAATTCTTATTCATTGTCAGAGCAAATATTTATAATATTTAAACAAGAAAATGTTGGTGTGAAGCCTGAAAGCAGAGTGGTTGAATATGTATATGAGCTGTCATTTCCAATAGTATAGGTTTAAGCACTCTTTGGTGCTGAGGGCTAATCATCCCAGCTATCAACATAAATAGTCATGGTATGTATATCCTGGAGATATTTTGTGTGAAGAAAATATATTATGCATACAAACCTTGGAAATGTTTGTGGCACATAATGAACTCTAAAAATGGTGGCTTCTATTTTTCATATCATATACTTCTTCATGCATGTGATTTGGGAGAATCAATTCAACCTTTTTAATAACAGATCTTCTTCATTGTTGCCTGAAAAGAGAGGATATGAATTTGAAATTATGCAGGGTGTGGTGTTGCATGCCTGTAATCACTGCAGCCCAGGAGCCTGAAGCGGGATGATCGAAACTTCAAGGGCAGCCTCAGAAACTTAGCTAGGTTCTATATAATTTGGCAAGACCCTAACTAGAAATAAAATATTAAGTAGGACTGGTGATGTGGCTCACTGTTTAATCACCTGTGGATTCAATCTCTGATACCAAAAATAAAAAAGAGAGAAATTTTCAACATAGTAGAACATTTACATTCAGAAAAAAACTGAATATATTTACTTCTGCCCATTGAATGTTGTGATGTGCTTATACATATCAAACTGTTTTAATCCTCAGGCAAGAATAACTAGCCTCTGCTAGAATATTCCAGAAATAATACCAACAGCATAGGTCACTTTTTTCTCTTTTCATTTCATTACATTCAGAATAGTAAATAGAAGTTCAATTAAAGTAGACCTTGTTGCTCCATGTTAAGGTTTTAATCAAAGGACAAGTATCCAACCCAATGAAACATGGTCTCGAAGATGTCATCTGCATTATAAATCAAATGTGACATTCCTCCAGACTCGAGAGGACAAACTTTATGCTGAATTTTATGCTGAAAAATATGGTCAGTGATCTGCTGGGACAATATTTCTTGGAGAGTGTGGTGCATCTATTTAAATGTCATCCATGTAAACTACATGGTATTCTAAAATATTTGTAGTCACATAGTAAAAAGGAATTTTCATGTGAAAATCAAGCATATGAGCATAATTTATTTTATGGCAGAAGTTCTGTAATGTAAGATTCTAAGGGAAAGCAAGAATGTTAATCACTCACAAATGCTGCACCATTTAAGAATTCAGACTTGACACAGGTATTTAGGTAAAACTTTTGAAATTGGAATTTTCTGAAACAATATTATACAGCATTATTAGAAAAAGGTAGCTGTAATATAATAGATGTAATAAATTCCTGGTAAAGTTAAATTTACTGCAATATTCCCATTGATCTGTAAAGTTCTTGTATACAATATGGCCTTGTTTTCCTATTCTCAGTCTCAATAAAAATAAATCATAAAGGAAAATGATGATCAAGATGAAAAATATTGAAGTTTAAAAAATTCTCCATTTATCCAAAACTTTTGAGTTGGTCCCACAGTAATCCCAGGAACACATAGTAAAATACCAAAGTTGCATTCATATTTGAGCTTTATGGTTCACAATAAAAGGGTAACATGAGACCGATATGTACTGATAACAGTATAAGTCTGTTTTTGTTTGTTTCTTCCTCTAAAATAAGCTTTCCAGTGTGAAAGATTACAAAGAATAACATTTTGTTTTATATTTGGTGCCAGGAATTGAAGCCAGTTGCCCTTAATCACTCAGCCACATTCCCAATTCTTTTTATTTTTTATTTTGAGACACCATCTGACTAAGCTCACTGGAACCACACTGTGTTGCTGTCACTGGCTTCGAACTTGCCTCAGCCTGCTGAGATGGTGGGTCAAACAATATTAAATAGACACAAATTATCATTTAATAACTAACATTTGAAAATAGCTGTCAAACTACCTTCACTCACAATTTCTGTGAAATACAATTTTACTTTAATTCAGTTTAAATCATTTTTAAAACTTGAGCTATCATCGATTTCTATTGTGTGCATGTATGAATACATAATGATGAATTCCACAGTTCTGTATCATTATACTGCACCAATAAAAATTAAAATAAAAACAAAATAAAGCAAATAATTCAACAAATAAACCTCAGCTGTAGAAATACTTGGCATTACAGAGCTCTTCAACAAGTATATTTCAATAACCTGTCAAGCAGTGATCTTTATGGTATTAATTGCAGCATTCTTTTAGAAACTGCAGTCCTATCAAACTAAATGTTTTAGGACTTTCAGGAGTGTACAGATGCCATAAATTTGCATTAATATTTATGAAATCATAGCTCCAGTGGAGATTTAAAAATCACTGGGTGTTCTGTCCATCGGACCTGGCGCGGAGAAAGGAGACACCACTAATCTTTAGTTTGACGAGATTTATTGCATCCTCCCTGTTTCTCTGTCTCCTGCTTTCTTCTTTTCTCTCCCCCTCCTCTCCTCTCATCTTCTCTCCTCGCCCCCACTCCTAGCTTATCAGACAGTCATAACAAAGCTTTCTTTCACACAGGACAGCATGCATTGGAATGCCAGCATAAAACTCTCTAAATCATGAGCTGTCCACACACAGCATGATTTTAGATAGCCAATCCTTGAGCCTGGCGTTAGCACATCATAAGTCTCCAAGGAAATAGTAACAGCAAAACCAGCCTTTTAGGTACTTCCTTATTTTGGCATCCATTGCCCTTTGGCTCACTACCAGGTGCCATCTTGTCCAAGACAGCCCTCAACAGCTCCCCCTTTATTTTATTAAAAGAAAATGACAGCGACTGTGCCTGTCTTAGGTACCAGAGTCAGACTTTATCCTTACCCATCATTGGGAGTCAAAGAGCTGTTGGCATGCTTTGATCCCCATCTTAGTTTGATATAAAGTCTACCCTGTGTTTACCCATCTTTGACTACCAGCCCTGTAATTGGAAGAGCCAAATCTGTGGATCAGAGCCCTGATCCATGGCCATAAGGTCTTGCTGTACCACTAAGACTTGCTGTCTTTGATGACTCCTTAAAGACAACAGATATCTGACTAGCAATAATAAAAGCAAGAACAACAATCCCATCATAGCAAAACTTCCCATCCATTGTTTACCAAATTTAATGCTGACTGTAAGAAACTAATGGCTTCTGGCATACCCGGGACCTTGACCTGAGTACTATTTATCACGAATATAGAATTTCTTAATAGGGTAGTCAAATTAGTAAACTCTTTAGTCCATGTCCCATTAAGCATGCTTCCAAGCTGTTTGGACAGATTTGCAGCAGCAGTAATATCAGAATAGGGTATAGGGGTAACACATAATGTTTGGGCATACACTAGACAGCCTGTCTGTGTGGTAATAGTTAACATGTCCACTTGTTCTTGTAGTGAGTCCACTGTTTGGTTTAGAATCAGGATGCCCATGGTGAGATGTGTATTGATGTTTTCCTGGGCTGTCAATGCTTTGGCAGTGGCTTGTGACAGATTGTTGAGCACATGAGAAGTAGAATAGCAGTTCCTATGGCAAGTCCAGCAGCAGTGGCAGCAGCCGCAGCAGTTGCTGCAGCAACAGCAATGGCTATAATAGCTGAGATACCAAAATCTCTTTTTGCTCTCACGGGTAAGAAATTCCACTCACTATGATTTAAGGTCACTGGGACTGGAATAAATTTAGGAATCCTGGCAATCATAGCCAGCGGAAATAATGAAGCATCCCAACAACTAGATATATAACACTCTTGTTTAGCACAGTTAAGACCTCAGTATCATTATCATTGTTATTAGTAATGCTAATATTAAACTTAGAACTGTTACACAGAATGAACAGAAATGGAGATGTGACAAGTATGGGAGTAGGGGGTAAAGATTGATAAAAGGAAGAGTAATTGGCAATGCACCCTGTATAACTGTCAACAGGGGTATCAATTCCCTTTATATAGGCTTGCGTTTTCTGCATCTTTGTGGAGAGATAGAAAGACTGCCTCCCTGTATCATACTAATCAGATTAGTGTCCATACAAGAAGACACACTGCAAAGACACCACATGGAAAGAGAAGAATAGTCATTGGGAGCAAAATCAGCATCTAAAGCAGCATATCTATATGATGCATTTGCATTTTCCAATATTTCATTAACAGTTTCCCAATCTATGGCAAATGGCCCAAAGAAAAAGTAAGGAGTCACCTTATAAGCCATAACATCCCCTTGACACCTATCCCATTTAATAGATCCAACATTGCCATAAGAAATTAGTGTACAAGTGGGACCCCATCAAGGCTGTTGTGTATAATTTACACTACCAATGTCCTTGGTTATATTTAAAGCAAGGCCATAATATTTTTCTCCTTGATAATATCCATAAGAAAGATTCCAATTTGAAGCAAGCTGCACACAGGGCAAGGGACCATTGACGGTTCTTAAGGTGGCTAACAAGAGGAAGCAAAGCCTACCCCTTAACTTGAAATTTAGACTAGTAATAAGTGACTTTACATTGGAATCAGCTGGTAAGTAAGGGATACCTAGAAATTCTTTACTAGGAAATAATTGAGGGAAAACTTGTGCATCATGAGTGATAGGCAAGGGAATAGGCCATGTGGATAGCAGTCGCCAGAAAAGTATCCCCAGAAGTTTTAGGAAGAGTTAACAACAGCAGGCTTACCACCATCACCATCATTTTGTTTTTCGGTGCCATTTTCTTTCTTATGGATAGTTCTTACCAAGTGCTCCAGGACCCGGATAGGTTGTTGTTGGTCCTGAGGAAAAACACAAACAGATCCTTTCCCCCAAATTAATACTGGGTCAGGTCCTTCCAGAACCCAATCAAGATGTCTTTCCACATTGCTTGTGGATGGCCACCAGAGTTACCACTAAAATGTCTATCAGCTGCAGTACAGCCCATAGCATCCAAATTTAAAAAATTGAGGATGAATAAAGCAAGGTTAAGTCTGCTCTTGGGAAGGGCTAATTCCCCTATTCCCCCTTTTTGTTTAGTTAAGCAGACTTTTAATATTTGATTAGCCCTTTCCACAATAGTTTGTCCTTGTGGATTGTAGGGCAATCCTGCAGAATGATAGATATTAAACTTTGAGCAAAACTGTTGAAATGAAGAAGAAGTACACGCAGGCCCATTATCTTTTTGAAATGATTTTGGCCTTCTCATAGTAGCAAAGACTTGAAGGCAATGACTGATTACATCTTTTGTTTTTTACCCTGTATGGGCGATAGCAAATATATATCCTGAGTAGGTATCTACAGTTACATGTACAAATCTTAAAGCACCAAATTAAGGGATATGGGCCATCTGTCATAGATGATTTGGAAGAAGTCCTCTAGGATTGACTCCAAAATTAGGAACAGATAAATGAGGTGCACAGGCAGGACACTGTTTTACTATATTTCTGGCTTGTTCTTTTGTAATGTTATATTTTATTTTGAGAGTAGTAGCATTGACATGAAAATCTTTATGGAAATTAATTGCTTCTTGTACAATATTAAACACATGAGGATCTCGAGTAGCTGGGTCTGTAGTAGAATTTTCTTAAGTTAAAGGCCCAGGTAAGCCTGAATGTGCTCTGATATGGCCTACATATAAAGGTTTTTGTGAGCCCACAGAAGAGTTTGTACTTGATAAAAGCATTGTTGTAAGGTAGATTGAGGACTAATGGGTCCAGTTGTCTCAAGCCGTGGCACAAGCTGGGCAATATAGAGACTGTCAGTATAAATATTTAAAGGTTTCTCAGGAAACATTTGTAAGGCAGTTATTATTGCTTCCAGTTCAGGTTTTTGAGCAGACTTATGAGAAGTAATAATAGTCTGTACTTTATCAGAAACTACTGTAGCTGTACCAGAGGAGGAGCCATCTGTAAAGATTGTTTTTGCTTCTGGGTTAGGTTCAGCCTTAACAACCTGAGGGAAAATAACAGGATGTCTTTTGAAGAAGCTGACAATAGGTGAACTTAGCAAGTGATTATCAAATGTGGCCATGGTGGAACAATAGACAATTGCCCAATCTTCATTATTGTTATCTAGTATTTCAATCTGTTTTGCTGTGTATGGAACAATAACTGTCTGAGGATGAACTCCAAAAACTGGAAGGGCTGTCTTAAGTCCTAATGCAACTAGATTTGCCACCATCACAGGATACGGGGAAACAACATTTTTGGGGGACACTGGAGAATGGATCCATATCAGGGGTCCAGTGTGCCATAATAGACCTGTAGGAGTATATTCAGAATCTAATACTATGAGATTATAAGGCAAAGATAGATCAACTCTATCACTATGAGCATTTTCTAAAGCTTGTTCTACTAACCTCAAGGCTTTTCTACCTTCAGGAGTTAAATTTCTGGGGCATATAGGGTCTGAATCTCCTTGGAGAATATCAAACAGAGGCTTAAGTTGACCAGCGGTGATTCCTAAATTTGGCCTTATCCAATTTATATCACCTAATAATTTTTGGAAATTATTTAGAGTCTTAAGCTTTTCTGTGGCTAATTGAATTTTTTGTGGCCTAACACAAGTATCTAATATTTGATGTCCTAGAAAGGTAATAGGGCTGCAGGTTTGCACCTTTTCTGGGGCCACATGTAATCCCCATTTTTGTAGGGTTTTAATAATATTGTCAAATATCCCTAATAAAGTCTCCTGTTCCCTATGAGCTAAAAGAATATCATCCATATAATGGAGACAATAGTTCTTTATAATTCTGCCTAATCTATGATATAGCCTGGCCAACATATATTTGACAAATAGTGGGACTACTTGCCATTCCCTGGGGAAGGGCCACCCATTGGTATCTAGTATTAGGCCCTTCATTATTTAAAGAAGGAATGGAAAAGGCAAATCGAGGGCTATCCTCGGGATGCACAGGAATGGAAAAGAAACAATCTTTTATGTCTATAGAGATGATATGACAATGTTTTGGAATAGCAGCTAATGAGGAAAGACCCAGTTGTACAGGGCCCATAATCTGCATACTGGAATTTGTCCTCTCAGATCTTGTAAGAGTTGCCATTTTCCAGACTTCTTTTTTATAACAAAAATGGGTGTATTCCAAGGGGAAGTGGAAGAAATAATATGGTTTTCCTTTAATTGTTGACTAACTATTTCCTGGGATGCCTGTATTTTTTCTTTAGAAAGAGGCCACTGGGGGACCCAGATAGGATTATTGGATTTCCATGTTATCTTTAATGGTTCAGTGGCCCCCAATTTGGCCCATGAAGAGCAGCGGCTATTCCTTGTCCTGTCATGATTGCATCATTGATATCCCTGCAGACCTTTATATAGGTACTTAAATCTTTATTTTTCCATGGTCTTATAGTTTCTTTACACCATTTATTTGCTTGCTCATGAGCTAATTTTTTTTTATTAAGGGCATTGCTTGTTCTGAATCCCCAAATACTCTAGCAGCAGTTTGGATTAATCTATCAACAAAATCTGCAAATGGTTACTTCCCTGAATCACCTTGGACAACTGTCCCTGTAAATATCCTGTCCCTTGAATTAATTTCTAGGCTTTAGTGGCAGCAGCAGCAATTTGTGCATATACCTCAGGATCATAAATAATCTGCTGTTGAATACTTTCATAGTTTCCTTCTCCTGTTAGCATTTCTACATTTCTTTGAGAAAAGCCTGCAGCAGCGTTACAGCATGCCATTTCTAATGAGGCTTCCTGCCATGCAATTTTCCACACTAGGTACTGCCCCCCTGATTGTACAGCTTTACATAGCCTTTTCCAATCTTCTGGCACTAGATTTAGCCCCGATACTGATTCCAAAATACTAAATGTAAATGGGGCCTGTGGACCATACATAGCTGTTGCGTCCTTAATTTTTTTTACTGTTTTGAAATCCAGAGGTTGGTGGAATCTTTGTATATTTTGGTCCTCTAGCACAGGGAAGAATTGTGGGACTGCTGAGGTTCCCTTAATGGGGATTTCTTCTCCCCATGGTGAAAAACCCATCTGATTTATAGCATGAGCTAACTCCTCCCAAGGGTACCTTGGGGGATATATGGAACAGGCTGCTTGGGGGGGACCTGCTGCCTCCAGGAAGGGATTGGTGTTCCTTCCTGACATAACTGGTGAGGTCGACTGTGTCCCTGAGGCTCTTTCAAATTTCTCCTCAGTAAGCCCCTCCTCCTCTTCTTCCTCTTTATGAGAAGTTACATTTAGTTGTTCCTTTATCTCTTCCAGACACATATTTCCTTCTTCTACTAAAGTTTTTATTCTGCCTTTCTCCTTAATGAACTGCCACATGGAAAAAAGTACCTCTAGGTAATGGGAATTGCTTTTCTGCTTTGATAAGATCCTCTTTATGATGTTCCCATTGTGGAATATTTAGGACTCCCTCTTCCAAAAACCAAGGACTAACCTTGGCCAATGTGGTTACATATGCTTTTACAGTAGATTGTTTTACGGCAGTCCCATTAGCCTTAAGTACATCTTTGTATGATTCTTATCATTTGATTTTTTGACAGCCTTGACCCCATTCTGGAGTTATGTGACCCTTTTCCCGTGGTTATGTGGCCTCCTGTACTGGGGCTATGTGGACTCTCCCTTATACACTCTGGCCACAGATTTCCGGGAGGCTATCCTACAGTTTTCCTATAGCTTACCTTAAGTTACTTAGTTTTCCTATAGCTTACCTTAAGTTACTTAGTTTTCCTATAGCTTACCTTAAGTTACTTACCTGGGAGGATGCAGAAGGAGAAAGAAGTTCCCTGTATGGGCCACCACTTTTCCATCCAGTGGAACCAGCGCGGAGAAAGGAGACACCACTAATCTTTATTTTGACCAGATTTATTGCATTCTCCCTGTTTCTCTGTCTCCTTTTTTCTCACTATCTTCCTTCTTCTTCTCTCTCCCTCTCTCCTCTCCCAGTCTCCTAGCTTATCGGCCAATTATAGCAAAGCTTTCTCTCATGCAGGAAAGCATGCAGAGGAATGCCAGCATAACACTATATAAATCACGAGCTGTCCATGCACGGCATGATAGTAGATAGCCAATCCTTGAGCCTGGCATTAACACGTCATAAGTCTCCAAGGAACTAGTAAGCAAGCAAACTTTTGGGGTACTTCCTTATTTTGTTAGCCAGTGCGCTTTGGCTTACTGCCAGATGCCATCTTGTCAAAGACAGTCCTCAACAGGAAAGCCTCGCCCAGTGTGGAAGACTCACCTGGTGGGGACATCTTGCTGGGCAATTCTCCTCCAGGAAGTTCCCTTTGTTCTAGAACTACCATCTGGGCTGGGCAGCCCTTCTCTGCGATGTTCCCAGGGATCTGGACCTACCTCCTGGGCCAGGTAGCCTAGCTCTGCAATTGAGACTCTTGGTGGGCAGCCCTCCTCTGCGATGTTTCCTGGGGCACAGAACTACTACCTAGTCTGGGAGGCCTGGCCTTGTGAGGGACTCTCTCTCTCTTTGAGCAGCCCTCCTCTACAACATTTCCTGGGGACCAGATCTACTGCCCAGGCCTGGGGCCCTCACTCTATGCCAAAGCCTTTTGTTGGGTCGTCCTCCTCTACAATGTTCCCAGTTATCTGGGTTCATGGCTCAAGTAGGGGAGTCTCTCTGGGCAATTCTACTCCACAAATTTCCCTGCACTCCGAGACTCCTGACCCATCCAGAGAGAATCACCCAGTGGGAGAGACTTACCCAGCTGCTCTGAGTTGGCCCTTAGTCTCTCAGTACCTCCTCTTCTTGAATCCTGAGTCCTGTCAAAGGGCCTCCAGTCTTCAGTAGGTGTCTCAGTAAGGGAGATGCCCTTCCTATAATGATGGCCATGCCCTCAGGAATAATTCAAAATGCCTACACCAACCTCCAAAAAAGTTGAGAAGCCCCAGCGAGGGTGTGCTGAGGCAGCACAGAGGCAAGTGCAGTGTCCCAAAGCAGTAGGGGGGCAGGCAGACAAGCTCAGCAATGGCCTCCAACCTCAATGTGGGGGTCAGGTGGGCCAGCTAGCTCTGCCACATGGCATCCAACCTCGGTGTCACAAGTAAATTTTAAATTTTTTTTTAGTTGTTGAATGACATTTTTTTTTTTTTTTTTTTTTTTTTTGTGGTGCTGAGGGGTGAACCCAGTGCCTCACATATTCTGGGCAAGTGCTCTCAAACAGAGCTACAAAATCAACCCTCATCAATTGTTGTAAAAATGTCTGGAAGAATTCAGTTATGGATATATTTGGTCAGGTGCTTTTCTCTTTTAGATGGATTTTCAAAAAATACCTTTAGCTGGGCATAATGATGCATGTTTGAACTCCCAGTTGCTCAGGACTCTGAGGAAATAGGATCACAGATTCAAAGCTAATCTCAGCAATTTTCTAAGACCTGGGCAACTTAGCAAGACCCTGTCTCAAAATAAAATATAACAAAGGACTAGGAGTGTAGCTTAGTTGTTTAAAACCTCTGAGTTCAATCCCTGGTACCAATATACTGTAAAATTATAATGTGGTAACAAATGTATATATATACATATTTGTACAAACAAATACTATTGTGTTCTAACATACTAGTAAGATAATTACATATATGTTTGTTAGTATAATTATCTTAATAGTATATTCTTTTTGACATATTTTGACATATTCATGTATGTACATGATAAAATTTGAAGTGTCTCTTCCATCAATGCCTCAATTATCCCTCCCCTCATCCATGCTCATGAGCCTCTACTTTGCTCTTCTTCCTTTCCTCTTTTTTGAAATCTTTCTTTTCTTCATTCCATTTTTCTTTCTAGTTTTCACATATAAAACACTTGATCCTTGATTTTCTGAATCTGGCTTGTTTCACTTAGCACGATGCTTTCCAGGTTCATTTATTTCCAACAAATTACATAATTCCATTCTTCTTTATGTCTGAGTAGAATCTGCACAGCTGTAAAGAGATGTGTAGATGCTATTTCCTGGAAATGTTACCTGCAGCACACAGGATTTCCCATGTATGGACCCAGGCTGCTGTTGTGGGAACCAGGGAATGGAGACCCAGGGAGGAAAAGGTCTTATCTGATACAAAAGGGACACTCCCATCTGTGAATTTTAGTGCTTATACACCCACCATTCAGCCTGACCACCTCCAGAGCATCCTTTTGTGTCTGTGTTGACTACTAACTTGACTCTTTGGCACACGTTTCCTTGAGAGTTTGGCACCTAAGAGAAGGGAGTCAGCCTGAAAGTGAAATGTTACAGTCCTCCAGGTGTCAGCTGTAGGACACAGCTCCTTTGAAAAATTATTTCCCTTTTGTCCATTTGTGAAACTCTCTTCAGCAGCTTTACAGTGGCTGGCTCTTCATGTAGCAGTTTTGCCTTTCTGGTCTTCAGCTGGTGGAAGACAGGAAATCTGGGGTCAGAGAAGACATGGGCCCACTGGCCAGGTGAACTAGGTTAAATTCCTTCACTCTTCTGGGATTCATGTTTCCCATGTCATGAAATGGGATTGACAGTTAATAATGGTGACACTTAATTACAGCAGGGGCCATTGATCAGCATGTGCTTTTTTCATGTGTTTATGACTGCTATCCCTGCTCCTTCATTCACAAAAGAAACACCATGAGCAGGAGCTACATTTATACTCATCTGCAGGACAGCGATGCTGAGCCATGTAGAAGATAATTCACTCAAGGTCATGCAGCTCACAAATGGCAGCTTTTTAAACCTGTGGTGAGAGAAGAACAAACAAGTGAGCACAGTAAAATAATGGCAGGTAATAATCAGAGTCTTAGAGCATGAAAAGGAGGTGTAGGGTATTGGGATTTTCTGCTGTGACTGGTGGTCAGTGGTCCTCTGAGGAGGTGAGAATAGAGGCCATAGTACAGGAGAGAAGGAACTTGTGCTGTGGAACACAATTTAAGAACAGACCAATCACCACTGAGAAGTCCAAATCAGAGAGATTTTATTAGCTGACCAACTGATTGTCTTACACAATGCCCCAAAAATGGCTCCTGGGAGAACAGCCCTGACTACAGGGTTGCATGGGTTTTTATACCACAAGTCAGTACATCAATCATAAGTGTCTGTTGCAATGATTCAAAAGTACAAACTAACATCATTTGATCTGAAATCATAAGCAAAAGGAGAAGTGGGTCAAAAGACATCAGGTGAGTACAAGTTAAAGAATGGGTACTAACATCTAGACAATCACTGTTGACATCACTGTTAACATGGTACATTGTTTAGGAAAAATAAGAATCAAGAAGAGCAATTTTTCATTTTGTAAGAATTGTCATTTGTATTGCCAAACATGTCATGCTAAGTAACTGATGATGGGTACACAGGTGGGGTGTTCCCATGGGAGAATCATATCCTACATAATGTGGAGTATCAAAGCAAAATTGAATCTGTTTAGTTATTGCCCATATAGCCTGGTCTATAACATTTCCATGAAGTCAAATCTGTCAGTCCATCACAGTCTTCACTCCTGTCTGAAAGATAAAACTCAGAGAGGAGCAGCACAGGTGACTTGGGCCTGCCTGACCATTAGCATTTGGGGATGGAGCCCTCTAGGTTTTTTCCAAATTTGATGTGTGGGAAGGTAGAAGATGAAGATGGGGTTAGCAGGGTGACCTGAGATCCTTCCTTTTGGATGTGTATGTGCATATGTGCATGCAGTGAAGGATGCCCAGAGTCAATCACCTGTGTAAAACTCAGAAGTGGTCATAGTTGGAGGATAATATTGAAGGGATAGAATTCTCACTTGAAATGTATTTTAATCTGTTTGGGCTGCTCTAATGAAATAAAATAATATATCATGCATTTTATAAACAGTAAAAAAAAATTTGGACACTTCTGGAAGCTAGGATATTCAGGATCAAACCTCTGGCATATTTAGATCTTTTGGTGAGGATCTCTATCCTCATAGGCAGCTATAATTTGAAGGTTTGTGGCCACACAAATACATTAGTTGAACCCCTCCTTCACCATGATTATATGGTTAAGAGGTGGGTGCTTGGGGACTTGATGTGGTCATGAGGCTGGTTCTTTCATCAGTGGAATTAGTATCCTTATGAACAAGGTGCAACAGGTGAGTTGGCCCCTTCCACCATGCGAGAACACAGTCAGAAACTCCCATCACTTAGGAATGCCTTCATCAGACATTGAATCTTCAGGTACTTTGATCTCCCACACTGTGAAAAATAAGTGTGAGTGACTTATAAACAACAGTTTTCTATAATTTAAAATAGCACCTTGATCAGATTAAGGGAGTGCACTGTCTCACTGTGTTATAACAGAGTAAAATTAGAGGACCTTTTTTATAAAAGGACAATAATTCCATCTGTGGAGCTTAACCCCTTCAACAAATAACCTCCAAGACCTCACGTACTGTGAGGTGAGGGAGGTTTAGGATTTCAAAATACAAGTTATGGAAGACAAACATCCAGACCATAGTAAACAGTGATGCCCTTTCTTTGCTCAGTGTATCCTGTAATTGCCTCATGCATAGACCTCCATGCAGCTTCACAAAAATCATGAGACACAAAAAATATCTGCAGCTATAAGCTCCATGACATCAGCATTTCTAGGTGGATTAGGGCCAAGAGACCAACTGTCAAGTCAGTGGGCTTGAAACTGTGCTGGGGAAGGAAAGTGAATTTGTGGAAGAGAAGAAGGTTGGTGTTGTTTGAGATCACAAGGCCAACTTCAGAAAAAAAATGTTTTTCTTATAATGATAAAATGATATATTTGGTTGATCTTTTTCACCATTTGGACAAGGAATCACATAGTTTGTATCTTAGGAGAACAGGACGAATAAAAATTTTCTTTCAAATACTATCTCCTGCATTAATCTCAGCCTATAGTGTTATCAGAAAAATGTGTGGATTCAACCCATACACCCTTTTCTCACTTCAGTTCTCAAGTTTCTCCGACACTCTCCAAGTGTAATTCCCCTATTATGACCAAGTCATGTCTGGATAACGTAACAATTGTTGGACTCCTACTATATATCAGATTCCCTATACATTCAGAATTACCACATATTATTAAGAAGAGTTCTCAATCATAATATCATCTTGAGGTTTTCTGGGGTAATGACTTACTTGCTTTTTATCTTTCTCACCTTCATTAAGCACCAGGTACATATTGAAACCATAATTTTTTTGTGAATTCAAGTGGGAGACTGCATAATCTTAGGAAAGTCCAACACTCTAAAGAAACAAATCTCAATGGAGCAGTTGTACACATAGGTATATTATTTCAGTTCTGTCTTTGCTCATGTACATTACCAGACGTAATATATTTAATTAATTAACTGAGTCAACATTGAGAAGTATGCACTCTAAGGTACATTGTTTGAATTTGAATCTGTGACCTTACATTGAGTTCAAGTGTGACCTTGATGTTAAAAATGATCATTTCATCTATAAGATATAGGCAGTTATATTACCTATATCTTAGAGCTATAATGTGTGAAAGAAGATGAAATATCACATAAGGAAGTTTTTCTGAAGTATAATGATCTCTACAGAAATGTTTGCCTTTATGTATTAATTTTGCAGTTCCTTATACATGTGACTTGGGAGATTTAATTTGGTTCTTTTAATAATGACTATCTGTTTTGCTGCCTCAAGCAATTTCCATACTGTGAGAACATTTTATCAATATCTGTAGAAAGATCTTTGTACTTTAGGAATGTCTTTGAATCCCCAATGAAAGTATCCATTTTACACATCTGTTATTATCATAACCAGAATAAATATCCTAAGTGAGCCAGGTTCAGTTATCAAATATTAGTATAAACATATTCTAATTGTTTGCTCTTCAGTCTTCTGGAATGAGGGTGGTACTTGAAGTCACAGTTGAGATAGATTCAAAGGCATTCTATTTAAAGTTTTCCTTAAGAAAGAACAATTTGACCCAAGCCTTTAAAATGGACCTCCAAAAGAGTCCCAGTTTTTATCTTCATGAAGTAAGCAAACATATATCTCCAGTTCACAGACCAAAGCATAAACTTGATAAAGAAAATTTGGTTTTTATCTACAGAAAAAATATTTTCAATGCAAATCATATTTGTTCTTTAATTCAAGTGTCTAAAATATATTATTTTACTCATTTCCAGACACATAATAAAGGTCAGAGTCATAGAAAATTATGTGTGTGAGGCTAAATCATTTTATGACTCTTTACAACATGTAGACTTATAAGGCAAGATACTAAGGGAAACAAGAACATTTAAATATTTATGAATATGATTTAAAATCAGAGCTACTTGATTAAAACATTGAAGTGTTGATTTATTTATTTTGTTTTAATTGGAATCTAGTGTTTGTACTTGGATATGGGACACAGCATTATAATTCTACAGGGGTATAGAGTGAAGTGATCAAGTCATGGCAAATTTCATCTTCTTAAGTATCATCATTTTTATGTTTGAAACATGAGAACTTTTTTCTGGTTATTTGAATTGTAGAAGTATTCATCATAGGCTGTAATCACCATATTGTGCTATAAAACCTAAAAGTTTCTTTCCACTCTTAACTGTTTGGAGTACTTGTTGCCCACCATCTCTTTCACTTCCATTCTTATAGATATAGGGAGATTTCCTCTTTTTGGTTTCTGTTTGATCATCTTCTTCTTGCTTAATACAAGAGTGCCAATGTGCAGTGTTTATGGAGAATGTAAACTATCACCAATAGAAAAGGCAATCTTATCCCCAATTAACAATCAGGTCAATTACTCAATTCTCTCCATTCACTCATTTCGTGTTTTGGGGTTTTCTTCCATGAGAAGTCCAAAGGAAAAGAAAATGGAAAAATAAAAATCAAATATTCAATTGTGTCCAAGCTTTTATGGGTCACATTTGATCACTAGGACACAGTTCTCCTCTTTTGTGATATCTGTGCACATATAAATGACATATGTTCATTCTTTTAAGTTTATTTTACACTAGCCAAAATATTATATGTATATTTTTATAGTATAAGATTAAATAGATCAAATTTGGCATGGAATAATATTTAAAGAAATATTTAAAAATTGTTTTAGACTGGGCACAGTGGTGCATGCCTGTGTTTCCAATGGCTTGGGAGGTTGAGGAGGAGAAGTGGGAGTTCAGTCAGCCTCAGTAGCTTAGCAAGGCCCTAAACAACTGAGATGGACCCTTTCTTAAAGTAAATAATAAAAGGGGCTTGGATGTGGCTCAGTGCTTAAGCTCTCAGATGCACTCATCCTTTGCACACATGACAGAACAATGTCTCAACCTCGACATTGTTGCCTGACCTCCTTTAACAGTCTATCAGGGCCCATTCACTTTAGCATCCCGGGTCTATCCTCACTTTCTGCCCTTCCTGCCATGCCCCACTAAAACCCTGCACTGGCTCTGCTATACAGACACCCCAAAACATCTGGTTGCTCTGACCTAGCTCCAGATAATACTCATTTGTTCCATGGGATCCTTACATTAATAAAAATATATTGTAGCACTTCAAAAGGACAGATTTAGGGCTGAAGGTACAGGTCAGTAGTCGAGCAAGTGCTTAACTGGTGTGTGGCTCTGGGTTCCATCCCTAGAAACTAAATGAATAAAAAAAATAAAATATTCAGGTACACTGTCACATGCCTGTAATCTCAGGAGACTGAGGCAGGAGGATTGCACTTTTGAGGTGACCTTTTTTTAAAATGCTTTCATTTAAATTTATCTTAAGACCAAAATTTTGATCACACCATTGAGTTGATCTTATTTCACATAGAAATTTTGGTCACAAAATAATATGTCAAGTTAGCAACTGCTTTTCTTTCACCTGAATTTGTGAATGGCTCTGTTTACAAAAAAAAAAAAAAAAAAAAAATTACTGTACACACTTGATCTCATTTTAATCAAATTTTTTCCTTTCTTCTATTCCTCCTCCCTCTTTCATTGCTCCTATCTACATGACTAGAAAGTCATCTGTAATGATGTCACCTAATGTTAATTCTGGTGTCTGGGGCACTTGATTTTGTTGTGGCTCCTGTCCCCTGCAGACTTTTCCAGTATTCTGCTCTATAATTTGAATTCTTTTAAAGAGACTTTAGCATTTTTTATAATATAATGCAATCAGTTTTCCAAATATTAGCACTATTGTTGAAGGATTTGGACATTGAATGACACGATGAGGAAAGCACCTGTCATAGTGTGACTGAGTGATTCTGACTGGCCCCTAATTTCTCTGTAGAGACTTACAAGTTGTTCTTACCTGAAATATCCTTCCCTTTGCCTTTAGCAAACTTCTATTCATCCTTCAATACCTAGCTCATTGTTAAAAAATTTGAATACGTACACCCAGCCCATCAGAATTTCCTCTGGAAATTTGGAAACTGGGTGCTGATAAAGTCACAGCAGAAAGACTTAGAGTGGGGTCATGTAGCAGCAGTGTCCATTGTGGGGTTTTGGGCTATAAGATCACCTGGCACAGGCCACCTCCTTCTTACCCTCAGGTTTCTGTGACCTCTCCAATGTCCTCTAACACACTGTTTTTATGGAAAACACCCATATTTCTTTCTGCAACTTGTAGCCCAAGTCCCCAACTTCTGTCCTGTCTCCCCAGCAAGGAGTCAGTCTGTCAGAAGGAACAGTAGAGAGGCTCTCCTTCTGAGACTAAACCTTAAGAAGGCCATGGTTACACAACTATCCTGTCTCATTCTGAAAAATCCTGTGCTGGCTGGTGAGGAGAGCACAGATGAATCTTGTTTGACAAGGAGCTGTGCTCATCCTCTGCTGGAAAACTGTGAAGGTTCTGAATGCCACAGAGCTAGAGAAAAGCAAAGCACAGGTACTGTGCAAACACACACACCTTTAATCCTGGTTAGGGTCCTCTGTAAGCAAGGCAGGGAATTTGTTATTTGCTCACCTGTGTCTTCTCTACTTCTGTACTCTGCCTGACACACAGATGGTGCTCCAAACTTTCTCACCTTTATGCTAATAAACAATCATCACGAGCTGCAATTTTTAAATGGTGACACTGACTCAGGGGCAAACAGAGTGGTTCAAGGTCATTCATTGGCGATGTGGGTTTCCAACATGACATCAGTTGAGATATCCCTTAGCCTAAGCAGTGTCCAAGATCACTGGGTAACTCTGCAAGACCACTTTTATTTCTTAAAATGGAATTCTCCAGGAGAGCTGGAGCAGTCAGATGGGGGAGGAGTGGCAAATGTACAAGTGAGTTTGACTGAAGTGTCAGGCTGATCAAAATGAGCAAAATCATTTGAGATATTATTGAAGATAGGTGAAATTGGACCAAGCCAGGTTGAAAAGGTTTCAGGGCTAGAGGGAAAACATGCTTTTCTTGTATGTTAAATAGGCCAGAAGAGGATGGACCAAGTGGCCAGAATGCAGTGGAGCAAGTGTGTGGTGTGGGCATGGTGCTCCAGTGCAGAGCCAACTGGAACCCAAATATTGGGCAGAGCCTATGAGAGAATGTTGACTGGAGCTAAAGAGATGGACAGCCAGAGTCCTATGTATTCTTGTGAGACCCAGTTGATGGCTGAAGCTGGCAGGTCAGAGCTATATGTAGCCCTAAAGCCCAATCCCTTGCAGCAGTGGGCAGGGAAGGGCCTCAATGAAGAAAGTGGTAGGAGCACTGGTTCGGGGCTCTACAGGTGAGCTCAGTCTGGGAATCAGGAGTCCAGCAGGTGAGCAGTGGTGTGGTGGGTTCTTTTGCAGCAGGCAAAGAAAACTCAGGGAGCCCAAAAAAGTACATATGCTTTGGAAATTATTTTGAATATCATTGTGAGACAAAGTGGAAAGCAGGGCCCTTGATGTGAGCTCAGAGTCTTTTCTGTTGGAGCTTCAGTTTCTCACTTTTACAGTTAGGCAATGGAGCGAGGAAGAGGATTCCCTGGTGAATTCTTCCCTCTCGCTGGATGCTGTAGACTTTCCATGTATTCAGGTGGGTTGGGGGTCCTTTGAGTTTCTGGGAGGGCTCTTGAGGAATATCTCCATAGAGACTTTATTTTTGTGGAGCAACCATTTTCTGAGGCATGTTGACAGAGACTTCTCCTGGTGTATGCTGTGTAGATGGTGTAACCTGAATGTCCAAAGAGGGTAAGCATGTGGAATAATTGTCACTGAAGCCTAGTTTGGATGCCACAGTCCACCTCACTCACTCATGTTGCAGGGGCTTCCTGGTGCCTGGGCATTGAGATAAGCATAGATGGGGGAGGTTGAGGTGTCATCAAAAATAATATTCCTACAAGACAACTCCCCAAGAAAAATGAAGGGAAAGTGTGGCTGAAGAGGAGGGAAGAGAAATTAGCCAAATATTTGGCCTCTCCCAGTGCACCCTTTCCCAATTATCAGTGGGCCCTAAGGGGATAAAGCAAACTTTCATCCCTTCCCAGGTTTTTCTCCAGCATCCCCACCAAAAGCAAACATTTACCTCATCCCAACCCCAGTAAATATTGAAGGAAGGAGTCAAATACTAACATGCTGGACCCTCAATTTTGACCTTCCCTCATTGCAAATTACCTTCCTGAGAATTCTAACCTGTACAACTAGCCCCTGACTATAAAAACTGCTTGTCTGCAGTCTCCAATGAAACTATAAATCTCAGTCTCCTTCTATAACTCCATACCCAGAAAATGGGCCCTTCTGTGCCTGCCCCATGGACCTGGCTGCATCATAAAGAAAATCTTACTGATCTGAGGTTGACTTTCCATCTCCTTCCTCAGTTATCAGTGTGCCATGAGCTTACAAAGGTGACCATGACCCTTTCCAGGGGTAACCTTGGGGGACTCACTGCATCTGTAAAGCAGGACAGGGAGCAATTCCTACCTCTGAGGCTGGTGTAAGTCCAAGCACCAGCTTTGTGAGTCTCTAAAAGACAGTTTGTAATCGGTGGGTAGAGGCCCTAAGTTATGACTGTTATCACTTAGTTTTACATGTGGAAACATACTTTTTTGTGATGTAAAATGAAACTATTATGGACGAGACTCTGTTGAATGAGTAGAGAACATAGATGTGAACAAAACTGCCAGAAATCCCTGCTTCCATTCTTGTTAGTGCTCCTGTTCCACTGGTGTGGCCCCAAAATTAATGCACTAAAATTACATTGAGCATTGATGAAGCCCCTGTTATCAGTGAGCAATTCTCCTTCCTTAACTGTTGAAGTTTGAACATTTGAGAAGCTCATTGAGGAAAGTGTAGAAAGCAAGTTTTATTTGAATAATAGTAACAGACTTCACCTGTGAGGGAGAAATGAGCCTTAGCTGGTTTACTGGTATCCCAAGAGATGAGAGCATCTTGCCACATTTATACATTTTAGTTGTTCTGTGTTCTCCCGCCCTTTTCCCCCTTATCTCTCTCCTTTCTGTGTAGACCTAGGGCCAAGATGGAGTAATCCTGGCAGTAAAATCCCAGGAGTAATCACTTAGCAAGGTTTACAATTCCATGAAGAATGGGAAAATTCTTGGGACAGGTTACCTTAGCAACAGGTAGAGAAGGATCAGATTATATTGGTAAGGGTGGGTGAAAGTCTCTGAAGACATTAATCTATGTTAGAATAGATCTTGGCATAGTGAAGGCAACAGCTCGGGATCACTTTTCTGATTTTGGATAATGAGATGAAGGAATATGTTAACATTGGTGGTCCCTGAGAGGTGGGGAGGAGGTCATGTCAGAAAATGCACTTTTCTCTTATTTGTGGCTGCAGAAATCTGTTCTATTATTCTATTTGCCAGTGCTACACTACAGTTGGTTACTTTTCAAATCTGGAAGCAAAATAGTGTTTTCTGGATACTGGGAAGGGTCCTGGGACAGGGCACAGGTGAGAGTAAAAGATGGATAAGTAGATATAATTACTGAGTATCACACATTTGCAAATATCAAGCTTGAATCTATTCACAAGTGCAATTAATATGTATTAATTTAAAAAAACACATAGAACTCATCATTGTCTGATCACTGAGGGATAGGCCCTCAAGAGTGGGGTAGAAAATTTGTATTCTTATGCTTTAATTCTTACTTGGGAAAATGATCATTGTCAGTCACCTGTGAAGAGGATGTTTTCTTTTTATTTTCTTATTTTTCATAATCTTCAAAATAATGGCAAATATTTGTCACACATTTTGCAGAAATGAGCCTTACATAGTGTTTGGTGGTATTTTTGTGTGAGGTGTATGTGTATGTTTTTCTGTGTGTTTTCAGACTGTGGTGGTTAGATAATTTTGGAAGGAATAGGACAGTGATGAAATAACTTTTTGTCTCACATGATGTGGTGACCTAGTGATCACTGAAATCCTTCAGGTCCTACTATCCATCCATGTTCAAAGTTACTTTTTGCAAGGTCCATCTTCTGGGAAGTTACTTCTTTTCTATTTTTCTTACACTGTTCTTCATGATGAAGTCACTGAATCTTCCCACCCTAAAAGAAGAAGCATAGTAATCTCCACCTGCAAGAGGGGATGTTGTCCACCTGCATTGTTTTCAGTTTTTCTATAAGAAAGACTTGTCTCTTCCCATAACTTATTACCTATTTATTCATTTATTTATGACTGCAAACATAATCCTTGGTTGCTTTTAGATATTTCACTATTAGAACTATTTATTTTCCTGCTCATGTTCTTCCAGCTTTTTATCTTTAAAGATCTCTTACCATAGTTCCTAGTCATTCTTCAGATATTCACATTTGGAAAATTTTTCTCCTCTTCCTCCTCCTCCTGTTTCTACTGATTGCCCACACCCTTCTAAGTTCAGGCTCATTTTGTATTTACCTTACCAGATCCTAGAATATGCCATTTTTCCAGGAAACATTCTTTTGTACTGGTACTTATTAGGGACAGCTTTGTAATTTGTCATCCACCGTAAAATGGAAAATAGAGTCCTTGCTCAAATATCAGTTTACCTTTGACAGTAACATCACATAACCAAAGTCCATTTCTTTCTTTCATGAGTTTTTCACATGTTATGGTAAATTGTATTTTCCTTTATTGACCTTATTACAGAAAAACTAGCATACTTAGTTATTACTAAGATTTTAACATATTTAATTATGCAATGGCAAATTTAAATGGAAAATTTTAAGAAAGCATATTTTATAGCTTGCACACCCATGTTCAGTTCATTTATACCAGAGCAGTGAAGATGATACACTGAAACAATGTAATAGCTTTCACTACACTTTGGTGACTGCTAACAATCTACCATTGATCTGTTAGTGAGTTGGAAAGAATAGAGAGTAACCCAACTGTAGTTTGCCATGGTTTTCCTTTCCCTTCTCATCCTCAGCTGCAGAGGTGGTCTAACACAGTAAAGTACCGCGAATGGCAAAGAAGAAGACAGGAGTCCTTGGTCTTGGTGAAGAATATATTGCCTTATTTCTGTTTTTGAATCTAGTTATCAGTGAACCTCACAGTGTGGCCTTTCTGGGCTTCGGTGCCCTCCCTTTTTGTATTTATTTGTAGGTAGGACACACTTCTCTTCTGATCTTTTCCTCTCAGTTCCCATATATTCTTAGCCTACTGGACTTCTGCGCTGATGGATATTAAAATTCCTTAATATGCATGAGGTGGCCAGATGCAATATACATGCAGGTTTCATGTGTGTGTTGTGTTCATACATGTGGTCCATTGTCTTCTTGGAATTCACTTATAAAACATAAGAACTAGGATACAATCAATAAATATTTATGATAGCAGCAGAAGGGTATTCAAGCAAGGGCAGGGTCACTTTAAGCAGTGATCCTAACTGTGTAGGAGGAACACCATGGGGCTAATCCTCCTTTACCTGCCTTCTACCTCCTCTTCTTCCTTTCTCCTCCTCTCTATGCTTCTTCCCCTCCTTCCCTTCTATAGTATTAAGCACACTAAGGATGATATCTTTACTAAAAAGAAAATTATAAGTGCATGTTACCATATTGCAAACTAAGCAAATAATTTTACAGCAAATATCTAGGGGTTATGTATCTTATATAATTAAAAAACTGCATATTCATTGAAGAGTAGCACCCAACTTCACCCTATCCCAGTACCATGATGACCAATGTGGTTGCTTTATGTTTCCATGATTTTTTTTTTTTTTTTTTTTGTACCAGGAAAAGGACCTGGGGGCACATAACCACTGAGCCACATCCCCAGTGTTTTTTGTATTTTAGAGAGAGAGAGTCTCACTGAGTAACTTAGGGACTTGCTAAGTTGTTGAGATTAGCCTCAAATTCATGATCTTTCTGCCTCAGTCTCCCAAGCTTAAGTGTTTCATAAATTTGATAGTTTTAATTACCTAATATAAGTGGCTTTATACAGTATCTGTCCTTCACTTACCATAATTCCAGTCTTCTTAATATTGTCTCAAATGCCAGGATTTAATCTTTCTAAGGGCCAAATAATACACGCTTTGTTCATCTGTTGTGAACATAAATTACTTCTATACCTTTGCTCTTGTGCTCTGTTATCAACATGCAAATGGTGATAACTCCTAGAAATCCTGATGTCAATTTATGTAGATATATAACCTGAACAGGGATGGTAATAACATATGGTATTCTGCTTTTAAATTTTGGTGCAAATTCCATGCTCTTTTCCATAACTGCTGTACCATTTTATATTCCCACCAGTAATATTCGAGCATGTCAGTTCCTCTGTATCTTCTGTAGCAGTTCTTTTTTCTCTTTTATTGATAATCACCATTCTAACAGGTGTGAGGTGGCACCATGCACTGGTTTTCTTTGTCCTGTTTTTCATTGACAAATTACAAGTGTCCTATTCATCAGTAGCCATGAGTTAATTTTCAAATACAATGTGATTTTAATGAATCAATTTGATCAATATTTATATTCATTGTATTTTTAATATGCATTACTAGATGATTAGTTGAAAATGAGTATCTGTCCCTGCCTGTAGACCATTTGTATGTCTTCATTGGAGAAATGTCTCTTGGGATCATTTGCTGTTTCTGTTTGTTCATTTCTGGAACCAGGTCTTAAACTAAGGGTTTTTAAACACTGAACCACATTCCCAGCCCTGTTTATTTTTAATTTTGGTACAGGGTGTAAATAGGCTGCTAACAGTCTCACTAAGTTGCTGAGGATGACCTTGAACCTTCTGAGGCCCAGCCTCCAGAAGCACTGGAATAACAGGCAAGTGCTACTGTGCCCAGCTTCTTTGCTGGTTTTTAATTGGATTATTTATTATTATAGAATTCTAGGGATTATTTATGCATTTTGGACATTTTGCTCTTCTGAAATGATGTTCAAGAAATTTCTCCTATTCTTTTGGATGAATCTATTCTGTGTTCATGCTTTACTTTTCTGTGTAGAAGCTTTGGGTTTAATAAAATTACAGCTATTTATGCTTTAGTTCCTTGTCCTTTTGGTGTCATAGCCAAGAAAACATTCCTAAAGCAATGTTATGAAGGTTTTCTTCTGTTTTTCCTCTGTATATTTTCCTCACAAGCTTATTATTTTTTCTTTTATTTTAGATTGAAACATATCAACTTCATCTGCTTATAGAATATAACATACTTTGATACATGTAACTGTGTAGTAATCAAATCAGAGTGAAGATCATATTTGTCTTCCTAGGAGGATGGGAAGAGAGTGGTAAATGGGGCTCCAATATTTTCTCCTGGGATTTTTTTAGATTCAAGTTTCATGTTTACATTTTTAGGCACTTAGTGTTGATGTTTTGGTATGGTGTAAGAAAATGTTCTGATTTCTTTCTTCCCCACATAGATTTTCAGTGTCCTCAGCATCATTTCTTAAACAGATTGTATTTTTTCTATTGTATATTAGTGCCCCCTTGTCAAAGAGAAGCTGACAGCATATGTCTGGGCTTATCCATGTTCTCTTTGATGTGCAGTGGTCTGTATGCCCCTTCTATTTCAGAACCATATTGTTTTTATTACTATAGCATTGTAATATATTTTGAAATTGGGAAGTGTGATGCTTTCAAGTCTGCTTTGACTGTTCAGGGTCTGTCTTAGTCCACTTGTGCTGCTCTACCTGTAGATCACATATCAGGTAATTTTTACAGAGTACAAATATATTTTTCTCAGTGTTCTTGGGACTAGGAGTTAAAAATCATGGCACCATTATCCAGTTATTGAGAACACAAGTGACATGTAATTTTGGCAAGGATGTCAGAATAAAGGATGTCAGATAAAAGGCACACTCATACATTGCTTGTGGGACTGCAAATTGGTGCAACCACTCTGGAATGTAGTAGTAAAATTTCTTAGAAAACTTGAAACAGGACCATCATGTGACCTAGTTTTCCCATGCTTAGATATATACCCAAAGGATTTAAAATGTGCTTACTACAGTGATGCAGCCACATTAATGTTTATAGCAGCACAATTCATAATAACTTAGCTATGAAACCAATCTAGATGTCCTCCAACACATGAATGGATAAAGAAAATGTGACATACATATACAATGGAATATTACTCAGTCATAAGAATATGACTTCTGCTGGTAAATGTATGGAAGTGGAGAATATGATGCTAAATAAAATAATCCAGCCCCAAAAATATCAAGGTTGAATGTCCCCTCTGACATTCAAATGCTAACACAAATGAGAGACAGTAAGGAGTGGAAGAATAGAAGTTGATTGAATTAGACAAAGGGGAATAAAGGGAAGGGTCTGAGCTGGGTATAGGAAAGCGAGGAAATGAATAGGGCATGACTTTCCTATGCTCATATATGAATACACAGCCATTGTAAATCCACATCATTTTCAACCACAAGAATGGAATTCTAATTAGGTTAGGTTATAGTACACATTTGCCAAAAATGTCAAAATACACTCTACTGACATGTACATCTAAAAATAAAAAAATAGAAGCATAAACTAAAAGCATCAAAAGAGTTGTCATCATCAGGTTAGGACCTTCTTGCTGTAGCAAGATATACACAGATTCAAGAGGAATGCATCTTGCATTTGCTGTGACTTCTTCCTGCTTCCACATTTTCTGCCTAGTTCCTCAGCCTATCAGGCAGTGCTACCCACATTCAGGGTGTGCCTCCTCCTTCAGTCTGCTGTCTCACATGCAAGTATCTTTGGAAATACCCTCACAGTTATACCCCGAAGTCTATCAATCCTAGGCATTTCCTAGTCATCTCTCAATCAAGCTGACAATCCACATAAACCCTCACATACACATACAAAATAAGGAGGTTTAACAGAGAAAGCATGTATTCATGTCATCCAGAAAGCAAGTGTGCCTTGCTACAAATTACCATGTGTGCATTGTCTCATGTTAAGGGTCCTTAGGCATCACAGAATAATCACATATTTCCTTTCCTCCCCAACACAGATTTCAAAATGTTAATGATAGGTTTCTTATTACTGAAGAAGACCAAAGGACTGGTTGTGGCATAGGCATTGGCCACAAACATCAAGGCACAATGATGAATTGGCTCTCATTTTCACATAATTTTTAAGAGGAACATAATGCAATCCATAAGGTACATGGTGAAAAAAAAAAAAACCATGAGCAACAGTATGGTCCTGGTGACCCTCTGTCCTGGGAATGATGCTATAGACAGACTGGTGCTTCGAAGGTGCCTCATATGCCAGAACAAGTTAACCACCATGGACCCACTTGAGAGGACCATGAGCCCTATGAAAAAGACACATTTTGGATTCAAAGTCCAGTATCCATCCCCACATTAAGAAAAATGCAAACCACACTTTGAGCAAAGAACGATCTTTTATGGGTAAAGTATTCTCAAAATACGACAGTAACAAAAACAGGAAATGCTTAGAGAAAATGGCAAAAGACTCCAGGCAAATTTATTCAAAGAAAATATAATCAAAGGGATGTCAACCAGTGTCCTTAGTCATAGGGATTTGGGAAATGAGATGGTGAGCAAATGGTCAAACCATGAGACTGACACATGTAAGGCCCAGGACAACATTTAGCAAAGAGAAAGTATTGACACACAGCAGCTTGGATGAATCCCTAGAGATTAACACTAAATAACCAAAAGCTTACACACTGCTAGAGTCCACTCAAGCAACACTGGAGAGGTGATTAGGTCAAAACAAGGGAGAACATTTTCAAGTCTATCTGGGGTTAAAGGTATGGCAGGGCTGGCAAGGGGAAGAGGTGACAAGGGGGACACAGGAGACTCCCTCAGCACTGGAGGCCTTTTGCCTCCAACTGTGATGCTGTCAGCACCTGATGAGGCCACAACACAGGTTTTCAAGACAAGGAATGTTGGGTAGAGTGCACATGGGTCTCTCACCATTTCTGACTTTATGTATATCTCCATTAACTCAACATAAAACATTTAATTCTTTTAATGTGCATCAGGCTCCAGGACAAAGGGAAATAACCCCACTCACATGGTGATAGTTATTGAATTATCCAGAGATGAATGATCCAAGCACAGAGCCTGGCACAGAGGTGAACTCCCACTTGGCTGTCAGATATGAGCAGTGCTCAGCCACAAGGTGGTTGGTGGGGAGTACAAAGCCAGGACAGGCAGGGTGGTGAGGGTCAGATGGCTGTCAGCAATGGGCCACAGTCAGCCTCAAGGAGGTGTGTGGGACATGCATACTTAAGGCATTTATGTCTGGTGAGTATCAGACATGAGGTTGTGGGTGACAGGGGCACATAGATAATTTCCACATTTCTTCCTGTGCAACTGAATTGCTGGAGTATGATTTTCTGAGCAGGTGTGGAGTGAAGGGTAGATTGATGGAGAAGGGACTAGCTGTGGATGTGGTGAGTTTGTGTGAACTGGGAGGCACAATAGGTGTAATCTCTCAGCTGTATAGGCAGGACTGGCTTTCATAATTTGCCCCAGGAATAGAAATTTAATGGAGATTCACCCTCTTGGTTGGAATAAAGGCATAAGTCTCACACAGAAAGTACAGAGGCAAAAGAAAGAAGCATGCAGTTTAAATTTCTCAAGCCAAGAGGAACACATTTTAAGAAAGAGCCAGTGACCAACAAGAATAAATTCCAATCCCTAGAATTGGTGAGCTGGGTGTCACTAGTGGTGTGGTAAATACAACTATGGTAAGAGAACAAGCTAAGTTTTAGCCAGAGGGGTATCAGAGACAGAGTGATCAGGAATCATGTGGATCTTGAAGCAGAGAAGAAAGCAGCAGAACAGGAGAGGATGAGGCATAGGGAGACTGTGAAGATGAACTGGATAAGCAGTGAGGAGTGGAGGCACAAGATTCCTATGCTGACTCTAGAAAGCAGTATGTAGATTCCTCAGAAAGCTTGGAATGGAACCACCATTTGACCCAACTATCCCACTCCTTGGCCTATACCCAAAGGACTTAAAATCAGCATACTACAGAGATACAGTTACATCAATGTTCATAGCTACTCAATTCACCATAGCCAGATTGTCGAACCAACCTAGATGCCCTTCAGTTGATGAATGGATAAAGAAACTGTGGCATATATATACAATGGAATATTACTCCACCATGAAGAATGATAAAATTATGGCATTTGCAGGCAAATGGATGAAATTGGAGAATATCATGCTAAGTTAGGTAAGCCAGTCTCAAAAATCTAAAGGATGAATGATCTCACTGATAAGCGGATGAGGACATATAATGGGGGGTGGGAGGGTTTAGTGTTAGGGTTAAGGTTAAGTTTAGGATTAGGGATAAGGAAGGAGGTAAGAACGGAGAAAGGAAGGACTGTATAGAGGGAAAAGAGGGGTGGGAGGGGTGGGGGGGAAGGGAAAAAATAACAGAATGAATCAAACAGCATTGCCCTATGTAAATTTATGATTACACAAATGCTATGCCTTGACTGCATGCACAAATAGAGAAACAACATGTATCCCATTTGTTTAAATAAAAAAAAAAAAGATTCCTGGGCTGAGGTGCAGGTATGATTGTGGACAGAGATTTCCAACTACTAGGATCTATGCACAGGGGCAGCACCAGCTGGGCAGGAAACCACCAGTCATCCCCTCTGAGGGAGATGGGAAGATGTCTTTGAATTTGGAACTGCAGTGTGACACGTGAATTTGGCTGTTGTTTTGAGACAGAACATATTGAGCATTATAAGAGCTCACAGGCTGTGGTTTTGCAGGCTGACCCACAGCAGTGCTGCATATGCACATTTGACCATAAAGGCTTGCAGTGAATGCACGTACTTGTAGCAAGATATTCACAATAGAAGAAGCAGAAGTCAAATAGAAGGGTCAGAACCATCCCCCTTTAGGCTTAGTACAGTAAAAGTTCCTGAGGTATATGAGCTGAATTCCATAGGCTATTGAAAAACTTGTACTCAAATAAGGAATGTCAAATGCACCCACCAAGAGAACTCTGCCATCTCCCTTGCCTTGATGTACCCCAAACTTGCTTATGTATAACACTAAGAGCCCTGCTGTTCATGGGGTTCAGTCTCTGGAAATTACCTTTCTGAGTCCTGGCACCAATAGTAAGCTTTCTTATCAAGAATATCTTGATGTTCTGACCCTCATTTCTCACTACATTTTGATATTTCAGTGTTCACTGTGAATTGGGAAGGCAAGATAACCTGCACAGGTAGCAAATTAGGGTCCACTGGGTCTAATTTCCTTTAGACCCACCACTTAACTCCATGTTTGGGATAGAACTAATAAGTACATTCACTTGACTTTAGAGGTTACTGTTCCCTTAATGCAACTGACCACCAAACTCTTCAAGTTGGCTACCAGGGAATATAATGCCTATATTACTTTCCCTAAATTGTTAAATCTGTTGAACTCAGGACCACTGCCAACACTGTGGCTCTGGACTGATAGAACTGACTCTGAAGGTACAAGAGGAAGGGAAAAGGGCAGAGGGTCCAGAGGCAATTTTCAGTCCTTGCTTGCTGTGCAGCTTGCCCTTCTGTGGTAACTATAGCCCCAGGCCCTGAAAAATCACTCTCACAATAAATAAACAATACAAAACTTTGAACCTCCTTGAGCTTCCAGGAAGACCAGCAGGGGGAAATGTGCAGAATGCTCTTATCCCCACCTGTCCTGGATTCCCCTATCCACTGCACCCACCTACAATTGCCTGCATTCATACAGCACCACAAATTACTCTGGGGGAGGTGGTTGATTTCCTCAGTCATCCAGAGTGCAGCACCCAGCTTGCTTGTAGGCAACCAGTTTGGACCAAACTGAGTCCAAAGTTGGAGGTAAGAATGGATTTAGGAGGTGGCAATCACCCCTGCCTGTGCACATGCTCTTCCTGCTTGAGGACATGTATGTCATGTGACCCTAAGGCAGTGGTCCATTGTGTAGAGTGAGGGGCCTCCAGTCCTGCAGAAATACCCTGGCAACACAGAGAAGTTGGTGGGAGGATGTGAAGTCCCCAGGCTGGTGGAATGAAGGGAAGTGTCTGTGCCCCTCAATGGCAGGTGGAGTATTTATAAAGGGTAGACAGTAAGGGACCCAAAGGCAGTTTGGTTTTTTATTCATTCACAAAATTTTGAGGTACACAATGTGAGAATCTTATTCCAGTCATAGAAACTTCACCCACTCCTGTTTGTATAACCAAATTTTCTCCCTAACTCTACCTCTTCCAGGTACTGTAGATGAGTTCAAAGCCTGCCCCCCTCACTTTGTTCAATATCCAATGTGAGTCTGGATAGAATACAATGCTGGAGTTTGTAGTTGGGACCAGTGAATCCATAAAATTGTGCAGATGTTCACCATCACCAGGAACCTGGCTTTCAATTTCTGAATTGCATCGGTTCCATGATCCGCATAAACATCAAAACCCAGGGATGCTTATGTTCTTTATAGGAAATGGATTGTATTTGCATGTAAACTATGCACACTCTGCTGTGTGCTTTAAACCATCTCTAGATTGCCTATAATTCCCAGTGCAACATAAAGGCTCTGGAAAATGTTAGGCAGTTGGCAAAAAAAAAATTGCATATGCTTATTTAGGACACATGGAATCCTTTGTGAGTATTTAGCATGAGGTTGTGGAACCTGCAGATTCAGAGGATCTACTGCACCCTAAACCCCTGAGAGGCATAAATGTCCAATCATTGGAACTTGGCCAAATCAGGAGGGGCCACCCCAGACTAAGGGAAATGGGGCTTACTTCTTTCACACCCCAGTGCTCTGGGTGAGGCAGTATAATTTTAACATTAAATGACATAATAATAAATTGCTGACAAGTGGGGTTATTTCTGTCATTTTACCAATGATGTTACATAATCCACACAAGATATTGAGGCTAAAAAGATAAGAAAATTAAGATAAGCTTGAAATTCTTTAGATTGTTGTAAGCAAAGCTTAGTAGCCCATTCTGCTGGGAGTTCATAATATCAGATTTGATAAAGGACCATGATCAGTGAAGACAGGGCTCAAGAACATTCAGAAAAGGAGGACACTGTTGGAAGTTGGAGTAGAGGCTATTTGTGTTATGTTGTCTTAGAAGTTGTCTGCAGTTTGCCTGTGTCTAGAGACTTTCTATGAGGCTGATTTTGGAAGCAATGGACTTATTCTGGTGGAAGAAATGTGTAAGCAGCACAGCATTTAGAAAGTGGCATGGATATTTTGGTGGCTTTTAGCCAAATTTATTGTGATAAGCAGGAAGCAGAACAGAAAGATTTTAAAAACATGGATTTGAAAGGCAGGATTAAAATTAGGCCTAAGGAAGTATCAGCTGTTAGACATTACTGCCACTAAAGCAATTCTAAAGACTGTGCCTAAAGATAAAGAGAAAGGTGACTTGAGGGCCTCTCAAGAGTAGGCAAGACCACATCCATCTCAAGCTCAAGGGAGAAAAAGTGAAATTATCTTGAGAATGGACCAGTGGGGCACCCTTCTTGCACAAGGGGGCCTAGGAACTTTTTTTAATATGCTCAGCCACTTGGACCCTCAGAGTCTGATGCAGCAAAGGCCCCTGGAGGCCAGGCTACTGTTCAAGATGGCAGAAGACTTTGGAATCAACCACATATTGCTGGTTCAGCAGGAATGCTGGATACTGGAGTTAGGGAGTCTGAAAATCTTCCACCAACATTTGAAAGGAAGATCTGAGAGGTCAGGCAAAGTGAAACAGGGTTGGAGTCCCTATGGGCATCCCCTGAGAAGTCAAAATGTGGACATGTGAGGAGAATGTAGAAGCTGCAGTAGAGATCCCTGAGATTAAGAAATGCCAGTAACATGAAATATTGTTATAGAAAACCTGCAGGAATAGATCAGAGAAGTCAACAGAAAGGTCACGAGCTTCATAAAACAAGACCACAGAGGTAGAGCCACACAAGCCCTTTGAAGAAAACATCTCAATGCCATGTGGCCAAGATTCTGGACATGGAGCTAAAGGACCTGTATGTCCAAGTGGATTTCAGTCTTGCTTTGATCACATCCTTTCTTTCTATGCCCCTATTTTTGTAAATGGAAATGCTTACTCAGTACATTTATTTGTTAGATATTTGTAAATTTCTTTTAATTTTACAGGAGCTCACAATGCAAGATTGTCTTCAGCCTCAAACACTCTGAACTTGAATTTGAGTAATCTTGGAACTCTTGAGACTATGGGAGCCTTGGAAATGAACTAAATATATTTTGCATTGATTGTCAGATAGCTGTGAAATTTTGAGGATGTGAGATATACCCCTAACGCTTACATGTGAAAGAATGCAAGAAGGTTCAGTGGAGAAATGATTGGGTTGTGAGAGTCTTAATCTGTGATTTAATCCACTGATAGGGATAAATTTAGTGGTAACTAAAGTCATAGGGTGTGGCTGGAGGAGAGTGGAATTGGGATACAGCATTGGGGTATGGCTTTGGAATATAGTTTTTATCAGCAGAGTGGAGACTCACTCTCTCAGTCTGCTTCCTGATAGCAATGTGAGTTGTTTCCCTCTGCCACATTCTTCCACCATGATGTTCAGTCTTACCTCAAACATTGAGGAATGGAGCCAGCCTTCTATGGACTAAGACTTCTGAAAGCATGAGCATTCAAATAAACTTTTCCACCTCTACGATGGTTCTGGTCAGATATTTTAGTCACAGCAGCAAAACAGCTGACCAAAACAATTATATATATCGTACTACTTGGCAAATCCTAGAATTGCTCACATAAGATTTACTACTTACTAAGTAAATATTTACTGTGTAAATAGCAATAAAATGACATACATGTTTTCTGAAAAAGGTAGATACTTGTGCTTTTCCTCTTGGTATAGATTGTAAGTGCCCTATATATTAGTTTCCTCTTAAAGACATAAACACTAAGTTTGGGCAGGCATGGTCATGCACAACTGTAGTCCCAGCTACTCAGGAGGCTAACACAGGAGAATTAAACATTTGAGATTAGCATTGACAATTTAGTAAAACTCTGCCTCACAATAAAAAACAAACAAATAGGGCTGGGGAGATAGCTCAGTTGGTAAAGTGCTTGCCTTGCAAGCACAGAGCCCTGGGTTCGATCCCCAGCACCACCAAAAAAAAAAAAAAAAAAAAAAAGAAATAAGAAATGCTGTTGATGTAACTCAGTGGTAAATCACTAAATTGTTCCTGGGTTCAATACCTATTACAAAACCATGTAAACAAAAACCCACTGACTGAATTTGAACACTTTTATTTATCTCATAGTGGGTACATTCTCATTTTAATGGTATCAATAAAATTGGGTAGAAGAAACACTTGAGCTCCAGGATTTCAAGATGAAATAAATCTTGACCCAAAAGGAGGTCCATGAAGGTTCATGTGTTCTGATATTCTGATGCATTTAGAGACAGATTTTCAAGAGGTAGATTTCAATTGTAGATAATCACTCCTAAGAAAGAAGCCCAGAGAAGGAGAAAGCAGATGTAGCTGGTTTTCAAGTATGTTCCATGTCAGGGGTTACATTTTCCTTCCAAAATCTCATGCATTTTTATTTACTTATTTATTTATTTTTAATTTTTGAATTTGTATTCATAGTACACAAATGGGGTACAATTGTTTCTCTAGTTGTATATGAAGTAGAGTTGCACAATTTGTGTAATCATACATATATATAGGGTAATGATGTTTGTCTCATTCAGTTGTTTTTCCTTCCTCCCACCCCTATTTTTTCTCTATACAATCCATCCTTCCTCTATTCTTGCCTCCAACCCTCCCCACATTATGTATCAGCATCCGCTTATCAGAGAGATTAATTGGCCTTTGGTTTTTTGATATTGGCTTATCTCACTTAGCATGATATTCTATGACTCCATCCATTTACCTGCAAATGCCATAATTGTATTCTTTTTTATGAATAATATTCCATTGTGTATATATTCCACAGTTTCTTTATCCATTCATCAATTGAAGGGCATATATGTTGGTTCCACAATTTAGCTATGGTGAATTGAGGAGTTATGAACATTGAAGTGGCTGCATCACTTTAGTATGCTGATTTCAAGTCATTTGGATGTAGGCCAAGGAGTGGGATAGCTGGGTCAACTGGTGGGTTCTTTCCAAGTTTGCTAAGAAATCCCTACACTGCTTTCCAGAGTGACTGCTCTAATTTTCAACCCCACCATCCTCGCCAACACCTATTATTGCTTGTATTCTTGATAATAGGCTTTCTAATAGCCCAGTCAATAAATGTGCTAAAGAAATGAGCAGACACTTCACAGAAGATCTTCAAGCAATCAACAGATGTGTAAAAAAATGTTCAACATCTCTAGTAATAAGAGAAATGCAAATCAAAACTACCCTAAGATTCCATTTAATACCACACATTTTTAACTTGTAAACTTTTAATTCTGTACTTTTAATTTTTATATTAACATGTCTTATACTATGTTATTTTATTTTCAGAATAGTTAATTTGTAGCCCTTTATATTAGGAACTTCCTCTCAATATTTACACTTCAATTTTTTCAATGTGATGGATTCCTGACCTTTAGTGTAGGACATATTTTCTTTTTGACATGTGAATGTGTTGGTACACTAGAATTGTATTGGTTCTATTGTTGAGTCATTAGATATTGCTAAAGAAGTAAACCATACTTATTTTTCTATATTTCATCTGGATGCTCCACCAACTTCAAGAATTAATAAAGTGCACATTAAAAGAGGATTCAATTCATTGTCTGTGGTAACACAAAGATATGAAAGAGAATAATTAGAAGAGACTTATTCTCCATTGCATTCTGGGAGCCCATATCTTGCATTTCTTGGTCACTTTTTATCTCCACAAATCTTGGGAAGGCTTGTTTTCTCACGCTTCTGACTAGAGAGGAAAGGATGAAACTACCTCATTTGGCAAATTAGCCAAAAGTTGGAGCAATGAATTATGGTTTATATCAGACCAGGCATCAACTCTGATGTTTCTGGAAACCCTGATCAATCCATTCCTCAGCTGCTTTCTCAAGGCAGTCACCACCCCCATCCTGCCACCTCTGCCCATTCTCACTAGAGGAAGCTTTCCAAAGTTCTTAGCCAGCAATAAGTTCTTCATCTCTGTGCATGTCTAAAGACTTTGAGGGATGGGGATGAACCAGCTCACCTCAGAAACCAGATGGGTTCTGTCTGCCATGGTGTCCTGTCCAACCTTGTGCTACCCTGACTATCACTCTCCCAGGCTGCTCACCATGTGCTTAATGGGGCTGAGTCAGTCTCACATTGGGAACAGGTTGGAGCAAGTGTTTTTTATTCCCCATATGGCTTCATGTGCTCATGCATGATGGATTTGAACTGTTGTCCCTTATATGGGCATTGCAGACACTCAAGGTCTTAGGAGTTTGTTGCTATCCAGTCGTATCCTGCCATATGGGCCTCTGGTTCCTCTGAACTTTCTAGAGTCTTGTGTCAAGCCATCACTTGGTACCAGAACTTTTCCCTCTGTCCATCTTCCTGGGAAATGTCTGGGTCAAGTGTAACTTGGGGAGCTTTTCAACACTGCCACTGGGTTCAGCCCATCATTTCCTTTACTGTGAAAAACATGCTCTCCACTATGTTAACCTAGATAATCAGCCTGAGGGAACTGGGAGGAAAAAATTGACATAGTGAGCAAGGAACAGATTCTAACTGAAAACCCATGCTCTGAAAGTCCACCTTTCTTCATTTTTCCCATCAATGGCTTTGGACTTGACCCCTACATCTCCCATGGGGACAAAATTCTGTGAGTACAATTCACTGATCTTTCCCTCAGTTTTGCATGCTAATAATTAATGACATTAATCTTGATTCTTCTAGCATCTCTTTCATTAATTTAGAATTGCTTTCTCATAGTTTATATTAGAAAGCTATCCAATATACTAAAGCAATCCAGAAAAAAGAAGAGAATCACTGTCTAGAAGAGTAAAGTGTCTATTGATCTACCCTTTTAGCACTTACATAGCATGGAACATATACAAAAATAAAGCTTCAAGTAAAAGTATTATCCAAAGAAGTTTGACATTATGCTTTACTTTTTCTTTCATTTTGCCTTGTCATTGCCACTCATATCGCAGCAATGATGGTGTCCTTTTTATGCATTGACACTTTCTACCAAATCTATTTGCCAGATTCTTCCCAATAAAGTTAGCAAATTTCTCTTTATCATTAAGTATCTCCTCAGAAGTGTTGTAAATAACCTGTATAAGTCACCATATATTATATAGCAATTCTTCTTTCTTTTGAATTTCTCTTTACTTGTGACTTGGTTTTGCGAACAAAATCTCATTTTTGTTTACCTGATATACTGTCTGTGTAACTGTAGGTTAGAAGCACATCATATTTTTGTATGTTTTCATTTTATTCCACATCAAGTTCAAGAGTGTAAGCATTCTAACCTCTATATTTTCAGTAAAATAAATAGTTAAAAATCCTATTTCTAAGTGCATTGAAATTCTAAAATATAGCTCAGACATGAAAGTGAAAAATACCAAGGAAACTACAAGACTCAGAAATTGTAGTTCTTTATATTTTGTTCTTCAATGTGTGTCTCTTGGTACTGTCATAAAAAAACAAAGGATCAACCCCAAGTTTATTAATAATTTTACACAATTGAACGTATTTTCTTACATTTACATGAAAAGTTTTCTGTTGTTTTAATGTATAAACAGTTGCAATTTTAACTATGTGCAAGAATGTATCATTTGATCAAATTTATTTCTCTGTCTTCTCAACTTTTTTCATTACTCTCCTCAGTTATAATAACTGCCAATAACTGTTTTGAAAATTCTTTTAATTTCATACTTTATTTTTACCTTTATGTTTCTTTTTATGAGTTATAGACCAGGTAGATTGGCAAAAAACTCAGGTATTGCATTAATTGGATATTTGATAAAAAGCCTTCAAAGATTAAAAAAAAAAAAAACCTATTACCAATTTTAGTAGATTATTTTGGTATATGCATTAAGGTATTAAATACTCTGAGTGAAATGATCAAAAATGGTTCTTGCTACTTACTCTTACAGCAAATGCACTGGTCACTTAAAATATTTGAATTAAAATTCATCAATGAACTCTTCCCTTAGTGTTCAACCTCACTGCTATTCAAGAGGATTTCTTGGACCAGTGGAATTGGCATGACTAGAGAGCTTGCTATATTGAAAAACACAGATCCTATTCCAGGACTACTGAATTCATCTAAATTTTACCAACATGTCCAATCCATGTTTGTGCTAATTAAAATTTAGGAAGCAATCTTCTAACTCACTATAACTTTCTCATCTGAGAAATATAAATAATTTATTTTATAAAATATAAATATTGCCCCAAATGTATATTCTTATGTTCATCTTAATTTTACCTTTTATTTCACAAAAGTATAGCATATACACTTATTTTGTACTTATGTCATTCTCTTTCCTCAGAGTTATATAATACATTAGACAATTATGCTTTGTTAAAAATTATCTCATTGAATAATTGAGGTTCCTCACCTTGGTGAGAGTCAGTTCTCCTAACTTTCATTGGGTCAAATTAAAAACTCTGTCAATGATTACATGGTCCATGTGCCATTTATACACTTACTTCAGGAACCATTGACATTCAGAGATGTGGCCATTGATTTCTCTCAAGAGGAATGGGAATGCCTGGACCTGGCTCAGCAGAATCTATACAGAGATGTGATGCTGGAGAACTACAGAAACCTGCTCTTTCTGGGTGAGTGAGCTTCTCTTCAGAATTCTTCATTCGCTATCAATATTGAATGTCTTTCCTTTGTAGAATATCTCTTGGTAGTTTCTGCTGTGCTGAACGAGTTTTAGATACTTTCATGGAAATAGATTAGGAAGTTGTTAGTATAGACAAGAAAATATTAATTATATTTCTTTTTATGTTTAGTCTCATTCTTTCGTGATATGATGTACACCCTTCACTTCAGACTTGTCATATAATTAAATAGTATAATATATTGTGAACTACACCTTAAAGGCCAACATATTTCCTTCTCTTTAATTTTTTCCCCTTACTCTTGATAGTTGGAAGCTATGCTCAGGATTTGCAGATTTAAATGCTTCTTATATATTGTAATTGGTCTTTCAGGAAGAAATACTTGGAGAAATAATTTCTCAGAATCTGGTATTACTCTAATGAACACAATACTAGGCCATAAACACCAGTAATTAAAGGGAGAGTTTCCAAAGTCATTCCATTTTCCAATAAACAATCCTCACTCTCCCTAAACCATCCCTTGTCACCTTTCTGGACCTGAGGAAAGAGCCATGGAAAATAAAGAGACCAGGAAGAGTAGTTGTTTTATTCAGGTGTGTTTTTTTTTTTTTTTTTTTTTTTTTTTTTTTTTTTTTTTTTTTTTTTTGCCACTGTGACCGAAAGACCTGACAAGACAATTTTAAGGAGGAAAAGGTTTTTTGGGGCTCATGGTGTCAGATGTTTCAGTTTGTAGAGAACCAGCTCCATTTCTTGGGGCTTGACATGAGACTGAACATCGTGCTTGAAGGGTTTGGGGCAGGGAAGTGGCTCATGTGATCATTAGAAAGCTGAGAGATGCACACTCCACAGGACAGATAGAGATACAAAATGTATACCCTAGAGGTGTGCCTCTAATAACCCATCTACAGAATTCTTGATTCACTATTAATATTGAATGTGTGTCCTTTGTAGAAGGAATTCATTTACCTACAGCTCAGTTAATTCTATCAAAGGATAAATTCACTGATTAGGTTGTGTACTCATAACCCAATCATTTCACTCCTAAACAGTTTCACATCATCTCACACATGGAACTTTTGGGATACTTCATATCCAAATCATAAGACTAGCCATATAGACAGGTGGGTAGAAATGAACAAAACCAAAGATTACTGATGGTAGGTCCCAATGTCAAGGAGAAAAACACATTTTAAAATGTTGAGAAGCTCTAATCCAACAAAAATGAATTTTCAGAAACCTAGTATTATTTATCTTGCAGTGATAGAAGGGCCTGCCCTTCCCTATGCTTATCATGATTACAAACCCTTTTAGTCTCCTTCTTCCTCTTAATAATCCCCAAGTATATTCAAAGTAACAAAGTGCTCCCTTTAGCCTTTTTGGGTCTGCATGACCTGACCTTACTTTATTGATTTTGAAGATCCTAGAAATCCTGCTCACATTTGTGAATGTTTCTAGTTTAATCTATTACAATATATTAATATCCTAAAATAGTTTCTCTAATATTATTTAAATATTTAATCATTCAAATTATCTCTTCAGGGCTTTTAAAGAATGATTGTGCTTGGTTTTCAGTTAATATTCTATATCATGTAATGAATGTTCCATATTCACAATTCCTGTTCTTTGTGAGTGTATAGTCATGACTGAAAATTATTATAAGGAAGGATTTTTAAGATAATATGGCTATTGATGATTTTATGGATCCAGTTTTTTTTCCTTTTATTTATTTATTTATTTGTTTTTGTAAACAAATGGGATACATGTTGTTTCTCTGTACATGGAGTAAAGGCATACCATTTTTGTAATCATAAATTTACGTAGGGTAATGTTGTTTCATTCATTCTGTTATTTTTCCCTTCCCCCCACCCCTCCCACCCCTTTTGTCCCTCTATACAGTCCTTCCTTCATTCTTGCCACCCTCCCTAACCCTCACCCTAAACTTAACCATAAAATTAACAATAACCCCTCACACACCCCATTATGTGTCATCATCTGCTTATCAGCTAGATCATTCATCCTTTGGTGTTTTGAGATTGGCTTGTCTCAGTTAGAATGTTATTCTCCAATTTCATCCATTTGCCTGTAAATGCCATAATTTTATCATTCTTTGTGGCAGAGTAATATTCCATTGTATATATATGCCACAGTTTCTTTATCTTTCATCAATTGAAGGACATCTAGGTTGGTTCCACAATCTGGCTATTGTGAATTGAGCAGCTATGAACATTGATGTGGCTCTATCTCTGTAGCATGCTGATTTTAAGTCCTTTGGGTATAGGCCAAGCAGTGGGGTAGCTGGGTCAAATGGTGGTTCCATTCAAAGGTTTCTGAGGAGTCTCCATACTGCTTTCCAGAGTGGTTGCACTAATTTGTCACCCCACCAGCAATGTATGAGTGTAGCTTTTTCCCCACATCCTCTCTAACACCTATTGTTGCTTGTGTTCTTGATAATCACCATTCTAATTGGGTGAGATGGAATCTTAGGGTAGTTTTGATTTGCAATTTTCTTATTACTAGATATTTTGAACATTTTTTCATATATTTGATGATTGCTTGTAGACCTTCTTCTGTGAAATGTCTGTTTATTTCCTTAGCCCATTTGTTGACTGGATTTTTTGTATTACTGGTGTAGAGTTTTTTGAGTTCTTTATATATTCTGAAAATTAGGGCTCTATCTGAAGTATGCGTAGCAAAGATATTGTCCCACTCTGTAGGCTCTCTCTTCACATTACTGATAGTTTCCCTTGCTGAGAGAAAGCTTTTTAGATCAAATCTATCTGAATTGTTGATTCTTGCTTTTATTTCTTGTGCTATGGGAGTCCTGTTTTGGAAGTCTGATCTTAAGCCGACATGTTGAAGATTTGGAACTAATTTTTCTTCTGTAATATGCAGGGTCTCTGGTATGTTTCTGAAGTCCTTGAAACATTTTGAATTGAGTTTTGTGAAGGGTGAGAGATTGGGGTTTAATTTCATTCTGTTGCACATGGATTTCCAGTTTTCACAGCACCATATGCTGAAGAGGCTTTCTTTTCTCCATTGCATATTTCTGGCCCCTTTGTCTAATATGAGAAAATTGTATTTATTTGGGTTTGTGTCCATATCCTCTATTCTGTACCATTGATCTACCTGTCTATTTTGGTACCAATACCATGCCGTTTTTGTTACTATTGCTTTGCAATAGAGTTGAACATCTGCTACTGCAATACCCCCTGCTTTCTCTTTCTGTTAAGGATTGCTTTAGCTATTCTAGGTTTCTTATTCTTCCAGAAATTTCATGACTGCTGGCTCTATTTCTGTAAGGTACATCATTGAGATTTTAATTGGAATTGCATTGTATCTGCAGAGCACTTTAGGTAGTATGGACATTTTGACAATATTTATTCTGCCTATCCAAGAACATGGGAGTTCTTTCCATCTTCTAAGATTTACTTTAATTTCTTTCTTTAGTGTTCTGTAGTTCTCATTGTAGAGGTCTTTCACCTCTTTTGTTAGATTCATTCTCAAGTATTTTATTTTCTTTGAGGCTTTTGCGAATGGGGTAGTTTTCCTAACTTCTCTTTTTGAAGATTCATCACTTATGTATAAAAATGCATGGGATTTATGAGCATTAATCTTGTAACCTGCTACTTTAATGAATTCACTTATGAGTTCAAAGAGTTTTCTGGTGGAATTTCTGGTTTCCTCTAAATATATAATCATGCATCAGTGAACAGGGATAGTTTGAGTTCTTTTCCTATTCGCATCCCTTTAATTTCTTTGGTTTGTCTAATTGCTCTGGCTAGAGTTTCAAGGATGATGTTGAATAGAAGAGGTGAAAGAGGGCATCCCTGCCTTGTTGCAGTTTTTAGGGGAAATGCTTTCAGTTTTTCATCATTTAGAATGGTATTGACCATGGGTTTAATTTAGATGGCCTTTACAATATTAAGGAATATTCCCACTATCCTTATTTTTTCTAGTGTTTTGAGCATGAAGGGATGCTGTATTTTATTGAATGCTTTTTCTACATCTATTGAAATAATCATGTGATTCTTAAGTTTAAGTCTGTTGATATGGTGAATGACATTTATTGATTTCCGGATGTTGAACCAACCTTGCATCCCTGGGATAAAACCGGCATGATCATGGTACACTATCTTTTTAATATATTTTTGTATGTGATTTGCTAAAATTTTGTTGAGAACTTTTGCGTCAATGTTCATTAAGGATATTGGTCTGAAATTTTCTTTCCTCGATGTGTCTCTGTCTGGTTTAGGTATCATTGTGATATTGGTTTCATAGAATGAGTTTAGTGGGGTTGCCTCCTCTTCCATTTCATGAAATACTTTGAGGAGTATTGGAATGAGCTCTTCTTTAAAGGTTTTGTAGAACTCAGCTGAGAACCCATCTGGTCCCAGGCTTTTGTTTGTTGGTAGGCTTTTGATGACCTCTTTTATTTCATTGCTTGAAATTGATTTATTTTAGTTGTGTATGTCCTCATGGTTCAGTTTAGGTAATTCATATGTCTCTGGAAAGTTGTTGATGTCTTCGAAGTTTTCTGTTTTGTTGAAATATATATTTTCAAAATAGTTTCTAATTATGTTTTGTATTTCACTCCTGTCTGTAGTGATATTTCCTTGTTCATTCTAAATTTTAGTAATTTGAGTTTTTTCCTCTTTCTCTTTGTTAGTGTGGGTAGTGGTTTATCATTATTGTTTATATTTTCAAAGAACCAACTATTTATTTTTTTAATTATTTGAATTGTTTCTTTTTCTTCAATTTTGAAGATTTCGACTCTGATTTTAACTATTTCCTGTCTTCTACTACTTTTGGTGTTGGTCTGCTCTTCTTTTTCTAGGGCTTTGAGCTGTAGTGTTAAGTCGTTTATTTGTTGATTTTTACTTCTTTTGTTGAATGCACCCCATGAAATAAATCTTCCTGTAAGTACTGCTTTCATAGTGTCCCATAGATTTTGATATGATGTGTCTTTGTTCTCATTTACTTCTAAGAATTTTTTTATTTCACTCCTGATGTCTTCTGTTATCCTTTTATCACACAATAGCATATATTTTAATATCCAGGTATTGGACAAGTTTCTGTTTTTTATTGTCATTTATTTCTAATTTCAATCCATTATGATCTGATAGAATACAATGTAGTATCTCTATCTTCTTGTATTTGCTAACATTGGCATTGTGGCATAAAATATGGTCTATTTTAGAGAAGTATCCATGTGCTGCTGAGAAGAAAGTGTATTCGTTCTTTGTTGGATTGTATATTCCAAATATGTCCATTGAGTCTAAATTGTTGATTGTGTTATTAAGATCTGTTGTTTCTTTATTCAATTTTTGTTTGGAAGATCAATCCAATGGTGAGAGAGGTGTGTTAAAATCATCTAATATTATTGTGTTGTGGTCTATTTGATTTCTGGATTTGAGAAGGATTTGTTTGACATACATGGATGAGCCAATGTTTGGGGCATAGATATTTATGATTGTTATGTATTGCTGATTGATGCTTCCCTTAAGCAGTATATAATGTCCTTCTTTAGCCCTGTTGACTAGTTTTGGCTTGAAGTTCATATTATCTGAAATGAGGATGGATACTCCAGCTTCTTTGCTGAGTCCATGTTCATGGTATGCTTTTCCCATCCTTTCACCTTTAGTCTGTGGGTATGTTTTTCTATGAGATGAGTCTCTTGCAGGCAGCATATTGTTGGATTTTTCTTTTTAATCCAATCTGCCAGTCTCTGCCTTTTGATTGATATGTTCAGGCTATTGACATTCAGGGCTATTATTGTGATATGATTTGTATTCCCAGCCATTTGACTAATTTTTGTTTTTTGACATAATTTGGTTTCTTCTTTAGTTTGCTATTCCTTTAGGCTAGTTCCTCCCATTGCTGATTTGCATCATTGTTTTTCGTCTCTTCCTCATGGAATATTTTGCTGAGAATGTTCTGTAAGACTTGCTTGCTTTCTGTAAATTCCTTTAGCTTTTGTTTATCATGGAAGGATTTTATTATGTCATCAAATCTGAAAGTAAGTTTTGCTGGGTATAAGATTCTTGGTTTGGTATCTGTTTGCTTTCAGGGCTTGGTAAATGTTGTTCCAGGCCCTTCTAGCTTTTAGGGTCTGGATTGAAAAATCTGCTGATATTCTTATTGGTTTCCCCCTGAATGTAATTTGATTCTTTTCTCTTGAAGCCTTTAGAATTCTGTCTTTATTTTGTATGTTAGGTATTTTCATAATAATGTGTGTTGGTGTGAGTCTTTTGTAGTATTGTATATTTGGAGTCCTTTAAGCCTCTTGTACCTGGTTTTCCATTTTATTCTTCAGATTTGGGAAATTTTCTGTTATTTCATTGAATAGATTGTTCATTCCTTTGGTTTGTTTCTCTAAGCCTTCCTCAATCCCAATAATTCTTAAATTTGGCCTTTTCATGATATCCCATAATTCTTGTAGATTCTGTTCATGATTTCTTACCATCTTCTCTGTTTGGTTAACTTTTTTTTCAAGATTTAATATTTTGTCTTTGATGTCTGAAGTTCTATCTTCCAGGTGTTCTATCCTCTTGGTTATGCTTTCTATGGAGTTTTTAACTTGGTTTATTGTTTCCTTCATTTCAAGCATTTCTGTTTGTTTGTTTTTTTTTTTAGTATCTGTAACTCTATATTGAAATGATCTTTGGTTCCTGTATTTGCTCTTTTAACTATTGATTCGTGTGATCATTTAATGCCTGCATTTGCTCTTTCATCTCCTCCTTCAATGCCTGCATTTGCTCTTTCATCTCCTCGTTTGCTCCCCTGAATGTTTTAATTATGTACATTGTATCTTGGTTTGTTAGGGACATTTTCTTCCCTTGCTTTCTCATATTGGTCAGATATCTATCAGTGGGACTCTGAGATAATGCAGTTTTCCTCTTTGGTTATAGTATCCCTGAAGATTTCCAGTATATCACCTCCCAGCCTTCAGTAGCCTGAACTCTTGGAGGAACTTGGTAATGCAGTGCTTCCGAAGAAAGCTGACCCCAGCCCGCTACTGAGTCCAGGGCTGGGGGCTGGTTCTTTCTGGAAATCCTCTCACTGGGCAGTCCTGCTCCTACAAGCTGGCTATGGACAGGGCCTGCCCCCTCCTAAGGGAGCCAGGCTGCTAGGGGAGAGCCTCTCCCTGTCCTGCCTTGGTCCCAGAAGCCACCTGCAAACTTGGGCCCACCGCTGGGTTCAGGGCTTTGGGTTGCCTCTGTGCAAAAGAGCTCTCACTGGGTGGGCCTGCTCCAAGAAGCTGGCTTGGATCCTGCCTACCACTGGGGGAAGCAGGGCTTCTTGGGGAAGACTCTGGGTGCCTGCCCTGGTCACAGAATCTGCCTGCAGGTCAGGGCCCACTTCTGGGTCCAGGCCTTGGTGTTGGCTCTGTGCAGAAAAGCTCTTACTTGGTGGGTCTGCTTCGAGGAGCTGGCTGTAGATAGTGCTGCAACTGGAGGGAGCAGAGCTGCTTCAGGAAGTCTCTGGCTGCCCTGCACTAGTCCCAGAAGCTGCCTGCAGGCCGGGGCCCACTGATGGGTCCAGGGCTTGGGGTTGGCTCTGTTTGGAAAAGCTTTCACTGGGCGGCCTGCTCCAAGAAGCTGCCTGTGGATCGAACCTGCCACCGGAGGGAGCAGGCTGCTTGGGGAAGTCTCTGGCTGCCCTGCCTTGCTCTGAGAAGCTGCCTACACGCCAGGGCCTGCTGCTGGGTTCAGGCCTTGTGGTTGGTTCTGTGCAGAAAAGCTCTCACTGGCAGGCCTCCTCCTAGAAGCTGGCTGTGGATCATGCCTGCCCCTAGAGAAAGCAGGGCTGCTTGGGGAAGACTCTAGCTGCCCTGCCCTGCACCGAGAAGCTGCCCTTGTCCGGGCCTGCCGCCCGGGTCGAGCTTCACCCAGTGGGAGAGACTCACACCATGGCTCTAGGTTGGTCCAAGTCTCTCAATCTCTCCCCTTCTTGAATCCTGGGCTCTGGAGTGACAGGAGATACTGTCACCCTCTAGTCTGCCATCTTGGATCCTCTGGATCTAGTTTTTTAATCATTCTTTTACCCACTTGTGTGTTCTGTTGTTTAGAATATGTTCTATATTCAGGAGTAGGTTTCCTCCCATCAATGAATAATGTTTTTATTTTTGTAATCTACACATTATTTAATTTTGTTTGTCTTTACTTTATGTTTTGGGACAATGTATGTTAAAATATGCATGAATCGTGTACCTTTGGTCAATAAAATTACGTTTCACTCTCTTTTATAAATATTTCCCATTTTGCTTATGATTGTATATTGTGTGTTGTTTCTTTACTTCATCTGGGTTTTTGTGTAATTTATCTGATTAAATATATGTAGATCTATGTACATTTACTAGGGTTTGAACTCAGGGCTGCTATAGTACTGAGCTACACCCTAGTTTCCTTTCATTTTATTTTGAAATATGTTCTTGCTGAGGTGTTCAAACAGCCTTCAAATTTGTGATTCCCCTTCCTCAGCCCTCCTGGCAGTTAGAATTACTACCATGCTTATCATCTAATTAATGATAGAACTTTTCTTTTGTCTAAGATAGACTTTAGCATTTTAAAGAAGCTTTTCAATATTTTTACAATTCTCTTTAATGTAGTTTTAAAATTTAAATGCAATCAGATCATATAAAATTAATCTTATTTTAATATTTTAAATATTGTTTAGTAGTGTTAATTCAAATTATCTTGCACAATTTTTCTAGGAAGTTTACATCTCAGAGAATTAAACTTAGATTTTCATATAAAACAAGTGTTCATTTTTCTCCCATCGCAAACACCATTCCTTCTATTCAGTGTGTTAGATTACTTTAGATGTCTCCTCTAAGTAACAAGTCACACAGGATTTGACTTGTTATGATTGCTTATTTCAGTGAGCATAATGTCTTCAAATGAATGCATATTATAGATATTATGCAATTTCTCATTGTTTATCGTTGTAAAAAATTAAACAGTTTTTTTTTTTTTTTTTACAAATTGCCTTTTATCTTGGCATATGAAAGAACATTATAGTTCACTTCCCCTGTTGGCCCTATTGAATGATTAAATGATTACAAGTGTGGAACTATGTATTGAGTCACACATATAAGTGAGGATTTACTCTCTGTTCTGTTCCATATCTCTTCTTATCTAAGTTCCTGTCAGTATTAATATATTGAGCACTGTAGCTTTTGTTATGTTCTAAAATCAGAAAGCATTATTCAAATTTATTTCAAGTTTGGATATTTTAAAATTATTTGTAAGGACTTGGAATTCCACGGAATTTTTAAAATACTCTTTTCTGTGTTTGAAAAAATACAGTATTGGGACTTTGAAAGATACTAACAGGAGTGTCTAGATCACTTGGGTATTATAGACAACTTATAATTTTATCATTCACTTCTTGAAGAAGACCATGTTGAGTACACCATTACCACATTTATTTTTGAATGTTTCTTCTTACTATGGTTATGTTCAGAAAACAATTTAAATATTGCCATTTCTTAATATATTTTCTGCTTTTAAACTGGTCAATCAAGAATACTTCATGAGATATTAAGACTGAGTCTATAAGTCTAGTTGGTTTATAATAGTTTTAAAGTCTTCTATTCACTGTTTACCATTCTGCCTAGTTTTATTTTCTGTTACATTAATTGGGGATTGGTGTCTCCAATATTACTGTGTTACTATTTCTATCAACTCTCTTAGTATCGTCTTTCTATATTTGGAAGTATGACTGAGTTACACATGTATTTACTATATTCGTAGTGTTTTAGAGAATGGTTGTCGCATATATTTCCTACCAATCCAACACTTAACATGGGTTCCGTTGTAGTACAGGACTCAAAAGTTGACATGGTTCTGTTGATCGTCCACCCTTTTGGGGGCCATAGGCATGGCATGTCTCCACGTGTAGTTGATTTAAATTTTAATAATCAATATATCATTAGAAACTTACTGGAAAAACATTGGAAAGGTTTTACTGTATTGGGACACAAAATAGTACACAATATAAACTTAGTAGTAATACATAGATTAAAATATAAATAAACAATTGTAGCTATGCCCAAGTTTAAAGAAATCTGTGATTGCTTCAATATAATAATTTCTAAATATAGATAGATAAAGAGGCATTCCTCTGAGCTTGGATGAGGTGTTGAGCCTTTGTTGCTTTCCTAGTTTTAATAGTTGATTCTACAGATACTTTACATAATACAAATATTTAAGTTACTCATAAACATAATTTGTGTTTTTTCTGTGTTTAGTCTAATTCTTTGAGATCAAAATAAGATTGTAGTGTGCCATTATGTGAATTAGAATAGACTAAACATGAACTATAAGTTTTGATTTGCATTTCTATTATTATTAGAGACATTTAATTTTTTTCATGCATCTGTTGATTGCTTGTAGATCTTCTATGAAGTCTTTGTTCATTTCCATAGACCATTTATTGATTGGATTATTTGTGTTCTTGGTGTAAAGGTTTTTGAGTTCTTTATAAATTCTGGAGATTAATGCTCTATTTGAAATGTGTGTGGCAAAGATTTTCTCCCACTCTATAGGTGCTCTCTTCACATTTTTTATTTTTTCCTTTACTAAGAAAAAGTTTTCTATTTTGAAAGTGGCCCATTTATTGATTTCTTCTTTTATTTCTTGTGCTTTGGGAGTCTTGTTAAGAAAGTCTGCTCCTAACCTGACATGATCATGATTACAATTTGGTCGTAAATATTCTTCTATTTGGTGCAGAGACTCTGGTCTACTTATGAGGTCCTGGATTCATTTTGAGTTGAGTTTTGTACAGGATGAGAGATAGGAGATTGTTTTCATTTTGCTGCATACAAATTTCCAGATTTCCAGCACCATTTGTTGAAGAGGCTATATTTTTTCATTGTATTTTTTGGCAATTTTGTCTAGTGTGAGATAACTATTTATGTGGGTTTGTCTGTCTCTGTGTCCCCTATTCTGTACCATTGGTCTATTTGAAAACTTTGGTGCCAATACCATGCCCTTCGTTATTTTACTCTGTAGTACAGTTGAAGGTCTGGTATTGTGATACCTCCTGCTTTGCTCATCCTTCTAAAAATTGCTTTGGCTACTCTGGGTCTCTTATTCTTCCAAATGAATTTCATGATTTTTTTTCTCTTTTTATGAGGTAAATCATTGGGATTTTAATTGGAATTGCATTGAATCTGTATAGCACTTTTTGTAGTATGGCCATTTTGACAATATTAATTCTGCCTATCCAAGAACAGGAGAAATCTTTCCATATTAAAATGTTTTCTTCAATTTATTTCTGTAGTATCCTGTAGTTTTTATTGTAGAGGTCTTTCACATCTTTTGTTCAATCAGTTCCCAAATACTTTATTGTTCTGAAGCTATTGTAAATGGGGTAGTTTTCCTAACTTCTTTTTCAGAGAATTCATCACCTATGAATACAAATGCATTAGATTTATCTATGTTGATTTTATATCCTGCTACTTTACTGAATTCATTTGTATGTTCTAGAAGTTTTCTGGTGAAATTTCTTGGATCCTCTCAGCATGGAATCTTATCATGGGCAAATACTCATAGGTTGAATTATTCTTTTTCTATTTATATCCCTTTAATTTCTTTGGTATGTCCAATTGCTTGAAATTGCAAGAATTTCAAAGATGATGTTGAATAGAAGTGGTGAAAGTGGGCATCCCTGCCTTGCCCAAGTTTTTAGAAGGAATGCTTTCAGTTTTTCTTCATTTAGAATGTTGTTGCCCTTTGGCTTAGAACAGATAGCCTTTACAATATTGAGGTATTTTTATACCATCCCTATTTTTTCTAGTGTTCTAATCATGAAAGGTTGCTCTATTTTATCAAATGCTTTTCTGCATCTATTGAAATAATTATGTGATTCTTAATTTTAAGTCTGCTCTTATGGTGAATTACATTTATTGATTTCTGGATGTTGAACCAACCTTGCATTCCTGGGATAAAAGCCACTTGATCATGGTGCACTATCCTTTTAGTATGTTTTTATATGCAACTTTTTCAAATTTTGTTAAGAATTTTTGCATCTATGCTCATCAGGTATATTGGTCTGAAGTTTTCTTTCCTTGATGTGTCTTTTTCTGGTTTTGGTATGAAGATGAGACTAGCTTTATAAAATAAGTTTGGAAGGGTTTCCTTCTTTTCTATTTTATGGAAAAGTTTGAGGAGTATTGGAATTGACTCTTCTTTGGGGGTCTTGAAGAAGTAGACTGAGAATCTATCTGTCCCAGGTTTTATGGGTTGGTAGGATTTTGATGATTTTTTTCTATTTCACTGCTTGAAATTGATCTTTTCAAAGTGTGTTTGCCTCCTGATTCAGTTTCAATGTATCATATGTCTCTAGAAGTCTGTTGGTATTTTTGAGATTTTATATTTTGTTGGAGTATAGATTTTCAAAATAGCTTCTAATTATGTTTTGTATTTCAGTACTCTCTGTCTTGATATTTCCTTTATCATCATGATTGTAGAAATTTGAGTTTTCTCTCTTTCTCTTCATAATTGTGACTAAAGTTTCATCTATTTTGTTTACTTTTCAATATTTTCAATTTTGTTGATTTTTAAAACTTTATTTTGTTTCAATTTCATTGATTTTTGGCTCTGATTTTAATTATTTTCTGTCTTCTACTAATTTTTTGTTGATATGTTATTTTAATAGGACTTTGAGATGTAATGTTAGGTCATTTATTCGTTGACTTTCTCTTCTTTTATTGAATGTGCTCCATACAATGCATTTTCCTCTTAGCATCCCAGAGGTTTTGATATTGTGTGTCATTGTTCTCATTTGCTTTAAGAATTTTGTTTTCTCCTCCCTGATAACTTCTGCTATTCATGCATAATTTGATAGTGTAATATTTAGTCTGCAGGTGTGACATACTTTTTGTTTTTTCTTTTCTCATCGATTTCTAATTTAATCCCATTATGATTTGATAAACTACACGGTAGTATCTCTATTTTTTTGCATTTGCTAAGAGTAGCTTTGTAGCACAGCATATGATATATTTTAGAGAAGGTTCCATGTGCTGCTGAGAAGAATATGTATTTGTTTGTTCATGGATGGAATGTTCCATATATGTCTGTTAAGACTAAATTATTGATCGTGTTATTGAGTTCTGTGGTTTCTTTATTCAATTTTTGTTTGGAAGATCTATTCAGTGGTGACAGGTGTGTTAAGTCTCCTATTATTATTGTGCTGGTATCTATTTGGTTCCAGAATTGGAAGGATTTGTTTTATGTACATTGATGCACCATTGTTTGGGGCATAAATATTTATGATTGTTATATCTTGCTTATTTATGCTTCCCTTAAGCAGTATGAAATGTTCTCCTTTATCTCTTCTGATTTTGACTTGAAGTCCACGTTATCTGATATGAGGATGAAAACCCCCACTTTTTTACTGAGTAAGATTGCATGGGATTTTTTTTTTCTCATCTTTTCATCTTTAGTCTGTGGGTGTCTTATTCTATGTGATGAGTCACCTGCAGGCACCATATTTTGTGGTCCTTATTCTTAAAATTCATCATGCCATTCGTCTTTTGATTGATGAATTTATGCCATTAACAGTCAGGGTTATTATTGAATTATGGTTCGTATTCCTGGTCATTTTGACTTATTTTTGGTTTTTAACTTGACTTGGTTTCTCATTTGACTGACTTTTCCTTTAGGGTAGTTCCTCCCTTTGCTGACTTACATTGTTGTTTTTCATTTCTTCCTCCTGGAATATTTTGCTGAGAATGTTTTATAGTGTATTATTTTAACTTGCAATTTTTTTAACTTTTGTTTTTCAAGGAAAGATTTTATTTGGTCATCAAATCTGAAGGTTAGTTTTGCTAGGTGCAAGATACTTTGTTGGCAACTATGTTCTTTCAGAGCTTGATATATGTTAACCCAGGTGCTTCTTGTTTTTAGGGTCTGGACTGAGAAATCTGGTGATATCCATATTGGTTTTCTCTTATAAGTAATCTGATGCTTTTCTCTCACAGGCTTTAAAATTCCAACTTTAGTTTGAATGTATCAAAAGAAATTGTTAGCATGAGAAAAGGGAGAAATAGACTCCAAGGAAACAGATAAGAGGAATTTACAGAGTGAGAAAGTGAAAAAATAGAAAATTAGAAATCATAGTAATAATACTATTTAAAAATTCTACAATTAAACTATAGTATTCTATTCAAACCACCCAGTCTTCAGTCACCTGATGCATGAGAGATACTTGATAATGTGCTGTCCCAAGATGAGAACTGCCCCAACTAAAGATGGTGGTGCCCAGGTGAGGAATTATCCATGATAGTAGGTAGATTCAACCTCATGTGTTGGTAGGTGAAAAGCCACAGTGTGGCACTGATACCTTGTTGGGTGAAGCAGCCAGACTGCATGGAGTGCAACACTGGAGATCCAGTCTGGGATTGGGTGGTTCTAGAGATCCATAAGCATGGTGGCTGGGCCTGCCAAATTTATATTTTGATGAGCAAAACTCAAGTTTCTGTAAATCATGGCGGGTGTAATGTATTATATTATTCTTTTTATTTTGTACTGAGAATTGAGTCCAGTGGATTTTACAACTGGTCAATATCACCAGAACTTTTAAACTCTTTTTGTTTCTTAGTATCTTGCTAAATTACTGAAGCTGGTCTTGAACCGGAACTCCTTCTCTCCCAAATTCCTGACTCACTGGGATCATGATCTTTACCACCATGTCTGACTAGTGTATTGTATCCTTAGTGAATGCTACTAGAATGTATGTAAAGTTTATTAAAAATAAACTTGCTTATTATGTGAAATAATGCATGTACTCATTCATTAGATTTAGTCATTTGTATGCTTTAAAACATCATGATGTATATAAAGTTAATCAATAAATAGCAAAATTATCAGCATTAAAAGTGAGTCCTTTTTGTTGATCGCTATGATTTGACATCATTAAGGTTATACAGACATCAACTCTGATAGATTTTTGTTGCCTCTCAAACCTGTTTTTATGCTGTATCTTCTCTAGATGTGTGTGTACCTTTCCCCAATGTAAATGTTTATCCATATTTCTTTTTAAGAACCAACCATTTTTTTTTCCACACAAAGAACCCTTTATTTTGTGCAGATGAATTCACGTCTGCATGGGGGAAGGGGAAAAAGAAAAGGAGAAAGATGGCTCACAGTTTCTCTCAGACATAGGACTTTCGTGGGCTGAGAGGAACCAATCGCGGAAAATTCTTACAGACTGACTGATGGACCAATGACATATTAGGACGTAATGCTGGAGGCAGGAAGATTACAGCAAGGTAAGCCAGAAATTCCTGTAACGTGAGAGGTGGGGAGAACGCAGATTGACATGTGGTGGGGAGGCTGGGAATTCCTATAACCGGAGAGGCGGGCAAACGCAGATTGACAGGTCATTGGGAGGTGGGAAATTCTTGTCACAGGAGAGAAAGGTGGCTTTTTATCTTACATTCCCCCATTTCATTTTATATAAAAAATTAAAAAAAATTTGCTCTCCAGTTCTTTTTGAAGCCTTCTCTCCTTCCTGCCTAGGTGACTGGGGTTGGTTTTGCAGGTGAGATGTAAAAAGTTCATTCTCCTCCCAGGCTTCCAAAGGCAGATGATTTTCTTGGACTTCATTGTCTTGATTTAATTGATCCCCTATTTCTGCATTAACTGCCTGTCCCCAATTCTGACTTCATTTACCCCTCTAATACTAGGAACTCCTTCACTGCTGTAGGGAAAAGGGCCGATGACTGATCTGACTTCTTCGAGCTGGTAGTGGACAGCGTGGAGCAAGCAGTTTGGAGGTTCCTTTTTAGAAATTGGGTCTATTGAGGGGTTCATGGTAGAAGTCCAGTTGCAGGGAGAGCAGGCTGTAAAGGCATCTGGGGATGGGTGCTTCTATGGGAGAAGAACAAAAAGGCATGAGTACTGAAATGAGATTGATACAATATAAATGTTGCAGGATCTGGAACATGCTAATGCATATTACAAAGATGACAGAAATCAATAATTCCTCACCAGGGGGTGGAAGAACTGAGAAGTTGTTCCCATAACAAGGCCTAGCAAAGGCTGGAGAGGACAGGCCTTTATTTGGGAGCTTTATCATTGTATAGGTTATCAAGAATGTGAACACAACATTTAGTAGAGATCTCTATACTTCTGTTACTAGAAAACATAGATTAAGCCTACCTGTGTCTGTAGGCCTTAAACTGACTAAAAACTTCTGACTCTGGCAGTTTCTCTTGATAGTTACTATTATTTTTAAATGCCCAAGAATGGCTCTACTTTGGTTTTAACTGACTTGCTAGGTGTTTAAGATCAAGCTGGTCAAAGTGACTGGTTCCTGTCTGTTAAAGAATCAGCTGAGTTTCCACAGGGGTCACTCCTCTTGTTCCCTGGGTTCAGGCTGACTTTGAGCGCAAGACCCAAATATGAACTTTTCTTGACCTCTCTATTTAAAATCTCTATTTCTAAGTTTTATCTTAAACATCAAGCAAGTCAGTCTCACCAGTCATAAAGTAAGAGTACTGGGCTTTGGCTTTAATGTCTATAACTTTACAGTTATTTACCCCCTTTTATCTAATTGGGGTTTACATTATCCATTCTATAGGTGATGGCTTACTATTCCAAGTTAATTTTTGATGTTTCCTCTTGAAGCAGTACTTCTGCAAAATATTGATCAGGCAACAATTAGAGTTTATAAGGAAAATACAAAATGGAGTTCATCAACAGTAAAACATTCAGTTTGTGCAATAGCTATTTTGAATTTTTGGCTGAGTTCCCATTTGAGATCACAGTAATCTTTACAACAAACATCAAACTTTTGAACACAACTTTAAATGAGTTAAAGTCAGGCTTACTTTGGAGCCATTGTAATGTGTAGCAGGGTGGTGAGGCAGAGCCTTATCTCAGGTAATGTGGGGCTTTTCAGTGAGGGGCAAAGGAGTATATAAACACAGATTTTGAAGATTAAGCTGAGATCAGATGGAGCTCTGTTCTCTGATGGAAATGTACATCTAAAGAGTTATGTTAGCAATCTTTACAATCTTTATATGTGTGCAATGTTAGGTTATATATACCCTATTGATGACAGGTAATAGAACATTAAATGATAGGTTTACCATTACAGACAAGTTTAATTTGGAGAACAGCAGCTTGATAAATTTTCTGCTTTAAAGGCTTGTATACCTGGAAAATATGAACACATTTAACATACAAAGAATAATGTTTTTAAGTATGTTACTCCATGGAATAGCTTTATAAATTAATCAGATGTCTCTAACAAACACTTTTAAGTAATCCCATACATGTTGCTTATTGTAGAAAAAACCAAGACTTCAGACAAGTGTACCAATAGAATTTGCTTCTCTTTCCTGTTGAAGAAAAGTCCTAGAAAAATTGATGTTAGACATTTTATAAACATTAATACTTTATTAGTTTGACGATTTAGAGACTTGTGAGTTAATTTTAAGGACATTTTACTTTTATTAGTTTACCCAACTTAAATTGAACCTTGTTAAATCATGTGACTTAAAAATATTTGGATCCATTTTAAAATTTTAATTTTTATGTGCGCTTATATTTAACACAGAAGCAAAGGCCTTGTAATATTTATTTCCATTGCAATGTAATGGATGTTCAAAAATAACTCTAGAGTTGTATAAAAGAACTGATCAAAAATTATTAACCTAGGTTTGTAGGATTAAGATTGTGAGCTCAAAAATACAACATTTAAGAAAAATAAAGTCCTGGAAGAAAAATGATAATGGTTATTAATTAAAGCATGAGAAAATGAGAAGGAGAGAAAAGTTGAAAGGGAGAAAAGTATTCTGAGTTGTAGCCAAGGAGAAATTTAAAATGGACACTTTTACACTTTTTTTTCCTTAGGTTTGAAACTGGTTTCCTACTGCGCCTTACTTCATTTACATGTTAATGTAACCCTTGACTGAGATCTGAATCTGAAAGGAGCTAATATGTTCTAGCAGAAACTTGATGCTGAGGTCCTTTTAATTTCTTGATCCTGCAGGAAGAACTAAGAGAGAAAGAAAAGATTTGAAAATAAGGAATCAACAAAGAGAACGTGTTCAGGTTTTACTCCCTCCGTGCCAGCCACCTCCCGTAAAGAAGCTAGAATGTGTGTACGAGACCACGTGGTGGGCAGACTTGGTGGGCTGAATGATGGAGTGGAAGGAGAAAAAGAATGAGGAAAAGGAGAGAAATGAACAGGAACTTCTGCAGTAGGAGACCTGTAAGGACATGACTCATCAGCTGGATTAAATTTAGAAGAGAAAGGATTAAAAGGGAGAGGAGAAGCAGCAAGAAAGAAAGGAAAAACACGAAGGGGAAAGGTTCCTTTCCATTCACCAGGTTACCCACATATGTACTAAATTATAACTAGTATAATTAGGCATATAATTTTACCTAGTATAAAGCTAGAATTTAGGGTGCCATAAATAGACCATTCTGACTTACTATCTAAAGGACAATTTAGCTCTGATTTAGGGAATAAGTGAAGGGGTTCGAGATGATTTAAACATCTCAGGGGCGAGTTTGCTGGAGTGGATGTCCTGAATCCCATGGTAAACTGAGACCCACCTGGCTATTGATTTCAGCGTCCCGAGACCACGGTGCCAGACAACGAGAGGTTAGAACAAAGGCTTGGTCGTCACCAAAAAAAACCCAATGTTTAACTGGGCATAAGCCAAGAGGGTCTGAACACCTGGCCAGGATTTCGAGTGAGATGCAGTGGGAAATAAGAGAGAGAGGTTCAGACCCTGAGAAAGAATCTCAGCACCATAAAACCCAGGAGTCCACCCAGCAACTAGGACCAGCTCTGGGGATCATGGAGATACCCCCACACCTCGGCAGTCTGACAGCAGGAGCCGCAGCCCAGGTGGCGGAAGCCAGGAGAGGGAAGGGGGGCAGCACCACGACAGGAGCCGCGGGCGGCCAGAAAAGCGCAGCACGGCATGCCGCGGGATGCGGAGATGTGTTTCTGGTCAGGGGTCTAAGGGAACTCACCAATTCTGGAGTCCGGTGTTGTATGCAGAAAACTGGGCATCCAGGTAAATGGAAGATGAGACTGTATAAGGGGGGCGCAGGAGCTTGCTATAGAATGGGGTACCGCCTGCTTAGGCAGTGGAAAAAAAACCCATCCCCGAGTCTTCGGCACCAGATGTTAGGTGGTAAAAAAGGGCGCAGTTATGGTTCATACCTAACTCCCAAAAACGCTCCACAGATAAAGGTCTCACACAAGGAACCCTTTATTTTGTGCAGACGAATTCATGTCTGCATGGGGGAAGGGGAAAAAGAAAAGGAGCAAGAACCAACCATTTTTTAAACCACTGATGAATATCTTTGATATTGTCATCCAAAATCTACCTATTATCTCATGTCACTGTGGAGACAAAAACTAGTTTTATAAAGTTTTCAAGAAAGCCAAAAATGTTTGCATGTTTCAATTTTCCCTTTTCCTACTGAGAGAGAAGAAAGGAATTCATAGTGTTTTGTTATTCTTCAGTGTTCTACTGTGGAGTAGAAATGGCTGTGTTTATAAAAATGAGACATTTTTCTTCCCTCTTTTATGCGATATGCTCTAGTATGTTCATTTGTGATTCAGCAAAATCTAAGATGATTTTGGAAGTTCTCACAAGTCAATTTTTTTCATATATTGTAAAGTTTATTTTCCAATTTTTTTTTTACTTCTCAGTTTTACATGATGCTTGAATTCATTTTGATGAAATTATATAAGCATGGGCTATATCTTATTCTAATTGGAACCAAATTTTTGTGGTGGTCATGCTGTTGGGATTTACTTAGGTGTTCTCATATGTGTCCATAGGAAAGTTATGTTGGATTTATTCTACTATCTTTCCCATTCCTACCCTCCCTACATGATGATTTCTTTATTCATTCATGTGCCAGTGGGCATCTAGTTGGTTCCATACCTTAACTATTGTGAATCATGCTACTGTAATCATTAATGTGACTGTGTCACTGTACTATGCTCATTTTAAATATTTTGGGTATATGCCAAGGTAGGATAAGTGGGTCAAATGTTTGTTCCATTCCTAGTTTGGGGGGTTTTATTTGTACTAGGAATTGAGTCCAGTGGTGCTTAACTACTTAGTCACATCCCCAGCCCTTTTATGTTTTATTTAGAGACAAGGCCTCTTTGAGTTGCTTAAGGCCTCGCTAATTTGCTGAGGTTGGCTTTGAATACATGATTCTACTACCTCAGTCTCCCAAGTCCATTACTAGTTTTTGAGGAATCTCCATACTGCTTTCCAGAGGTGTTGCCCCAATCTGCAGTCCTACAATGCATGGGCATCCCTTTTCCCCACATCCTTGACATCATCTGTTGTTACATGTATCCTTGATAATTGTCATTCTGACTGGAGGGAGATGGAGTCTCAGTACAGTTTTAATCTTTATTTCTCTAATTGCTAATGTGTTGAACACATTTTTATGTTTGTTGATTCTTCATGTTTCTTCTTTTGAGAAGTGCTGGTTAAAATCCTATGCCCATTTATTCATTAGGTTATTTATTTTTTTTGTGTATGGAGTAATGAAGATCTTGCATTTGCTTCGCTGCTGCCCTTCTGACATTCTCACCTTGACAATAACTACATTTTTTTGGAATATAAATGCACAGGAGTCTAGCAAGTAAAATAATTTGTTCCTTTGATTTCTTTCAGTTATGAATTCTCATCAAACCCAAGAATTTTCATCAGAGGAGGGAATAAAATGTTCATTCCAAAAGGTGATAGAGGGAAGGTATGAAAAATATGGCATTGAGAATTTACATTTAAGGAAAGACTTGGAATATGTGAAGGAAAGTAAAGGTCACAAAGTTTGCCATCATGAATGTTTTAATGTGAGATGTCTACACAATAAATTTTTACCATAAATAGATATCAAGAACATACAAAATCTTAAATAAGTATCAATTTATGCCAGTCAGTTTTAAGGAGTGTTTTGAGTGTCTTGAAAATGTCTCTCCACTGAATTTTTGGTAACATAACTTTCCTCTGAAAGGAAATTTGTAAAATATAAAATGGAATCTATTACATGCTTAAGTACATAACAAGAAAAATTTGAAATGTAGCATTATTAAATTTTCACTCAAACATTTATATGGACAAGAGATTTTAAAATAAAGAATAAATTACTAAATATGATCAAATTGATTTTAATTAATGAAAGTCTATTGATCTCAACTCAACAAATAATTCTTCCTTGTGCCAAAACATGACATTTTATTGAATGTAGGAAGATGTGTATTTACCCATTTTTACTTAATCAAAAATCAGGTGGAGATATTTGGTGAGAATTTTACATTCATAATAAGCTTTCAAAAGCTATTAGTCAAGTCTGTACCACAAATAATTAAGTGCATTTTTATTGGCAAAAAATGTAACAAAGTCATTAAGCTAATAAATACTTATTCCTTTTTTCAATTCCTAGAAAATATCAGTTTGCTCACTTTACAAAGAAACTTTACAAAGGTAATGAATGCAAAAAAATATTTCATCAATGCTCAAAACTTATCATTCCAAGCATCCATATTCAAGAAAGGAATTGCAAATATAAAAAATTAGGAAGAACTTTAAATAAAATCACAAGCATTATTCAGTGCAAGAAAACTCATATAAAAAGAATGCCATACAAATTTAGGAAATGTGTTAAAGCATCTAAAAATTTCTCAACCATTTATCACAGCAGCAATAAATCCTGCAGATTTGAAGATTGTGGCAATGGTTTTAGTCAGAGGTCAACCCTTACTAAACACAAGAAGGTTTGTGCTGGAGAGAACCACTACAAATGCACAGAGTGTGGGAAAGCATTTATTCAACTCTCAAAACTTACTTGGTACCAGATGATTCATAGTGATGGGAGACCATACAAATGTAAGGAATGTGGAAGAGAGTTTAAATATACCTCACTCCTTATTCAACACCAGAAGATTCATACAGGAGAGAAGCCCTACACCTGTAAAGAATATGGCAAAGCATTTATTCGATTTTCAAACCTTACTGAACACCAGAGAATTCATAGTGATGAGAGACCATATGAATGTAAGGAATGTGGCAGAGGCTTTAAGTATAATGCAGCCCTTACTCGACACCAGAAGTTTCATTCTGGAGAGAAGCTGTACAATTGTACACAATGTGGGAAAGCATTTATTCAAAATTTACAACTTACTCAACACCAGAGTGCTCATAGTGTTGAGAGACCATATGAATGTAAGGAATGTGGGAAAGGCTTTAAGTTTCCTTCAACCCTTACTAAACACCAGGTGATTCATAGTGATGAGAGACCATACAAATGTAAGGAATGTGGAAGAGATTTTAAATACACCTCAGTCCTTACTCAACACCAGAAGATTCATACAGGAGAGAAGCCCTACACCTGTAAAGAATGTGGAAAAGCATTTAGTAGATTTATAAAACTTACTAAACACCAGAGTGTTCATAGTGTTGGGAGACCATATGAATGTAAGAAATGTGGGAAAGACTTTAAGGATCCTTCAACCCTTATTAAACACCAGAGGATTCATAGTGATGAGAGACCATATAAATGTAAGGAATGTGGAAGAGATTTTAAATACATCTCAACCTTTACTCAACACCAAAAAATTCACACTGGAAAGAAGTGCTACACATGTAAAGAATGTGGGAAAGCATTTATTCAACTCTCAAAACTTGCTCGGCACCAGATGATTCATAGTGATGAGAGACCATACAAATGTAAGGAATGTGGAAGAGAGTTTAAATACACCTCACTTCTTACTCAACACCAGAAGATACATACAGGAGAGAAGCCCTACACCTGTAAAGAATGTGGCAAAGCATTTATTTGATTTTCAAACCTTACTCAACACCAGAGGATTCATAGTGATGAGAGACCATACAAATGTATAGAATGTGGAAGAGATTTTAAACACATCTCAACCCTTACTCAACACCAGAAAATTCACACTGGAGAGAAGCACTACAAATGTAAAGAATGTGGGAAAACATTTATTGAACTCTCAAATCTTACTCGGCACCAGATGGTTCATAGTGATGAGAGACCATATGATTGTAAGAATGTGGTAAAGGCTTTAAGTGCAGCACCGCCCTCATTAAACACCAGAGTGTTCATAGTGATGAGAGACTATAAAAATATATAATGTGGAAGAGATTTTAAATACACCTCAAGCCTTAATCAACACCAGAAGATTCATGGTGGAGAAAAGTCCTATGCATGTAAAGAATGTGGAAAAACATTTATTCAAATCTGAAAACATACTTGGCACCAGAGGATTCATAGTGATGAGAGATCATACAAATAAAAGGAATGTGGCAAAGCTTTTAAACTCATTTCAACTTTTACTCAACATCAGACTCTTAATAATGGAGGGAAGTCCCATATGTGTAAATAATGTGGAAAAGCATTTATTCAGATCTCATACCTTATTCAACACCAGAGGATTCATAGTGAAGAGAGACTATATGAATGTAAGGAATGTGGCAAAGGCTTTAAAAATTGTCCAACCATTATTAAACATCACAAGGTTTATAGTGATAAGAGATCATACAAATGTATAGAAGGTGGCAAAGATTTTTACTTCAACCCTTACTCAATGCCAGAGTATTCATATTGGAGACAAGTCATATGAATGTAAAAAATGAGGCAAAGCTCTTATTAGGAGCTCATACCTGCTTAAGCACCAGAGAATTTATACTGTAGAAAACCCATAGAATGCAGAAATGTCTTTGAGTATTGGTCAACTCTTACTTGCCACCACATAATGGAGAGAAGCTGTACAAATGTAAAGAATGTGGCAGAGCTTACAATTAAACCCAACTCTTACTGAACACTGCAGGGTTTATACTGGACAGAGACCATACCAATGAAGTAATGTGCCAAAGATTCTCATAGTTGTTCACTTCTTAATGCTAGAGAATTTATAGGAAAGGTCTTGCAAATATAAATAATGTGGCAAAGTCTTTAGCAATTGCCCACACAATACTAAACACCAGAGAATTCGTTGAAGAGACAAACCCTAAAAATATAATTTTTCAAATCTTTATTCTAATTAATCTATTCTCAACATCAGAACATTATTATCAAATTCTCATGCATGTAATAAATGAAGAAATCCCATATCAGAAATATATGCTTTTGATAATGGCAAAATACTTTTAATTGAGAAAAATTTACAAATGAGAAAAGTATAGCAAGAAATTTACATCACCTATCTTGCTGTATATAACAATTACCACTGAGAAATCCTATGAAGATGGAAATTATGGCATTGCATTTAAATGTTGCTTAAAATATTCTAGACATTGTAAGTTTATGTGATCAAAATATAGATACCCTCATATCAATACAGTGCAGATAGCCCATTCCTGGAATGATGTTGATTTATTAGAAATCAAAATTAGTAAATATGTTGATTCTTGAAAGATGCAGAAAATATAATTCTATAATCATTATAGGACAGGAAAAATTCTCATTAATGAGGATTTTTACTTGGTATTTTTCTGAGGCTTTACAATGGAATTTTAAATGCTTTTATTCATATGCATAAATTTTGTTATTAAATAATAGTGAATGTTTCTAAATTTGTAACACAATCATTTACTTAGTCATATTGTACTCAAATTTGTAGGTAAGATATATTAAAATGATCCTTCTTTGTAAATAGTATATTGGCATCTCTCAATCATTTTAGGCAGTGTAGTGATCTTCAAATAATTTAGAGATTATTATTCCCATAAATAATATTTCCATTATTTCTCCTTTTTCCTAGTTATGTGGAAATTAAGACACCTACAGGAAATGTATAGAAATATGATAGTAAATCCAAATTTCTGTCCCTTGTAAATACTTAAAAATTTTATAATGCAGTATTTTTCCATGTGCCAGCCCTTTGTGTCAAAAACAAATCCACATGGATGAAATTGGAGAATATCATGCTAAGTGAGATAAGCCAATCTCAAAAATCGAAAAGACGAATGATCTCACTGATAAGCCAATGATGACACATAATGGGGGGGTGGGAAGAAGGCAAGAATGGAGGAAGAATGGACTGTATAGAGGGAAAAGAGGGGTGGGAGGGGTGGGGGGAAGGAAAAATAACAGAATGAATCAAACATCATTACCTTATGTAAATGTGTGATTATGCAAATGGTATGCTCTTACTCCATGTACAAACAGAAACAACATGTATCCCATTTGTTTACAATAAAAATAAATTTAAAAAAACAAATCCACATATTGACTTTGATTTAAATTGACTTGAATATACAAATGTTGCATTCTAATGTTTAATTTTAGTAGTAAGAGAATCATGGAAGTATCAGTAGTATGAGTGCTTGTGTAAAACACACATACACACACACAAACACACACAGAATGTGTTTGCTTATACCTCTCTTTAGAACAAAAGCCTTACTCAACTGAAAGATAATTTCAGTGTTGCTCTTGAATTACAAGTAAACTAGAAACTCAAATGTGTGGAAAATGTCTACTTTAGGTACACTGAATTTATTTTTTTTTTCAAACAATGTGGTTTCTTCTTAAAAAATTTCCCAGTGTCAATTCCATTTTTTCTGCTTTCTTGTTATTCATGCAGCACTGTATATAACTTTTACTTATTTGAAGTTTATGAAACATTGATAAATGACCTGTTTAGAGATTTTTAAAAATGGTTTTAATGATGTTTAATGATATTTAGTAATAAATTTGAAGATGTAAATTTCACAGTGAGGATGTTTATTTTTTTATTAATAATGCTCCATTATTTCTTTCTGAATGGCAGAACTGTAAGTCATCTGAGATTTATCATTTCAAGTTATATCACATCATAAAATACAGTGAGTTCACCAAGCCACTTTATTCAGGTGAAAACTGAGTAGGCTTCCTATGTCTGAGGTTGTTTTGATGTTTCTATAAATAAAAAACACAAAAAAATGATGTATTATAATAGACACTCCTTAACAATGAGAAAAATTTGACTTTATAAGACATGAGTTTATACATCCATGTAGGAAAGTAAAATATCCTCAGAGAAGAAATTACACTAATTCTGCATAAGGAGTGAGAAACTTTTCAATGCTGCACAAATGACTCAGAATTTAAGATGTTTTCTACTTCTGTTTGTTAATAATCTTCTGTTTCTCATCGAATCTTTAATTTTCAGCTACATAAGCATTACAGCTCTTCTCCTTAATGCCAATACTGTGGCTTTACCTTTCTCACTTTTGTCTGTAAATTTATCCCATCTTACAGGAATTTTATTTAGTTTTGATGTGTAGTTCAAATTTTTTTCTAATGGAAGTATATTGTGTTTTGTGAAAGTGTATATTTTATTTTGTTGGTTTGCAGGTTCCTTCCTTAATTTTAAATTTTATATATAACAATATAAAAAATAAATTTTATGACATTCACAGTGAAATTTCAAAAGGTGTACATCTTACATAAAGTAGTCAGTACTTATCATCTTTCAGCTCATATTTTTATTGATATCATGAAAACATAAAGAATCCTTTATTCTAGTTATCTTGGAAAAGCTGTAATTATCCTACTATGTTCTAGAGCCATAGAACTTATTTTTTCCTGTGTATATTAACCTCTCTGAATTTTACTTCTCCACTCCCCTCACTTGGGTAACCTGAATTTACTCTTCTGCTTTTATGATATGAACATTTTTTTTGATTTTACACTTGAGAACATCAAGTGTTTGTTATTTCCTATCCAGTTATTTCACCTTATTTATTGTTTTACAACTTAATCTGTTTCTGCAAGTGATAGAATTTAAATTATTTTATGATAAAATGGAATGCCTTTTCCTTTGCTTATTTGCTATTTTTTCTCTTTTTTGATAAATGTCTATTTAAATCCTTTGTTTTCTTTTTAAAAATTGGGCTATTTTTCTTTTCATTCATGAATAAAAGCATTTTTAAATATTTTTTGATATTAGGGTTTTCTAAGATATATGATTTGCATTTATTTTCTCCTCTTCCCTTTATTAACTATATCCTTTAAATCAGATAAACATTTTACATTTGATAAAGTTCAACTTCTCTTGCATGCATAAGTAAAATTTCTAAGAAGCTTGTCTCACAAGATTTACACTTGTTTTCTCCTTAAAGTTTTACAGTTTCAGTTGTGGCATTTCCATCTGTTATCTGTTATCCATTTTTAGTTCACTTTTGTTTTGGTATGAGTTAGTTGTACAACTATACATATGAAAATCCATTTGTTCAGACCATTGAAAAACATTTACTTTTTCTTGCATTTCTTTGATACCCTTCTGGAAAAACAGCCAGTGGCATTCTATCACTGAGATACACCCACAGCCTTAATTATCTTTAATTTTGATACAGGTGTATTTGTAAATAGTTGAAGTTGGCATCAAACTATAAATCCTCCTACATCAGCCTTCCAACATGTTGTCATTATAGGAATGAACATCTGTGTTTGACTTTTCCATCCATTTATGCTTATTCTTATGTAAATACCACCCAGTCCTGACTACTGCAACTTTTAAAAAAAATATTTTAGTTTTAACCAGCATGGTGGTGAGTGTATGTAATTCCAGTGTGTTGGGATGCTGATGTAGGAGAAGTACAAGTTTGAATCTACATCTAGCAGTTTAGTGAGACACTATCTGAAAATTTAAAAAAAAATTAAAGTTACTAAGTATGTAACTCAGTGTAAAAGCAACCCTGTGTTAAAATTCTCATACTAAATCATATTTAGTTTCCATTAAAGTTGTAATTTTATATATGAACAGAGATCAGCATATTTTATCACAAGTATATCACATGCACTAATCAAATTAAGTTCTCATTTATCCTCCCACCCTTTCCAACACCATTGTACATTCAGGCTGATTATTTGGGGCTTTCACACATTAGAGAGAACATGCCCTATTTGTGTCTGGCATATTCATTGTAACATGATACTTTTAATTTCACCCACCTTGACAAAATTGACAGCTCTTATGGCTATATCATACTGCATTTTTATGTGAATATATATGCATGCCAATTTTTTTATTCATCCTTCCCTTGATTAGCACCAGCATTATTCCTGATCTTAGCAATTTTGAATAGTGCATCCAGAAGCATGGGCATGCAGGCATCTCTTTTGTGTGCAAATTTAATTCCCTTTGGAAATGTACTCAGAAATAGGATAGCTGAATCACAAGGTAATTCTGTTTTCACTTTTTGAGGTACTAGTGATTGAATCCAAGGCCAGGCATACATTATGGAAGCACTCTACAACTGAGTTACTTTCCCAGATGTATTTTAAAATATTTTTGACACAGGGTCTCACTACTTTTCCTCAGATGTTATCAAATTTTCTCAGATGTTATTTTTGGATTCTCCTAAATCATCTTACGTCACTGGGTTTATACTCTGTGTCATCATGCCAAGCCTCCATCACTGCTCTCTTTTGCTTTGATACAGTGTCTGGGTAGGTTGTCCAGGCGGGACTCAACCTTGAAATCCTCCTGCCACAGATTCCTAAGTCATTAGCCACCATGTTCAGCTATTTGTAGTTGTTTTATTCTTTGTTTCCCTTGTACCAGAAATTGAACCCAGGGGTGCTTGACCTTAAGCACTGAGTCACACCTCCAGTCTTTTAAAATATTTTATTCAGGAACAGGGTCTCACTGAGTTGAGGATAGCCTTATCAAGTTTTTGAGGATTGCTTTGAATGTGCAATCCTGCCTCAACCTTCCAAGCCACTATGATTACAGTTGTGTGCCACCATGCCTGGTTACCAGCTTTTGCAGAAACTGTACACATTTTCATAGTGGTTGCAATAATTTGAATGTTCAGCAATAGTGTGTTTTCTTTTCTCCACATCTTCATCAACATTTGTAATTTACTGCTTTTTTGAAAATGGCCATTATAATTGAGATGATATCACAATATAGTTTTGACTTGCCTTTTATTGAAAGTTAATATATTGAGCATTTCACAAATTTTTTGGTCACTTATATTTCTTATTTTGAGAAGTGTCTATTCAAATATTTTGTCCATTTTTGAATTCTTTGATTTTTGAATTCCATTCTTCAGTTCTTTTATTTTTCTGGGTATTCATCTAGCATCATAAGAAAAACTGGCAAAGATTTTCTCACATTTCAAAAATTGTATCTTCACTCTTAGCTGTTTTCTTTGCTGTATATCAGTTTTTTGTTTGCTGTAATTCCATTTATTTATTTTTTCGTTTCATTTTGGAAGTCATGTTGAAAAAATATTTGCCCAAACCAAAGTATGAAATTATTTTCTCTATGCTTTATTTTATTTTCAATGACTCAATTCATATGTTGGGGTCTTTCATTGGTTTTGAGTTGATTTAGTATGGGGTGAAATGTTGAGGTCACTTTTATAGATTACTGAAAGTATCAACCAAGATAAGATATTAGGAAATGTGAGTCTTCCGATTTTGTACTTTCATTAAAGATTGTGTTCAGTAAACACAGTTCCCTGAACTTCCATATTCTACTATCACCTTTAAATGTTGTGAAAAGGGCAGGATGGGAGTGTGATAAGTTTGCATTGATGTGTAAATCACATTGATATTTGTCATTTTAACACTGTTTTCTAATCTACATGGAATTCCTGTTTATTTAGTTTATTAAAAATATTTTAATAAAATTTTTAGTATACAGACTTGGAACTGATTTTAAATTTATTGCTAAATATTTCTTTTTAAATATTTTTGGTTGAAGTTGAATACAATATCTTTATTTATTTTGTTATGTGGTTCCAAGGATCAAACCCAGTGCCTTGTTTTTCCAAGCATGCATTCTACCACTGAGCCCCAACCCCAGGCCAAATACTTAATTAATTCTTTCATTCTTCTATACATGAATTTTTTTCCTTTTTTTCACTTTTTAACATTCATTGTTAAAGTACAAAAAATGAGGAAAGAAAGAAAGAAAGAAAGAAAGAAAGAAAGAAAGAAAGAAAGAAAGAAAGAAAGAAAGAAAGAATTTATTAGTGCCTGGGATTGAACTCAGAACCTTACCACTGAGCTACATCCTCAGTCTTTTTTTTTGTTTGTTTGTTTGTTTCTTTTTTCAATTTTGAGACATAGTCCTACTAAGTTATTGAGGTTGACATGGAATTTAAGGCCATCCTGCCACAGTCTCCTAGGTTATTGAGGCTACAGGTGTGTGCCACCACACACAGCTCAAATTTATTTTACATATATTGGACTTATGACCTGCAAAAATTCTGGATTTTTATTCTAACTGTTCTCAAATGACTTAGAATTTTCTATACACATAGCCAAATTATCTGTTAATATAGATTCATTTTGAAATTCTCATTTAGATGCCATGTATGACTTCTTTGCTGAGTCAATCTCTATTTGTTATAGGTATCTTTAGCGTTTTCACTACCTTTCAAATCAGTTTTGGTAACTGTTTCTAGAAAGTTTTCCATGTCTTCTAATAAATCATTTCTTGACACACAATTATTCATAAAATTTTCTTAATTGATTTTTTTCATAAATTCCATATCATAATCCTAATTTTACTTCTGATTGTATTAATTTGAGCCTTTCCTCTTTTGTTCTTGTTTTAATGATGTTTTCAGTCATCATAAACAATCAACTTCTGGTGTCCTTCAATCTATTTTCTATTCTCTGTTTTACCTCTGCTTTTGTTTTTGTTATATTTACTTCCTTCTGCTAATTTTGAGTTTACCTCCTTCATCTTTTTTTCACTTAAATTATAAAGTTAGCTTATTCATTTAGAACCTACTTTAATTAGGGTTTTATACCTCTGACTTTCCCTTTAATAATTGTTTTTGCTACATCTCATTAATTTTCATACATTCTTTTACGCTCGGTAGTATTTTCTAATTTTTATTTCTTTTTAAATACATGCTTTTTAATTTTCACTTTTGTGACTATTCTACTTTTCCTCTAGTTATTGTTTTCTAGTTTCATTTATTGTGATCCCAGATGATGCTTGGAGAGAGGGGATGGAAATAGGAAAGACACAATGAATCAGACCTCACTTTTCTATGTTTGCATATGAATGCATGACCAATAGAAGTCCACAATATGTGCAACCACAAAAATGGGAAGTTGTATGTGTAAGTAAAAAGAAAAAAAAAATTTAAATAGTTAAAAAAAAGCATAGCTGAAAGCTAGGCATGCTACCACTTGCCTGTAATCATAGCAATTCTAGAGTCTAACGCAGTGAGAAAAAAGAAAATGTGATATATATATACACACACACACACACACACACACATACACACAATAGAATATTTCTCTTTCATAAAGAGGAATAAAATTATGGCCTTTGTAGTATATGAATGGAACTGGAGGATATCATGGTAAGTGCAATAAGCCAAACTCAGAAAAACAAAGGCTGAATGTTCTCTCTGACATGCAGATGATAACACACAGTAAGGGGGAGAGGGAAAAATGAAACTTTATTGGATTAGATGTAGGAGGATGAAAGGAAGGGAGGGCATAGGCATATGAAAGAATAAATGAGACAACTTTCCTGTGTTCATGTATGAATACATGACTAGTTTAGCTTCACATCATGAATAACCAAAAGAATGAGAAGTTACTCAATGTATGTGTAATGTGTGAAAAGACACTGTACTCTCATGTGTGTGTATGTATATATAAAAAAATTTTAAAAAAATTGATCTTCTCTACTCATTCTATCCACATTTGAATGTCAAGTATTATGCCCTCTAGTCTTTATTGTGGTGTTTTCTTTCTTAAATTCTGGTAGTTTTCTCTTCATATATTCTGAGACTCTGTGGTTACACATGCATATTTATTTTTCACTATTGTATCCTTTTGACAGATTCACCAATTAATATATAATGTGCTCTTTGTGTCACTGTGAGAAAATTTATTTAATAGAATCAGACTAGCTTAAGCCATGGGACTCAGAGGCCTGGCTTCTAGAAACTGCTGGGAAGCATGTGGAGCTGCATGGGAATGGTTTCCTGTCTCTTTGTGGATTTTTCTCTCTAAAAGAATAAATTCCCTAACTCCATCCTATCCTGTCCATCACAGGAGCACCTCCTCTTCCTGGGCCCCCTTACCTGTATATTATAAATAAAGGAGAGTTGACTGACTCCATGTTGTTGTAAAAGGTCAGAGGGGTGTGTCCAGACCTGTTATGCTATCTCCACATGAAAAAAGTATTGGCTTTTGGGTGTTTATTGAGTAGATAACTGTTTTGGGTAATAGGAAAATGGCCAACATTATCCTCTAGCAGTTAACACTTTTCTTTTCCAAATGGGACATGTCAGAGAAGACTTTCACATTTGGCATCTGAACAGGGACTGTCAGAGATTTTTAGAAGAAAGAATAAAGGTACAGATGTCAGCTCCTTTCCAGTGAGAAGTACATACATGTGAATAAGTTTAGTAGTAAGAAAGGAAAGGGAATTTAATTGTGTGATGTTAAGCCTGGGGAATTTTCTCTCTACAGAGAAAGAAATAAAAATAGATCTATTCAACTATATTCAGTGCTTAGCCAGAGTGAAAATTCAGTGGATACAAGGTAACTCCTACAGTTCTTGAAATGTAAATAGAGACCTGGTCACTTTGAATACTGCAGACTCAATCAGGCAAGTCTGCCTACATCTCTGTGACTATATGAGACTGAAAATTAACTTGATTAGATAAGTGCAAAAGTTTAGAATCCTGAAAAGAAAATATCCTAATTTAGAAGTCAGAGAAATTATCTAATTTAACAAGGGGAAATTCCTCAGTGAATGTTCCTGCCACAGCTTCTGACCATCCAGAAACAGCATAGTTTCTGCTCCCGGGGGGGGGGGGGGGGGGGGGCGATGATGGAAGCCTACAGGCTATGGGAATTTAGTTTGGAGTATAAAGGAAACATGCTTTTATTCAGAGCAAGATGTCAATTTGTGTTTTTGAAAAATTTGAGCAGTCTTAGAAATGCTGTTAATAGCATTAGATCTAAGAGTGAGAAATGCTCATCCTCTAGGACCTCTTTGTCTTCTGAGGAATTTTTGGTTGATTAAAAAAAAAAAGAGGATTCAGAAACTAGCAACAAGCATGTCTCTCTGGATAGAAGGAACCCTGATAGTTTGGGCAAAATTTCTATTCAGAAGACTGGAAGGCAATCAGATGTAGAGGAGGAGTTAGTTCAGATTACCTTGGATATGCTTATCAGTTAAGGACATATGGGGATTTGGGACAACAATTGACTTACAATTTACAAACTTATTCTCAAATGAGTGCATATGGCCAAATATCATGGAGAGAATTTCCTGCCCAGGGAGAGAAATCTGTAAACTCCAGCCAAATTCAGGGGGGGCCAGAGGAAAATGTTTCTGACTTTGTAACAATTAACCTGGATAGTGTTGCCTCAGTGATTTGGAGATAGCACTCACCTGTTTGGACAAATCCTAACTAAGGACTTAACAAATTCAGAGATAAAGCATTTTATTCTTTGACATCCAAACCTAAAAATAAGAAATATTTAAAATGCCCTTGGCATCAAGTTTTTCCTGGAACCACTAATCTTTTAGTTACTTACAGGTCTCACTAAAGGCTTATATTGAAATGTAAATAAAGAAACCTGCAAGTTCACTAGAAGACCACTTTGACTCAAGAAAAATAAGTGAATAAATAAATAAAGGGGGAAGAAAAATCAAGATTTTCTGAAGTTAATAAAAGATGTTCTAATTGTGCTTCTTGCTGGATCAATATTTTGCTTTTTCAGAGATGATTTTAAAGGTGAATAACAATCATCAGGACAAAAGTTGGAAACCTGAATTATTCTGAAATTTTTCTTTTTATATTCTAAATTCTTAGGCAAATTAAATCTGTCCTGATGCTCAGGACTGCATCAGGAACCTGGAGGGGGGAGCGGGGATTGGAAGAGACACGAGAAATGGAGACAAGACAAAAGCCTGATCAATTCTCATTTATTAGGGGAATAAACCCAGTTAATATAAAGTACAAAAACCAATCAGGGGAAAGCCACAAAGGCAAGACTAGTCCATGCACTGGAGCTCAAATAAGGAAGTGTACTTGGTCAGTCGTGAAGCACCATGCAATCTAGTCTGATGCACCTGGTATTGTCGTACAGTTATGTGTGCAGGGAGAGGCACGCCCCACCAGCATCTGGCGGTGCCAACTTAGCTCAACATGTGGCGAGGTGGGGGTGTTGCCTGCTGGCTCCGGACATGAATCAATGTTCAATGAATGTTTGTTTATTGCTGTGGAGCTTCAATTACATGTTTGTTCATTGCTATGTAGGTTCACTTACAATAGATTACAAAAATTTTCTTTTTCTGACTGATCTACAAATGTGTGTACACAATTACTGTACATAATTTCAAAATTTACTTAGAGTTCAAGGAGCATGCACACATTAATGTTAAAATAAAAATGGAGGGGCTGGGTATTTAGCTCAGTTGGTAGAGTGCTTGCTTTGCAAGCAAAAGGCCCTGGATTCAATCCCCAGCACTGCAAAAATAAATGAATAAATAAATTAATTAATTAATTTTAAAAATTAAAATATAAAAATGGATCCATATAACTTTAATTCACATGAATTAATAAAACAATATATATTGGTTAAATAACTAAAAATAAAAGTCTTCATACTTCTTAACACACATTTTTCCAGGTAAAAATTCTTCTTAATTCACATTTTTACAGGTGATCAAATAATAAAATTGCTAAATTCTATAAGATGTGTATCCCTTGTTTCTAAAGTTTTTTAAATGGAAATGATATTCTTAATATTGTTATCTACATTTGTTTGATATCCTGATTTTTGCAATTAAGAATAAATTTATTTGAGGTAAATAAAATTAATTAAGCTTTTATTACAGGAGATATTTAGTTGATTTACATGGATGAATGCTAAAATATCATTGATTTGAACATCTACTAAATATGAAAACATCAGATACTCAATTAGAATACACTTAAATATTAGACATATTTGTAATTTGGTTCATATAAAGAATGTCTACAATTTCTTTGTTCTCTGTGTTCTCATTGCAAACCAATTTACTAGCACTTAAATTATCAGGTGTGATATGTAAAGGTCTAAATTTTTTTTTACATGATACAATAGAAAACTAACATGCTGAATAAATTAAAGCAAAACTTGTACAAAATAATTTTCAAAAGATTTACATGTAATTAAATTGGCTATATGTAATTGACTTTATATAATTAAATTGGCTGTATGTATTTAACATAATCAGCTAAGGTTATTAAAAGATTTTTATTTAAATTCTACAAAGTTTATATCATGAAGGCTATTTACAAATATAGGAAAGATATTTTCACAAACCCCTATTAATTGGATTTTCTAACTAATGGATAGAAGAAAAAATATACTTAAAATATTAAGTTCTCGACCAAGATTGGGTGCCATCACTGGTCTGTCACAGTTGCAGAGCTAGCTGCTGAGTGAATAATGTCACCTGCATTGCAGAGTTAGCCAGTGGACACCAACCCACCTGCTTTGTGGAGCTAGCCAGCAGGAAGCCAACCCACCAACCACAAGGCTGAAGTCAGACACCATCAGTGAACAACCCTACCCAACCACCACGTCTATGTCAGTCAGCTTGATGGAGTAAGCTGGCAGACAAGTCAGCCTGACTGCATGGCGGAGCTAGCCAGAGGGTGAGCCAGTCTGCCTGACCCCCACGCTGAGGTTGGGCGCCATTGCTGAGCCAGCCTGCCTGCCCCCATACTGCTGAGGAACACTGCAATTGCCTTTGTGCTGACTCAGTGCTCTCTCCCTGGGGATTCCCAGCTTCTTTATAGGCTGGTGCAGGTATTTTGAATTGTTCCTGAGGGCAAGACCATCATCATTGGAAGGGCAGCTTCCTTCCTGAGACACCTATAGGCGACTAGAGGAACTTTGATAGGACCCAGTATTCAAGAAGAGGAGGTATTGAGAGACTCAGGACCAACTCAGAACCAACAGGTGAGTATCTCTACTGGGCGGGCTCCCTGGATGGGGCAGTAGTTCCAAAATGCAGGGACTTCATGGAGTACAGTGGCCCAATGAGAATCCCCTGCTGGAACCATGAACCCAGTCGACTAAAAGCATTGCAGAGGAGGGCCACACAGTGAATGGATTTGATGCAGAGTGAGGGTTTGAGGCCCAGGCAGTAGTTCTGGTCCCCAGGGAATGTACCAGAGAAGGACTGCTCAGCCAGGGAGTCCCTTGCAGGGCCAAGCTCCCCAGCCCAGCAGGGACATGGGAATGTTGCAGAGGAGAGCTGCCCAGTCCAGGTGGTAGTTCTGGACCAAAGGGAACTCTTCAGAAGAGAACTGCCCAGCAAAACTTCCCCACTGAGTGAATGTTCACTGCTGGACAAGGCTTTCCCACCAGGACAGTAGAACCTGAGACATAGGCCCAGATCAGATATGCCCCAGTCTGCAGTCTAGTCCCCTTTTGGTAGACCATCAGTCAACAAGTGGAGGCACCTCTGCCCACTGACAGGGAATATACCCCACCTGAAGGCCACCACCCCTAGAGGGACAGCCTCCTAGTGGAGAACAGCATTATCAAGTTCCTCCAAGACTTCAGGATACTGAAGGATAAGAGGTGAGTTATTGAAAAGCTACAGAGACAATATTAGTCCATAGAGGAAATCTGCAATATCTAACAGTTTCACTACTAGAGGTGTAGATACCTGAGCAATATGAGAAAATGAGGGAAGGAAAATGTCTCAAATACACCTAGATGCTACATCAATAAAATCCAATGACAGCATGACAGAAGAAATGTCAGAAATGAAGTTCAGAATGTACCTTATTAAAATGATCGGAGAAGCAAATGATGAGATGAAAGAGCAAATGCAGGCTTGCGAATGATGGCACCACTCAACAGTTAAAAGAGCAAAGGCGGGAAGCAAAAGATCATTTCAATAGAGTTAGAGATCCTGAAAAAAAAAAAAAAAACAGAAATCCATGAAATGAAGGAAACAATAACCAAATTAAAAACTCCATACAAAACATAACCAATAGGATACAACACCTGGAGGACAGAACCTCAGATATTGAAGACAAAATATTTAATCTTGAAAACAAAGTTGAGAAAACAGAGAAGATGGTAAGAAATCATGAACAGAATCTATAGGAATTATGGGATATCATGAAAAGGCCAAATCTAAGAATAATTGGGGTAGAGGAAGGCATAGAGAAACAAACCAAAGGAATTAAAAATCTATTCAATGAAATAATACCAGAAATTTTTCCAAATCTGAAGAATGAAATGGAAAACCAGGTACAAGAGACTTCTATTACTCCAAATATACAAAATTACAATAGACCCAAACCAAGGCACATTATAATGAAAATACCTAGCATACAAACTGAAGACAGAATTTTAAAGGCTGCAAGAGAAAAAAAAATTAAATTATATTTGGGGAAAATCAATACTGATATCAGCAGATTTTTTAACCCAGACCCTAAAAGGTAGAAGGGCCTAGAATAACTTTTTTCAAGTCCTGAAAGAAAAACGGATGCCAACCAAGAATTTTTTTTTTTTGTAAACAAATGGGATACATGTTGCTTCTCTGTACATGGCGTAAGGCATACCATTTGTGTAATCATAAATTTACATAGAGTAATGTTGTTTGATTCATTCTGTTATTTTTTTCCCTTCCCCCCACCCCTCCCACCCCTCTTTTCCCTCTATACAGTGCTTCCTTCCTCCATACTTGCCCCCCTCCCTAACCCTAACTCTAACCCTAACACTACCCCTTCCCTCCCCCCATTATGTGTCATCCTCCACTTATTAGCGATATCATTCATACTTTGGCTTTTTGAGATTGGCTTCTCTCACTTAGCATAATATTCTCCAATTTATCCATTTGCCTGCAAATGCCATAATTTTATCATTCTTTATGGCTGAGTAATATTCCATTGTATATATATATACCACAGTTTCTTTATCCACTCATCAATTGAAGGGCATCTAGGTTGGTTCCACAGTCTGGCTATTGTGAATTGAGCAGCTATGAACATTGATGTGGCTGCATCTCTGTAGTATGCTGATTTTAAGTCCTTTGGGTATAGGCCAAGGAGTGGGATAGCTGGGTCAAATACAGGGTCCATTCCAAGTTTTCTAAGGAATCTCCACACTGCTTTCCAGAGTGGCTCCACTAATTTGCAGCCCCACCAGCAATGGATGAGTATACCTTGCTCCCCACATCCTCGCTAACACCTGTTGTTGCTCGTATTCTTGATAATCGCCATTCTAATTGGGGTGAGATGGAATCTTAGGGTGGTTTTGATTTCCATTTCTCTTATTACTAGAGATGTTGAACATTTTTCCATATGTTTGTTGATTGCTTGTAGATCTTCTGTGAAGTGTATATTCATTTCCTTGGCCCATTTATCAACTGGATTATTTGAATTCTTGGAGTAGAGTTTTTTGAGTTCTTTATAGATTCTGGAGATTAGTGCTCTATCTGAAGTATGATTGGCAAAGATATTCTCCCACTCTGTAGGCTCTTTCTTCACATTGCTGATAGTTTCCTTTGCAGAGAGAAAGCTTTTTAGTTTGAATCTATCCCAGTTGTTGATTCTTGCTTTTATTTCTTGTGCTATGGGAGTCCTATTAAGGAAGTCTGATCTTAGACCAACAAGGTGAAGATTTGGACCTACTTTTTCTTCTATAATCTGCAGGGTCTCTGGTCTGATTCCGAGGTCCTTAATCCATTTTGAGATTAGTTTTGTGCATGGTGAGAGATATGGGTTTAGTTTCATTCTGTTGTATATGAATTTCCAATTCTCCCAGCACCATTTGTTGAAGAGGCTATCTTTTCTCCATTGCATATTTTTGGCACCTTTGTCTAGTATGAGAAAATTGTATTTATTTGGGTTGTGTCCGTGTCCTCTATTCTGTACCATTGATCTACTTTTGTATTTTGGTACCAATACCATGCCATTTTTGTTACTATTGCTTTGTAGTAGAGTTGAAGATCTGGTATTGCAATACCCCCTGTTTCACTCTTGCTGCTAAGGAATGCTTTAGCTATTCTTGGTTTCTTATTCTTCCAGATGAATTTCATAATTGCTTGCTCTATTTCCATTTGGTACGTCATTGGGATTTTAATTGGAATTGCATTGAATTTGTATAGCACTTTAGGTAGTATGGCCATTTTGACAATATTAATTATTCCTATCCAAGAACATGGAAGATCTTTCCATCTTCTAAGGTGTTCTTTAATTTCTTTCTTTAGTGTTCTGTAGTTCTCACTGTAGAGGTCTTTCATCTCTTTTGTGAGATTGATTCCCAAGTATTTTATTTTTTTCGAGGCTATTGTGAATGGGGTAGTTTTCCTAATTTCTCTTTCTGAAGATTCATCACTTATGTATAAAAATGCATTGGATTTATGAGCATTGATCTTGTAACCTGCTACTTTACTGAATTCACTTATGAGTTCTAAGAGTTTTCTGGTGGAATTTCCAGGTTCCTCTAAATATATAATCATGTCATCAGCAAACAGTGATAGTTTGAGTTCTTCTTTTCCAATTTGTATCCCTTTAATTTGTTTGGTTTTTCTAATTGCTCTGGCTAGAGTCTCAAGAACGATGTTGAATAGAAGTGGTGAAAGAGGGCATCCCTGCCTTGTTCTAGTTTTTAGGGGGAATGCTTTCAGTTTTTCACCATTTAGAATGATATTAGCCATGGGCTTAGCATAAATGGCCTTTACAATGTTAAGGAATGTTCCCACTATCCCTATTTTTTCTAGTATTTGGAGCATGAAGGGGTACTGTATTTTATCAAATGCTTTTTCTGCATCTATTGAAATAATCATGTGATTCTTGACTTTAAGTCTATTGATATGGTGAATTATATTTATTGATTTCCTGATGTTGAAACAACCTTGCATCCCTGGGATGAAACCCACTTGATCATGGTGCACTATCTTTTTAATATATTTTTGTATGCGATTTGCTAAAATTTTGTGGAGAATTTTTGCGTCGATGTTCATTAAGGATATTGGTCTGAAATTTTCTTTCCTTGATGAGTCTCTGTCTGGTTTAGGTATCAGTGTGATATTGGCTTCATAGAATGGGTTTGGGAGGGTTACCTCCTCCTGTATTTTATGGAATACTTTGAGAAGTATTGGAATGAGCTCTTCTTTAAAGGTTTTGTGGAACTCGGCTGAGAACCCATCTGGTCCCGGACTTTGTTGGTAGGATTTTGATAACTTCTTCAATTTCAGTACTTGAAATTGGTCTATTTAAATTGTGTGTGTCCTCCTTGTTCACTTTAGGCCCAACCAAGAATCTTATACCCAGCAAAACTTACCTTCAGATTTGACAATGAAATAAAATCCTTCCATGATAAACAAAAGCTAAAAGAACTTACAAATAGAAAGCCAGCACTACAGAACATTCTCAGCAAAATATTCCGTGAGGAAGAGTTGAAAAACAATGATGTAAATCAGCAAAGGGAGAAAATACCCTAAAGGAATAGACAAATAAAGGGGAAACCAAGTAGTGTCAAAAAAAATGAGCTAATGAGTGGGAAAACAAATCATATCTCAATAATAACCATGAATGTTAATGGCCTGAACTCATCAATCAAAAGACATAGACTGGCAGATTGGATTAAAAAGATAGATCCAACAATTTGATGCCTGCAAGAGTCCCATCTCATAGAAAGCGATACCCACAGACTAAAGGTAAAAGGATGGGAAAAAACATACCAATCATATGGAAATAGCAAGAAAGCTGGAGTATCCATCCTCATATCAGATAATGTGGACTTCAAGCCAAAGGTTGTCAGAAGGGATAAAGAATAACATTACATACTGCTTAAGGAAAGCATAAATCAGCAAGACATAACAATCATAAATATCTATGCCCCAAACAGTGGGTCATATATATACATAAAACAAATCCTTCTCAATTCCAGAAATCAAATAAACCAAAACACAATAATACTAGGTGATTTTAACACACTGCTCTCACAACAGAACGTATCCTCCAAACAAAAATAGAACAAAGAAACCAGAGATCTCAATAACACCATCAATAATTTAGACGTAATGGACATATATAAAATATACCATCCAACAAAGAGTGAACATACTTTCTTCTCAGCAGCACATGGATCCTTCTCTAAAATAGATGATATTTTATACCACAAAGCTAAAGTTATCAAATACAGACAGAGATAATACCTTGTATTCTATCAGATCATAATGGATTGAAATTTAAAATAAATGACAAAATAAAAACAAAGAAACTACTCCAACACCTGGAGATAAAATGATATGCTATTGTATGATGGAGTACAGAAGACATCAGGAGGGAAATTAAAAAATTCTTAGAAGTAAATGAGAACAAAGACACATCATATCAAAATCTCTGGGACACTATGAAAGCAGTACTTAGAGGAAGATTTATTTCATGAAGCATATTCAATAAAAGAAAAAAAAAAGTCAACAAATAAATGACCTAACATTACAGCTCACAGCCCTAGAAAAAGAACAGAGCAACACCAAAAGTAGTAGAACACAGGAAATAGTTAAAATCAGAGCTGAAATAAATGAAATTGAAACAAAATAAACAATTGAAAAAAAACACAATAAATAGTTGGTTCTTTGAAAAAATAGACAAAATTAATAAACCCTTAGCCACACTAAGAAAGAGGAGAGAGAAAACTCAAATTACTAAAATTTGGAATGAACAAGGAAATATCACAACAGAAACGAGTGAAATACAAAACATAATTAGAAGCTATTTTGAAAATCTATACTCCAAAAAATAGAAAATCTCAAAGACATCAACAGGTTTCTAGAGACATATGAATTACCTAAACTGAACCAAGAGAAAATACACAATTTAAAAGATCAATTTCAAGTAATTAAATAGAAGAAGTCATCAAAAGCCTACCAACAAAAAAAGTCCGGGACCCAATGGGTTCTCAGCCAAGTTCCATGAAACCTTTGAAGAAGAGCTCATTCCAATACTTTTCAAATTATTTCATGACATAGAAGAGGAGGAAACCCTACCAAACTCATTCTATGAAGCCAATATCACCCTAATACCTAAGCCAGACAGAGACACATCGAGTAAAGAAAACTTCAGACCAATATCCTTAATGAATATTAATGCAAAAATTCTCAAAAAAATATTAGAAAATTGCATACAAAAATATATTAACAAGATAGTGTACTATGATCAAGTGGGTTTTATCCCAGGGATGCAAGGTAGTTTCAACATTCAGATCAATAAATATAATTCACCTTGTCAATAGACTTAAAGTCAAGAATCACATGATTATTGTGATACATGCAGAAAAAGCATTTAATAAAATACAGCATCCGTTCATACACAAAACACTAGAAAAAATAGGGATAGTGGGAACATTCCTTAACATTGTAAAGGCCATCTATGCTAAGTCCATGACCAATATTATTCTAAATGTTGAAAAACTGAAAGCATTTCCCCTAAAAACTGGAACAAAGCAGGAATGCCCTCTTTCACCACTTCTATTCAGCATTGTCCTCAAAACCCTAGCCAGAGCAATTAGAGAGACCAAGAAAATTAAACAGATATGAATAGAAAAAGAAGAAATCAAACTATCCCTATTTGCTGAGGACATGAGAATATATTTAGAGGAACCAGAAAATTCTACCACAAAACTTTTGGAACTCATAAGTGAATTCAGTAATTTAGCAGGACATAGGATCAATGCTCATAAATCCCATGCATTTTTATACATAATGATAAATCTTCAGAAGGAGAAGTTTGGAAAACTACCCCATTCACAATAGCCTTGAAAAAATAAAATACTTGGAAATCAATCTAACAAAAGAGGCGAAAGACCTCTATGATTAGATCTACAGAACACTGAAGAAAGAAAGAAAACATTAAAAGATGGAAAGATCTCCCATTTTCTTGCATAGGCAGAATTGATATTGTCAAAATGGCCATACTACCAAAAGTGATATACAGATTCATTGAAATTCTCATTAAAATTCCAATGATGTACCTTACAGAAATAGGGCAAGCCATTATGAAATTCATCTGGAAGAATAAGAAACCCAGAATAGCTAGAGCAATCCTTAGCAGAAAGAGTGAAGCAGGGGATATCGCAATAACAGAACTTCAACTATACTACAAAGAAATAGTAACAGAAACAGCATGGTATTGCTACCAAAATAGACAGATAAATCAATGGTACAGAATAGAGGACACAAACACAAACCCAAATAAATACAGTTTTCTCATAGTAGATAAAGGTGCCAAAAATATGCAAAGGAGAGAAGATAGCCTCTTCAACAAAAGGTGATAGGAAACACAGAAATCCATATGCAACAGAATAAAACTAAACCCCTATCTCTCACCCTGCACAAAACTCAACTCAAAATGGATCAAGGACCTTGGAATCAGACCAGAGACCCTGCATCTTATACAACAAAAAGTAGGTCCAAACCTTCAACTTGTTGTCTTAGGATCAGACTTCCTTAACAGGACTCCCAAAGCACAAGAAATAAAAGCAAGAATCAACAACTGGGATAGATTCAAAGTAGAATCCTTTCTCTCAGCAAAAGAAACTATCAACAATGTGAAGAGAGAAACTACAGAGTGGGAGAAAACTTTTGCCACTCATAATTCAGATAGAGTGATAATTTCCAGAATCTATAAAGAACTCAAAAACTCTACGCCAAGGATACAAATAACCCAGTGAACAAATGGGCTAAGGAAATGAACAGACACTTCACAGAAGAAGATGTACAAGCAATCAACAGATATATGAAAAAATGTTCAACATTTCTAGTAAGAAGAGAAATGCAAATCAAAACTACCCTAAGATTCCATCTCATCCCAATTAGAATGGCGATTATCAAGAACACAAGCAACAATAGGTGTTTGCGAGGATGTGGGGGAAAAGGTACACTCATACATTGCTGGTGGGGTGGCAAATTATTGCAGCCACTCTGGAAAGCAGTGTGGAGATTCCTCAGAAAGCTTGAAATGGACCCACCATTTGACCCAGCTATCCCACTCCTTGGCCTATACCAAAAGGTCTTAAAATCAGTATACTACAGAGATGAAGCCACATCAATGTTCATAGTTGCTCAATTCACAATAGCCAGATTGTGGAACCAACCTAGATGTACTTCAATTGATGAAGGGATAAAGAAACTGTGATGAATATATATACAACGGAATATTACTCAGCCAAGAAGAATAATAAAATTATGGCATTTGCAGGCAAATGGGTGAAATTGGAGAATATCATGCTGAGTGAGATAAGCCAGTCTCAAAAACCAAAGGGCCCAAAGGATGAATGATCTCGCTGATAAGTGGATGATGACACATAATGGGGCGTGGGAGGAGGGCAAGAATGGAGGTAGGAGGGAGTGTATAGAGGGAAAAGAGGAGTGGAAAGGGTGAGGGGATGGAAAAATTAACATAATGAATCAAAAACTATTACCCTAGTTAAATGTATGATTATACAAATGGTATGCCTCTAATTCATGTACAGAGAAACAAGATGTATTCCACTTGTTTACAATACAAACAAATTTTTAAAAAAAAACTGGTGCACTATCTTTTTATATATTTTTGTATGCAATTTGCTAAAATTTTGTGGAGAATTTTTTCATTGATGTTCATTAAGGGTATTGGTCTGAAATTTTCTTTCCTCGATGTGTCTCTGTCTGGTTTAGCCATCAGTGTAATATTGGCTTCATAGAATGAGTTTGGGAGGCTTCGCTCCTCTTCTATTTCATGGAATAATTTGAGGAGTATTGGAATGAGCTCTTCTTTAAAGGTTTTGTAGAACTCCGCTGAGAACCCATCTGGTCCCAGACTTTTCTTTGTTGGTAGGCTTTTGATGACCTCTTCTAATTCATTGCTTGAAATTGATTTATTTAAGTTCTGTATGTACTCCTCATTCAGTTTAGATAATTCATATGTCTCTAGAAACGTGTTGATGTCTTCGAGGTTTTCTGCTTTGTTGGAGTATAGATTTTCAACATAGTTTCTAATTATGTTTTGTATTTCACTCATGTATGTTGTGATATTTCATTGTTCATTCCGAATTTTAGTAATTTGAGTTTTCTCCCTCTTTCTCTTTGTTAGTGTGGCTAAGGGTTTATAAATCTTGTTTATTTTTTCAAAAAACCAACTATTTATTTTTTTAATTTTTCCGATTGTTTCTTTGTTTCAATTTCCAAGGTTGGTTCAACATCTAGAAATCAAAAAATGTCATTCACCATATCAACAGACTTAAAGTTAAGAATCACATAATTATTTCAATAGATGCAGAAAAAGCATTTGATAAAATACAGTACCCCTTCATGCTCAAAACACTAGAAAAAATTGGGGTAGTGGGAACATTCCTTAACTTTGTAAAGGCCATCTACACTAAGGCCAATGACCAATATCATTCTAAATGGTGAAACACTAAAAGCATTTCCCCTAAAAACTGGAACAAGACAGGGATGCCCTCTTTCACCACTTCTATTCAACATAGAACTTGAGACTCTAGCCAAAGCAATTAGACAAACAAAGAAATTAAAGGGATATGAATTGGAAAAGAAGAACTCAAACTATCCCTGTTCGCTGATGACATGATTATATATTTAGAGGAACCTGGGAATTCCATCAGAAAACTCTTAGAACTCATAAGTGAATTCAGTAAAGTAGCAGGTTACAAGATCAATGCTCATAAATCCCATGCATTTTTATACACAAGTGATGAATCTTCAAAAAGAGAAGTTAGGAAAACTACCCCATTCACAATAGCATCAAAAAATAAATAAAATACTTGGGAATAAATCTCACAAAAGAGGTGAAAGACTTCTACAATTAGAACTACAGAACACTAAAGAAAGAAATTAAAGAAAACCTTAGAAGATGGTAAGATCTCCCATGTTCTTTGATAGGAAGAATTAATATTGTCAAAATGGCCATACTACCAAAAGTGCTACACAGATTCAATGCAATTCCAATTAAAATCCCAATGATGTACCTTACAGAAATAGAGCAAGCAATTGTGAAATTCATCTGGAAGATTAAAAAAAACAGAATAGCTAAAGCAAACCTCAGTAGAAAGAGTTAAACAGGGGGTATCACAACACCAGATCTTCAACTCTATTACAAAGCAATAGTAAAAAAAAAAAAAAAAAAAAAAAAAAAAAAATGGCATGGTATTGGTACCAAAATAGACAGATAGATGAATGGTACAGAATAGAGGACATGGACACAAACCCAAATAAATACAATTTTCTCATAGTAGATAAAGGGGCCAAAAATATACAATGGAGAAAAGATACCCTCTTCAACAAATGGTGCTGGGAAAACTGGAAATCCATATGCAACAGAATGAAACTAAATCCCTATCTCTCACCCTGCACACAATTCAACTCAAAATGGATCAAGGACCTCGGAATCAGACCAGAGACCCTGCATCTTATAGAAGAAAAAGTAGGTCCAAACCTTCAACCTGTTGGCTTAGGATCAGACTTCTTTAACAGGACTCCCGTAGCACAAGATATAAAAGCAAGAATCAACAACTGGGATAGATTCAACCTAGAAAGCTTTCACTCAGCAAAGGAAACTATCAGTAATGTGAAGAGAGAGCCTACTGAGTGGGAGAATATCTTTGCCACTCATACTTCAGATAGAGCACTAATTTCCAGAATCTATAAAGAACTGAAAAAGCTCTAAAACCAAGAATACAAATAATCCAGTGAACAAATGGGCTAAGAAAATGAACAGACACTTCACAGAAGAAGATGTACAAGCAATCAACAGATATATGAGAAAATGTTCAACATCTCTAGTAATAAGAGAAATGCAAATCAGAACTACCTTCAGATTCCATCTCATCCCAATTAGAATGGTGATTATCAACAACACAATCAGCAATAGATGTTCACGAGGATGTGTGGGAAAAGGTACACTCATACATTGCTGGTGGGGTTGCAAATTATTGCAGCCACTCTGGAAAGCAGTATGGAGGTTCCTCAGAAAGCTTGCAATGGAACCACCATTTGACCCAGCTATCCCACTCCTTGGCCTATACCCAAAGGGCTTGAAATCAGCATACTACAGAGATACAACCACATCAATGTTCATGGCTGCTCAAATCACAATAGCCAGATCATGGTACCAACCTAAATGCCCTTCAGTTGATGAATGGATAAAGAAACTGGAATATATATACAATGGCATATTACTCTGCCATGAAGAATGATAAAATTATCGCATTTGCAGGCAAATGGATGAAATTGGAGAATATCATGCTAAGTGAGATAAGCCAATCTCAAAAAACTAAAGGACAAATGATGTCACTGATAAGTGGATGAGAACATATAACCGGGTTAGGAGGGGTTAGGTTAGGTTTAGGGTTAGGTTTAGGGTTAGGGTAAGGAGGGTGGTAAGAATGGAGGAAGGAAGGACTGTATAGAGGGAAAAGAGGGGTGGTAGGAGTGGGGGGAAGGGAAAAAATAACAATGAATCAAACAACATTGCTCTATGTAAATTTATGATTACACAAATGGTATGCCTTGACTCCATGTACAAATAGAGAAACAACATGTATCCCATTTGTTTAAATAAAAAATAAAAAACTTAACTGGATTTTGAATAAGATGTTTAATATAAGAAAACATTTCAGTTGTAAAAATCCTTATTTTGATCTGCAGTGACCTTTCAGCTAGAATAAAAAGTTATTAAAAAAAACTAATTTCAAACATATTATGGTTTCTATAATTTAACAATACCTTATATAAAGTACCACCTTGCATTTCAAATTTCAAATTTCTTTTTCATGGTCAAATTTGATTAATATAAAAACATCAATTCCTATATTTTAGTTAACCATGGAAATTAATACTTATGTTAATTATATTCTTGTTTTTCAGTTAATGAAGTCTTTAAAATATTAGATTTGCAGGGACATGTTATTAAGTTGATTTGCCCAAAACTAAAACTTTTTTTTTATAATGGTCTCTTACAAACTTATATAATAAAAAGTTTAATTAAAAATAATTATATAATTTAATATTTTAAAATTAAATAAATATTAAGTTGTACATTCTTATATTACTCTCTACACTAGGAAGTAAACAGCTCTATTTTTAGAGGACATTGAGGAGATAATGGCGTATTTAAAGTTAAATATATGGCATATGGAAGTACTTTGACATGTTCCACCAGGAGGGGATTGAAGTTCTTGGTGTGTCTGTTTCATGTTTCAGATGTGATATTAGATTATGCAAATTATTTTTATTAATCTGAAGAATTATATATGGAATTTTTATAAAATAATATTCAGATAAAGTGTTAAAGATGGTTGCAAGATGAAGATAACTTCCCTAGATTTTGTCAAGAGACCCACTTAGGAAAAATTAAGTATACATAAAATTTTTTTTGAAGTTCTGTTGACAATTATTAACATTTGTTAAATCTTCTAAACTGCTTTCCATACATAACTACAGAGACATACATATTTTGTACATGTACAATTATATTGTTCATTTTAAAGCTTATAACATTGTTTTAGATCACACATAATTTGTACTGTTTTTCAATATTAGCTTCAATGCCACATTTTTGTTACATAGTTTATTTATCCAAAACCCTATGTTGGCCATGTAGATTACTTTTTCTACTTTAAAAACAAGGTTATTAAAGATATTCATACAATTACACCTTTATACATAGAGATTATCTTTCCATAGATTCCTTAAAATACAATTGCTAGATCAATGACATAAATTTTAAGATTTTTTAAATAAATTATTGAATTGTTATCCTGAAATATACTACCAATTCTAAATAGCTTAAGTTAATTTAGAATAATAAGGCCATTACCTATAAAACATGTCCTCAGAATAATTTTCAGTGTCTGTACTGAGTCCATTTTATAGCTTTGTCACTCAGCTCACTATTAGAGACAAAATCAGATCATGTATTTGGTGGAAACTGGGCCTTTCTTCTTTTACTGTAATGCTCTTTTCAACACAACATTGACTTTAAAAATAGGTAACTTTTTATTAATCTTCCTGGCCAAAGAGAAATATTTATTTCATTAAATCACCTCATATGATTTAAATATTTGTACAATTCTAGGTCATTATCTATAATTTAAGGTTAATAATGATCCAGTTTATAGCTAATATCAAGAATACAAGCAACAATAGGTGTTATGGAGGATGTGAGCAAAAAGGTACACTCATGCATTGCTGGAGGGGTTGCAAATTAGTGTAGCCACTCTGGAAAGCAGTGTGGAGATTCCTTAGAAAATTTGGAATGGAACTACCATTTGACCCATCTCTTCCACTCCTTGGTATATACCCAGAAGACTTAAAATCAGCATGCTACAGTGATGCAGTCACTTGAATGTCCATCACTACTGAATTCAAAATAGCCAGATTGTGGAACCAATCTAGATGCTCTTCAATTGATAAATGGTTAAAGAAACTGCGGTATATACACACGATCAAATATTACTCAGCCATAAAGAAGAATAGAATCATGGTATTTGCAGGTAAATGGATACAGTTACAGAATACCATGCTAATTGTGGTAAGCCAATCCCAAAAATCCAAAGGCCAAATGATCTCTGTGATAAGTGGATGATGTTATATAACAGGGGGTGGGAGGGATACAAGAATGTAGGAATGATGGATTGTATAGAAGAAGAGGGGTGGTAAGGAAGTAGGGGGAAAGAAAAATAAAATGAGACAAATATTACTATACTATGTACATGTTTGATTACACAGATGGTGTGACCCTACTTTGTCACAACAGTTTTACCCCATTTGCGTAAAATAAATCAATATAAATTAATTTTTAAAAAAGCAAGTACAAAAACAAAAAAAAAAGAATCAAATATTCATGGAAGAAAATATCCTCATTGCATCATAGAGAAGACAGTACTCTGGCCTGAGTAGACCTGTTGGAGCTGATATCTACTCTGCAGATATAGAAAATCTTACTAGTAGGCTCAATTCCCCTTCTTCCACAGTCATTCTAGGACCCACCTACACACTAAGTCTGCATCTGAGAACAAGAGATGCCCAGATGGCTGAAGCAGGGGAGGACTTCATGCAACTGAGAAGAGCCCAAAGAATTGTAAGCTTTACAGAAAGGATTTCTTTAAGTTCTGTCTTTGCAGGCCTGAGATTTTAATGTCTATAGGAAGGTGAGAAGATCTCATTGGAGAACAAAGAACTCTGGCTTCCCCAAAGGAACATGTCACCTGCCTCTTAATTTTACTTTATTCCCTGGTGGATAATGACAATCCTGGGAGATCAGGGCTCCAAACTTTTCTCTAAAGGACCTAAACACATCTGGAGAGGGATCTTGATTGGGAGCATGTTCCCATCATGTTGACAGCTGCAGTTATATATATTATATATAAGTTCTAGAATCTTTCTAATGGAGATTTTTTGCATCTTCTAAATATAGAATCATGTCATAGGCAAATAGGGATAGTTTGAGCTCTTTTCCTATGCATATTCCTATAATTGCTTTCTTTTATCTGATTGGTTTGGCCAGGGTTTCCAAGATTGTGTTGAAAAGAAGTTGTAAAAAAGGGCAATCCTGCCTGTTTTCTATTTTTGGAGGGAATGATTTTAATTTTTGTCCATTTAATATGATGTTGGCCTTGAGTTTAGCATATATAACGTTTACAATGTTGAAGTATGTTCCTATGATCCTGGTTTTCTTCTGTTATGAGCATGAAAGGATCCTAAATTTTGTCAAATGATTGTTGTGCATCTATTGAGAAAACCATGAGATTCTTGTCTTTAAACTATTGATGTTATGAATTATGTTTATTGATTTCCATGTGATAAACCCACCTTGCAACCCTATGATGAACCCCAGTTGATCCTGGCGCATTATCTTTTTAATATATTTTTGTATGTAATAGGCCAGTATTAAATTTTTTTGCATATTTATTTATCAGGTTTATTTTTCTGAGTTTTTTTTTTTTTTTTCTTGATGGGTCTTTGTCTGGTTTCAGTAACAGGGTAATGTTATCTTCATAGAATGAGTTTGGAAGGGTTTCCCCATCTTCTATTGCATGGAATAATTTGAAAAGGATTGGTGTTTGTTCTTCTTTGAAGGTCTTGTGGAACATGACTGAGAATCTGTTTGGTTCTGGGCTTTTCTTTGCACGTATGCTTTGATGGCATCTTCAATTTCATTGCTTGATATTGATTTCTTTATGTTGTCTATGTCCTGATTCAATTTGGGAATGTCCTACATCTCTAGATATTTGTTGATGTCTTCAGGATTTTTTATTTAATTGAAGTATAAATTTTCAAAATAGTTTATAATTATCATCAGTATTTCAGGAATAAATATCATGATTATTTTTAAAATATTTTTGTAGTTGTACAAGGGCAGAATGCCCTTGCTTTATTTATATATTTTTTATGCAGTGCTAAGGATCAAACCCAGTGCCTCACATGTGCTAGGCAAGCATTCTACCACTAAGCTACAGACCCAGCCCCATGATATTTTATTTCCATCAAAAAGTTTAGTGATTTCAGTTGTCACTCTCTATTTATGTCATGGTTAATTTGGTTAAGTACTTATCAATATTATTTTTTAATCAACTTTTTTGATTTTATAAACTTTTTTTGGTTTGTTTCAATTTCATTGATTTTTGTCTCTGATTTTTAATTGTTTCCTGTATTCTGATTTTTTTTTGATTTCTTCTTTTATTTGTAGGACTTTAAGGTTAAATATTAGGTTATTTATTTGTGGACATTCTATTCCTTTAATAAAAGAGCTCAATGTAATTAACTCTCCTCATAGAACTGCTTTCACAACAGATTAGAACAGGACAGTTCTTTTTTTAAAGTACTAGCCCTAAATGTAGAGATAAACTCCTTTCTTTTATTCCCTATGACAGTTACACAAACAGTGGATTAATACAAAAAGGGTTACAGTTAACAAAACAGAGTCAAAGAAACCAGCCTACAATCAGATAATCTGGCATCAAAATACTCTTATCTCATGCCTCCTAGGATTGCTCTGCTTTATCCTGACATCTGCCTGCCCCCAAGCAGCCAAAGCAAACTTCAATACCTGAAAGGAATGTCAGTCATGCTTAGATACCTCAAAATCCAAACTGATGGGCAGACAATGGAGAGAGGCAGTTTTTCACTCAAGGTGCAGAACATTTTGCAGTACTTCAGATGATCTGTTGATTCATTCTTTTATTTCCAGGTATTTATTGAGTGCTTACTATATTCTAGGCATTCCAATGGGAATAAAGATGAAGTAATAGAAAACCTCTATCTTTGCCCCCATGGAATTGTGTTTGGTAATCTCTAGGTTCCGCATAAGTCATTGGAGGACCATGCTTCTGTCAAGAATAATTTTATGACTTTATAAAAGGTAATCTGCTCATTTCAGCCCTCACCCAAATCTGAAACAATGAGTTTCATCACAAAAAAAGGTCATCATGGTCACTCTCCAATTTTGACTCTCCATGACACAGACTTCCTGAATCCCAGGATTAATTACTATTTCCACCAAACTGAAAAACAAAATGATGGACACCACTGTATTACTGGTTTTAAAGACTTTCTCATAATACTTCCTACCAATTTATAGCATGTTCAAGCCTTTATTTTTTTTCTTTTGTATTCTAGAAGTGTGCTTCCACCTTTCACTTGTTGAATGCCAGGAGGGTAAGTCCCACTGGGATATTGAATACTGATTTCATTACATGTAAGAGACTTTGTAAAAAAAATTTGACAAGTTGTTTGGTCTTCTAATAATAAATTGTGAATAAAGAAAGTTAAAAAAAACTGACTTGACAGTGTCCCATAGTTTTTGACATGTTGTATCACTATTCTCATTTACTTTTAATTATTTTTTTATTTTTTCTATGATTTCTTTTGCTCTTTAGTTGTCATTCTGTAGTGTATTATTTAGTCTTATGGTGTAAGAGTAGTATCTATTTTTATTTTAATGTTCATTTCTAGCTTCATTCCATTATGATGTGATAGAACACAAGTTATTATTTTTTTTTTTGTATTTGCTAAGAGTTGCTTTGTGGCCTACAGTGTGGTCTATAATAGAGAAGGATCTATGTGATGATGAGAAAAAAGTGTATTCAGTCACTGATGGATGCAATATTCTATATGTGTCTCCTAAGTCTAAGTTATTAATTATAATTTTTAGTTCTCTAACTTCTTTATTTAGTTTTTGTTTGAAGGATCTATCCAGAGATGAGAGGGGTGTGTTAAAGTCACCCAGCATTATTATGCTGTGGCTGTTAGATTCTTGAATTTAGTAGGGTTTTTTGGATGTATGTAGATGTTCCACTGCTTATGGCATAAGTATTTATTTATGCTAATAAGCAGCACTGTGTATACAGAAATACTGTGACTCAGAGGAGAGCACAGGGTTCCAAGCTCATCCATTGGCAATGTGTGGTTCCTATGTTGCAGGTCCCCAAGTCCATTTGTCCCTCAGCCTGAGAGTCTTCCTTGACCACAGCCACCTCTACAAAAACCCTTTCATTCATTTTGGACAGAGTTCTCATTGTGCAGTGGAGTGGCCAGATGGGCCACGTGATGGCAGGTGTAGGAGCAACCTTGATTGAAAAGCATGGGTGATTAAGGTGGGTAAAGTCATTTGGGATGCTATGGGATGTTGATTTGATTGTGACAAGCAGAGTGCAAGGGGTTCTAGTGTTAGAGAGAAAAATATCCAACCCCACTGTGTTAAGTAGGCTAGAGAGTGGGAGCAGACAAGTGGGGAGAATGCCAAGGAGCGAGTGGGTGGAGTGGGTGTGGTGCTACAGAGCAGCACCAAGTGGAGGTCAAATATTGGGCAGAGCCTATGAGATGAAGTTAATTCGGACCCAGTAGAACTGAAGGGATGGGCAGAGCGAGGCCCTTGGAGCCCTGTGGGGTCAGTGGAGCCTGGGCAATGCATCCAGCTGGTGGAGTGGGGCCCAGTGGAGTGATTAGTGCCCAGTGAATGGGCGGAGCTGGTGGGGTGGAGCCAATGGGGATGAGTGGAGCCCAACCCATAAGGGCAGCAGGTGGGGAGGGGCTATGGGAAGAACATGGGAGGTGGGTCCAGCCAGGGCTCCTCAGGTGAGCTCAGCAGGGTAACCAGGAGTTCAGCAGTGAAGTGAGCTCAACAGGGTAACCAGAATTTCAACAGGTGAATGGAGGATGTAATGGGTGCATTTGCATCACAGAAAGGGAGCTCAGAGAGGTGAGTGTGGTTTGGAACTCCTCCCAGGGATCTCTGTGGACTCAGTGGGGAAGCAGGGCCCTTTTCTTTTCTCACCCAGAAATGTGACCTCAGATTATGTTCCACTGAAACCTCAATTTCCCCACTTACACAACAAGTCAATGGAGGGAAGTTGAGGACACAATGCACAGCCTTCCTTCATCCCTCACTCTTACTGGATGCCGTGAATCTTCCAGGTTCAGGTGGGTTCAGGCTTGTGAGGTTTTAGGGAAGTTCTGGGGAACATCCCCTTAGAGACTTTGTTTTTGGGGAGCAAGCCTTGTTCTGGCATGTTCATAGAATCTTCTCCTCTGGTGCGTGCGGTGTAGATAATGTGACCTGGAGGTCAAGAGAGGGTTAAGGTGTGGTGGGGCTGTCACTTGCTGGAACCTCTTCCAAATTACACAGTCCACCTCACTCCCCCAGGGGCAGGGGATTCTTGGTTCCTGGGAAATAAGAGAAGCATATATGCAGAGGTGGACTTGACCCTTCCAGGGGTAACCTTGGGGAACTCACATTATCTGTAAGTAGGACAAGGAACAACACCTGCCTCTCAGGCTGATGAGGCCAAGACACAGCGTCATGATTCTCCAAAAGGCAGTTAAGCAATGGATGGGGTAGGGACGTAGGATTTGACAGTGTTATCATAAAGACATACGTGAAAATATATTCTCTTAGGGTTGGGAATATAGCTCAGTTGGTAGAATGCTTGCCTGTCAAGCACAAGGCCTTGGGTTCAATCCCCAGCACCACACACACACAAAAAAATGTATTCTCTTATTTTTAAAGTAAGAACTATTATGGAGCAGGCTCTGTTCCAGAGAGTCAGGACATAGATGAAAACAAATCGTACAGGAATCCCCATCTCCGGTTCTGTCAGGGGCTGCTGTTTCATTGGTTTGGTCCAAGAATTCAGGCACTGACCCCATTTAGTATTTGGTCTAGTGTTACCATCCATAGCAGTGCTTTACCTGCTTAATTATTCTGAAACACACCCCTCATCATGTCACCTAGCTTCCCCACTTCGTTTCCTACATTTGAGATAAAGGTCTCCTTCAGGAACTTCCCCTTTCCTACTTTTCTACCTACATCTCCCCTTCTCACCAGAACCTTTCAAGTAAGCCTATCTCCCCCCTACCAGTACATACTCTCTGCTTGATGTGGGATTTTTCCCTTGTTAGTAGTGCTGAATTCCTTAGACACTAGATGGTGCCAGAACTGTACTTAAGACTTTCTAGAGTCCATTGAGTATCTGCCTACCTATCCTCTGTCTTGGTTAGGAAATTTCAGAAAGTCCTTCATTACTTCTTTTACAAGCCTAGTCCCCCCCCATAAAATTCTTAATAAATCAATAAATTTTATGCATTAAATTAATTTTCCAGCTATGAAAAATTGTAGTTACCTAATGGGCATCTATAGGCCTTAGTGGAAAATCAGTTCTTTTAAGCAAAAGTAGCCATTGAGTTCCTGTAATATGAGGAGGATTTGTGATCCTTTAGCAGAACTTGCCACCATGGGTATGTGTATCAATAGTAATATATCATATAATATGATGGCATGATTAGGTAACAGGGGATCAAACATGGTTGATCCTGATTTATTCATTTATTTATAATTATTTGTTTTTATACATATAATTTTGGGAATATATATATATATATATATATATATATATATATATATATATATACACACACACACATATATTTACAATTTTGTCTCTAGAATGAGCAGGAACTGGTGATGGATCAGGGAAGGGGTAAAGGCCAAAAGACCCATGACATTTCCTGAATTTTTATCTTGAGCAACCCAGGTGGTTGTTGATACCCAGTACTAGATGGGGCAGAAAGACCCCATGAGGCAGGAAAGAGAGGGTTGGCTTTGGGGAAGGTTTTTCCATTGGGGCTTAATATTCACATGAAAATGTCTGACGGTGAGATGAGAGGGCTAAGAGGAAGATTGTTTGGGAGGCACGGGGGTGTGAAAAATACTTCCTGCAATAAGACTGAGGGTGAACTGGGATGTAGATGAAGATGGAGAAACCCAAGGAGCCTTGCTCTAAGCTGTGGACATGCACATATTTAGTGATGGAGAAGAGGAGAAATCTATGAAGGAGACAGAGGGTGGGGGCATCCAGTTAGGAAGATGGAAAACCAGGAAAGGGAATGACATGGATTTCTGTTAAGAGCTGATTTTGAAAAGAAAGTCAACGCCTCTTGTCTTAAAAACCTCTCAGAAATAAACTAGAGGGTGACTAAGGAGGAACCATTAGATTTGGTACTAGAGAGGTTTCTGATGCTCTCCGTGGCACCACTGTCCTCAGGTGGTAGGAGCTAAAGCCAACTGGATGATTTATGCAATAATGGAGGGTGTCATAGTGAAGGCAACAGCTGGATATTATTTTTCTGATTGAAGACATGATGAAGGGAGACCCAGGCAGTCTTTAACATTGGTGGTCACTCATATGTGGGGAGGAATTCATTACAAAAAAGCATTTTTGTCTTGTTTGTGACTGCAGAAATCACTATTTTCTAGCTATACAGTAAAGTTCATTTTTAAAAAATCTGTAAGTGCAATGGTGATTACTGGGGACTTGGAAGCATGCTTGGAAGGGCAGGGTATGGGGTAAAAGTGGGTGAGGGTAGTTATATATGATCACTGCATAACATGAATTGGGAAATAGGCCCAATCCCATTACATGTGCACTGAAAATGTTTTAGTTAAAAAAAAAAAATACGCACACACACACATAGAATTAACCATTCTATTCTATCATTGAGAAGTAGTCCCTCAACACTTGGGGAGGAAGTTTATATCCCTAAGCTTCATTTTCTGCTTGTGCAAATTATTATCAATCACCTGTGAAGAGAACCATATCCCAGGCTTTTCTTATTTCTCATGATACTCACAATAGTGGCAAATACTGACGACATATTTTGTAGAATGTATCTTACATGATGTTTTGTGGTATCTGTGTGTGTGTGTGTGTGTGTGTGTGTGTGTGTGTGTGTGTGTTTTCAGACTGTTGTGATTGAATGATTTTGGGAGGAATAGGACAGAGATAATATGCCTTCATACCAGAGCATGCTGGGGTTACTTGATGGTCACTGAAGTCATTGAGATGCTACCATCCATCCATGGTCAGGATAGTTTGTGTCAGGTTCTTCCTATGGGAATTTCCTTCTTTACCCATTTTCCTACACTATTCATTGCCATAAAGTCACCAAATCTGCCCATCCTGAAAAGGAGAAGCATAGTAGTCTCCACCTGCAGGAGGGGATGCTGTCCACCTGCAGTGTTTTGAACTCTTTGGTACAGAGGATTTGTCTGTTCCCTTTACTTATTATCTATGTAGTCATTTATTTAGGTCACTAACCATGTATTTAATTGCTTCTTTCAGTTATATTTCATTGTTAAAAGTATTTACTGCTCATATTCTTCCAGCTTTGACTCTTTAAAGATCTTTTACCTTACTTCTTATGTCACTTATCAGGCATCCACATTTGGGGAATTATGGGACACTCTCCTTCTTTTTCTCATCCTCTTCCTGCTCTTCCCCTTCTCCTTCCTTCTGTGTTGAGGCTAATTTTGTATTTACCTGACCAGATCCTAGAATCTGCCATTTGTCTAGGGAAATAGACTACTTTTTACTGGTATTTATTAGGGCCAGCTGTGTAATGTACCAGGCCAAGAACAAAATGAAAACTTGGAGTTCTTGCTCACAAAGCTGGTAAGCTGTGCCATTAACATCATGGCACAGAAATCCATTAGTTTCTTCAGTGATCTCTTCTCATGTCATGTGCATTTTCTTTGTCTTCTAGCATCTTTCTCTTTACAGAAAAACCAGCATTTTCAATTGTTAGCAAGACTTTTACCATTCATCTTTAATGATGCAAAGTTTATTCTAAATGCAAACTTACAAGCAAGTTTTTATTATTACTTAAAGTAATAAAAGTTTCATATTTTATAGCTTGCATGACCATGATGAGTTCATTCATATCAGAGCAGTGAAAATGTCACACAAAACCAATGCAATTGTTTCCACCTCAATATCTGTTAACAGTTTCTTCCATTGACTTGTTAGTGAGTTAGAAACAACTGAAAGGAAAGTGGATGTAGATTGTCCAGGTTTCCCGTTCCCTTTACATCCTCAACTGGAGAGGTGGGCTAACAACATGAAGTTCCACAAGTGACAAAGAATAAGGCAGGGGTCCTTGATCTTGGTGAAAAGTTCATTGTCTTCTTCTGCATTTGAACGTAGTTCTGGCATGAACCCAGAGTGTGGCCTCGCTGGCCTTCAGTACCCTCCCTCTTTGTACTTATTTGTAGATAAGACACAGTCACCTTGTAAATAACTGTCTCTCAGCTCTGATATTTTCTTGACACATTGGACTTCTTGCTGGTGGAAATTATAAGTCCTTAATGTGCATGAGGCGGCCAGATGTAGCATACATGCAGTTACATGTATGTGCTGTATTCATACATGTGTCACTTCTCTTCTTGGAATTCAGCTCTGAAACATAAGTAGTAAGATACAATAAAGAAAAAATTATATTGGTAACAGTATTGTATTCTAGCAAGGACAGGTCCACTCTGAACAGGGATCCTGACTCTGTGTGGGAGCACCATGGGTCTAGTCCTCTTACCTGCCTTCTATCTCCTCCTCCTCTTCTCTTCTTTTTTCTCTCTCTCTCTGTCCTCACCATTTTTCCCTCCCTCATTTATTCCATAATAGTAAGAACACACTAAAAGTTAAGAATCACATGATTATTTCAATAGATGCAGAAAAAGAATTTGATAAAAAACAGCATCCCTTCATGCTCAAAACACTAGAAAAAATTGGGGTAGTGGGAACATTCCTTAACGTTGTAAAGGCCATCTATGCTAAGCCCATGGCCAATATCATTCTAAATGATGAAAAACTGAAAGCATTCCCCCAAAAACTGGAACAAGGCAGGGATGCCCTCTTTCACCACTTTTATTCAACATCTTTCTTGAGACTCTAGCCAGAACAATAAGACAAACCAAAGAAATTAAAGGGATACGAATTGGAAAAGAAGAACTCAAACTATCCCTGTTCACTGATGACATGATTATATATTTAGAGGAACCTGGAAATTCTACCAGAAAACTCTTAGAACTCATAAGTGAATTCAGTAAAGTAGCAGGTTACAAGATCAATGCTCATAAATCCAATGAATTTTTATACATAAGTGATGAATCTTCAGAAAGAGAAATTAGGAAAACTACCTCATTCACAATAACATCGAAAAAAATAAAATACTTGGGAATCAATCTCACAAAAGAGGTGAAAGACCTCTACAATAAGAACTATAGAACACTAAAGAAAGAAATTAAAGAAAACCTTAGAAGATGGAAAGATCTCCCATGTTCTTGGGTAGGCAGAATTAATATTGTCAAAATGGCCATACTACCTAAAGTGCTATACAGATTCAATGCAATTTCAATTAAAATCCCAATGATGTACCCTACAGAAATAGAGCAAGCAATTATGAAATTCATCTGGAAGAATAAAAAACCCAGAATAGCTAAAGCAATCCTCAGTAGAAAGAGCGAAGCAAGGGGTATCACAATGCCAGATCTTCAACTCTAATACAAAGCAATAGTAACAAAAATGGCATGGTATTGGTACGAAAATAGACAGGTAGATCAATGTACATAATAGAGGACATGGACACAAACCCAAATAAATACAATTTTCTCATACTAGACAAAGGTGCCAAAAATATGCAATGGAGAAAAGATACCCTCTTCAACAAATGGTGCTGGGAATACTGGAAATCCATATGCAACAGAATGAAAATAAATTCCTATCTCTCACCCTGCACAAAACTCAACTCAAAATGGATCGAGGACTTTGGAATCAGACCAGAGACCCTGCATCTTATAGAAGAAAAAGTAGGTCCAAACCTTCAACTTGTTGGCTTAGGATCAGACTTCTTTAACAGGACTCCCATAGCACAAGAAATAAAAGCTAGAATCAACCCCTGGGATAGATTCAAACTAAAAAGCTTTCTCTCAGCAAAGGAAACTATCAGTAATGTGAAGAGAGAGCCTACAGAGTGGGAGAATATCTTTGCCACTCATACTTCAGATAGAGCACTAATTTCCAGAATCTATAAAGAACTCAAAACACTCTACACCAAGAATACAAATAATTCAATCAACAAATGGGCTAAGGAAATGAACAGACACTTCACAGAAGAAGATGTACAAGCAATCAACAGATATATGAGAAAATGTTCAACATCTCTAGTAATAAAAGAAATGCAAATCAAAACTACCTTAAGATTCCATCTCATCCCAATTAGAATGGTGATTATCAAGAACACAAGCAACAATATGTGTTGCCAAGGATGTGGGGAAAAAGATACACTCATACATTGCTGGTGGTGTGGCAAATTATTGCAGCCACTCTGGAAAGCAGTATTGAGATTCCTCAGAAAGCTTGCAATGGACCCACCATTTGACCCAGCTATCCCACTCCTTGGCCTATACCCAAAGGACTTAAAATCAGCATACTACAGAGATACAGCCACATCAATGTTCATAGCTGCTCATTTCACAGTAGCCAGATTGTGGAACCAACCTAGATGCCCTTCAGTTGATGAATGGATAAAGAAACTGTGACATATATATACAATGGAATATTACTCCACCATGAAGAATGATAAAATTATGGCATTTGCAGGCAAATGGATGAAATTGGAGAATATCATGCTAAGTGAGTAAGCCAATCTCAAAAAACTAAAGGATGAATGATCTCGCTGATAGTGGATGAGGACATATAATGGGGGGTAGGAGGGGTTAGCGTTAGGGTTAGGGTTAGGTTTAGGGTTAGGGATAAGGAGGGTGGTAAGAATGGAGGAAGGAAGGACTGTATAGAGGGAAAAGGGGGGTGGGAGGGGTTGAGGGGAAGGGAAAAAATAACAGAATGAATCAAACCATATTGCCCCATATAAATTTATGATTTTTAATTAAAAAAATAAATAATAATAAAAAAAGAAAACTCAGTTGGTTTTCTATACTCTGAAAACCTTTATAAGTGCACATTACAGTATTATAAACAGTAAGCACTGAACTAGTCTTCAAATATCTAGAAGTTATTAATCTTTTACTACTGAAATTTGATATCTATCAAAGAGCAGTACCCCACTTCACTGTACCTCTTTTCTTGGCAACCAACATGCTACTGAGGCTGGCCTTAAACTTGTGATCTTTCTACATCCACCTCCTGAAACAGTGATATTTCAGGCATGTGCCTGGGTGCCTGAACACTTTACTTGTTTTTATCAGGTTATTTATTGTTATAGAGTTGTAGGGATTATTTATATATTTTAGACATTATCATCTTCTTTTTATTTTATATTAAAATATAATAACTTCAGCTGCTTACAAGGTACAGCATTATATTTTGATACATGTAATGCTGTGTAGCAATCAAATCTTATTAAAGGTCATACTCAAGGGGGGAAATTGGTAACAGGGGCCCCAGTAATTTCTTCTAGGAATTTTATAGATTCAAGTCTCATGCTTCTATTTTTAGTTGCTTTTGAAAAACTTTTTATTTGTTCTAATTAGTTGCAAATGACAGTAGGATGCAGTGATACATTTTGATAGATCATGCATAAATGGAGTGTAATTTCTTAATTTTCTAATTATACATATTGTAGAATCATATTGGTCATGCAAGTTGATGTTTTAGTAACATGTGAGATAACGTTCTGATTTCTTTCTTCTGCACAAGGATATCCAGTGTCCTCAACACCATTTGTAAAAGAGACTATCCTTTCTTCATTGTGTATTTTTGGCCCCCTTGTCAAAGATGAGCTCACAGCATATGCATGGGCTTATTCTGGTTCTATTTTCTGTGCATTGGTCTGTATACTGCCTACTATTACAGAATCAAAGTGTTTTATTCCTGTCACTTTCTAAAATTTTTTGGGGGGTGGAGAATTTTGTCATTTTAAGAATTTGTTTTAGTTCTTTATACAGGAGAGTAGAATGCATTTTGATACATCATACATAAATGGAGTATAATTACACATTCTTCTGGTTATACAGATTACCTGACTTGTAGAGTCACACCAGTCAGATAATCATATATGCATATAAGGTAATAATCTATGATTCATTTCACTGTTCTTCCAATGCTCATACTCCTCCCCTCCCTTTCCTCTACTCTGCCTAAACAAAAGGACCTCTCTTTTTTCCTGGCCTCCCCCTTATTGTGAATTGGCATGTGCATGTCAGAGAAAACATTCAACCTTTGGTTCTTTGGGATTGCCTTATTGTGCTTAGCAGTTCCATCCATTTACTGGCATATACCATAATTCCCCATTTCTACCCCCTCAACTGTGTTGATCCTCCACAATTTATTTATACTTTTTAAAAAACTAATGTCTATTGGATATACTTGGTGTTGGTATTCACTATTTCATATTCATGTTTGTCCATAGGAAAGTTCACTCTTATTCTTTCTACTATTCTTACCTTCTCCTATTTCTCTGTCCTCTTCCTCAAGCCACTTCATCTACTCCACTGATCCTTTCCTCATTTGATGAAATTTTCTCTCTCTTTTTTTCTAAGATATACTCAAAAGGCATTAAATTTGTTTAAATTTAAAATAATATCTATGTAATTGTGAATAAAATAATATTCATAGGTAGTGAATTTGAGAGCATTTTAAAAAATGAATTTTTTTCAATTTTTGGTAAGCAGACAATACACATTTCATTTGAATTGATTACTACTACTAACATGTTAGCTAGAATTTTTGTATGGATGTGTCTGTGTTTATGAATTACAATATGCCTGGTATCTCTTCACAGGTTCTTCATTTCTGGGATCCAGTGTTACCATTCATGCTTTAGGTTTGCAATGCAGAACTTGTCAGAATCTATAATTCCATAGCTCCTTTCTTATTACTTTATTATTTTTAGATATACAAGACAGTATAATGTATTTTGTCATATTACACATACATGGAGTTTAACTTATTCTAATGAGAACCCTATTCTGGTCATTGTACATCATGTGGAGTTACTGTGGTCATGTATTGAAATACAAGGATAGGAATGTTAAGTCTGATTCCATAGTTCTTTCTGTCACCTCATGCTTTCATTGAATAGACTTTAGCATTTTTAGAATTTCTTCTTTACTGGTTTTATTGAGATTGAATTCTCCTAAAAGTGTAAAATGTGTGGTGTAGTGATATTTATAATGTTGTGGTACAATTACCTCCTTTACCTTGTTTCAAACATTTTAATCACTGGAAGAAAACCATGTATCTGATGAACAGACACTCACTCCCAGACCCTCCAAGCCCTGAAAGCTACTTTTCTCCTTTCTGACATTGAGATTTCCAATTTAAGGATATTTCATATGAATGTTGTTATAGCATGTGTGAATTTTCATGTGTGATTTTGTTTTCTTCATATTTTTGAGATATATCCACATTGTAGCCTGTTTCAGTACTTTATTTTTAGTGGCAGAGTAATATTCAATATAAACATAAATATGAATGCTACATGTAGTTATATATTTATATGAATTCATATATATATGTACATGTGCTTACTCAGACATGTATACATATACACATATACAGACATTTGTTCATACATTCTTCTCTTGATGGACGTTTAGATTTTCATCTATTTCCTGGTGTTGATGGTGCTTCCATTCACATCTATGTAGAAGCACTTTAATATCTGTTTTCAGTTCTCTGGGGAATATAGCTAGGAAGGTAATTGGTAGGTCATATGGTAATTCTAGGTTTAACTCTTTAGCAGTCATCAAATTATTTTCTATTACTACTATACCATTTTATATTGTTTCCATAAAAGTGCGGGGTTTCCAAGTTCTTCAAATGGTTACCAACACTTATTTTTTTAAATGCAGACATTCTTTCTATTGGTCATAAAGTGCTATCTCATGGCATTTGGTGGGGTTTTGCTGTCATAATTTGTTATAAGGAAGTAAACCCCCAGGTAGTCCATCTCTGAACTACATCTCCTGTCTTTTTCATTTTTCTTAGAGACATAGTCTCACTAAGTTACACAGTGTGCCCTTGAACTTGCCATCCTTTTGCTTCAGTCTCTTGAGTAGCTTGGATATAAGCATGTGCCTATTATTAGATGAAAAAGAGAAAGGCATAAATGTGCCTCTAATAGCATTTCACTGAAAAGATTTTAAGAACTATGTTGGAGGAAGAAAGAAAATAGACACAATATAAAGGTCTGAGATACAAAGGAAATGGAAATTATAAAAATGTATAACATGCAAATGAAGCCAGATGTAATGAAAATTAATGTAAATATATTTAAAAATAGTGCCGATACAGGAAAAAATTATCCATGGGCTATTTGCTGGCTACTTAGATTGCTTTGTTCTAACAGATAATTTTAATATTATCAATAAATTTTTGAGGGAAAATTTTATGAAATAAAGAAAATCATTTTAATAAAAATGACAAAGTGCTTTACATGAGTTTTAACAGAAGCTGAACTTTGTTTCTCCAGTTGGCTTGTATAATTTTTATTGTTTCAGTCTCAGCACTGATCAGCACCAAAGGACTGATGGTGCCATAGCCATTGACTACAAGCAGTTGGAGACACACCAGGATGGGATCATTCGTGCATGTCATGCCTATGAATAGTGAAATGATAAAGTCCACATAATAGAGAATCTCAAAGCAGCTGATGAGTAGCAGAATGGTGTGAGTGGCCCTTTGTTCAGGGGAGCTTCTTAGAGAAAACCTGGAGCTATGAAGAGACATGGTTCGTTGTTTATGTCTATGAAAGAGAAATGTCATGTATGCACTTGAAAGAACCAGAAGACCCAGAAATAAGAGGTCTCTGAAAGCCATCAGGGCAACAAAGAGGTACCTGTGACTGTAGCTCATGAGCAGGAAGGAACAGTGGTCAGTGAGAAACAGAAGACCAGGCTGGGTCTTACTGTGTGAGGCCACTGTGCAGAAATTCAGGTTGCTAGAGATGGACATGGTGAGGACCCATAAGAAAAGAAATAACCACACAATGGTATTTGTGGATTTAAATTTGAAATTGGCCAACCAGGATCCACTGGGGCTGAGGGCGACAGCCTGAAGTACACTAAGGACACAGGTGGTACAGATGGAGAGTCCCCTCATGACCCTGTTCAGAAAGATAAGCACTTTGCATTTGAAATTATGTGGAATGTCCTGTACTTCCCAAACATCTGTAGACACCAGAAGTCCCATGGTGAGGAGCATGAAGATGTGTGTCAGAGCCAAGTGGTTTATTAGAAGGTCAGTGAGCCTAGGCTTAGGACCCCCAAAGGCAGTGGCAATGTGCAGACAAAGAAGAAAGGTGTTTGCTGAGATCCCAATGCCAGCTTGGGAATAGAAGGCATTTCTTATGGCAAAATAATTAAAATTTTGCTTCATCATTATGGGAAATCTGGGAAGACAATCAGGAGCATTGGATAGGAAAAATCTTTTCATTGACATACTTCCAGTAAATCTACCACCTATTATAATCTCAAGAATTGTTGGGACTGGGAATATGGCTCAGTGGTAGAGTGCTTGCCTAGGATGTGTGAGGCACTGGGTTTGATTCTAAGCACCACATTAAAAAAAAATAAATAAAGGTATTGTGTCCAACTAAAAGAAAAAAGAAAAAAAAAAGAATTGTCATTTACCAAAACAACAAAAGACTTTATGATTAGAACAGGGTCTTATTCTTCATGTTAATTTCAATTTGATAGCTAGTGGGTGGTTCCATGGTAGAGTGATGGTCTACCATGAATGAAATATTCATTCCATCCCAAACACTGAAAGATAAAAAATGGGAAAAAAAAGTAAAAGAATAAATTTAATCTTAAACATCAGGCATTCCTCAGAGTGATGTTTTTGTTTATCTCCCATTATCTCTCATTTATCTCATGGAAATACTCAGATCTTACCCTTGTCATTGTGCCTGAACATACCATGTTGTCCTTCATAGCATAAGCTATGTTATTTAATGGTCAGTTTTTGTTTGCTTTCAGTCTTCCTGCAGATTTCTTAAAGGGGAAAATATTTACAGTCCACATTCTTGACATAATGCTTAAAAAATCCAGGCAAAAAGCATAGAAATTAATACAGAAATACAAGAAGTTCAGTCATGACAAGCCACAAAGTCCATCTTGGACTCTATCAGTAAGACATCATCAGGATGAGGATCTTTAGGTACTTTACAGTAAAAATCTGAATCCAAAGAGAGTTGGAGCTCATATTGTTTTCTGCTTTTGGATATTTACTATCCAAATTTTTGTGTGTTTTGTGAGATAGGAGAATAGAAGACAGTGTTGCATGGTTAGAATATGAGAAAACCGGGGAGGCACTGTCAAAACACCAGGTTGAAATGACCTGGAAGACCAATGTGAAGACTAGAGCTATTTTTGTAGAAAGCAGCAAAGTAGGACTTTAACTTAGAAGCTAACCAGTTCCGTGACCTCTCAGGAGATACAGAAGGGAATAAATTACACACACACACACTCATATTAAATGCAATGAAAAAACCTGTAATCAATGCTTTCTTATCTGGACCTGTCAAATTCAACCTATCACACGGCAACTAGGATATTTGTCACCAAAGAGAAAAAAAGAACTGTCCTCCATGAACAAGGTCAAAAACAACTGGAAGTCTTCTGTTTGGATGATACTGGAATGTTCTTTTTATAACTTTCCTTATATGACTGTTCTTACAGCATACTCACTCAGGCCCTGAAACACCAAGGACTTTGTGTCTGCTTCATGAAATATGCCCAAGTTTCCAAATTTAACTTATCCTTCTACCGATGTGTGTATTTAAATATTTGCAAACCAGGATGCAAAAACATCTCCATTATTATGATGTAATTAAAATTGTCTTCTCCTCCTAAATCACACCAGTTCCTGAAGGTTTTGCTTAATTTACTTTAATGAACATGCAAATGTAAAGTCTGTGGTCATTCAGTGACAAGATTGAAACTGTACTTGGAAAATGTTTTTGTGAAGAGATTTTCCAATTCAGAACATCATCAGTCAAGATTTGGGTGGAAGAAGTTGTCAGAACTTCTTTAGAAGACAAAGTATTTCTCCTGAAAAGACAAAATACATTTTCTCTAGATTACTGTAAACTGCTGTCATTTTTTCTAGATGACTGCAAGCTGCTTTTTGATGGGGCTGCATATTGGATGTTGAATTCAGGGGCAGTGAACCACTGAACCACATCTCCACCTCTATTTTTTTTTTTTTTTTAATTTTTATTTAGAGATAGGTTCTCACTGTGTTGCTTAGTGCCTCAGTTTTTCTAGGCTGGCTCAGCTTCCTGGGCCTCTGGAATTACAGGAAATCATCCACTACACATGGATTAAACTACTTTTCTTTAATAGAAAAAGTTTACTGAAAGTATAACAAAGTAATTTGTCAATGTAGTTCTAGAAGTATTAACATATTTAATGTGAACAAAAAGTTTTTTATTGTTGGTTATTTTTAGTTGTACATAATAGAAAAATCCATTTTTATATAATTAGGCTAGCCTGGACTAATCATGCTCTAATAAGGACCCCATTCTTGTGGATGTTCTCAAAGGGGAGTTTCACTGGGTTGTATTCATATATGTGCATAGGAATGTTATGTCTGGTTCATTCTACTTACTGAAAATTCTCTTAAATTCGATGCACTTTCTCAATGATTATGCAATAGCAAAGAATAACTCTATAGCTCAGAACAGCTGGAAGAGGAGAATTCTAGAAAAATTTTCAGGTATCAAGGGACAAACTTCTATAACAGAGGAAGATGTGAGCTATGTCTATTTGTGTGAGCCTACAATTATTTATAATAATGCTCTGCCATGTCATGAAAAAGTAGCATCTTTTACTTGATCACAAATTTAAATGTATCCTAATATTTACTGTCTCTTTGCATCACTCTAAAGTTACAAGATCACCTAGGAGAATATTGATATTACAGATTCTTCAGATATCAAGGAACAATGCTTTCTGACATAAGGAGTAGTAAAGTGTCACCAAAATAATGGGCCTGTGTTGTGTATTCTAATATCACTATAGCAACCTGTAAAAAACTAGTTTTATTTTATTACAAATGAGTTTATTCTACTATTTTCTTGTATCCCTGTATCCCTAGGATAATTGAAAATACATAAATACATTTCCATTGAAAATCTTTTTTGTAGTAAAGAGGAAGATAAAGTAATTCTTATATAGTGCACCAAGTACCATTTGAAAAATATAATTCTTTACTCCCATGTAAATATTAGATAGGATTGTTAGCAGGTGAGTCTGTGAGTTTAGAAAATTGCCAAAAAAGTTTTTGAAATCTTTTAACTTCTGGAAAATAATGTAAAGCTAGAAATTGGTGGGGTTATTTTTGTTTTGTTTTGTTTTGTTTTGGTATCAATGATTGAGCTCAGGGGCACTCGACCACTAAGCCATATCCTCAGCCCTATTTTGTATTTTATTTTGAGACAGGGTCTCAGTGAGTTGCTTAGTGCTTCACTTTTTCTGAGACTGGCTTTGAACTCAAAGTACTCCTGTCTCAGCCTCCCAAGTTGACAGAATGACAGTCATGAACCACAGCTGGGCCTTTTTAATATTATAACTTGTTAATCATTATGCTGGAAAACTGACTCATATAAGATATTTGTAATATTATAAATTATAATGACATTATAAATTTAAAATAATAGGATAAAAATTTACATATTTCTAGTACAATTTCCAAGAAGTCTGGTAGCACATTAGGGATAAATACCTGTGTCCTTGTTTTGAGGTAGCAAGAGTCAGACTTCAAAATGCCTTCCTCCAATGCCTACTCAGGAGCCTCCTCTTCCACTCAGATTTGGAGTTTATGCTGCCAAGATGAATTTATATTGGACAGACAGTTTAGCTCATCTCTCAGTAGGCTGGCAATCTTGGTGATGCATCTGAAGTCTGACAGCACCTATCTCTCAGTAGTCAAGAAAAATGTCCCAAGAGGAAAAGAAAAGTACTTTTACCCTTCTGAGACAATGGTAAACAAGCCCCATCTGGATGAAAACTTTTTGTGTTTAGCTCTCATTTACCAACATCAAAGGCACCTGACTGTATAGCACTCAGAGCAAACAAATCTAAGTACCCTTCTATTGATCCCAATAAGTTATGACCTAGCAAAACTGAAAGTGACATAACAAAACTAATGTTTACATCTGTTTACTGAAGCAGCTCTGATTAATGACACACCTATATCAATGAATATGCCTTACACTTAGTTTAAAATTATAAATTCCTCTGTTGTTAGAAGAAAATATGGTGATTAATGTGGGACCTTTATTCCTGGAATAAAATATAGAAAGAATGCAATGGTTGGGGGTAAGAAGATAGGAGGGGAGGAAATCAGGAGAGAAGAAATAATTCATGGTTAATAGTTTCCTCAACTGGGCATGAAGACAGATTAAAGGCCTTCTTGCTGAGGGAGACAGTTTTCTCGTCATTTTGATCATTTTTTCTCATCAATATCTGTGGGTCTTCAACTATACCCCCATTAATGTCTATGTCTCCACATATCTCACCGAAGTCATGCTTAAATATGCAGCAGGTATATTGTCATTATTAAACACAAAGCCCATCAGAGGGGTGCATGAATCACACCTATTTGAAGGTAACATCTTCAGCTACTGCAGATTCCAGCTTAGGCACAGTTAGTCTGAGAACCTTGGATGTCAGTCAACAAGGACTCTCTCCTTTTCACCATAGAAACAAAAATGAGAACTTTTTTCTGCTAACTCTGATAAAGGAATGTCAGGGAAGAAACTGGCTGGCCTGGGTTGTGTTCCCAAACACAGTTGTAAGGACATTGAGGAACTGGAGCTGGTTAGAATTGATTTCCAGGTCCTGTTCCCTGCTTCTGGTAGGTTAGTGTCATTCACAAAGCCAAGAAATGGATCATCCACATGGGAAAAGTGTTATGTTGTTAGAAAAATGAAGAAATGGTGTGGAGCTGTCTAAAACACCAAATATCTTCTAAACTTCTGATCAAAAATTGTATGTTCATAATAACATAATCCACCATTTATTTGTCCTTTAATGTGTCTCAGAACACTACTTTACCTCAATTATATTGAATTCCCATCAAACCTTGATCATATATAGAATGGACAGTACTCTCATTCTATAGGTATTATTGTGGAAGTAAAGTAGATGTTATTAAGAAAAAGGCTTCCCAGATCATTTCCTTGTTATTCATGAGTGTAAAAAGGTCACTTAAATGTTCCTTAGTGTTGAAGGAATTGTCCCTTATGGAACAGAGGAATACATAGTCACTGTTGTTTGATGAAAAGGAATCTGAACACTTTGTTGATCTACTGTTCCAGTTTCCTCCTGATGTCTTTTGTTCACTATTCTCTATGAACATTAAAAAGTGAGTCCTTTTTGTTGCTCTCTATGGTTTGACTTCATTCAGGCAATACTGACATCAGCTGTGATAGACTTGCTATTTCTCAAACCTGCTTTCATGCTGTAGCTTTTAGATGTGTGTGTGTATGTTTCTGCCACTGTAAATGTTTGTTCATATCTCTTCTTAAGAATGCACAGTTTCTTAAATCCGTGATGAATATCTCTTCTTCTGTCAACCCAAATTCTACAAGCAGGGGATATATTTTTTTCTAATTAAATCCCAATCCTTGTGGGTGAACCTGCTGTCAGGATTCACCTAGGTATTTTAGTATGTGTACATAGGAAAATTACATTGGACTTATTCTACTGCCTTTCCCATTCCTACTCTCCCTGTTCCATGATTTCTTTATTCATTCATCTGTTGATTGGCTTCTAGGTTGGTTCCATGTCTTAGCTATTGTGAATTGTGCTACTGTAAATGTTAATGAGGCTATGTCACTGTACTGTGCTTATTTTAAATACTTTAGATGTATGCTGTTGTGTGATAACTGGGTCAAATGGTGTTTCCATTACAATTTTTTTTTTTGTATTGGGAATTGAATCTGGAGCACTTAATCACTGAGTCACATTCTCAATCCTCTTTATGTTTTATTTAGGGACAGGATCTCACTGAGTTCCTTAGAACCTCACTAAGTAGCGGAGAATGGATTTGAACTCATATGCCTCCTGTGTCAGCCTCCCAAGCTGATTCCTAGTTTTTGAGGAATCACCATACTTCTTTGCAGTGGTTTTGTACTAATTTGCAGTTTTACAATGTATGGGAATCCCCTTTTATCCAATTTTGGCCAATATTTTTTGTTACACATATTTTTGATTATTGCCATTCTGACTAGAATGAGGTGGATTCTTCATATAGTTTTAATTCATATTATTCCAATTGCTAAAGATGTTGAACACATTTTTAATATAGTTGTTGATCTTTCCCAATTCTTCTATTAAGATGGACTTGTTAAGGTCCTTTGCCTATTTATTGATTAGTTTTTTTTTTCCTTGTTTATCTACAAAGTAATGAGGATCTTGGATTTGCTTTGCTGCCCTTCTGACATCCTCACCTTGATAATAACTTCATTTTTTTGTGTGCAAAGTATATTTACAAGAGGGTAGCAAGTGAAATGATTTGTTCCTTTGATTTCTTTCAGATAAGTATTCTCATCAAACCCAAGAATTTCCATCAGAGCAGCAGTAAAATGTTCATTCCAAAAGGTGATAAAGGGAAGGTATGGAAACTATGGCATTGAAAGTTTAGACTGAAGGAAAAAGTGGGAATTGTGGGAAGAGTAAAGATCAGAAAGTTTGTCATGATAAATATAATAAGCACGAAATGACTATACAATAGTAATTTTCACATTAATAGATATAAAGATATATACAATCTCAGAAAACTTCTCAGTTTATGACAGTCAGTTTTGAGGAGGGTTTTGCATGTCTTGAAAATGAATTTCCACTGAATTTTTGATAATATAACTTTCCTCTTAAAGGAAATTTTAAAAAATGTATAATGAAATCTATTATATGCTAAAGTCAATAACAAGAAAAATTTGAGATGTAGTATTTTGTTAGATTTTCTTTCAAATATTTGTGTGGAGAATAAAAAAACACCAATAGATTACTAAGTAAGATCAGGTTTGTTTTACTTAATAAAAAGTCTGTTCTGCATTCAACAAACAGTTCTTCCTTGTGCAAAACATAAGTTTTAAATGAATGTAGGAAGACCTGTACTTACTGATTGCTATTTAATAAAAAACCAGCCATAAATATTTGGTGAGAATTCTACATTTTTTATAAAACTTTCAGGACCTTTAGGCAATTCTCTACCATAAATAATTATGAGAGTATTTTCATTGGAGAAAAATGTAACAAATGCAGTGAAACTCACAAATATTTAATCCTTCTTTCAAATCCTGGAAAATATCAGTGCTTTTGTTTTACCAAGAAGCTTTACAAATGTAACAAATGCAAAAAAGCATTTCATCAGTGCTCAAAATTTATCATTCCAAGAATCCATATTCAAGATAAGAATTGCAAATATAAACAATGTTGAAGATCTTTAAATAAAATCACAAGCATTATTCAGTGCAAGAAAATTCATATGGGAAGAATGCCCTCCAAATTTAAGAAACCTGTTAAAGCATTTAAGGAATTCTCAACCATTTATCACAGTAGTGATAAACCCTATAGATGTGAAGATTGTGATGAAGTTTTTATCAAATGTCAGCACTTTCTAAACAGAAGATTCATTCTGGAGAAAAACCCTACAAAAGCACAGAGTGTGGGAAAACATTTATTCAATTTTCACACTTTACTCATCATCAGAGGGTTCATAATGATAAGAGAGAATACCAGAGAGTTCATAGTGATGAGAGACCATATGACTGTAAGGAGGGTGGCAAAGGCTTTAAGTATAGTACAGCTCTTACTAGACATAAGAGGATTCATAAGAATGAGAGACCATATAAATGTAAGGATTGTGGCAAAGGTTTTAAGTCTAGTATAGTCCTTATTAGACATCAGAGGACACATAGGGATAAGAGACCATATGAATGTAAAGAATGTGGCAAAGGCTTTAAGGGTAGTGCATTCTTTATTAGACACCAGAGGAGTCATAGTGATGATAGACCATACAAATGTACAGAATGCAGAAGAGATTTTAAATACATCTCAGTTCTTATTCAACATAGGAAGATTAATCCTGGAGAGAAGCCCTACAAATGTACAGAATGTGGGAAAGCATTTATGAGCATTTCATACCTTTCCCAACACCAGAGGATTTATAGTGATGAGAGACCATACAAATGTATGGAATGTGAAAGAGATTTTAAATATATGTCGATCCTTACTCAACACTAGAAGATTCACACTGGAGAGAAGCCCTACACATGTAAAGAAAGTGGAAAAGCATTTAATCACATCTCAAATCTTACTCAACCTCAGAGGATTCATAGGGATGAGAGACCATATGAATGTAAGGAATGTGGCAAAGGCTATAAGTATAGTACCACCCTTATTAGACACGAGAGGATTCATAGTGATCAGAGAGTATATAAACCTAAGAAATGAGGCAAAGCTTTCAAACTCATCTCAACTCTTACTCAACACCAGACTATTCATACTGGAGGGAAGCCATATAAATGTAAATAATGTGGAAAAACATTTATGCAAATCTCACACCTTATTCAACATCAGAGAATTCATTGTGATAGACTCTACAAATGTAAAAAATGTGGCAAAGATTTTAAGGATCATCCAAACCTTATTAAACATCACAAGGTTTGTAGTGATGAGAGATCATACAAATGTATAAAATGTGACAAAGATTTTCACTTCAACACTTACTCAGTGCTAGAGAATTCATATTGTAGGTGAGTCATATGAATGTAAACAATGAGGCAAAGCTCTTAATGAGAGTTTATCTCTTATTAAGCACCAGAGAATTTACAATGGAGAGAAACCCTAGAAAGTCACAATGTCTTTGATTATTCTCCAATTCTTACTTACTACCACAGGATTCATATGGAGAGAAGCTATACAAATGTAAAGAATATTGCAAAGCTTACAATTGAACCCAACTCTTACTCAACATTAGAGGATTCATCCTGGAGAAAGACCATAAAAGGTAGGAATGTGACAAAATCTCTAAAAGTTCTTCACCTCTTACTAGATTCTAGAGAATTTCTATGAAAGATTCTATAAATATGAAGAATGTGGCAGAACATTTAGTAATTGCTCACACATTATGAAACATCAGAGAATTCATTGAAGAGACAAACTCTAAAACTATAATTTGTCAAATCTTTATTCTAATTTCAAAGTATCTTCAACATCAGAATATTCTTTTCAGATTCTCATGCATGTTATAAATGCAGAAATCCCTCATCAAAACTACATGCTTTTGGTAACAGCAAAATAGTTTCAATTGAGAGTCAATATTCACAAATGAGAAATGTATGGCAAAAAATTTACACCACCTATCTTGATATGTATAACAATTATCAGTGAGAAATCCTATGAATATAGAGAATGTGACATTGCCTTCAACTGTTAATTAAAATGTTCTAGACATCATAAGTTTGTGTGATATAAATAAAGAAATCTCCTATATCAATGTGGTGCAGATAACTCATTCCTGAAATGCTGCTGATTTATTATAAGTCAAAATTACTAAATATGTTCAGTCTTAAAAGTTGGAAAAACTATAATTTGCCAATCATTGTAGGAGAGGAAAAGTCTCATCAATGAGCATTTTTATTTGTATTTTTCTGGTGATTTACAATGAAATTTGAAATGCTTTATTTGTATCATGAATATATTTTATTAAATAAAAGTGAATGTTTCTCACATTTTAACAAAGTCATGTATTTAATCATTAAAATTTGTGGGTAACATAAAATAAAATAGTACCATTGGGTAAAGAGCGTATAAACATATCTCAGTCGTTTTAGGCAGTGTAATGATTTTCAAGTAATTTAGAGATAATTAGTCCTATAAAAGATATTTTCACTATTTCTCCTTGTTGTAATCATATGTAAATTAAGGCAGCCAAAGACATAGACATATGAGAGTAAATCCAGACTTCTGTCCCTTGTAAATACTTAAAAGTTTTATGTTAAAGTATCTTTCCATGTGCTTGCCTGGTGTCAACAACACATTCACACTTTGGTTTTGATTTAAAGTGACTTAAATATACAAGTGTTACAATCTCATGGTTGATTTTAGTAGTAAGAGAATCATGGGAACATTAATAGTGTGCATGTATGTGTAAGAGAGAGAGAGAGTATGTTCACTTACTTAACTGAAAGATAATTTCAATATTGTGCATGAGTTACAAATGTCTAAAAATATCTATTTTAGGTATACTGAATTTATATTTTTATAAAAAGTGTGATTCCTTCTTAAAATTCTCATGTCTTTTCTATTTTTTCTTCTTTTTTTTTCATGCAATACAATATACGATTTTAACTCATTTGAAGTTGATAAAACAATGCTATGTGACCTGTTTGGGTTCTTGATAGTGGTTTTAAGGACATTTAATGGTATTTAGTAATGAATGCAGTGCAGGAACCAGGAGTCCTGCAGGTGATTGACATGTGTCCACGGGAAAGGAGGAGAGTATGTCTGGAAATCCTGTCAGAATTCACCGAGGACCTAGTGGGGAAGCAGGGCCCATATGTCTGAATGTTACCTCAGGCTGTTCCTTTGGGGCCTCAGTTTCCCCCTTATACAATTAGGCAACAGAGGGAGGCTGATGTTTCCAGGGTGTAGCCTTCCTCACTCCCTCCATCTCATGGGATTCTGTGGGCTCTCTGTGTATTCAGGTGGTTTAGGGGCCATGGGGTTTCTGGGAAGGGGCCTGGGGTACCACCTTAGAGGATTTGTTTTCTGGGTGCAGCCATTGTCCTGGCATGTTCATAGACACTTCTCCTGGTGCTGCTGTGTAGATAGACCTGCAGTTCCATAGATGGCAAGCATGTGGTGCAGCTGTGACTCACTGGAGCCTTGTCTGGATCCCAGTCTACCACACTCATCCAGGGGCAGGGACTTCCTGGCACCTGAGCAGTGAGAGAAGCCTAGATGGGGAGGCAGATTGACCCTTGTCAGAAGCAACCTTGGAGACTCGCTACATCTGTAAAGTAGGACAAAGACAGACACATGCCTCTCCGGCTGTTGTGAAGCTAAGTCACAGCTTTGTGATTCTCTAAAAGGTAGTTTGTCATGGAAGGAGTAGGTGATCTGGGTTTGAACAGTACTATTTAGTTTTATATATGGAAACCTAATGCCTTTGTATTTTAAAATAGAACTATTTTGTACAAGGCTCTGTACTGGGCAAAGAGGGTATAGGCATGAACAACAGTCAGGAGTCCCTGCTCCCATTTTGGTGGGGGGTGCTCTTCCCCTGTTCTGACTCAAGTTTCAGGCACTAAACAGACATGGAGTGCTCACCGCTTTAGACATCCGATCTATTGTCACCATTCACAGCACAGCAAAGTTTCACCTGCCCAGTTATTCTAGAACACACCCCTAGTTATGTCATTTATCTGTCCCCAGTCCTTTCATACTTACAAGAGAAAGGCCTCCTTAGAAGCAGGCCCTTGCTAGCTTCTCCAGTTGTTTTTTGCCATCCCTCCTCAAGGTTTCAAGAACACCTTTCTCACCCCTACCAGATCATAACTCTCTCCTTGATGTGGGTTTTTCCCTTGTTAGAATGGTCACTCCTGATTTAATGCTAGATGATGACAGATTATTTTCTAGAGTCTATCAGAGTATGTGCCTATTTATTCATTGGCTTGGTTATTGGATGATATAGAAATATCTTCAAAGCTGCTGTTTTACAAGCAGGCTTATTTTGTACATCTCTTAATAAAATTTATATAGAGAGTTAATTGTCCAGCTGTGGAAGGCAGATTTGACTCACTACCCAGTGTTCATTGTCATCATGGAGAAGGTGATGCAGATAGCAGATAGGTAGATAGACAGAAAAACAGACAGTCACACAGGCAGGCAAAGAGATAGACAGATATTCATACATATTTTTTTCTCAAAATTTTATTCAAAAGGGGGGTAAGTGTCTCAATTTGGTCGTGGCCTCTTCTAGAGCTGTTGTTCCTGGGATGCTGCAGGAATCTTTCCACTGAAGGCATTTTGTGTTCTTTGCTAGGCTTTGATTACTATAAACCTATATAGAGAGTATATGGGTGTGTAAATATATATCAGAGATGCCAGGACTTGTTTTGCTTGTATTTTCCCATTGGGCATCTGTAGAACATGGTGAAGAATCAGTGCTTTTTGTCAAAAGCAGTCTTTAAGTTCCATTGGTATGAGTAAGACTCATGACCATTTAGCATAACTTGCCACCAAGGGCATGCGTATCAATAGAATATTATATAACATATGACATGACTAGGTAATGAGGATAAAAGTGGTTGAATATAATTCATTGATTTAGTTACTATTATAGATATTTTAGATACATAATCATATGTGTAATTATATAATTTATATATTTGTAATTTTATATCTGTATATGTACACACACACACATGTATGTTTATAATTTTGTCTCTGGAATTAGCAGCATGGGACATGGATTCAGGTGGAGGTAAGTGCCAAAAGACCAGTGACAATTGCTGGATTTTAGACTTGAGCAACCTAGGGGCTTATTGATATCCAGTACTTGATGGGGCAGAAGACCACATGAGGCAGAAAAAGGAGCACTGGTTTGGGGGATCGGTTTTCCATTGTTGTTTATGATGCTTACTAGGTCTGAAGGTGAGGGAAGAGGGCTGTAAAGATGATGGACATTTGGGAGGCAGGGGGATGTGCAAAAAATGTCCTGATACTGAAAATGGCCTAGGGTGAGGGTGAAGATAGAAAAGTACAGAGAGTCTTACTCTTATCTAGGGACACACCTGTTTATTGATGGGGAAGAATAGTCTATCAAGGAGACAGAGAGCAAGAACATCCAATTAGGGTGATGGGACAATAACGGAAATGCAATTACCTGGATTTCTGGGAAGAGATGATTTTTAAAAGAATGGCAAGACATCTTATCCTGAAGAACACTCAGAAGTAAACTAGATGGTGACCAAGGAGGGACCATTAGATTTGGTGCCCTAGAATAGAAGTTGGCACAGTGAAGGCAGCTGGTGGGGACTTTTCTGATTACAGATGATGTGATGAGGAGAGACCCAACCAGGCATTAATATTGGTGGGCCTGAGAAGTGGTGAGGCAGTCTTTCCAGAAAGTGCTTATTTGTGGCTTCAGAAATATCTGTTCTATTACCATGTTTGCCACCTATACACTAGAGTTGATTTTTTTTTTAAATATGGAAGCACAATCATGATTACTGGTGACTGGGAAGGATGTTGGGGTAGGTGATGGGGAGGGAGTGAAAGACACATCATTAGAAATATTCACTGCTTAACATGCATTTGGAAATATCACAGTCAATCCCATTAACATGTGCAATTAATATGTATTTATTAAAAACACATAGAACTAGTCATTCTGTATGACCACTGAGAAGCATGACCTCAAAAGTGGGGGAGGGAGATTATATTCTTCTGGTTTGCTTCCTGATTTGTGAAAATGGTCATCATCAGTCACTTGTGAGGAGAACTGCATCTCAGTCTTGTCTTATTTATCATGGTATTCACAATAATGGCAAATACTGGCCACACATTTTGTAGCATGTGCCTTATGTGTTTTTTTGTGGTATTTGTGTGTGAGAGTGTGTGTGTGTGTTTTCAGACTGGTGATTAAATAATTTAGTAAGAAATAGGACAGAGATAAAATGTTTCCTTGTCACAGCATGACAGAGTTAAAAGATGTTCACTGAAATCCTTGAGATGTTACCATCCATCCATGGTCAAGGTTGTTTTTGCCAGGCTCATCATTGGGAAGTTACTGCTTTCCCCTTCATCCATGTAGGATAAAGGAATCAGCACACCCTGAAAATGAGAAGAGTAACAAGCTCCACCTACTGGTGGGGATGCTGTCCACCTGCATTGTTTTAAACTCTTCTATAAGGAATATCTGTTTGTTCTCTTTACTTATTATCTAGAGAAGTAATTATTCATGTTAGTAAACATTCATTTTTTTCTTTAGAGTATATTTTATTATTAAAGCTATTCATTTTCCTACTCATATTCTTACAGCTTTAGCTCATTGAAGATCTTGTACATTTGTTCCTAAGTTCTTTGTCATCTGTCCATAATTGAGAGACTTTCCTCCTCCTCCTCCCCTCCTCCTCTTCTCCTTCACCCCTTCTACTTCTCATCCTCTTTCTCTACCTTCTTCTCCTCCTTCTAGTTTGCTTCCTGCTTGTGAAAATGGCCATTGTCAGTCTCCTTATTAATCATGGTTTTCCTTCTTCTTCCTCTTCCATTTTCTCCTCTTTCTTCTCCTCTTCTTCCTTTTTCTTCTTCTTAGTCTTCCAGGCTCAATTTTCACTTACATTATGAGATCCCAGAATCAGCCATTTTTGGAAGGAAATAGACTCCTTTCATGGGTAGTTATTAGGGTCAGCTATGTAATTTTTCAGGCCCAAGGCTAAATGAAAAGAGAGTCCTTGATCAAATAGCAGGTAGCCTGTGACATTCACATCATGCAACAGTAATCTGTTTCTTTCTCTGTGTTCAAATCATGTGTCTTGTGCACTTTGTCTTGTAGTGTCTTTTTCAATACCTAAAAACCACATTGTAAATTATTTTCAAGACTTTTAACATTCATCTTTATTTATGCAATGTCAATTCTAAATGCAAACTTACAAGGAAGTCATATTTTGTAGCCTGCACTCCCACATTGAGTTCATCCATACCAGAGAAGTGAAAATGAAAATGTTACACACAACCAACCAATGCAATTCTTTCTGTTACACCTTGATAACCAGTAACAATTTCTCCCATTGATTTGTTAATGACTTAAAACTGTAAAGAAAGTGACTATAGATGGCCCTGATTTCCCTTTCCCTTCACATCCTCAGCTGGGGAGGTGGGCTAACACAGTGAAGTACCATGAGTGACAAAGGAGAAAACAGGGGTCCTTGGTCTTAGTGAAGAATTCACTGCCTTCTTCTGCATTTGAATTGAGTTCTCATTGGACCCCACAGTGTGGCCCTTCTGGGCTTAAGTGCCCTCTCACTGTGTGTTTTTTCATAGACAGGACACACTCACTTTATGCCCTAGTCCCCCCAATATCCCACAGTTTGTTGACCCAGTGGACTTCTGTGCTGATGAAAATTAAAACTCCTTAATATGCATGAGGTGGCCAGACACAGTATACAAGTAGTTACATGTATGTGCTGTGTTCATACATGTGGTCCATTGTCTTTTTAGAATCCACTTATGAAACTTAAGCACTAAGATACAATTAATAAAAATTTACAATGGCAACAGCATAGTATTCCAGCATGGACAGGGCCACTTTGTGTAGGAGGAACATCATAGGGCTAGACCTCTTTTGCCTGCCTGCTACCTCCTCTCTTCCTCTTCTCTTTCTTGATTTTCTTCCCTCCCTCCCTTCTGTTCTTGGTAGTAAGAACAGTAGGATATTTATATTGTTAAGAAAATGTATAAGTTCACAGTATAGTATTGTAAACTAAGAGCAAATTATTTTGCAAATACCTAGAAGTTATATATTGTAATTAAGAGAAAGTTTCTATCCATCAAAGAGAAACATCCCATTTTAGCCTAACCCTGTTCCCTGGCAACCAAGTGAGCAGAAACTTTTTCAGTATTTGGAAGGTGTATTTTATGTAGTAGAGGAGGAATGCATGAATTGAATTTCTACCTTGTTTTACTTTTTGTACAGAGTCCTCAGGTATGGAGAAAATTGAGGCCAAGAGTACCAGCAAAATTTGTCACCCATTCCTTTATCAGATTTCTGGGGATGTTATGGAGGCACCAGAGGAAACCTGTCCAGTCGCTAATCTGAGCCCTTGGGGCAGAGTTAGGCCTGAGTCCTTTCCAGTATCCCTCACCCTCCAAAGAAGGTTCACGGAGAGTGAATCTCCATCCTTTTGATGCCAAAAGTCTAGTCCAAAATCTCAGAGCCCCCATGGCCCTCCTAAGCACTGTTTCTACAAGAGGCAAACACTGGTCAGAATCTCACTTCATCTACTGATTGACCTTGGAGAAAAGGACTTCAAGCAAGTCTTGCTGTCATCCATAAAGTGAGGCTACACCAATTAAAAACTTAAATCTAAGAAAGAAAGGAAGAAGCCAGGGTACCATGATTGGAGGTGAGTGATGGCTCCTGACAAAGCTAGGATGTGGATGAAATATCCAGGGAAGTTAGGTGGCAGGCAGGTAATTTATAGGCCTTGGCATAAAGCAGTTTCCTGACAGCACACTCTTGGGTATTGGTATGGATGAATGTGAGAAACTTGCTTTTCTCATCCGCCACAACAGACAAAGGTAAGTGCTGAAAGTTTAAATATGGAATTAAAGAAAAGTGATGCACATTTTATTTATTTATTTATTTATTTATTTATTTATTTATTTATTTATTTACCAGGGATTGAGCCCCGGGATGCTTAACCACTGAGTCACAATCTCAGTCTTTTAAAAAATATTTTTAGAATATATTGAGGAAAAAATAATGTAGTTACAATATCAAAATGATCTTATATTAAGTAGGCATTTTGGTCACAAAAGAAATATATAAAGTTAGTAAGCATATCTCTTTCACCTGAATTTGTTTTTCTTTTCTTAAATTCAAGTGGAACTGCTGTATTTTGAAAAAATTACTATATACATTTGATTTCATTTTAATCAAATCCTTTTCCTTCTTTCTAAGACTCTTCCTCCCTTTCTACCTCCCTCCCTCCCATCTAGGTGATGAGAGAGGCATCTGGGATGATGTGGCCTAATGCTAATGCTGGTGTCTGGGGCAGCAGGTGTGTTGTGGTTCCCATCCCCTTTCCAGTTTTGCAGTATTCTGCTGTATATTTTCAATTCTTTATAAGAGCCTTTAGCATTTTTATAAAACAATGCAATCAGTTTTCCAAAAAAATAGCACTATTTTGCAGGGTTTGGGGCCATTGAATGCATGATGAAGAAAGCACCTGTCATAGTGTGGCTGCATGATTCTGAGAGACCCCCGATTCCTTTGTGGGGACATACATGCTGTTCTTAACTGGAATGTCCTTCCCTTTTCCCTTTAATGAATTTCAACTCATTCTCCAATACCTAGTTGAATGTGAAGGATTTTCAGATATCTATACCCAGCCAATCTGATCCTTTTTCTAGAGACTTGAATCAGAGCAGCGACAAAGGGACAGCAGAAAGGTTTATAGTGTGCTCACTTAGAAATAGTGTCCAGGGGTTTGGGATGCTGAGATCACCTGGCAGAGTCCAGCTCCTCCTCTGTTGAACTTTGTTTGTCAGGTTTCCTTGACCTCTCCCATGTCCTCTAACCTATGTTTTTATTTAAAACACCCAGCTCTGTTTCTGCCCCTTGTACCCAAAATCCCCAGTTGCTGGCCAAGCCAAGTCAAAATGAGTCAGGTTTTCAGAATGAATGATATTTACAGAGGTCATTATAAAGAGGATCTCCTCCCAAGATCCAACCTTCAGAAAGATGGCCCATGGTCAGACACCTGTGCTACCTCATCATGAGGTGCCTGGGGCTGGAGAGGACATCAAAGATGGTTCTTGTTTACCAAGAGCTATGCCCATCTGTGTTCAAAGACTCAGAGAAGGTGCTGAAGGCTACAGCGCTAGAGAAAAGCAGAGAGCAAGGTCCTTTCCAAACATGTGCTCCTTTAATCCTGGCTGGGCTCCTCCACATGCAGGACAGGGACACTGCTCTCTTGCTCATCAGTCTTTCTGCTACCATGATAGGGTTGACATACAGATAATGTTCAAAACATGCTTGCCAGCATGCTAAAAATCATTATCATCTACACTGTGTAACTGAAGAGACTGATTCAGAGGTGAGCAGAGTGGTCCAAAGCCATCCACTTTTTATGTGTGGAGTCAACACAAACAGATCCCAAGTCCAATTTTCCCTGAACCTGAGTGGTGTCCAGGACAAGGCAACTCCACAAGACATTTTTCATTCATTTCCAACAACACTACCAAATGCAGCGTATCCACCAGGGGCCTGAGGGAATGGCAGGTGTCCCTGTGAGCTTGACTGGACAGCCAGACTGATGGAGAAGAGCAGAACTTTTGGGATTTCACTGGATGTCAGTGGAATTGGGCCAAGCCAAGTCAAAAAAGTTTCCAGGACCAGAAGGGAAAACATGCAATTCCAGTATGTTAAATTTTCCATATGAGGAGGAGCTACATAGTCAGAAAGCAGTGGAACAAGTCGGTGGAGTTGGCATGGTGCTGCAGAGGGGCGCCAAGTGGAGCCCAAACATTGGGCAGAGACTGAGAAATTGAGGGGGATCAAGTGGAGCAGAAGTGGAGGTTTCAAGATGGTGGCCTAGAGGGTGGCTGCATTTCATGTTGCTCCAGGACTCAGGATTCAAAAGAGGAGATATTGAGACACTTGGGACCAACTCAAAGCAGCCGGGTGACTCTCTCCCGTAGGGGAGGCGTCCCAGATAGGACAGTAGTCCCGGAACAAAGGGAACTTTGTGAAGTAGAGCTGCCAGCAAGACGCCCCTGCCCCCGCTGGAGCAGTGAACTCGAACAACTGGGAGTGTCAGAGAGGAGGCTGCTCAGCACAGCGGTGGGACTTGGAGCAACCACTGGGGCTCCGCAGCTGCCCAGGGGAGGAGTGGCGAGGAGAGCTGTGTAGACTCAGAACACCGGGGTCTGCCCTAAGGACGAGGAGGAGGAGGAGCGCGGCTGCTTGGATTCGGAGTGACTAAACCAGAGCTACAGGCAGTTGCCAGAGGAGGGGCTGCATGGCGAGCTGTTTGGACTCAGACCACTTCTGAACACCAGGGCCTGCCCGGAGGAGTAGGAGGAGGAGGAGGAGGAGAGCAGCGGGTCCTTTGGACCCGCAGTGACTGCATTAGAGCTCCAGGCAGCTGCTCAGAGGAGGCGGCGATTGGTGAGTTGTTTCGACTTACAGTGACAGCTCCTGAACACAGGGGGGTTGCCTGGAGGAGGAGCGCAGTGGGTCGCTTGGTCTCAAGTGGCCGCACCAGAGCTCCGGGGGGTTGCCCAGAGGACGCATGCAGCGGGTCACAAGGACTCAGAGCCACGCAGAGCGACTGCTCCTGAACACCCGGGGGGTTACCTGGAGGAAGAGGAGGAATGGGGAGGGTCACTTCGACTTCGAGGGATTGAAGGCCCAGGGCTATGGGTGGTTGGTGGGAGGAGGAGGCATGCAGTGAGTTTCTTGGACTCCTAGTGGCCACACCGGAATACTGGGCAGCTGTCTGGAGGAAGAGGCATGTGGCGGGTCTCTGGGACTCAGAGCAATTGTACGTGGCCCCAGGTGGCTGCTCAGAGGAGGGGCCTCATAGCCAGGTGATTAGGTGCAGGGCAGGGTCCCAAAATCTAGGAGGCTTCTGGGTGGAAGAGCCGCACAGAGACAGGCTTAGGAGCGGAGCGAAGGTTCCAGGACTGCGGGCAGATTCTCTGAGGAGGGGCAGCCTAAGGAGATACATCTGCGAAGGGTGAGGCTCCCAGGCCCAGGAGGTAGGGCCGGGCCCCTGGGAACTTTGCAGAGGAAGGCAGCCCAGCCCAGGAGGTAGCTGTAAATTGAGGTGAACCTCTAGGAAGGAACTGACCAGCAAGACCTCCCCACCGGGTGAGTCTTCCCTTCCGGGTGAGGTTTCCCCACAAGGACAGTAAAACCAGAGACTCAGGCCCAAACAGGCCTTGCCTCAGCCTGCAGCCTAGGTCCCCTTTGGATGACCATTGGACAACAAGTGGAGGCACCTCTACCCACTAGCAGGGAATATACACCCGCTGAAGGCCACCATTCCTAGAGAGGCAGCTTCCTTGTGGAGCACCGCATTATCAACTTCCTCCAAGACTTCAGCCTCCTGAAGGCTAAGGGGGGATATATATAGAAATCTTCACGGACATTGTAAGTCAATAGAGGAAATCTGCAATATCTTAGCGGTCCACTGATACCTGAACAATATGAGAAAACAAGGAAAGAAAATGCTGCAAACATATCTAGATGTTAAATCAATAAAACCCAATGACAGCATGGCAGAAGAAATGACAGAAAAGGAGTACAGAATGTACATAATTAAAATGACCAGAGAAGCAAACAATGAGATGAAAGAGTAAATGCACGCACTGAATGATGAGATGAAAGAGCAAAAGCAGGCATTGAATGATCGCACCAATCGACAGTTAAAAGAGCAAATACAGGAAGCAAAAGATCATTTTAATAAAGAGTTAGAGATATTGAAAAAAAAACAAACAGAAATCCTTGACATGAAGGAAACAATAAACCAAATTAAGAACTCCATAGAAAGCATATCCAGTAGGATAGAACACCTGGAAGACAAAACCTCAAATTGAAGACAAAATATTTAACCTTGAAAACAAAGTTGAACAAGCAGAGAAGATGGTAAGAAATCATGAACAGAATCTACAAGAACTATGGGATATCATGAAAAGGCCAAATTTAAGAATTATTGGGATTGAGGAAGGCCTAGAGAAACAAGCCAAAGGAATGAACAATTTATTCAATGAAATAATATCAGAAAATTTCCCAAATCTGAAGAATGAAATGGAAAATCAAGTTCAAGAGGCTTATAGGACTCCAAATACACAAAATTACAACAGACCCACACCAAGGACATTATAATGAAAATACCTAACATACAAAATAAAGACAGAATTTTAAAGGCTGTGAGAGAAAAGAACCGAATTACATTCAGGGGGAAACCAATACGGATATCAGAAGATTTTTCAATTCAGACCTTAAAAGCTAGAAGGGCCTGGAACAACATTTTTCAAGCCCTGAAAGAAAATGGATGCCAAGCAAGAATCTTATACCCAGAAAAACTTACCTTCAAATTTGACAATGAAATAAAATCCTTCCATGATAAACAGAAGCTAAAATAATTGACCAAAAGAAAGCCAGCATTACAGAACATGTTCAGCAAAATATTCCATGAGGAAGAGATGAAAAACAAAGAAGCAATTCAGCAAAGGGAGGAATTATCCTAAAGGAATTGTCAAATAAAGGAGGAAACAAGTTGTGTCAAACAAATAAATAAATAAAATTTAAAAAATGAACCCAATGACCGGGAAACCAAATCATATCTCTATAATAACCCTGAATGTTAATCGCCTGAATTCATCAATCAAAACACATAGACTGGCAGATTGGATTAAAAAGAAAGATCCAACAATATGTTGCCTGCAAGAGACTCACCTCATAGAAAAAGATACCCATAGACTAAAGGTGAAAGGATGGGGAAAAACATACCATGCGCATGGACTCAGCAAAAAAGCTGGAGTATCCATCCTCATTTCCGATAATGTGGACTTCAAGCCAAAGTTAGTCAGAAGGGATAAAGAAGGTCATTTCATACTGCTTATGGGAAGCATAAATTAGCAAGATATAACAATCATAAACATCTATGCCCCAAACAGTGGCTCATCCATGTATGTCAAACAAATCCTTCTCAATTTCAGAAACCAAATAGACCATAACACAATAATACTAGGTGATTTTAACACGCCTCTCTCACCACTGGACAGCTCTTCCAGACAAAAATTGAACAAAGAAACCATAGATCTCAAAAACACATTAATAATTTAGACTTAATGGACATTTATAGAATATACCATCCAACCAAGAGTGAATACACTTTCTTCTCAGCAGCACATGGATCCTTCTCTAAAATAGACCATATATTATGCCACAAAGCTAATGTTAGCAAATACAAGAAGATAGAGACACTAGCATGTATTCTATCAGATCATAATGGATTGAAGTTAGAAATAAATGAAAGAGTAAAACACAGAAACTATTCCAACATCTGGAGATTAAACAATATGCTATTATATGATGAATGGATAACAGAAGATATTAGGAAGGAAATTAAGAAATTCTTAGAGGTAAATGAGAACAAAGAAACATCATATCAAAATCTCTGGGACACTATGAAAGCAGTACTTAGAGGGAAATTTATTTCATGGAGCACAATTAATAAAAGAAGTAAAACTCAAGAAATAAACGACCTAACACTACAGCTCAAAGCCCTAGAAAAAGAAGAACAGAACAGCACCAAAAGTAGTAGAAGACAGGAAATAGTTAAACTGAGAGCTGAAATCAATGAAATTGAAACAAAAGAAACAATACAAAAAATTGACAAAATAAATAGTTGGTTCTTCAAAAAAATAAACAAAATTGATAAATCTTTAGCCACACTAACAAAGAGAAGGTGAGAGAAAACCCAAATCACTAAAATTCGGAATGAACAAGGAAATATCACAACAGACAGGATTGAAAAACAAAACATAATTAGAAGCTATTTTGAAAATCTATACTCCAACAAAATAGAAAATTTCGAAGACATCAGCAGGTTTCTAGAGACATATGAATTGCCTAAACTGAAGGAGGAGGACATAAACAATTTAAATAGACCCATTTCAAGTACTGAAATAGAAGCAGTCATCAAAAGCCTACCAACAAAGAAAAGTCCGGGACCAGATGGGTTCTCAGCCGAGTTCTACAAAACCTTTAAAGAAGAGCTCATTCCAATACTTCTCAAAGTATTCCATAAAATAGAAGAGGAGGGAACCCTCCCAAACTCATTCTATGAAGCCAATATCACACTGATACTAAACCAGAGACTCACCAAGGAAAGAAAATTTCAGACCAATATCCTTAATGAACATGGACGCAAAAATTCTCAACAAAATTTTATCAAATCGCATACAAAAACATATTAAAAAGATAGTGCATCATGATCTAGTGGGTTTTTTCCCAGGGATGCAAGGTTGGTTCAACATCAGGAAATCAATAAACGTAATTCACCATATCAATAGACTTAAAGTCAAGAATCACATGATTATTTCAATAGATGCAGAAAAAGCATTTGATAAAATACAACACCCCTTCATGCTCAAAACACTAGGAAAAATAGGGATAGTGGGAACATTCCTTAACATTGTAAAGGCCATTTATGCTAAGCCCACGGCTAATATCATTCTAAATGGTGAAAAACTGAAAGCATTCCCCCTAAAAACTGGAACAAGGCAGGGATGTCCTCTTTCACCACTTCTATTCAACATCGTTCTTGAGACTCTGGCCAGAGCAATTAGAAAAACCAAAGAAATTAAAGGGATACGAATTGGAAAAGAGGAACTCAAACTATCACTGTTCGCTGATGACATGATTATATATTTAGAGAAACCTGGAAATTCCACCAGAAAACTCTTAGAACTCATAAGTGAATTCAGTAAAGTAGCAGGTTACAAAATCAATGCCCACAAATCCAACGCATTTTTATACATAAGTGATGAATCTTCAGAAAGAAAAGTTAGGAAAACTACCCCATTCACAATAGCCTCGAAAAAAATAAAATACTTGGGAATCAATCTCACAAAAGAGGTGAAAGATCTCTACAATGAGAACTATACAACACTAAAGAAAGAATTTAAAGAACACCTTAGAAGATGGAAAGATCTTTCATGTTCTTGGATAGGAAGAATTAATATTGTCAAAATGGCCATACTACCTAAAGTGCTATACAAATTCAATGCAATTCCAATTAAAATCCCAATGACGTACCTAACAGAAATAGAGCAAACAATTACGAAATTCATCTGGAAGAATAAGAAACCAAGAATAGCTAAAGCAGTCCTTAGCAGTAAGAGTGAAACAGGGGGTATCACAATAGCAGATCTTCAACTCTACTACAAAGCAATAGTAACAAAAACGGCACAGTATTGGTACCAAAATAGAAAGGTAGGTCAATGGTACAGAATAGAGGACATGGACACAAACCCAAATAAATACAATTTTCTCATACTAGACAAAGGTGCCAAAAATATGCAATGGAGAAATGATAGCCTCTTCAACAAATGGTGCTGGGAGAATTGGAAATCCATATGCAACAGAATGAAGCTAAACCCATATCTCTCACCATGCATGAAACTAAACTCAAAACGGATTAAGGACCTCGGAATCAGACCAGAGACCCTGCAGATTATAGAAGAAAAGGTAGGTCCAGATCTTTAACATGTAGGCTTAGGACCAGACTTCCTTAACATGACTCCCATAGCACAAGAAATAAAAGCAAGAATCAATAACTGGTATAGATTCAAACTAAAAAGCTTTCTCTCAGCAAAGGAAACTATCAGCAATGTGAAGAAAGAGCCTACAGAGTGGGAGAATATGTTTGCCAGTCATACTTCAGATAGAGCACTAATCTCCAGAATCTATTAAGAACACAAAATCTCTACTCCAAGAATTCAAATAATCCAGTCGACAAATGGGCTAAGGAAATGAATAGACACTTCACAGAAGAAGATCTACAAGCAATCAACAAACATATGGAAAAATGTTCAACATCTCTAGTAATAAGAGAAATGCAAATCAAAACCACCCTAAGATTCCATCTCACCCCAATTAGAATGGCGATTATCAAGAATACCAGCAACAACAGGTGTTGGCGAGGATGTGGGGAGAAAGGTACACTCATCCATTGATGGTGGGGCTGCAAATTAGTGCAGCCACTCTGGAAAGCAGTATGGAGATTTCTTAGAAAACTTGGAATGGACCCTCCATTTGACCCAGCTATCCCACTCCTTGGCCTATACCCAAAGGACTTAAAATCAGTATACTACAGAGATACAGCCACATCAATGTTCATAGCTGCTCAATTCACAATAGCCAGACTGTGAAACCAACCTAGATGCCCTTCAATTGATGAGTGGATAAAGAAAAAGTGGTATATATATACAATGGAATATTACTCAGCCATAAAGAATGATAAAATTATGGCATTTTTCAGGCAAATGGATGAAATTGGAGAATACCATGCTAAGCGAGATAAGACAATCTCAAAAAGCCAAAGGACGAATGATATCGCTAATAAGTGGAGGATGACACATAATGGGGGGAGGGAAGGGTTAGTGTTAGCGTTAGGGTTAGGGTTAGGGAGCGGGGCAAGTATGGAGGAAGGAAGTACTGTATAGAGGGAAAAGAGGGGTGGGAGGGATGGGGGGAAGGGAAAAATAACAGAATGAATCAAACAACATTGTTCTATGTAAATTTATTATTACACAAATGGTATGTCTTTATGCCATGTACAAACAGAGAAACAACATGTATCCCATTTGTTTACAATAAAAAAATAAAATAAAAAAATAAATAAATTAAAAAAAAAAGTGGAGCAGAAGTGAATAGCCAAGCGATTCCCCTGGTGCCCACTGGGGCCAAGTGGAACATGAGGAATGGGAGGAGCTGGGGGGTGGAGCTGAGTGGGGTTGGAGCAGCTGGAGGGGTGGGGCCAGAATAAGCATGTGGGAGGAAGCCCTGCTCGGGACTCCTCACATGTTCTTCCTGATCAGGACTCCTGACCTGTTCTCCTCAACTGGTGTCTAAAGGGCATGGTGGTTGCCAACTCAAGAGGTGAAGGGACCCTGCAGAAGCACCTATGCTCTGGAAATCTTGTCAGAGGTTGCTGTGGACTCCTCCAGGAAGGCAGGTCCTTGGCCTCCCCTGCGAAAGATGTGACCTCAGAATCTGTTCCTGCTGGGGCCTTAGTTTCCCCAGCTAAAGAAGGAGGCAATGGAGGGAGTCTAAAGATGCCAAGGTGCAGCCTTGCTTAATTCTTCCCTCTCACTGGATGATGTGGACTTCAGTGTATTCAGGGGGGTTGGAATCTGTGGGCTTTCTGGGAGGTGTCTTGGGGAATGTGGCTTTAGAGACCTTGTTTTTTTTTTTTTTTTGTGAGTGACCACTGTCCCAGGGTTGTTCAGAGACTTCTGGTGCCTGCTGTGTGACCTGAAGGTCCAGAGAGTTTAAGAGGGTGGTGCAGCTGTCACTCTCTGGAACCTGGTCTGAATTGCAAAGTCCTATGTCACTCACATGCAGGGTTTTTCTACTGCCTGGGCAGAGAGAGAAGCATACATGGTAGTGGTGGCCTTGAACAGTGCCAGGGGCTACCTTGGGGGACATACTGCCTCTGTAAAACAGGACATGGATGTGACACCTGCCTCTCAGGCTGGTGTGAGGCCAATCCCCAGCTCTGTGGTTCTCTAACAGAGAGCTTGGCATGGATGGAGCAAGAAGTCTGGGTTTTGACAGTATAATCATTTAATTTTGAACATGAAAATATGTCCCCCTTGTATTTTAAAATGTATTATGTACCACACTCTATTCTAGGTAGGAATAACATAGACATAAACTAGCCAGCCAGGAATCCTTGCCTTCATTCTTGTCAGTGCTGGTGTTTCACTGGCCTGGTCCAAGAATTCAGGCACTAAACAGACATGGAGCCCTGACACCTGTAGGCATCTGATCTAATGTTACCATCCATGGTGATGATTCACCTGCTTAATTATTCTAATACTCACCTCTCATCATGTCACTTAGCTGCCCCAAATGCTCTTCCACCTGTGAGATAAAGTCTTCCTTCAGGAACTCTCCCTCACTTAGTTCTACATTGTATCTCCCCATCCCTCCCCAAGGTTTTGTGAACAACTCCCTTGCCCCTAACCAGTTCATACCTCTCTGTTTGGTGTGTGTGCTTTTGATTTTTAAAAGTGCTGAACTCCTGGTTAGGCACTAGATAGTGCCAGAACTATACTTAAGACTTTGTTGAGAGTCCACCATGGTTTCTGCCAACCTATTGGCTGGCTTGGTTACTGGAAGTTTTAGAAAGCCCTTCAGTACTTGTGCATAAGCAACCTGTATTTTTCTTGTAAAACTTCTTTGTAGGAGGTACCAGGATTGAACTGAGGGACGCTCAACCAATGAGCTACATTCTTTACCATATTTTATAAAGAGACAGGGTCTCGCTGAGTTGCTTAGCACCTCACCATTGCTGAGGCTGTCTTTGAATTTGCCATCCTCCTGCCTTTGCCTCCTGAGCTTCTGGGAATACGGGCATGTGCCACCCTGCCTGGGCTCTTTGAAACTCTTAATGAATTTTATGTATGGAATTAATTCTCCAGCTATGAAAGGAAGTTTTATTACACTCACTACTCAAAGTGTTCATTGTCCTATTAGCAGAGAAGATGAAGACACACACACACACACACATATTTATATATATATATATATACATATATTATATATATATTTACACACACACAAAGAACCATATATATATATGAATATAGAAATATGCATTCTCAGAACATTATTAAGAAGTGTTGTAAGGGTCTGAGTTTATTAGTCATGGCCTCTTCCTACAGCTGATGTTCATGGGATACTTCAGGAATTTGCTAATGTTGGAGGCATTTTGTGTTCTTTGCTGGGCTCTGATTATTATAAGCCCACACCCTATTGGGCATCTGAAAGTTTTAGTGATGCATCCGTGTTTTTTAGCAAAAGCAGCTTTAAGTCCCTGTGATGTAAGGAGGATTTTTTGCCATTTAGCAGAACTTGCCCCATGGGACTGTGTATCAGTAGAATACCTATTATAAAACATGATGGCACGACTAGGTAACAAGAAAAGGAAAGTAATCAATTCTGATTTATTTATAATTATTTTTAAATTTTATACATATCATTATATATTTATAATTTTGTTTATATATACACTCATTTGTATTTATATTTTTGTCTCTAGAATAAGCAGGAATTGATGATGGATTGTTATAGGGGTGAGGGTCAAAAGATCAATTGCAATTCCTAAATTTTTGGCTTGAGCAACCTAGGGGATTACTGACACCCGATATTGGATGTAGCAGAAAAACCACATGGGGAAGGAAAAAGAGCATTTGTTTGCAGGAATGCCTTCATGTTGGTATTTGTAATGTCTACTGCATATCTATCTGGATAGATCTGAAGGGGAGAAGAGAGGGCAGGGAAGAGGTGGACATTTGGCAGGCAGAAGAATGTGGAAAATATTTACTGCCATGAGTGTTTGGGCCAAGTACAGTGAGAGTGACAACAGAGAAGCACAAGGAGTCTGGCTCTAAGCTGGGGACCTGCCTATAATTAACAAAGGAGAAAACAGGATTCTATGAAGGAGACAGAGCAGGGTAGTTAGGGAAATGGAAAACTGGGTAGTTAGGGAAATGGAAAACCAGGGAAATGGAATGACATGGATTTCTGGGAAGAGATGATTTTCAAAACAGGCAGGTCCTCTTGTCCTGAAGGCCACTCAGAAGTGGCCTAGAGGATGACAAAGGAGGGACCATCAGATATGGTGCTAGATGTTTCTGATGCTAGGTTCAAACTTTGGGAAGTTTTTCCTTTTCCAGCACTATTCTTTGTGATCAAGTCACTGATCTATCTACTCTGAAAAGAAGAGGAGTACTAAGCACCACTTGCAGGAGGGGATGCTGTCCATCTGCATTGTTTTCAACTCTTCTGTTAGAAAGTTTTGTCTGTTCCCTTTATATATTATCTACATAGTCATTTATTTATGTCAGTATTAAAATATATTAATTTGTTGCTTTCAGTTTCATTTCACTATTCAAGTCACTTGTTTTACTGCTTGTATTCCAGCTTTCCCTCTTTGAAGATCTTTTACCTTACAATCAAGTCATATTCTATACCCTGCATACTGACATTGAGTTTATTCATACCTGAGCAGGGAAAATATTACACAACCCAACTCAGTTTTTTTTCACTACTCCTAGGCATTTTACATTTTCTCAGATTGGTTTGTTAATAAGTTAGACCTGAAAGGAAAGTGACTGTAGATGGCCCTTGTTTTCCTTTCCCTTCACATCTTTAGCCTGAGTGGTGGGATAACACAGTGACAAAGGATAAGACAGGTATCTTTAGACTTGGTGAAGAACACACTGCCTTCTTTCTGCATTTGAATCTAGTTCTGGTTTATAACCAAAGTATGGCCTCCCTGGGCTTCAACACCCTCCCTCTGTGTACTTATTTGTAGATAGAAAACAGTTACCTTTTACCTGACTCCCTCTCAGCTCCCATATTTCCTTACCCAGTGTCCTTCTGGTAAAGATGGGAATCAAAACTCCTCATTGTGCATGAGGTGGCCAGATGCAGAATACATGCAGGTTGCATGTACGTGCTGTGTCCATACATGCATCCATTCTCTTCTTGGAATTCACTTAGAAAAGGTAAGTACTAAGAAGCAATCAATACATTCATCTGTTTAAGGGCACCTACTTTGATTAAATAGTTTATCTATTGTGCATTGAACTACTATGAGCATTGATGTGACTACGTCACTGTAATATGCTGATTTTAAGTCCTCTGGGTATAAAACGAGGAGTTGGATAGCTGGGTCAAATGGTGGTTCCATCACAAGTTTTCTGAGGAATCTCCACAATACTTTCCAGAGTGGTTGCACCACTTTGTAGTCCCACCAGCAAATTGGATGAGTGTACCTTTTTCCCCACCTCCTTGCCAACATTTATTTTTGCTCATATTCCTGTTAATTGCACTTGACTGGAGTGAGATGGAATCTTGATGTAGTTTTGATTTACATTTCTCTAATTGCCGAAGATATTTAAACAATTTTTCATGTATTTGCTCATCAATTGTATTTCTTCTTTTGTGAAGTGTCTTTATTTTCTTAACCCATTTATTGATTGGGTTATTTGGTATTTTTGGGTGTTTAGTTTTTTGAGTTCTTTATATATTCTGGAGACTAATGGTCAATCTGAAGTGTATGCTAAAGATTTTCATCCATTCTGTAGGTTCTCTCTTCATGCTATTGTTTCCGTTGCTGTGAAGAAGCATTTGTTCAATTACATCTCATTTACTGGTTCATGATTTTACTTCTTGTGCCTTGAGAGTCTTGCTAATGAAGTCAGATCCCAAATCAACATTGTAGAGATTGGGTCTACTTTTCCTACCATTAGATGCAGAGTCTCTGCTCTAGTGCCTAGGCACAGTTTTCCAGTTTGCTCAGCACCATTTGTTGAAGAGGCTATCTTTTCTCCATTGTATCTTCTTGGCATTTTCTTTTTTTTTTTATTTAATTCATTCATCTTTTATTCTTTTGGCAAACAGTTAATATGAGCAAAACTACGTTGCTCACAATAGTTACACACATTCTTTTTTGCTTTATACAAGCTGTAAACATATTTAAGTGGATAAAATTCTTGGCTAAAGACATATTCCAGAAATCTGACATATAATTTTCCAAGTTAGGACAAAAGAAAGCTTATGTAATTTCCATTAGACCATCATCATACAGCAAACCAAATTAGTATAGGCTGCTTTCCCCCGCCACCCCACTCAGTGCTGGGGACTGAGCCCAGGGCCCTGTATATGCTGTGCAATCCCTGCACCACTGAGCCATATCCCAGTCCCATATGCTGCTTTTAAACTAATATCTACCATTTTAGGGGCTGGGTCTTTTTCTTTAGTCATACCTAAAATATTTACCTATAGTTTTATAAAAGAACAGCTGACGAAACAAATCTTGCTCAGAATGGTACTGGCCCTTTAATTTTTTTTTTTTTTAATTAAGAGAATTAGCAGGGAATAAGATAATCTGGGGATATAGCTCAGTAGTAGAATGCTTGCCTAGCGTGCTCTAGGCCCTGATAACTCAAAGAATAAAAATTAAAAATTAAAAACAGAAAAACATATAATCAAGAATATTTTAACTCTTCTTGTTTAAAAAAAGTTATTTTAGAATACTTTTGATGACAATAGAACTAATAACAAATAGGTTTCATAATATTTTATTATTTCTTAATGCTGATACTTTAAAGTAACAGACTCACTTCAAAATAAACCCAAAACATTTAGTATTCATGGTTTCCTTCTTTTATAAATTTCAAATGCCCCCCAAATTCAGATTAAAGGTAACAAAATAGGTAGCCTTCAGAATACATTGTTTGGCAGGCAAAATGTACAACTTGCTCTAGTTGACCATGGTCCCAACCAGCTTCCCATAATGTTACCTGCTGGCCAGGTATGACTAAAGCCTTTTTTTCTTTGATACTGGAGATTGAACCCAGGGGTGCTTAAGCACTGAAAGCCACATCTTCAGCACTCTTTTTTTTTTATTTTGAAGATAGGGTCTCACTAAATTTCTATGTCTGGCCTTGAACTTGCAATCCTCCTGCCTCAGCCTCCCAAGCCACTAGGATTACAGGCATGTGCAACCCAGCCTGGTGTGAAGTCATTTTTAATATTATAAACCCAATATTTCCTCATAAAAATTATACAATGTTATAACATTATGAGTACCCAGATACATGTTTGATTTTCTCATAAATTGTCATTCACCTGGCACATGATAAATGGTCAATAAATACTTAGTAAATGAAAAAAATTCCAAATGTTATAAATTTGATGCTAAACTGACCCTCTTGTATCTTATTTCTAACTTGGGAAAAACAGGTCAATAGATTTCATTTTCATAATATTCCATATCCTTACCTAATAAATTATCAGATACATTTGATATATGGGTATTATCCTCTTAGAAAGAACACTATTATGACTGATCTGAAATTTAAATTAATCATTCACACAGAAAACTACTGCAAACTTATTTTACTATGAAATTCTTGGAAATTCATTCCAATCCTAGAGAATGAGCAGAAGGGGAGAGATTTTGTAAGACAAATTGGAAAAGAGGAAGAATGTGAAATAAATGTGGCCTTGGCACCTTTTGCACTCAATATCCTCAACTTGCATAAGGAAAAGAATGAGAGGCCACAAATTGTTACTTAGTGGAACGAGCTTCAGGGAAAGCAAAACAGCTGAGTCATGAACAGAAACCACACCAGAAAATATAAAAATAGGAAGTTAGAAGAGAATCAAGATATGATGGCACGAACTCCAGTCTGAAGTACAAAAACAGTAAAGAGTAACAAATGAATTAGAAAGACAATGCTCTGTTACATCTTGTTAAAGTTATACACAAATAAAAGGCAAATTTCTAATTCTTTAGAGTTTAAATCTGTTAGTGAACATCTCTTTACCTTTGACTTTGTCACATTTCTTTAAACTTAATAACTGAGTTCCATCTGAATAAATATTTTAAATTTCTTAATTATTAAAGCAAGCTTCCTAGCTGCACTGACAAGGAATATAAAAAAACTTCACCCCACTAGTTCCATCAACACTAAAGTTATTGTAATTTTTTTTTTTTTTTTTTTTTTTGCAGGGCTGGGGATTGAACCCAGGGTCTTGTGCTTGGGAGGCAAGCCCTCTACCAACTGAGCTATATCCCCAGCCCCATTAATTAAATTCACCATCACAATACACCTTTATTACAATGACAGAAAATAAGTCATTTTACTTCGTCTAGAAAAACTACACTGAAATGCTTTCTTTGGAAAATTTCAGTAGTGGGGTGAAATTTTTAAACATTAAAAAAATATATTCTAAAATCGAACAAAATATCCAGGATACCATATAAATAAAAATGATAAAAATGTATCAGTGAATAGGGTATCACCTTGGTCTATAAGTGAGATTCTTCCACAATCAATTTATAAGTTTTAAAAACACCACTAAAAGAACACTGGTTAAAGTTTTTCTCTGACATATTTCTAAAAAGCCTGGTAATAAGCTTATTCTTAAAATTGATTTAAGGTAGTTGTGTTTTCAGTAGCATTTAGAACAATCTAGCACTTTGTAGGAATACGCAGATCAGCACACTGTACTAAAACATAACTGTGTAACATTTTTTAAACTAGCTGCAATTTTCAGTAGCTGTGTTCACCAACTGTGCAACAGAATTATAATGTTCTCCTAAGCCATATGCATGTCTCATATATACAAGTATTAATATTTTCTTGGAATATTCTTCACCAACTATAATAGCAGGAGAATCTGCCTGTATTATCTCTATTGGTGTTTGTAAAATGTGAGACAGAGCTCTTAGCTCAAGCTGACCTCCCCATGCAGCTGTGTTTACAATATCATCACAGTACTTTCCAAATTCTTCTTGAGTATACATATTTCCGGAATCAGGATTGGTTAGAAATGGCAAAAAGTCTTCCACATGGCTTTGCATATATTCAGCAGTTTGACTTCTTAAGGCAGCCACAGTCAGAGCACAGTCCTGTTCTTTCAGTTGGTCCTCAACAGCTCTATACATACAGTGGCCATCAGACGGAATCTGTTTAATTTCCAACTCTTTGGCTGCCAATATTTGAGCAAGTTTTTCACTTTCTACATGTCTGGCTCTCAATAAGAGATAAGTTCTCAATTTCAGCTTTCAGCTATCCTTTCTTCTCGTTCCTTTTCCAATGCAGCTTTCTTTTCCTGTCTCTTCTGTGCTTTTGATATCCGAGGCGGCTGATTTTCAAGTACCAAGTTTGAAATGTTAACAGCAACAGAATCAATCTTATTTTCCTTGCAGGTCAGTCTCAATTGCTCCAGTTCCTCTTTATGTTTCTGCTCCATTTCTTTTTCCAACTTAGCAACATCTTCAGTGAGTTGCTTTCTCCTTTTTTTGTCATTCTTGGGAACAGCATTCTTCATGCCCTGAATTTTGGCTTGCAATTCCTTCTTCTCTTTGCGATGCCTTCTCATCAGCTGTTCCTCCTCATCCAGCTCTTTGGTCAAGTCTGAATCCATGACGACTGGGTCGCCAGGCACACGCGCTGGAGAAAACGAGCACCACGAGCTAGAAGACATCTTCCACCTCTCAACCCTCACCCAAGGTACCATTCGGCATTTTCTATAGTATAAGATAATTGTATTTATATGGATTTGTCTCTATGTGTTCTTTTCTGAACCATTGGTCTATGTGTCTGATGTGGTGCCAACACCATGGCATTTTTGCTACTGTGACTCTGTAGTATATTTTAAGTTCTGGTACTGTGATGACTTCTGTTTCACTTCCCTTGCTAAGAATTGCTTCAGCTATTCTGGTTCTTTTATTTTTGCAAATGAATTTCATGATTGTTTTTCTATTTCAATTAAGAATGTCATCGGGAGTTTTATTAGGGATTGCATTAAATCTATATAATGCTTTTGGTAGTATGTCCATTTTGACAATGTTAATTCTGCCTATCGAAGCACATGAGAGATCTTTCCATCTTCTAATGTTTTATTTCAATTTCTTTCTTCACTGTTCTTTAGTTTTCATTGTAGAGGTCTTTCACTTCTTTTTTTTAGGTTAACTCCCATGTATTTTATTTTTTGAGGCTTTTGTGACTAGAGTATCTTTCCTAGTTTCTCTTTCAATGGATTTAAACTGATGTATAGGAATGCATTTGAATTATGTGTGTTAATTTTATATCCTGCTACTTTACTGAATTTATTTATTCTGGAAGTTTTCTGGTGGAATTTTTTAGATCTTCTAAATATAGAATCATGTCAATGACAAATAGTGATATTTTGTGTTCTTTTCCTATTCATTTGTCTCTCTTTTTTATCTTTGAAGTAACTTCTTTATTTTTCATTATTTTTTGATTCATTTTACACAAATAGGGTATAATTTTCATTTCTTTGGTTGCACATGAAGTAGAGTCACACCATTTGTGTAATCATAAATGTACATAGAGAAACCATGTTTGTTTCATTCTACTATCTTTCCTTTCTTCCATTCCCTCCCCACCCCTCATTTCCCTCTACACAATACATCCTTCCTCCATTCTTCCCTCACCCCTCCCTTTCCACTATGCATCATCATGCACCTATCAGAGAAAACATAAGGCCTTTGCTTTTTTCAGGGGGATTGGCTTCCCTCACTTTGCATGATATTCTCCAACTTCATCAATACACCTGAAAATGCCATAGTTCTATTCTTTTTATGACTGTATAATATTTCTTTGTGCATATATATATATACATATATATGTATGTATGTATATATATATATATATATATATATGCCATAGTTTCTATATCATTCATCTGTTGAAGAGCATCTAGGTGGTTCCACAATCTAACTACTGAAAATTGAACTGCTATAAACATTGATGTGGCTGCACCACTATAGTATGCTGATTTTACGTCATTCCAGTATAAACCAAGCAGTGGGATAACGTTCAGTTGTTTCCACCATGGGATATCCTTAAGAATGTTAATATGAGTATTAGTTTACATATGATAACTCTGGCCCCTGATTTAAAGTCATTTTAGCATATCAAAATGAAAGGACAATTGACGGATAAGGTAGGTACTTCATGGCAATAAATATTGACATATTAATTGGGAAACTACAGCTCATTGAAGCACTTATTGAAAAGTGCTGTACACCCTCAATGTGTTCATAAGTAGCTAACCTAGGCCATAAAGGTGAGACCCAACTTGTGAGAATGATATACTGATGTCACACAGATATGTTGTGTCCCAATATTATCTTAAAAAGATACATGATTGACATTTCTATGACATATTTGTTATTTACATATAAAAATGTATGCACATTTAAAAACATGTTTCCATATTCACTTAATCCAGACAGCATATATTCTATGCCACAATTTATTATTCAGAAACCAGTATATTGGAACTTATCCTTCATCAGTAGTTAAATATGTGCTATCTTCCCCAAAAAACATTTCCAGAAGTTAATAAATTGTTTTTCAGTAAAGATTATCAACAAAGGACAGGTTGTGGCATATCCATTGGCCACATTCATTTGAATATAGTGACAAATGGGGTCATTATTCCACATAATTCTTGAGGAGGAAAAGATGCAGTCCAAACAGTACATGAGCACAAAGAAATTCATGAGCAGAAGGATGATCCAGGTGGCCTTCTGTACAGGGGAAGCTTTTGGAGACAGGCTGGTGATTTGAAGGTACTGAAAGTACCTCTTATGCCTGCACAAGACAACCACCATGTATCCACTGGAGAGGGCCATGAGTCCTATGAGAAAGACATCCCAGAATACACCTAATACAGAAAATAAATGCCTTTGAAAGTAACTCATTGATAAAATCATGCACAATTTTGTATTATATACAATGCTAATTGAGGTCACATTAAAGATGGCAGTAGAAGAGTATGAGAAGGGAGCACTAAAGACCATATAGAAGATCCACAGGAACATGAGGGTACACAGATTCTGATGTGGGGATCTATGTTGAACTTTGCCAAGCAGGAGTTTCTGGGGTTGAGGGTGATGGCCTGCACAACACTCAGCAAGCAGGTGGCACAAATGGAAAAGCCCCTCAAAAACCTGTACAAGTAGGTAAATGATTTACACTTGATGTCATTCCAGAAGTCCTGAGACACAAAAATATTTGTACCAATGCATCCCAAAATTATCGGCATTCATAGGTGGATTAGGGCCAGAACACAAATGATCAAATCAGTGGGTTTGAGCTTGTGCTGGAGAAGGAACATGAAGAGGTGGAAGAGAAGAAGGATGGTGTTGGCTGAGATCCCAATGCCAACTTCAGAGAAAAGTGCATTTATTATGCCAGCAAAATCATGTTATTGGTTGGTATTTTTCATCTTTTGGCAAGGAGTCCCATAGTATCTATCTTAGGAGAAAATGAAGACAAAGTCATTATTTCAAATAGTATCACCTTCATGAATCCCAGCCTATCCTATTACAATTAGGAAATTTCTGGATTTATCCCAACACACAACTTCAGGACTCAAGATTCTCTGACACCCTCCATGTCAATTTTTCCTATTATTACCAAACCATGTCCAGATTATGTAATGATTGTTGGATTCCCACTGTACATCTGCTTTTCTATCCAATCAGAATTTACATATTTTTGAAAATAGATCTTAATTATAATCTCACCCTGAGGTTTTCAGAAGTAGTGTCTTACTTGATTTCCATCTTTCTCCTCTTTCTTAAGCCCAAGGTACATAGGGAAAACTACATTTGTTGAATTCAATTGGAAGAATGGCATAAGAGTGGAGAATTCTAACTCTCTGAAGAATAAATAACAGTGGAGTAATTGTATACATGAATATATGATTTCAGTGCTGTCTTTATTCTGGTTATCAGAGCTAATATCATTAATAAATCAACTGAAACAACATTGAGGGGTGCATGCTGTAGGACAAATTATTTCAAATTGCATTTGTGAAGGGAGCACACATCTGTTTTCTCATCTGCAGTGTGAGCATCATCCTGCCTCTTTCTTTGGGATGAGATGACAGACAAATCCTATTATGTACTCACCCCTTAGCTCTGGGTGTGCAGCCTCACATACTTTGCAACATCATGTCACAGAGCTCAGTGTGTCCACTGTTGCCAATCCTCTCATCCTTCTTTTCTATTCACTAAGATAAAAATGGACAAAGGGGATCTGGGAGGTCAGACTGATCCTGCTTCAAGCAAGTGTATTTGGGACTGAGGTTCAGAAAGTCGACACCCTCTACATTTGTAGCACTACTTATGCTGAAAAATCTATGAAGAGCACTAGGGAGCAATGGCTGGAACTTCAAGGAAGGCAAAACTGTCACCCAGCAGATGTCAGTTCTGCAGGCACCTCTGCTGTGAAATACACAAACTCCAGCAATGTGATTACCAAAATACTGGACAATGGGCAAGTGAAGGGCAACTATGTGTGAGAAATTTAGGGGAGAATTATTGGCTGCTTATGTAAATTATTAGGGATGTACAGTACAGTGTTCACATGTAGAGCTGTGATATTTGTATTATAGTTATTTAAAATTTCTCCTGAGAGAATTTGATAGGAGAGAAAATATTCTTTAAAATTATTTTTATTTGTAGATGGACTCAATATCTTCTTTTTATTTATTTTGATGTGGTGATGAGGATAAAACCCAGTACCCTAAGTACTAGGCAAGCACTCTACCAATGAACCACATTCCCAGCCCAAGAAAGTGTTGTTTTAATATAAAAGAAAACAAAAACCAGAAAGCCCCAGAGATGCTTCTTTGCAGACTCTAAGTTGTCATTACTGGGAAACACAAGCAGGAGAGTTTGTCTTCCCCAAGAGTCTCTCTGATTTAGTGTGTAAGATTCAAGGGCTGCTTCCTTGATCAAAAGGTTTGGCTTTCCATGTTCATTTCTTCTTTGTATCTTAATTACAAGAAAAAGAGATGCATTCATATTTACCTGTTCATGATAAAGACATGAAAAGTTGAATTTGGAAAAAAAAATCTAAAAGTTAGGTACAGTTGCAAGGACAGGATGGTATTTGAGTGAATTAAATATTCTTCTAAAGAAAATCAGTTTCTGACATTTCCATTGTAATAGAAATTGGAAAAAGTACTTTTTCTAGGGGCCAGAAAATTAAACACTAAAAAAAAAACAAAAAAACAACAACAACAAAAAAAAAAAAAAAACAAATGAACACTAATATTCTTTCCCTACATTCTCAAGAATTATATTCCTGGGTGTTTTGAAGGCAGGAATGGAAAATTACCAGCTTCTTCATTTGATTTTTTAAAAATTATTAATTTACTTCCAATCCTCCTCATCTTGGAAATCTCATTTGACATTTTCTGAATGAGTACAGGGTAAGGGAATATTTAATTGGTGAAATTAATTTGGATCCAAAGTATTCATGAGAAAATACATGTAGGTACTTTATAGCAATGTGAGATCCCCTTCTATAACATAAGGTTTTGTATATGGAATACCATTTCCTTTTAAAGGTTTCAAAACTTGTAATAACTCAAACTACAGAAGATGCTTGCATCAACAATAGATCTATTTGATTTATGAAGATGACAGAAGCAAACTTATAAGTAATAAAATTGTTAAATTAATACTTATGGTTTACCTGAAAATATGACACACCATACATAAGTTGTCTGACTAGATGTTAGAAAAAATAGAAAGCCCAAGTTTATTGCTATTCCCTATGAAAAAAATTGTCTAACTTTAGAAAGACCTAAATTAAAGAAGCAAACATTCTTAGAAAAATATACCCTCATTATGCTACACAGAACACAGTCCTCTGGGCTAATTAGGACTGTTGAACTTGAAATCTTCTCTGCAGCTACTGAAAATTCATTAGTAGAGTCAAATGCCCTTCTTCCATAGCCTTTCTTCAGGACCCACCTGCATGCTACTTCTTCATCTGAGACACAGCGACACTTACCTAGATGGCTGGGGCATGGGAGGACTCCATGTAGCTGAGAAGAGTCCAAAGAGTTGTACGTATGAAGCACAGGGTGTCTTAAGTCTTTCTCTGTGGGCCTTTAATTTTAATATCTGTAGGAAGGTGACAAGACCTCATTGGAGAACACAGAACTGTGGCTGCCCCAGTCGAAAATGTCATCTATCTCTTAATTTTACTTTATTCCCTGGTGGATAATAACAAACCTGGGAGAGCTGGGCTCCAAACTTTTTTATAACTTCCCTGGACACATCTGGAGAGGGATCTTGATTGGAATCATGTCTCCATGTTGACAACTCCACTCACTCTAGCGCTGATTCTAAGATCAAATTATTCCAAACCCATTCCACAATATACAGTGCCTCTACTTTGGGGTGAGGTATTTCTGGTACCTCCCATGATTTCTCAGTGGCTCTGAGGGTCCTCTCTGCATGAAGTGTGATGAGTTCCTCTTCCCTAGGTTCTTCCCACATGGACCACCTAGTTTCTGGGTACTGTTATTTCTGTATTCCATCATTTCCAAACTGGCAGTTTTGTGATTCAGGCTCAAAGCAAATATTAAAATCAATCTGAATTGAGATGAGAAGTAAAAAAGTAAAGGCAGAGCTGAAGGCCACAGGTTGAGGAGGTAAGAAACAGGTTAAATGTAGTGAGAATTGAGGCAGATCCTGAGCCAGGAGACTGCTCTAAGGAAACTGCACAATCCACTATCATCCTCACTAATGGAGATGGGAGGCCTGAACTTCCTCTGAGTCAAACCAGGTAAAATTAGGCTCACTCTCCTCTGTATATATTAAGTTAAAAAAAGCATTATAAACTTTCTTTCCATTAGGTGGAAGGATGTGAAGGGAGTGGAATTAGTATGCAGATAGGAAAGAGAGTGGAGTAAAACAGACATTATTACCTCATAAACATGCATGACTGGGGCCGCAGACATTGCTCAGTTGGTAGAGTGCTTGCCTCACAAACACAAGGACCTAGGTTCAATCCTTAGCACTGCAAAACCACCACCACAACAAAAAATATATGACTGCATGACTAGAGTGATCCTACAATATGAACAATCAGAAAATGTGAAGTTACAGTCCACTTATGCATGATATATCAAAATGTATAAGTGCATTCTACCATCATGTACAGCTAATTAGAACAAATAAAAATTCGTTAAAAAAAGAAATGGAGCCCTGTGACCTGGAGTCAAAAGAAAGTAAAATCAAGTAGACCCAGTGATGTTCCAGATGTTGGAATAAGAAGATAATTCTTTATCATAGCCTGTATCAATATGTGAAGGGTTAATACAAGTATCACAACAAACTAAAAATTAGTTATTTCTAGAGAGAACCAAACTTGAACTAAATGAAAATACATAAAATAACAACTCCAATATCTTCTGGCTAAAAGTTCACATGGTTGAAGCTGGGGTGGTTTGATAACTGCACAAGAAAGTTAGAATTGCCAAAGCATGAGACCCCAAAATTCATGTTAGAGGAAAATAAAATAGGATAAGAGCACAAATAGTTGAACAGACAGTTCAACATATGTGAAATTAGGGGAAACTCATCTGGGAAGGAGGCAGACCAGGACTTCATGCACTGTGGAAAAGTGTGTCCCCATATGCAACCCAGTCCTGACTCAGCTAAACCTCTTCCTTTGGTGACCTGCATTTTGCCCTACTCTGATGTCTTGAATGGCATGACCTATTGATCAGAAAGGTGCCACCTTGAATCCTGTCCCAAATGTACACTCATTCCCTGGCAGACTCGTGGGGTGAGTGTGGCACAGGGTTGGTTTGTGTCCCTCCCCAACTTTGTAGAGTCTGCTTTTGTGTGGAGCCACTGAGAGCTCTTTGGAGAGGTACAGAAGTATAGGGACACAACCTTGTTCTCCTGTGGACTTGCTGTGTGAATTTGGGCAGGAGAGTCCATTCTCCATTTGTCTAAGTTTCCTTAATTTTTTAATAGAAAAATGACTCCATCTCTAATTGTGAGGGTTAGGCACCAATATACGTACACTGGGAGTCTGCTTCAACCAGTTAAACAAGAATATTTGGGAAGTAGGTCTCAGGCATTGAATTTATTAAAGCTTTCAGGAATGTTCTTAGATGTGTTAACTAGACTAGAATAAATACTAATGGACCAAGGTCTGGAGTGGATCAGCATGCATTTTAATTCTGGTTTTTATCTATTTATAGAGTCTTGAATAGATTTTTAACCTCTCACTGCCTCTGTTTATTCATCTGTAAGATGGGGCTAATGCCTCTTGCTTCCTAAGACTACAATGAGAAGTAAATGACTTCATAGATAGTAGATTCTTGGTGCACAGTGAGTGTTTCCTAAGGCAGGGGAGGTTGGGCCTTTATATATTTGCTTTAATGGTGGACACTCAGTGGTATCTCAGGCAAAGCTCTGAGCAACTTAGCAATCATCTGTCTCAAAATAAAATACAAAAAATGCCTGGGGTTGTTACTCAGTGGTGAAGTACGGACAATTTCAATCCCTGTACTCCAAAACAATCATTTTATTAGTGCATTCTAATTATCTTAACAGTATGTTTACTGGGACATAGCCATGTATGTGCATAACATCATTTGATCAGTTCCATTCCTCATTGCCTGACTTTTCCCTCTCATCCTCTCTCCCATGAGCCTCTACTCTACTCTTCTCCCTCCTATTCACTTGAGATCCCCTTTCTTTTTTGTAATCCATATTTCTTTCTATCTTTCATATAGGAGAGAAAACACAACACTTGACTTTCTGAGTCTGGTTTATTTTAATTAGCATGAATTTCTACAGGTTCATTCATTTCTGACATAAGACATCATTCCATTCTTTATGGGTGAGGAGAATGAGTACAGTTGTGAAGAGATATGTAGACGCTATTTCCTGGGAATGTCATCTGCCAGCAACCAGGAGCTTCCATGTTCTGCTGATCCTGCTTTTGTGGAAACCAGGAAACTGAGACCCAGGGAGAAAAAGATCTGATGTGAAGCATGTGGGGCCCTCCCATCTGTGTCTTTTATTGCTTGTACACCCACTAAGCAGACTGGCAACATTAAGTGTCATTCATTGTCTATGTTGACTACTATGTTGTCCCTGTGGCTGAGTTTTCATTACAGTTTTGTGCCTGAAGGTGAAATATCAGCATCCTCCAGGTGTTAGCTATAGGACTCAGATCCTTCCCACAATTCATTCTCTTGTGTCCATTCATGAAACTGTATTTAGCAGCTTTACAGTGACCAGCCCTTCACATAGCATTTCTGCTGTTCTAGCCCTGAGCTCTGGAATCTGGAGTCAGAGAAGACCTGGGCCCACTGGCCTGGTGAACTTGGTTAAATGATTTTACTTTTCTGCAATTTAGTTTTCCCATATTGTAAAGTGGGACTGACACCTAGTAATGGTGACACTTAATGACAGCAGAAGTCATTCCTGAGCATATACTGGACTAATGTGTTTGGGACTTTATCCCTGCTCCCTTCACTGGCAGCAGAAACCCTGTGAGCAGGAGCCATGTTCACAGTCATCTTGCAGGACAGAAAGGCAGAGCCATGTAGAAGTTAACTTGCTCAAGTTTATGCAGCTAGCAAATGGCAGCTTCATTCTGACTGTGGGGATATAGAAGCAAATGCTCAGGTAAGCATGGTACAGGGATGACAGGTCACGATCAGGTCTTACAGCAGGAAAAGAAGGTGTATGCAATGGGAGGCTCCACTATGACTAGGGGTCCCTGATGAGGTGAGAGCTGAAACCAGAGTGCAGGGTAGAAGCAGGCTGCACTCCTGTCTTAAAGAGGTGGCTCAGAGAGGACGAGCTCAGGAAGCTTGAGCCTACCTGACCTTTTGCTTACAGGGAAATGGCCCCGTGGATGGCTTCTAAATTTGATGTGTAGAAAGAAAGAATGTGGGGATGAGCCTTAGTGGGGTGCTCTGATCTCCTTGCTGTTGTTTCTGCAGATACATGGATGCACATAGGGAGGCCCAGAGAATCCATGACCTGTTCAAAACTGAGACAAGTGTTCATATGGGTGGAAAATGTTGAGAGGACAGAATTCTTATTTGAAATGTATGTTGGTCTGTTTGGACTGCTCTAATAAAATACCAGAAACTATGTACCTTACAAGCAGCAGGATTTCAAATGTGCAATTCTTGAAGTTAGGATATTCAAGATAAAGTCTCCAGGCTATTAATTGACTGGGGAGGAGCTTCTCCCTCATAGGCAGCTCTGATATTCAGGTGTGTGTTCCATGATGTACCTAGGTTTAACCCCCACAAGGTGATGGTGAGAAAGTGGGTCCATGGGCGATGTGATGAAGTCATGAGGCTGGAGCCATCATCAGTGGAATTTGTGTCCTTATGAACACATGCCACAGGCTAGCTGGCTCCTTCCACCACGTGAGGACACAACCAGAAGCTCCCATCCATCAGGAATTTCCTCAGCAGACATTGAATCTCCTGGATCTTTATTCTTCTGTCCTGTGAAAAATGAGTGCCTGTGGCTTATAAAGCACCCAGTCTACTATCACTTATTACACCAGCAGAACAGAGTAAAGCAATGCACTCTCTGTCTGTGTCTCACAGGATAAGATGAGAGGTCCCTTTGTGGATACTTTTTCATAAAGAACAATAATTCCATTCCTGTGGCTCCACCTCCATGACCTAATAACCTCCAAGGCTCCACCTCCTATCACCACCTTGGGAGTTTAGCATTTCAAGACACCAATTTTGGGAAGACACAAACATTCAGAACATAGTAAAAAGCAGGGCCCTTCCTTGGTTAAGGATATCGTAAAAGTGCCTGCTTTATGGGTGTTAGTGGATCTTCCCCTTCACTTTGTGAATTCTTGAGGCTATGTATGCCATTAGGTAGTCCTCAGTAGAGAGTATGTATTCATATCTGATTGGACAACTTCCCAAGAGTTGAGGACTTAGTGTAACAGCTGAGTGATTATCCACCCAAAGCAACAAGGACTTTAGGATTTTGAGAGCTGGGTCATTCAGACCCAGGCCCAAAGTGGATGAAGAAAGGGTTCCTAGAAGAGGTGAGTGTAACAGCCTTGCCCCTGTTCTCAGGATACCTGCCATGAATGCCTATCAGAAGGACATGAAATCTCATACTGGGCCCACATGGGAGATGAAGGAGGTTAGCCCTGGATGCACATGAGAGGCTTTGGTTCTGCCCAGGTTCACAATAAGCTACCAAGACATTCAATTCTGTATTCCCACAGGTCCCAGCACTGGGTGTGTAGCCTGGCTCCTGGAAGAAGGATCTGAAACAAACTTTCAAGTTCTCTCTGTGTTCTTGTCATTAAACTATCAAAGAATCCTTCAGTGTATATTAATAGTAGCATCTGTGCACTCAGCAGACTGTACACACTGGATTAGAAGTGGTCCCTGTCCATGTGGCCTCCATCCTTGTGACCTCCAGTCTAATGGAGAAAGCATGGAACCCATGTGGCCCATGTTGTGTTCAAAGTAGACATTGCTAATAAATCCTGGCACCCTTTATTGACAAGTCCTGACCAGCAACTCTTACTCCACAACCACAATTGTTATTTTAGGTAAGAATTGTGTGCACATTGGACTGTAAGATCCTGGAAGTCACACAAGGTTAAGGAATCATTTTAGTACTAGAGAAAGATGGTTTATGCTGGGTGGTCAGTCTGTCACCTGTCTCTCAGGCTTGATTTTTGTCTCTTTGATTTAATCCTGAGTTTTTAAAATATAAGTTACTTATATGGGTTAAATATAAACCCATGTTAAAAATACACTGAATTCTCATCTCAACCCCTGTCCCCTCTAGTCTATTCCAGCTGCCCCTTCTGAGTGTCTGTTTTGTTTCTGGTGTACATTCTTACAATTTCTTCTTCTAGTAGGTGGCAAGAATGATGACATATTATTATGTCCCTTTCTTTTTTTACCTCAAATATAGTGGTGTTGCATATCCCATCTGCCCCCTTTCATTTAAAACAACCTGGAAAACACATTATGTATTCAAAGATCTTAACTTTCCATGGTGTGAATAGACCAGAGTTGCAACTATTTTGCATGATAGATATTAGTGTTATTTCCAAGATTCATATCTTACCAAAATTCCTGTAGTGAATAACTCTGGGCATCTATTTTGTAGTTTTGCAAATGCATCTGCAGGGTTCAATCCTGCAAGAAATATTTCTTGATTAATGTTTAAACACATCTTTGATTGCAAATAACAAAGCCCTGTTGAATGGGGGATTACAATATTTTTCTCTCTCCAGCAGGTATAAGAGCTCATGTTTCCTGTAGCCTCTCCAGGAGACAGTGGGCACACTTTGGAATTTCTGTGTACTATCACAGTGTGATTTAAATTTCTTCTTTCCTTTCCTGAGAGAATCATTTTGCTATTTCTTACTTTTTCCTTTTCCATGTGGTTGATACCATGTAATGGTTACAGAAGGAAACAGTAGTGTCCTTAATAAACCCATGACCTGATGAGAGAGAGAGAGTGATGCTGAAACAAATAATTTTTTCCCAATATGATGATCACCATGTGAACCTTGGTAATTTGTCCTTTAGTGAATTACTTAATGTAATTTAAGTTTTCAAATCCATGAGCTCAGAGTTATATCCAATGTTTATTTTTTATTTTGCTGTTCAGGTATTACTGGTGATAACATCTCTTTTTTTATATATGTATCAGTTAATTTTATTTTTTATTTTTTTATTTTAATTGAAAATTGTAAATTCACATAGGGTAATATTGTTTGATTCATTCTGTTATTTTTCCCTTCCCGCCACCCCTCCCACCCCTGTTTTCCCTCTATACAGTCTTTCTTTCTCCACTCTTACCACCCTCCTTATCCCTGACCCTAAACCTAACCCTAACCCTAATGCTAACCCCTCATAACCCCCCTTATATGTCCTCATCCGCTTATCAGTGAGATCATTCATCCTTTAGTTTTTTGAGATTGGCTTATCTCACTTAGCATGATATCCTCCAGTTTCATCCATTTGCCTGCAAATGCCATGATTTTATCATTCTTTATGGCAGAGTAATATTCCATTGTGTATATATATGCCGCAGTTTCATTATCCTTTCATCAATTGAAGGGCATTTGGTTGGTTCCACAATCTGGCTATAGTGAATTGAGCAACTATGAACATTGATGTGGCTGTATCTCTGTAGTATGCTGATTTTAAGTCCTTTGGTACAGGCCAAGAAGTGGGATAGCTGGATCAACTGATGATTCCATTCCAAGCATTCTGAGGAATCTCCATACTACTTTCCAGAGTGGCTGAAATAATTTGCAACTCCACCAGCAATGTATGAGTGTACATTTTTCCCCTACATCCATGCCAACACCTATTGTTGCTTGTGTTCTTGATAATCGCCATTCTAATTGGTGTGAGATGAAAATTTGGGTAGTTTTGATTTGCATTTCTCTTATTACTAGAGATGTTGAACATTTTTTCATATATCTGTTGATTGCTTGAACATCTTCTTCTGTGAAGTGTCTGTTCATTTCCTTAGCCCATTTGTTGATTGGATTATTTGTATTCTTGGTGTAGAGTGTTTTGAGTTCTTTATAGATTCTGGAAATTAGCGCTCTATCTGAAGTATGAGTGGCAAAAATATTCTCCCACTCTGTAGGCTCTCTCTTCACATTACTGATAGTTTCCTTTGCTGAGAGAAAGCTCTTTAGTTTGAATCTATCCCAGGGGTTGATTATAGCTTTTATTTCCTGTGCTATGGGAGGCCTGTTAAGGAAGTCTGCTCCTAAGCCAACAAGTTGAGGTTTGGACCTACTTTTTCTTCTATAAGATGCAGGGTCTCTGGTCTGATTCGAGGTCCTTGATCCATTTTGAGTTGAGTTTTGTGCAGGGTGAGATAGGGATTTAGTTTCATTCTGTTGCATATGGATTTCCAGTTTTCCCAGCACCATTTGTTGAAGAGGCTATCTTTTCTCCATTGCATATTTTTGGCACCTTTGTCTAGTATGAGAAAATTGTATTTATTTGCATTTGTGTCCATGTCCTCTATTCTGTACCATTGATCTACCTGTTGATTTTGGTACCAATACCATGCTTTTTTTTTACTATTGCTTTGTAATAGATTTGAAGATCTGATATTGTGATATCCCCTGCTTTGTGCTTTCTATTGAGGATTGCTTTAGCTATTCTGGGTTTCTTATTCTTCCAGATGAATTTCATAATTGCTTGCTCTATTTCTGTAAGGTACATCATTGGGATTTTAATTGGAATTGCATTGAATCTGTATAGCACTTTTGGTAGTATGGCCATTTTGACAATATTATTTCTGCCTATCCACGAACATGGGAGATCTTTCCATCTCTTACAGTTTTCTTTAATTTCTTCCTTTAGTGTTCTGTAGTTCTCATTGTGGAGGTCTTTCACCTCTTTTGTGAGATTGATTCCCAAGTATTTTATTTTTTTTTCGATGCTATTGTGAATGGGGTAGTTTTCCTAATTTCTCTTTCTGAAGATTCATCACTTATGTATAAGAGTGCATTGGATTTATGAGCAGTGATCTTGTAACCTGCTACTATGCTCAATTCACTTATGAGTTCTAAGAGTTTTTTGGTGGAATTTCCAGGTTCCTCTAAATATATAATCATGTCATCAGCAAACAGGGATAGTTTGAGTTGCTCTTTTCCAATTCATATCCCTTTAATTATTTTGATTTTTCTAATTGCTCTGGCTAGAGTCTCAAGAATGATATTGAATCGAAGTGGTGCAAGAGGGCATCCCTGCCTTGTTCCAGATTTTAGGGAGAATGCTTTCAGTTTTTCACCATTTAGAATGATACTGGCCATGGGCTTAGCGTAGATGGCCTTTACAATGTTAAGGAATGCTCCCACTACCCCAATTTTCTCTAGTGTTTCGAGCATGAAGGGATGCTGAATTTTATCGAATGCTTTTTCTGCATCTATTGAAATAATCATGTGATTCTTAACTTTTAGTCTGTTGATATGGTGAATGACATTTATTGATTTCAGGATGTTGGACCAACCTTGCATCCCTGGGATAAAACCCACTTGATCCTGGTGCACTACCTTTTTAATATATATTTGTATGCGATTTGCTACAATTATGTTGAGAATTTTTGCGTCAATATTCATTAAGGATATTGTTCTGAAATTTTCTTTCCTTGATGTGTCTCTGTCAGGTTTAGGTATCAGGGTGATATTGGCTTCATAGAATGAGTTTGGGAGGGTTCCCTCCTCTTCTATTTTATGGAATACTTTGAGAAGTACTGGAATGAGCTCTTCTTTAAAGGTTTTGTAGAACTCCGCTGAGAACCCATCTGGTCCTGGACTTTTCTTTGTTGGTAGGCTTTTGATGACCTCTTCTATTTCATTGTTTGAAATTGAATTATTTAAGTTGTGTATGTCTTCTTCATTCAGTTTAGGTAATTCATATGTCTCTAGAAACTTGTTGATGTCTTCGAGGTTTTCTGTTTTGTTGGAGTACAGATTTTCAAAATAGCTTCTAATTATGTTTTGTATTTCACTCGTGTCTGTTGTGATATTTCCTTGTTCATTCGGAATTTTAGTAATTTGAGTTTTCTCCCTCTTTCTCTTTGTTAGTGTAGCTAAGGGTCTATCAATTTTGTTTATTTTTTCAAAGAACCAACAATTTATTTTGTTAATTTTTCTGATTGTTTCTTTTGTTTCAATTTTGTTGATTTCGGCTCTGATTTTAACTCTTTCCTGTCTTCTACTACTTTTGGTGTTGGTCTGCTCTTCTTATTCTAGGGCTTTGAGCTGTAGTGTAAAGTCATTTATTTGTTGATTTCTACTTCTTTTGTTGAATGTGCCCCATGGAATAAATCTTTTTCTAAGTACTGCTTTCATAGTGTCCCAGAGATTTTGATATGATGTGTCTTTGTTCTCATTTACTTCTAAAAATTTTTTATTTCCCTCCTGATGTCTTCTGTTATCCATTCATCATATAATAGTGTATTATTTAATCTCCAGGTATTGGAGTAGTTTCTGTTTTTTATTCTGTCATTTGTTTCTAATTTCAATCCATTATGATCTGATAGAGTACAAGGTAGTATCTCTATCTTCTTGTATTTGCTAACAGTAGATTTTTGGCATAAAACATGGCCTATTTTAGAGAAGGATCCATGTGCTGCTGAGAAGAAAGTGTATTCGTTCTTTGTTGGATGGTATATTCTATATAAATCAATTAAGTTTAAATTATTGATTGTGTTATTGATATCTATGGTTTATTTATTGAAGTTTTGTTTGGGCGATCTATCCAGCAGTGAGAGAGGTGTATTAAAATCGCCTAGTATTATTGTGTTGTGGTGTATTGGCTTTCTGGAATTGAGAAGGATTTATTTGATGTACATGGATGAGCCAATGTTCGGGGCATAGATATTTATGATTGTTATGTATTGCTGATTGATGCTTCCCTTAAGCAGTATGTAATGTCCTTCTTTATCCCTTCTGACTAGTTTTGGCTTGAAGTCCACATTATCTGAAATGAGGATGGATACTCCAGCTTTTTTGCTGTGTCTGTGTGCATAGTATTTTTTTTCCCCATGCTTTCACCTTCAGTCTATGGGTATCTCTTTCTATGAGATGAGTCTCTTGCAGGCAGCAAATTGTTGGATTTTTCTTTGAAGTGAAGGAAACAATAAACCAAGTTAAAAACTCCATAGAAAGCACAACCAATAGGATAGAACACCTGGAAGACAGAACCTCAGATATTGAAGGCAAAATATTTAATCTTGAAACACAGTTGACCAAACAGAAAAGATGGTAAGAAATCATGAACAGAATCTACATGAATTATGGGATATCATGAAAAGGCCAAACTTAAGAATTATTGGAATTGAGGAAGGCTTAATGAAACAAACCAAAGGAATGAACAAACTATTCAATGAAATAATATCAGAAAATATCCCAAATCTGATGAATGAAATGGAAAACCAAGTACAAGAGGCTTATAGGACTCCAAATACACAAAATTACAACAGACCCACACCAAGGCACATTATTATGAAAATACGTAACATACAAAATAAAGACAGAATTTTAAAGGCCACGAGAGAAAAGAATCAAAACACATTCAGGGGGAAACCAATAAAAATATCAGCAGATTTTTCAATCCAGATCCTAAAAGCTAGAAGGGCCTGGAACAACATTTACAAGCCCTGAAAGAAAATGGATGCCAACCAAGAATCTTATACCCAAAAAAACTTACTTTCAGATTTGACGATGAAATAAGATCTTTCCATGAAAAACAAAATCTAAAGGAATTCACAAAAAGAAAGCCAGCATTACAGAACATTCTCAGCAAAATATTCCATGAGAAAGAGATGAAAAACAATGATGCAAATCAGCAATGGGAGGAACTAGCCTAAAGGAATAGCCAAATAATGGGAAACCAAATCATGTCAAAAAACATCTCTTATTTTATGGTTAGAGGTTTATCAATTTACTGACTTTAGAAAGAATCAGAAGCCATGAGTCATAGAAGAAGAACATCCTGGAATACACCCTATAGGGGAAACAAATATATTAACAAGTAACACATTTTTATAATCATGCAGCATACAGTAATTCATATGAACACGTGAGATCACATTGGGAATAGGAGTGAAACAGAAAGAGGAGGGAGTAATCAAGGAGAAGTAAGAGACTCACAGAAAGAACAGGTGAACACAAGCTCTGATGTGGGAATTTATGTTTGAATATTGCCAAGAAGGAGCTTCTGGGGCTGAGCATGATGGCATGCAGGACACTCAGTAGTCAAGTGGTACAAGTTTGGAGAAACTCTCCCCAAAAAACCAGTGTAAGCAAATGGCATGCCTTGACTCCATGTACAGAGAAACAACATGTATCCCATTTGTTTATAAAAAAAAAAAAATTGTTAAACAATGAAAAAAAAAACCTGTGTAAGGAAATTATTGATTTACATTTGATATCACCCCCCAAATCCTGAGACACAAAAATATCTGTAGCTATAAACCCCATAATTATCAGCCTTCCTAAGTGTATTCGTGCCATGAGACCAATGGTCAGGTTGGTGGACTTGAGCCTTTGCTAGAGTAGGTATACGAAGTTGTGGAACAGAAGAAGGATGGTGTTGGCTGACATCCCAAGGTCAACTTCAGAGAAAAGTGTATCTCTTATGCCAGGGGAATCATACAGTAGATTGATTTTTTCATCATTTGGGATTGGAATCACAGAGTATATATCTTAGGAAAAAATGAAGAGAAAGTCTTTATTTCAAATAGTATCACCTTCATGAATTTCAGTCTGTACTCTTACCATCAGGAAATATGTGGATTCACCCTAAGTGAATATGTGGATTCACCCTAAGTGTTTTTTACACTTCAGTTCTCAATATTCTCTGGTCCCTTCAGGTGTTATTTTCCTAGGTTTAATCAAATCATGTCTGGATTATGTAATGATTGTTGGACTCCCACTGTACATCAGCTTTCCCATGCATTATTGAAAATTACCATGCATTATTGAAAAATAGTTCTCAAACATAATGTCATCTTGAGGTTTTATGGGGTAATGCCTTACTTAGTATTCATCTTTATCTTCCTGATTAAGCACCAGGAATATATAAAAAACTGTACAATTTTGATGAATTCAAGTGGGAGGTTTGCATAATAGTAATGAAGTCCAATCCTCTGAAGAACTGAATCCCAATTGAGTAGGGGCACACATAGGTATATTGTTTCAATGCTGTATTTGTTTTGGTTCATTTCCAGACCTAATACCTTTAATACATCTGAGCCAACACTGAGAAGCATGCTGTCTAAGACATATGTTTTGAGTTTACATTTGTGATCTTTCATTGAGTTCAAGTGTGACCTTGATGCTAAATCTTATCATCTCATATGAAATTTGGGCAGTCATATTACCTATGCTTTAGAGATATTACTTGTGAGAGAAGATCAAGTATAAAATACGGAAGTGTTTCTCACATATAATTATGCCTATAGAAATGTTGGCCATTATGTTTTAATTATGCAGTTCCTCATTCATGTGACTTGGGTGATTTAATTTACTGTTATTAATCATTACTACCCATATTGTTGCCTCAGAAAAAACTCCTTAATGTTAAAACCTTTTAGCAATGTGTTTAGAAAACTTCTTGGTGGTATTTTAGGACTGTCTCTAAATCCCCAGTATAGCTATCCATCTTATATACATGTTATTATCTTGAGAAGAATATCTATCCAAAGTGAACAAAGTCCATCTATCATGTTAGTAGGAACATATTCTAATTGTTTTCTCCTCAGTTATATGGAATAAGTGTGGTAATAAAAGTCACATTTAAGATAGATTCCAAGTCATTCCTTTGTAAAGTTTTAATTAAAGAACAAGAATTTTACTGAAGTCTAAAAGATAGACTTCCAGAAGAGTTCCAACTGTCATCTGCATGAAGTAAGCAATGTATCTCTCTGGTTCAGAGACCCAAGCCTAAACTTGATACATCAAATTTGATGTTAATCTGATGGAATATTTCCTATACAAGACATGTTTGTGCTTTAAGTCAAGCATCTGAAATAGCAAGTGTGTGTTTTAAATGGTTTCCAGACACACACTGAAAAATACCAGTCATCAGAAAATAATGTGGGTGAGACTAAATTATTTCATGACTCTTTAGACCATATAGCTCTAAAGGCAAGGCCTTAAGCAAAATCATAAGTTAAATATTTCTGAACATGGATACCATTTAAAACTCCAAGGTGATGTAAGTGCTGGTTTAAAACATTGAACTGTTGATTTTTGTTCATTTGATTTTTAATTGTAATCTATGTCTATATGAGACATATATATGTGACCCAGAATTATAATATGTGCATCCAGTGTGATCAAATCAGGGTAATTTTCATCTTCTGAAATATTAGCATTTTTATGCTTAAAACCAGAAAACATTTCTCTGACATTTTGACTTGATAAGTAGTTATTATAGAGTGTGACAAGTCCATTGTGCTATAAATCCTTAGAGTTACTTTCTGCTTTTCACTGTTTTGAGCACTCCCTATCCATCAACAATCTCATTTTCTTTCTTAAATCCTAGAAATTTCTTTTCTAAATCTAGGAAGTTTTTCTGCTTTTCACTTCTGTGTGATCAAATTTCAGTGGTTGAGAGCCAATACGCAACACTGGTGGACATTTAAAACTCTCTACCACCACTAGAAAAATACAAAATTATACCCATTTAAAAATTAGGCAAATTGGAAAAATTTTCTGCTTTCATTTATTCAATTTTTTGGTGTTGTCTCTAATGATAAGTCCAGAAAAAATGAATAGAAAATTATAAATAAAGTGTACATGTGTCCAATCTTATTGGTCACATTTGATCAATAGAGTTTGTTCTCTAATTTTATGACATCAGTATACATATAAATGGTATATGCCCTTTTGTATAAATTTATATCACATAAGTGAAAATATATATTTTTTACAGTATAAGTTTATATACATTCATATTAGCATGGAATAAATTTTAAAATTGTTTTTGGATGAGTGCAATGGCACATACCTCTAATTTAAGCAGCTGGGGAGGCTTAAAAAGGATGATTGGGTGTTCAAAGACAACCTCAGTAACTTAGTGAGGTCCTAAGCAACTTAGCTTAATCCTTTTACAAAATAAAAAACAAAAAGTGCTGGGAATGTGGGTCTTTGGTTAAACACCCAAATGAACTCACCTTCTGCCCCTACTCCACCTGGATGTCCCTCTATACACATGAATGAATAATGTCTCGACCTAGCCACCCACACCTGGCCTCCTCTAACAGACAATCAGTGCTCATTCAGATCAGCATCCTGGATATATCATCACTTATTGCCCACCCTGCCATGCAACCTTGTGATCCTGCCCTGGCTCTGCTACACACCCATCCACCCCAGCACAACTGTTTGCTCTGTTTTGGCTCCAGATAACCCTCATTTGTTTGAATGGGACCTTGCTTTTTAAAAATGTGTTGCTAAATTACTAAATGACATTTTATTAGGGCTGGAGGTACTGATCAGTACAAGAACAAGTAGAACAAGTACTGGACATGTGCCTGGCTCTGGATTCTATCATAAGCACCTAATAAAAAAATAGCCAGGTGTGGGGGTACACATCTATAATCCCAATGGCTCAGGGGGCTGATGCAGGAGGCTTGCAAGACTTAGTTCAGCTTTAGCTACATATTGAGACCCTAAGCAACAGAGTGAGTCCTTGTCTTAAAAAAAAAAAAGGGTAGGGTATGGAGGCTCATTGCGTAAGTACCCCTGGATTCAGTCCACACCACCGAAAACAAAACGAATAAAGAAAACCAAACATTAAGTACATGCCCCAATATCCTTCACAGGTATGAGTGCCTATGATTATGTGCTGGCCAGTGAGATCTTGCTCAAGCCCCTGGGCCTCCAGCTCTTTGTTTTTCTCTTCTTCCCCTTGCCTTGATAGTTGCCTCGAAAAGGATGGCAGAATGGAAAACAGGAATGGTCTTGGGCATGAAGGCATGCTTGGAAAACAATGGCAGCTCAGATACCCACCTCTGAACTTTTTTGAAACAAAAGGAAAAAATTTCAGTATCTGGTGGGTGTATTTTTATAGTAGAGGAAAAACAGATGCATTGGATATCTTCCTTGTTCCAATTTCTGTTCATCATCCTCAGATTTGGAAAATAATCTGGGCCAAGAGGCACAGCAACCTTTGTCAGTAATTCCTTTCTCAGTTCTCTGGGAATGGAATGGAGGCACCATAGGAAACTTGTCCAGTACCTAATCTAAGCCCTGAGTTCTCCAGGGGGAGAGTCAGCCCTGAGTTCTGTCCAGGATCCCTCATCTTCCCAGAAGTTACACAGAGAACAGGTCTGTTTCCTCTTGATGCCAGCACTCAAGTCCAAAATCTCAGGGCCCCAGTGACTCTCCTCAGTCCTCTCTCTATAACAGGTGAACACTGGCCCAGATCTCAAGTCCTGCACTGATGGACCATGTGGAAAGTGACTTTTAACAAGCCTTGCTGTTCCCATCTCTACAGTGGGGCTGTGCCAACTAATGACTTGTACCTAAATTAATGCAGAAACAAACAATTTGGGGTCCCAGGACTAGAGGTGAGTGATGCCTCCTCCTATGTTTTGACAAAATATCCAAGGAAAGGGAGGTGGCAGATAAATTTACAGATCTTGGACTAAATACATTAGCCTGAGGGCTAAATGTTGGGCATGCGTAAGAATGAATGTGTGACAGACTTACTTTTAGCCTCTTCCACAACAGAGAAAAAAATTGCTAAAATTGAAATATGTAATTGAATACAGTAGATCCACAAGTTTTTTTGGTTGTTGTTTTGATTTGATTTTTGGTACCAGGAATTGAAACCAAGGTGCTTAACCACTAAACCACATCTGAATATTTTCAAAAATATTTTTAAATTTATTTTGAGACCAATAATATTAATCACAACATCGAGGTGATCTTATATCAAATAGGTATTTTGGACAAAAAAGAAATGTGTGAAATAAGCAAATGCTTCTTTTTCACATGAATTTCTTCTTCTTTTCTTAAATTCAGGTGATAATGCTTTATTTACAAAATTAACATACATTTTTGACATCACTTTAATCCAATTCTTTTCCTTCTTTCTACCACTGATCCCTCTCCCATTCCCCCTCACTCCCTCCCTCCCTCCCTTCTTTGTAGTTAGAAGGGCTTCTGTGTTGATGTTCCTTAATGCTAATTCTGGTGTCTGGGACACTAGTCTTTGTCTTGCTTCCTGTCCCCTGCCCAACTTTGCAATATTCTGCTGTATACCTTGAATTTTTTTGTAGGAAATCATTTCTGAAGTCTTTATTTACAAAAGCTTTAAAAACAAATAATACCCTCTGTTTTGCAAATAATGTTTTGTTTAAAAAGGACCACCCAGTTACAGCATTGTAATATCATGAATAAAGAATGTACAAGGGAAAAAAAACTAATGTTTCTAACATTTGGAGATTTGCTAATATTAGATTTGCTAATATTTGATTGAAGTGTAGATAACAACATTATAACTTGTAGTCCATCATTTTAGGGTAGAGTTAATGATTACCAAAAGGTCTTCCTACACATGCTCTGATCCGGTCACATATTCTGCATGGCTAAATATTTCACAGTCTCTTTTGTCAATATATGTAAAATAGATTTCAAAGATATACACAAAAAATAAACAAGCATTACACTTCTCAGGTAATTTTATTAGCTATATATATATATATATATATATTTTGTGTTTTGTTGTTTTGCACAAATCTCTCCAGTACTTCTTTGTAGCAACTATGAAAGCACAATTTTTGTCTTTTAATTTAATACAAAATATACCTAAAGACTTGTTATCTTTGGACTTTAATGAAATTGATTTGTATAATCAACAATTCAATAGCATCGTTAAGTATGGATATAAAATAAAAAGGGTTAACAGTGATGAAAAAAAAGCAGATCAAAGGAAATATGCTATCATAAAACAAGTGTAGCCTCAATCTCTTGAATGCCAGTTTCCTGGCAGATACTAAATATCCAATCATAAGGATTTTTTTCTTGAAGTGTGTAAAGCTGGTTTGAGAATTCTTCAGTCACAGAGCAGCCTACATATGCCAATTAGAAACTGACAGACACTAGATGTGCTTGGAAGATTAAACACTACATACAGAAAGAGTAGTTACTAAGCTCCTCAGTAGTTTGTTGTTGTTAGTCTTGCTTATTCAACAATTTGCACAATGCCTGTGCAATTATATTCTGTAGGTCAAAAACAAATACTGTAAAAAGTTGGCAGATGGTCATTTTCTAGCTAAGAGCAAGAAAAACCACAATTTCTGATAAAACAGAGGATTGGAATCACTCTCTAAAGTGCACAATTGATGGTCCACAATCTCAAATAGCTAAAACTCCTGCAGAATGGAAGGGAGATACATGAAACAGGAAAATGAATTACAGTCAGTGCTAGTTAATTTAGGAAAGGGGCTGGGGGGACAAGCTCAAGTAGGTAAAGTTTATCAAATTATTCAATATGATGTAGCTTTCCCCACTGTATAAAATATTGCTAACAAATATTTTAAATTAAGGCCAAATTTAACCTGAATATACTTCTATTTATTAAGATCTGAGATAGGAACTGTCATACTTAGTACTGAAAGGCAAAAAACAAATAGGCTACAAAAGGGGAGAAAAGGTACTGTCTATTGTTCAAATGATTCAATCAGAGATAAAACCTATATACAAGCATGTGTGTAGGACAAATAAAATAAAAAGAACTATTTCATGTCATGACTGCTTGCTGGCTTCCTCTTCATATGCATTCCCTGTGCCATTCTGTACATAGGATGAACCAGAACCAAGGCCATACAAATGACCACAATATTTGGCATCATCAATACGATCTTCAAAGAACATCTAAAAAGGAATTTTGAAGAAGAAGAAAAGATAATTTTAACCAAAAGGTACCTTGCAATTTACATTTCAGTGATGTTAAGTACTGACTGTTTTAACTATATTGACAGTTTTTTTCTATGATGTTCCTTTGAAGCCACACACAGACATTTAACAAATAAGACTGATGTCCTCAGGAAGTACAGAGCTCAAAGAAAACCAGAGACTATACAAAAAAATGTATAAATACATGTCTTTCTCATTAACATTTAGAGCTCTTTTATGAGAATTTTTAAGCATGGAAAAATGGCAGACATTTTTATTCCATTAATTTAACAATACTCAACAGTAAAAATGAATGAAAATAGCTAATGATGGTGGAGAAAAAAAATGAAGGTTTTAGTGCAGAAAAATAATGAAATTTTTAAGTGGCCTTGTATCTACAAGGAAGGCTGAGATGACTAAAAATAAAAACTAAATTAGTTATGGAAAGTAAAATATGAACTTCCACACTAGGCTACAGTGTTTGAAAAAGCCAAGAAAAGTAAAGATAACAAATTAGTGCCAGAAATCCACCATTAATTAAACTACTAAAGCATTTGCATAAAATGCAAATCTGAAAAATTTTAAAAGTAGTTTTTAATTCTGTAATGAAGCACTGGAAAAAGTAAAAAAATAAAGTATTTTCTTGTCATAAATGGACAATTCAAATCTTCTGAATTAATAGTACTAAAACAGATTTAATGCTTTCTATTATTATTAATACATTTCTGCAAAAATATTTAGGTCCCAGTCTCAGTCAACTCCTTAATATCTAGGAGAACATACTCCACATGAAATATTTTGCAAAAAGCAAAACTGTTTTATAGGGAAAAAATACATGCTATTTTGTTTTTGCACCGCCCATTTCCTTTTTATGTTTACCTGCAAGGTATAACTGTGCCTAACAATTACATAACCTAAGCGTAGACTTGAGTTCATTAAATTTCTTCTACATCTAATGAATTTATATTTGAGGTACTGATCACATATGACAATTCTTTCCAATCTTTTGATTTAGCTTCTACTTTTAGATTTATTTAACCCCTTCAGAATCCAAAACTCCTTTGTAAGACTCAATCCAATAAAAAGCATGAGTCCTACTCTACAAAATCTTCAAAGCAATAAAGAATGGTACAAGCAAATGAAATTTTACCATTAAGTTTCAGGTCTGTAAAAAAGGCCATACTAGGGATTAAATTCCCTAACTTGGTGTAAGTAGCACTAAAATCTAAGATCTGTGGAGTTCTCCTTCTAGTAGTATGTTTGATCCTAGAGAAAATGTACTAGCCTCTGCCTATTTTCTCACTTGAAAAATAATAAAGTTGTATCTACATGATTTCTAAGGCAGTTTAAAATTTTTAAGCTTTTATCCTATGAAGAACTTATTCTTCCTTTTCCTTCAGAACTACATTTCAAGATGACCTATTTTTAAATATTTTCACTTAAGTGTGGTGAATGTTACTTATATGGTACCTCTAACTACACTTTTACTTAGTAGGTTCTTAGTGCCTAAAATTTTGCCAACAGATCTTTAATGTTCTCAACCTAATATCCAAGTGAGAAAAAGGCACTGATGTCTTCATATTTCTCTCATTTTGAAAAAGGTCATTCCTGTAAGCAATGAATCAGATCCTGCCTGATGTTGTGGTCCTATCCTTTCCAGATCTAACTGTTCAGCAACTTACTGCAATCCACATTTAAGATTTTTGCAGCTCTTCATGAGGTACTTCACATCATAAATGACAGTAAAAAAAACAATCAAAGGACCTCAAAGAAGTCAAGTTCTTCTTTGGGCAAATTAGAATTGGTAAGGATTTTGATTAAATAGCCAAAATCATAACCACTGTGAAATGATAACCGTTTAACCCCTTCACAGAGGACCACCCTTGAAGTCATAAGAAGTTCTGCAAAGTACTGGGTCTCAATTCCTTCCTCCTCATGGTTTTTAAATTGGATACCAGATGTTGTCAGTAGCTCTATAGAATCCTGGGCATACATGTTCTCCATCAAATTAAATTTAAAATTAAACTGCCAGGTTGAAGTTCCTGGAGGGTATTCTCCTTGTTCATTCATAAATGTCAGTCCTAGCTAAATTATCTTTAACAGGTCTATGTTACATCACAATAGTTGGTACTGATTGTCAGCATTGCTCCTGAATTCTCCAATGGGTCTCACAACCACACCTGGAAACTCCGTGTCCATAACAACGTAATTGTATTTTCATATAACTTGATGAATTTTCTTCATCTCTTCATCCAGGTTACAAGCCCAAACTTCACAAATTCTTTGGCTATGATCTACAGTTGCTGCTGGCATAGTGAGGGCACAAGGGAGTCTAGATGCCAAGCATCAAAATGTTATGTTTGAAAAAAAAAAAGTTATGTTTGTTTGAAGATCTGTTTCATAAAATACTTTGTCCTTTATTTGTGTACAGACACTTTGGAATGACACTGTAAACACTGCTCTCCTCCACTTCCCTCTCTATGCTGCTCCAAATGCCCTGAAGAGTCACCAAAGGCCTTCTCATTACTGTAGGTATCATCTCTGCAGGCTCCCAGAGAAACAGGACAGCACAGACGCATTCATGTCACAGATAACTCTTTTCCCTGGCAGAGAGCCAGTGTGAAGATTCTGATATTTACTAAAACCAGATTGACTCCCAAGTATGTGCTGCACCGTAGCTTCTCACATGTCCTAGCGGGGACGCTAGATGATGATGCAACACTACCTTGGATTTTTTTATGAGAATCTTTAGCATTTTTATAAAACAATGTAATCAGTTTTCCAAAAATATAGGGCTATTTTTGAAGCATTTTGAGCATTGAAGGACATGATGGGGAAAGCACCTGGCATAGTGTGGCTGCATGACTCTGAGAGGCCCCAATGCCTTTGTGAGGACATACATGCTGTTCTTATCTGGAATGTCCTTCCTTTGGCCTTTTATCAAGTTTCTGTTCATCCTTCAATACCAAGTTGTTTAGGAAGAATTTCAGATGCCTACACCCAGCCAATCAGGTTCTTTCTCTGGAGACTTTGAATCTGAGCAATGATAAAGAGACAACAGAAAGTCCTACAGTGTGCTCACATTGCAGCAGCATCCATGGAGGGCTGTGCAGGGTTTTGGGCACTGTGATCACCTGGCACAGCCCAGCTTCTCACTGAAATTTACCATCAGGTTCCCTTGACCTCTCCAGTATCTTTTAACTTGTTGTTTTTTATATAAAGAACTAAGTTTATTTTCTGCAGCTTGTAACCCAAGTCCCCAACTGCTGTCTCATCTCTGCAGCATTGAGTCAGCCATCAGAATGAAAGCTATTTACACAGAGTTATAAAGAGGCTCTCCTTTTCAAGACCCAGTCTTGAGAAAATGGCCATGATCAGACACCTGGTCTTCCTCATTCTGAGATGTGTGGGGCTGGCTGGCCAGGAGAGCATAGATAGCTCTTGTTTGCCAAGGAGCTGTGCACATCTTGTGCTCAAAGCCTGAAAGAAGGTTGTTAGGGGCCGTTATGGTTCATTGTTAGCTCCCAGAAAATGCTCTGCAGACACAGGTCTCACACAAGAAACTTTTATTTTATGCAGATGATTCACGTCCAATAGGGGGAAAGGGAAAAAAGAAAGAGGGATCATGGCACAAGGTTTCTCTCAGACATAGAAATTTCACGGGCTGAGAGGAACCAATCACGGAGGAGTATTCTTACAGACTGACTGATGGACCAATGACATATTAGAAACTAACATGGGAGGCAGGAAGATTACAGCAGCGTAAGCCAGAAATTCCTGTAACGTGAGAGGTGGGAAGAACGCAGACTGACAGGTGATGGGGAGGCTGGAAATTCCTCGAATGGGAGAGGCTGGCATAACGCAGATTGACAGGTGGTGGGGGAAGCCAGATTCCTTACAAAGGTGATGAACACCACAGAGCTAGAGAGTAGCAAAAGGCCAGGTCCTGTGTAAACATGCTCCTTTAATCCTGCTGGACTTCTCCACATGCAGGGCAGGGACCTTGCTCTCTTGCTCACCAGTCTTCTCTGCTTCCAGTATCTGCTTGACACACAGATGGCACTGAAAACATCCTTCCTCTCATGCTAATCAAGAATTATCATCAGTTGCAATGTGTAAAGGGAGAGACCATGGCTCAGGTGAACAGAGTTGTCCAAGGTCATCCCCTGGGCTGCAGGGTCCCAATGTGACCAGACCCAAATATTAGTTATCCCTCAGCCTGAGAGGTAGCTGCAACCATGGGAAACACTGTAGGACAACTTTCATTCATTTTGTAAGGAGTTCTCATGGAGCAGTGGAGTGGCAGAGTGGCCAGGCAATGAGCAGTGGCAGGTGTAGGCATGAGCTTCATTAAAATCCATGGCTGATCACGAAGAGCAGAGCCACTTGAGGTGCTGCTGGATATTGGTGGAATTGGCCCAGTCAGTCTGCAAAAATTTCCAGTATTAGAGGGGAAAACTTGCAATCCCACTGTGTTAAATAGGCCCATAGAGGAAGAGCCCTGTGGGCAGAATACAGGGGATAAAGTGGGTGGAGTGGGCATAGTGCTGAAGAGCATCACAGAGAGGAGCCCGGATGTAGAGCAAAGCCTGTGAGAGAAAGTCAAGAGGGCCCAGTGGAGCCAAAGTGGTGGGCGGAGCTGGTGGGGTGGAGCCAAGCTGAGCAAATGGAGTCAAAGATGTAGAATCAGTGGGGAGGTAGGACTAGGGGAAGCACGTGGGAGGCTCGCCTCACCTAAAGCTGCTCAGGTGATATAGGAACTGGGACCAGGAGCCCCACAGGTGAGTGGAGGGTATTTTGGTTGCATCCACAGGAGGCTAAGGGAGCCAGGAGAGTCACATATGTCTGCAAACCCTGTCAGAAGTCACTGCGTGATCAGCAGGAAAGAAGGTCCCGTGGGCTCTTGGGGTCCCCCTTATACAATCAGGCAATGGAGGGGAACTGAAGACTCTGAGGCGCAGCCTTCCTTAGTCCCTCCCTCATGAGATGCTGTGAACATTCCATATATTCAGGTACGTTGGGCTCTGTGGAGGTCCTGGAAGGGGTCCTGAGGATGTCACCTTGGAAACTTTCTTGAGAGCAACCATTGTACCAGTGTGTTCAGGGAGAGTTCTCCTGCTACCTGCTGTGTAGATGGTGAGACCCGGAGGTCCAGAGAGGGTAAGCCTGTGGAGTAGCTGCCACTTGCTGGAGCCTGGTCTGGAGCCCACACTGCTCACTCAGACACTGGCAGGGGCTTTCTGCCACCTGGGTGTGAGACAGGCATAGATGGAGAATGCAGCCTTGACCCTGCCAGGACCACCTTGTGAAACTCACTGTATCTGTAAAGTAGGGCAAAGAGAGACATCTGCCTCTTGGGCTGTTGTGAAGCCAAGCCCCAGCTTCATGATTCTCTAAAAGGCAGTTTGCCCTGGATGGGGTGGGGATCTGCCTTTTGAGAGTGCTATCATTTAGTTTTCTGTATGGAAATATAAACCCCTTGTAGATTTTAAAAAAGAGCTATTTTGTATGAAGCTCTGCTGTAGGTGAGAGGACATATATGTGAGCAAAACAGTCAGGAATCCCTGCTCCCACTCTGGTGTGGGCTGCTGTGCCACTGGTCTGACTCAAGAATTCAGGCACTAAAATAACATGGGGCACTGACCCCTTTAGGCATCTGATCTAATGTTACCATCCACAGCAAAATTTCACCTGCTTCTTTATTCTAAATTACACCCCTCATGTCACTTAGCTCCTGCCAATGCCTTCCTACCTGTAAGATAAAGGCCTCCTTAAGGAGCTATCCCGTCTTTGCTCCCCATCCCTCCCCTAGGTTGCAAGAGCACCTACCTGTCTCACCGCTACCAGTACATACCTCTCTGATTGAGATGGGTTTTCCCTTTGTTAGACATGCTAACTTCTGATAAGATGCTAGATGGCGCCAGAACTGCACATAAGACGTTCTAGATTCCACCAGAACATCTGTCTATTTATTGGCTTGGTTACTGGAAGTTTGAGAAAGAACTTCAAAGCTACTGTTTTACAAACGATCTTTTTTTGGGGGAGAGTAACAACTCATAATGAGTTTTATATATGGAATGAATTGTCTAGCTATGAAAGGGAGCATTAATACACTTAGAAACCAGTGCAGTGTTCATTGTCATCAGGAGAAGACAATGCAGGTAGATAGATGATAAATAGATAGATATTCATGTATTTTTTTTCCTCAAAATTTTATTGAGAATTGAGGTCAGGGTCTCAATTCAGTCATGGCCTCTATCACAGCTACTATCTCTCAGATGCTGTAGGAATCTTTGCTAATGTTGGAGGCATGTTGTGTTCTTTTCTAAGCTTTGTTTATTATAAGCCAATTCATAGAATGTATATGTGTATATATAGACATATATTTACACACATGTATGTGTAATTGTATATCAGAGATGCCAAGTTATTTTACTTTTATTTACTCATTGAACATCTGTAGACCCCAGAGAAGTATCAGTAGTTTTTGCAAAAAGCAGACTTTAAGTCTCTCTGATATGAGAAGAATTTGTGGCATTTAGCAGAACTTGCCACCATGGGCATGTGTATCAATCGAATATCTATATGTATACCTATACCTATACCTATATCTATATATCTATATATTTTTTCCCTCTGAGGCACAGGGGATTCAAACTGAGGCCCTTGTGCATGCTAGGCAAGCACTCTCCAAAATGAGCAATTTCTTCAGTCCCTCAAATATAAGATGATGGCATAACTAAGAAATGGAATAAAAGTGGTTGAACCTGATTTGCTTATAATTACAGATATTTCATATACCTATAACTATATGTAATTGCATAATTAATGTGTATATATTTTGTACACACACACACATGTGCTTATAATAGATTTTTTTTTTTTTTTTTTGGTACTGGGGATCGAACTCAGAGCCTTGTGATTTCGAGGCAAGCATTCTACCAGCTGAGCTATCTCCCCAGTCCATGCTTATAATTTTGACTCTAGAACAAGCAGAGCATGGTGATGGATCATGGTGGGGGAAAGGGTCAAAAGACCAATGACAGTTTCTGAATTCTTTTCTGGTGCAATCTAGGGGGTTATTAACTTCCAGTACCGGATGGGTCTGAAAGATGCCATGAGCATGAAAAGAGCACTGATTTTGAGGAAGGATCTTGTGTGGTTTCTGATGCCTCCTAGATATCCACATGGACTGGTCTGCAGGTGAGAGCAGAGGGCTGGGAAGATGACGGACACTTGGGAGGCAGAAGAGGTGGAGAATGCTTCCTGCCATGAGACTGAGGTGACCTTGGGTGGGGGTGAGCATAAAGAATCACAGAGGTCCTTGCTCTGAGATGGGGACATGCCTATATTTAGCAAAGGAGAAGACCATGCAGGAGACAGAGAGCAGGGGCCTCCAGTTAGGGGTTTGGAAAACCAGGGAAATGGAACAACAGGTACTTCTGGGAAGAGAGAATTGTAAAAAGAAAGGCAGGGCCTCTTGTACTAAAGACCACCCAAAAGTGAACTTGAGGGCAACCAAGGAGGGACCATTAGATTTGGTGCCATAGATGTTTCTGATGCTCTCAGTGGCACCAGTGTCCACAGGTGGTGGGAACTCAAGCCAACTGGATGACTTATGGAAGAATAGAAGGTGGAACACCGAAGGCCACAGCTGGAGAACACTTGTCTGATTTTGGACAATGAACTGAAGGAAGACCCAGCCTGGCATTAGCATTGGTGGTCTGAGATGTGGGAGGAGGTGATTCCAGAAAGTGCATTTTTCTTTTGTTTGTGGCTGCAGAAATCTCTTTCTGTTACTATATTTACCAGCTGTATACTATAGGTTTTTTCCTGTAAAATTTGGAAACACAATAGTGAATACTGGAGTCTGAGATTGGTGCTGGGAGAGGGTATGGGGTGAGAGTGGAAGATGTGTAATTCGATATAATTACTATGCATTTGGAAATATCAAGCTTGATCCCATTAAAATGTGCAATTAATATGCATGAATTTAAGAACACATGAGACTAATGATTCTCTTCTATCACTGAGTGGTAGACCCTCAACACTTGGGGAGGATATTTTTATCCTCATGCTTTAACTCTTGCTTGTGAAAGTGGTCACTGCCAGTCACCTGTGAAGATAACTGTATCAGTCTTTTCTTATTTATCAGGATCTTAACAATAATGGCAAATGCCGGCCATACATCATTTTTCTTATGTGGTGTTTGGTGGTGGTGGTGGTGGTTAAATAATTTAGGAAGGAATAGGACAGAGATGAGGTGCCGTCTTGTCACAGCATGACAGGGTTACCTGATGTTCACTGAAATCCTTAAGATGCTACCATCCACCCATGGTCAAGGTGGTTTTTGACAGATTTATCATTTAAGAACTTCCTTCTCTTCTCTTTTTTTCTATACTATCCTTTGTGATCAAGCCACTGAATCTGGCCACCCTGAAATGGAGAAGGAGAGTAAGCTCCACCTGAAGGAGGGGTGCTGACCACCTGCATGGTTTTCAACTCTTCCATTAGATTTTTCTATTCCCTTCACTTACTACCTATGTAGCCATTTACTTATTTATGTCAGTAAACACATATTCAATGGTTACTTTCAGTTTTATTTCAGTATTAAAGCTACATATTTTACTAATCATATTCTTTGGTGTTTGGCTCTTGAAACATCTTACACCTTAGTTCTCAGGTCATTTGTCAGATGTCCACATTTGGGACATTTTCCTCCTCCTCCGCCCTCTCCTCTGCCTCCTCATTCTGCTATGTTCAGGCTCATTTTGTATTTCCTCACCAGATCCTAGAATCAGGCATTTCTCCAGGGAAATAGAGTCCTTGTTAATGGTAGCTATTAGGGCCAGCTGTATAATTGACAGGCCGAACGCAAAATAAAAATATAGAGTACTTGTTCAAAAAGCAGATAACCTGTGCCATTAACATCATGCAACAGAAATCTATTTCCTCTGTGATGTCTTTAGTTCATGTGCATTTTATTTGTCCTTTAGTATCCTCCTCATTACAGAAAAATCAGGATTTTAAATTATTTGCAAGATTTTTAAAATTATCTTTAATTATGCAATGTCAATTCTAAATTCAAACTTAAAAGCCAGTCATTTTTTGTACCTTGCACACTCATGTTGAGTTCATTCATACCAGAGCAGTGAAAATGTTACACACAACCAATGTGATTTTTTTTCACTATACCTCAATAACCGCTAACATATTTTTCCATTGGTTTGTTAGTGACTTAGAATGAACTAAAAGGAAGACAACTGTTGATGGACCATGGTTTCCCTTTCCCTTCACATCATCAGCTGGAGAGGGGGATAAAACAGTGAAGTACCATGAGTGACAAAGGATAAGGGAGGTGTTCTTGGTCTTAGGGAAAAAATTCACTGCCTTCTTCTGCACTTTAATTCCAATTGGAACCCAAAGAGTGGTATTTTTGGGCTTCAGTGCCCTCCCTCTTTGTACTTTTACATGGATAGGACACACCTTGTACCACCTCTCTCAGTTCCTACATTTCATCACCCCCCACACTTCTCTGCTATTAGGAATAAAAACTCCTCAACATGCATGAGTTGGTCAGATGCAGTATACATGCAGGTTTCATATGTGTGCTGTGTTCATACATGTGGCCCATATTCTTTTTGAAATTCACCTATAAATTGTACAAAGATACAATTAATAAAAATTTATGATAGCCAGAGCACAGTATTTATCAAGGAGAGGGCTACATTGAGCAGGGATCTGGACTGTGTTGGAGGAACACCCATGATGTTATTCCTTTTTGGCCTGCCTGCCTCCTCCTCCTTCTCCTTTTATCTCTGTCTCTTCCTTTCACTCCCACTCATACTTTCTTTCTCACTTTCTCTCTCCCTCCCTTCCTCTCTCCATTCTTCTTTCTCATCCCTGTCTTTCCTCCATAGTTGTGAGAATGCTAAGTAGGATATTTTTAGTCTTAAAAATTTTATAACTCTGCATTATAGCATTGTAAACAATAAGTACAGAATTGTGCAAAAAAATAGAATTTGTTTATTCACTGAATAAGTGCACCTCACTTTATTCTAACCCCATTCTCTGGCAAACCAACATGTTACTTTCTGTGTGTGTGGGGGGGGGTGTACATTGCTTGGTACCAGTTGTTGAACCCAGAGAAACTTAACCACTGGGTCATATCCTCAGTCCTTTTTTGTGTTTTTAGAGACAAAGCGTCATGAAGTTTCTTCAGGTATTCCTAAGGTTCTGAGGTTGTCTTTGAGCACACCGTTGTCCTGTCTCAGCTTCCCGGGTCCCTGGGATGTTTCATTGAAATTGACTATTTTAAATACCTCAGGTAAGTAGTATCATACAGTATTTGTTCTTCACTTAGCATAATTCCAGACTTTTTAATATTGTCATAAATGCCTGGATTCATTTTTGTTTTTCAGGTTTGAACAATCTACTCCTGTAATTCTTCATGTGTCATAGACGTGAAGTGTTTCTATACCTTGGGTCTTGTACAGGATGCTGTTATGAGCATGCAAGTGGTGACATCTCCTAGAGATCTTGATTTCAGTTCCTTTTGATGTGTACCCAGAAAAAGGGTGGTGGTAACATCTAGTTGTTCTGCTTTTCATTTTTGGTGCAAATTCTCTGCTGGTTTCCATAATTGTAGTACCATTTTACAGTCCCCTGATAACATGAGTTTGACAGTTTCTCCATATCTTCTGTAGCCATTCTGTTTTTGCTTTGTTGATAATCGACATTCTAACAAGTGTGTGGCAATTGCTCATATTGGCTTTCTTTTTATTGTTTCTTTTGAGAAAATAGCAGGTGTATATATTCATGGGTAGGAGCCATGTACTTTTCAAAGCAGTGTGAAATTATTGAGTTAATTGGAATGTTTATTGTGATTTTGATTTGTATTTTTTTGATAAGTTGATAAAGATTATCTATTATTGCCTGTGGATCATTTGTATGTCTTCACTGAAGAAATATGTTTGGATCATTTGCTGTATTGTTTTGTTTTTGTTTTTGGTAATGGGGGTTGAACCCAGGGTGCTTAACCACTGAGCCACATTCCCAGCAATTTTTATATTTTATTTTGAGACAGGTTCTCTCTCAGTTGCTTAGGGCCTCACTAAATTGCTGAGAATGGCTTTGAACTTGTGATCCCCCACCTCAGCCTCCTGGACCACTGGATTCCAGGTGTGTGCCACTGTGCTTATGGGGATTGTGAAGATGAACTGAAAGGAGCAGTGAGGAGAATAGGTATAGGATTCCTGGCTGGGGGTCAAGCAGGGTCAAGAAGGATGGAGAGGTTCACCTACTAGGTTCTATGCACAGGGAGCAGCACCAGCTGGGCAGCAAGATGGCCTTTATCCACTCTGCAGAGATGCGAAGAAGCCACACAGGGGTCTGTGAATTTGGAACTGAAGCATGATGAATAAAGTGGGCTGTGTAAAATAAGCATGGAACCCTCACTGTGACCTCTGACAATCACACACTATTGTCATTATGGCCCCTGTGTTGAAAAACTATTCTGTCACTTCTGACACTCACATAATACCCTCATTCTGACCTCTGACACTCACATACTATCCTCTTTGTGGCTTGTTATACACACACAAAACCTAATTCTTACCTCTGTAACTTATGTAATACCCTCACTATGGCCTCTGAGGCTCACCTAACATCATCACTGAGGTATCTTACATTCATATAGCATCCTTACTGCAGCATCTAACACTCCCATAATACCCATTAATACCATAATACTCATTATTACCTCTGATGTTCACACAATATATTAACTGTGCCCTCTGACCTTCATGTAATGGTCTTCACTCTGTCCTCTGAAATGCACATCATATCCCCAATATGGCCCATGACATTGACAAAATATCTGTAGTGATGACTCTGTCACACATATAATATCTTGACCTGGCCCCTAATACTCATCATATCTTCACTATGATACTCATATACTACCCTCACTTTGACCACTGACACTCATAATACTCTCACTGTGACCTCTGACATTTACATAATACCCTCCTATGACTCAGGCACTTAATATCATCACTGTAACCTATGATAGTCAAATTACCCTCACTCTGAACTCTGATGCTAACATGCAATTTGTGTGACCTCTGACACCCACAAATACCCTCACTGTGTCCTGTGGTACAGAACACCCTAAATGTTTTCTCTTTAATTCACATGATACTCTCATGATGTCACTTGATACTCACCAAATATCCTCACTATTTTATCTCACATTCACTTATTTTACTCATTGTAACGGCTGAAAATCACATAATACCATCACTTTTGGTAATATGGCCATTTTGACAATATTTCTGCCTATCCAAGAACATGGGAGATCTTTCTATCTTCTAAGGTTTTTCTTAATTTCTTTCTTTAGTGTTCTATAGTTCTCATTGTAGAGGTCTTTCACCTCTTTTGTTAGATTGATTCCCATGTATTTTATTTTTTTCAAAGCTATTGTGAATGGGATAGTTTTCCTAACTTCTCTTTCTGAAGATTCATCACTTATGTATAAAAATGCATTAGATTTATGAGCATTGATCTTATATCCTGGGAAGCTTCTCTTAAGTAGTGGAATTTCATGGGCTAAGGACCCATTGCTGGTGACAAAGTTCACAGGTTAACGGTTGTATGAGTGACTGCCGAGAATTTTCGCAGACTGATGTTCTGGGTTATAAAATGGTGTGTGTGAGGAGGGGGCAGAATAATGGTGGCAGCAAAATGGTAGCTGTGATGCCAATAGTAGGTACACAGGTTAGCTTAGAAAATGGACAAGGTGTGGAGATTTACTGTAATATAATATAAAGCTTCTCCCCCACCCTTTACTCTGCAGTCATTTCCCCTGCTTCCCAATATACAACCTAGCTTGTCAGCCTGTGAACGTCCTAGCTAGCTATTTCTTCATCATTCAGCTGTCAAGTATCCTTCTCTGTTATTGGTCCCTGTTACCCTACAGAAATTGACTCCTTAAGAATGGTGCCCCCACCATTTTCACGCTCTCTCTCCTACTCACTTTCATGCTGTCTCCTCCATTTCACTCTCTCCTGCACGTGTGCACCCTTTTTCTTTTCCTCTTATTTTCTCTCTCACCCTGCAGGGAGACACTCTGTGTGCTTAATAAACTCATATGTGTTCCTGTGTCCACAGTGAATTCTGGGTTCTTACACTTACTGCTTTCAGTTTCATTTTTCTCAAATTAGACCACAATGGAACAATCCATGGAGTTCAGGAAAGAAAGGTGGGTGTTCCCTGAAGCAAAAGGGACTCTGAAAGTTGCTGGGATGATCTCTCTGTATTTCCCTTTATTCCCAGAAGGATTCCCTCTGAATTAGCCCAAGGCATACTAGCCTTTATCCTAGGTTTCCAGCAGTCAGCTCTCAAATATATTAACCTTACCTCCTCAGTATGGAAGTGTGATTGTATAAGGGGCCAGGCCTGACCAAGAAACCAGAGCATTGGCTGCTCTCAGGACTCATCTTGGTCTCCAGTTTTGTTACTGAAAACTTGGTCCTTGTCCCCAATGTCAATCCAAAAATAAGGACATGATTTTAAAGTCCTATTTATTTGTAAGCAAAAAAGAAACACAGGGACTCCTGATCCAGAGGCAGTAGTTCTGCCCTTCAGGGAAAACAGACCTATTTTAGAGAAGGTATGCAAAGACTGCATTCCAGGTGGGCCCTGGTAGGGGGTCTCAGGTGTATCCTGATGGTGTATTAAAATTCACTTGTAATTTGGGATTCAGCCATTTCCTAGTTCTTCTGGTGACCTCTCCTTCCAGTGGAGAACATACAACTCAAGGGAATTTTGTTCCTTGCCCCAAGTTTAGGGAGTGGGAGAGGGAGAAGAGAAAAATACAAATAAGTCACTTTTAAAATAATCAGCAAAGTCTTTGTTTAAAAGTCACACTGAACCACTGTTATACTCTCACTTCCATTTTAAAGTTTTTCTTTTATTTCCCCACATTAGAGTTCATTCTTTGTAAAATGAATTCCATTGTTTTGAAAAATGGCAGGCTTTCATTTATATTTCAACTCAGCAGAGTACAGGAGAATTCCTTCACCTTAAAAATAACCTAGGTGGTGTGTGTGTGTGTGTGTGTGTGTGTGTGTGTGTTATTGTTGTATTTGTTTTTGCTTTTTTGGGAAAAGAGTCTTGTTGGGATGCACAGGATGTACTCACTCTTGTGGGTTCATACTGTCCTGCCTCAACTTCCTAAGCAGCTTGGGCTGCAGGCACAGGATGCCAGGTCACATCTGCTTTTTATCTAAAGGCTGTATTTTTGTCTAACCCTAAAACCCAGTAGTTTCTAGTTTACTCTACATTGTCTCCTTTTCAGGAATGTCATGTAAATGGAGTGAAATAAGTACCCTTTGTATCCTGGTTTCTTTGACTTAGTAAAATGCATTTGAGTTTCATTCTTATTGTTGAGCTAATCAATAGGCTACTCTTTTTTGATGCATAGACATTTCTTGGAAGAAGTACATTTGCTTCTCCATGAATTTGCAAAAGAATGTCTGCATTCCATCCAACTTACTGTGTCACTGAATGAAGCTGTGTCAACACTTGCATATGCAGCAGTGGTCCACCTAGTGGTTTGAATATAGTCCATGCCACTCTGCTACTGAGGCTTCTTTTAAAATGAACACGTTTTCTTTTCCTTTTCTCCCTCTCCTCCTCCTTCACTTGGGGGCAGGGAACAAGATTAAATTTTTGCATTCTAATCCCAATTATCTGTCTTTGAGTGCCCACCCACCAATGGAACCAAGTTATTAAGACATCAAGGATGACACCAGAAGATCTCAAGAATGGCTGTCTCCTAAAGTAACATGCGAATCCCAATTCCCCCACAGGGATTCCTGACAGGCAGTCTCTGAAAATCTTCCAAAAAAAAAATTACCAGTTTCCTTCAATGAGCAGAATCACAGTCTCTGTGTCTGGAGGTCTCTGTGCTTCCCCTTTGGTAGCAAAGCACTAAGCCTACATTCTTTGTTTTTCTCAAAAACATGACCTCCTTGATAAATTTGCATTCAGTGACATGCCTTCAGTAACAGACACTATTTCCGTGGGCATCAGTTTACAAATAATTTGAGTAAATAATCACTGTGTCATAGGGTAACTTTATTAAGGATAAAATCTCAGTGCCCCTTCTCCAGAAGAACATATTTGACTTCCAAACAAAAATCAAGGAGACTTCCTATGATCTGCAATCAACCACTATTTGTTATTCTTGGGTTTTGTGTAAAGTTCTGTTACTTATAAGGATCTTCCAGTACTTTTAACTTTATTTCCCCAGTGACATGTGCTGTTAAGCATCTTTTCATATGTTGACATGATGTGTATAGTGCTTCTTTGGTGAAGGTTCTTTTCATGTCTCCATCTTCCCCCTCCACTATTGTCACTTTCTACAACACTGTGGCACAGTATCCTATCATTTTAATTAGTTGAACATGACCAAGAATCTAGGCACTACTGTTGTAGATTTTGATTATTTTATCATTAAGTAGGTATATATGCTGTAACCTATTTTATAACTTATCTCTAATTTTGGCTATTTCTCTACATCATGGTAATGAGGTTACAACACAGTCTTTCACACATGCCAGGCAATCACTCTACTACTGAACTATAATTTCAGCCCCAGCATTTGTTCTTTTGTGACTGACAATTCACTTGCAATAATGTCATCAAACTTCAAAAATTACTTGCTGAAGAATTTGTTCCTCTGTTCCACACTGAATAATATTCCATAGTATGGCCAGGCTATGTTTTATTTGTATCTTCAGATGCTTTTGGACATTAAGTTGTTTCCACATTGGGCTATCATGAATAATGCTACTAGTAGCACTGGTGTGCGTGTGATAACTTGAGTTCCTATGTTGAATTCTTTCAAACAGATCAATCAAAGGACAATTGTGGTGGTGAATACCTGTAACCCCAGTGGCTGGGCTGACTGAGACAGGAGGATCTTGAATTGAAAGCCAACTTCACCAAAAGTGAGGCACTAAGTAACTCAATGAGACCCTGTCTCCAAATAAAATACAAATAGGGCTGGGAATGTGGCTCAGTGGCTGAGTCCCCAGAGTTCAGTCCCAGGTGCCCCCCAAAATGAATACATGAAAATAAAAAAATAATTGATGGATCAGTTGGTAATTCAGGGAAATAAACATTGATATATTTGGTTGGACAAAAATACAACTCACTGAAGCACTTTATAAAAAGTGCTGTACACTCTTAATGTCTTATAAATGGCTAACCAAGTCCATGAACATGAGACCTACCTCATAAAAATCACTTGCTGACCCCAAGTAGACAGGTTGGGCCCTTATGTGATTTCAAAAAAGTAAATGATTTCTGTTTCTATTACATATTTTTTATTCAATTGTCTCAAAGTAAACAGATTAACCAAAACATGCACATATCCATATTCATTTAACCCAGGGATCATATAGTCTGTGCTGTGATTTACTATTCAGAAGCCAGTGTTTTGGTACAGTCAGAAAAATTACCTATCACTCTAGTGAAACATGTTTTGTCTTTCCCAAAAAGAATTTGAAGAAGTTAATAATTTATTTTTCAGTACAGATTAGCAACAAAGGACTGGTTGTGGCATAGCCATTAGCCACCATCATCTGGATACATTGACAAACATGGTCATTGTTCCACATAGGTCTTAAGGAAGAAAAGATGCATTCCAAACAGTACATGAGCATGAAGAAACTCATGAGCAGCAGGAAGGTTCTGGTGGCCCTCTGTACAGGAGATTCTCTGGGAGAAAGACTGGTGATAGAAAGTCACTGGAAGTGCTTCTTATGCTTGCACAAGAGGGTCACCATGTAACCACTTGAGAGAGCCATGAGCCCTATAAGGAAGCCATCCTGGAATACAACTAATTCAGAAAATAAATGTCTGAGGAAGTAACTCACTGGTAAAATCATGCAGTATTCACTAATAATTACAAGACCACATGAGGTCACATTGGTGATCACAGTAGGAGAGATTGAGAAGTGAGCATTCAGGGACATGTAGAACACCCACAGGAACACAAGGGAACACAGGCTCTGATGTGGGGACTTATGTTTGAACTTTGCCAAGCAGGAGCTCCTGGGACTGAGGGTGATGGCCTAGAGGACACTCAGCAGGCAGGTGGCACAAATGGAGAAGCCCGGCGGGTTTCAAGATGGCGACCTAGAGGGTGGCTGCATTTCATGTTGCTCCAGGACTCAGGATTCAAAAGAGGAGATATTGAGATGCTTGGGACCAACTCAAAGCAGGCGGGTGACTCTCACCCCCTGGGAGGCATCCCGGATGGGACGGTGGTCCCAGAACGCAGGAAACTTTGTGAAGTAGAACTGCCGGCGAGACGCCCCTCCCCCCGCTGGAGCAGTGAACTCGGACAGCTGGGAGCGCCGTAAAGGAGGCCGCTCGGCACAGCGCTGGGACTCTGAGCAACCACTGGGGCTCCGGCGGCTGCCCACGGGAAGAGTGGCGAGGAGAGCTGTGTGGACTCAGGACACCGGGGCCTGCCCTGAGGAGGAGGAGGAGGAGCGTGGCCACTTGGATTCGGAGTGACTGCACCAGAGCTACAGGCGGTTACCAGAGGAGAAGCCGGCAGCGAGCTGTGTGGACTCAGAACGACGCTTCTGAACCCCGGGGCCTGCCCTGAGGACGACGAGGAGGAAGAGGAGCGCGGCCGCTTGGATTCGGGTAACGACACCAGAGCTACAGGCGGTTGCCAGAGAAGGGGCTGCGTGGCGAGCTGTTTGGACTCTGACCACCTCTGAACCCCGGGGCCTGCCCGGAGGAGTAGGAGAAGGAGGAGGAGGAGCGCAGCAGGTCGTTTGGACTCGCAGTGACTGCATTAGCGCTCCAGGCGCCTGCTCAGAGGAGAAGGCGAGTGGTGAGTTGTTTGGTCTTAAAGTGACAGCTCCTGAACACAGGGGGGCTGCCTGGAGGAGAAGCGTGGTGGGAAGCTTGGTCTTGAGTGGCCGCACCAGAGCTCCGAGTGGTTGCCCAGAGGTCCCGTGCAGCGGGTCACGTGGATTCAGAGCCACTCAGAGGGACTGCTCCTGAACACCCGGGGGGTTATCTGGAGAAGGAGGAGGAACGGGGAGGGTCACTTCGACTCGGAGTGATTGATTGCCCCGGGCTATGGGTGGTTGGTGGGAGGAGGAGGCAGGAAGTGAGTTTCTTGGACTCCTAGTGACCGCACCGGAATACTGGGCGGCTGTCTGGAGGAAGAGGCCTGTGGCGGGTCTCTGGGACTCAGAGCGATTGTTCGGGGCCACAGGTGGCTGCTCAGAGGAGGGGCCACACAGCCAGGCGATTAGGTGCAGAGCAGGGTCCCAGGATCTAGGAGGCTTCTGGGTGGAAGAGCCGCACAGAGATAGGCTTAGGGCGGAGCGAAGGTTCCAGGCCTGTGGGCAAATTCTCTGAGGAGGGGCAGCCTAAGGAGATACATCTGCGAAGGGTGAGGCTCCCAGGCCCAGGAGGTAGGGCCGGGCCCCTGGGACCTTTGCAGAGAAAGGCAGCCCAGCCCAGGCGGTAGCTGTAAATTGAGGGGAACCTCTAGGAGGGAACTGACCAGCGAGACCTCCCCACCAGGTGAGTCTTCCCTGCTGGGTGAGGTTTCCCCACAAGGACGGTAAAACCAGAGACTCAGGCCCAAACAGGACTTGCCTCAGCCCGCAGCCTAGGTCCCCTTTGGATGACCATTGGTTAACAAGTGGAGGCACCTCTGCCCACTAGCAGGGATTATACCCCACCTGAAGGCCACCACTCCTAGAGAGGCAGCTTCCTTGTGGAGCACCGCATTATCAACTTCCTCCATGACTTCAGACTACTGAAGGCTAAGGGGGGATATATATAGAAATCTTCAGGGACATTGTAAGTCAATAGAGGAAATCTGCAATATCTCAGCGGTCCACTGATACCTGAACAATATGAGAAAACAAGGAAAGAAAATGATGCAAACAAATCTAGATGTTACATCAATAAAACCCAATGACAGCATGGCAGAAGAAATGACAGAAAAGGAGTTCAGAATGTACATAATTAAAATGATCAGAGAAGCAAACGATGAGATGAAAGAGCAAATGCAAGCATTGAATGATCACACCAATCGACAGTTAAAAGAGCAAATACAGGAAGCAAAAGATCATTTCAATAAAGAGTTAGAGATATTGAAAAAAAAAACCAAACAGAAATCCTTGACATGAAGGAAACAATAAACCAAATTAAGAACTCCATAGAAAGCATATCCAATAGGATAGAACACCTGGAAGACAGAACCTCAGACATTGAAGACAAAATATTTAACCTTGAAAACAAAGTTGAACAAACAGAGAAGATGGTAAGAAATCATGAACAGAATCTACAAGAACTATGGGATATCATGAAAAGGCCAAATTTAAGAATTATTCGGATTGAGAAAGGCCTAGAGAAACAAGCCAAAGGAATGAACAATTTATTCAATGAAATAATATCAGAAAATTTCCCAAATCTGAAGAATGAAATGGAAAATCAAGTTCAAGAGGCTTATAGGACGCCAAATACACAAAATTACAACAGACCCACACCAAGGCACATTATAATGAAAATACCTAACATACAGAATAAAGACAGAATTTTAAAGGCTATGAGAGAAAAGAACCAAATTACATTCAGGGGGAAACCAATACGGATATCAGCAGATTTCTCAATCCAGACCCTAAAAGCTAGAAGGGCCTGGAACAACATTTTTCAAGCCCTGAAAGAAAATGGATGCCAACCAAGAATCTTATACCCAGCAAAACTTACCTTCAAATTTGACGATGAAATAAAATCCTTCCATGATAAACAAAAGCTAAAAGAATTTACAAAAAGAAAGCCAGCATTACAGAACATTCTCAACAAAATATTCCATGAGGAAGAGATGAAAAACAAAGAAGCAAATCAGCAAAGGGAGGAATTATCCTAAAGGAATTGTCAAATAAAGGAGGAAACAAGTTGTGTCAAACAAATAAATAAACAAAATTTTAAAAATGAACCAAATGACCGGGAAACCAAATCATTTCTCTATAATAACCCTGAATGTTAATGGCCTGAATTCATCAATCAAAAGACATAGACTGGCAGACTGGATTAAAAAGAAAGATCCAACAATATGTTGCCTGCAAGAGACTCACCTCATAGAAAAAGATACCCATAGACTAAAGGTGAAAGGATGGGGAAAAACATACCATGCACATGGACTCAGCAAAAAAGCTGGAATATCCATCCTCATTTCCGATAATGTGGACTTCAAGCCAAAGTTAGTCAGAAGGGATAAAGAAGGTCATTTCATACTGCTTAAGGGAAGCATAAATCAGCAAGATATAACAATCATAAACATCTATGCCCCAAACAGTGGCTCATCTATGTATGTCAAACAAATCCTTCTCAATTTCAGAAACCAAATAGACCACAACACAATAATACTAGGTGATTTTAACACGCCTCTCTCACCACTGGAAAGATCTTCCAGACAAAAATTGAACAAAGAAACCATAGATCTCAATAACACAATCAATAATTTAGACTTAACGGACATTTATAGAATATACCATCCAACCAAGAGTGAATACACTTTCTTCTCAGCAGCACATGGATCCTTCTCTAAAATAGACCATATATTGTGCCACAAAGCTAATGTTACCAAATACAAGAAGATAGAGACACTACCATGTATTCTATCAGATCATAATGGATTGAAGTTAGAAATAAACGAAAGAGTAAAACACAGAAACTATTCCAACATCTGGAGATTAAACAATAATCTATTATATGATGAATGGATAACAGAAGATATTAGGAAGGAAATTGAAAAATTCTTAGAGGTAAATGAGAACAAAGAAACATCATATCAAAATCTCTGGGACACTATGAAAGCAGTACTTAGAGGGAAATTTATTTCATGGAGCGCATTTAATAAAAGAAGTAAAACTCAACAAATAAACAACCTAACACTACAGCTCAAAGCCCTAGAAAAAGAAGAACAGAACAGCACCAAAAGTAGTAGAAGACAGGAAATAGTTAAACTGAGAGCTGAAATCAATGAAATTGAAACAAAAGAAACAATACAAAAAATTGACAAAATAAATAGTTGGTTCTTCGAAAAAATAAACAAAATTGATAAACCTTTAGCCACACTAACAAAGAGAAGACGAGAGAAAACCCAAATCACTAAAATTCGGAATGAACAAGGAAATATCACAACAGACAGGATGGAAATACAAAACATAATTAGAAGCTATTTTGAAAATCTATACTCCAACAAAATAGAAAATTTCGAAGACATCAACAGGTTTCTAGAGACATATGAATTGCCTAAACTGAACGAGGAGGACATAAACAATTTAAATAGACCAATTTCAAGTACTGAAATAGAAGAAGTCATCAAAAGCCTACCAACAAAGAAAAGTCCGGGACCAGATGGGTTCTCAGCCGAGTTCTACAAAACCTTTAAAGAAGAGCTCATTCCAACACTTCTCAAAGTATTCCATAAAATAGAAGAGCAGGAAACCCTCCCAAACTCATTCTATGAAGCCAATATCACACTGATACCTAAACCAGACAGAGACTCATCAAGGAAAGAAAATTTCAGAACAATATCCTTAATGAACATCGACGCAAAAATTCTCAACAAAATTTTAGCAAATCGCATACAAAAACATATTAAAAAGATAGTGCATCATGATCAAGTGGGTTTCATCCCAGGGATGCAAGGTTGTTTCAACATCAGGAAATCAATAAACGTAATTTACCATATTAATAGACTGAAAGTCAAGAATCACATGATTATTTCAATAGATGCAGAAAAAGCATTTGATAAAATACAGCACCCCTTCATGCTCAAAACACTAGAAAAAATAGGGATAGTGGGAACATTCCTTAACATTGTAAAGGCCATTTATGCTAAGCCCATGGCTAATATCATTCTAAATGGTGAAAAACTGAAAGCATTCACCCTAAAAACTGGAACAAGGCAGGGATGCCCTCTTTCACCACTTCTATTCAACATCGTTCTTGAGACTCTGGCCAGAGCAATTAGACAAACCAAAGAAATTAAAGGGATACGAATTGGAAAAGAAGAACTCAAACTATCCCTGTTCGCTGATGACATGATTATATATTTAGAGGAACCTGGAAATTCCACCAGAAAACTCTTAGAACTCATAAGTGATTTCAGTAAAGTAGCAGGTTACAAGATCAATGCCCATTAATCCAACGCATTTTTATACATAAGTGATGAATCTTCAGAAAGAGAAATTAGGAAAACTACCCCATTCACAATAGCCTCGAAAAAAATAAAATACTTGGGAATCAATCTCACAAAAGAGGTGAAAGACCTCTACAATGAGAACTATACAACACTAAAGAAAGAAATTAAAGAACACCTTAGAAGATGGAAAGATCTTCCATGTTCTTGGATAGGAATAATTAATATTGTCAAAATGGCCATACTACCTAAAGTGCTATACAAATTCAATGCAATTCCAATTAAAATCCCAATTGTGTACCTTACAGAAATAGAGCAAGCAATTATGAAATTCATCTGGAAGAATAAGAAACCCAGAATAGCTAAAGCAATCCTTAGCAGGAAGAGTGAAACAGGGGGTATTGCAATACCAGATCTTCAACTCTACTACAAAGCAATAATAACAAAAACGGCATGGTATTGGTACCAAAATAGAAAGGTAGATCAATGGTACAGAATAGAGGACACAGACACAAACCCAAATAAATACAATTTTCTCATACTAGACAAAGGGGCCAAAAATATGCAATGGAGAAAAGATAGCCTCTTCAACAAATGGTGCTGGGAGAATTGGAAATCCATATACAACAGAATGAAACTAAACCCATATCTCTCACCATGCACGAAACTCAACTCAAAATGGATTAAGGACCTCGGAATCAGACCAGAGACCCTGCATCTTATAGAAGAAAAAGTAGGTCCAAATCTTCACCTTGTTGGTCTAGGACCAGACTTCCTTAACAGGACTCCCATAGCACAAGAAATAAAAGCTAGAATCAACCACTGGGATAGATTCAAACTAAAAAGCTTTCTCTCAGCAAAGGAAACTATCAGCAATGCGAAGAAAGAGCCTACAGAGTGGGAGAATATCTTTGCCAATCATACTTCAGATAGAGCACTAATCTCCAGAATCTATAAAGAACTCAAAAAACTCTACTCCAAGAATTCAAATAATCCAGTCGACAAATGGGCTAAGGAAATGAATAGACACCTCACAGAAGAAGATCTACAAGCAATCAACAAACATATGGAAAAATGTTCAACATCTCTAGTAATAAGAGAAATGCAAATCAAAACCACCCTAAGATTCCATCTCACCCCAATTAGAATGGCGATTATCAAGAATACGAGCAACAACAGGTGTTGGCGAGGATGTGGGGAGAAAGGTACACTCATACACTGCTGGTGGGGCTGCAAATTAGTGCAGCCACTCTGGAAAGCAGTGTGGAGATTCCTTAGAAAACTTGGAATGGACCCTCCATTTGACCCAGCTATCCCACTCCTTGGCCTATACCCAAAGGACTTAAAATCACCATACTACAGAGATACAGCCACATCAATGTTCATAGCTGATCAATTCACAATAGCCAGACTGTGGAACCAACCTAGATGCCCTTCAATTGATGAGTGGATAAAGAAACTGTGGTACATATATACAATGGAATATTACTCAGCCATAAAGAATGATAAAATTATGGCATTTGCAGGCAAATGGATGAAATTGGAGAATATCATGCTAAGTGAGATAAGCCAATCTCAAAAAGTGAAAGGACGAATGATATCACTAATAAGTGGAGGATGACACATAATGGGGGGGAGGGAAGGGTTAGTGTTAGGGTTAGAGTTAGGTTAGGGAGGGGGGCAAGTATGGAGGAAGGAACTACTGTATAGAGGGTAAAGAGGGGTGGGAGGGGTGGGGGGAAGGGAAAAAATAACAGAATGAATCAAACAACATTACTCTATGTAAATTTATGATTACACAAATGGTATGCCTTTACGCCATGTACAAACAGAGAAACAATATGTATCCCATTTGTTTACAATAAAAAAAAATTTTAAAAAAAATGGAGAAGCCCCTCAAACACCTGTATAGATCAATGATTTACTTTTGTTGTCATCCCAAAAGACCTGAGGCACAAAAATATTTGTAGGAGTGTACCCAATAATTATCATCATCCCTATGTGGATTAGGGCCAAGAGTCCAGTGATCAAGTCAGTGGGCTTGAGCTTGTGCTAGAGAAAGAACCTGAAGATATGGAAGAGAAGAAGGATGATGTTGGCTGAGATCCCAATGGCAACTTCAGAGAAAAGTTCATTTCTCATACTAATAAGATCATATAGTTGGTTGGTCTTTTTCATCTTTTGGGGAAAGAATCACATTATATCTTAGGAGAAAAAAAGACAAAGTCTTTATTTCAAATAGTAACATCATCATCAATCTCAGCCTTTACTCATATCATCAGGAAATGTGTTCCATCACCCCAACACACACTTTTCCCCCTTCAGTACTCAAGTCTCTCTGACACCCTCCAGGTGCCATTCTCCTGTTATTTCCAAATCAGGTCTGGATTATATAACAAATGTTGGTTTCCCACTGTACATCACCTTTAGTATCCATTCACAATTACCATATGCTATTGAAAATAGTTTTAGTTAATAATTTCATCTTTGTTTTCTCTGGGGGATTACTTGGTTTTCATATTTTTTTGAAGTGCTTGGGATTGAAACCAGGGTTTTGTGCTTTCAAGGCAAGTACTCTACCAACTGAGCTACATTCTCATCCCATTTTTATCTTTCTCATCTTCATAAAGCCCCAGGTACATATGGGAAGCTCTACAATATGTGTTGAATTTAATTGGGAGGAATGCATAATGATAGAGAATTCCAACTTTGTAAAGAACTAAATGTCAATGTAATGTAAATGTAAATGTAATTTACAGTTAAATATATCATTTCAGTGTTGTCTTTATTCTGGCTTAGTACCAGACCTATATCTTTAAAATATGAAATGAGACAACATTGAGGAAAATACACTGTAATATCATTGAATTTACATCTGCTTTTTCATCGAGTTCAAGAATGACCTTGAGCGGTCTATGATGGTAAACAGTGATCATCTCATGTATGAAATATGGACAGTCCGGTGACATATATTCTACAAGTATGAGTTAAAGAAGATGAAGTACAATCTGTGGAAATGTTTCAGAAATATAATGACCTCAAGAAATATTGGTCATTATGATTTAATTATGCCATTTCTCATGCATGTGTCATGGGAGGTTTAATTCACTTCTTTTTATAATGACTACTTCTGTTGTTCTCTCAAAATTTCCATGATGTTAAACATTTTAGGAGTATGTATAGAAATATTTTTGGTGGTACTTTAATACTGTCTTCGAATGCTAGAGTAACTGTCTGTCTTAAATTCTGTTATTATCACCAGAATAACTATCCTAAGTGAGCCAAATCCAGTTATCAAATATTAGTAGGAATATATTCTAATATTTCCTACTCAGTCATCTGTACTTAGGGTGGTAATTAAAGTCACAGTTAAAGTAGATTCAGGGTCATTCCATTGTAAGGTTTTCATTAAAGAAAGAACATGTCACCCAATCCTGAATGGATCCCCTAAAGAGTTCCAATTTTCTTCTCCACAAAGGAAGCAATTTTTGAGTTCAGAGACAGAAGCACAAAAGTGGTACTGAAAATTTTATATTGAACTACTGTTGGAATATTTTCTATAGAAGGCATATTTGTGCTGCAAGTCAGGTGTCTTAAAATACATATGTATTTTAAATCATTTACAGCCACATATTGAAAAATAACAGTCATAAGAAAATATGTGTGTGAGGCTAAATCATTTCATGATGCTGTAGAAATGTAGATCTAAAAGTCAAGATTCTAAGAAAAAATGGAAAAGTTAAATAACAATGAGCATGGAGTACTATTTAAAACCCAAGGTGATGTAGATAGTTTGTTATAACATTGAACAGTTGATTTTTGTTTATTTCAATTTTTAATTGAAGTCTACTATTTATATTTGGATATGGAGCCCAGCATTATAATTCAGTATGTGTATACAGTACGTAGTGATCTAATCTGGGTACTTCTCATCTTCTCAAATGTTGTCATTTTTATGTTTCAAAACTCCCAACACTTCTCTGGTTATTTTGAATTTTATAAGTAATTATTATATACTGTCATCAAGAGTTACTTTCCTCTCTTAACTGTTTTTGGCACTCCTCATCCATCATCTATCTCATTTTCTTTCTTATAATAGGTCTAGGAAGTTTTCTGATTTTGGTCTTTTTGTGATCATCTGTTTCAGTTTTAATGCATGAGAAGCAACATGCAGTATTAGTGGAAAATAAAAACTCTCTACCATCACTAGGAAAAGATGATTTTCTCCCCGAGCAATGATCAGGTAAAGTGACACAATTTTCTCCATTCACTCATTAAATATTTTGGGGTTGTCTCCCATGATATCTAGAAAGAAGAAAACAAAGATATACATCAAATGTCCATATGTGTCCAAGCTTTTGTGGGTCACATTTGATCACTAGGATTTAATTCTTTTTTTGTGAGATCTATGTACATATAAATGGCATGTGCCAATTCTAATAAATTTATTCACAAATTGAAATATTATATGGTCAATTCTATGGTATAAGTTGAAAAAATCCATATTCGCATGTAATAACTGACTTCAAAAAATGTTTTAGGCCAGGTGCAGTGTCATATTCCTGTAATACCAGTGGCTTATGAGTCTGAGACAGGAGAACTGCTAATTCAAAACTAGCCTCAGTAATGTAGCAAGACCCAAAAAACTTAGCCAGGCTCTACCTCAATATAAAAAAAAAAAAAAAAAAAAAAAAAAGCCTGGGTATATGGCTCAGTGGTTAAGTGTCAAAAAAATGTTTTAAACCCTGCTTAAAACTCAACTCAAAATAGATCAAGAACCTCAGAATCAGACCAGACACCCTGCATCTTATAGAAGAAAAAGTAGGTCCAAATCTTCACCTTGTTGGCTTAGGAACAGACTTCCTTATCAGGACTCCCATAGCACAAGAAATAAAAGCAAGAATCAACAACTGGAATAGATTCAAACTAAATAGCTTTCTCTCAGCAAAGAAAACTATCAGTAATGTGAAGAGAGAGCCTACAGAGTGGGAGAAAATCTTTGCCACTCATACTTTAGATAGAACACTAATTTCCAGAATATATAAAGAACTCAAAAATTCTACACAAAGAATACAAATAACAGAATCAACAAATGGGCTAAGGAAATGAACAGACACTTCACAGAAGAAGATCTACAAGCAATCAACAGATATATGAAAAAAAAGTTCAACATCTCTATTAGTAAGAGAAATGCAAATTAAAACTACCCTAAGATTCCATCTCACCCCAATTAGAATGGCGATTATCAAGAACACAAGCAACAGTAGGTGTTGGGGAGGATGTGGGGAGAAGGTGCACTCAGACATTCCTGGTGGCATTGCAAATTAGTGCAGCCACTGTTGAAAGCAGTATGGAGATTCCTCAGAAAGCTTGGAATGGAACCACCATTTGACCCAGCTATCCCACTCCTCGGCCTATACCCAAAGGACTTAAAATCATCATACTACAGAAATACAGCCACATCAATATTCATTGCTGCTCAATTCATGATAGCCAGATTGTGGAACCAACCTAGATGTCCTTAATTGATGAATGGATAAAGAAACTGTGGCATATATATACAATGGAATATTACTCCACCATAAAGAATGGTAAAATGATGACATTTGCAGGCAAATGGATGAAATTGGAGTATATCATGGTAAGTGAGATGAGCCAATCTCACTTACAAACTAAAGGATGAATGATCTTGCTGATAAGCGGATGACATAAATGAGGGGAGGGAGGGGTTAACGTTAGGGTTAGGGTTAGGTTTAGGGTTGGGGTTAAAGAGTGTGGCAAAAATGGAGGGAGGAAGGACTGTATAGAGGGGAAAGAGGGGTGGGAGGGGTGGGGGGAATGGAAAAAATAACAGAAGGAATCAAACAACATTACCCTATTTAAGTTTATGATTACACAAATGGTATGCCTTGACTACATGTACAAACAAACAACATGTATCCCATTTCTTTACAATAAAAAAAATGTTTTAATATTGCCTTTTCTCAACAACAACAAAATGCATATTATGAAACAAAACAAATTATATTCTTTCACATCATTGCTGTGACATACAGGATCTTATTTAATTTACTTAAAAATTGAGCCTTACTTAAACAAAGTTTTATAGCACTCCTTGAGTAACATGCTTTAATTACCTGTGTCCTAAGGCTCCTGGATGACATTAACTTCATTTTCTTTGAGTCTGCAGTCCTACAGCCTGGAGTAATGAAAAACAGAGTGTGTGGGTGCTATGAATTTGCAATAATAGTCAGAAATTCAATGATCTTTTTTTGTTTATTGCCTTAAAACCATTGTAAAATTGTTTCTGAGTGCAAATTTTTAAATCAGTAGCAAGAAAATCTTAGATCCTTTCCTGACAGTATGCTTCAAAGAAAGGGACACAATTTGATGTAATTCTGAACACAACTAATATTTCTCCACATAGTGCCAGGAGAAAGGCCAGAGAAATCCTCTAGTCATTGTGCTATCTCCGATTTTGACCCACAACCAATCATACCACTAAAAGATGAACATCAAGTATATATAATTGGGGCTGGTGATATAGCTCAGTTAATAGAGTGCTTGCCATGCATGCACAAGACCCTGGGTTAAATCTCCAGCACCAAAAAAAAAAGTATATATGATTAAAATTATGTACATATATCATGGCAGTATTGTAAAGAAAGGTCTATTTTAATGTCCATGCTGATGTAACATTGTTGTTATAAAGCATCCTGGGTAATGGGAATAATTCATAAAGATAAGCTCAGAGAAATCCTGAGGCATGTCCCTTCCCAGCTGTTCTCTATCATGATCATGCCTGACATGGTACAGTCGAGGAAATCAGGGGACAGAATGCAAGCTCTCTGCCATCAGTGGGGTGAAGTGAAAGACACTCCTCAAGTTCGGGTCTTAAGAGTGTTGCCACCAGTGTAGTACCTGGATGTCCTCTTGTACCAGTTGCAAATTTTGTACCTTACACACTGGAAATTGGAAGCTGCCCCCAGACAGGATATTCTGTGTGTAAGGATGTGTAAATCACAAGGAGCTTAATATAAATTTCTAAAATAGTTCTCATTTGAAGAATCCACATCTGATAACAAGAAGGAAAATCTAAGTCAGCAGAGTAAAATAGATCACATATAAAATATAAGACATGTCCAAAAATATTCAGAATTTTTTTTTTGTTAGAGCCAATAGTGAATATTGGGGTGTCCTCATGGTTAAGGCTCCCTTTATATCTACATCAAGAAAATGTTTAGACATTGTGCCATCCTGCTGTCACCAGCATCATGGGCAGCCATATGATACATACATCATCATACCTGTTCCCCCAAACCAGTGAGAACATCTCAGGCAGTGGACATGAGCTGGAGGCCAGGACAGAAGCAGAGAGAATTACAGGAAGAAGACACCCCTCTGCAGTCCCCACTGCGAGTCTGGGTTCTTAGGACATTTGGGGTGGACAGATTCCAGGGTGAAGGAGTGAAGGGAACACACATCTGTTCTATCATCTCTAGTGCGAGCATCATCCTGCCTCTAAGGGATGAGATGACAAATAAATTCTATTATTTATTCACCAATTAGCATGTGCAGGCTCATGTGCTTTGGACTGTCATTATCACAAAGCTCAGCTTTGCCACTGTTGCCACTCTCGCCATTCCCCCCTTCTATTCACTAAGGAAGAAATGGACAAAGGGGATTTGGGTGGTGAGACTGGCCCTGCTTAAGCAAGTGGATTAGTTACTGAGATCAATGTTGGCAGCACCCTCTGCCTTTTGGCACCACTTGTGGTGAAAATCTATGAGCACTAGAGAGAAATGGCTGGCCCCTCAGGGAAGCCAAAACCATAACTAAGCAGGTGTGAGTCCTGCAGGCACATCTGCTGCAAAATACACAAATTTCAGCAATGTAAGGAGCAAAACCTGGACAAATATTTGGACAAATGAATGATATCTAGTGACTAGTCGAAGTGAGAATTATTGGTTGCTTTTTAAATTGCCAGGGTTCATGCTTACAGGTATAATATTTATATTATCACTATTTTAAATTTTATCCAAGAAAAGACACTAGAATAAAAGGTGTTCATTTAAAGTAAAGAGACAGGAAGCCCCCAAGATGCTTCTTTGCAGATCCCAAGTTGTCATTACTGGAAAACCCAAGTAGTCCTGCAGGAAAGTCAGTTTATCTGATTGATGTGATGAGGTAAGATTTAAGTCCTTCTCTCCTGATCCACAGCTTTTCCTTTCCCGTCTCATCTTGTACTTTGTGTCTTACTGAAAACAAAAGGAGGTATGTTCACATTTATCTGCTCATGCTAATGACATAAAAAAAATCAAGGTTTGTAAAAAAATATATATATACTGAAAGTTAAGTACAGCGACCAGGACAGGCTGGAATTTGAGTGACCTAAATATTCCTGTAAGCAAAATTGAATCCAGGCATTTCCATTGTGACAGAAATTGCAAAGGGCAAATTTTATTTTATTTTTTTAGTGACTAAATCTTTTTTTTTTTTTTTTTTTTTTTTGTGGTGCTGGGGATCAAACCCAGGTCCTTGTGCTTGCAAGGCAAGCACTCTACCAACTGAGCTATCTCCCCAGCCCCTAAATCTTAAAGAACTAATGAACACAAATACTTTTTCGCAAAATTGTGAATTATATTCTTTGGTGGTTTGGCCCATGAATGCAAAATTGCCAGCATATTCATTTGATTTTTTAAAAATGCTTAATGTATATCCAAATCTTTTCATTAGGATTATCTTATGTAACATTTCCTAGCTGATAGCGTACAGGGAAAGGGAATATTTAATTTGTAAAATTAATTTAAATGCAGACTTCACCTCAAGATTTAAATATATGTTTTATATCAGTGTGAGTTTCCACTCTATGAAATGAGGTTTTGATCATAGAACCTCATTTCCTTCTAAAGAATACAAACCTTACAATTATTCAAACTATGGACATCACTTACATTAAAAATAGTTCTTTTTGGTTTTCAAACATGACAGAAGCAATATTATAAGTCATAAAAATATTAAATTAAAACTTACAACTTTCTTGATAATATATATCCAAATAAATAATGTATAAATCTGTAGAATAGATATTATATGTAAGTTATTTCACTAGATGACATTAAATTTGAAAAAGTGGAGAATTAAAATTAATTGATATTCCCTACACAAAAACTTGACTAATTTCAGGAGGTTTTAAATTGAAGAAGCTGCGGGGGGGGGGGGGAAAAAAATAACAGAATGAATCAAATGCCATTACCATATGTAAATTTATGATTACACAAATGGTATGCCTTTACCATGTACAAACAGAGAAACAACATATATCCCATTTGTTTGCAATAAAAATAAATAAAGGTAACAAAATTAAAGAAGCTAACATTATAAAAAGAACTGTTGGATCTGATATCTCCTCTGCAACTAGTGGAAACCTCACTAGTAGACTCAAATTTTCTCCTTCCACAGCCTTTCTAGGATCCACCTGCACTCTAATTCTGCATCTGAGGAAAGAGTAGCATGAACCCAGATGGCTAAAACAAGGCAGGACTCCAAGCAGCTAAGAAGAAGCCAAAGAGTTTAAGATTTTAGGAAAGGGTGTTTTTAAGTCCTGTATCTCCAGGCCTGTAGTTTTAATGTCTGTAGAAAGGTGACAATATCCCACTAGAGAACAGAGAACTGTGACTTTCCCAGTGGAACATGTCACCCCTTTCCTAATTTTACTCTTGTTGATAACAGCAGTCCTGGGAGACCTGGGTTCAAAACTTTTTTCTAAGTGCCCTGGACTCATCTGGAGAGGAATCTTGTTTGGTATTATGTCCCAGTCATGTTGAGACATTTGATACTCTCATTTTTATCCTAAGATCAAATTAACCCAAACCCATTCCACAGTTTACATAGCCTCTAGTTTGGGGAGAAGGTTTTCTGGCAAATCCCGTGGTTTCCGAGTGGCTCTGAGAGTCTGCTTCCTACAGTGTGTAACAGACTCATATTCCCTAGTCTGTTCTCATATGGAGCGCCTGGATTCTGGGTTGTGTTGGTTCTGTATGCCACCATTTTCAAACTGGTAAATGTGTGTTACAAGCTCCAAGTAATATACTGAAATTAATCTAGTATAAAATGGAAAATAAACAAGTAGAGGCAAATTTAAAGGCCACAGGTTGAGGAGATCCCTGGCAGATTGAACATAGAGCTGAGGCAGAGCCCAAGCCAGTGTCTGCTCTAAGGAACCTGCATGATGAGCCCTCATCTTCACTAATAGAGGTGGATAAAGTCCTGCATTTTCTCTGTGAGAAGCCATGTAAAATTAGTATCAGTCTCCTGTGTACTTTATGAGAAGTTTTATAAAACATTAAAGACCAAATGGAGACCCGTGACCTAGAGTCAAAGCAAAGTAAAATCATTTAAAGCAGACCCACTGATGTTCAGGTATTGGAATTAGAAGAGAGGTCTTTATGGCCACCATTATCAATATGTGAAGGGTTAAAACAGGTATGATAACAAATACAAAATAGTTATTTCTAGAGAGAATGGGAAATTTGGACTAAATTGAAATATCTATAATGGAAAGTGTAACATATTTAGGCTAAAATTCCATATGGATGGAAAGTTAGAACAAATGCCAAGGCATGAGACCTCCAAAGCCACATGAAAGGAAAATAGAAAACAGGAGAAGAGCACTGGTGAACAAGATTTCCAGCATGTGTTCAATTACACTGTTCTCTTCTGGGCAGGAGGCAGCCCAGGGCTTCATGAGATTAAAAAAAAATTATCCCCACATGCAGCCCAATCCTGGTTCAGCCTCACCTCTGCCTTTGATGACCTGGACTCTGCTCTCCTCTATGGCATGGTAGAGGTCATTGATCACCAGTGCCTCCTGGAATCATTTTCCTCATGTACACTCTTCCCCTGGGAGGCTTCTGGAGTGAACCATGGCTCAGAAATGGCCAGTGTCCCCCTAACTTTTTGGAGTGTCCTTTTTTGTGGAACCAGGAGGAGCTCTCTGGAGAGGTAGTGAGGTGTAAACAAATACCCTTGTTCTACTGTGGACTCTGTGTGACTTTGGGCAGGTGAGGCCAATCTCTATCTACATTTCCTTAATTTTTAATAGAAAAATGACTTCATCCCTAATTGTGAGAATGAGGGTTAGATACACTAATAACTCTGCTGTGGCTCCAACCAGTTAAACAAGAATCTTAAGCATTAGGACTGAGTCTTTATATTTATAAAAGCTTTCATGGTGATTCTCAGATGTAGTGTCTAGTCTAGAATAAATGTTAATGGACCAAGCTCTGGAGTGGATCAGCATGCATTTGAATTCTGGCTACTTATACATGTACAGTCTTGAATAGATCTTTAACCACTCAGAAGCTCTGTTCACTCATCTAAAAGATAGGGCTGAATCATAGTAGGTACTTGGTACACTGTGAGTGTTCCCTAAGCCAGGGAAGAACAGGTATTTTTTTTCCACTTAACTGGTGGAATACATGGTGGTAGCTTCTTGCCTGCCCCAGCATTGGCACTTCAAACAGATATCTGTAAGTGAGTAAGTTAAACTCAGATATTTGTTGAGACATAAGTGTGAGGAAGTATTATCAGTTACTAAGAATAAAGCTTGTGACTTTTGTATGACTTTAGAAACTTCATTTCTCATCCTCCTTTGCAGGTAGTTGTAGCCATGATTACATTTTGACTAATAATACTTACATGGAAACCACATCTCATTGGTCTTTAGCTTTTGGCTTCCATTAAAAAAAGTTAATTAGTGCACTACAGTTATTCATGTAGGATTCATTGTGTCATATATTATGTACACATAATTTTGTCAATTTAATTTTCTAGTACTTTCCATCACTTTCTACTTCCTCCTCCAATTTCCTTTTCTACTCTGCTTTTCTCCTTTCTATTTTCATAAGCTCCTTTTATTTTTCTTCTTTTTTCCTCCCTCTCTTTCATCTATGGGAGAAAACATTTGACTGCTAACTTCCTGAGTTTGGTTTTCTCATTTAACATGATGCTCTCCACTTCCATCCATTTTTCTGCAGATGACAAAATTTTCTTCTTTGTGGCCATGTAAAATTCATTGTGTACACATGCCACATTTCTTTATCTGTTCACTTTTCCAAAAGTTTAGAATTCTTCCATTACTAGGTTATTGTCAATAACAATGTTATATATATATATTTTTCTGCATGTATTTCTATAATATTCTGACTTACGATCTTTTGGACAAGTAGGGATGTAGTGGGGGTCATGTGATAATTCCATTCCTAGACATTTGAGAAAACACTATAGTGATTTCCACATTAATCGTAGTGATTGACAATCCAACAGTATATAAAGTTTTCTTTTATCTTCCTCTTTGACAGCATTGATTATTATTCATATTAATGATGAGTGACATTGTAATAGGAGATAAAATCTCAGTGTTTTGATTTGAATTTCCCTGAGTGCTAAAGATGTTCAACATTTTTTTTCACATATTTGTTGACTATTTCTGTTTTTTCATTTTTAAATTTTTTTGAAGCAATGCCTTTTTAGTTAATTGGCACTTTTATTTACTGGGTATAGGGGGTTTGTTAATGTTCTTGTTTCTTCCTATATTCTGCATATTAATCCTCTGCTGGAAGAGAACCTGGAATTTTTTCTCCCATTCTGTAGGCTCTTTTCACATTTTTAATTATTATTTTTTGCTGCACGGAACATTTTTAATTCGAAGTCATCCCCCTTACTGATTCTTGATTTTATTTCTTGAGTATTAGCTGTCTTAGTAAGGAAGTTGTTTCTTGTGCCAGTCTCCTGGAGTTGATGCTATTTTTTTTTCTTGAAGCTGCACTATTTCTGGTGTGACTTCTAGGTCTTCAGTGAGCTTTTGAGATGATTTTGTGTATGCAGGGTGAGAAATAGGGACGAAGTGTTACTCTTCTACATATGAATATCCAGTTTTCCCAGCACCATTTATTAAAAAGCATTTTTTTTAAAGATTTTCTTGGCATCTTGGTCCAGGATCTGGTGACTGTAAACATGTGCACAATGCCTCTGCCTTGTACTCTTTTCCATCGGCCTTCATGTTTATTTTGGTGCCAGTACCATGCTGTTTTTGTTACTAGAGCTCTGTAATGTAAGTTGAGATCAGGTATTGTGATGACCCCAGCATTGTTCTCATTGGTCAGTGATGCTTTAACTCTTCTAGATCATTTATTCTTTTGTATGATAGGATTATTTTTTTCCAGTTTTGTGAATAATGCCACTGGTATTATGATGGGGATCACACTGGCTCTGTATACAAGGATAATATGGCCATTTTAACAATATTCTGCCTACTCAAGAACACTGAACTTCATTTCATCTTCTAGTGTCTTTCTCTCTCTTTAGAGTTTCATAAGTTTGATTATAATCTCCTTAACCTCTTTGAGTGGATTTATTTTTGGAGAATTCTTTAAAGTGTATTGTGAATGGTATTTTTTCCTCTCTTCTTTTTCAGTGGATTCATTATTGATTATCTACAAAAGAAATTGAATTTATGTTGATCTTGTATCTTTCTCTGTTTTGAATTTGTTTGTCAGTTCAGATGTCTTCTGGTGGAGTGTTTTCATTCTTATGTAGGATCATATGATCTGCAAACTGATCTTTTGACTTCTTCCCTTCCTGTTGGTATGTCTTTGGTTTTCTCTTCTTACCTCTATGCTGTGGCTAAAATTTCCTGTGCTGTATCAAATAGGAATGGAGAGAGTAGGCATCCTTCTCTTGATCCTAATTTAGAAGAAATGCTTTCAGTTTTCTTCTGCTTGGTGTGATGTTGGCTTTGAGTTTGTCATATATAGTCTTCATGATGCTGAGATAAGTTGCTATTGAGCCTAATTTCTTCAGGGTTTTTATTATGAAATGGCACTTAAATTTTGCAAAACTTGTTCTGCATCTATTGAGATGATCATGTAATCTTGCTCTTAATTCTACTTATATGGTGAATTATGTTTATTTATTTGCATATATTGAATGACCCTGGCATCCTGGTATGAAACGAAATGGATCGTGATGTACAATCTTCTCAACATGTTTGTGAATATGATTAGCTAATATTTTATGAGGTATGTTTGCAACTATATTCTCAGACAAATCGCTCTACAGTTTTCTTTGTGTAGTCTGTCCTTATGTGGTTTTGGTATGAAAGTTACATGAGCACTGTTAAATAGATTTTGAAGCATTTCCCTTCATTTTCTGTTTCATGGAGCAATTGGAGAAGCAATAACATTAGTTATTTTATAAATGTGTGGTAGAATTCAGCTGAGGCTACATAAGGTCCTCTGCTTTTCCATTTTGAATCGCTTTAAAATATTTTTTTAGTTTAGTTCAATGGTGCACACCTGTAATCCCAGGAGCTTTGGAAACTGAAGCAGGTGGATGGTAGATTCAAAGCCATCCTAAGATCAAAGAGTTTGTGTATCAAATAAAATATTAGAAAAAAGGGCTGCGGATGTAGTTCAGTGGTTAAGAGCCCTTGAGTTTAATCCCCAGTACAAAAAAAAAAAAAAACATTTTTATTAGTGATTCATAATTATCTTAACAGTGTGTTCTTCGTAGTATATTCATGTATGTGCAATACATCATTTGATCAGTCTCATTCCTCAGTGCCTCAGTGAGGAATCCCTCTTATCCTCCCTCCCTACAAGCCTCTATCGTGCTCTTCTTCTTTCTGTTTTTGTAATATCCACTCTCTTTTCTTCATTCCATTTTTGTTTCTATATTACACATATTAGAGAAAACACTTGATCCTTTATATTCTGAATTGGGCTTATTTCGCTTAGCATGATGTCCTCCACTTTCATTCATTTCCCACAATTGACATAATTCCATTCTTCTTTACAGCTGAGTACAATGATTACACTCTTGAAGAGATGTGTAGATGCTATTTCCTGGGAATGTCACCTATCAGCACACAGGACCTCCCATGTTCATTCCCAGGTGGATGTCATGTGAACGAGCAAACAGACCCACGAAAGAGAACATAATATCTGAAGCATATAATGGCCTCCTGGCTGTGGTTTTGACTACTTGTACATCCAATGAGCAGCCTGGGCACATCCAGAGGGTCCTTCATTGTCTGCATTGACAACTAATCTATGTCTGTGGCACAGGTTTCCGTGATAGTTTTGTTCTTGAGAGGAAGGAGTTAGCCTGAAGGTGAAAACTCACCATCCTATAGGTGTGCCCATCATCAGACTAAAGCAGTGCACCATCTTTCTCTGTCCTAACAGGGTAAGATGAGGATTCTCTTTGGGCATTTTTTTTTCTTCTTTCTTTTTTCCTGGTCTTCAGAGCAGTTTATTAGTAATAGACAGTGGTCGCACCAAGAGGCACCAGTCAGTGGCTGCACCATGTAAACAGTAGAAAGCTCTATTAGTAGAGCAGGAAATTCAAGGGAGCCACTAGAAAATGGTGGCAAATAGGCTAAAATCTAGAATGTTCATTCCAAGATTCTTTGTATAAATCTTTTTACTTTATGAAGTAAATACACTGAGAAACAGTGAAAATATATTCACAGTCATTTCACGTGGAAACTACCAAAACATTTAATTAAAAAAAAATGTTTCTTTGCCTCCTTCTTTCAAAGAAAAACTTAAATATGACTTTAGTTTTTAAAAAATACAATAAGGAAATAATTACATTCTTAGTCTGAAAACATCTTGTAACTTATAGCCAGGGTCAATGAATTCTGAATATTGAGAGTGTAAAAATTAAAATCAAAATGTAAAGTGAGTATTTTCTTTCTCTTTAGAAAATCAGCTAGAAAGATGATCTTGTTCAAGCAACTTTGGTTCCTACAGATGATGGTCTTGTAGGTACCTCTGGGAGTGTCCCACAGGGCAGCAGGGCCTGGGTCTCTGTGTGCTGCAAAGCCAGTGCCCTGGTGTCTGAGGTGGCCTTGGCAGCCACACAGCCCAGTAGGGCCTGGGCCTCCAGTGGTGCTTTCTATTTTTCCTTCCAGCTTCACAGTATGAACCAAGCCCACAGGTCGATGAGAAGACAGTAAGAGCAGGACTAAATTCAGTTGTCTCTTTAAAACCAAGTCATGAACTAAAAGTGTTGTACCCCTTAAAAATCATTTTAGGAAATGGAAAAATAAGAGGAGGAAGATGGTAAGTGATCCTCTGGATGCTGCATGACAGTGTGAACCTTAGGATGTCCTGCCTGCAGTGATTTTGGCAGAAGCTTGCTTGACACCTGCATGACCAGCAGGGTTGCCTGGCCCCAGTGGGGGACCCTGCAGCATGCAGGAGGCAGATGTTGGTGGCAAAGGAGATCACCCCTCTGGCTGTGGGGAGGCTACTGGCCCCTTGCTTCTGCTCACCCTCGGGATGTGCTGTGCAGAACACGTGCAGGGCTGTGTGAACCTACTGTCCCTATAGGGGCTTCAGTATTCTCCTTTGCAAAGGAGCTGTGTTGGCAGGCCTCTCCTGGGTCCTGGGGGCCCACCCTTCGGAACCTGTGCACCAGGTGGCACCAGACAGCACCTCTGAAGCCCTCTGGTGACCAAGGCTGGCACATGTGGTGTTGGTATGACCACTAACCCACCAGCACAGATCTATTTAGAAACAGCCAAAGAAATCTGGGGACAAGCAAACAAAGTGGACACCAGGCTGGACAATACCTAGGTACACACAGGAGGAACGGGAAAGAGACATATGTGCAACTAGTAAGCATCACTGCAAGTGAAGAAGGTAGGTTTCCAGAAGGCTCCATGCATGCAGGCCCACACTCACCTGGATGGTCACTCTCACATCTAAGCCAGGTGATCAACCACACCAAGGGTCCACAGCCCTGGCAGCATTCTACTCCTGTGTGAATGGCTGGGCAGGGAACAAGACTACACACAAACCTAACAGTGGGGTGCTGGCTGGTGATATAATGCCAAGTTGTGATCCAAGGAGAACCACAGGAATGACAAGTGACCTCAGAATAAGGCCTGAGCCCACAGAGGGGCTGCTGTGTCTCTGTTCTAGCCACAACTCTATGCTGGCTGACCTCCTGCAACCCCATTGTGAACAGGCCCACCTGCTGAACTGATAGTTGAACATTGGAAGAGCCCTGACTTCATCAGAGGCTAACCAACCTTTGCACACTGGGCATGAGGACAGAGGCTATGGAGTGCTTGACTGTTCAGAGGCTGGCTGGCCTCAGCAGGCATCTGGGAAGATGAGGCAAGGTGATCAGTCACCTCTGAAATGTGCCTCGAGTCACCGGTGTGCACAGGTATGTTACAACTCTATTCACTGAACATATACAAATAAATAACTTATTTTGAATTGTATACTTTAAACTCACTTTCTCATCACCTAGAAACATCAAGGGACACAGAATACACTGCAGAGTCAAAGGTCAGAGCTCTGCCTTCCACAGGACCCATTTTAATGGCTCCACAGGACTGACACAGTTGATTTTGGTTTGCATACTCCTCAGAAGACTTGTGGCTGTGACAGAGGACTACAAATATAGGGTTTGAAACCTGAAGTGCCTATAGGAGCCTTCAGACCCAGCTACAAACCCTAGCACCAAAGAGTTGTGTCCTCAGATGAGACTCCTGAGGCCTCAGGTCTCAACCTGAGTCACAAAACTTGTCATGGTGTGCCCAAGGCCACTTCCCATGCACACACTGCTGAGGTTCCACCCACCAGGTCATAGCTGTCCCCAATCATGGCCAAGACCAGGACTTCAGTTGGCCACAATCACAAACTTGGCACAGTGCTTGTGACAAAGGTGGTCCCAAATCAGAAGGGCCTGAAGTAGAGAAAGTCCATCTGACCTGCAGGCAGCAGAAATGTATGGCAGGTCAAACCTTCCCTTTATGGAAAATTAGTGTCACAGGAGACAAAGATGTCACAGCTTCCTGTGATGAAGGGGAAACCCTCCCAAGAGGGATGGGGCACCCCCCATGACAGTCAGCTGCTGCCCCTCCCAGGCCTCCCTCTGTGGGTTCCAGCCTGAGGCCCCTGTGGTTGAGCTGGTGTGTGCTGCAGAGTGGGAATGCCATGCAGCTCATGAACCAGAGACACTCCTGGCAGATGGCTTCCCAAAAAAATCATGTTTCAAGTGGACATGAGTCAAGCCTCCTCCAGTTCTGCTACAAAGCTCTTACTCACTGGAGACTGCCTTCCAGCTACACAGCAAGTCAATACAGTCCTGCAGGGCCAGAGGGTGTGGTAGCAAATCTGATCCTACTGCAAAGGTCTGAGGATGCTGACACTGGGTGAACCAGGACAGGGGAGAGTGTGGGAACACTGCTTCTGGCCACCTCTTCCTCTGGCTGACAGGAACATGCTGGCTATGAGCCGGAAAAAGGGTACTGGTTTTGAGAAAGGTTTTTGTGTTGCTTAAAATGCCATGTAGATATCCATGTGGACGATTCCACAGGTGAGAGCAGAGGGCTGGGAAGAAGACGGACACTTGTGAGGCAGGGGAAGTGGAGAATGCTTCCTGCCATGATACTGAGGTGACCTAGTGTGAGATGAAGTTGGAGAAGCACAGGAACCATGCTCTGACCTGGGGACATGCCCATATTTAGCAAAGGTGAGAAGACCATGAAGGAGACAGAGTGCAGGGTCATTCAGTTAAGGGGATAAAAAACCAGGGAAATAGAACAACATGAATTTCTGGGAAGAGAGAATTGTAAAAAGAAAGGCAGGGACTCTTTTTTTTTTTCATATATTTACTTTTTATTGAATTTGTTAATGTTACAGAGTTTCTTGCACTGCCAAACCATGCCTGAGAATCCAAAGAAGGAAATGGTATAATGGACAGCCTCATCCACCCATCATACAGTATATTAAAACTTGATTCATATGCATTTTGAGAATTTCACAATCTTTTATAAAATTTTAACAAGAGTTGGAATTTAAATCTGCTGCAGGTCTTCAAAATTTCCAGTACAGTGTGCCATTAAATAGACCTCCTCATATTCATCTCAGTTCATTCCTCAACAACATAACCCAACAAAAGTTTGTGGGGAAAATGTATACTTTAAGGAAAAATATGTGGCTCCAGTTCCAAGAGATTACTCGTTAAGGTTTTTGGCTCCCAAATCATGTCTTCAGTGTAACCAAGAATCTTTTTTCTCATTTAATCATCCTACCTCTCCCCGAATGACTCAACTACTCATTCAAATAAATCAGAAGGCAGGCGTCCTACCTGCCACCTCAAACACCGACATTATTGCCCAGAAGTGGTAGCAGGTCCTGTGAGGAGACACTGTAGCCCTCCTAGAAGTCCAATTCCTGCACTGACGTTCACCAAGACTGAACTCCTGCAGAGGATGCCCCCTTACCAGGGCAGCTGCATTCCCCTCGTGTGCTTCACACTTGCCAGTAGCAAGGCTGCAACTCCTGCCTTTGGCGGGTGGATTTATTACAGAGAAACCCAAACTCTGCATCAAGTGGTCATATATTTCTACCGAATCAAAGATATAAAACTAGGAATTGCCAGACTGTCTCATTAGGTGGAAAGAAACTTTTCAGTAATCCTGGGGAGCTTCCACAAGTCCCTTTTATGGACTAAGTACTATTGGATAGCTTAAGCTGTAATTATTAATAAAAGCGCTACAATCACTGTCTTTTGCCCTGCCTTTCCAGATGAACACTATTAGACACATGAAAAGGCTGGTAACAGAGCTAGCGGGGACAATCACTGTAACTTTAGAATGTTTTACTACCTTAAAAATTTGGACACAAGTATGTAAGGAACTCTTATCAATGACCATACAAGACCCATGACACTTAAATGGGTTGTGGGTGGTTTTGCTTACATCACTGGACTCTTAAAGACAGGCCAGTGACTCCCTTAGCCTGAGCAGAAACCGCTCTCCACAGCAGTGTACTGTAAAATTTAGACCTGATTGGAGGCTTTAGCAGCACCTGAAGTAGAGCCTCCAGCATTCACTGCCCCTTATGTCAAAGGCTATTTGGTTCTACTCTAGTGATTGGCAAATTCAGGAGACATTTCACAATTCTAATGCATATTTCAGGTTACTTACCTAACCAAGCAATATGCTGTCAAAGAACTTATTCCAAGTCAAAGCAAAAAAGGCCTTAATGTGGAACACAGAAAAAGCACTATCCAAATAAAAAATTACTAAGAGAAACAAGATTATTCCCTCCCCCACCCCTCTTCCCACTTGGTGGCCCCAAGTTTGGTTGAATTTCATTTGTAGTTACCTCAGACTACAACTAAAAACTTAAATTATAAATCACGCCCCTACACAGATGATCTGAACACAGTTCTTTTGAGCGGCATGTTCCAGGAAGTATAATATAGCCACAGCCTACTACAGAGTATTCCTTAGGGTGGGGCACAGGACAGGTTAATTAAGGTCACTTAAATCTTCATCTTTAACAGCAGATCAGAACCCAGATGGCTGACTTTCTGCAGGATTTCTGATAGGAATCCAGTAGAGCTGGTTTCAAGGTTCACATCGACACTTTAATAGCTGTAACCTTCTTATCCAGAAGTTGTGATCCACATGAAGTCCACAATAAGTGCAGCAAATCTGAGGTAGTCAACCCTTACGAAGGCTCAGTATTTTCGGCTTTCTACATGCTTGGCAGTGGACTGCAGGGATGGGAACTGTGTGTCGCTGTATATTTCTGGTGGTCCTTGTGGTGTTTTCCTTGTTGTGGTTAGCCTGGCCCCAGGAGGCCTATACACACCACTAGTCATTGCTGGTTCTGGGGTTTCTGTAACAACTACTGGAGCAGGAGGTGCTTGTATCGGAGCTGTTTTATTCCAGGGACCTGAAGATTTTTCTACACCACCACCTCCGCCACCTTCTTCCCAGTTATCTCCTGGATCTTCTCTCTTTTCATTGTCATCTTCTTCCTTTTCACTTATCTGCATTGCCTGAACTCTGAGTCCGCTGTAATCAACCTCTTTCTGCTCAAATTCTTTCCATTCATCTTCGTCCTTCGTCACGGCCTTGGTGGCGGCCCCGGGGCCCGGGGCCCCCATGCCTGCGGTCCCTCCATCGCCCGGCCGGGACCCTGCGCCTGTGGTCCCGCCGTCGCCAGGCCTGGCCCCCGCGCCCGGCCCGCCGCCCGCCGCTCCGCTGCTCCCGCCCGCGCTGCCCGCCGCGCCTGCGGCGCTCGCCGCCCTGCTGCTCCGCTCCTTCTTCTTCTTCTTATCCCTCTTGGCAAAGAAGTTGTCCAGGCTCCGCTCCTCCGTCTCGGCCATGGCTGCGGCCTCGTCGGCCCGGATGGGTGGGGCCGGCGGCCAGGCAGGGACTCTTGTACTGAAGACCACTCAAAGTGAAGTTGAGGGCGACCAAGGAGGCTCCATTAGATTTGGTGCCATAGATGTTTCTGATGCTCTCAGTGACACCAGTGTCCACAGGTGGAGGGAACTAAAGCCACCTGGATGACTTATGGAAGAATAGAAGGTGGCACAGTGAAGACAACAGCTGGGTATCAAATAAGGAGGTTTAACAGAGAAAGCCTATCTCCATATGTGGTCATGTCATCCAGAGAGAAGTTCTGCCATGCCACACAGTACCACTGTGCACTGGCTCATGTGAAGGGAACTTAGGCATCAGAGCATAATTACACATTTCCTGTCCTCCCCAACACAGATTTCAAAAAGTTAATGATATGTTTTTCAGTACTGATAAAGACCAAAAAGCTGATGGTGGCAAAGCCATTGGCCACAAATATCTAGGTACAATGATGAATTGGCTCATTTTTCCAAATAATATGTACAAACATAATGCAGCCCACCAGGTGCCACACAACAATGAAACACATTAACAGCACGATGATCCTGGGGGCCCTCCCTTCTGGGGATGCTTTCAGAGAAAGGCTGGTGCTGTAACTGCCTCTTATGTCTACACAAATTGGCCACCATGTACCCACTAGAGATAGCCAGGACCCCTATGAATGGGACACGTTCTGGATTCAAACTCCATTCAAAGACAAAATTCAAGCCACACTTTGAGCAAGGAACTTCTATCTTCTATGAGTAAGGTATTCTCAAAACACAACAGTAGGAAATCAGGAAACCTTTAGAGAAAATGGCAAAAGACTTCAGGTGAAGGCAATCAAAGAAACTATAATTAAAGGGAAGTCAGTCAATGTCCTTATCCTGAGAAATTCATGAAGTAAGATGATGGGTGAAGGGTCAAGCCAAGAGACTTATATCCAAGACCCAGGAACACACTTATCAAAGAGAAAATGAAGTGTTGACACACAGCAGCTTAGACAAATACCTAGAAAAATCACACTAAAAATCCAAAAGCTTGCACACAGCTGAGTGCCACTCAAGGCACACTGGTGATTGTGCCAGGTGTACCCAGGAAGAACAGCTTCCATGCCTTCAGAGGTTAAGGATATGACAGGGCTGGAGAGGGGAAGAGGTGACAAGAGTGAGACAGGAGAGGCCCTCAGCACTGGAGGCCTTCTGCATCCTGACTATGCTGTTGTCATCACCCGATGAGGCCACAACACAGGTTTTCAAGACAAGGACACTCAGGAAGATTGGATACAGGGCACTGGGTCTCACTTCACCATTTCTGACTCAGGGTCCATCTCAGTTATCTCAATACAAAACATTTAATTCTTTTCATGTGCATCAGGCTCCGGGACAAAGTGAGATAACCCCACTCAGTGGGTGATGATTCTTGAATGATTAAGAGGTGAATGGTCCAAGCACAGAGCCAGGCACAGAGGTGAACTCCCACTCAACTGTCAGAAAGGAGCAGTGCTCAGTCAGAAGGTGGTTGGTGAGAAGTAGAGTCAGGGCAGGCAGGGCTGGTGAGGGTCATGTGGTGGTGAGCAATGGACACACTCAGCCTCAAATGCATATTCAAGGCATTTATATCTGGTGAGGGTCAGACGTGGGACAGTGAGTGACAGGGGCACACAGATGATTCCCACATTTCTCCCAGGACCACTGGATTGCTGGTGTCACCAGTTTCTGAGAAGTTGTGGGGTGAAGTGCAGATGGATGGAGAAGGGGCTAGATCTGGATGTGGTGAGTTCGTGTGAACTGGGAAACATTACAGGTGTCATCTCTCAGCTGTATGCACAGGGCTGGAGTTCATAACTCACCCCTGGGATGAAAATTTAATGGAGATTAAACCTCTTGGTTGGGGAAAAGGCAGAAGTCTCACCCAGGACACTCAGAGGAGAAAAAAGGCAGCAAATATTTTGACTTTTCTAAGTCAAGAAGAAGGCATTTTAAGAAAGTGTCAGTGGCCAACAGTGACCTCACAGCAGATAGACATCAACACCAATTAATTAAAATCACTGGAATTGGTGAGCTGGGTGTGACTACTGACATGGGGAAGACACCTCTGGTCAGAGAACAAGCTAAGTTTCAACCAGAGTGGTCTGAGAAGACAGTGAACAGGACTCATGTGGATTCTGGAAGCAGAGAAAAAAACAGAAGAAACAGAAGAACAGGAGGGGCTAAGGCTTAGCAGGACTGCGAAGATGAACAGGATGAGCAGGGAGGAGGAGAGGCACAAGATTCCTGGCCAGAGAAATAAGCAGGGTTAAGGACAGTGTGTTCCAACTACTAGGACCTATGTACAGTGAACAGCAACAGCTCCATAGCAAGCTGGCATCCGCCCACTCTGAGGGAGATGGGAAGAAGCCACAGGGATGTCTTTGAATTTGGAACTGCAGTGTGATGCATAAATCTGGCTGTTGTTTTGGGGTAGAACAAAATGGAAATGAGCAGTTTAAGAGTTGACAGGTTGTGGTTTTGCAGCCTGACACAGGAGTGCTTCTTATGGCTATTGAGCATAGAGGCTTGCAGTGGATGCAGGTACATGTAGGAAGTGAATTACAGTAGAAGAAGCAGGAGCTAAATAGAAGGGACAGAGCCATCACTCTTTAGGCTCAGTGCAGTAAAAGTACCTACTGTATATGAGCTGAATTTTCTAGGCTGTTGACACTCTTCTACCTGTACAAGGAATATAAATTGTACCCTCCAACTGAAGAGCACCATGTCCCTTGCCTTGTTGTGCTCCAAAATTGCTATTGTAACACAAAAAACCCTGCTGTGTATGGGGCTCATGCTGTGGGAATTACCTCTCTGAGCCTTGGCACCACTAATAAACTTGCTTCCACATCTTGGTGTTCTGATCCTCATTTCTCGTGACATTTTCATACTTCAGTCTTTATTATTGTGAATGGGGAGGCACAATGACCTGCACAGGAAGCAGAGCAGGGTCCACTGGGACTAGTTTCCTCTATACCCACCAAATAACCACATGCCTGGGACATAGATAGCAAGTACATTCATTTGACTTTAGGGATTACTGTGCCCTTAATGCAGTCATTCATTACAATCAAGCAGCAACTTCTTATGTTAATTACCAGGGAATATACGACCTGTCCTACTCCCCAGAATTCCCTATGTCTTATAGGTCTCTCTTTAGAGAGCAAGGCTTAAGACTCAAGGTTAGTATTCTAGTCAATAAAATAAAATATGTAATTGAGTATTGTGATATCTAATGATTTTGTATTTATTGAATAGCCTTCCAAATGATATGCAGATAAATTCATTTTCAACTTTTTCCATTACATCTGAAGTCCATACCTGTGAGTTAACCACCCTTATTCATCCAGTTAATATGTTTCAGGTATTTTCCTCCATTTATATACATATATGCATTTCAAACTGCATCATGCATGAGGAAAGTCACATTTGATGAAAGTTTTGAACACAGAATCTAAAATGTTACACGCAAAACTTGACTGAATAAAAACATCTGAAAGGGCTTCATTGTGACATAATTCAATTATTCTAAAACTCAGCAGGTAAAGTTGTACAGTTCAACTTGTATATTCACAGATTTTTGAAGCCATCATATATCAATTTATTAATTCATTCATTATTTCAAAAAACATGTCCTTTGTTCATGTTTCTCTAACAGTATGCACCCTGGAAATCAGTTGCTCTCAGTTTCTATAGATTTTCCTGTTCTGGCATTACACATAATAAATTATGGGGTCAAATGTTCTCAGCAGCACTATCCCAATGTGTGAGAGATTTGAAGATACAAGGGAGTCAGGGTCCTACTTCTCATATGGGGACACAAGGGAGCAAAAAAGTTCAATGGAAATTTAAAGTAATTTCAGAAAATTTTATTCATGAATAGCACACAATAAATTAATATGGCCTTATAATCAAAATTAAATGCAATTACCATCCTGGGTAGTCTAAATCCTACTACTGCAAGGAAACCCAACATTAAAATAGCTGCAGTCTGAAGCTCTGGGTTCAATTCTTAGCAACTCAAAAGTGAAACACACAAAGAAATAATAGCCAGGTGTGGTGGGGTGTGCCTGCTCTCTCAGTGACTGGAAAGATTGACACAGGAGACCGCTCTGGTGATGCACTCCTGTAATTCCAGTCACTTGGTTACTGAGGTAGGAGAATTGCAAGTTCAAAGTCAGTCTCAGCAACTGAACAAGGTCCTAGGCAACTTAGCTGACAGCTTGTCTCTAAATAAAATATAAAATGAATCGGGGATGTGGCTTAGTGGTTTAGCATTTCTCTGACCACTCCCTGGGTGCCGCAGCCAGCCCCCCAAATAAACAACTGCAGCATTCCCATAAGACCGGAAATCAGAGACATTATTTGGATATAATTTCCATTATATCATTTCCATTCATGAAACATATGTACATATATAATTCATAATTCATTATGACCATATATACAATGATAAATACAAATTTCCACTACTGCAAGAAAACCCTGCCTTAAAGTCGCTGAAGCTGAAGCTCTGGGTTCAATCACAGCAAGTGAAACACAAAAACTAAAGCCAGGTGCGGTGGTATGTGACTCTGATCCTGAAGCAAGCCTAAGCAAATTCATGAGACCCTGTCTAAAACATTAGAAAGGAGTGGGAATTTGCTTCAGTGTAAAGTGCCCTTGGGTTGAGTCCTAGTATCGCAAAAACCAAAATTGACAGCCCAAAGTCTGTGATCTGTTCTCATTAATTCCTGGATTGGCCACATTGGACTGTCACTCAGAGGTGGTTCTCTAGGCTCAGAGTCAGGGGCCAGGGTCTCAACACCTGTCCAATCAGAGGCTCCTGGGTGAGGACTGCCCAATCCGCATGCAGCCAGCGAGGAGGGTGGGCTTCTGAAACCTAGCGCTGGCCTTTGTCTTCGAGTCCGCCATTCTTCAGATCCACTTCTGGCTTATGCTCCTGTGCTCAGGAGCCCCAGGTTTCTGTGCGACACAGGGAAGGAGATACCCAGAGGGAGAACGTGGGGCAGAGTGAAGACCAGGAAATGGTGAGTGTACTTCAGGCAGCTGGAGACAGGGCGAAGCCCAAGCCCTTGGGACAGGTGGTGGCGGGAGTAGAAATGGCGATGGGGCTGCTCCTGGTCCTCTCAGTCTGCCGCCATCATCTTCCTCTGTGGGGCTCAGCCCTCAGTCCCCATGTCTACATCTACTGCGTCCAGTAGCTGGACCCTGTGCATCTTGTCACATGAGTGCACGGTGTTCTCAGCCTCTGCCTGAGGCCCCATGAGGACATCAGGGTGCTGGCAGCACAGAGTTCCTGGGATTGAGAGCAGAACTTCTGTAATATTATTGGAGGAGGATGAGGGTGTCCCTGTGCTGGCAGCCCAGCATCTTCACAGGCTGTGTACTGAAGACTGAGAGGATGGTGAAAGGAGGACCCCGACTCCATGGGGTTCCTGCATGAAAGGAGATGTGGTCTCTAGAGGCCTCAATTCCTCCTTCCTGCTGAGCTAGCTGAATATTCAGGAAGAAGCAACTCAAATCCAGAACATGGGCTCCATCCCTGCTAGTCCTTGGTCTATGCATGAATTACTAAATTTTCTTTTTTGATTGGTTCTTTTCAGTTGCACATGACAATTAATTTTGCTGTGATTATTGAAGCATGGAATATATCTCTAATGAGGTTCCATTTCTTGTAGATGTTCATGATTATGAAAATACTGTGGTGTATTTGTGTGTATATATAGGAAAATTTTCTAAATTTTGAGCTACAGTTCACATTCGCAATGCCAATTTTCCCACTCAACATTATCAATTTGTTTCCCAGGCTATATTTTAATTTGGCAAAATATATTGTTACTTCTTCAAATACTGAATGGCACATGTTGAAATTTTTGTTTCATGTTTGTGAACAATTTATGTGAGAAGGAAACAGGGAAGTATCACTTGAGCATTTGGACAAACTGTGTGTGCCTTTTGTCCCACTGTCTTCCAAGGCACAAACACATTATCACAATATTTTGTGTTAAGATTCACCAGTGAAGAATGGACTGTGTGATCCTTGTTTTCTCAATCTGTCAAGTCTTCCTAGTCCTGTCCTTCAGAAATGACCGATATAAGATGCCCACATCTGCTGTGTTCATAACTCCATGGGGTATGTAGTGAATATCAGCCTCTGAGTCTTGTCCTCTTGGAGAGCAGTTTGAATTGTTGGGTGGAATCTCTCAAGAGAGTAGCTGGATGCCCTAGAGCTGGGAGGAATCTCTTGACATTAAGTGACTCTAAATATTATTCCAGTAGCCCAGGAGGTTGAGGCAGGAGGATCACAATTCAAAGCCAGCTGAAGGAACTTATCTGGGCACTGAGCAACTCAGCAAGACCCTGTCTCCAAATGAAACAGAAAAATGTGCTGGATATGTGGCTCAGTGGTTAAATGTCCTTGGGGTTATTCCTCTGTATCAAAGAAAACAATTTTTCTAAAAGACTTTTTTTTTTTTTAATTTTTGCTACCATAAATAGTGCTGCAATGAAAATGGAGTTCAGCTATTTCTTTGACAATGATTCTGAGTCTTTTAGATGTATACTCAAAATTATAACTGAATCACATATTTCTGATTCAATTGTTTTTAAAATGATTTTACAAACTATTTTTGAAAAAAAATGTAACCAAATTTATACTCTCATCAACAGCTGTACAAAGGTTTTCTTGTATCCATTTCCTTATAATCTAGAGCTTGTTTTATTTTTCATGTGTTTTATAATATCCATTCCTACAGCTCTGTTCAAGCTGCAGGAAATCTGTTTCCCTGTTATCTTTAATCCCTGATGCAAGTTTGTTAGATCCCAGGCATCATTTTTTATCCACGTTTGTGCTTGCAAGGCAAAGCCAATTGATTTGATTGTAATCTCTGTGATTTGAACATGTTCAGTCACATTTACTCCAGAAATTGGAGTTCAAGGTTGTAGTCTTTTGAAGGAAATGTATTAGTTAAATAGTCAGTACCTGTATAAATTCTAGGAGTAATTGTTAGACCTGGACGTATTCCTGGGGTGAGTAGTGGAAGGACAGTAATCAGGAAGTGAACTCTCACTCAGACTAGCAGTGGCATACTGTATTTCCCCCTATTAAATGCATGAATCAAGCTAGATAGAAACTCTGGTATCAGCAATAGTAGATGGCAGACTATTCTGTCAAATTTCTTCTAAGGAAAAACTCACACCTTTGACATATAACTCCTCTTCCCTGATCCCTGTTGATGAACTCCATGGATATACTGGAATACTCATAGAAAATCTGCACTTTTTGTGGTTTGATATTGTTTATACTACTTGCTTCTCTTTTTTTTTTTCTGATAAAGGGTCAAAGTTTCAATAATAAGCTGAGAAGGGGAAAACAAAGATAAAGAATTGTTGAAACTTGCAGAGGAAAAAGAATAGCAGCATTTGGCAACAATTCAGAAATCAGGATATATCCAAGTTTCTTTAGAAAATACCCCCAATGACTTAGTTAAACCAAGGTCGATTTCTTGGTCACACTAATTATTAAGTGTGTGTTGGGAGGAGGCTCTACTTATTGTGGTCACCCAGGCACCCAATGTGAGAGAACTCCACCTTAGCATAGCTGTTTCCAATCTGGAGGCAGGACACATACTGTATGGAATGATGTAATCTATCTTGATATTATAGGCCATGGCCCGGAGCATCTGTTCATGGTTTGTTGGTCAAAATAAGTCACAGATCATTGTCTTAAGCTCTTTAATTTTCTATTTTCAAAACCCCTTATTTGGCTCTTTGGAGATTTGAACATGCTCAGTGAACTTTGACCCCAGAGCTTGGGAGTTCAGCATGTAGTCCACACAACGAAAGATGTTAGAGATGAGCTATCCAGTGAATAGGAAACCTTCTTTCTGGGGGAATTGGCAGGGCTGCAGTTACTGTAGATTAGAGTTTGGAGAGTCACCTCAGTAAATGCCACCCACTAAGGCTGAAAGTGAGCCATGTATTTTCCCTTTGAACTCATTGATGCAGGATAGGATAGAGAGTGGCCCAATTGTCATCTGATGCCCAATTTGACCCTAGGTTTTCTTCCACATTTGATGGCAGATATTTTCTCTGTGGTCCTATGTACAAAAGTCTATTGATTCATTTATTATTTTGCCAAGAGGGACTTGAAAAAATATCATTATACTATGTGTTCCTGGAGGAGGAGTGGTCAGCAGCACCCTATGGTGTTATATTTCCAATGTCATCTCCCTCTACACTGAGCATAAGCCTTTTATTTTTGTGCTGGAGTTTGAGCCCAGGGCCTTGCACATTCTGTACGCACACTTTCAATGAACTGTGCCCCAAGCACAAACATGTACCTTTAGATTTGGTTGTATCATGCCTCCACCTTTAATGTTAGACTCAATGTCATTGGACTTATATAGACCCTTCTGTTTCTATTTAAAGTACAACTAGTTTTTATATACCTATGGATTTCTTTGTTTCAAGATTGCTTAGTCTTTATTATTGCAAATTTATACTTTAATAATGCATATTAGTATCAGGAAAGGATAATGAGTTATTTTTCTCTTATAATTCAAGGTTTCTTGGATAAACTTATTGCAGGATCTTCCATCTCTGGTTTGATGGTGCCCAGACCCTGTTCTGTTTGAGGGTTGTAACATGTTGTGGTACTACTATTATCTTTGTAAGGGTAGATTATGTATCTTCAAGTTTTCATGGCTGCATCAACACAAGGGAAGAGAAGTATTTATGAACATAAGTCAAGGAGTGCTAGTAGCAACCAGAAGGCTGAATGATTCTCCCCTGACTCTCTGAAGGCAGTGTGGTCTGCTAACACTTTGACATTGGTCTATGGCACTAAAACATACATTTGTGAAAAAGAATAAGCTTCTGTTCTTTAAGCTCTGATATTTTTGGTGCTTTCTTTCAGCAAAAATAAGAATAAAGGTTTTTCTGCACCTCAGACTATGTGACCAAAATGAATCATGTTAATGTGGTAAAATCAAAGATAAGCCATAGTTGTCCAGATTGTGTATTTGGTCATAATGATGGACAGGTGACTCCTTAGTGTCAGAAATAGCAACACCCTGGCCAGGCAAATTCTTCAGTGTGAACTCTTAATAAATTGTGATCGTAAACTTTAGTTTCCTCATAATGCCATCCATCACTGTGCATCTCTGTATCTCCACAGTTTGTGTAGAGTGACTAAAATGGTCATGAGGCAAGACTCCAGATAGACATATGTGTTTCCTGTGTGGGAGGATGTGTTTTCCCATAGGACCTCAGTTCATTCTTTCTCCTCAGGCATCACCTCTTCTGAGTCTTTCACAGTATAAGAAGGGTCTCAAATCTAAGATACTCTTTCCTCATTCTAGCTGCTCAGGGCGTGATAAATCCTCACATTTTGAGTGCCCTCACCACATTTCCAATAGTCTGTTTTCCCTCTCCAGTTCACGGGATTATCAACTATTTTTTCCCATGCAACACTGAATCAGACACAGCATATTCCCATTTATCTCCAAGTAATGAACGGTAGCTTAAAAAATATTTATATTCAGGTGATTAATACTCCACATGGGAGTTTAGCAGATAATAATTGTCTCACTCTGCTGGCAAAAGATTTTGTGCCTCTCTTCCTTCAGTGTTCTGTAGGCACATTCATATTATCAGTTTGTTTTGGAAACTGTTCCTATTTGAAACTGGACTGTCCCCCAAATAATATGTGTTGGTAACCTAGTTACCAGTGCAGCAGGAGTCAGAGATGACACTTTTAGGCTAACATAGAATCAGAAAGGTTCTGCATCTTCAGAGGATGAGTGTGTCAGTGCCTGTAGTCCTGGGAGCTAGAACCTACTTAGAGGAAATGGTCACTGGGAGGTGCATGCACAGGTTTACCTTCTTCCAACATCTTCCTGCCTCTCTCTGCTTCCTAGATTCCATGAGCACAGCAGATTTTCTCCATGTCTTTCTTCCATGATGTTGATGTTTTGGAGACAGCCAAGCGTGGATTGAATTCTTTGAAATTGCAATTCAAAATGAAAAAATTCTTTTTTAAATTATTTTTGTCAGGTATTTTTTGTCACATAGATGACAAGTTAACTAATACTGAAAGGACATAAAGTAGTTTCCTCACCCACCGTCATTCTTTTTTGCAAGCAATAAATATCACATCTTCCAGGGCATTAAACTTGAAGCCCACAGAGGTTATTTCTCTTGGTTTTGTAGAGCCTTATTGGTGTCTGGTCCTCTCTTCTTAGATGACAGTCAGAGGAATGGGGAGATGATTATCAGGAGATAGCCTGGTTTTCTGTGGCTTAGGAGCATTTCCTATTATCCCTTTGATCTACATAGGAAAACTTTTATGAAATGAGTATATAAAGACTTTTTTCCACTTCTTCCTTTTTATGGAGATTTTTGGTAGCCTATAAATTAGACACTGGTATTAAAGGGAAAATACAGAATTTATTTTTCTCTCTGATATGTGAAAGAAGGGAAATTAGAACAAACTCTAAGGAAAACTCATACATGTTCATGTGTTCCAGAATACACAATGTCCCTCAGTAAGTAAAAATAGGTATTGGAGAATACCACAGGAGACACCATGTGTGGACTTGAAGAGTAGGTCTAACAATTAGTATGTTCATTTTTTGGTTTGTAATTCAAGATTTGTTCACTTATTTCAAGTTCCATTTTTAATAAATGCAAAATAATTTTACTAGTAGCACTTTAAACACTAGAAAATGTATCCAAAGAAGAAGGATAGAGTTGGATTTCAGAAAAATTATTGTCCTTACTTTACATTAATCAAAAATTTTTCTTCACCATTTTCTTTTCCCTGAATGCTGATAATAAGTTTATCACAGCTTTTCCAGTGTGGGAGGTGATTTTAAATCAAATTCCAGAGTTGAACTTTGTAAAATATATCAGAAAAATAAGAAGAAAACAAAATTTTCCTCCATTGTGACTGCATAAAAATCAATACATTTCATCAAGTTTGTGTGTCAGATAAGTTGGTGAATTATGGCTTTACCACATCAGATTTTCTCTCCTAAGGTATTGTGACTGTCAATCATATATCCTATTCTCTGGATATTGCAGTTTAATGCTAAATTATTGTTATATTTTGTATGTAAGATGACCCCCCAAGAGCCCATTTTTGAGAAAATGCAAGAGGGTTAAGAGAAGATGTGATTGGGTTGTGAGAGTTGTAACTCCTTCAGGTATTTAATGCCCTGATTGGAATTAACTGCGGTAACTAAAGGGGCAGGTAGGGTGTGGCTGGAGGAGATTGGAATTGGGGCATGACTTTGGGGTTTGTATTTTTATCTGGAGAGTGGACACTCTCTTTTTGCTTCCTCATTGCAATGTGAGCTGTTTCCCTCTGCCACACTCTTCCACTGTGATATTCATGCTCACCTCAATCCCTGAGGAGTGGAGCCAGCCTTCTATGGACCTCTGAAACCATCAGCCCTTAAATAAACTGTTCTTCCTCTACAATTTCATGGTCAGCTCTTTAGTTACAGAAGCAAAATATGTGACTGAAATAGTCATATATATCATAGTGCTTTGCAAATCCTGAATTGCTCACATAAGATTCATTGTCTACTAGGTAATTATTACTCTGGAGATATGCGGGGTTTCAGCCCTAATGGTCCGGGGTCCTAGGTGGATGGGAGGCTTCAGCAAGGTGGAGAAATAGCACACAGAGACACCAGACATTCAGAGGCTGAATCTCTCTTTATTTTTTCTGCCAGCCTTTTTATAGATATTTTTCTTTACTGATGATCATATAATTTTATGGTTAGTTTAAAATAAGAAAAACATTCAAAAGTACAATGTACGCTTCTTCTCAAAGTACACATTCTCTCTGTATGACAGCCTAGACCAAAACAACCTCATCTCCCAGCTACATTAAAACAACCTGGTCTCCCTGCTAAACTGAGGGCACCATGATCTGCCAGCCTTCAAACTTCAGAACAAACACATCACTAGATTTTCTAAGAAACTACCCCCAGCATGAACTCCAGTGTTTAACAGTGAAAAACTTTTACTATTATTAAAGGGCAAAGAAATCAATTTATAGTTAATATTTAGTCTATTCTGATTTCATATAATAGCAGACTACAATCTTATTCTGATTCTTAAAGAATTACACTAAACACAGGAAAAGCACAAATTACATTTATGACTAACTTAAATGTTTTTATTATGTAAAGTATCTCTAGAATCAAGTATTGAAACTAAGAAAGCAACAAAGGCTAAACACCACATCCAAGCTCAGAGGAATTCCTCTTTATCCATCTATTATTATACTAAAGCAATCACAGCCTCCTTTTAACTTGAGCACAGCTACAATTGTTCATTTTCATATATTTTATCTATGTACTACTGCCAATTTTTTATTGTGCATTATTTTGTGTCCCAATACAGTAAAACCTTCCCAATGTTTTCCCAATAAGTTTCTAAATAATATATTGAATATTAATATTAAAAAGCAAGTACACATGGAGACATGCCACACCTATGGTGTCCAAGAGGGAGGATGATAAACAGAATGGTGTCAAGTGTTGAGTCCTTTATTCCAACAGACCGTGTCAAGTGTCAGAGTGGCAGGAAATAGACACAGCCCATATGTAACAAAGTTACATATATATTTTCTGAAAAATGTTGATGCTTGGGCTTTTCCTCTTGAGGAATATATTGTAAGCAACCTACACATATTTTTCCTCTTGTACACATAAGCATAGAGTTTGGTCAGGCATGGTCATGCACACTGTAATCCCAGCTACTCAGGAGACTAATGCAGGAGAATTAAAGTTTGACCTTAGCTTTCACAATTTAGTGAGACCCAGTCTCAGAATCAAAAACAAAAAAAATAAGGAGAGGTATCAATGGGAAATCAGTCAATTTTTCCTGGGTTCAATACCTAGTACAAGGGAACATAAGCAAAACCCACTGAACTTGAATATTTTTACTCACATCAGGGTGGGCAGTTTCTCATCCAAACTATCAATACAATTGGGTACAGGGAAGACCTGAGCTCCATGACTTCCAGCTAAAACTAGTCTTGACGACATTAATTGTGCCTATCCAAGGACATGGGAGACCTTTCCATCTTCTAAGGTTTTCTTTAATTTTTTTTTTTCTATTTAGTGTTCTGTAGTTCTCATTGTAGAGGTCATTCACCCCTTTGGTAGATTGATCACCATGTATTTTTTTTTTCGAGGCTATTGTGAATGGGGTAGTTTTTCTAACTTCTCTTTCTTAAGATTTATCACTTATGTATAAAAATGCATTGGATTTATGAGCATTGATCTTCTAACCTAATACTTTACTGAATTCACTTATGAGTTCTAAAAGTTTTCTGGTGGAATTTCTGGGTTCCTCTAAATATATAATCATGTCATCAGCAAACTTGGGTAGGCAGAATTAATATTGTCAAAATGACCATACTATCAAAAGTGCTACACAGATTTGATGCAATTCCAATTAAAATCCCAATGATGTACCTTACAGAAATAGAGCAAACAATTATGAAATTCATCTGGAAGAATAAGAAACCCAGAATAGCTAAAGCAACACTTAGCAGAAAGAGCGAAGCAGGGGATATCGCAATACCAGATCCTCAACTTTACTACAAAGTAATAGTAACAAAAATGGCATGGTATTGGTACCAAAATAGACAGGTAGATCAATGGTACAGAAGAGAGGACATGGACACAAACCCAAACAAATACAATTTTCTCATGCTAGACAAAGGTGCTAAAAATACGCAATGGAGAAAAGATAGCCCCTTCAACAAATGGTGCTGGGAAAACTGGAAATCCATATGCAACAGAATGAAAATAAACCCCTATCTCTCACCCTGCACAAAACTCAACTTTAATGGATCAAGGACCTTGGAATCAGACCAGAGACCCTGCATCTTATAGAAGAAAATACAGATGCAAATATTCAACATGTCATCTTAGGATCAGACTTCCTCAACAGGACTCCCATAGCACAAGAAATAAAAGCAAGAATCAACAACTGGGATAGATTCAAACTAAATAGCTTTCTCTCAGCAAAGAAAACTATCAGTAATGTGAAGAGAGAGCCTACAGAGTGGGAGAAATTCTTTGCCACTCATACTTCAGATAGAACACTAATTTCCAGAATATATAAAGAACTCAAAAATTCTACACAAAGAATACAAATAACAGAATCAACAAATGGGCTAAGGAAATGAACAGACACTTCACAGAAGAAGATCTACAAGCAATCAACAGATATATGAAAAAAAGTTCAACATCTCTATTAGTAAGAGAAATGCAAATTAAAACTACCCTAAGATTCCATCTCACCCCAATTAGAATGGCGATTATCAAGAATACAAGCAACAGTAGGTGTTGGGGAGGATGTGGGGAAAAGGTACACTCATACATTCCTGGTGGTGTTGCAAATTAGTGCAGCCACTGTGGAAAGAAGTATGGAGGTTCCTCAGAAAGCTTGGAATGGAACCACCATTTGACCCAGCTATCCCACTCCTTGGCCTATACCCAAAGGACTTAAAATCAGCATACTACAGAAATACAGCCACATCAATATTCATAGCTGCTCAATTCAAAATAGCCAGATTGTGGAACCAACCTCTATGTCCTTCAATTGATGAATGGATAAAAAAATGGTGAGATATATACATACATATACATATATATACATATATATATATATATATATATATATATATATATATATATATATACACACACACACACACACACAATGGAATATTACTCAATCAAAAAGAATGATAAAATAATGGCATTTGCAGGCGAATGGATGAAATTGGAGAATATCATGTTAAGTGAGATAAGCCAATCTCAAAAAGCCAAAGGATGAATGATCTCGCTGATAAGCAGCTGATGACACATAATGGATGGTGGGAGGGGTTAGTGTTAGGTTTAGGGTTAAGGTTATGGAGGGGGGCAAGAATGGAGGAAGGAAGGAGTGTATAGAGGGAAAAGAGGGGTGGGAGGGGTGGGGAGGAAGGGAAAAAATAACAGAATGAATCAAACAATAATACCCTATGTAAATTTATGATTACACAAATGGTATGCCTTTACTCCATGTACAAACAGAGAAACAACATGTATCCCATTTGCTTAACAATAAAAAAAAAAAAACTAGTCTTGAGCCTACACAAGTGTTCTATGAAGGTCCATATGTTCTGATGCATATAGATGCCAATTTTTAAGAGATAGTTTTGAATTGTAGGTAATCCTGAGAAAGAAGTCTAGGGAAAGAGAAGAAAGCAGATGTAGCTGGTTTTCAGGTGTGTTCCAGGTCTGGGGCTGCATTTTTTCTTCCAAAATAGCATGTTTTTTTAAATTTGCAAACTTCCTTTCCTACTATTTATTTTTTTTGTAACATGTCTTAAACTACTTTATTTACTTTACAGAAGTTAATTTGTAGCCCATTATTATAGGAGCATCCCCTCAATTTGCACACTTCATTTTTATTGATGTGATAGATTCATGACCTGTAGTGTTGAACATATTTTCTTTTTGACATTTAAATGTGTTAGTACCATAGATTTGCATTTGCTATTGTAGAGTCATTAGACATTGCTAAGGAAGTAAACCATGCTTATTATTTTTACATTCCATCTGGGTGCTCCATCAACTTTAAGAAATAACAAAATGCACATTAAAAGAGGATTCCATTCATTTCCTATGGTAATGAAGTTTTGAAAGAGAATATTTAGAAGAGAATCACTCCCTGTTGCATTCAGGGAGCCCAAATCTGTCTTTTCTTGGTCACTTTTCATCCACATGAGTCTTGGCAAGGCCTGGTTTTTTGTCTTCCCTGCCTAGAGGAGTCAGGAAGGAACTTCCTCATTTGGCAAATCAGGCCACATTTGGAGCATTGAATCATGGTTGCTATCAGACCAGGTATGAGCTCTGAAGTCTCTGGAAATCCCCATCCATCCACTCCTCAGGTGATTTCTCAAGGAAACCCCCTCCCCTACCCTACCACAACTGCCTACTCTCACTAGAGGAAGATTTCCAAAGTTCTCAGCCAGCAAGATGTTCTGCAGCTTTGTGCATGTCTGAAATCTTTGAGGGATGGAGATGAACCAGCTCACCTCAGAAACAAGATGGGTCCTGTCTGTCATGCTGTCCTGAACAAAACTGGGCTACTTTGTCCACCACTCTCCCAGACTGCCCACCATGTGCCTAATGGGGCTTCATCATTTCCACATGGGAGACAAGTTAGGCATGTCCTTGTCTTTCTGCTTCTACTCACTCAGGCATGATGAAGTTTGGACTGCTGTCCCTTGTGTGGGCTTTGCAGACTGTCATGGCCATAGGAGTTTATTGCTCTCTAGGCTTGTCCTGCCACCTGGGCCTCTAGCTCCTCTGAACTTTCCAGCACCCTGTGCCATGCCCTCTCTTGGTGCCAGCACCTCTTTCCCTCTGTCCATCTTCCTTGGAGGAGCCCTGTCCAAGTGTGACATTTGGGTAGATTTCCAACACTGCCACTGGGTCAACCCATCACTTCCTTTACTATGACAAGCATGATGTGTACCATACTAAACTAGAGAATCAGCCTGAGAGGACTGGGAGAAAAAGTTGACATAGTGAGCAAGGAACAGTTTCCACCTGGAAACCCATGCTCTAAGAGTCCCATCTTTCTTCATCTTTCCCATCAATGTCTGTACACTTGACCCTTACATCTCCCATGGGGGCAAAATTGAGCCCAATTCTGTGATCTTTCCCTCAGTTTTACATGCTCATAATGGATGATATTAATCTTGAATCTTTTGGCATCCCTTCCATTAAATCAGAATTGCTTTCTCATAGTACATATTAGAAAGATTTTCATTATACTAAAGCAAACCATGAAACGAAGACATTCACTAGAATATTAAAGTGTCTATTAAACTACCCTTTAGCACTTCTATAGCATGGAACATATATCAAACATCAAGTAAAACTTTTATCAGAAGAAGATTGTCATTATGCTCTGCTTTTAATTTCATTATTCTTCATTGTGGCCACTCATATCAAAATCGTAATGCTGTCCTTTTATGTGCATTGACACTTTATATAAAATCTATCTGCCAGATTTTTCCCAATAATGATAATAAATTTAACTTTTTAAAGTATCTCCTTAGAATTTTTTTTAAATGTTCTATGTAAACCACCATGTTTTATACAGAAATTATTGTTTGTTTAATTTTTCTTTACTTGTGACTTGCTTTGGAGAACAAAAACTCTCATTTGTTTACTGCTCGTTGGCTTTGTAACTGGAGGCTTGAAGGAAACCATAGCTTTGTCTGTTTTCATTTTATTCTACCTCAAGGTCAAAGTCATACACATTCAAATCTCCTTACACTTTCAGTAAAAGAAACAACTTAAAGAAGCCTATTTCTCAGTACATTAATATTCTAAAATATAGGTCATAGATGATAAGTGAAAACTATAAAAAAGAGACTCAGAAATTCTAACTTTTTTATTCTTTTCTTCAATGTTATATTTCAGTAGTGTCTTAAACAAACAAAGCATCAATCAGAAGTTGAATTATAATTTTAAACAACTGAATATTTTTACTTTCATTTACATGAAAGGTTGTCTTGTTTTAGTGCATAAAAAGTGGCTCTTTTCCCATATGTACTAAAATATAAAATTTAATCAATTTGATCTTATTGCCTCCTTAATATGTTTGCATTACTCTCCTCAGTTATAATAACTGCCAATAAGTGCTCTAAAAATTCTTTTAATTTCAGACTTTATTTTGATATTTATGTTCCTTTTTGTGAATTTTAGGCCAGGTCAACTTGCAAAAAACGCAGGAAAAGCATTAATTGGATGTATGACAATATGTCCTCAAAGATTACTAAAAAACAAAAAAAACTATTACCACTGTCAATAGATTATTTTGGGTGTATGCATTAAGATATGACAAAGTCTTGGAGTGATAGGTGTATATTTGAAATGATATAAAAGGATTCTTGTTGCTATTTGATATTGTAGCAAACTATACAAACTGCTTAAAATATTTGAATTCAGATTTATGAATGAACTCTTCTTTAGTGTTCTACCTCATTGTTATTCTTGGACCAGTGCTACTGTCATCAATGAAGAGCTTGCTACATACTCAGAAACCCACATCCTGTCTCAGGACTAGTGACTCCATCTATGCATTAGCAACACGTCCAATCCATGTTTGTGCTCTTTTCCATTTGGGAAGCAATCATCTAACTCAGTGTAACTTTCTCATCTGAGAAATACACAAAATATACAAATATATTCTTTTATTTTAATTTTACATTTTAGTTCACAAAAGTATAGGATATACACTTCTTTTGGACTTATGTCTTCCTCTTTCCTCAGAGTTACATAATACATTAGACAAGCAAGCTTTTTTAAAAATTATCTTACTGAATCATTGAGGTTCCTCACCTTTTTCAGAACCAGCTCTCATAACACTCATTGGGTTAAGTTATAACCTCTGTGAATGATCATATGGTCAAAGTGTCATTTATATGCTTATTCTTATTTTAGAAACCATTGACATTCATGGATGTGGCCATTGATTTCTCTCAAGAGGAATGGGGATGCCTGGACCAGGCTCAGCAGAAATTATACAGAGATGTGATGTTGGAGAACTACAGAAACCTCGTCTTGAGTGAGCTTCCCTTCAGAATCTTGATTCACTAACAGTATTGAATGTCCTTCCTTTGTAGAGTATCTCTTGGTAGGTTCGCATGCACAAATCAGTTTCAGATACATACTTTCATGGGAATATATTGGGAAATTGTTGATATGGACAGAAAAAAATTAATTATATTTCTTTTTATGTTTAACCTCATTCTTTCTTTTTATGATGTACACCCCTTGCCCCTGCCTGCAGGACATCAATGGGTACCTGGAGGGGGTTGCTGGGATTGAGTGAGACAAGAGACACAAGAAATGGAGACAAAACTAAAGCCTGATCAAGTCTCATTTATTAGAGGAATAAACACAGTTAATATAAAGTACAGAAACCAATCAGAGTAAAGTGCGCGAAGGCAAGACTAGTCTCGCGCCAGAACTCCAATAAGGAAGTGTAGTTGTCCAATCATGAAGCACCACACAATCTAGTCTGATGCACCTGGTATAGTCTGACAGGTGTGTAAACAGGTAATGGCATGCCCTGCCAGCATCTGGCAGGCGCCATCTTAGCTCAGCATGAGGCGAGGCAGGGGGTGTGACCATGAGTCAAAGCGCCTGATCATGAGCCAAGGCGCGTGACCATGAGGCAAGGCAGGGTGCGGGACCTGCCGGCTCTGGACGGATCCCCCTTTTTTATTTTATAGAGCTGGAGTGACAATCCCTTGGGAACTGCGCCTGTCTTAGGCTGTCCGTGCCAGAGCAGCATCCTTACCCGTCATTGGATAATGAGGCTCTTGCCCTCATTTCCTGTCTTAGGTTGGTATGCGCTCCCACGAATCTTACCCGTCATTGGCTGACCAGTTCAGCACACGGGGTGATGGTCTATTGCGATCTAATATTGATCAAATGTTGCACCATCACAATCCATCATCTCCAGCTGATGGTAATGAACCTGAATAGGTTTTGCCTGTATAGCCTCAATTTGAGCTTTGATGAAAGCCATAATCTTGTTGAATATCAAAGGACCTATAGATATGACTAGCAGCAAGAAAAGGAGGGGACCTAAGAAGGAAAGGAGATAGGGAAGGAGTCCATTGTATCCAGTCCATAGTGGATTATCAGCCAGTGCTCGTCGGCATTTTTCTAGGTCTTCTTGCAGCTGTTTGATCTTGTCCTTAATGATTCCTGACTTGTTGGCATAAAAGCAGCACTTCTCCTGCAAAGCCAAACAAATGCCTCCCTGTTTGGCAGTTAGAAGGTCTAAACCTCTTCTATTTTGTAGGACCACTTCTGCCAAGGAATCTATCTGATCTTGAAGATCTTGTATGGTGCTTGAGAGTATCTGTACATCAGAAATCAATTGTCTGGATAATTTAGTATATTGAGTAAGAGAGACCCCCAAACCTGCAGTACCTGAGGCCACTGCTATAGTTATTCCAAGTCCTGCAAGTAGAGGAATGAAAGTGACAGTGTGTTTAGGTCACCCTGTAATGTAGTCAATTGTTGGTATAGGGACAGGCTCATCTCCTGGAATAATGTTTACGTCTGGGAGTAAGGCAGCTAAGACACATAGTCCAGTCCAGTTGATAGGCAGTTGAGTAAAAGCCTTATTACCTCCACAAATGAATACAGTGCCATTAGGGGGGCACAATGGCTGTGAAAGATTGAATATCTCAGAAAAACCACTAAAGGTTATAGTCCCTACATCTAAATCCCAGGTATTATTATAGCCAGGTGAAAAAAAGCAAGTAGTATTGGAGTACATGAATGGCTGTACTAGAAATGGTGGAGTTGGTAAGCAGTTTCTACCAACAAAACTGGACCAAGATGCATCAAGATTAGTCATAGTTATAACTTATCACTCTGAGGTTGGCAGCAGAGTTATTTCTATAATCAATTGGGATAGCTAGTGGAACAGGATATCCTTGCTGAAGGCAAAGCCAACAATCTACAGTCAAGGGAGAGTTGGACCGATTAAGCAAGGCGTGAGTGGCCTCAAGGATAACATGTGGCAGGGTCTATCTCAGAAGGTCTGTCGTTGGGTAATGCTAGTGGGTGATATAACAGACTGGGATGCAGTTCCTCGAACATCCGTTGAATTTTTCAATGGACTTGCTTGGCTCTATTAGAATCTTGGGGGCCTCCTCCATCAGACACATGTAGGGGTGCCATAGTAGACCAGCAAACTGTTTTCCCCACTAGGTCTGCAGGACATGAGGCAACACTTAATTTTCCAGGGTTATTAGACCAATCCCCTCCAGTTGATCCTGGATGGGACTTTATTAATGTAGTAGTAAAATAGGTTTTGTTCCCTGAAGAACAGGTCTGAGCTGAGGAATAACAAGAGCTATGGAAGGAGGTGTGAAAGGTCGTGCATGAACAAGGTGCATATTTGCCATTAACTGAGGGAATAAGCTGTGGTTTTTCGATACAGTACCACAGTGTATGTGTCGTCCAAAATGCGATGTGATTGCCACACTCTATCTCTATGCATTGTTTCGGGAGATTACCGATGTATGACGGCTTGTAACTTGCCTCATCTGTCCTCATTATAAATCATCCCTCACACTTACATGGTTTGTTTTTGAGCTCCAGTAAATACTCATGAGCCTTAGCAGGGTCCTCAAACCCTGCATGGCTGTAGGAGAGCAGTGAACAGGCAGCTATCATCCAGAGAAGCAATGTTTTGTTCATTCCTGTGGAAGGAAAAGAAAAGACTCTCAGGGATGATTTTTATCCCTGGAGGAGGTAACTTCATTAACTTGGCGTACAAGGTGCTCTGGCAGCCATCTGGCTGCATCAGCTTTTTGAGAGAAGATGCAGACTGAACCTCGACCCCAGATTAAGACTGGGTCTGGACCATGCCATGAACCATCCAATGGATCTTTCCATTTTACCATGGCAAAATGCTTTTGAGATTCCGGGTGCCAGAAACAATCAGTGGCAGATTTCCCATGATCATCCATTTTTAAAAAATTGAGAATGAGTAAAGCATGATTGAGTATATTACGGGGAGAACACTTGATTGGGTACCATTCCCCCTTTTTTATTTTATCAATAGTAGTTTTAAGAGAGAGATGTGCTCTCCCAACCATTCCTTGGCCTTGAGGATTATAATGAATTCTGGTGACATGTTGAATTTGTAATTTTTCACAAAATTTTTGGAGGGTTTTTGCTGTACATCCAGGGCCATTATCTGTTTTAATTTGTTTAGGTATGCCCAAGACAGAGAAGCAATGTAATAGATGGGCAATTACATGTTTCATTGCTTCTCCAGCCTGAAGTGTAGCCAATATAAATCCACTAAATGTATCTATGCATACATGAATATATTTTAGATTACCAAACTCTAAAAAAAGGGTAACGTCCATTTGCCACACCATGTTAGGAGCAAGGCCTTTAGGATTAACTCCTAGATGTGGAATCGGTAGATGAGTACCACATGTGGTACAACCTTTTACTATTTGCCTTGCTTGTTCCCTAGTGATTTTATAGAGTAACCTAAGAGAGCGGGCATTTAAATGATGTAGGTTATGAGTGTCTTGAGCTTGCTTAATATTATCTGAAAAAGCTACTGCAACCATTTTGGTGGCTGTGTCAGCAATTCTGTTGCCCTTAACTAATGGCCCCGGAAGGCCAGAGTGAGCTCTGATGTGTCCAATAAACAACGGCTCCCCTCTATTATGGATGAATGTCTGACATTGAAGGAACAGCGATGCTGTTTTTGAAACATGTCTGATCTGAGAGACAGTTTCAAGGAGTGGCACCAAGTGCGCTAAGTAGGCACTGTCTGTGTAGATATTAAGGGGTTGATTGGGAAAGGCAGATAAAACTGCAATAAGAGCCTATAATTCAACAAGTTGTGCAGATGTACATTTTGTCTGGAAAGTGACAGTTCTATCAAGGAAGGTGTAAGCAGCTGTTCCTGTGGATGATCCATCAGTAAATACAACAAGAGTGTTGTGTAAAGGCTCCCTTCTAATAATATGAGGGAACACAAAAGGATGTAGTTTGCAAAACTGAACCAATTTATTTGGTGGATAATGATTATCTATATCACCTGTGAATGAGGCACAAGCTATAGGCCAGGTGTCAGTATTTTGTAACAGCCAAATTACCTGAGATCGGGTGTAGGGTTGAATAATCTTTTTTTTTTTTTTTTTTTTTTTTTTAATCAAACTAGGATGTTTTCTCTCTCTTTTTTTTTTTTGTTTTTCAGGGGTTTTTTTTATTGTAAACAAATGGGATACATGTTGTTTCTCTGTATATGGCGTAAAGGCATACCATTTGTGTAATCATAAATTTACATAGAGTAATGTTGTTTGATTCATTCTGTTATTTTTTCCCTTCCCCCCACCCCTCCCACCCCCTTTACCCTCTATACAGTACTTCCTTCCTCCATACTTGCCCCCCTCCCTAACCCTAACTCTAACCCTAACACTAACCCTTCCCTCCCCCCATTATGTGTCATCCTCCACTGATTAGCGATATCATTCGTCCTTTGGCTTTTTGAGATTGGCTTATCTCACTTAGCATGTTATATGGCTTTATTCTAAAATATTTTCTAGAATCTTCTCTCCCCAAGATAATCAGATCTGCTACTGCATCATAATAAGGCAATAGCAGTTTTTTGGGTGAGGAAGGAAGATGAATCCACATAATAGGATTATCTTGCCAGAAAAGACCCGTTGGAGTGATGGAAGTATTAAATATAATGAGCGTTAATGGACGAGAATAATCAATATTGGTAACAAATTGACCTGCAATAGCATCCTCCACCTTTTTAAGAGCAGCTAATGCATCAGGAGATATAGTCCTGGATGATTGTGGATTAGGGTCTCCTTTTAATATCTCAAACAATGGTTTTAACTCCCCTGTGGCTAATTTAAGATATGGTCAAAGCCAATTTATATCACCTAGAAGCTTCTGGAAGTCATTAAGTGTATTTAAATGATCTCCCCTGATTGTTGCCTTTTGATTAATAATCCTAGGCCCATTTAGCAGGAAACCTAGGTAAGTATAAGGGTCTTGTAGCTGAACTTTTTCTGGAGCAATTTGTAATCCTACTGCAGTCAGCTGCTGTTTAAGCTGTGTGAGACATAGTAATACCTGTTCTTTTGATTGTCCTGCTATGAGTATATCATCCATATAATGAATAGTATACATTTGTTTCCAAGAATCTCTAATAGGTTGTAAGGCACGAGCGACAAATTTTTGGCATAAGGTTGGACTATTAGTCATTCCTTGTGGCAATACTTTCCACTGATATCTTTTCATAGATTCTCTAAAATTTATTGATGGTAGACTAAAAGCAAATCTTTTTTGATCATCTACATGTAGAGGGATAGTAAAAAAACAGTCTTTGAGGTCAATAATTACCTTAAAATATCCTTGAGGGATGGCTACAGGAGATGGCAGCCCTGGTTGCAGGGCTCCCATGAGTACCATAGTGACATTGACAGCCCTTAAGTCCTGTAATAATCTCCATTTACCAGATTTTTTCTTAATTACAAATATAGGAGTATTCCAAGGAGAATTACTCTCTATGATATGTCTGGCTGTTAGCTGTTCCTGCACTAACATTTGAGCAGCTTCAAGTTTTTCAGAAGTTAGAGGCCATTGATCAACACAAACTGGTTCATCTGATTTCCAAGTTATTGGATCTGCACACAGTTGGGGTGCAGGCATGTCAATGGCAGAAATCAAAAATTTCCCAAGCCTTTTCTGTCAATCTGTCCTACATTGGGAATGGGATGTAAAATACATTTTCGGCCTTTCCTAGCCCTTTTCCTGGTGTATATCCCTGAGATAGCATTTGGGCAGCAACTGTTTCATTGGGGCTGCACATGATTACTTTCATCTGAGATAATAGGTCTCGTCCCCACAAATTCACAGGCAAATGAGGTATGATATAAGGCTTAATGAGACCTGTGTTGTTTTCTTTGTCTCTTCAAGTGAGGTATTTAGAACACTTCTTTGGATTTTTACTTTGACCAATACCCCTAAGATTAGTCATAGTTCCTGTGATAGGCCAAGAAGAAGGCCAATCCTCTTGTTTAATTATGGTCACATCGGCTCCTGTATCTATTACACCTGTAAAGGACTTGTCATCTAGCCATAAAGTCAAAGAAGGTTTTTGATCAGTTATGTGTTGTACCCAATATACATTAGAGGATCCAAAACCTCCATTTCCTCTCCTAGGATTTTGAACTGGGTGTTTGGTTGGAACTAATGGTAACAGTATCAGCTGTGCTATTCTTTCTCCCTGAGTACCAGTAATAATGTTGTTATCTGTTTTAGCCATGATCTTAATTTCTTCCAAGAAATCTTGATCTACAACTCCTGGGAGTACTTGTAAACCTTTCATGGTAGAACTACTTCTTCCCAAAATGAAGCCAAAATAACCTGAGGGCAATGGGCCAAAAATTCCAGTATTCAAGGCTTGAGGGCCCATGTCAGGAGTTAATACGACATGGGAGGTGGAACTGAGGTCCAATCCTGCACTCCCTGGGGTTGCTCTACTGAGGTCTGAAATGGATTGTTGTTGCTGCTGTTGGCTGGAATGAAACTGATTGCCCCATATGCTTGTTTCGGGGCCTGAAGCTGGCCCCTCCTCCCGTTTCCCTGATGTGGTGGAAGGGGATTTCCCTGATTGTCTCTTTTGGACTTACATTCATTAGCCCAATGTCTTCCTCTCTTGCACCTAGGGCAGAGACCAGGTATTTTGGCCTCAAGAGTTTTCTGTAAATCTGATCTGCAGTCTTTGGCAAAGTGTCCGCCCTTGCCACATTTAAAACAGGCCCTTTTGTTTTTGTCTTTATTATTAAGAAAGTCCCTCACTGTCTGTCCACTAAAAGCAGCTGCCATTGCTAAGCCCTGTTTATAAGAAGGTCCTATATCTGAGCATAGACGAATATATCCTGTTAAATCTGTCTTCTTTCTGTATGGTCTTATAGCGGCTTCGCATGCGGGATTGGCATTTTCATAAGCAAGTTGCTTGACATGATCAAGACCTGCATCAGAACTGCCAAAAATACAACTAGCCGTTGTCATAAGTCTGTGAACAAAGTCAGCAAAGGGCTCATCAGGGCCTTGTTTGACTCCTGTAAGAGACATGCTGATGTCTCTCTTAACAGGCAATTTTCTCCAGGCCTTAGTGGCTGCTGCCTGTATTTGAGCATACGCTTCAGGGTCATACTGCATCTGATTGTCTGTGGTTTCATAATCACCTACTCCAGTGAGCATATCAAAAGTCCACCCATTTCCTGCTTGTTGATTTCTTTTAGCTGTCTCTTTGCAATTTTCAAAATATTCAGACTTCCAAAGCAAGAAGTCACCTCCAGTCAGGGTGGCTCTAACTAAAGTATTCCAATCCTGTGGTGTTAACCGATTTTCTGCTATAGAGTCTAAAATAGCAAGGGTGTATTGCACTGTAGCTCCATACTGAGAAACAGCAGTTTTTAATTCTTTTATGATAGTAAAATCAAAGCCAGTGTGGTGCCTCCAGGGTTGTCCCTGGTTATCCCTTGTCTCAGTAACAGGGAAAGTACTTAGCGGAGGGGGTTTTAAATCCCTGTTGATTAAGGGAACTCCTCCTCTTGGACACTGTTTTCCAGATAGAATTTGAGGGCGAATATCCCTTTTAAATCCATCAGGACTGGACACTGATTCATTGCCTGTCTTTAATTTTTGTAACCTGGTAATCAGAGCTTGGTATTGTTCCTCTAGATTTATTTGTTCCTCCAAATGTTTAATTTTTTCTTTAAGGTCTTCCTTTGGATCTATCACCACCATTGCCATAGGAGCAGAGTGTGTGCGATAGGGAGGTGGATATGAGAAAACAGACTGTCCTTGTTCAAGGGGGCAGTCAGGATTAGGATATTTTGAGGCTTCCTCATTTATGAGGCCCAAATCAACTTACTCATCATCTATTTTATTCTCATTTTAAGGGTCTTTAAAATGAGTCAATGAAAGATAAATTTTAGGTGGAGCTTCGTTCTGATGTTGAGTTTTCTTTTTAACATCTGTGCTGCCTGCATCTGGAAAAGGACTTGTAACTTCCTCATCTTCACTCTCAAGGGAAATAAGATCTACCTCTCCCTTTTCCTCGGAGAGCTCTCCCTAAAGATCCTGTTTTGATGCTGCTTTTAAAATGTCCTCTGTGTGAGTAACTGCTGCTGCTATATCAGAATTATTTGTTGTATGTTCTAAAAGTTCTTTTATGAGACTCCAGTAAGCAAAAGCTGTAATAGGAACTTTATCTGGGCCAAACATTCTGTGAAAATCTCCCAAAGCATCTCCCAGTCTATTCCAACTTCTTATATTAATGCTTCCTTCTTGTGAGAACCACGGACAGGTGTCCTTAATAAGGTCAAAAAACTTAAAAAGATCATTACTCTTAACCTTTACTCCCCGTGTCTTTAAAGCTTCTTTTAATTGCTTAACAAAAACTTTATGCTTACTTAATTCTTGTCCCATAGTTAGGCACTACTGTACCTTTAAGAACGGCATGGCAGGCTCCTGTGGTGAACTTTGTTGAACTGACTTTCACTTTCACTTTTTTTTTCCTTCGGCCGAACACTTACACACCTCTTCCCTCTCGAATTCCCCGGTATCCGAAGCCACACCGTTGGGCGCCACTTCCCCGGCCCGCAGGACATCAACGGGTACCTGGAGGGGGTTGCTGGGATTGAGTGAGACAAGAGACACAAGAAATGGAGACAAGACAAAAGCCTGATCAAGTCTCATTTATTAGAGGAATAAACACAGTTAATATAAAGTACAGAAACCAATCAGAGTAAAGTGCGCGAAGGCAAGACTAGTCTCACGCCAGAACTCCACTAAGGAAGTGTAGTTGTCCAATCATGAAGCACCACGCAATCTAGTCTGATGCACCTGGTATAGTCTGACAGGTGTGTAAACAGGTAATGGCATGCCCCGCCAGCATCTGGCAGGCGCCATCTTAGCTCAGCATAAGGCGAGGCAGGGGGTGTGACCATGAGTCAAAGCGCCTGACCATGAGCCAAGGTGTGTGACCATGAGGCAAGGCAGGGTGGGTGACCTGCTGGCTCCGGACAACCCCTCACTTCAGATTTGTAAAAGAAATTTTACAGTGTAATGTATTGTGACATACCCCTTAAGTCCAATGTATTTTCTTATCTGTGATTCATTCCCTTTACTGTTGATAGTTGGAAATTGTGCTCTGGTTTTGAAGAGTGAAATGTTTTTTTATATATTCTAATGAGTCTGTCAGGAAACAATATTTGGAGAAATAATTTTCCAGAATCTGGTCTTACTCTAGTGAACACAGTGGTAGGACATAAATGTCAGTAACTACATGGAGGATTCCCATCAGTCATTCCATTTTTCGGTAAACAATCCTCACTGTCTCCAAGCCATTCCTAGTCACCTATATGGACCAAGGAAAGATCCATGGAATCTAAAGAGACAAGAGACAGTAGATGTTTTAAACAGGTTTTTATTTTTTTCTGCTGCGGTGACCAAAAGATCTGAAAAGATCATTTTAAGGAGAAAAAGATTACTTGTAGCTCATGGTGTCAAAGGTCCTTGTCCATAAACACCCAGCTCCATTTCTTGGGGCTTCACAGGAGGCTGAACATCATGCTGAAATGTGGAACGTGGAACGTGGTTCACATGATGATAGCATGCTGAGAGGTACAGACTCCAGAGACAAGATACAGAGACAAAATATATACCCTAGAGGTGTGCCTCCAATGACCCACCTCCTCCAGCCAACTCAACCAGACCACAGCTACCTAGAGCTCAGTTAATTTTATCCAAGGATCAATTCTCTGGTTGGGTTAATGCTCTCATAACCCAATCACTTCACCCCCAACCTTTTCACATCATCTCACACATGAGCATTTGGGGATACTTTACATCCAAAATATAAGAGCAGTCATATAGACAGGTAGGTAGATATGAATAAAACCAAAGATTACTGAAGATAGGTCCCAAGGTGAAGGAGGAAACCACACTTTAATATATTAATTGAGAAACTCTAATCCAACAGCAATGAATTTCAGAAACCTGGTTTTATCTGTCTTGCAGTCAGAAAAGGGCATGCCCCTCCCTATGCTTATCATAATTTCAAATCCTTTTAGGGTTCTTCTTTCCCTTAGTGATCTCTGAGTATATTCAAAGCAACAGCCAAAGTACCCCCCTTTGTCTATTAGGATCTGCATGGTCTGACATCTGTATTGATTTTGAAGACCACTAGAATACCTGTTTACATTTGTGACTGTCTCTAGGTTAAACCATTGCAATATATTAATCTTAAAACAGTTTCTCTAATATGATTTAAATATTTATTCACTTAAATTTTCACCTCAGGACTCTTTATCAATCTGGGTTTTCTGTTAATATTCTCTGCCATGTAATGAATGTTTCCTTCTCACAATTCCAGTTCTTTGTGAGTGCATAGTTATGACTGAAAATTAGTATTGTAAACAAGATTTTTAAAATAATATGGTTATTGATGATTTTATGAATTACATTTTCTATTATTCTGGTGCCCATTTGTGTTCCATTGTTTAGAATAGGTTGAGACATAGGTTTCCTCCCATCAATGAATAATTTGTTTACCTTTGTAATGTACACATTATGATTGAATGTAAATTGCCTACTTCACATTTTTGAACAATGTAAGTTGAAATATGCATGAAGCATCTGCCTATTGTCTTAGAATTACATGTTTTACTTGCTTTTATAAATATTGCTCCTGTTTTGTTTATGATTTCATACTATGTTTTGTTTCTTTTCTCCATCTTGGTATTTGTATAGTTTATCTAATTAAAATATGTGGATATATGTACATGTACTGAGGTATGTACTCAGGGGTACTCTAATCCTTAGTTATATTTGTAGTCCCATTTTATTTTTATTTTGAAATAGATTCTTGCAAAGGTGTTCAAACTGATTTCAAATTTGCAATTCTCCTCAGGCTTTCTTTCAGCTAGAATTACTAGCATGCCTATCATCTATTTATTGATAAAACTTCTTTTGTCCAGGAGAAAGATTTTAGCATTTTAAGGTAGGACTTTCAAATATTTTTACATTTCTGTTTATCTTTTATGTATTTTTAAAATTTAAATCAATCAAACCACATAAAACTAAACTGACTGTTTCAATATTTCAAGTACTGTGTAGTAGTTTTAATTCAAGTTGTTTTCCAACATCTTTCTTGGAAGTTTACATCTCCCACAATAAAGTTGGATTTTCACAAAAAACAAGGGCTCCTTTGTCTCCCATCACAAACACCATTTTTTCTGTGCAAAGGGTTTGATTCCTTTAGATGTCTCATATCAGTAGAATCACACAAGATTTGGCTTTTGATGAATGGTTATTTCAGTAAGCATGATGTCTTTAAGATGAATATTTATGATAGATGGTATGCAGTTTCTCATCTTGTAAAGTTGAAAAACATTATATAGTTTTTTTTTCCATATTGCCCTCATTCACGCATATGAAAGGACATTTATTTTTGCTACCCCTGTTGACCCTCTTAAATGATTTAATGATTGCAAGTGTGTAACTATGTCTTAAATCACACATATAAGTGAGGATTGACTCTGTTGTGTTCCATATGGCTACTTTTCTAAGTCCTTGTCCAAATGAATCTATTGAATACTGTAGCTTTTATTCCCTGTTAAATCAGAAAGCATTATTCAAGTTTGTTTCTATTTTGAATAATTTTGATTTATTTATAAGCACTTGTGATTTCACAAGATGTTAAACACAGTCTTTCTGTGTTTGAAAAAATAATATTGGAATTTTGATAGCTTATACCAGGAGTCTCTAGATCATTTCAGTAGTACAGACAACATCTAATTTTATCTTTCATTTCTTAAATGAGCCCATGTTTAAGATTGCACCATTTCCACACATTTTTGGAGTTTTAAATGTCACTTACCCTTTTGATTTCTAATTTACTGTAGTTTGTTTATAAAGTCATTTAAATACTGTCATTTCATAAGTTACTTTCTGCTTTTAAGCTGGTCAATCCAGAATATTTCATGAGCTATTGAGAAGATTGGGTCTGAAAGTCTAGTTGATTTATACTAGTTCCTGAAGTCTTCTAGTTTCAGTCATTGGAGATTGGTTTCTCCAAATATTACTGTGTCACTATTTCTATCAATTGTCTCAAGGTGGCCTCTCTATATTTGGGAGTACAATGCAAGTTAAACATGTATTTACTATTATTTTAAGTTTTTAGAGAGTGATGTTTTCTATCTTTATATAATATTCTAGTTTTCTCTTTTTTCATAATATTTTTACTTAGAAAGCCTTTTATCTCACATAACTTTTTGCTTAATTGTTTTACATAATTATGGCCATCTCTGATTTCCTTTTTTCATCTTTGCACGCAATATCCTTTTCATCATTTCCCTTTTACTAAAATTGATCATAAATTTAAATAAAATCTCATGTAGAGACCAAACAGGAATTTTGAGATTTAATCCCATTTGTCATGTTTTGGGTTCTGATTGATGTTTAATAATAATCCATTTATACTTAGATAAATTACTGAAAATATTGAACTTTTTACTGTTACTTTGTAAATTGTTTTCTCTATTTCTTATAAAAGTTTTCCCTACTTTTTTATTTGTGTTAATTTTTGGTTCATAGATCATTATTGTGACATTCTTTGAAGTCTCACCATATTCTCTCTATATATTTTATGGTTATTTTGCCATTAAATTGGGATTATATAACTACATTATGTATTGATACTTAATTTATTAAAATTTCATATAAAAGTCAACATCTTTGCATGTCCTCTTAATGTTGTTATTGATTTCACAGCTATTTTCATATTGTACACTCATTAACACATTTATGATAGCCTTGCTTTTATCTTTGAAATTCCATAGCAAAATTGTATTTTGTATCATCATTAGAGTGTAATAGAATTCATATTTGTGTGTATTTGTTCTTTTTCCAGTAAGTTTTCAGATTTTAAATGATTTGTTTTGTGAAGATTTATTTTACTTTCAATTGAAAAGATTCTCTATAGAATTTCTTGTAGCACAGGTCTAGAAGTCAGAAACTTTTTCAGCATTTGTGTATCTTGATATGTTTTCTTTTTCTTTACTATTGAAAAATAGTGATTTTGGATATACTATTTACGGATGTTAGTTTTTTTCTCTTTCTTTTTTTTTTCGTTCATTGAATTATATGTTCCAATTCTCTTCAGGAAGTCTTCCAGTAAGAAAATCAACTAATAATTATGTAGATGTCCTTGTAAATGATACATCTCTTATTCTTTGATCCTTTCAAAATTTGTATGTGAATTTTGAAACTTTGATAATATGTGCTTTATTTTGAATTTTTTGTGTTTATCCTTGTTGGAAATCATTGTGTTTCTCAATGTTTAATATCTTTTCTTCCTCACATTTCAATTTCCCTGACCTGATTTCTTAAGAAATATTTCATTTACATAAATTCTGCTGTTTTCTATTGGTAACTTTTTACTCTTAATTTCATTTACTTTACTTCTGTTTTAATTTTTATTTTTAATTTTTATTAATTTTTTTAAAATTTTGCAGGCTGCATTTGATTCATTGTACAAAAGTGATGTACATCTTTTTCTTTCTATTTGTTCACAATGTATATTTATACCATTCATGTAATCATATCTGTACATAAGGTAGTGATGTCTGTCTCATTCCACCATTTTTTATACCCCCTTCCTCTCATTTTCTTCTATATAATCTGTTTCTCCATTCACCTCTCACCCACAACCTCCCCACCCCCATTATAGATCATCATCTCTTATCAGGGAAAACATTCAGCCTTTGGTTTTTGGGGGGTTGATTTATTTCACAGCATAAGATTCTCCAATTCCATCCATTTATCTGCAAATGTCATAATATTCTTCTTCTTATGGCTGAATAATATTCCATGGTCCATATATACCACAGTTTCTTTATCCCTTTATCTTTTGAAGGGCATTTAGGTTGGTCCCACAATCTAGCGATCGGGAACTGAACTGCTATAAATATTGATGTAGCTGTGTTACTGTAGTATGCTAATTTTAAATCCTTTAGGTATAAACCAAGGAGTGGGACACCTGGGTCAAAACATAAGTCCATTTCAATTTGAAATTCTACCAGCAATATAAAAGTGTGCTTTTTTCCTCAAATCCAGGACAACTTGTATTGTTATTTGTATTTTTGGTAGTAGCCATTCTAATTGGACTAAGATGAAATCATAAAGTTGTTTTAATTTTTATTTACCTTAATTCTTGATCACACATTGAATATCACAGAAATGGTTATTTAGTCTTGTTTAGAAAATTCATAACTTTCACAATCTTATGGTCTCTTCCTACTAGTTTTAAATTGTTAGTTTGATTCATCCAAGTTTCCCTTTTTTCTTTGTGTGCTATTATTTCCACTGAGAGTTTTCTACTTAAAAACAAGCTTACAGTAGATGATTATAGTTGTTTTGAAAATGTTTGGAAATTACTAAAGAAATAAACAATAGGTAATATAAACAGACATGTGCCTATAATTCCAGATAAGTGGGAGTCTGAGGCAGAATGACTGCAAGTTTTTGGTGAAATCCTGTCTCAAATGTAAATCTAGAAAAGGCCTGGGGGGACTGTGGTCGAAGCTCAGTGCTAGAGCAGTTTCCTACCATGTGTGCATCTAGTGGTTTCAATCTTCAGCACCCCATAAAAAGAAAACAAAGGTATTGTGTCCATGTAAAAAGAGGAATTAAAAAAAAAAAAAAGAAAAGAAACAAAAAAGAGACTGGGGAAGTAACTCAGCGGAAAACTGTCCCTGTATTCAATCCTAATACACTCCCCTCATAAAAGAAGAGGATAAAAGTATGGTAAAAAGTCAATTGTTACCTCACTTTACTCATGTGAAATCTGAACAAGTTGAATTTAGGAGCTATAATTAGAGAAATATTAGAGGTAAGGTCAAAGTTTTTATTTTATTTTATTTTTTGTGATGTTGGGGATTAAACCGAATGCCTTATGCTTGCAAAGCAAGCACTCTACCAACTGAGCTATATCCCCAGCCCTGCAAGTTTTTATTTTAATGGGCAAAAGTCAGGTGTTCTGTACAACATGGTGGGTGAAATCTATTATATTATTCTTTTTATTTTGTATTGGGAACTGAGTCCAGTGGTCTTTACCACTGATCGATACCATCAGCTCTTTTTCCTTTTTGTGTTTTAGTTAGTGTCTTGCAACATTGCTGAGGTGGGTCTTGAATAGGCACTTCTTCTGTTTCAACCTCCTGAGTCACTGGGATTATAATAGTATGCCAGTCACCATAAGTGGCAATATATTGTACAATTTTTTTAAGGATTTATAAATATTTCATTGGTGGCTTTACTTAATACTGAATGCAGAGAATACAAAGAAATCAGCACTTAAAAGGAAACATTAATCTTTAAAAAAGTGTAATATAGTTACATATATTAACTGGTTTTGTATGTTTAGAATTACAAACAAATATAAAGCTTTCATTCTGAATATACTTTGAATTTGATTTTTTTTGCTGTAGTTGTACCAATTATGATTAATTTTGTTTGTATCTAACCTAAAAGCAAGACTTTTCAAGATGATCCTGAAACAAAACAGTAAATCAGTAATTTTAATACAGCTTTATAGTGGAGAATAAAGCCACCCAAAAGAAAAAAGTTTCAATACCAGATATATATATGCAAAGGAGGAAATATCAAGGAGCAAAAAGAGTCACAAGTACAAATTTTACTCTAACTGTGATTTCTAATTCTACCAACAATTCAACTAGCAGTAACTTAGATCCTGTTGTCCTAGAAAATAAAGCCATTAATTCTTTCATTACAATTTTCAGACTTCACTCAATGAACACTTATTAAGCATTCAGATTCTTTTGTAATAACAGAAGAAATGATTTATACATATAGAAACATTAACAAAAGAGGTTTTCAAACACACTGCTGAAACCCACAATATAGTTTGCGAACCAGATTTCAGTGATCATAATGTTATGTGTATAAAGAGCTTATGACAGTACAGTAGGGCTTAGGTCTGTGGACTGAGTACTACACCTGTTCCTACCATCCAAGAGTCACCAATGTGGATTTGGCTACAATGACAATTCTGACAGGCCTCTAAACAGGATGGCACATTAAATAATTATGATACTACTGTGATGCACAGCTAGCTTATAGAAATGTTTCCACTGTAATAGCACTAGAGAATTCTAGTGACATTAAATACTAGAATTTATTCTCCCTGCTAACTAGTCAGCAGAAAAAGAGTTTTCTGACTGCATTTGAGAGGAAAGGACACCTCTAAAATATACACAAGGGGAAAGTAGAAAGTGAGCAAAGTGAACTCCTAAAGCTGATTTTTCACAGACACTAACAAGCAAAGCAGTTTGCAATAAATCAAAGTCACCCTAAAGCAAAGATTAAGTCAATCAGTTCTGAAGAAAATGTAGCTCATTTTGAAAGTTTTGTTTGGTTTGTAATCAGACTATAAAATGTTAAAATAAACCAGATTCTAGCAATATTAATGTGCCATACAGGATTTTAAAAATGTACTGTAAGTTCAAAGGTTTTGTCCTCTCCCCAGATAAACTAAATAAAAAGGAAAAAGGAGCTCTTGCAAAAATAAACAAAACTAAACCCACCACCCAAAACATTCACAAATAGAAGGCTTTTTCCTTTTGAATACTTCAAATGGTCCAAGATCAGTGTAAGGTTTCCATTCTAAGAACTTCTACTCTCTTCCTTTAGCTCCTATTCTCTAGTCATTTCCATGATTTTATTACACAAGGCTATGGGCAGATTTTCTTAAGAAGTCAGGTTGAGTCAGAGGTAGCATTAGGATGTACTATAGTTGACTACAGTATGAAGTTCAAATGAACACATTCTTCTTCTAAAAGGATTACAATAAGTAAAAGTGCATAAAGAAAAATGTTCAGCCCTCAGTGCCTTGCACTAAGAAAAGTTCTGAGAAACTGGGAATCAATATTGGGAGTCAAGAAATAGGCATTGGCCTCACCTCTTTGAGCTCCTTTAATGCACCAGTTCAGGCTGGTTTTCCATGAAGGGCAGCACTCCACTCATGTAGTAGGCAATGCCAAGAGACAGCAAGGCAATGGCAAAGATCAGGAGTAGGACCCTCCAGAATCCCTACAAATTGCTGCCAAGTGGTTCAAAAGCTGGAGAGGACCCCTTCACCTGGCTGTAGGGTGGGATTGAGGAGAGAATGGCTTTCTGTGGTACTTTCTCAGCCATCTGCATGGTCTCCAGTTTGAGTGGGTTCCTCTGTGAAATCTTTTTATCTCCTGTTCTTCCAAAGATTCCAGCAATCAGATGACATCTTTATTCACTCCCCTGCACTTTGCCAGAACTAAAGGAGTCGCACCTTGATCATTGGTATATATCAATTTCGAGTCCATTGAAAGCTAAGAATTTGATGGAATCCACATGGCCACAGAGGTGAAGAGCTGTGTTTCCTTGATAATCTGTGGCCAGCAGAACAGCACCAAATTTATGCAACAGCTGGCTGATGGCTACATTCCCTTGGGCTTCTGGAAGGTGAAGGCCTGTCCTGCCTCTGTTGTCACAGATATTTGAGTCAAAGCCACTTTCCTGAAGCCTCTTAGAGTAGTTAAAGTCTCCATCAATAGAGGCTTGTAGCAAGGGCACATTAGTTTGAGAAGAATATTTATAAAAACGTAGGACCTTGTTCTAATGTGGATGGAATATGCATCAGCTGTCAGATTAGACCTTTCCTCCAGTGGTCACTCAGCAGTTTTTCTGAATTCTTAAGCAGGTTCAACAAAAATACTCAGTAAAATGCCAGGAAGGATCTGCAAGACAAGCAGCAGTGATAGCAACAGCACCTGTCTGCAGGTTGCAGAGGGAAGAGGGCCCAACCACTCGTATATTGTTTTTAATGCGTGCTACTAGAATGTATGTAAAGTTTATTAAAAACAAATCTAATTACATAAAATAATGCATGTATTAATTAGCTGTATTTTGTCATTTGTGTGCCATAAATCATGATGTACTTAAAAACTTATTAGTGTAATCAGTTAATAAATAACAAAAAGTATGAACATTAAAAAGTCAGTCCTTTTTGGTGATCTGTATGGTTTGATTTCATTCCGGTCATGCTGACATCAGTTGTGATAGGCTTTTGTTGCCCCTCAAGCCAGTTTTTATGCTGTATCTTCTCTAGATGTGTGTGTGCATTTCTCCCACTGTAAATGCCCATATTTCTTCTTAAGAAGCAATACTTTTTTAAACCCATGATCAATGTCTTTGGCACTGTTCAAAATCTACCCATTATCTCCAGGTCTCTGTGGAGACAAAAACTAATTTGCATCAAGTTGTCAGGAAAATCATAGCTGTTTATTTTTTTTCACACTTCCCTTTTGCTCTAGGGAGAATAAAGGGGTTGATAGTTTTTTCTTATTACACAATGGTCTACTGTGGTTTAGGAATGACTGTGTTGATCAAAGTAAAGCATTTTCCTTTTCTCTACTATGTGACTCACTCTAGTGTGCTCATCTGAGGTTCTGTAAAATCTAAGATGGTTGTGGAAGTTCTCACAAGCCAATTTTTTCGGTACATTTTTATGAAGTTTGTTTTATGTTTTTATTTATTCTTAGTAATATATGACATTCAAATCCATTTTGATAAAATTATACAACTATGGAATATATCTTATTGTAATGAGGGCCAATTCTTGTGGGTGGTCATGCTGGTGGAATTCGCTTAGGGATTTTCATATGTGTACATAGGAAAATTATGTTATATTTACTCTACTGTCTTTTCCATTCCTAACCTCCCTATACCATGATTTCTTTATTTATTCATTTGTTGATGTGCTTCTAGCTTTGTTCCATACCTAAGCTATTGTGAATTGTGCTGCTGTAAACATTAAAGCAACTGTGTCATTGCACCATGCTCATTTTAAATACTTTGGATATGTTGAAGTGGCATAACTGGTTCAAATGGTAGTTCCATTCCTAGTTTGTTTTTTACTGGGAATTGAACCTGGAGGTGCTTAACCACTGAGTCACACCTCCAGCCCTTTTAATGATTTTCTTTTTAATTTAGGGGCAGGATATCATTGAGTTGCTAAGGGCCTCACTATGTTGCTGAGACTGGTTTTGAACTCATAAACCTCCTGCCTCAGCCTCCAATGCTCATTTCTAATTTTTGAGGAATCTCCATACAGCTTGCTCCAATTTTCAGTTCCACAATATAAGTGCATCCCCTTTTCCCCTCATCCATGCCAACATTTGTTGTTACGTATATTCTTGGTATTGCCATTCAGACTGGAGTGTGGGGAAATCTCAGTATAGTTGTATTTTGCATATCTCTAATTGCTAGATATATTGGCCTGATTTTTATATACTTGATGATCCTTCCTATTTCTTATTTTGAGAAGGACATGTTAAAATTTCTTGTCCATTTATTGATTAGATATTTTGTTTTTTTTTTAATCTATGGATTAATTACTATCTTAGATTTGCTTTGCTATTCCCTTTTTGATGTGTTCACATTGATAATAACTTCATTTTTTGCAAAGAATATTCACAAGAGTGCAGCAAGTAAAATAATTTATTTCTTTGAATTCTTTCAGTTTTGTATTCTCATCAAACTCAAGAATTTTCATCAGAGCTGGGAATAAAATGTTCATTCCATCAGGTGATAAAGGGAAGGTATGAAAACTGTGGCATTGAAAATGTATGCTTAAGGAAAGAATGGAAATGTGTACAGGAGAGTAATGTTCGGGACAATTGTCATGATGAATATAATAAATGTGAGATAACTACACAATATAATTTTTTATCATGAATCGATATCAAGAATATATGAAGTCTCAGAAAACACCTTAATTTTGCTAGTCAGATTTGAGGAAGGTTTTGAGTGTCTTGAAAATTTATCTCCACTAAATTTTTGATAACATAACCTTGCTGTGAAATAAAATTGGAAAATATGAAATAAAATCTATTGCATGCTTCTGTTCATAACAACAAATATTTGAGATGTAGAATTTGGTTAAATTCTTACTCAAATATATTTGTAGACAAGAGATTTACTAATATAAAGTAAATTACTAACTATGATCACTTTTTTTTAAACTTAATGAAGAATCTGTTGTTCTACATTCAACAAACACTCCTTTCTTGGGTCCAAATGTAACATTTTAATGAATGTAGGAGAATCTGTACTTATCCATTGTTACTTAATAAAAAATCAGGTATAGATATTTGGTGAGAATTCTACATTTATCATGAAACTTTCAAGATCTTTTGCCCAGGTCTGTACCCTAAATAAATGAGTGCATTTTTATTGGTGAAAAATGTAAGAAATGCAGTGAAACTCACAAATATTTAATATATTTTTCAAATCCTAGAAAATATCACTGTGATTGTTTTACAAAGAAGCTTTACAAAGGCAACAAATGCTACCAAGTATTTCATCAGTGCTCAAAATTTATCATTCCGAGCATCCTTATTCAAGGAAAGAATATCAACTATAAACAATGTGGAAGAACTTTAAATAAAATCACAAGAATTATTCAGTGGAAGAAAACTCAAGTGAGAAGAATGCTATACAGATTTAAGAAATGTATCAAAGCATTTAAGGATTTCTCAACCCTTTTTCATAGTAGTGATACACCCTACAAACGTGAAGATTGTGGTAAGGCTTTTAATCAAAGATCAGTCCTTACTAAACACAAGAAGAATCATACTGGAGAGAAGCCCTATACTTGTAAACAATGTGGACAAGCATTAACTTACATTTCAAAACTTACTGAGCACCAGAGCATTCATACTGAAGAGAGACCATACAAAAGTATAGAATGTGAAAAAGACTTTAAATATACCTCAAGCATTACTCAACACAAGAGGATTCAGACTGGAGAGAAGCCCTACAAATGTACAGAATATGGGAAAGCATTTACACGAATTTCAAATTTCACTGAACACCAGAAGATTCATAGTGATGAGAGACCATATGAATGTAAGGAATGTGGCAAAGGCTTTAAGTGTAGTAGAGTCCTTATTCAACACCAGAAGATTCATAGTGATGAGAGACCATATAAATGTAAGGAATGTGACAAAGGCTTTAAGGATAGTGCCACCCTTTTTAGACACCAGAGTGTTCATAGTGATGAGAGACCATATGAATGTAAGGAATGTGGCAAAGGCTTTAAGTATAGTAAAGCCCTTATTCAACACCAGAAGATTCATAGTGATGAGAGACCATATGAATGTAAGGAATGTTGCAAAAGCTTTAAGGATAGGACAATTCTTTTTAGACACCAGAAGATTCATAGTGATGAGAGACTATATGAATGTAAGGAATGTGGCAAAGGCTTTAAGAATAGTACAGCTCTTATTCAACACCAGAAGATTCATAGGGATGAGAGACCATTGAATGTAACAAATGTGGCAAAGGCTTTAAATATAGTAGAGCCCTTATTCAACACCAGAGGATTCATAGGGATGAGAGACCATATGAATGTAACAAATGTGGCAAAGGCTTTAAGTGTAGTGGAGCCCTTATTCAACACCAGAAGATTCATAGGGATGAGAGACCATAAGAATGTAAGAAATGTGGCAAAGGTTTTAAGTATTCTACAGTCCTTATTAGACACCAGCAGATTCATAGGGATGAGAGACCATACAAGTATAAAGAATGAGGCAGGGGGATTCAAGATGGCGGACTAGAGGGTGGCTGCATTTCGTGTTGCTCCAGGACTCAGGACTCAAGAAGAGGAGATATAGAGAGACTTGGGACCAACTCAAAGCAGCCGGGTGAGTGCCTACCACTGGGCAGGCGTCCTGGACGGGGCAGGAGTCCCGGACGGGGCGGTAGCCCCGAAAGCAGGGAACTTTCTGAAGTAGAGCTGCCGGCAAGATGCCCCTCCCCCCGCCGGAGCAGTGATCGCAGACAACTGGGAGCATTGGAGAAGTGGCTGTTCACCACAGCACTTGGACTCAGCGCAACCCACCCGGGCTCTGGGAGGCTGCCCAAAGGAGAAGGTGCTCGGTGAGCTGTTTGGACTGAAAGCGACCATCCCTGAACACAGGGGGCTGCCCAGAGGAGAAGGAGAAATACGGGCTCGGCATGTCGCTTGGAATTGGAGCAGCTGCGCCAGGGCTCTGGGTGGCTATCCGGTGGAACAGCGTGGTGAGTGGTTTGGTACCAGAGCATCCGCTCCTGAACACAGGGGGGTTGTCTGGAGAAGGAGGAGGAGCGCGGCGGGGTGCTTGGGCTCGAAGTGACTGCACCAGGGCTACAGGTGGCAGTCGGGACAAGAAGGTGCACAGTGAGTTCTTGGGACTCGTGACGCACCAGATCTCTGGGTGACTGCCTGGTGGAGAAAGAGGTGCGTGGTGGGTCCTTGGACTTAGACCGACCCCACAGAACAACAGGTGGCTGCCGGAGGAAAAGGCGTGTGGCGGGTCACTGGGACTCGGAGCGATTGTAAGGGGCTCCAGGTGGCTGCCCAGAGGAGGGGCCGCATAGCCAGGCGAAAAGTACAGAGCAGGGTCCTAGATGGCTTCTTGGTGGAAGAGCCGCACAGACAAACTGAGGGGTGGAGCGAAGGCTCCAGGACTGCAGGCAGCTTCTCTGAGGAGAGGCAGCCTAAGGAGATTCGTTTGCAAAGGGTGAGGCTTCCAGGCCCAGTAGGTAGGTCCGGGTCCCTGGGAACATTGCAGAAGAAGGCTGCCCAGCCCACGCGGTAGTTGTGAATTGAACGGAACCTTTGGGAGGAAAACTGATCAGTGAGACCTCCCCACCAGGTGACTCCTCCCTGTCGGTTGAGGTTCTCCCAAAAGGACTGTAAAATCAGAGACACAGGCCCAAACTGGTCTTGCATCAGCCCACATCCTACTTCCCTTTTGGATGACCATTCATCAGCAAGTGAAGGTACCTCTGCCCAGTAGCAGGGAATATATCCAACCAGAAGGCCACCACCCCTAGGGAGTCAGCTCCCTTGTGGAGCACTGCATTATCAACTTCCTCCAAGACTTCAGGCTAGTGAAGACTAAGAGGGGATATAATAGAAATTTTCAGGGATATTATAAGACAATAGAGGAAATCTGCAATATCACAGCGGTCAACTGATACCTGAACAATATGAGAAAACAAGGAAAGAAAATGCTGCAAACAAATCTAGATGTTACATCAATGAAACTCAGCGACAGCATGGCAGAAGAAATGACAGAAAGGGAGTTCAGAATGTACATAATTAAAATGCTCAGGGAAGCAAATGACGAGATGCAAGAGCAAATGCAGGCACTGAATGATCGCACCAATCGACAGTTAAAAGAGCAAATACAGGAAGCAAAAGATCATTTCAATAAAGAGTTAGAGATATTGAAAAAAAACCAAACAGAAATCCTTGAAATGAAGGAAACAATGAACCAAATTAAGAACTCCATAGAAAGCATAACCAATAGAATAGAACACCTGGAAGACAGAACATCAGACATTGAAGATAAAATATTTAACCTTGAAAACAAAGTTGAACAAACAGAGAAGATGGTAAGAAATTATGAACAGAATCTCAAAGAACTATGGGATATCATGAAGAGGCCAAATTTAAGAATTATTGGAATTGAGGAAGGCTTAGAGAAACAGACCAAAGGAATGAACAATCTATTCAATGAAATACTATCAGAAAATTTCCCAAATCTGAAGAATGAAATGGAAGATCAAGTACAAGAGGCTTATAGGACTCCAAATATACAAAATTACAACAGACCCACACCAAGGCACATTATAATGAAAATGCCCAACATACAAAATAAAGACAGAATTTTAAAGGCCGCAAGAGAGAGGAATCAAATTACATTCAGGGGGAAACCAATACGGATATCAGCAGATTTTTCAATCCATACCCTAAGAGCTAGAAGGGCCTGGAACAACATTTTTCAAGCCCTGAAAGAAAATGGATGCCAACCAAGAATCTTATACCCAGCAAAACTTACCTTCAAATTTAATGATGAAATAAAATCCTTCCATGATAAACAAAAGCTAAAAGAATTTACAAAAAGAAAACCAGCATTACAGAACATTCTCAGCAAAATATTCCACGAGGAAGAGATGAAAAACAAAGAAACAAATCAGCAATGGGAGGAACTATCCTAAAGGAATTGTCAAATAAAGGAAGAACCAAGTCGTCTCAAAATAAATAAATAAATAAATAAATAAAATGAACCAAATGACCGGGAATACTAATCATATCTCAATAATAACTCTGAATATTAATGGCCTGAACTCATCAATCAAAAGACATAGACTGGCAGATTGGATCAAAAAGAAAGATCCAACAATATGTTGCCTGCAAGAGACTCACCTCGTAGAAAGAGATACCCATAGACTAAAGGTGAAAGGATGGGGGAAAACATACCATGCACATGGACTCAGCAAAAAAGCTGGGGCATCCATCCTCATTTCAGATAATGTGGACTTCAAGTCAAAACTAGTCAGAAGGGATAAAGAAGGACATTACATACTGCTTAAGGGAACCATAAATCAGCAAGACATAACAATCATAAACATCTATGCCCCAAACAGTGACTCATCCATGTATGTCAAACAAATCCTTCTCAATTTCAGAAACCAAATAGACCATAACACAATAATACTAGGTGATTTTAACATGCCTCTCTCACCACTGGACAGATCTTCCAGACAAAAATTGAACAAAGAAACCATAGATCTCAATAACACAATCAATAATTTAGACTTAACGGACATTTATAGAATATACCATCCAACCAAGAGTGAATACACTTTCTTCTCAGCAGCACATGGATCCTTCTCTAAAATAGACCATATATTATGCCACAAAGCTAATGTAAGCAAATACAAGAAGATAGAGACACTACCTTGTATTCTATCAGATCATAATGCATTGAAGTTAGAAATAAATGAAAGAGTAAAAAACAGAAGCTACTCCAACACCTGGAGATTAAACAATATGCTATTACATGATGAATGGATAACAGAAGATATTAGGAAGGAAATTAAAAAATTCTTAGAGGTAAATGAGAACAAAGAAACATCATATCAAAATCTTTGGGACACTATGAAAGCAGTACTTAGAGGATAATTTATTTCATGGAGCACATTCAATAAAAGAAGTAAAAATCAACAAATAAACAACCTAACACTACAGCTCAAAGCCCTAGAAAAAGAAGAACAGACCAACACCAAAAGTAGTAGAAGACAGGAAATAGTTAAACTCAGAGCTGAAATCAACGAAATTGAAACAAAAAAAACTATACAAAAAATTGACAAAATAAATAGTTGGTTCTTTGAAAAAATAAACAAAATTGATAAACCCTTAGCCACTCTAACAAAGAGAAGACGAGAGAAAACCCAAATCACCAAAATTTGGAATGAACAAGGAAATATCACAACAGACAATATTGAAATACAAAACATAATTAGAGGCTATTTTGAAAATCTATATTATAACCAAGTAGAAAATTTCGAAGACATCAACAGGTTTCTAGAGACATATGAATTGCCTAAATTGAACAAGGAGAACATACACAATTTAAATAGAACAATTTCAAGTAATGAAGTAGAAGAGGTCATCAAAAGCCTAACAACAAAGAAAAGTCCAGGACCAGATGGGTTCTCAGCCGAGTTCTACAAAATCTTTAAAGAAGAGCTCATTCCAATACTTCTCAAAGTATTCCATGAAATAGAAGAGGACGGTACCCTCCCAAACTCATTCTATGAAACCAATATTACCCTGATACCCAAGCCAGACAGAGACAAATCGAGGAAAGAAAATTTCAGATCGATATCATTAATGAACATTGACGCAAAAATTCTCAATAAAATTTTAGCAAATCGCATACAAAAATATATTAAAAAGATAGTGCACCACGATCAAGTGGGTTTTATCCCAGGGATGCAAGGTTGGTTCAACATCCGGAAATCAATAAATGTAATTCACCATATCAATAGACTTAATGTCAAGAATCACATGATTATTTCAATAGATGCAGAAAAAGCATTTGATAAAATACAACACCCCTTCATGCTCAAAACACTAGAAAAAATAGGGATAGTGGGAACATTCCTTAACATTGTAAAGGCCATCTATGCTAAGCCCATGGCTAATATCATTCTAAACGGTGAAAAACTGAAAACATTCCCCCTAAAAACTGGAACAAGACAGGGATGCCCTCTTTCACCACTCCTATTCAATATCGTTCTTGAGACTCTAGCCAGAGCAATTAGACAGACCAAGGAAATTAAAGGAATACAAACAGGAAAAGAAGAACTCAAACTATCCCTCTTTGCGGATGATGTGATTATATACTTAGAGGAACCAGGAAATTCCACCAGAAAACTGTTTGAACTCATAAGTGAATTCAGTAAAGTGGCAGATTACAAGATCAATCCTCATAAATCCAATGCATTTTTATACATAAGTGATGAATCCTCAGAAAGAGAAATTATGAAAACTACCCCATTCACCATAGCATCGAAAAAAAATAAAATACTTGGGAATCAATCTCACAAAAGAGGTAAAAGACCTCTACAATGAGAACTACAGAACACTAAAGAAAGATATTAAAGAAAACCTTAGAAGATGGAAAGATCTCCCATGTTCTTGGATAGGCCGAATTAATATTGTCAAAATGGCCATACTACCAAAAGTGCTATACAGATTCAATGCAATCCCAATTAAAATCCCAATGACGTACCTTACAGAAATAGAGCAAGCAATCATGAAATTCATCTGGAAGAATAAGAAACCTAGAATAGCTAAAGCAATCCTTCGCAGGAAAAATGAAGCAGGGTATATCGCAATACCCAAACTTCACCTTTATTACAAAGCAATAGTAACAAAGACGGCATGGTACTGGTACCAAAATAGACAGGTAGATCAATGGTACAGAATAGAGGACACGGACACAAACCCAAATAAATACAACTTTCTAATACTAGACAAAGGCGCCAAAAATATGCAATGGAGAAAAGATAGCCTCTTCAACAAATGGTGCTGGGAGAATTGGAAATCCATATGCAGCAGAATGAAATTAAACCCATATCTTTCACCCTGCACAAAACTCAACTCAAAATGGATTAAGGACCTTGGAATCAGACCAGAGACTCTGCAGATTATAGAAGAAAAAGTAGGTCCCGATCTTCAACATGTCGGGCTAGGACCAGACTTCCTTAACAGGACTCCCATAGCACAAGAAATAAAAGCAAGAATCAATAACTGGGATAGATTCAAACTAAAAAGCTTTCTCTCAGCAAAGGAAACTATCAGTAATGTGAAGAAAGAGCCTGCAGAGTGGGAGAATATCTTTGCCAATCATACTTCAGATAGAGCACTAATCTCCAGAATCTATAAAGAACTCAAAAAACTCTATTCCAAGAATTCAAATAATCCAGTCGACAAATGGGCTAAGGAAATGAACAGACACTTCACAGAAGAAGATGTACAAGCAATCAATAAACATATGAAAAAATGTTCACATCTCTAGTAATAAGAGAAATGCAAATCAAAACCACCCTAAGATTCCATCTCACCCCAATTAGAATGGCGATTTTCAAAAATAAAAGCAACAGGTGTTGGCGAGGATGTGGGGAGAAAGGTACACTCATACATTGCTGGTGGGGCTGCAAATTAGTGCAGCCACTCTGGAAAGCAGTGTGGAGATTCCTTAGAAAACTTGGAATGGACCCTCCATTTGACCCAGCTATCCCACTCCTTGGCCTATACCCAAAGGACTTAAAATCAGCATACTACAGAGATACAGCCACATCAATGTTCATAGCTCCTCAATTCACAATAGCCAGACTATGGAACCAACCTAGATGCCCTTCAATTGATGAGTGGATAAAGAAACTGTGGTATATATACACAATGGAATATTACTCAGCCATAAAGAATGACAAAAGTATGGCATTTGCAGGCAAATGGATGAAATTGGAGAATATCATGCTAAGTGAGATAAGCCAATCTCAAAAAGCCAAAGGACGAATGATATCGCTAATCAGTGGAGGAGGACACATAAAGGGGGGGAGGGAAGGGTTAATGTTAGGGTTAGAGTTAGGGTTAGGGAGGGGGGCAAGTATGGAGGAAGAAAGTACTGTATGGAGGGTAAAGAGGGGTGGGAGGGGTGGGGGAAGGGAAAAATAACAGAATGAATCAAACAACATTACTCTATGTAAATTTATGAATACACAAATGGTATGCCTTTACGCCATGTACATACAGAGAAACAACATGTATCCCATTTGTTTACAATAAAAAAAAATGATATCCAGGAATGGATTTATTCATATTACTTTTTGAAACAAAATTTCACATATGATAAAACTAATTTTTTCCTTTGACTGAAATCCATGTATTAGCTTGATATAATGTTATCAAGAATGGTAGTCCAGTCTTGGGGCTGGCATTGTGGCTTAGTGGTAGAGCACTTGCCTAGCACATACGAGGCACTGAGTTCAATCCTCAGCACCACATAAAAATAAATAAAGGCATTGTGTCCATATGTGGCTAAAAAAAATGGTAGTCTATATATAGAGACTGGGGCTGCACTAAGTTCGATCCCTAGCACCACATAAAAAAAAAAAAAAAAAAGAATGAGGCAAACGTTTTAAACTCATCTCAACTCTTACTCAACACAAGATTTTCATACTACAGGGAAGACATATAAATGCAAATATCTGTAAAAGCATTTATTCAGGGCTCACATCTTATTCAACACCAGAGTATTCTTAATGGTGAATGTAAAGAATGTTGCAAATGCTGTAAGGATTGTCCAACCCTTATTAAACATCACAAGGTTTATAGTGATGAAAGATCATACCAATGTATACATTGTGGCAATGATTTTCAAGAGAACCCTTTCTCACTGCCAGAGAATTCATATTAAAGAAAATTCATATGAATGTAAAGAAGGAGGCAAAGCTCTTAATAGGAGTTCATTTTTGGTTTTTAATTTGACCTAGTTTCTTCTTTGATTGACTTTTTCTCTAGTGTAGTTCCTCCCTCTGCTGGCTTTCATTGTTTTTCATTTCCATCTCATGGAATATTTTTCTTGGAATGTTCAATAGTACATGCTTGCTTGGTTTTTTTTTTTTAATTTTTTGCATATCACATATTTTAATGTTATTTTAAATCATTTTTGTAGTAAACAAATGGGACACATCTTGTTTCTCTCTTTGTACTCAAAGTAGAGGCATACCATTTGTGTAATCATACATTTACCTAGGGTAATAGTTTTTGATTTATTGTTATTTTTTTCTTTCCCCCTCCAACCCCTTTATCCCTCTATACAGTACATCCTTCCTCCATTCTTGCCCCCTTCCCACCCCCATTATGTGTCATCATCCACTTGTCAGTGAGATTATTTGTCCTTAGTTTTTTGAGATTGGCTTATCTCTTAGCATGATATTCTCCAATTTTATCCATTTGCCTGCAAATGCCATAATTTTATTAATTTTATGGCCAAGTAATATTCCATTATATATATATATATATATATATATATATATATATACACCAAAGACTCTTTATGTATTCATCAATCAAAGGTCATCTAGGTTGGTTCCACAATCTGGCTATTGTAAATTGAGCAGCTATGAACATTGTTGTGGCTGTATCTCTGTAGTATGCTGATTTTAAGTCCTTTGGGTATAGGCCAAGGAGTGGGATAGCTGGGTCAAATGGTGGTTCCATTCCAAGCTTTCTGAGGAATCTCCACACTGCTTTCCAGAGTGGCTGCACTAATTTGCCAACCCACCAGCAATGTATGAGTGTACCTTTTTCCCCACATCCTCACCAACACCTATTGTTGCTAGTCATGCTTTCAATTTGTAAATTCTCTTAAATTTTGTTTATCATGGAAGAATTTTATTTCATCATCAAATCTGAATGTTAATTTTACTGGGTATAAGATTCTTGGTTGGCTTACATGTTATTTTAAAGTTTGAAATATGTTGTTCCAGAACCTCCAAGTCTTTAGTGTCAGGACTGAGAAATCAGCTGATATTCATATTAGATGCCCCCTATATGTAATCTGATGGTTTTCTCTGACAGCCTTTGAAAATTCTATCTTTATTTTGTATGTTAGACATTTTCATTATAATGTGCCTTAGTATGGATCTGTTGTAATTTTATACATTTGGTGTCCTGTAAGCCTCTTGTAATTCATTTTCCATTTCATTCTTGAGGTTTGGAAAATTTTCTGACATTATTTCATTGAACAGATTTTTCATTCATTTGGTTTGTATGTCTGTGTCTTCTCATTCCAAATCTTAAATTTGGTCTTTTCATGTTATCTTATAGTTCTTGGAGGTTCTGGTCATGATTTCTTTCAATCTTCTCTTTGTAATGAACATTATTTTCAAGAAGAGATATTTTGTCTTCATTGTCTGAGGTTCTGTCTTCCAAGTGATCTAGCATACTGTGAGGGTTTCCATTGAGATTTTCATTTGGTTTGTTGTTTCCTTTATTTCAAGCATTTCTGCTTCATTTTGTTTTAGAATCTCCAATTCTGTATTGAAATAATGTTTTCTTTCTTGAATTGGTCTTTTAACTGTTTATTAACGTGATGGCTCATTGCTTGAATATGCTCTCTTACATTCTCTTTTATTTCACAGATCATTTTAATTAGTATATTCTGAACTCCATTTCTAACATTTCTTCTACAGTGCTGTCAATGTATTCTATTAATATAGCATCTTGATTTGTTTTGGGTGCATTCTTCCCTTTTTTTCTCATGTTGTTCATGTGTCTTCCCCTCTTGCAGTGCATATCTGAGGTATTATATTTCCACCCTAGAGATGTAAAGTGTCCCTGCAGGTTTCCAAAACTTGACCTTTAAAGGAGAGATCAATAGTGATATTACCCAATGCAAATAGTAGGAATCTTAAACAAAATATCCCTTCTTAAAATGTTAAGAGTTTTGTCACAATAAGCAGAGATGATGTGTTCATTTATCATCTAGACTATAAATATGAGGTTTGGAATAAGGTCTACAATTTCTAATGGTGGGTAAAGATCAGGTGAGGGGTGTAGGTTGCGATGTTAACAAGGTAAGAGATGAGATTATAGTGGTGTTTGATCATAGAAAGTGTGAAGGAGGAATCAAAAGAATTTGGTTGTTAGTAGAAGAGATAAAGAGTCTCCAAGGAAACATAAATAAGTGCAAAGTAGAGTGAGTAAAAAAAGAAAAAAAGAGAAATGTGTAAAAAGTAAAAGAACATACAACCAAATTATAATACACTATTCCAATCTCCCAGTCCCCATGCATGAAAAGTACTTGATTTCATAAATGTTGGGGATGTGAGAGCAGGCAATGAGAAATAAATTAGGGGTAATAAAGGAGCCTTGAAGGAAGATTGAACAGTTATTTCCATTGGAAATCAATATCTTCTCTGTTTCTCTTATCATCTGAATAGTGTGGTTCTCTGGAGTTTGTTGGTAACTCCACCCTCAGGATGGTAAGAGTTACTATAATGGGAGGACTAGACTTGGAGGTCAGACACCTGGAGGTGGGGTGTAGTAATTGCCTGTCCCACCGAAAGACTTCACCCAAGGACTCTACTTTGGGGCCAACTCATGTGACGCAGGACCCTGGTCTTAGCCCTTTACCTCACTTATAGGCTTCACAGTTCCTGGTCTCTAATTCAGTCTCTAAATTGTATCTCTTCTGCCTCCACCCTTTTGACTTACTAACCAGAAACTTCTCTCCCTAGACATCTGGGGGCCTGAGTGCTGGGATCTGAGTTCCTGTACAGGAAAATTTTTCTGTCTTGGGCAGATCAGGACCAGGCTTTGAGAGCTGTGGACCAGCCATGTAGCTGCAAGTGCTAGGCCAATTTAGTGTCTAGGGGGTGGTTTGGAGCCTGGGAATTGAGGAGTTGGAGGGCCCTGTTGATAGCCAAACCAGTGGGACCGGGAAATCAGTGGATGATCTAGTAGGGAAGAAGTTGTGGAGCAGGTTTATGTCAGGTCCCAACAAGGGCACCCATGTTGCCTGGAAGCCCAGTGGGTGCTGGGCATGTTGGTTGGGTGAGCTGGAGTCAAGTTGCCCTCATACCCTCTTCCAACCTACTGACCCCTTGCAAGGCTCTCTCCTGCCTCTGCAACAAGATGGTGGCTATTGACACACCTAGTAGAGATATCTCAGATATAACAAGACTTCCAGGGACTTTGGTGATATTATATCAGACCCTGTTATCCCCAGATGGAAGCAGCCACATCCTCTGAAGTCACAGGGATTACAGGTATACACCACCACACCTATTTTGTTTCTTTTAAAATTTTTCCTCAGACTTAAATTTTTTCTGGGGGGGGGATATGTAGGTCAGTGTTAGAGGCATTGCCTAGCATGTGCATAGCCCTCGGTTTCAGCCCCAGCATCACAAAAACAAATTAATAAATGCAATATAAGATAAAAAGTAATCTTTGATGTGATTGCATCATTGTAGTATTCTGATTTTAAATCCTTTTGATATAAACTGAGGAGTTGAAAAATTGAGTCAATTGATGGTTGCATTCCAAGTTTTCTGAGGAATCTCCAAATTGCTTTCCACAGTGTTTATACCAATTTGCATTCCTACCAGCAAATGTATGAGTGTAGCTTTTACCTCTCATTTTCACCAATGTTTAGTGTTGTTTGTGTTCTTGATAATTGCCATTGTGATTGAAGTGAGATGAAATCTTAGAGTAATTTTGATTCGTATTTCTCTACTTCCTAAGATGTTGAACATTTTTTGTTATACATGTTGATCAATTGTATTTCTTTTTCTGTGAATTGTCTGCAGTTCCTTAGCCCTTATATTATTTGGGTCTCTTTTTTTTGTGTGTGTGTGTTAAGTTTTTTTAGTGATGCAGCCACATCAATGGTTATAGCAGCTCAACTCACAATAGCTGCACTATATAGCTATGCTTGGTGTCATTCAACACATGAATAAAAAAAATGTGTGTATATGTGTGTGTGTGTAATGGAATATTACTCAACATTAAGGAACAATAAAATTATGGCATTTTTTGGCAAATAGATGTGATTGGAAAATATCAGGCTAAGCATAATGAGTCAAACCTAAAAACCAAAGGTTGAGTGTTTGCTTGAATATGTGAATGGTAATTCACAATAAGGGGGTGTGCTAGGGAAAAACAGTTTCTTTAGATTAGGTAGAGGTGACTGTAAGAGGGGAAGGGATATGGGGGTAGAAATAATACTAGAGTGAAAGAGACATTACCTCTGAGAAAATGAGAAATTATACTCCATTTCTTATGATTTATCAAAATACATAAATGTGTGCTGCTCTCATGCATAACTAATTAAAATAAAAATTGAAAATATATTTTTAATTGATCCATAATAATAGCACCTATTTATAGTATGCAATATGATATTTTCATACATTTATACATTGTGTAATTATAAAACCAGAGTAATTAGTACATCTAACACCTTACATGTGAGAAGATGGTTAGAGATTGATAAATGTATCCCACATGTTATTATAGGAGTATTGTAGATTCAGGTACCACATGTCAATTTTTAATTTGTTTTGATTTCTTCTTTAGTATGATGTAAGGTAAAGTTCTAATTTCTTCTGTATGTGGATATGAAGTTTCACAAGCACCATTTGTTGGTAGATCATAAAAGGTGTAAGAGGATCACCTTTCCCATTACAGATTCTTGTCATCTATAATGAAAGGGTGATGGTGTATGTATGGATGTATTTCTGGGTAAAATAAATTAAAATCGTGAAAGAGTGATTGTGTATGTATGGACTTCTTTCTGGGTTTTCCTTCCTGTTTCATTTGTCTGTTTGTTTACTCTTATTCTAGAATCACAATGTTTTAATTACTACAAGTATGTAATACTGAGGGAATTTGATGCCTTCTTCTTTGTCCTATAGAAGTCCTCATGGCCTCCTTCTGTAGATTGCTTTGAATAGTATGCACATTTTAACAATATTGTTTCTCTCAATCCATAAATATAGGATGTCTTTCCAACTATTTGTAACTGATTTAATTTCTCTCAACATAGTAAAATTTTCAGTGTTAATGCCTTCCACTTCCCTTGTTATGTTTATTCCCATGCATTTGATTATGTTTTATGCTTAAATTCTTCTTCATATTTAAAAGATTCACTACTGGGAAGCTTTACCACTGAGGTACATCCAGTGTCATTTTATTATTTCTATTTTTATTGCAGAAAGTATATATGATGTAAGAGTAATCCTTTTAATTTTTAGTGCTATTAACTGTGTTCATATTATTGTAGAACTGGAATTACCAGCAATCCCCAATACCTTTTTTTTTTTCAAAATCTAACTCTTTGTCAATCAAGCCAGAATTTCCCTTTGCATTTTTTCTGATTCTCTAAAACCTGCCATTCTGTTTTCTGACCCTATAAATTAGAAGAATCTAACTCTACTTTCTAAATGTGAAATATTACAAATTATTTTTCTTTTGTAATACATTAAAGTTGACAAAGGGTCTTGAAGTTTCACCTGTGGTAAACCCTATGCCATAATTTCCTTCCTGTGGAAAGCCAAATAATTCCAGGCCAGACTTTGGTTATAGATTCATCTACTTGGGACATTGTGTTGTTTTTAACATGGGCTACTATAAATGATGCAACTGTAAGAATAGGATTACAAACACTAGTTTCAATCCCTGAATTCATTTTTTTTTTCTGCTGAGCACATAGAAGTACAGTTAATGGACCATATATTAATTTATAGTGATAAATGTTAACATATTAGGTTAAAAAAAGACTAATGAGACTATTGATTTATAGAAGTGCTGTACATTTTTATATATGTACCAGTATGGGATAAATTAAGTCATGAAATTTAGACCCAACTCCCAATTATCCCTTCCTGATATCAAGCAGAAATTTAGAATTTTGTGTCAACTCAGAGGTAAATGATGGAATTATCTATTACATATTTGCAACCCACATGTACCAAAGTAAAACAATTTATCTAGAAATTATAAAACCATGTATTTATTTAACCTAGAATACACACAGTCTATTTAATGATTATAAAACTGTTCAGTGGCTCATTAACAGAACTCATCAATCTTTAATAATAAAACACTAATCATACTCTTTCATAAGGGAGTATATGCTAAAAGGATTTCAAAAATTCATAAATCATTTCTCAGTAGTGATTAACAACAAAGAACTAATTGTGTATACCTGCTAACCACCATGATGGGGCTAGAATGATGGACTATGTCATTGTTTTTCATAATTCTTGAAGAGGAGATGACACGGTCCAAACTGCACATGAAAATAAACCCATGAACAACAGAATGGACTGTGTAGTTATTCTGGGGATGCATTTAAAGACAGGATGGTACTGTGAAGGTGCTGGGAATACCTCTTACACTTGCACAAGAGAGTCACAGTGTACCCACTGGAGAGGGCCATGAGCCCCTTAAGGCACATTACCGAATATTCCCAATGTAGAAAATAAATGCTGAAGAAAATAACATGGGTGAAATTGTGTAGGATTCAGTAATAAATATAAGACCATGCATATTGACCATGGAGTTTATAACAGCAGAGACTGAGAAGTGAGCACTGAATGACATATAGTAGATCCACAGGAAAGGAAGGTACATGGTCTCTGATGTGGACTTATGATTGAGCTTTGCCTGGTAGGGGCTTCTGGGACTGAGATTGATCATCTGGGTTACAATCTGCTGGCAGGTGGCACAAATGGAGAATCCCCTCAACAACCTGTGCAAGTAGATTTGTGATTTACATTTGATGTCATCCCCCAAATCCTGAGACAAAAGAACATCTGTAGCTATGAGTTTCATGATGAGCAGCATCTCTAGGTGAAAAGGAGTCATGAGACCAATGGTCAGATCTGTGGGCTTGAGTTTGTGCTGTAGAAGCAATGGGAAGGGTGGAAGAGAAGAATGGTGTTGCCTGAGATCTGAAGGACAACATCAGAGATAAATGCATATCGTACTAATGGTATATTATTGGTCAAGGAATCAAATGGTAAGTGAGGAGAAAAGCAAGAAAAATTCTTTACCACAGATCTGGACACATCGATCAGTCTCAGCATACACATAGCTATTGAGGATGCATGTGGATCCCTCTTGCTTCTTTCTTTCCTGACACCCTCCAGAAGGCATCACCTCATTTTACTCAATAATGAATGGATTTTTTTTCTCCATTCCTGGTCTGCCACATTGCAATGAGTTTCCTATACCTTAAAAAAAAAAATGGAGAGTGAGTCAGGAATATCATGAGTTCAAATCCAGCCTTAAGAACTTATTGAGGGGCCCAAGCAACTTAATGAAACCCTGTCTCAAAATAAAATATAAAAAGGGCTGGGAATGTGACTCAGAGATTAAGTATACCTAGGTTTACAAACAATTTATCATGTATCATACAAACTATTTTCCCATTTTTACCTCATCTTGTGTTTTTCAGAGGCTGTATCTTATTTGATTTTAATTTTTGTCATCTTGTGAAGGGTCAGATACATATTCCATGCTCTAGCATTTTTGGTAAATTCAAATGGGAGGATTGCATAACAGTAAACAATTCCAGCCCTCCTGTAGTGGTTAATTTGAAATGTCAACTTGATTAGATTAAAAAATGCCATTGATTAAGAGGGTTTGGGTGTGTCCATGAGAGCATGTTTAGGAATGATTGGAATGTGGGATATTTAAGTGAAGTGGAGACGCTCCTGTAGCATGGGCAGAAACACCCAATAGGATGGTAGTTTGGATGGAATAAAAGTTGGAAAAACAAAGAAGTATATGCAGATGCAATATTGACTCATCCTGAATGAGTTCTGGATTGCTGATTCAGTTATCTGAGCATATTGGACACTTGATTATGCACTCTTCCAAAGTGGACTCTTCCAGTGATTCTCCAGATAGTTTCTAGAAGCCTTGGTCTCAGGCTAGGGTAGCACTGTTTCTCCCTCGTGTTCTGGGACTTCCACTACTTGGACTGCACAGCTACAGGTTCTTCCAGCTCTCCAACCTGCAGACAGCCATTGTGGACTATTCAGCATGTAAGCCAATCCCTTTTTACACTCATACTTTCTGTTGATTCTCCTTCTGTAGAGATCCCTAACTAATACACTTCCCAACCAATGAGTCTCAATGAAGTAGACAAAATATAGATATGTAATTTCAGAGCTGTCTTCATTCAGCTTTATTACCATAGCAATTATCTTTATATAGTAACTGTGCAAATGTTGATAAATGTGCATTCTAAGGACACATTGTTTGAATTTACAGGTATGATCTTCAATTTAGTACAAATGTGAATGTGAAGAGTCTATGATAGTAAACTGGCCAACTTATAGAATAGGGACAATCATATTATCTATATCCTAGAGGCATTATATATGACAGAAGATGAAGTGTACATGAGGGGAGAGGATGGGCAGTGGAAATGAAAGATGTTTGAATGAGACAAAGATCATTACCCTACGTACATGTATTTTTCATAAATGGTGTGACTTCATCATGTACAGAAAAATGAATAGTTGTACTTCATTTATGTACAATGAATCAAAATTTATTCTTCTGTCATGTATAACTAAATAGAGGATACAATAAAAAGATACTCTAAAGTGGCAAAAATAAAAACTATTTCAGAGCAGGGTGTGGTGGTACATTCCTCTAATCTCAGTGACTTGGGAGGCTGAGGCAGGAGGATTGTAAGTCCAGGCCAGTGTCAGCAATTTAGAGAGGCCCTAAACAGCTTAGTCAATCCTGTCCCTCAATACAATATAAAAATTGGGTGGAAGATGTTTAGCACCTCTGGGTTAAATTTCTGATACACACACACACACACACACACACACACACACACATACACACACACACGGAGATAAAATATCCACCTCAATTACACCGTGTAACCAATAAAATAATGTTCTTAATATCTGACAAAATTTATGGTAATTCAGCAGTAAAATTCATGTAACTGAGGAATGCATTAAAAACAAGTAGCTGTGTCTAATAGTACAAACATTTGTTGATATTAAGAGTACCTAGTATTTGGCTTTTGGGGTATTCCAATATTTTTCTCTATTTCCTAACAATATGACCCTTCTCCCTGTGGTTTATTCTTTTCTGAATTTTGGTGGTGACTAACAGTATGAACCAGAGACAGGAATCAGTGCCTGTGAATCAGTTCTGGCCAGCCAGCTCCCTTATGTCTTCACCATAGGTGGACACAACCAAGAACAATCAAAGTTAACAGGAAAGATGTTCCATTTTTGAGGTAGTAAAGTGGAAATGAGAGGGTCCTGGGGTGATGGCATCCATGGTTCTTACAGCATCTACTCTTGGCTAAGCTCCAATCTACAGAAGCTGCAGAAAATATTTCTATGAAGAGTAATGGGCAGAAGCTGCAGAAAATATTTCTATGAAGAGTCATGGCCCATAAAACATCCTTGGTGGATATGTGTTCAATAATGAAAATAGATCTGCAAATTCAAGACTTGAATGAGAGAAGTGCAGGAATGGACTAAAATGAGAGATTAAAGGAGGACCTACAGTTATTGATGGAAGTTACAATCATCTGCATGCATACAAATCTGGCTCACTCATGAAGGGGGCCTCTTTAACATGTCTCATGGCCAAAGTTGAACTTTCTCTACCGATTCTAAGAACTCTACTTTCAAATTGAACACTTCATCAGACTCAGGACATAACTTTGGCCATAGAACAAATTAGATAACCAGTACACATGTCACAAGAATGGAATTCTTCATAATGAATTCTCCAGGCTTTGGGAAAATATTTAATATACAGTTGAAAATGGTTTGAGGTTCCCTACCTTCAACCTTTGATATTCCTACACTCAATTACCAAATATACCACCCTACACCTTCACACTTTTAATGATATTCTCTCTCTGACCAATTTATCAGTGGGTCTGCACTTGATAACATAAAAACATGAATAGAGAAGGGCACCAAGTCTTCCCAGAAGCAATTTCTACATACTGCTTTCAAGACCTGTAACAATAAGGAAGATGAGGCCACACAGGAGAAAGAAATTCATCTTAAACTAAACACCAATTCTGAGCATCAGCCATCCATAGTCCTAAAAGAGTTACTGCTGATTTTGTCCACACAGTCCCTCTAATACACATCCTGAGCCCTGTTCTGATGTGGGTGGACTGCACATTGGGAAAATCTTGTTATAACTCAAGACCCCAATGAAGCCACATCCCCAATGTGGGCAATGGGGATGATGGAAATAGGACTCTCCCTGGGGAAAAACAACCCTTCCCTGAGTGTAACCTAATTTCCAAGTCCCATAAAACATCTGGGAGCTCCAAGTTGTAGGGATGGTGAACTGCCAAACAGCACATTAATATTACCCATCTGAAGACATTTTAAGGGTAAAATTGCCTGGCAAATGTTCTGCCATACTTAAAATAATTATCAAAAGTGTAATTAGTGCTGCCTCTCACCTATCCATTGCCTACCTTACCCCTATCCATCACCCAACGCTCAGATCGTCCAACAGCTGCCAGCAGACTGACCGCAGACTGCTGGTGGAGCACCAGCTACCTGCTGTCGTCTGGAAGTTCACTGTCACAGTACCTGCAGGTTTGATTACACGTGGCTGCTGCCATTTTGAGACAACAGCCAGGCCCCATAGGACCCCTGGCCGGACTGACTGAGCCCCATCTCCAGGATCCCTCAGCTCGACCGATCACTCCCTGCCTCTAGGGCTCTCACATGGACTGACAGCTCCCTGCTGCCAGGACCCACAGACCAACTGACTGAGCCCTATCACTGGGAACCCAGACCGACTGATTGCACCCGGCCTCCAGAATCCCACAACTACACCAAACACACCAGACCTCCAGGACCACTGCTGGACCAACTGCATCCCGTCTACAGAACCTCCAGCTGACCACATCCACCCCTGAGCTGCAGCTCCCCATTTGCCAACACAGTTCAAAGGAAGAGCGGCCATCTTGGATAATCCTGGAAGCCATAGATCTGATATTCAGGTGGGGCAAATCCCATCCTGAGATGCCTGCTGGAGGCTTGAAGCTCATTGTCAGGTACCTCTCATGCATCAGGCTACTGAATACTAGGAGGTTTCATTAGTATATGACTGTTATACAGAAGATTTTCTTTTTTCTTCTTTTTAAAAAATTAAGATTTTACTTCTGTATTTTTCTTGCTTTCTTTTCCTTCTGGTTACCTGTGCCCTCAGAGTCTCTTTCTCCCTTTTTTGCATGCTAACATCTGATTTCTTTTGATTACACTCTCACACTTTCTATTTTCTAGAACTTCTGTATATTCTTTTCTTATCCCATTATCAGCCATATTCTACACCCCTCTGAATCCTCTTTGTCCTCCATTAGAAACTGCAGACTTTTTTCAAATCTGTTTGTTTTACTGAAGATAACATTTGAACTCATTTTGTTTATTATGACAATTTTGTTATTGTCCCCATAGGGGCTATTTGGTCTAGGATTGCATAGTGTCTGATTGGGCACTGCTAATATTGATCTCCCCTTAAAGAAAGAGTTTTGGAAACCTATAGGGCCACTATAAGCCTATAGGGGGAAATCTACAATACCCCAGATCTGCACTGCTAGAGGGGAACATACATGAACAACATGAAAAAACAAGGGAAGAAAATGATCCAAACAAATCTAGATTCTATAGTAATAGAATCCAAAGACAGTATGTTAGAAGAAATGTCAGAAAAGGACTTCAGATTATACATGATTAAGATGATTGGTGAAGCAAAGGATGAGATAAGAGAGCAAATACAGGCAATGAATGATAATACCAACAAGCTGAAAGAGCACCTGCAGGAAGCAAAAGATCATTTCAAAAAAGAGATGGAGATTCTCAAAAAAACCAAATGGAAATCCTTGAAATGAAGGAGACAATAAACCAAATAAAAAAACTCAATGGAAAGCATCACCAACAGAGTAGAACACTTGGAAGACAGAACCTCAGACAATGAACACAAAATATTTAATCATGAATATAAAGTCACCCAAACAGAGAAGATGGTAAGAAATCATGAACAGAATCTCCAAGAACTATGGGACATCATGAAAAGACCAAATATAGGAATTATTGGGATTGAGGAAGGCACAGAGATACAAACCAAAGGAATGAAAAACCTGTTCAATGAAATAATATCAGAAAATTTCCCAAACCTAAAGAATAAAATGGAAAATCAAATACAAGAGGCTTAGAGAACACCAAATGCACAAAATCACAACAGATCCACACCAAGGCACATTATAATGAAAATGCCTAACATTTAAAATAAAGATAGGATTTTGAAGGCTGCAAGAGAAAAGCATCAGATTACATGTAGGGGAGACCAATACAGATAGCAGCCGACTTCACAACCCAGACTCTAAAAGCTAGAAGGGCCTGGACAAAAGTATTTCAAGCTCTGAGAGAACATGGTTGCCAACCAAGAATCCTATACCCAGCAAAACTAACCTTCATATTTGAAGATGAAATAAAATCCTTCCATGATAAACAAAAGTTAAAAGAATTTACAAATAGAAAGCCTGCACTACAGAATGTTCTCAACAAAATATTCCATGAGGAGGAAATGAAAAACAACAATGAAAGTCAGCAAAGGGAGGAACTACTTTAGAGAAAAATGACTCAAAGGAGAAACCAAGCCAACTTAAAAAGCAAAAATAAGCCAAATGACTGGGAATACAAATCATTTCTGAATAATAACCCTGAATGTTAATGGCCTAAACTCCTCAATCAAAAGACATAGACTGGCAGAATGGATTAAAGAGAAAGACCTATCAATACACTGCCTGCAAGAGACTCATCTCATAGAAAAAGAGATCTACAGACTAAAGGTGAAAGGATGGAAAAAACATACCACCCACACGGACTAAGTAAAAAAGCGGGGGTTTCCATCCTTATATCAGATAAAGTGGACTTCAATCCAAAGTTAGTCAGAAGGGATAAAGAAGGACATTTCATACTGCTTAAGGGAACCATAAATCAGGAAGACATAACGTTAGTAAATATTTATGCCCCAAACAATGGTGCCTCCCTGTACATCAAACAACTCCTTCTCAATTTCAAGTATCACATAGACCACCACACAATAATTCTGGTCGACTTTAATGCACCGCTGTCACCACTAGATAGATCTTCCAAACAAAATCCAACCAAAGAAAGCATAGAACTCAATAACACAATCAATAACCTAGACTTAATAGACACATATAGAATATTCCATCCATCAATGAGCAGATTCACTTTCTTCTCAGCAGCACATGGAACCTTCTCGAAAATAGACCATGTGTTATGCCACAAAGCAGCCTTTAGGAAATGCAAAAAAATAGAGATACTGCCTTGTGTTCTATCAGATCATAATGGACTGAGAGTAGAAATCAGTGACAAAATAAAAAAAAAGGAAATTGTCCAAGACTTGGTGACTAAAGAATATGCTATTGAATAGAACATGGATAACAAAAAACATCAGGAAGGAGAGTAAAAAATTTTTAGAGGTCAATGAGAATGATGATACAACATATCAAAATCTCTGGGACACTATGAAAGCGGTACTAAGAGAAAAATTCATTGCATGGAGTGCATTCCAGAGAAGAATGAAAAGTCAACAAATAAATCACCTAACATTACAGCTCAATGCCGTAGAAAAAGAAGAACAGAATAACAGCAAAAGTAGTAGAAGACAGGAAATAATTAAAATCAGAGTTGAAATCAATGAAATTGAAACAAAAGAATCTATTCAAAAAATTGATATAACAAAAGGTTGATTCTTTGAGAAAGAAAAAAAAATAGATAAACCCTTAGCCACAATAACAAAGAGAAGGAGAGAGAAGACTCAAATTACTAAAATACATGATGCAAAAGGAAATATGACTGACACCACTGAGATACAGAACATAATGAGAAGCTACTTTGAAAATCTGTATTCTAACAAAATAGAAACTATGGAAGACATTGACAAATTTCTAGAGACATATGCTCCTCCCAAACTGAACCAGGAGGACATACACTATTTAAACAGATCAATATCAAGCAATGAAATAGAAGAAGCCATTAAAAATCTACCATCCAAGAAAAGCCCAGGACCAGTCGGATTGTCAGCCGAGTTCTACAAGACCTTCAAAGAAGAACTCATTCCAATACTTCTCAAAGTATTCCAGGAAATAGAAAAGGAGGGTACCCTACCAAACCCATTCAATGAAGCTAATATCACCCACATACCCAAACCAGGAAAAGACACATCAAGGAAAAAAAATGTTAGACCAGTATCCTTGATGAATGTATATGCTAAGATCCTTAACAAAATATTGGCAAACCGTATCCAAAAACATATTAAGAAAATTGTGCAACACAATCAAGTGGTGCACAATTCCTGGAATGCAGGGACGGTTCAACATTCATAAATCAATAAATGTAATCCATCATGTCAATAGACTTAGGATAAGAATCATGGTTACTTCAATTGATGCAGAAAAATAAAACACCGCTTCATGCTGAAAGCACTATAAAAAATAGAGATAGTAGGAACATTCCTGAACATTGTAAAGGCTATTGATGCTAAGCCCATGGCCAACATCATTCTTAATGGAGAAAAACTGAAACCATTCCCTTTAAAAACGGGATCAAGACAGGGAGGTTCTCTTTCACCACTTCTATTCAGCATTGTCCTGGAAACTCTAGCCAGAGCAATCAGGCAGATTAAAGAAATGAAAGGGATACAAATAGGAAAAGAGGAACTTAAGCTGTCACTATTTGCAGATGACATGATTCTATATTTAGAGGATCCAAAAACCTCCTCCAGAAAACTTCTAGACCTCATCAATGAATTCAGGAAAATAGCAGGCTATAAAATCAACACGCATAAGTCTACAGCATTTTTATATGCAAGCGATGAAACAGCTGAAAGGGAAATGAGGAAAACAACTCCATTTGAAATAGCCTCAAAAAAAAATAAAATACTTGGGTATCAAGCTAACCAAAGATGTAAAAGATCTCTTCAATGAAAACTGCAAAACACTGAAGAAAGAAAGTAAGGAAGACCTTAGAAGATGGAAAGATCTCCCATGTTCTTGGATAGGCAGAATTAATATTGTCAAAATGGCCATACTACCAAAAGTGCTATACAGATTCAATGCAATTCCAATTAAAATCCCAATGAGGTACCTAAAAGAAATAGAGCAAGTAATTATGAAATTCATTTGGAAGAATAAGAAACTCAGAAGAGCTAAAGCAATACTTAGCAGGAAGAATGAAACAGGGGGTATAGCAATACCAGAACTTCAACTATACTACAAAGCAGTAGTAACAAAAACGGCATGGTATTGGCACCAAAATAGACAGGTAGATCAATGGTACAGATAGAGGACATGGACACAAATCCAAATAAATACAATTTTCTCATACTAGGCAAAGGTGCCAAAAATATGTAGTGGAGAAAAGATAGCCTCTTCAACTAATGGTGCTGGGAAAACTGGATATCCATAGGCAACAGAATGAAACTAAACCCCTATCTCTCACCCTGCACAAAAATCAACTCACAATGGATCAAGGACCTTGAAATCAGACCAGAGACCCTGCATCTTATAGAAGAAAAAGTAGGTCCAAATCTTCACCTGTTGGCTTAGGATGAGTCTTCCTTAGCAGGACTCCCATAGCACAAGAAATAAAAGCAAGAATCAATAACTGGGATAGATTCAAACTAAATAGCTTTCTCTCAGCAAAGGAAACTATCAGCAATGCGAAGAAAGAGCCTACAGAGTGGGAGAATATCTTTGCCACTCATACTTCAGATAGAGCTCTAATTTTCAGAATATATAAAGAACACAAAAAACTCTACACCAAGAATACCAATAACCCAATCAACAAATGGGCTAAGGAAATGAACAGACACTTCACAGAAGAAGATGTACAACCAATCAACAGATATATGAAAAAATGTTCAACATCTTTAGTAATAAAATGAATGCAAATCAAAAGTACACTAAGATTCCATCTCACCCCAGTTAGAATTGCGATTATCAAGAATACAAGCAACAATAGGTGTTGGAGAGGATGTGGGGAAAACGGTATACTCATACATTGCTGGTGGGGTTGCAAATTAGTGCAGCCACTCTGGAAAGCAGTGTGGAGATTCCTTAGAAAACTTGGAATGGACCTACCATTTGACCCAGCTATCCCACTCCTCCGCCTATACCCAAAGGACTTCAAATCAGCATGCTACAGAAATACAGCCACATCAATGTTCATAGCGGCTCAATTCACAATAGCCAGACTATGGAACCAACCTAGATGTCCTTCAATGGATGAATGGATAAAGAAACTTTGGTATATATGTACAATGGAATATTACTCAGCTATAAAGAATAATAAAATTATGGCATTTGCAGGCAAATGGATGAAATTGGAGAATATCCTGTTAAGTGAGATAAGCCAATCTCAAAAATTCAAAAGAGGAATGATCTCACTGATAAGCAGATGATGACACTTAATGGGGGGTGGGAGGAGGAGAAGAATGGAGGAAGGAGGGACTGTATAGAAGGAAAAGAGAGGTGGGAGGGTGAGGGGGAGGAAAAAAATAACAGAATGAATCAAACAGCATTACTCTATGTAAATATATGAATCTGCAAATGGTATACTGTTACTCCATGTACAAACAGAAACAACATGTATCCCATTTGTTTACAATAAAAATAAATTTTAAAAAAAGTGTAATTAGTGCCCTCCATTCTGAGTGAGGTCTCAGCCTCACATCATGTGAAAAGGAGCCATATTACATTTAATATGGTAGCCATTAAGACCCTACCCTCAGCTTACACAGCATTCTCATCATCAAATCTAATGGGAGATATTTCATAATTATATAGACTCAAAACTGGCCAGCAGGATTACCACCCAAGGTCAAAAGTGTTAAAACGCCCTAGGCACCAATTTCCCTAGCTAGACCATGCTGAAGTTTGCATTGGAATATAGACAGTAGAGACCTGCAGACTCAGCAAGAGACTGATGTGAGACTGAGGAACAAAAATGTCAGTTTAACTTCTCTCTAACTTCTCTCTTTCACTCTTTCTCTCCCTCTCTTTTTTCACTCTTTTCTATCTCTCTCATTCTCTCATGCTGCTTTACTAAAATAATTAATGGCCATGCCATTTTTTTCTCTATGATTCTTGTTAATTTGTGTACACACACACACACACACACACACACATACACACACACTCACACACACATATTGATTTTAATCTGGATCACCTACGTTAATGTATTTTTTTGATCAGAACTATTTTAACCAGATATAAAAGTTTTTTTACACTAGGCTTTGTTCAAATGCCAATTTTCAAAAGTTAGTTCTCAATCTGATAGATTTTAAAAACTATAAGGCCTTTGTAGATGTTGAGGGCAGTCAAAGAACAGAAGAGTGAGCAAAGTTCTCAGGACAATAAAGATCTCCTGTTGGAATGGCTTAGAAACACTGCAACTTCTCTGTCCTTGAGGGCTGGAGACATTATCTTATTAGAAAAACATTTGGTACTAGTGGACTCTGAGTAGCAAGCAAGTTATATGATCTGCACATACAAAAGTTAACTGTACTAATGTAAACTAATGTAACTGTATATAACCCTGGAATATTCTTCATTTTATTAAACTGTTTTAACTGATATTTATACTTCCTATTGCCTTCAATGCAACCCTGGATGAATGCCTTTCCTTATTGTGTCAAGTCTTTCATGATCCTTCTTCTATATTCTCCATTCCACTTTCCAATGGGATTATTGTCTATACTGATATAATTCTAACCAATGGAATTCTCCCAAATCTTTCTGGACAGGCTTTTGTTGAACATACATATCACATATTTAAAGTGTGAATTAAAAAATGGGGACCAGACTTGCTCTTATTAATAATACTCTCAATATTGCCTTAAAATAAATGATCTTAATGTACTATATGAAGGTAATACTCACTTCTGGTCCTCTGCTTTGGACAGACCATTTACCCCTAAGGTACCACTATGAAAGATTTATGTAAAATATTGAGTTCCACCAGATCTGGTATGTCAGGATCTTGTGCATTTCAATACATGGGTGACAGGATATCCTGCTGTTTTTACTCCTACATGTTCTGTCTGGATTCCTGCCAGGTGTGTGAGACCCATCAATCATCATGAGTTGGCATCAAGGACTTCAGAATTTGATTCCCAAATTCCATTTGATCCTAGATGAAGAGGACTGTGATTCAAAGAAGGAACCTCTGACAACAACAAGAGGCTCAAGAGACCCCTGGTCTTTGAATCATCTATTGGCTTGAGGAGATATAAAGAGTTTAACAACATCTGCTCAAAAATTGCTAATGCAGGTAGGATTAGAATGTACCCCAGAAAATTTGGTTACATCTCTGCAGAATTTATGCAAAATTGCACAACTATGCTGGCTTCTATTGTGTTGTATCCCTGTTGGAGGTGATGCTGTGTATAAAAATACTGTTCCCTTTTTTGGCTTCCTGAACTCATTATAATATTTGGGTCTGCTCATTGGAAATTGTTAATTCTTCTGAAAATTTGATTTCATCAAAACATTCTTGATAATAGAGCTGCTATTCATTGTTTGCTGTTGTTATATCATAAGGGGTGCCATGAATATAATAATACACATTGTTTTAATTTAAATGATAACAATAATGCCATTTGAAGAAATTGGATCACTTAAAGACACTATAAAAAGGTGCAACAGGATGATGGAGGTTGAGATTTATTAGATTGATTAACCTCATGGTTACCAAATTTTGTATGGATAAAACAGCTTTTCATTCGAGGATGTTCATTGATACTTGTCTTATTTTGTTGTACTTATTTTTGTCAATATGTACCTTGCTTTCTCCCTCCACTTCCTTACACAAAAGACAAGTCATGTCTATATAAAAGGCCATAAAAAATGAAAAAGGGGAGTTGTAGAGGTTTAGGTCAGTCAAAGTACAGAGGAGCCTGTCCTTTGAGTGTGCATACTCCACAGAACATTTAGGGCTTTCTGTTTGAATAGCTTAGAAACACTCTGCAACTCCTCTGTCCTTGAGGCCTGCAGACTCCTGGCCAGAGGGGCAAGCAGAGTTAAGGACAGTGCAATCCACTTACTAGGATCTATGCACAGGGAGCACCAACAGCTGGATAGTAAGCTGGCATTCATCCACTGTGAGGGAGATAGAAGAAGCCACACAGATGTCTTTGAATTTGGAACTGCAGTGTGATGGATAAATTTGGCTGTTGTTTTGGGGTAGAACAGAATGAAAATTTGAGCAGTTTAAGAGCTGACAGGCTGTAGTTTTGTGGGCTGACACACAGCAGTTCTTCTTATGGCTATTGAGCATGGAGGCTTGCAGTGGATGCAGGTACATGTAGGAAGTGAATCACAGTAGAAGAAGCAGGAGCCAAACAGAAGGGAGAGACCCATCCCTCTTTCAGCTCTGTGCAGAAAAACTCCCTGCTGTATATGTGCTGAATTTCCTAGGCTGTTGATATTCTTCTACCTGAATAAGGAATATAAATTTTACCCTCCAACTGAGCAGCACCATGTCCCTTTCCTTATTGTACCCCAAACTTGCTTATTATAACACTAAAAGCCCTGCTGTGTGTGGGGCTCATACTGTGGGAATTACCTCTCTGAGCCCTGGCACCACTAATAAACATGCTTCCAGATCTTGGTGTTCTGATCCTCATTTCACACATGTTTATGCTCCAGTCTTCAATGTGAATGGGGAGGCAAAATGACCTGCACAGGAAGCCCAGCAGGGTCCACTGGGACTAGTTTCCTCTATACCCACAACCTAACCCCATGCCTGGGACACAGATAGCAAGTACATTCATTTGACTTCAGGGGTAACTGTGCCCTTAATGCAGTCATTCATTACAACCAACCAGCAACTTCTTCAGGTTAATTACCAGGAAATATTCTGCATGTCCTACTCCACAGAATTCTTTATGTCTTGTAGGTCTCTCTTTTCACATTGTTACCAATGTTTAATTACAAAGAATAAAAGCCCACTCCCTGAAAACATGTGGCAGAACAACAGCAGAATCCAGAATTTCTAGGTGAACTTTGACAGACTAGATGGAGCAACACATGAGCGGAGGAAACCTGTAAGAGCTTTTCCCAGGGTCCATTTCTTGTGACATTGCAGAAGCTATAAATATATTTCATTAGAGTCTGTGTAAGGGAGGTTTAGGTACCAGTTTAAGAGTTGTTAATGTTAGTTACACATTCACTGAGTTGTCAGAATAGCTGTCACGAGACCAAGTTGGGATACATAACAACTAGTCTCTACCCATATGAACACCACACATAATTTGACTTTATTTTCAATTACTGGCTTTACAAAATAAAGAAGACTTGCTACATGTGAGTAGAGCATTTGGTGATATTTGATAAAAGATTTACCTGTTTGTTATGATTACTCTATCAAGTTTAAGTCACACATTTTCTTACCCCAGATGTTCCTAAAGCATCCAAATTTCACAATGACTATTTTATTTTCAAATGCTTAAATAATAAATGAGTATTGCAAGTCAGTGGTACTAGACCACTTAGACCAGTAAAAAGATTCTTAATTTCACCAATTAATTTGTGACCCATAAATCTATTTTGTGCAACCATTGGAAAAATGATTTCATTTTATTCAGTAGGGTAGAATATCGGGGCATGGGTATGTGCAATTCAAAATGATAGTTCAGGCAGACACAGTGGTACATGTATGCAATCTCAGCAACTTGGAGGCTGAGGCAAAATAATCTCAAACTTGAGGTTAGTTTTGACAACTTATTGAGAACATATCTTAAAATGAAAATGACCAGGAGGCTTGCTCAGTGGTAGAGAACCCAAAATTCAATCTCCACATGCATGAACATGGTGCAAATTTAAGTTTCACCACCTGATAACTTCTTAAGAAGAAACACATATTCAGATGTAATAGTCTTTTCATCTTTCCACCAGTCCATCTATGCATCTGTTCTTTTAAGAATTCATTATTTTTTTCTGAGAACTGTATTTGAATTGAACACTTTTCTTCCTTGTTTCTCCTCATTGACAATAAATTCACTGAATTCTTGCCTTCCATCACTGCTCCTCTAAAAATTAGAATAATACATGACCCTGTGATCAGAGTAGATGTGGGCTTGAGTGGTGGCCAGATAGTGGCACTGATCCTTATCCCATCATCTATCCCTGTTTTTTTTTTTCTGCTTAAGGCATAATCTGCCCATTTCAGTTTCCTGAAACCTGCAGTTGCCACTGAGTGAAATTATTTTTCCAATCAAGGAAACTCAACCTGAATCTTCCATAAGTACCTCCATCACAGGACACAGAAGAAATTGTGTTCTTAATATATAGGTCTCCAGGTCATATTCTCTGAAATAAAAAATGCCCTTGCAAAAATAAAGGAACTAGGTTGGTACGCTCTTGTAGCCAATCTTAATATCTTTTCCACAAATTGTTGTTATTGTACTGATTATCACAGGGATGAATGTATATATAGCTCTACCAAGAGGAAGTGTTCATACTGAGATTGGAGACATTGATCTCATGAGGAGAATACTCCTGAGAAAAGGCAGTGGGAATATCATATCAGTTGATTTTTGGAAAACCTTAAAGAACTCATTTTCTCTCCCTGAGTCTTACTTATATATTCTGTGCATGGATTGATTATAATTTTGAGCACCTATTCAGTGACAGGGGTCCCAAATGTTAACTTGTATTGAACACATGTAGTAATATAGTCCCTGTGGTAAAGATAAAGGCAATGATGACAAACAAGTCAAATTTAGAATGCTGAAAGGTTTAAGACTCAAGGTTAGTATTCTAGTCAATAAAATAAATATGTAACTGAGTATTGTGATATCCAATCATTTTGTATTTATTGAATAACATTCAAAAAGATATGCAGATAAGTTCATTTTCACCTTTTTCCATTGTCATCAGAAGTCCATACCTGTGAGTTAACCACCCTTATTCATCCAGTTAATATACTTCGGACATTTCCCTCCATTTATATCCATATATGCATATTTAGATTGCATCATGCATGAAGAAAGTCACCTTTTATGTAGATGAGAGTTTTGAAGACAGAATCTAATGTATTACACACAGAACTTGACTGAATATAAACATTTGAAAGAGCTTCATTGTGACATAATTCAATTATTCTAAAATTGAAGAGTTAAAGTTGTACAGTTCAACTTGTATATTCACAGATTTTTGAAACCATCACATAACAATTTATGAAGGATTCCATTATTTGAAAAAACATATCCTTTGTTCATGTTCACCTAATAGTATGCACAGTGGAAATCAGTTGCTCTCACTTTCTATAGATTTTCCTGTACTGGCATTAAATATAATAAATTATGGGGTCAAAATATTCTCAGCAGCACTGTCCCAATGTGTGATAGACTCTAAGATGCAAGGGACTCGGGGTCCTACCTCTCATATATGTGGACACAGAAGACAGCAAAAAGAGTTCAATGGAAATTTAAAGTAATTTTATTAACTTTTATTCATGAATAACACACACAATAAGTTAATTTGGCCTTATAATCAAAATTAAATGCAAATATCATCCTGGTTAGTCTAGATCCTACTACTGCAAGGAAACCCAACATTAAAATAGCTGCAGTCTGAAGCTCTGGGTTCAATACTTAGCAACTCAAAAGTGAAGCAAACACCTGGGGATATAGCTCAGTTGGTAGAGTGCTTGCCTCACAAGCACAAGGCCCTGGGTTCAAATCCCCAGCACCACAAAAAATAAATAAATAAAATGAAACAAACAGAGAAATAATAGCCAGGTGTGGTGGGGTGTGCCTGCTCTCTCAGAGACCACTGTGGTGATGCACTCCTGTAATTCCTGTCACTTGGTTACTGAGGTAGAATTGGAAGTTCAAAGCAAGTCTCAAAAACTGAGCAAGGCCTTGAGCAACTTAGCAGACACGTCGTCTCTAAATAAAATATAAAAAGAATTGGGTATGTGGCTTACTGGTTTAGCATCCCTGGGACCACTCCCTGGGTGCCCCCCAACCCCCCCCCCCAAAGAAATACAACCCCAGCGTTCCCATAGACCGGAGATCAGAGACATTATTTGGAATTTAAAGTAATTTTCCATTATATCATTTCCATTCATGAACCATATGTACATATATAATTCATAATTCATTATGACCATATATACAATGATAAATACAAATTTTCACTACTGCAAGAAAATCCAGTTTTAAAGTCACTGAAGCTGAAGGTCTGGGTTCAAGTCACAGCAAATCAAACACAAAAACTATAGCCAGGTGTGGTGGTGCGTGCCTCAGATCCTGAGGCCAGCCTAAGCAAATTCATGAGATCCTGTGTAAAACATTGGAAAGGAGTGGGAATTTGCTTAGTTTAAAGTGCCCTTGGGTTGAGTCCCTAGTATCACAAAAACCAAAAGCAACAGTCAAAAGTCTGTGATCTGTTCTCATTAATTCCTGGATTGGCCACATTGGACTGTCACTCAGAGGTGGTTCTCTAGGCTCAGAGTCAGGGGGTGGGACCTGAGCACCTGTCCAATCAGAGGCACCAGGGTGAGAACTGCCCAATCTGCACGCAGCCAGCGAGGAGGGCGGGCTTCTGAAACCTTGCGCTGGCCTTTGTCTTGGAGCCGCCATTCTCTGGATCCACTTCTGGCTTTTCCTCCTGTGCTCAGGAGCCCCAGGTTTCTGTGCAACACAGGGAAGGAGAGACTCAGAGGGAGAACATGGGGCAGAGTGAAGACCAGGAATGGTGAGTGTGCTTCAGGCCGCTGGAGACGGGGTGAAGCCCAAGCCCTTGGGACTGGCGGTAGTGGGAGGGGAAATGGCGGGCCGGGCTGCTCCTGGTCCTCTCAGTCTGCCGCCATCGTCTTCCTCTGTGGGGCTCAGACCTCAGTCCCCACATCTACATTTAGTGAGTCCAGTAGTTGGACACTGTACATCTTGTCACATGAGTGCACGGTGTCCTCAGCCTCTGCCTGAAGCCCCATGAGGATATCAGGGTGCTGGCAGCCCAGCGTCTCCTGGGGTTGAGAGCAGAACACTTGGAGGGTTATTAAAGGAGGACGAGCGTGTCCCTGTGCTGGCAGCCCAGCATCTCCGCAGGTGTGTGCTGAAGACTGAGGATGGTGAAAGGAGGTTCCCGACTCCATGGTGTTCCTGCATGAAAGGAGTTGTGGTCTCTAGAGCCTGGGTTCTTCCTTCCTGTTGATTTAGCTGAATATTCAGGAAGCAGCATCTCAAATCCAGAACCCTGGGCTCCATCCCAGCTCTTCAGTGGTCTGTGAGTGAATTACTAAATTTTCTTGTTTAATTGGTTCTTTTTAGTTGCACATGACAATTCATTTTGGTATAATTATTCAAGCATAGACTATATCTTTAATTAAGTCCCATTTCTTGTAGATGTTCATGATTGTGAAATACACTATCATATATTAATGGCTATATATAGGAAAATTTTTTAAATTTTCAGCTCCAGTTCATATTCCCAATGTCAATTTTCCAACTCAACATTATCAATTTGTTTCCCAGGCTAGGTTTCAATTTGACAAAATATTTTTTATTTCTCAAATACCATGTGGCATATGTTGAAGTTTTTGTTTCATATTTGTGAACGATTTATGTGACAGGGAAGCAGAGAAATACCACTTGACCATTTGAACAAGCTGTGTTCCTCTCATCCACCTGTCTTCCAAGGCACAGACACATTATCACAATATTTTGTGTTAAGATTCACCAGTGAAAAATTGACTGTGTGATCCTCATTATCTCAAACTCTCATGTCTTCCTGGTCCTGTCCTTCAGAATTGACCAATATAAGATGCCCACATCTGCTGTGTCCATAACTCCATGGGGTATGTAGTGAATTTCAGCCTCTGAGTCTTGTCCTCTTGGAAAGCAGTTTGAATTGTTGGTGGAGTCTGTCAAGAGAGTAGCTGGATGCCCTAGAGCTGGGAGGAATCTCTTGACATTAAATAACTCTAAATATTATTCCAGTGGCCCAGGAGGCTGAGGCAGGAGGATCACAATTCAAAGCCAGCTGCAGCAGTTTAACCAGGCACTGAGCAACTCAGAAAGACCCTGTCTCTAAATAAAATGGAAAAATGTGCTGGAGATGTGACTCAGTGTTTAAATGTCCCTGGGTTTATTGCTCTGTACCAAGAAAAAATAATTCTTCTAAAAGACTTTTTTTTTTTTTTTTTTTTTTTAATTTTTGCTACCATGAATAGAGCTGCAATGAAAATGGAGTTCAGCTGTTGGACAGAATGTTTCCAAGTCTTTTAGATGTATTCTCAGAATTATTACTGAATCACATATTTCTGTTTTAATTTTTTAAAATTATTTTGCAAATTATTTTTGAAAAATTGTTACCAAATTTATATTCTCATCAACAGTTGTACTAAGGTTTCCTTTTATCCATTTCCTTATAATCTAGAGCTTGTTTTATTTTTCATGTGTTTTATAATATCCATTCCTACAGCTCTGTTCAAGGTGCAGGAAATCTGTTTCCCTGTTATCTTTAATCCCTGATGCAAGTTTATTGGATCCCAGGCTTCCAAGAAGCCACTGTATGCTGTAAATAAAGAGGAATCTGTGATATTCAGATATTTCAGATATGCAGATATTTTTCTGCAACTGCTTTTGGGTAATTTCATCCACCTATGTGCTTTCATGACAATGCTAATTTATTTGATTGTAATCTGTGGAGATTTGAACTTGTTCAGTCACATTTACTCCAGAGATTGGAGTTTAAGGTTGTAGTCCTTTGAAGGAAAGGTGTTCAAGTTAGACTTTCACTTCCTGTACAAATCCTAGGAGTAATTGTTAGAGGAGGAGATATTAGTGGGGTGAGTAGTGGAGGGATAGTAATCAGGAAGTAAAATGTCACCCAGGCTATCAATGGCATACTGTATTTCCCCCCCTGTTAAATGCATGAATCAAGCTAGATAGAAACTCTGGTATCAGCAATAGCAGGTGGCAGAATATTTGTCAAATTTCTTGTAAGGAAAAACTAACACCTTTGACATATAATTCGACTTTCTTGATTCCTGTTGATAAACTCCATGGATATTCTTGAATACTCATAGAAAAATCTGTACTTTTTATTATTTGATATTGTGTATGCCAGTTGCTTCTGTTTTATGATAAAGGGACAAAATTTCAATACTAAATCTGAGAAGGGGAAAGCAAAGATAAAGAATTGTTGAAACTTGCAGAGGATAAAGACAATAGCAGCAGTTGGCAACAATTCAGAAAACAGAATACATCCAAGTTTCTTTAGAAAATACCCCCAATAACTCAGTTAAACCAAGGCCGATTTCTTGGTCACACTAATTATTCAGTGTGTGTTGGGAGGAGGCTCTACTTATTGTGGTCACCCAGGCACCTAATGTGAGAAAACTCCATCTTAGCATAGCTGTTTCCAACACCTAGGCAGGAAATATACTGTAAGGAATGATCTAGTCTATCTTGATATTATGGGCAGTAGCACACATCATCAATTCATTGTTTGATTGTCAAATAAGTCACAGAGCACTGTCTTAACTTCTTTCATTTTCTATTTTCAAAACCCCTTATTTGCATCTTTGGAGGTTTGAACATACTCAGTGAACTTTGATCCCACACCTTGGGAGTATAGGATGTAGTCCACAGAATGAAAGATGTTAGAGATGGGCTGTCCATGAATAGAAAACCTTCTTCCAAGAGGAGTTAGCAGGGCTGCAGTTACTGTAGAGGCAAGCTCGGAGAGGCAGCTCAGGAAGTGCCAAACACCCACTAAGGCTGCAAGTGTGCCATGGATTTTCCCTTTGAACTCTTTGATGCAGGAGAGGACAGAGAGTGGCCCAGTTGTCATCTACATTAGTTGCTTAAGTACCCTAACAAATCTCTTTCGGCATATAACACGTCCCTTGTGATTTAACTTCCCTTCTCCCCTGATTCCAGATGTTGAAATCCATGGAAGTACTTGCATAACCATAGAAGACCACCACTCTTTCTGTGGTCTTGATACTTATTACTGTCTAGATTCTTCCCCTTAAGTACTAGGTAAATTGAGATCTCTACCACAGGAAACTTTAGAGTTAGGGTGTGTATATATGGTCACAATGTTTCTCTTCTCAGGGTAACAGTGACTATTGGTGATTCATTTCCAATTACGCAGTATTTTGCTAATCCTGGGCTAATGCCCAAGGTGACCCTAGGTTTTCCACATTTGATGGCACTTATTTTCTCTGTGGTCCAGTGTACCTAAGTCTATTGACCCATTTATTATTTTGCCAAGAGGGACTTGAAACAATATGTTTATGCAATGTGTTCCTGGAGGAGGAATGGTAAGCAGCATCATATGGCATTATATTTCCAATGTCATCCTCCCTCTACTGTGAGCATAAGACTTTTATTTCTGTGCTCAAGTTTGAGCCCAGTGTCTTCCACATTCTGTACACACACTTTCAGTGAACTGTGCCCCAGCACAAACATCTACCTTTAGATTTGGTTGTATCATGCCTCCACATTTAATGTTAGTCTCAATGTCATTGGATTTGCATAGTCCCTTCTATTTCTATTTAAAATACAAATAGTTTTTATATACCTATGGATTCATTTATGGATTTCTTTGTTTTGTGATTGCTTGGTCTTTTTTTTATTTTTTGTGGTGCTGGAGATTTGAACTCAGGGCCTTGTGCTTGCAAGGCAAGCACTCTTTGGTCTTTATTATTGCAAATTTACACTTTAATGATACACATTGGTGTCAGGAAAGGATAATGAGTTTTTTTTTTCTCTTGAAATTCAAGGTTTCTTGGATAAACTTATTGCAGGATCTGCCATCTCTGGCTTTATGGTGCCCAGACCCTGTGCAGTTTGAGGGTTGTAATATGTTTTGGTACTACTATGATCTGTGTAAGGGTAGATTATGTATCTTCAAGTTTCCATGGCTACATCAACACAGAGGGAAGAGAAGCATTTATGAGCATAAGTCAAGGAGTGCTAGTAGCAACCAGAAGGTAGAATGATTCTCCCCTGTCTCTGAAGGCAATGTGGGTCTGCTAACCCTTTGACATTAATCTACAGCACCGAAAACATACATTTCTATAAAAGAATAAGCTTGTGTTACTTTTAGCTCTGATGTTTTTGGTGTTGTCTTTCAGAAAATATAAGACTAGAAAATTTTCTGCACCTTAGACTATGTGACCAAATTGAAACATGTTAATGTGGTAAATGTCAAAGATAAGCCATACTTGTCCAGATTGTGCAAACATTTGGTCATCATGATGGACAGGTTACTCCTTAGTGTCAAAAGTAGCAACACCCTGGCCAGGCAAATTCTTCAGTGTGAACTCTTAATAAATTGTGATCCTAAACTGCAGTTTCCTCATAATGCCATCCATAACTGGGCATCAATATATCTCCAGAGATTTGTAGAGTGACTGAAAAAGTCATGAGGCAAGACTCCAGATAGACATGTGTTTCCTGTGTAGGAGAAGCTGTGCTCCCACAGGACCTCAGTTCTTTCTTCCCAGGTGTCACCACTTCTGTGAGTCTTTCACAATATAAGAAGGGTCCCCAATCTAAGATACTCTTTCCTTATTCTATTTGCTCATGGTGTAATAAATTCTCACATTTTGAGTTCCCTTACCACATTTGCCATTGTCCGTTTTCCCCCTCTAGTTCCCAGGATTGTCAAGTACTTTTCCCATGAACACTGAAACAGACACAGCATATTCCCATTTTTCTCCAAGTAATGAATGGTAGTTTGAAAAATATTTATATTCAGGTGATTACAATTTCACATGGGAGTTTAGGAGATAATCATTGCCTGACTCTGCTGCAAAAAGATTTTGTACTCTCTTCCTTCAATCTTCTGTAGGCACAGTTATCTTATCAGAATGTATTTGGAAACTGTTCTTATATGAAACTGGACTGTCCCCCAAATTATATGTGTTGGTAGCCTAGTCACCAGTGCAGTAAGACTCAGAGATGGGACTTTTAGGCTAATATAGAATCACAAAGATTCTGCATCTTCATTGGATTAGTGTGTCAGTATCTCCCTGTTTTCCTGGGACACAGAATGTACTTAGAGGAAAAGGGTCACTGGCAGCTACACTGCACAGGTTTATCTTCTTCCAACATCTTCCTGCTCTCCCTGCTTCCTAGATTCCATGAGTTTAGCAGATTTTCACATGTCTTTCTTCCATGTTTATGCCTTGGAGACAGCCTAGCATGGACTGAATTCTTTGAAGGTGTAATTCAAAATAAAAATAATTCTCTTTTAAGTAATTCTTCTCAGGTATTTTGGTCTCATAGATGAAAAGTTAACTTACTGAAAGAATACAAAGTAATGTCCTCATCCACCATCATTTTTTTCCAAGCAATAAATATCACAGTTGCCAGGGTAATAAACTTGATGGCCACAGGTGTGTTTTCTCTTGGTTTTATAGAGCCTTATTGGTGTCTGGTCATCTCTTCTTAGATGGCAGTCAGAGGAATGGGGAGATGATTATCAGGAGAGTAGTCTGTTATCTATGGCTTAGAAGGATTCCTATTATCCCTTTGGTCTACATAGGTAACCTTTCGGGAAATGAATATATAAAGATCTTTCTTCACTACCTCCTTTTTGTGGAGACTTTTGGTAGTCTATAAATTGGACACTGGTGTTGAAGGGAAAATAGAGAATTTATTTTTCACTCTGATATGTGAAAGAAGGGAAATTAAAACAAAGTATAAGGAAAACTCATACATGTTCATGTGTTCCAAAATAAACAATGTCCCTCAGTAAGTAAAAATGGTTATTGCAAAATAGCACAGGTGATACAATGAGTGGACTTGAAAAGTAGGTCTAACACATAATACTGTTCATTTCTTGGATTGTACCTTCAAGATTTGTTCACTTATTTCAAGTTCCATTTTTAATAATTGCAAAATGGATTTTGTTATTAGAGCTTAAAACACTAGAAGATGTATCCAAAGAAGGATAGAACTGGATTTCAGAAAAATTGTCCTTACTTTACATTAATCAAAATTTTTCTTTACAATTTTCTTTTTCCTGAACGCTGGTAGCAAGGTTATCACCTCTTTTCCAGTTTGAGAGGTGTTTTTAAATCAGATTCCAGAACTTAACTTTGTAAAATCTATCAGAAAAATTTAAAAAAAAAATTCCTCCATTGTGACTGCATAAATATCAATACATTTCCTCAAGTTAGTGTGTCAGATAAGTTGGTGAGTTATAGCTTTACCACATCAGATTTTCTCTCCTAAGGTATTGTGACTGTCAATCATATACTGGATATGGCAGTTTAATGTAAATTGTTATTATGTTTTTATGTAAGGTGTCCCCCAAAAGCCCACTTTTGAGACAGTGAAAGAAGGTTCAGAGAAGAAGTGATTGGGTTGTGAGAGTCTTAACTCCATCAGGTATTTAATGCCCTGATTGGAATTAACTGTGGTAACTGAAGGGGTAGGTAGAGTGTGTCTGGAGGAAATTGGAATTGGGGCGTGCCTTTTGGGTATGTATTTTTATCTGGAGAGGGAGACTCTCTTTTTTGCTCTCTGATTGCACTGGGAGTTGTTTTCCTCTGCCACACACTTCCACTGTGATGTTCAGGCTCACCTCAAATCCTGAGGAGTGGAACCAGCCTTCTATGGACTAAGACCTCTGAAACCATCAGCTCTTAAATAAACTGTTCTTCCTCTACAATTTTATTGTCAGCTCTTTAGTCACAGCAGCAAAATAGGTGACTAAAACAGTCATATATATCATAGTGCTTTTCAAACCCTGAATCGCTCACATAAAATTCCTCATCTACTAAGTCATTATTACTATGGAGATAGCAAAAAAATTACATATATATTTTCTGAAAAATGTTGATGCTTGTGCTTCTCCTCTTGAGGAATACATTGTAAGCAACCTACACATGGTTTTCCTCTTGTACACATAAACATTGAGTTTGGGCAGGCATGATCATGCACACCTGTAACCCCACCTACTCAGGAGACTCATGCAGGAGAATTAATGTTTGACATTAGCCTCACACTTTAGTGAGACTCAGTGTCAGAATAAAAAACAAAATAAGAAGAGCTGTCAGTGGTAAATGAATTTTCCCTGAGTTCAGTACCTAGTACAAGAGAACATAAGCAAAATCCCACTGAATTTGAATGTTTTTACTCACATCACAGTGGGCAGTTTCTCATTCAAACTGTATCAATACAGTGGGGTGCAGGGATGACCTGAGTTCCGTGACTTCCAGCTAAAACTAGTCTTGAGACTACAAAAGGAGTTCTAGAAAGGTCCATGTGTTCTAATGCATGTAGAGGCAGATTATTAAGAGATAGATTTGAATTGCAGGTAATCACTCCTGAGAAAGAGGACCAGGGAAGAAGAAGAAAGCAGATGTAGCTGGTTTTCAGGTGTGTTCCATGTCTAGGGCTGCATTTACCTTCCACAATATCATGTGTTTTAAATTTGCAAACTTCCTTCCCTACTGTTTATTTATGTATTTATTTTGTAACATGTCTTAAACTACTTTATTTCTTTTACAGAAGTTAATTTGTAGCCCTTTATAATAGGAGCATCTCTGCAATGTGCACACTTCAGTATTATTCATGTGATGGATTCATGACCTGTAGTGTTGAACATATTTCTTTTAGATATTTAAAAGTGTTAGTACCATAGATTTGCATTTGCTATTGAAGAGTCATTAGATATTGCTAAGGAAGTAAATCATACTTAATTCTTTTTACATTCCATCTGGATGCTCCATCAACTTTGAATTAACAAAATGCACATTAAAAGAGGATTCCATTCATTGCCTATGGTAACAAAGTTTTGAAAGAGAATAATTAGAAGAGAATCACTCTCCATTGCATTCAAGAGGCCAAATCTGTCCTCCTTGGTCCCTTTTCATCCACATGAGTCTTAGCAAGGCCTATTTTTTGTATTTCCTGCCTAGAGGAGTCAGGATGGAACAACCTCATTTAGCATATTAGCCCAAATTTGGAGCATTGAATCATGGTTCCTATCAGACCAGGCATGGGCTCTGAAGTCTCTGGAAATCCCCATCCATCCACTTCTGAGCTGCTTTCTCAAGGAAGCCATCCCACCCTGCCACAATTGCCCAGTCTCAGATGAAGATTTCCAAAGATTTCCGAAAGATTCAAATGATTTCCAAAGATTTCTCAACCAGCAAGATGTCCTGCAGCTCTGTGCATGTCAAAGCCTTTGAGGGATGGAGATGAACCAGCTCACCTCAGAAACAAGATGAGTCCTGTCTGTCATGCTGTCCTGAACAAAATTGGGCTAACCTGTCCACACTCTCCCAAACTGCCCACCATGTGCTTAATGGGTCTGTGTGAATCACACGTGGGAGACAGATTAGGCATGTCCTTGTCTTTGTGCTTCCCCTGACTCAGGCATGATGAAGTTTGGACTGCTGTCCCTTGTGTGGGCACTGCAGATTGTCATGGCATAGGAGTTTCTTGCCCTCCAGGCATGTCTGCCACCTGGGCCTCTAGCTCCTCTGAACTTCCCAGCACCCTGTTCCAAGCCCTCACTTGGTGCCAGCAGCTCTTTCCTCTGTCCATCTGCCTTGGAGGAGCTCTGGCCAAGTTTGACATGGGAAGATTTCCAACACTGCCACTGGGTTCATCCCATCACTTCCTTTACTATGACAAGCATGATGTGCACCATATTAACCTTGAGAATCAGTCTGAGATGACTGGGAGAAAAAGTTGACATAGGGAGCAAGGAACAGATTCCAGCTGGAAACCCATGTTCTGAGAGTTCATCTTCATCTTTCCCAGCAATGTGGACTTGACCCTTACATCTCCTTTGGGGACAAAATTCTTTGAGTCCAATTCATTGATCTTCCCCTTAGTTTTACAAGCTCATAATGAATGATGACATTAATCTTGAATCTTTTGGCATCCCTTCCATTAAACCAGAATTGCTTTCTCATAGTTCATATTAGAAAGATGGTCTATATACTAAAGAAAACCAGGAAAAGAAGAGACTCGTGCTCTAGAATATTAAAGTGTCTATTCAACTACCCTTTAGCACTTGTATAGCATGGAACACATGCACAGATAAAATGTCAAGTAAAACTTTTATCAGAAGAAGATTGACATTTTGCTCTACTTTTTATTTTATTTTGCTTCATTGTGGCCACTCATCAAAATCATGATGCTGTCCTTTTGCATGCATTGATACTTTATACAAAATCTATCTGCCAGATTCTTCTCATTAATCCCATTAATGATAATGGATTTCTCTTTATTAAGTATCTCCTTAGAATGTTTTTAAATATTCTATGTAAACCATCTTGTTTTATACAGAATTTGTTTTTTAATTTCTCTTTACTTGTGACTTGCTTTGTTTATTAGACATTGGCTTTGTAATTGGAGGCTTGAAGGAAACCATAGCTTTGTATGTCTTCATTTTATTCCACCTCAAGTTCAGAGACATACACATTCTAATCTCCTTGCATTTTCAATAGAAGAAACAGTTTTAAAAAAGCCTATTTCTCAGTACATTAATATTAAAAAATGTAGTTCATAGATGATAAGTGAAAAATATCAAAAAGAATAAGACTCAGAAATTTTAACTATATTCTGTTCTTCAATGTTATATCTCAGTAATGTCATGAGAAGACAAAGCATCAATCCCAAGTTGAATTATAGTTTTTAGAAAGTGAATGCTTTTACTTCATTTACATGAAATGTTGTCTGTGGTTTTAGTGCATTAAAAAGTTGCTCTTTTTGCATATGACCTAATATGAAAATTTAATCAATTTGATTTTATGGCACTCTTAATATGTTTGCATTACTCTTCTCAGTTATAATAACTATCAATAACTGCTCTGAAAATTCTTTAATTTCATACTTCATTTTGACATTTATGTTCCTTTTTATGAATTGTAGGCCAGGTAGACTTGAAAAACCAGGAAAGCATTCATTGAATGTTTGACAACATGTCCTCAAAGATTACAAAAAAAAAAAAAAAAAAAAAAAAAAAAAAAAAAAAAAAAAAACCAGAAAGAAAAGAAAAGTATTACCACCACCGTCAATAGATCATTTTGGGTGTATGCATTAAGATATGAGAAATTCTTGGAGTGGTAGGTATATATTTGAAATGATCAAAAAGGATTCTTGTTGCTATTTGCTATTGCACAAACTGCTGAAAATATTTGAATTCAGATTCATGAATGAACTCTTCTTTAGTGTTCTACCTCACTCTTTTTCTTAGACCAGTGCCACTGGCATTAATAGAGAGCTTGCTACATACTCAGAAACCCAGCTCCTATCCCAGGACTACTGATTCTATCTATGCATTAGCAACACATCCAATCCTTGTCTGTGCTCATTACAATTTGGGAAGCAATCATCTAACTCAGTATAAGTGTCTCATCTGAGAAATATACAAAATTCATTTAATCAAATAAAAATGTAGTCCTCAAATATAATATTATGTTTAATTTTTTAAATTTTATTTCACAAATGTGTAGAATATACACATCTTTTGAACTGTCTTCCTCTTTCCTCAGAGTTACATAATACATTAGACAAGCATGCTGTGTTATAAAGTATCATATTGAATCATTGAGGTTCCTCATCTTTGTCAGAACCAGTTCTCAACTCTCATTGAGTCAACTTAAAATCTCTGTGAATGATCATGTGGTCAAAGTGTCATTTATACACATATTCTTATTTCAGGGACCCTTGACATTCATGGGTGTGGCCATTGATTTCTCCCAAGAGGAATGGGAATGCCTGGACCCAGCTCAGCAGAAATTATATAGAGATGTGATGTTGGAGAACTACAGAAACCCGGTCTTTCTGGGTGAGTGAGCTTCCCTTCATAATCTTGATTCACTATCAGTACTGAATGTCCTTCCTTTGTAGAGTATCTCTTGGTAGCTTCCACTGTGCATGAATGAGTTTCAGATACTTACTTTCATGGAAATATATTGAAAAATTGTTGATATAGACAGGAAAATATTAATTATATTTCTTTTTATGTTTAACCTCATTCTTTCTTGATATGATGTACACCCCTCCCTTCAGATTTGTCAAAGAAATTCAACAGGATCATATATTGTGACCTACCCCTTAAATGTATTTCCTTATCTTTGATTCATTCTCTTTACTGTTGATAGTTGGAAATTGTGCTCAGTACTAGAAGAGTGAAATGTTTTTTTTTTAAATATATTCTAATGGGTCTGTCAAGAAACAATACTTGGGGAAATAAATTTCCAGAATCTGGTCTTACTCTAATGAACACAGTAGTAGGACATAACCATCAGTAATTACAAGAGGATTCCCGGCAGTCATTCCACTTTCCAGTAAACAGTCCTCACTGTCTCCAAGCCATTCCTAGTCACATTTATTGACCAAAGGAAAGATCCATGGAATCTAAATAGACAAGAGACACTAGTTGTTTTAATGAGTGTTTTTTTGTGTGTGTTTATTTGTGGTTCATGGTTTCAAAGGTTTTTGTCTATAAGTAGCCAGCTCCATTTCTTGGGACTTGTCAGGAATCTGATCATTATGCTGAAAGGGTTTGCTGGAGGAACATGGTTCACATGATGATCAGAAAACTGAGAGGTACAGACTCCAGAGACCAGTTACAGCGACGTCCTTGAAGTGTGCCTCCAATGACCCACCTCCTCCAACCAAACCTAGCAGACCACAACTACCTACAGCTCAGTTAATTTTATCCAAGGACCAGTTCTCTGATTGGGTAAATCAGTTCTCTGATTGGGACCAGTTCTCATAACCCCATCACTTCACCCCCAACATTTTTACATCATCTCACACATGGGCTTTTGGGGATACTTTACCTCCAAAATATAAGAGCAGCCATTATACAGGTGGGTAGATATGTATAAAGCCAAAGATTACTGAAGATAGGTCCCAATGTGAAGGTGGAAACCACACTTAAATATGTTAATTGAGAAGCTCTAATCCAATAGAAATGAATTTTCAGAAACCTAGTTTTATCTGTCTTGCAGTCATAAAAGGGCATACCCTTCCGTATGCTTATCATAATTTCAAATCCTGTTAGGGTTCTTCTTCCCCTTAGTGATCCCTGGGTATATTCAAAGTAACAACCCTTTGTAACTCCCCTTTGTCTATTAGGATCTGCATCGTCTGACATCACTTTATTGATTTTGAAGGCCACTAGAATACCTGTTTACATTTGTGACTGTCTCTAGGTTAAATCATTGCAATATATTAGTATCCTGAAACAGTTTCTCTAATATGATTTAAATATTTATTCATTTAAGTTTTCTACTCAGGGCTCTTTATTGCTGTGGGTTTTCTGTTAATATTCTCTGCTATGTATTGAATGACCCTTACAATTCCAGTTCTTTGTGAATGCATAGTTATGACTGAAAATTATTATTGTAAATAGGATTTTTCTAATAATATGGTTATTGATGAGTTTAAGGATTAAATTTTCTATCATTTTCATGCCAATGTGTGTTTCATTGTTTAGAATAGGTTCCCTATTGAGGCATAGATGGGTTTCCTCCCATCAATGAATAATGTGTTTATTTTTGTAATGTATACATTATGATTGAAAGTAAACTGCTTTTACTTCACATTTTTGAACAATGTAAGTTGAAATATGCATGAACTATGTGCCTGTTTCCTTAGAATTACATGTTTTACATGGTTTTATAAATATTGCTCCTGTTTTGTTTATGATTGCATATTGTGTCTTGTTTCTTTTCTCCATCTAGGTATTTGTAGAACTTATCTAATTAACGTGTGGATATATGTACATATACTGAGGTTTGTACCCAGGGGTGCTCTAATCCTTAGTTACATCTGTAGCCCCATTTTATTTTTATTTTGAAGTAGATTCTTGCTAAGGTGTTCAAACTGGCTTCAAATTTGCAATTCTTCCTCACTCTTTCTCCCATTCAGAATTACTAGCATGCGTATCATATGTTTATTGATAAAACTCTTCCCTTGTCCAAAATAAAGATTTTAGCATTTTAAAGTAGGACTTTCAAATATTTTTACATTTCTGTTTATCTTTTATGTATTTTTTAAATTTAAATGCAATAAAACCACATAAAATTAAACCTATTGTTTCAATATTTCAAGTGCTGTTTAGTAGTTTTAATTCAAGTTGTTTTGCAACACTTTTCTAAGAAATTTACATCTTCCAAAACAAAGTTGGATTTTCCCCAAAATCAAGTGCTTCTTTGTTTCCTATCACAAACACCATTCCTTCTGTTCAAAGGGTTTTATTCCTTTAGATGTCTCATATAAGTAGAATCACACAAGATTTGACTCTTGATGAATGGTTATTTCAGTAAGCATAATGTCTTTAAGATGAATCTTTATGATAGATGGTACACAGTTTCTCATCTATGTAAAGTTGAAAAATATTTTATAGTTTTTTTTTTCCAAATTGCCCTCATTCATGCATATGGAAGGACATTTTTTTTTTTTTTTTGCTACCCCTGTTGGCCCTCTTGAATGATTCAATGATTGCAAGTGTGTAACTATGTCTTCAATCACACAAATTAGTGAGGATTTACTCTGTTGTGTTCAATATGGCTACTTTTCTGAGTCCATTTCCATATTAATCTATGGAGAACTGTAGCTTTTTTATTCCCTGTTATATCATAAAGCATTACTCAAATTTATTTCTATTTTGAATAATTTTGAATCATTTATAAGCTCTTGTAATTGTACAGAATTTTAAACAGTCTTTCTGTGTTTGAATAAAAAAATATTGGAATTTTGATAGCTTATACCAGGACTCTCTAGATCATTTGAGTAGTATAGACAATATCTAATTTTATCTTTCATTTCTTGAATGAGCCCATGTTTAAGAGTGCAGCATTGCACACATTTTTGGAGTTTTGGATGTCACTTCCCCTTTTTTATTATTATTTTTATTTAAATTTTAGTTTTTTACATACTGCATTTTGCTTCATTGTACACAAATGGGGTACATAATTTCATTTCTATGGTTGTACACAATGTAGATTCACACCATTCATGTCATCATACATGTACATAGGTAATGATGTTTGTCTCTCTCCACCATTTTTCATACTCCCCTCTCTCTCATTTTCTTCTACATATTCTAAAGTTCCCCCTTTATTCTCTCATTCCCCACTTCCCAAATCCATTAGATATCATTCTCCACTTACTGGGAAAACAGTAGGCCTTTGGTTTTTTGGGCTTGACTTATTTCACTTAGCATGATATTCTCTAATTTCATCCATTTATTTGCAAATGTCATAATATTATTCTTCTGTATGGCCGAATAGTATATACTAGAGTTTCTTTATCCATTCATCTGTGGTTGGGCATCTGGGTTGGTTCCATAATCAAGCTATTGTAAACTGAGCTGCTTTAACATTGATGTGGCTATGTTACTGTAGTTTGCTGAGCACACCCCCACATCAATTCCCCTTTTGATTTCTAATTTCCTATATTATGTGTATAAAGTCATTTATATATTGTCATTTCTTAAGGTATTTTCTGCTTTTAAGCTGTTCAATCCAGAATGTTTCATGAGCTTTTGAGAAGGTTGGGTCTGTAACTAGTTGATTTATACTACTTCTTGAAGTCTTCTAGTCCCTGTTTAACTTTCTGCCTGGTTTTATTTTCTGTTTCAGTCATTGGGCATTGGTGTCTCCAAATATTACTGTGTCACTATTTCTTTCAATTCTTTCAAGAGAGCCTCTCTATATTTGGAAGTATAATGTGAGTTAAACATGTATTTAGTAGTATTTAAGGTTTTACAGAGTGGTGTCTTCTATCTTTATATAATACTCTAGTTTGTCTCTTTTCAAAATATTTTCCCTTAGAAAACTTTATCTCACATAACTTTTTGCTTAATTGTTTTACATAATATTGCCATCTCTGATTTCTTTTTTTCATCTTTGCATGTAATGTCTTTTTCATCATCTCACTTTTACTAAAACTGACCCTAAATTTAAATAAAATGTCATGTAGAGACCAAACAGGAATTTTGAGATTTAATCCTCTTAGTCATGTTTTGTGTTCTGATTGGTGTTTAATAATCTATTTATACTTAGATAAATTACTGAAAATAATGCACTTATTACTGTTACTTTGTATGTTACTTTCTCTAGTTCTTATAATTGTTTTCCCTACTTTTTTATTTGTGTTAATATTCACTTCATAGATTTTTATTGTGACAAGCTTTGAAGTCTGTCCATATTCTCTTTATATATTTTATGGTTATTATGCCATTAGATTGGGATTATATGAAACAATTTAAGTTTACACAACATTATGTATTGATACTAGATTTACTTAAACGCCATATAAAAAATCAACATCTTTGCATGTCCTCTTGAAGTCATTGATTTCACAGCTATTTTATATTGTACACTAGTTAACAGGTTTATGAGAGCCTCACCTTTGTCTTTGAAATTCTATAGCAAAATTGTGTTATGTATCATCATTACAGTGTAATAGAATTCATATTTGTGTGTATTCTTTTACCAGAAAGTTTTTAGATTTCAAATGATTTGTTTTGTGAAGATTTATTTCACATTCAGTTGAAAGAATTCATTATAGAATTTCTTGTAGGAGTGGTCTAGAAGTCAGAAACATTTTTTGCATTTGTGTATCTTGATATGCTTTCTTTTAATTTGCTATTGAAAAATAGTGGTTTTGGATACAGTATTTATGGATGTCAATTTTTTTTCTTTTTTCTTTTTTTATTCATTGGGTTATATATTCTAATTCTTTTCTGGAAGTCTTCATAAAAATTCAACTAATAATTGTACAGATGTCCTTGTAAGTGATACATCTGTTATCTTTTGATCCTCTCAAAATTTGAATGTGAATTTTGAAACTTTGATTAGATGTGCTTTATTTTGAATGTTTTTGTTCTTGTCCTTGAAAATGCTTGTGCCTCTTAATGTTTGACAGCTTTCCTTCCTCACATTTTCAATTTCTGTGACCTTATTTTTTAAGAAATAATTTATGCACATAATTTCTGCTGATTTCTATTACTAACATTTTTCTTTCAATTTAATTTACTTCAATTCTTTATTTAATTTATATTTTCAGTTTTTATTAATTTTTCAGAATTTTTACAGACTGCCTTTGGATTCATCGTACACAAATGAGGGTATATCTTTTTCTTTCTCTTTGTGCACAATGTAGATTTATACCATTCATGTAGTCATCTGTACATAGGGTTGTGATGTCTGTCTCATTCCACCATTTTTCATACCCCTCCCTCTCATTTCCTTCTACATAATATAATGTTTCTCAATTCTTCTCTCACCCTCCACCTCCCCACCTCCATATATATCATCATCCCTTATCAGGGAAAATATTCAGCCTTTGGTTTTTGGGATTGACTTATTTCACTTAGCATGATATTCTCCAATTCCATCCATTTATCTGCAAATGCCATAATGTTATGCTTCTTTATGGCTAAATAATATTCCATTTTCTATATACATTAGTTTCTTTATTCATTCATCTATTGAAGGTCATCTAGGTAAGTTTGATAATCTAGCTATCAGGAATACAGCTGCTATAAATGTTGATGTAGCTGTGCTACTGTACTATGCTAATTTTAAATTCTTTGGGTTTATACCAAGGAGTGGGATAACTGGGTCAAAAAGTAGATCCATTGCAATTTAAAACTCCACTAGCAATGTAAAATGTGCTTTTTTTCTCAAATCCAGGGCACCATTTACTATTATTATGTATATATTTTCTTTTTTTGCACAGTGCTGGGGATTGAACCCATGGCGTTGTGCTTGCAAGACAAGCACTCTACCAACTGAGCTGTCCCCCCAGCCCTATTATTTATATTTTTGATAGTAGCAATTCTAATTGGAAAAAAAATGATATCATAGAGTTGTTTGAATTTTCATTTACTTTAATTCTTGGTTAGCACATTGAATATCACAAAAATGGTTATTTCATCTTGTTTAGTAAATTCATAACTTTCACATTCGTATTGTCTTTTCCTAGTTTTTTTCTATTGTTGCTTTGATTGATCCATGTTTTCGTTTTTTCTTTGTGTGCTATTATTCCCACTGAGATTTTTCTACTTAAAAACAAGCTTAGAGTAAATGATTATAGTTATTTTGAAAATGTTTGGAAATTATTAAAGAAATAAACGCTAGGTAATATAAACAGACACGTGCCTATAGTTCCAGATAAGTGGTAGTCTGAGGCAGAATGAATGCACATTTTTGGTGATTTCCTGTATCAAAAGTAAGCAATCTAGAAAAGGCCTGGGGGGACTATGGTCGAAGCTCAGTGCTAGAGCAGTTTCCTACCATGTGTGATCTTGTGGTTTTATCCTCTGCACTCCATAAAATCTAAGAAGAATAATTTTAAAAAAAGGTAATAGGATTGGGGAAGTAACTCAGTGGAACCTGCCCTTGTATTCAATCCCAATTAAACTCCCCCAATAAAAGAAAGGAAGAGGGAAAAAATGAGGTAAAAAGTTAATTGTTGGGCTGGGGAGATAGCTCAGCTGGTAGAGTGCTTGTCTCCCAAACACAAGGCCCTGAGTTCGATCCCCAGTACCGCAAAAAAAAAAAAAAAGAAAGAAAGAAAAAGAAAAAGAAAAAAAGAAAAAGTCAATTGTTACATCATTTGACTCATATGTGAAATCTGAGCAAGTTGAATTTTGGCGCTATGATTTGGGAGATATTAGAGTAATGTCAGTCAAAGTTTTTATTTTATTTTATTTTTTTGTTGTGCTGGTGAATGATCCCAGGGCCTTTGGTTTCAAGGCAAGCACTCTACCAACTGAGCTATATCCCCAGCCCTGCAAGTTTTTATTTTAATGGGCAAAAGTCAAGTGTCTGTACAGCATGGTGGGTGTAGTTTATTATATTTTTCTTTTTATTTTGTATTTGGAATTGAGCCCATAGACTTTACCACTGGTCAATACCATCAGCTCTTTTTCTTTTTGTTTTTTAGTTAGTGTCTTGCTAAATTGCTGAGGTTGGTCTTGAAGAGGCACTCCTTCTGTCTCAGCCTCCTGAGTCACTGGGATTAAAGTTATGTGCCAACCCGTCTGGCTAATATATTGTATTCCTTTTTTTTTTTAAGAGATTTATAAATACATTATTAGTGGTTTTACTTAATACTGAATGCAGAGAATAGAAAGAAATCAGCACTTAAAAGGAAACATTAATATTCAAATCAGTGTAATATATTTACATATTTTGACCAGTTTTGTATGTTTAGAATTACAAACAAATAAAGCTTTCATTCTGAATACACTTTGAATTTGAGAGTTTTTTTTTTTTGCTGTATTTATAAAAAGTATTATTAATTTGGTTCATATCTAACCTAAAAGCAAGACTTTGCAAGATGATCATGAAACAAAACAGTAAATCAGAAATTTTAAAACCACTTTTTAGTGGAGGATAAATCCACACAAAAGAATAAAGTTTCAATACCAGATAGATAAATACAAAGGAGGAAAATCAAGGAGCAAACAGAATCACAAGTACCAATTCTATTCTGTGATTTCTAATTCTAGCAACAATTCAGCCAGCAGTAACATAGATGCTGTTGTTCTAGAAAATAAAAGCATTAATTTTTTCACTACAACTTTCAGACTTCACTGGAACAATTATTAAGCATTCAGATTATTTTGTATTAACAGGAGAAATGATTTATACATATACAAACATTAACAAAAGAGTCCTTCAAGCACTGCTGAAAGCCACAATATAGTTTGGGGGCCATATTTCAATGCACATAATGTTATGAGTAATAAAGAGCATATGACAGTACAGTACTCAGGACTGTTGACTGAGTACTCCACCTCTTCATACCTTCGAAGAGTCACTGATGTGGATGGGACTGCAATGACAACACTGACAGGCTTCTAAACAGGACTCCCTTTTGATTAATTATGATACAACTGTGATGCACAGGTAGCTTATAGACCTGATGTTTCCACTGTAATAGCACTACAGAATTCTAGGGACATTAAATACTAGAGTTATTTTGCCCTGCTAATTCTTCAGCAGAAAAACAGTTTTCTGACTGCATATTTGATGAACAGAACAGCTCTAAAGTACAAAGAAAAGGAAAGTAGTAAGTAAGCAAAGTGAACTCCCAAAGCTGATTTTTTACAGATACTAACAAGCAAAGCAGTTTGCAATAAATCAAAATCATTCTAAAACAAAATTAAATCAATCTGTTCTGAAGAAAATATAGCTCATTTTGAAAGTTTTGTTTGGTTTGTGATTAGACTTCAAAATGTTGAAATAAACCAAACAGATTCTAACGATATTAATTTGCAATACAGGAGTTCAAAGGTTTTGTCCTCTCCCCAGAGAAAGTAAATAAAAAGAAAAAAGAAGATCTTGCAAAAATAAACAAAACTAAATCCACCACCCAAAATATTCATAAAGGGAAGGCTTTTTCTTTTTGGATACTTCAGGAGGTCCCAGATCAGGGTAAGGATTCTATCCTAATGACTTCTACTCTCTTCATTTAGCTTCTATTCTATAGTCATTTCTGTGTTTTATCATGCAAGGTTATGGGCAGATTTTCTTAAGAAGTCAGGTTGAGTCAGAGGTAGCATTAGGATGCACTATAGTTGACTACAGTATGAAGTTCAAATGAACACATTATTCTTCTACAGGATTACAATAAGTGAAAGTGCCCAAAGAAAAATGTTCAGCCCTCAGTGCCTTGCACTAAGCAAAATTTTGAGAAACTGGGAATCAATGTTGGGAGCCAAGAAATAGCCATTGACTTCAACTCTTTGAGCTCCCTTAATGCACCAATTCAGGCTGGTTTTCCATGAAGGGCAGCACTTCACTCTCGTAGTAGGCAATGCCAAGAGACAGCAAGGCAATGGCAAAGATCAGGAGCAGGAACCTCCAGAAGCCTAGATCCTCTACAAATTCCCTCCAAGTGGTTTGAAAGCTGGACAGGATACTTTCACCTGGCTGTAGGGTGGGATAAGGAGAGAATGACTTTCCGTGGTATTTTCGCTCTTAGCCATCTGCATGGTCTCCAGTTTTGAGTGGGTTCCTCTGTGAAATCCTTTTACCTCCTGTTCTTCCAAAGATTCCAGCAGTTGGATGACATCTTTATTCACTCCCGTGCACTTTGCCAGTACTAAAGGAGTTGCACCATCATGATTGCATGTATCAACTCTTGGAAACCAAGAATTGAATGGAATCCACATGGCCACAGAGGTGAAGAGCTTGATAATCTGTGGCCAGCAGATCAGCAGCCATTTTATACAACAGATGGCAGATGTCTACATTCCCTCGGGCTGCTGCAAGGTGAAGGCCTGTCCTGCCTCTGCTGTCATGGATTTTTGAGTCAAAGCCACTTTTCAGAAGCCTCTTAGAATAGGTAATATCTCCATCAATACAGGTTTGTAGCAATGGCATATTAGTTTGAGAAGAATCATTTATAAAAACCTAGGAGCTTTTTCTAATGCAGATGGAATATGGGTCAGCTGTAAAATGAGACCTTCCCTCCAATGGTCACTCAGCAGTTTCTCTCAATTCTTAAGCAGGTTCAACAAAGCATTCACTAATATATCAGCAAGAATTTGCGAGACAAGCAGCAGTGATAGCAGCAGCACCTCTCTGCAGGTTGCAGAGGGAGTAGGCGCAGCCACACTATATTGTTTTTAATGAGTACTACTAGGATGTATGTAAAGTTTACTAAAAATAAATCTAATTATATAAAATAATGCATGTATTAATTACTGATATATTGTCATTTGTGTGCCATAGAATATAAAGTATATAAAAAGTTATTAATGTAATAAGGTAATAAATAACAAAATCTATGAACATTAAAACCTCAGTCCTTTTTGTTGATTTCTATGGTTTGACTTTGTTCCAGTCATACTGAAATCAATTGTGATAGGCTTTTGTTGCCCCTCAAACCAGTTTTTTGCTGTACCTTCTCTAGATGTGTGTGTACATTTCTCCCACTGTAAATGCACATATTTCTTATTAAGCAGTAGTTTTTCAAACCCATGATGAATCATCTTTGGCACTGTCATCCAAAATTTACCTTTTATCTCCAGCTCTCTGTGCAGACAAAAAGTAGTTTGCATAAAGTTGTCAAAAAAGTCATAGTTGTTTGTTTCACACTTCCCGTTTGCTTATGGGAGAATAAAGGGGTTGATAGTTTTTTCTTATTACATAATGTCCTTATGTGGTTTGGGAATGACTATGTTGAGCAAAGTAACACATTTTCTTTTCCTCTACTACATGACTCTCTATTGTGCTCATCTGAGGTTTTGTAAAATATAAGATTGATTTTGAAGTTCTCACAAGTCATTTTTTTAGTGCATTTTTATGAAGTTTATTTTTATTTGTATTTGTTCTTAGTAATATATGACATTCACATCCATTTTGATAAAATTTTACTAGCATGGAATATATGTTCTTCTAATTAGGTCCAATTCTTCTGGGTGTTCATGCTGGTGAAATTCACTTATGGATTTTCATATGTGTACATAGATAAATTATGTTAGATTTATTCTACTGTCTTTTCAATTCCTACCCTCTTTATACCATGATTTCTTTATTCATTTATTTGTTGATGTGCTTCTAGGTTTGTTTCATTCCTTAACTACTGTGAATTGTGCTGTTTTAAACATTAATGTGTCTGTGTCATTGCACTATGCTCATTTAAAACACTTTGGATATGTTGAATGTCATAACTGGGTCAAATGGTGGTTTCATTCATAGTTTGTTTTTACCAGGTATTGAACCCAGAGATGCTTAACCACTGAATCACATCTCCAGCCCTCTTAATGTTTTACTTAGGGACAGGATCTTACTGCATTGCTAAGGGCCTCAGTATATTGCTGAGACTGGTTTTGAACTCATGAACCTCCTGCCTCAGCCTCCAATGCTCATCCCTCCTTTTTGAGGAATCTCCATTCTGCTTGCTCAAATTTTTAGTCCTGCAGTGTATGCACATCCCCTTTTCCCCTCATCTGTGCCAACATTTGTTGTTTCATGTATTCTTGTTAATTCCCATTCTGTCTGGAGTGTAGAGGAATCTCAGTATAGTTTTATTGTGCATTTCTCTAATTGCTAGAGATATTGGTTTGTTTTTATATATTTGATGATCCTTCCTATTTCTTCTTTTGAGAAGAACATATTAAGATTTCTTGCCCATTTATTGATTAGGTTTTTTGGTTTTTTAATCTATGGATTAATTATAATCTTGGATTTTCTTTGCTGTTCCCTTTCTGATGTCCTCACATTGAAAATATCTTCCTTTTTTTTGCAAAGTATATTCACAAGAGTGTAGCAAATCAAATAATTTATTCCTTTGATTTCCTTTCAGTTATGTATTCTCATCAAAGCCAAGAATTTTCATCACAGCTGGGAATAAAATGTTCATTCCATCAGGTGATAAATGGAAGGTATGGAAACTGTGACATTGAAGACATATGCTTAAAGAAAGAATGGAAATATGTGGAGGAGAGTAATATTCAGGAATATTCTCATGGTGAATATAATAGGTGTGAGATAGCTGCATAATACAATTTTGATCACAAATTGATATCAAGAACATATGAAGACTCAGCGAAACCTCAGTTTTGCTAGTGAGTTTTGAGGAAGGTTTTGAGTGTCTTGAAAATTTATCTGCACTAAATTTTTGATAATATAACCTTGTGAAATGAAATTTGAAAATATGAAAAAATCTGTTGCATGCTTCAGTTCATAACAATAAACATTTAAACTGTAGAATTTCTTTAAAGTTTTACTCAAATATTTTTTGTAGATAATTGATTTAGTAATATAAAATAAATTACTAAGTCTGATCAGTTTTTTTAACATTATGAAGTATCTGTTGTTCTACATTCAACAAACAGTCCTTCCTTGTGTCAAAATACAACATTTTAATGAATGTAGGAAGATCTGTACTTATACATTATTACTTGATATAGAATCAGATATAGCTATTTGGTGAGAATCCTACATTTATCATAAAACTTTCAAGACCTTTTATCCAGGTCTGTACCCTAAATAAGTATGAGTGCCTTTGTATTGGTGAAAAATGTAAGAAATGCAGTAAAACTCACAAATATTTAATATTTTTTAAGTCCTAGAAAATATCATTGTGATCATTTTATAAAGAAGCTTTACAAAGGCAACAAATGCAAACAAGTATTTCATCAGTGCTCAAAATTTATCATTCCAAGCATCCATATGCAAGGAAAAGATTGCAAATATCAACAAGGTGGAAGAATTTTAAATCACAAGAATTATTCAGTGCAAGAACATTCATGTGAGAAGAATGCCATACAGATTGAAGAAATGTGTTAAAGCATTTAAGAATTTTTCAACCCTTTTCCACAGTAGTGATAAACCCTATAGATGTAAAGATTGTGGTAAAGATTTTAGTCAAAGGTCAGTCCTTACTAAACACAAGAAGAATCAAGCTGGAGAGAAGCCCTGTACTTGTAAAGAATGTGGAGAAGCATTTATTTACATCTTAAAACTTACTGAGCACCAAAGGATTCATAGTGATGAGAGATCATACAAGTTTGTAGAATGTGAAAAAGATTTTAAATATGCCTCAAGCCTTACTCAACACCAGAGGATTCATACTGGAGAGAAGCCCTACAAATGTACAGAATGTGGTAAAGCATTTACACAATTTTCAAACTTCACTGAACACCAGAGTATTCATAGTTATGAGAGACCTTATGAATGTAAGGAGTGTGACAAAGGCTTTAAGTATAATAGAGGCCTTATTCGACACCAGAAGATTCATAGGGTTGAGAGAACATATATATGTAAGCAGTGTGGGAAATGCTTTAGGAGTATTAGTGCACTTATTAAACACCACAGGATTCATAGTAATGAGAGGCCATACAAATGTAATGAATGTGAAACAGAATTTAAATAAATCTCATTCCTTATTCAACACCAGAAGATTCATACTTCTGAGAAGCCCTACAAATGTGCAGAATGTGGGAAAGGATTTATTCAGCTTTCACACTTTTTTAAGCACCAGAGGATTCATAGTGATGAGAGACCATATGAATGTAAGGAATGTGGCAAAGCCTTTATATATAGTACAAACCTTTTTAGACACCAGAGAATTCATAGTGATGAGAGACCATATGAATGTAAGGAGTGTGTCAAATGCTTTAAGTATAGTGCAGTTCTTATTCAACACCACAAGATTCATACTGGAGTGAGGCCCTACAAATGTGCAGAATGTGAGAAAGTATTTACTCATATTTCACAATTGACTCGACACCAGAGGATTCATATAGATGAGAGACCATATGAATGTAAGGAATGTGGCAAAGGCTTTAAGTTTAGTACAGCCCTTATTCAACATCAGAGGATTCATAGGGATGAGAGACCATATGAATGTAAGGAATGTGGTAAAGGCTTTAAGTTTAGAAGAGTTCTTGTTCAACACCAGAAGATTCATAGGGATGACAGACCTTATGAATGTAAGAAGTGTGACAAAGGCTTTAAGTGTAGTAGAGACCTTAGTCTACACTGGAGGGTTCATAGGGATGAGAGACCATATGAATGTAAGGAATGTAGAAAAGGCTTTAAGTACAGTTCAGGACTTATTAGACACCAGAGGATTCATAGGGATGAGAGACCATACAAATGTAAAGAATTAGGCAAACATTTTAAATTCATCTCTACTCTTACTCAACACCAGACTCTTCATACTGCAGGGAAGCCATATAAATGCAAATAATGTGGAAAAGCTTGTATTCATAGCTCACATCTTATTCAACACCACAGGATTCTTAATGATGAATTCAAGGAGTGTTGCAAAGGCTTTAAGGATTGTCCAACCCTTATTAAACATCACAAGGTTTATAGTGATGACAGACCATACAAATGCAAAGATTTTCAACTCAACACTTTCTTACTGCCAGAGAATTCATATTGGAGAAAATTCATGTGAATGTAAAGAATGAGGCAAAGCTCTTAACCGGAGTTTCTTTTTGTTTTTTAACTTGATTGGTTTCCCCTTTGATTGACTTTTTCTCTAGTGTACTTTCTCCCTCTGCTGACTTTCATTATTGTTTTTCATTTTGTCCTCATGGAATAGTTTTCTTAGAATGTTCAGTAGTCCGGTGCTTTCAATTTGTAAATTCTCTTAACTTTTGTTTATCATGGAAGAATTTTATTTCATCATCAAATCTGAATGTTAGTTTTGCTGGGTATAAGATTTTTGGTTGGCTTCCATGTTATTTTAGACTTTGAAATATGTTGTTCCAACCTCCAAGTCTTTGGTGTCTGGACTGAGAAATCTGCTGATGTTCATATTCGATTCCCCCTATATGAAAACTGATGGTTTTCTCTCACAGACTTTAAAATTTTGTCTTTATTTTGTATGTTAGACATTTTTATTATAATATACCTTAGTGTGGGTCTGTTGTAATTTTATACATTTGGTGTCCTGTAAGCCTTTTGTAATTGATTTTCCATTTCATTCTTCAGGTTTGGAAAATTTTCTGCATTATTTCATTAAGCAGATTTTTCATTCATTTGGTTTGTAATTCTGTGTCTTTCTCAATCCAAATCTTAAAATTGTGCTTTTCATATTATCTCATAATTCTTGGAGGTTCTGTTCATGATTTCTTTCAATCTTCTCTTTGTAGTGAACTTTACTTTCAGGATGAAATATTTTGTCTTCATTGTCTGAGGTTCCATCTTCCAAGTAATCTAGTTCATCTGTGATGCTTTCCATTGAGATTTGAATTTGGTTTAATTATTCCTTTATTGCAAGGATTTCTGCTTCTTTTTATTTTAGACTCTCCATCTCTGTACTGAAATAATCTTTTGTTTCCTGCATTTGATCTTTCAACTGTTTATTAAAGCAATGGTCCTTTGCTTAAATTTGCTTTCATATATCCTCCTGTATTTCACAGTTCATTTTAATTATATACATTCTGAAAACCATTTCTAACATTTCTTCTACAATGCAGTCAATGTATTCTATTAATAGAGCATCTTGATTTGTTTGGGGTGTATTCTTCCTTTATTTTCTCATGTTGTTCATGTGTCTTTTCCTCATGCAGCACAGATCTGAGTTATTATAATTTCCATCCTAGAGATTTCAAGTGTACCTGCAGGTTTCCCACACTTGACCTTTAAGAGAGATATCAATATTAACATTACTCAATGCAAATAGTAGGAATCCTAAACAAAATATCCCTTCCTAAAATGTTAACAGTTGTGTTACAATAAGCAAAGATGATGTGTTCAATTATCATTTACAACATAAATATTAGTTTTGCAATAAGGTCTACATTTTCTAATGGTGGATAGAGAACAGAAGAGGAGTGTAGGTTGTGATGTTAATGAGGTAGGAGGTGAGATTTTAGAGGTATTTGATCACAGAAAGTGTGAAAGACTAATCAAAAGAAGTTGGTTGTTAGCAGGAGGAAAGAGAAAGAGACTTCAAGGAAACAGATAAATAAAAGGAAAGTAGAGTGAGTAAAAAAAAGAAAGAGAAACATGAAAAAAAAGAAGAATATACAACCAAAATATAATACACTACTCAAATTCCAGTCCCAACATATGAAAACTACTTGATTTCATAAATGTTGGGGATTTGAGAGCAGGCAATGAAAAAAAAAATTAGGGGTGAGAAAGGATCCTTGAAGGAAGATTGAACAACTATTTCCATTGGAAATAAATATTTCTGTATTTCCTTTCTCATCTGATAAGTGTGGTTCTCCAGAGTTTGTTGGTAACTCCACCCTCAGGATGGTAAAAGTTACTACAGTTGGAAGTACTTGACTTGGAGGTCAGAATCCTGGAGGGTGGGTATAGCAATTGTCTGTCCCACTGGAAGACTTCACCTAAGAACTCTCCTTTGGAGTCCACTCATGTGATGCAGGACCCTGGTCTTAGCCCTTTACCTCACTTGTGGGTCCCAAAGTTCCTGGTCTCTTATTCAGACTGTAAATTATATCTCTCTGCCTCCATCCTTTTGACATACTAATCAGGAACTAATCTTCCTAGATTTTCTGGGTGCTGAGTGCTGGGATCTGGGTGCCTGTCCAGGAAAATTTTTCAGTCTTGGGCAGATCAAGACCAGGTGTTGAGACCTATGGATCAGCCACATACCTGCAAGTGCTGGGCCATGTTAGTGGCTAGAAGGTGGTTGGGAGCCTGAGGATTGAGAAGCTGGGAGCCCCTGTTGATTGCCATACCAGTGGGGCCAGTAAATCAGTGGATGCTCTACTAGGGAGACGTTGTGGAGCAGGTTTATGGCAGGTCCCAGCAAGTGTTCCCATGTTGTCTGGAAGCCCAGTGGGTGCTGGGCAGGTTGGTTGGGTGAGCTGAAATCAAGATGCTCTCATACCCTCTTCCAACCTACTGCCACCTTGCAAAACTCTCTCCTGCTTCTGCAACAATATGGTAGTTATTAGCACATCTAGCAGAGATATCTCAGATGTAACAAGGCAGCAGGGACCTTGGTGATATTATATCAGACCCTGGTATCCCTAGATGGAAGTAGCCACATCCTCTGAAGTCACATGAATTGCAGGTATACACCACCACACCTATTTTGTTTCTTTTAAAATTTTTCCTCAGAGTTAATTTTTTTTTTTATTGAGCAGTGTGTGTAGGTCAGTGATAAAGTCATTGCCTAGCATGTGTATAGCCCTTGGTTTCAGCCCCAGCATCACAAAAACAAATCAATAAATGCAATATAAGATAAAAATAAACATTGATGTGATTGCATCACTGTAGTATGCTGATTTTAAGTCCTTTTGATATAAACTGAGTAATTGAATAATTGAGTCAATTGGTGGTTCCATTCCAAGTTTTCTGAGGAATCTCCAAATTGCTTTCCATAGTGGTTGCACCAATTTGCATTCCTACCAGCAAATGCATGAGTGTACCTTTTCCCCCTCATCATCACCAACATTTATTGTTGCTTGTATTCTTGATAATTGCCATTCTGATTGAAGTGAGATGGAATCTTAGAGTAATTTTGATTTGCATTTCTCTACTTGCTAAGAGATGTTGAACATTTTTTCATATACATGTTGGTCAATTGTATGTCTTTTTCTGTAAATTATTTATTCACTTTTATAGCCCTTATATTAATTGGGTTTATTTTTTGGTGTTAAATTTTTTGAGTGTTGCAGCCACATCAATGTTTATACCAGCTCAACTCACAATAGCTACACTATGAGACTATGTTTGGTGTCCTTCAAACATGAATAAAGGAAATGTGTGCATTTATGTATATATAAATATACATATATATGTATATATGTAATGTGTGTGTGGGTGTGGTTGAATATTACTCAACATTAAGGAAAAATGAAATTAGGCATTTTCTGGCAAATAGATGAAGTTGGAGAATATCAGTCTAAGCATAATAAGTCAAACCCAAAAAACCAAAAGTTGAATGTTTGCTTGAATATATCAATGGCATTCACAATAAGGGGAGTGTGCTAGAGAAAAAGAGTTTCTTTAGATTAGGTAGAGGGGAGTGTAAAGAGGGGAAAGGGTATAGGAATAGAAAAAATAATAGAGTGAAACAGACATTACCTCTGAGAATGCTCCTTTGTTTATGATTGATCAAAATACATGAATGCATGCAGCTGTCTTGCATAATTAACTAGAATAAAAATTTAAAATAAATTTTGGATTGGCCCATAATAATAGCACCTATTTATGGTATACAATATGATATTTTCTTAGATGTACACCTTAGGTGTGAGAAGATGGGTAGAGATTGATAAATGAAATGTATTCCACATATTCTTATAGGAGTATTGTAGATACAGGTACCACATGTCAATCTTTAATTTGTTTTGATTTCTTGTTTAGTATGATGTAAGATAAGGTTCTAATTTCTTTTGTATGTGGATATGAAGTTTCACAAGCACCTTCTGTTGAGTAGAGCATAAAAGCTGAAAAAGGCTCACCATTCCCATTACAGATTTTTGGCATCTATAATGAAAGGGTGATGGTGTATGTATGGATGTATTTCTGGGTTTTCCTTCCTGTTTCATTTGTCTGTATGTTTACTCTTATTCCAGAATCACAATGTTTTAATTACTACATGTATGTAATTCCCAGGAAATTTGATGCCTTCTTCTTCTTTATCCTATAGAAGTCCTCATGGCTTCCTTTAGATTGCTTTGAATAGTATGGATATTTTAACAATATTGTTGCTCCCAATCCATGAACAAATGATTTCTTTCCAACTATTTGTAAGTGATTTAATTTCTCCAACATTGGAAGATTTTCAGTGTTAATGTCTTCCACTTCCCTTGTTATGTTTATTCCCATGCATTTGATTATGTTTCATGCTTAAGTTCTTTTTCATATTTAAACAATTTGATACTGGGAAGCTTTAATACTGAGCTATATCCAGTGTCATTTTATTATCTCTATGCTTATTACAGAAAGTATATATGATGTAAGAGTAATCATTTTAATTTTTAGTGGTATTAACTGCATTCATATTATTGTAGAACTTCAACTACCAGCCATCCTCAGTAACTTGTTTCTTTCAAAATCAACTCTATCATTCAAGCTAGAATTCCCCATTACTCTTCTTTCTGAGTCTCTAAAATGTGCCATTCTGTTTTCTGATCCTAAAAATTAGAAGAATCTAACTCTACTTTCTACATGTGAAATATTACAATAATTTTTTCTTTTGTAATACATTGAACTTGACACAGGGTGTTGAAGTTTCATCTTTCATGAACCATATGTCATAATTTCCTTCCCATGGAAAGCCAAATAATTCCAGGCCAGACTTTGATTACAGATTTATGTACCTGGGACATTGTGGTGTTTCTAACATTGGCTATGTGAATGATATAACTTTAAGCATAGGAATACAAATACTATTCAATCCCTGAGTTCAACTTTTTTCCTGCTGAGCACATAGAAGTACAATTAATGGACCATGTATTAATTTATAGTGATAAATGTTAACATATTTAATTAGGTAAAAAGGAGATTACTGAGACTATAGACTTAAAAAAGTTGCTGTAATTTTGTATGTATATATCAGTATGGGTTAACATTAGTCATGAAATTTAGCCCCACCTCCCAATTATCTTTTCCTGATATCAAGCAGAAATGTCAAATTTTGTGTCAACTCAGAGGTAAATGATTGAATTATCTATTACATATTTGCAGTCCACAAGTACAAAAGTAAAATGATTTATCTAAAAATTATAAAACCATGTATTTATTTAACCTAGAATATACACAGACTATGTCACGATTACAAAACTGTTCAGTGGCTCATTAACAGAACTCATCCATCATTTAATAATTAATTAATATACAATTCATAAGGGAATATATGCTATAAGGATTTCAAAAATTCATAAATCATTTCTCATTAGTGATTTACAGCAAAGTACTAATTGTGGATAGCTGCTAACCACCATGATGGGGCTAGAATCATGGACAGGGTCAATGTTTTGCATAGTACTTGAAGAAGAGATGATGCAGTCCAAACTATAGAGAAACATAAAGAATCCCATGAACAACAGAATGGACTGTGTGGCTCATTTTTCTGAGGATGCAGTTAAAGGCAGGATGGTACTGTGAAGGTGCTGGGATTACCTCTTACACTTGCACACGGGAGTCACCATGTACCCACTTGAGAGGCCCATGAACCCCAAAAAGACACATCACTGAATATTACAAATGTAGAAAATAACTTATGGGTCAAATTGTGTAGGATTCAGTAATAAATATAAGACCATGCATATTGACCATGGAGTTTATAACAGCAAAGATTGAGAAGTGGACACTGACTGACATGTAGAACACCCACAGGAAAAGAAGAAACATGGTCTCTGATGTGGACTTATGTTTGGGGTTTGCCAAGCAGGAGTTTCTGGGGTTGAGGTTGATCATCTGTGGTACAATCTTCTTGCAGGTGGCACAAATAGAAAATCCCCTCAACAACCTGTGCAAGTAGATTAGTGATTTACATTTGATGTCATCCCCCAAATTCTGAGACAAAAGAACATCTAGCTATAAGTTCCATGATGAACAGCATTTCTAGGCAGATGGAGCCAGGCGACCAATGGTCAGAACTGTGAGCTTGAGCTTGTGCTGTAAAAGGAATGGGAAGGTGAGGAAGAGAAGAAGAATGGTGTTGCCTGAGATCCGAAGGACCACATCAGAGAAAAATGCATATCTCAATAATGGTATCATATTGGAATCAAATGATAAGTGAGGAGAAAAGCTGAAAAATTCCTTATCGAAGATCTCGACAGATCCATCAATCTCAGCATACACATAGCTATTGAGTAGGCATGTGGATCCCTCTTGATTCATTCTTTCCTGACACCCTCTAGAAGGCATCATTTCCTTTTACTCAATAATGAATGGATTTTTTTTTTCTCCATTCCTGGTCTGCCACATTGCATCTGGTTTTCTGTACCTTCAAAATCATTTGTAGACTGGGTCAGGAATATCAGAAATTCAAATCCAGCCTCAGCAACTTAGTGAGGGACCCAAGCAATGTACTGAATTCTTGTCTCAAAATAAAATATAAAAAGGGCTACCAATGTGACTCAGGGATTAAACATACCTACGTTTACTCCCTTTTATAATTTTTCTTGTGTCTTAGAAATTATTTTCCCATTTTTACTTCAACTTGTGGTTTTCAGAGGCTGTATCTTAATTGATTTTTATATTTGTCATCTTGTGAATGGTCAGATACATATTGAATGTTCTACAATTTTTGATAAATTCAAAAGGGAGGATTGCATAATTAAATAATTTCACTGTCCTATAATGGTTAATTTGAATTGTCAACTTGATTAGAATAAAAGACACAGATGATTAAGAGGATTTGGGTGTGTCCATGAGGGCATGTTTAGGAATGATTGGAAAGCGGGATAGTTAACTGAAGTGGAGGTGCTTCTGTAGCATGGGCAGAACCACTGAATAGGATAGTAGTTTGGATGGAATAAAAGAAGAACAAGGAGGTAGATGCAGGGGCAAGATTGACTCTTCTTGAATGAGTTCTTGCTTGCTTCTTCAGTTGTCTGAGGATATTGGACACTTGCTTCTTCACTCTTCCAAAGTGGATTCTGCCAGTGATTCTCCAGGTAGTTTTTAGAAGCCTTGGTCTCAGACTAGGGTAGCACTGTTGCTCCTTCATGTTCTGGGACTTCCATTTCTTAGACTGCACAGCTACAGGTTCTTCCAGCTCTCCAACTGCAGACAGCAATTGTCGACTATTCAGCGTGTAAACCTTTCCCTTTACACAGTTGTACTTTCTGTTCAATCTTCCTGTAGAGATCCCTGACTAATACACTTCCCAACCAATGAGTCAATGAAGTAGACAAACCATAGATGTGTGATTTCAGAGCTGTCTTCATTCAGCTTTATTACCATAGCAAGTATCTTCATATACTAAATGAGCAAACGTTGATAAATGCATTTTTAGGACACATTGTTTGAATTTACAGGTGTGATCTTCCATTTAGTACAAGTGTGGAATGTGAAGAGTCTATAATAGTAAACTAGTCGACTTATCTATAGAATAGGGACAATCATATTATCTATATCCTAGAGGCATTATATATGACAGAAGATGAACTATACATACCAAGTATATATGCTTGGTTCCTTGTCTCTCCGCAATGCCGGATTCAAGCAGAGGATATCTGTTTCTCGGTGAGGCAGTTTTTGCTGCTTATGGATCCCCTGCTCTTTACCCCATTTGTCTGCTGTGATGACCTGTAGTCTGCCAGCATATCAACACCCTCTTTGAGAGCAGATTGCTCACTGTCAGGCGTCTATCATCCGCCATTTGCCTGCCTCTCGCCTGTCCATCCCCTGCCTTACCCCTATCCATCACCAAACGCTCGAGGTTCACCTCCCGATCATCCGAGAGCTGCCAGCAGACTGACCACAGACCGGCAGGGGAGAACCAGCTGCCTGCTGTTGCCTGGAAGTTTACTGTCACAGTACCTGCAGGTTTGATTGCACGTGGCTGCCGCTACTTTGAGACAACAGCAAGGCTCTGTAAGACCACTGGCCAGACTGACTGAGCCCCATCTCCAGGATCCCTCAGCCGGACCAATCACTCCCTGTCTCTGGGGCCCTCACATCAACTGACTGCTCCCTGCCGCCAGGACGCCCAAACCAACTGACTGCGCCCTATCACCGGGACACGAGAAAAAATGAATGCACCTGGCCTCCAGGATCCCACAACCACACCAAACACACCCGATCGTCAGGACCCCTACCAGACCAACTGCATCCTGTCTCCAGGACCTCCAGCTGACCACGTCCACCCCTGAGCTGCAGCTCCCCATTTGACAACATATTTGGAAGCCAGAGCAGCCATCTTGGAAAATCCTGGAAGCTGTAGCTCCGATCTTCATGTGGGTCAAATCCCATCCTGCGACGCCTGCTGGAGGCTTGAAGCTCATTCTCAGGTACCTCTCATACATCAGGCTACTGAACACTGGGAGGTTTCATTACAATATGACTATGATACAGTAGATTTTCTTTTTATTCCTTTTTTAAAAAAATAATTAAGTTTTTGTTTCTTTACATTTCTTGCTTTCTTTTCCTTCTGTTTACCTGTTCCCTCAGAGTCACTTTCTCCCTAATTTACATGATGTTATTGTACCCATAGGGGCTATTTGGTCTAGGATTGCATAGTGTCTGGTTTGGGCACTGCTAATATTGATCTCCCCTTAAAGAAAGGGTTTTGGAAACCTACAGGGCCACTATAAGCCTATAGGGGGAAATCTGCAATACCCCAGATCTGCAGTGCAACAGGGGAAGATACATGAACAACAGGAAAAACAAGGGAAGAAAATGATCCAAACAAATCTAGATTCTATAGTAATAGAATCCAATGACAGTATGTTAGAAGAAATGTCAGAAAAAGACTTCAGAGTATACATGATTAAGATGATTTACTAAGCAAAGGATGAGATAACAGAGCAATGCAGGCAATGAATGATAATACCAATAAGCTGAAAGAGCACCTGCAGGAAGCAAAAGATCATTTCAACAAAGAGATAGAGATTCTCAAAAAAAAAAAAAAAGCAAAAAACAAAAAAACGGAAATCCTTGAAATGAAGGAGACAATAAACCAAATAAAAAACTCAATGGAAAGCATCACCAACAGACTAGACCACTTGGAAGACAGAAGCTCAGACAATGAAGAAAAAATATTTAATCTTGAAAATGAAGTTGCCCAAACATAGAAGATGGTAAGAAATCATGAACAGAATCTCCAAGAACTATGGGACATCATGAAATGATCAAATTTAAGAATTATTGGGATTGAGATAGGCACACAGATACAAACCAAAGGAATGAACAAAATATTGAATGAAGTAATATCAGAAAATTTCCCAACCTGAAGAATGAAATGGCAAATCGAATACAAGAGGCTTACAGAACACCAAATGCACAAAATCATAACAGATCCACACCAAGGCACATTATAATGAAAATGCCTAACATTCAAAATAAAGATAGGAATTTGAAGGCCACGAGAGAAAAGCATCAGATTACATATAGGGGGAGACCAATACAGGTAGCAGCACACTTCTCAACCCTGACTATAAAAGCTAGAAGGGCCTGGAACAACATATTTCAAGCTCTGAGAGAGCATGGTTGCCAACCAAGAATCCTATACCCAGCAAAACTAACCTTCAGATTTGAAGATGAAATAAAATCCTTCCATGATAAACAAAAGTTAAAAGAATTTACAAATAGAAAGCCTGCACTACAGAATGTTCTCAACAAAATATTCCATGAGGAGGAAATGAAAAACAACAATGTAGGTCAGCAAAGGGAGGAACTACCTTAGAGAAAAACCACTCAAAGGAGAAACCAACCCAACTTAAAAACCAAAAATAAGCCAAATTACTATTAATACAAATCATTTCTCAGTAACAACCCTGAACATTAATGGCCTAAACTCATCAATCAAAAGACATAGACTGGCAGAATGGATTAAAAAGAAAGACCCATCAATATGGTGCCTGCAAGAGACTCATCTCATTGAAAAAGACATGCACAGACTAAAGGTGAAAGGATGGGAAAAAACCTACCTCGCACATGGACCCAGTAAAAAAGTGGTGGTTTCCATCCTTATATCAGATAAAGTGGACTTCAAGCCAAAGTTAGTCAGAAGAGATGAAGGACATTTCATACTACTTAAGGGAACCATAAATCAGGAAGACATAACGATAGTAAATATTTATGCCCCAAACAATGGTGCATCCCTATACATCAAACAAATCCTTCTCAATTTCAAGAATCACATAGACCACAACACAATAATTCTGTGCGACTTTAACACACCGCTGTCACCACTAGATAGATCTTCCAAACAAAATCCAACTTAAGAAACAATAGAACTCAATAACACAATCAATAACCTAGACTTAATAGACATATGTAGAATATTCCATCCATCAATGAGTGGATTCACTTCCTTCTCAGCAGCACATGGAACTTTCTCGAAAATAGACCATATGTTATGCCACAAAGCAGCCCTGAGGAAATGCAAAAAAAAAAAAAAAAAAAAAAAATGGAGATACTGCCTTGTTTTCTATCAGATCATAATGGACTGAGAGTAGAAATTAATGACAAAGTGAAAAAAGGAAATTACTCCAACAATTGGAGACTAAATAATATGCTATTGAATGAAACATGGTAACAAAAACATCAGGGAGGAGATTAAAAAATTCTTAGAGGTCAGTGAGAATGATGATACAGCATATCAAAATCTCTGGGACACTATGAAAGCGGTACTAAGTGGAAAATTCATTGCATGGAGCACATTCCAGAAAAGAATGAAAAGTCAACAATTAAATGACCTAACATTACAGCTCAAAGCCCTAGAAAAAGAAGAACAGAATAACAGCAGAAGTAGTAGAACACAGGAAGTAATTAAAATTAGAGCTGAAATCAATGAAATTGAAACAAAAGAAACTATTCAAAAAATTGACATAACAAAAAGTTGGTTCTTTGAGAAAATGAACAAAATAGATAAACTCTTAGCCACACTAACAAAGAGAAGGAGAGAGAAGACTCAAATTACTAAAATACATGATGCAACATATCACAACAGACACCACTGAGATACAGAACATAATGAGAAGCTACTTTGAAAATCTGTATTCCAACAAAATAGAAACTACAAAAGACATTGACAAATTTCTAGAGACATATGCTCCTCCCAAACTGAACCAGAAGAAAATACACGATTTAAACAGATCAATATCAAGCAATGAAATAGAAGAAGCCATTAAAAATCTACCATCCAAGAAAAGCCCAGGACCAGATGGATTCTCAGCCGAGTTCTACAAGACCTTCAAAGAAGAACTCATTCCAATACTTCTCAAAGTATTCCAGGAAATAGAAAAGGAGGGTACCCTACCGAACTCATTCTATGAAGCTAATATCACCCTCATACCCAAACCAGGAAAAGACACATCAAGGAAAGAAAATTTTAGACCAATATCCTTGATGAATATAGATACTCAGATCCTTAACAAAATATCGGCAAACTGTATCCAAAAACATATTAAGAAAATTGTGGACCACGATCAAGTGGGGTTCATTCCTGGAATGCAAGGATGGTTTAACATCCTTAAATCAATAAATGTAAACCATCATGTCAATAGACTTAAGGATAAGAATCATATGGTTATTTCAATTGACGCAGAAAAAGCATTTTGAAAACAACAGAAAAAATAGGGATAGTAGGAACATACCTGAACATTGTAAAGGCTATTTATGCTAATCCCATGGCCAACATCATTCTTAATGGAGAAAAACTGAAACCATTCTGTTTAAAAACTGGGACAAGACAGCGATGTCCTCTTTCACCACTTCTATTCAACATTGTCCTCGAAACTCTAGCCGGAGCAATTAGGCAGACTAAAGAAACGAAAGGGATACGAACAGGAAAAGAGGAACTTAAGCTGTCACTATTTGCGGATGACATGATTCTATATTTAGAGGATCCAAAAACCTTCTCCAGAAAACTTCTAGACCTCATCAATGAATTCAGCAAAATAGCAGGCTATAAAGTCAACAAGCATAAATCTACAGCATTTTTATACACAAGTGATGAAACTGCTGAAAGGGGAATGAGGAAAACACCTCCATTTGCAATAGCCTCAAAAAAAATAAAATACTTGGTCATCAATCTAACCAAAGAAGTAAAAGATTTCTACAATGAAAATTACAGAACACTGAAGAAAGAAATTAAGGAAGACCTTAGAAGATGGAAAGATCTCCCATGTTCTTGGATAGGCAGAATTAATATTGTCAAAATGGCCATACTACCAAAAGTGCTATACAGATTCAATGCAATTCCAATTAAAATCCCAATGATGTACCTCACAGAAATAGAGCAAGCAATCATGAAATTCATCTAGAGGAATAAGAAACCCAGAATAGCTAAAGCAATCCTTAGCAGGAAGAATGAATCAGGGGTATCACAATACCAGAACTTCAACTATACTACAAAGCAATGGTAACAAAAATGGCATGGTATTGGCACCAAAATAGACAGGTAGATCAATGGTACAGAATAGAGGATATGGACACAAACCCAAATACATACAATTTTCTAATACTAGGCAAAGGTACCAAAAATATGCAATGGAGAAAAGATAACCCCTTCAACAAAGGGTGCTGGGAAAACTGGAAATCCATATGCAACAGAATGAAACTAAACCCCTATCTCCCACCCTGCACAAAACTCAACTCACAATGGATCAAGGACCTTGAAATCAGACCAGAAATCCTGCATCTTATAGAAGAAAAAGTAGGTCCAAATCTTCACCTTGTTTGCTTAGGATCAGACTTCCTTAACAGGACTCCCATAGCACAAGAAATAAAAGCAAGAATCAATAACTGGAATAGATTCAAACTGAATAGCTTTCTCTCAGCAAAGGAAACTATCAGCAATGCGAAGAGAGAGCCTATAGAGTGGGAGAATATCTTTGCCTCTCATACTTCAGATAGAGCACTAATTTCCAGAATATATAAAGAACTTAAAAAGGTCTACACCAAGAATACAAATAACCCAATCAACAAATGGTCTAAGGAAATGAACAGACACTTCACAGAAGATGTAGAAGCAATCAACAGATATATGAAAAAATGTTCACCATCTTTAGTAATGAGAGAAATGCAAATCAAAACTACACTAAGATTCCATCTCACCCAAATTAGAATGGGATTACCAAGAACTCAAGCAACAATAGGTGTTGGAGAGGATGTGGGGAAAAAGGTACACTCATACATTGCTGGTGGGACTGCAAATTAGTGCAGCCACTCTGGAAAGCAGTGTGGACATTCCTTAGAAAACTTGGAATGGACCTACCATTTGACCCAGCTATCCCACTACTCGGCCTATACCCAAAGGACTTAAAATCAGCACACTACAGAGATACAGCCACATCAATGTTCATAGAGGCTCAATTCACAATAGCCAGACTATGGAACCAACCTAGATGCCCTTCATTTGATGAATGGATAAAGAAACTGTGGTATATATGTACAACAGAATATTACTCAGCTATAACGAATAATGAAATTATGGCATTTGCTGGCAAATGGATGACATTGGAGAATATCATGTTAAGTGAGATAAACCAATCTCAAAAATCCAAAAGAGGAATGTTCTCACTGATAAGTGTATGATTACCCTTAATGTGGGGTGGGAGTGGGACAAGAATGGAGGAAGGAGGGACTGTGTAGAGGGAAAAGAGAGGTGGGAGGGATGGGGGGAACTAAAAAGAATGGAATGAATCAAACATCATTACTCTATGTAAATTTATGAATATGCAAATGGTATGCTGTTACTCCATGTATAAACTGAAACAACATGTATCCCTTTTGTTTACAATAAAAATAAATTTAGAAAAAAGTATTTCATATGAATTTTCAGACTGATTTAAAATTTTGGCTCTGGTTTGAAAAAAAAAGTATATATGCTTTATCATTCTAAATGGAGAAAAATTGAAAGCATTCTTTCAAAACACTGGATCAAGACAGGGATGCCCTCTTTCACCACTTGTACTCAAAATCATCTTTGAAACTCTATCCATAGAAATTAAAGAGATATGAATAGGAAGAGAAAAACTCAAACTATTACCATTTGCCAATGGTATATTTCTGTATCTGTAGGATCCAAAAATACCTCAGAAAACTTGCAGAAATTACAAATGAATTCAGACAACTAGCAGGATATAAAATCAATGAATTAAAATCTTACTCATTTCTATTCCTAAGTGATGAACCTTCTGAAAGAAAAATTAGAAAAACTACCCCATTCACAATAGACTCAAAAAAATAAAATACATGGGGATTGATCTAACAGAAGAGATGAAAGACCTCTACAATGAGAACTATAGAACACTAAAGAAAGAGATTAAAGCACTCCTTTGAAGGTGGTAAGATCTACCATCTTCTTGGATAGGCAGAATTTATATTGTCAAAATGGACATACTACCAAAAGTGCTATACAGTGTCAATGTGATTTCAATTAAAATGCCAAGAGTAATAAAACTTAAATGGATTGGGCACCAAGATAGGCAGGTAGACCAATGGTATAGAATAGAGAAAACAGAGCCAAATCCACATAAATACAGTTATCCCATACTACACAAAAGCACCAAAAACATACATTGTAGAAAATGTATACTCTTCAACAAATGATGATAGGATAACTGTAAATCAATACAGCAACATAAAACTAAACTACTCTCATCCTGTACAAAACTCAAAGTGGATGAAGGACCTAGGAATTATACCAGAGACCCTGCACCAAACAGAAGGAAATATATGCTCAGATCTTCATCATGTTAACTTAAAACCAGTATTTCTTTACAATGCTCCCACATTGCAACAAAGAAAAACAAGAATCAATAAGTGTGATGGATTGAAACTAAAAATCTCTTGTCAGCCAAGGAAACAAAAGTGTGAAGAGATAGCCTACACAGTGGGAGAAAATGTTCACCACACACACTTCAGCTAGCGCACTAATATCCAGACTTTATAAAGAACTCAAAAATCTTAACACCAAAATAATACATAACCCAATCAATAAATAGGTAAGGTACTGAGCAGAAACTTAAAAAGACAAGTGATCAATGAACATGAAAAAGTGTTCAACTTCTCCAGTAATTAGAGAAATGCAAATCAAAACTACCCTACGATTTTATCTGTCTCCAATTAGAATGGCTATTATCAAGAATACAAGCAACAATAAGTGTTGGTGAGGAGGTGGAGAAAAAGGTACACTCATACATTTCTGGTGGGATTGCAAATTGGTGCAACCACTCTGGAAAGCAGTGTAAAAATTCCTCAGAAAACTTGGAATGAAAGCACAACTTTACCCTTATGTCCCAGTTCTTGGCCTATACCAAAAGGACTTAAAATCAGTGCACTACAGTGATGCAGCCTATCAGTGTTTACAGCAGCTCAGCATACATTTTCTTCTGTTTGGTGCAGGGTATTTGGATTGTGTAGGGGAAAATGAGGGGAGAGGAGGGGCAGTGGAAATGAAAGATGTTCGAATGAGACAAAGATCATTACCCTATGTACATGTATTTTTCATAAATGGTATGACTCTTCATCATATACAGAAAAATGAATAGTTGTACTCCATTTGTGTACAATGAATCAAAATTTATTCTTCTGTCATGTATAACTAAATAAAGCATACCTTAAAAATATACTCTAAAGTGGCAAAAAAACAACAATTTCAAAGCAGGGTGTGGTGGTACATGCCTTTAGTCCCAGTGGCTTAGGAGGCTGAGGCAGTAGGATTCTAAGTCCAGGCGAGTCTCAGCAATTTAGAGAGCCCCTAAGCAACTTTGCCAAAACCTGTCCCTACATATAATATAAAAACTGTAGAAATAGTTAAGCACCCCTGGGTTAAATTCCTGATACACACAGAAAGTATCCATCTCAATTACACCCTGTAACCAATAAAATAAAAATAATGTTCCAGATTTCTGACAAAATTTATGGTAATTCAGCAGGACAATTCATGTAACAGAGGAATGCATTAAAAACAAGTAATTATGTCTGATACCATAAACATTCGTTGATATTAGGAGTAACTAGTATTTGGCTTTTGGGGTAGCCCCACCTTTTCTTTCTATTTTCCTAGCAATGTAACCCATCTCCCTGTGGTTTATCCATTCCTGAATTTGGGTGGTAACTGACAGTATCAGCCAGAGACAGGAATCAGGGCCTGTGAATCAGTTCTAGCCAGCTCAGCTCCTCTATGTCTTCACCACAGGTGGACACAACCAGGGCTACTCAAAGATAACTGCGAAGATGTTCCATTTTTCAGGTAGCAAATTGGAAATGAGAGAGTCCTGGGTGGATGGCATCCATGGATCTTACAGCACCGACTCTTGGCTAAGCTACAATATATAGAAGCTGCAGAAAATACTTCTATGAAGAGTCATGGCCCATAAAACATCCTTGGTGGATTTGTGATCAATAATGAAAACAAATCTGCAAATTCAAGCTTGAATGAGAGAAGTGCAGGGATGGACTAAAATGGGAGATTAACTGAGGACCCACAGTTATTGAGGGAAAGTACAATCATCTGAATGCACAGAAATCTGGCTCACTCATGAAGGAGGCCTCTTTAACATATTTCATGCCCAGTTATGGGTATCTTATTTGTCATGAATTATTTCTTTACTTCCTAATTTCCTTTCCCCTTTTTGTCTTTTCTCCCACCCTGTTCACTCCCTACCTTTCATTGTAGAACTAGATTTTCCAGTTCATTGTCCATATTTGTTCTCTCAACCAAGGTATTTAGAACTAAAATCTTACTGTGAGCTACATAAATTTTTCATGGGTGCCATTACTCTTCTCTTTTCAGTAGATCCATCTCACAAATATATCGTGTAAATGTATTCACAATCAAAAAACCTTAAAAGTGTTCTTAGTACACTTTATGATAGGTCCTACCCATTTGGATATATGCGAGGCCATCAATTCATTTGTTTTGATGGGTATCCAATTAAAACCCCAGGGTCATTACCTTGGAAACTGAGAGGTATAATCAAAAAGTTTTTTTACCAGATGGTACTTGTTTATGATAGTCTGAAACTGGAAAAAATTTCTCTTTTCAATTGGGGAATTATTTGCTGACTACAGCAAGAGAGATATTGTCAAGCATTAGATACAATAACAAGATTACCAGTCTACTGAGATACTTTATCATTATAAAGAGATAATTGGAATAGCACCAGGGTAAGATGGTCAAGAGAATTCTACCCCTGTCAAAAAATAAAAACTAGTTTTAATCTGATTACCAAGGGGTATAGAAATGTATTTGAGATATTAGTAAGTAACATTCCAGGTGCATGAAATTGCTGCTACAAATCACATCACACATGATTATTCACAATTAACTCCCATCTACAAGTCAATGTCAAGCAGTCCCCAAGCTGCACTATGTTCACTGACAGGGCCATAAAGATCACAATTGCAGCTTTCCCACTGCTGTGGAGGATACAACAAGCCTAAATGGTGTCTAACAGTTTATTACCATCACAAGCAGCAAAGAGAAGCATGATGTCAGCTCTGCAGACACCTAGTCCCATAGGATGACATCAGCCAGTGGCCACAGGTGGTGGTTTATTCTGCTACCGAGAAGATCGAGAAGATGATTCTGCACTACAGCCAAGATTAAACTTTCATAACTTTCATGAAATCTGAAAAGATGTTTATCACAAACATTTTTCTTTTTTCTTTTTTTTTTTTTTTTTTTTGCAGTGCTAGGGATTGCACACAGGGCCTTGTGCTTGCAAGGCAAGCACTCTACTGACTGAGCTATCTCCCCAGCCCTCCAATTTTTTCTTCTTGCAAAAAATTCTTCAGAATTTAGTTTTTAAATTGTTAATGCAAACTGTAAATGGTAATAGATCATATCATTTGTATATGGAAGTAACTGTGTTTCCCTTTTCAAATGATTCTGTTGCATATACATTCTACTGAAAACTACCAAATATGCTCCTACAGTTTGGAGGTATTACTGAGTTTATTTCTTGTAATTTCTTATTATACATCAGAACCTTTCAGCTGCCCCATGGGAGTGGTCTGGAGTTTGGGTGTTCTTTTTCCCTCTTTGTTGTCCTTAGATAAAGGTATAAAGAAGTTGTTGATAGTTTGGATCTTCATCAGCCCCAAACATTTATATGGTCAATTCTTGGTTTCCAAAATGGAGCTATTGTGATGTGGGGAAGCTTGTAAGTGGTGAGACCTAGGACCAGAGGATTTGGCTCAGTGGTAGAGTGCTTGCCTAGCATGTTCAAAGACCTGGATTCTATCCTGACTACCATAGAAAGAAGAACAGAAGGGGAGAGATGAAACTCAGTACATCATTGGGAGCATACTCTAGTGGGATCATTAGAGTCCCACACTTTAATCTCTGTTATTCTCTGAAATTTTGTTCCATCATACACTCCCACCACCCCAAAACAACATGATCAACCATTGATAAACCAAAACCACCAAAGTTGTGAGCCAAAAGGAACCTTTACATATCTGTAAGTTGTTTATCTCAGTTATTTGTTATATAGACATAAAACTGACTAACAGGACTTATTTAGTTTTGAGTCACTTGTTAATTGTGGCTCTGGTTAGGCAGCATGATGGCACACACTGATACATCTAGTTTCTCAGGAGGCTAATGTGAGAGAATCACTTGAATCCCAGAAAATGTACCAAAACCCTATCTAAAACACACAAACTCACACACACACACAGAGATACACATATGCACACACACATGACTGATTTAAAATCTTGGTTCATATTTAATAAAAGTCATTAATTTGTGTTAAGCTAAAATAATCTCTGATCCCTGTCTGCTTCCTTTATTGGTGACATCAATTGCTGAGGATAATGTAAAATTTCACCTCAAGTCCTTGAGGTCAATGAATACAAAGAAAACTAAGAGGAAACATCAGAGTTCTGGCTATCACAGAAATAGACTGAAGGAAAACTTCTAGCCACACTGGACATCCTGGAGGAACACAGGAAGGCACTAATTCTCCCCTTTGTGGTGTCCTTGTCTTCCTTGCAGAGCCCTGGAGTCTTGGGTGGATTCCCCTCTGGTATGAAGATTTACTCTTTTCTTTGAGCTCCCTGATATCTTTTGATTTTGAGGTACCATGGGTTACTTTATGCTATGAGGAGAAGCTTCATCTCTGAACTTGTTGACTTTGTCAAGTCACTAGGAAGAGTTGCAATTTTTAAAGTAACTAATGGGGTGGTGAGATATAAGTACATTGGATTAGACAAAGAAAATGAAGGGAAAGGAGGGGAATGGAAAACAAAAATACAATAGAATGTATGGGAAATAACTTCCTATGTTCATATTTGAATACATGACCAGAGAATCTTCACAACATGTACAACCACAAGAATGGAAAATTATAGTCCATGTATGTATGATATGTCAAAATATATTCTACTGTAATGTATATCTGAAAGGAACAAATGAAAATTAAAATGGAAAGCAAAAGTAGTTGCAATAAACTGTCATTACTACAGAGGGAAAATTCTGACTTCCTATTCTGTTTCATGGCATGGTTTGTTAAGAAAAATCTCAAGATGGCTGTTCAGATTAAATAGTCAACACATGGCAATTGTTGTCAAAAATTGTTGGCTAGATTGCTCAGGGGAATCTGGTATGCATGACCATGTCTTGGTGACCTGGGCATTAGGGAATTATTGGAGCTCTAATCATTGAGGACAGAGATCTCATGGGAGGTAGGTAGGTACCAGAATCTGCTGGTTAACAATGAGGTGTCAACCAACTGTGAATAGACATATTCACAATGATCTACACCATAGAAATAATGGGTAGTCCATCATCATGGCATTACTCATTTTGGCCTCAGTTCTGGAGGAAGAGGTACAGGATTAAGTCCAGCAATAAAAGGAAAGTGGCTAATAAACATGTAAGCACATAATCATGTTGCTAAGGGAAACAGCTCTTCTAAAATGCCACATCACTCTGAATCTAGGAAAAAATTTGAAATAATAGGCCATGAAAACATTAAATGTTGCTGAAGATTCAGGAAAAATGGGAAGCCTGAACATCTGAAGAAGGGGAACCTTGGTGTGGTGAACTTAAACTGTAAGTCCCTGTGATGGTGGCTACTCAACAGTATGATTTTTGTCAATAGTTATAGAATTACAAACCAAGTAGTCTATTTAATAATGATATATTGACATCAATAATTATAATAAGTCTTTCAGAAATGCAAGGTGTAAATTACAGAGAAACCTCAGGTGAATAGGCAGATGGGAACTCTGCATTATATCCTCATTTTTCTGTCCATGTGACTTTGATCCAAAAAAATGTTTAACCAAAATATGAATATTCTCAGGAATTTTCACAGCCTCAGAACTACCCTCTGCAGAATGAGCCCTCACCCAGAGAACACAGATGCATTAGTACTGATAATTAATGATGCAGAATCTATCGCCCTAATTTTTACATAGTTTCTCTTTGAGGTTTTGGTGGCCCTTTTCTATTAGTAGGTCAAACAAATTAATCTTTTCTATTTTCACATGTTTTAATGAGAAGCATGAAGTTCTTAGGAAGGAAACAAGTTCCTTATGTTCACATGAATATTTCATCCATCCTTCCATCACACAAGAGGGAATACTCATCTCCCAGTATTATAATTAGTAATTCTTTAAATAGTGAAGAAAATGTGCCCCAACATGATTTTACTACACTGGGGCTTAAGGAGAAATTGACCTGAAGTCATCCTAAAATATAGTCCAGCTAATGGGCAGGCATGCTTGCACATGCATTTGATACCACAAGTTCAGGAAGCTGAGACAGGAGGATTCTGAGTTTAAGATCACACTTAGTAACTTGGTGAGGCTCTAAAAAACTTAGAGAGACCCTGTTGGCAAATAAAAAATAAAAAGTGCTGGGGTTGTAGCTCAGTGCTTAAGCTCCTCTCAGTTCAATCCCTGATAGCAAACAAGATAAAAGATGTAGCTTCTCTTGTGACAGATTGGTTCATATAGATTGGCTCGTAAGCAGCTTCACATCAAAAATGACACTGCGGGAGTTGGATGGTTGCAAGCTTGTGACAAGCAGATTGTAAACTTGTTTACCAAAGGAACAGTTATACATTTTATAGATTTCTTTTCCAATCACAATGCACCACGGGGGGCCAGACCACCAGGTTTCTACAGGGGTTCTCTTGGTAACACTGAGTCAATTTGGAGGAGTTGTGTACTTTCTTACATGCTGAAGCAAGATGCTCCTCCCTGCAGATTTACACACTTCAGACGTTCACCACTGCTGGTCAAGAACTAGGATTTCTCCCAACAAAATGGGATGAAGGATGATGGGTGAGAAGTGAAGAAGTATTTCTTATAGCTTAGCTACTCAATGGGAATATTGCTTCTTCCTGAGATGAATGAAAATGGAATTGCACTAATATTCAATATTGGGTAAAGAGTGTGAGAAAAATAGTTTGAGTAAATTAAGTGAGAAAAAGGGACAAAATTAGAGAAAGCTGCTTTGCAGAAAGGGTGGAATTGCCACACAGGATAGAAAATGCTGAATAATTCCAGAAACAGGCTTAATGAAGAAATTCCTGAGGCTCAATGGTCACACACCCTAACCAATACAGAGGATGTTTGACTCCTGAAGTCCACAGAAGATACAATGAGCCCAGCAATCATCTGTGGGAAGCTGGCCCGGGTGCCAGACAACATCTTTGTATTGCCATGCACCAGTGCAAAAGCAATTTTGAAGTCAGATTTGGAAGTCTGCAAGTGGGTCAGCATAACTTTATCTGAGACTAGCAAAGACATTAGTGAGCCCAGCAAACCAGGGGACAATAAGACCCACCTTTTTCCCACTGTTCAATCTGGCAGCTCAAAGGTGTAACATATGGAAAATGACAAATACCAAGTATTGTAGCCTGGAAATGGGAGTGAGGATGAGGGCTAGACATTGATGGCATTGATTCATTTTCAATGTATTCTTTCCCTCTGACAGGACAATCCTTAGAAAGGAAGTGAACAACATCTTGTGGCAAGACAAGTCCTGGGAAGGAGACATCCATCAAGCCTAAAGTGACAGTCTCTGAGAAGAATCCAAAGATTGTTCCTTCCCTGAATTAATTCATTCCCAGTGACAGTACAATGGGACCCTGAAGGGAAAGAGATAAGCACTGAATGCTGACCCCAGACCCTCCATTATTCCCCAAGTAAAAATATTGCCCAGGAAAACAAACATCAAATTCTCAAAAACCTGTTTCCTGAGTGTCCAAACTGACATGCTGTGTCCATAATTCACCTCTCAGTGTAACCTATGTAAGCACAGAGTCCTGCTTTGACCAGTGGTTCATTTTCCACCAAGAATGTGGGTCCATCAGAGGATGGACCTATTCCTCATTTAATGTCCTTCATCATTGATGAATAAATGCTGTGTGATTCAAGAAGTTTGAAGCTGGCTCAGTCATTTTGTGCTAAAATTTTGATTCCCAGATCAGGGAACAGAAAAAGGTAATATTTAGTCATTCCCTGAGTCTCAAAAACACATTCACTCTCTCCCCAGTCAAAGTTAAATGACTGACGAGTCCTGGAAAGTGACCATCAAAAGTCCAGCTCTTCTGTGATTTTCTGAAAGCTGTGGGTCACCACAGTCACCACTCAGACAAGCTATGATTGAATCTCCAAACTCCTTGTAGAACCAAGGAACTCCTTGTGCCAACCCTCCTTGTAGAATGCAGTCCCATTATGTCCAGTGCAGTCCACCCTAGCTGAGCAACTGCCAGCTTTTGTGTGAGAGAAATTTGGTGTGTGGGAGGCCAACAAAAGGCAAGTTAAGGCAGCTTGCCAGGGCTGTTCTCTGGTGCTGTATGAAGGTCTTATGTCTCACATATGGTTCTAACAACCCGCAGGGTTACCAAAGATCAACCAGCTGCTACATTTTTGCAGCTCTATGCCACATGAAAACTACGAGGATTTATGGCAAATTCTTTATTGGCATTAAAGTTGTCCCATTTCTATTTTCTCCCCTCCCCAATCTACCCTTCCCTACACACCCAGAATACCTCATGAATCAAAGACACCTGTCATTCTGCTGCTGCCTGCAAGAATGGCCTCCACATTCTCCCCAGAAAGGTAAGACTCCCTCTATCTGCACAGATAAGTATCTATCCTTTAGCTAGCCAGGGTAGATTCCTTGTCACTGAGGTTTCCTTGCCATTGAGACTGGGTGAAGACTTTCCTCTAATCCCCAGTGGAAAAAGTCCAGACTAGTGACTGGCACACCTATGGCATATGAATCCAGACAATGCTCTGCCATCAAATCATCAATACCATTGAGCCTCTCCAAACATGGGACTTACCCAATCATTTTCGAGGGACACCCAGTTCAAGTTTCTCTTTAGCAGTTTTAAGAACTCTACTCACATGGGCTGGGGAGATAGATCAGTTGGTAGAGTGCTTGCCTCACAAACACAAGGCCCTGGGTCCATTCCCCACCACCACAAAAAAAAAAAAAAAAGAAAAAAAAAAAAAACCTCACAAACTGACCTCAAAATTCAACCCCTCATCAGGCTCAGGACTCAACTTTGGCCATAGTTCAAGTTAGATAGCCAGTACACATGTCACAAGAACAGAATTGTTGATACCAATATTCTCCAGGCTTTGGGAAAATATTTAATACACAATGGCAAATGGTTTGAGGTTCTCTACATTCTACCTTTGTTTTTCCTTTACTCCATTACCACATATACCACCCTACACCTTCACACTTTTAATGATACTCTCTGAACAATTTATCAATGGGTCTGCACTTGATACCATAATAATCATAAACAGAGAAGGGTACCAAGTCTTCCCAGAAGCAATTTCTTGATACTGCTTTCAAGACCTTAACAATAAGGGAGATGAGGAAAACAGGAGAAAGAAATTCATGTTAAACTAAACGCCAATTCCGAGCCCCAGCCATCCATGGACCTAAAAAAGTCACTGCTGTTCTTGTCCCCACAGTCCCTCTAACAAAACCCCCTGAACCCTGTTCCTGATATGGGTAGACTGCGCTTCGGGGAAAATCTTATTATACCTCAAAACCCCTATGAAGCCACATCCCCAATGCTGGCAATGGGGATGCTGGAAAGCAGACTTTCCTGGGGAAAATCAACCCTTCCCTCAGTGCAGCCTAATTTCCAAGTCCCATAATACATCTGGGGAGGTCCATGTTATAGGGATGGTGAAGAGCCAAACACCAGGTTAATATTGCCATTCTGAAGAGATTTTAAGGGTAGAATTATCAGCAAATGTTCTCCCTTACTTAAAATAATTATCAAAAGTGTAATTATTATCTTACATTCTGAGTGTGTTACATTCTCAGCCTCAAGTTATGTAAAAAGGAGTCATATTACAATCCCCTACCCTCAGCTTACACAGCACCCTCATCCTCAAAATAATGGGAGATGTTTCATAATTGTCTGCACCCAAATCTGGCCAGCCTGATTACCAACCAAGGAAAAAAGGGCTGAAATGTTTTAGGCATCAGTTTCCCTAGCCAGACCATGCTGAAGCTTGCATTGGAATGTAGACAGCAGCAGCCTGCCGGCTCAGCAAGAGACTGATCTGAGACTGAAGGAACAAAAATGTCAGTTTAACTTCTCTCTGGCTTCTCTCGTCCACTCTTTCTCTCCCTCTTTCTCCTTCTCTCATTCTCTCATGTTGCTTTACTAATATAAGTAATGGCCATGTCATTTTTTCTGTAAGATTTGTGTTAATTTGTATATACTCACACCACACACACACACACACACACACACACACACACACACACACATTGATTTCAGTTTGGCACAACTAGGTTAATGTATTTTTTGTACAGAACTACTTTACCCATCTATAAAAGTGTTTTTTTTTGTTTTTGTTTTTTTTTTTTTTTACACTCTGTTCAGAGGCCAATTTGCAAAAGTTAGTTCTCAATCTGATAGATTTTAAAATACTATAAGGCCTTTGTAGAGGTTCAGGGCAGTCAAAGAACAGAAGAGGGAGCAAAGTTCTCAGGACAATAAAGATCTTCTGTTGGAACGGCTTAGAAACACTCTGCAACTTCTCTGTCCTTGAGGGCTGGAGACACTATCTTATTAGAAAAACATACGGTACTAGTGGACTCTGAATAGCAAGCAAGTTATATGATCTGCACATACAGAAAGTTAACTGCCCTAATGTAACCTAATGTAACTGAATATAACCCTGGAATATTGTTCATTTTATTAAAGTGTCTTAACTGACATTTGTACTTCCTATTGCTTTCCATGCAACCCTGGATGAATGCCTTTCCTTATTGTGTCAAGTCTTTCATGATCCTTCTATATTCTCCATTCCACTTTCCAATGGGATTATTGTCTATACTAATGGAGGAAAACATTGTGGTGTGATGTCTATATTCACTGATAAAAAATTGACTTGTGGCTGACGTTGGCAGCCGAACCCGGAGTAGTTCGAGGCGGCGGGCTGCACCGTCCGGTTGCTGCGTCTGCTTCCTCTTTCTCTCTGCGCTCCCGGCGGCGGCCAGAGCGGCGGTGCGAGGACCCCCCCTGCGGCCCGCTCCGTGCCCCCGCGCGCCCCGCCGGCCCGGCCAGCCCGCCCGACACCGTCTGCCGGCGCCCAGGCCAAGCGGCCGCCACCGGCGCCTGTCCCGAGCGCCTCCTCGCCGCGGCGGCGCGGGCTCCGGAGGCCGAGCCTCTCAGCGGCCCGGGGGGCGAGCGAGCGCGGCCAAGGGCCGGCCGGCTGGGGGCGGCGCCGCGAAGATGGTGGCCAAGCAGCGGATCTGGATGGCCAACGAGAAGCACAGCAAGAACATCACGCAGCGCGGCAACGTCGCCAAGACCTGGAGAAACGCGCCCGAGGAGAAGGCGTCGGTCGGGCCCTGGCTGCTGGCGCTCTTCGTCTTCGTCGTCTGCCGCTCGGCAATTTTCCAGATCATTCAGAGTATCAGGATGGGCATGTGAAGTCACTGACCTTAAGATGTTTCCATTCTCCTGTGAATTTTATCTTGAACTCATTCCTGATGTTTGATGTCCTGGTTAAAAACAATTCAGTAAAGCATCCTGCCTCAGAATGACTTTCATATCATCCGTCATGTGTCATTCCAAGGTTTTTTCACAAGTCATTCCAGGTTTTCTAGTTCATACCACAGTGCCTTACAAAAAGCACCACATGAATAAAGCAATAAAATTTGATTGTTAAGCTACCCGGTAGTGGACCCTACTTAGTAAAGTAAGTTGTTTTAATGTGGTTGTTAAAACAGTATGCAATATGAATAATTAGATTAAATCTGTGTAGACAGGGTCTAGATTTTGTTAACTCTAACATGTAAGTGTAGTTACATAATTTAAAATTTGGAATCTTAATGTTTTTATATAGCTAGGCACTTTATTACTCTTGAATTGAAAGCACACTCCATTATAGGGTCATGTAACTGTCCTGTAATAAGGTGCTTATAAATGGAACACGGCCTAGTTTTACCAAAATCATTAGCACCTAAAAATTTTGAAAAGCTTCTGAATGCATAATATAAGCAGAGAAGCTTATATATAAGCCACATCTATTTTAATGATATTATTTCTATTACACTACCTTGGATTTTGCATGAGTGAACATAACCTAAGATCCCATTTTTAGGAGGAAAAAAAAATTTGGTTGAGCATTTTGTAACTCAGTCACTGAGTTTTCACTAAAAGCTACCATGGTGGAGTGAAGTCAGGGAAGGTTTATGTCACATTGGTTTCACCAGGATTATTTTAATATAGCAAATGGGTTTACTATGCTAGACAAATTTTAGGGGAAAATACTACTAGAAATGTGTGCATCATCGGGACAGACACCGAGTCCATTGTGCCAGAAGACATCTTAGCATATTCATAGCACTTCTTAATACCAAAAAAAGGCACATCAAATAAAAAGTCACACTTAAAGGTTTGAAAATGTGTTTTCTAGGTTTATAATTAAAATGCCCTTAGGATGGGTCCTAGGTATATCAGTCTAGCGTGGTATTTGAAATTAAATGGACTTTCTGGTAAGGATCAGTCTTTTGTCTTCCCTCATATGATTTTATAGGTTAGGATTGATCAGATTTTCTTCTAATAGTAAGGGTGGGGTGATAAGGCAGATCTGGGTTTTCTAGTACTGTTGAAAACTGCAAGTCTTGGCTATACTTAAGCCATAACTTGGTGCAAAAGCCTGAGCAGCGAGTGTGTACTGATGAATCGGTAGAAGGCTGCTTGTGTTCGCTTTGTTAATTGCCTCAGGATACCTGTTTTAAAATAAGCTGTTTTAAGAGGAACAGAAGGGAAATCTGCTACCTAATATATACACAGCGCGAACCTCGCGTGGGACTTCCAACACCCGTCATGTAGGGAGGAGAGTGAAGGAGAGGAGTGTTATGAGCGTCTAGGAACTTCTCCCACAAGAAGGAGTGGTCGGCCTTGGGCCAGCAGGTTTTTAACTGAACTGTTAACCTGCCTTTCTCACCCAGTAAACCAATCCCTGTACTTATTTTTCTCTTTGAAACAAGTCTTGGTTACCTAATTCTATTTTATCGTAACTTTAAAAATGAAAGTTATTGCTCTAAATTCATAGCAGGTGCCTTACTCTTTGCTTCAATCAAATCATTCCATATCGGACTTGCCCTTGGTTTGCTATATATAATTGGCTTTAAGGTGGTTTTTGTTTTTGTTTTTTAATGTACAATGTTTTTAATTTGACTGTTAAATTACTGTACCTGGCAATCATTTCACATGTGAAATTGCATTCCCTTTGTATTTCATATGTAATTTGCCAATTGAGTGCATTTTATATTCAGGTTGGATTATGCATGTTTGGGTAAATGAAAGCTATGTCTATTTGATTTACCATTTAAAAATAAAGTTCCCTGAATATTTGAAAAAAAATAAATAAAAAAAAAATTGACTTGTTACACATTGCCTCAATCTTCTCAGTGAGTACAATTACCTGCAATTATTTTGGCTCTTTGTATATTTCCCAACACCTTAAACATCATTGCAGACTCTCAGTATATAGCCAAACTGATGCCACATATTTTCTCTGCAATTTTGCCACCTCATTTGGATCCCTGTTTTACAATCCTTAATCTCTTTTATAGGATCATATGGCTCCAATTTTTCTTGCTCACATGTATAGTCACACTAAAATTCCCAGACTGCTCACTGAAGGAAATACTCATGCTGATACTGCTATAAAACCACTTTATCCTCTTTTCAGAAGCCATGGAATCCCACAATTTTTTTTCACCAAAATGCTCACTCTTTAATAAAGACCTTTTCTATTTCCTCTCAATAGGCCTGATCTATCATTAATAATTGTTCTCATTGCACATTCTTTCATTCCTCTACTTGGGAAAACATGGACCCTCAAGATTTATATTCTAATCCCCCTTGGCAGATGGATGTAACTCATCTTCTTCCTTTACACACCTAGTCTTCCATGTTTCCATATATACACCCTCAGGCCTTATATGGGCCAGTGTCCATCATTCAGAGAGTTTCTCAGCCTGTATGTCTCACCTGTTCCTTGAATTTCCACTATGGGTAAACCTCATCCTTTAGAAACTCATAGTGCCCCTGCTTATACGTCTAGTGCCTTTGCTCAGTGCTGTAATCAATGGAATATAATTATATCCCATGGAATTCTTCAAAATCTTACTGGACAGGCTTTAGTTGAACATGCATATCACACATTTGAAATGTGCATAAAACGGGTGGACCAGACTTACTCTTAATAATAATGTTCTCATTATTGACTTGTTCACAATAAATGATCTTAGTATACAATATGAAGGCAATACTCATTGCTGGTCCTCTGCCTTGGACAGACACTTTACCCCTAAGTTATCGCTATGAAGATTTATATAAAATATTGTGTTCCACCAGATTTGATATGGCAGGATCCCGTACATTTCAATACATGGGTGAGGGGATGTCCTGATGTTTTTACTCCTATAGGTTCAGTCAGGATTCCTGCCAGGTGTGTAAGACTCATCAGTCATCATGTGTTGGCATCAAAGACTTCAGAATTTGATTCCCAAATTTCATTTGATCCTAGATGAAGAGGACAATGATTCAAAGAAGGAACCTCTGACAAGAACAAGATGTTCAAGAGACCCCTGATCCTTGAATCATCTATTGGTTTGGAGGGATATAAAGAATTAAACAACATCTGCTCAATATTTGCTAATGCAGGTAGGTTTAGAATGTACCCCAGAAAACTTGGTTGCATCTCTGTTTGCAAAAATTTCCCAGAAATCCACAATTATGCTGGCTACTGTTGTGTTGTATCCCTGTTGGAGGTGACTCTGTACAAAAATCTGTTTCATCCTTGGCTTCTGGCACTCATTATAATATTTGGGTCTGCTCAGTGGAAATTGTTAATTCTTCTGAAAATTTGTATTCATCAAAATATTCTTGATAATAGGGGTGCTATTGATTGTTCGATGTTGTTATATCATAAGGGGTGCCATAAATTTCATAATGTGTATTATTGTAATTTAACTGATAATGGCAATCCAATCCTAAAGAAATTGGATCATTTAAAGACACTCTAAAGAAGGTGCAACAAGATGATCAAGGTTGGGATTTATTAGATTGATTAAACTCATGGTTAGCAAACTTTATATGGATAAAACAGCTTTTCAATGGAGGATGTTTATTGATACTTGCCTTATTTTGTTGTGCTTGTTTTTGCCAATACCTTCCTTTCTTTCTCCCTCTACCTTCCTTACACAAAGGACAAGTCACGTCTATTCAAAAGGCCATAAAAAACAAAAAAGGGGAGTTGTAGATGTTCAGATTAGTCAAAGTACAGAGGAGCCTCAGTCCTTTGAGTGAGCAAACTCTTCAGGACAATTAGGGCTTTCTGTTTGAATAGCTTAGAAACACTCTGCAACTCCTCTGTCCTTGAGGCCTGGAGATTCCTGGACAGAGGGGAAGCAGGATTAAGTTTGGGCCACCTACTAGGATCTATGCACAGGAAGCAGCAACAGCTTGATAGCAAGGTGGCATTCATCTGCTCTGAGGGAGATGGAAAGAAGCCACAAAGATGTCTTTGAATTTGGAACTGCAGTGTGATGGATAAATTTGGCTGTTGTTCTGGGGTGATCAGAAGGTAAATTTGAGAAGTTTAAGAGCTGACAGGCTGTGGTTTTGCAGGCTGACACACAGCAGGGCTTCTTATGACTATTGAGCATAGAGGCTTGCAGAGGATGCAGGTACATATAGGAAGTGAATCACAGTAGAAGCAGGAGCCAAAAAGAAGGGACAGAGCCATGCCTCTTTAGGCTTAGTGCAGTAAAAGTCCCTGCTGTATATGAGCTGAATTTCCTAGGCTGTTGACAGACTTCTACCTGTACAAGGAATATAAATTGTACCCTCCAACTGAACAGCACCACGTCCCTTGCCTTGGTGTACTCCAAACTTGCTTATTATAACACTAAATTTCCTGCTGTGCATGGGGCTCAGTCTGTGGGAATTACCGCTCTGTGCTCTGGCACCACTAATAAACATGCTTCCAGATCTCATTTCTCATGACATTTTCATACTTCAGTCTTCATTGTGAATGGGGAGGCAAAATGGCCTGTACAGGAAGCCCAGCAGGGTCCACTGGGACTAGTTTCCTCTGTATCCATCAACTAACCCCATGCCTGGGACACAGATAGCAAGTACACTCATTTGACTTCAGGGGTTACTGGTGCCCTTAATGCAGTCATTCATTACAACCAACCAGAATTTCCTCAGGTTGATTACCAGGAAATATACTGCCTGCCCTACCCACATAATTCCTATGTCTTGTAGGTCCCTATTTTCACATCATTATCAATGTTTAATTACCAAGAATTAAAACCCACTACCTTCAAATATGTGGCAGAACAACATCAGAATCCAGAATTTCTAGGTGAACTATGGCACCGTGGTTGGAACAGCACATGAGCAGAGGAAACCTGTAAGAGCTGTTCCCAGGGCCCATTTCTTGTGACATTACAGAAGCTGTAAATATGTTTCATAAGGGTCTGTGTAAGAGAGGATTAGGTACCAGTTTAAGAGTTGTTAATATTAGTTATACATTCACTTAGTGGTCAGAATAACTGTCCCGAGACCAAGTTGGGTACATAACAACTAGTGTGTAGCCATCTGACCAACACACATAATTTGACTTCATTTTCAATTCCTGGCTTTACCCAATAAAGAAAACTTGTTACATGTGAGTAGAGCATCTGGTGATACTTGATAAAAGATTTACCTGTTACTTATGATTATTCTGTCATGGTTAAGTCATACCTTTTCTTACCACAGATGTTTCCTAAAGGATGTAAAATTCATAATGACTCTTTTACTTTCAAATGCTTAAAGAAGAAATGAGTATTGCAAGTCCTTGGTACTGACCCTTAGACCATTAAAAAGATTCTTAATTCCATGTACTAATTTGTGACGCATAAATATATTGTGTGCAACCATTGGAAAAAGATTTCTTTTCATACACTAGGATAAAATATCAGGGACATAGTGTGTGTGCAATTCGAAATGATAGTTCAGGCAGACACAGTGTACATGTGTGTAATCTCGAGGTCTTGGAGGCTGAGGCAAGATAATCTCAAATTGGAGGTCAGTTTTGACAACTTATTGAGACCATATCTTAAAATGAAAATGACCAGATATGTTGCTCAGTGGTAGAGAAACACAGAATTCAATCTCCACTTGAATAACCATGGTGCAAATTTAAAAGTTCCACTGTCTGGCAGCTTCTTGTGAAGAATCACATCTTCAGATGGAGTAGTGTTTCCAAATTTCCACCAGTCCATCTATGCATCAGTTCTTTTAAGACTTCATTATTTTATCCTGAGGGCTGTATTAGAATTGTACACATTTCTTCTTTGTTTCTCCTTGACAATGAATTAGGTGCAATTAATTTACTGAATTCTTGCCTTCAATCACTGCTCCTCTAAAAATGAGAATCATACATTTCCTTGTGACCAGAGTTGATGTGAGCTTGAGTAGTGACCACATAGTGGCAGCGATCCTTACCCCATTATCTATCCCTGGTTTTCTTTCTGCCTAAGGTATGATCTGCCCATTTCAGTTTCCTGAAACCTGCAGTTGCCACTGAGTGAAATTATTTTGCCAATCAAGGAAACTCAACCTGGATCTTCAATCAGTTCCTCCATCCCAGGACACAGAAGAAATTGTGTTCTTAATATATAGGTCTCCAGGTTATATTCTCTGAAATTAAAAAAATGCCCTTGCAAAAATAAAGGAACTAGGTTGATACACTCTTGCAGCCAATCCTAATATCTTTTCCACAAATTGTTGTTATTGTTCTGATTATCACTGGGAGGAAAGTATACATAACTCTACAAACAGGAAGTATTCATACTGAGATTGGAGACATTGATTTTAGGAGGAGGATATTTCTGAGAATAGGCAGTGGGAATATCATACAAGTTGATTTTTGGATCACCTTAAACAACTCATTTTCTCTCCCTGAGTCTTAGTTATATATTCTGTGCATGGATTGATCATAATTTTGAGCACCTATTCAATGACAGGGGTCCCAAATGTTAACTTGTTTTGAACACATGTAGTAATAATCCTTGTGGTAAATATAAAGGCAAAGATGAAAAGAAAGTCAAGTTTAGAGTTCTGCTAGTTTTAAGACTTAAGGTTAGTATTCTACTCAATAAAATAAAATATGTAATTGAGTATTGTGACATCAAATGATTTTGTATTTATTGAAGAGCCTTCAGAAGATATCCAGGTAAGTTCATTTTCACATTTTTCTATTGTCATCTGAAGTTCGTACCTGTGAGTTAACTACCTTTATTCATCCAGTAAATATGCTTCAGACATTTCCATCCTTTTATATCCATATATGCATATTTAGATTGCATCATGCATGAGGAAAGTCACATTTTATAGGATTTTTCAAGGGATTTGAACACAGCATCTAAAATATTATACACAGAACTTGACTGAATATAAACATCTTAAAGAGCTTCCTTGTGACATAATTCAATTATTCTAAAATTCAAGAGTTAAAGTTGTACAGTTCAACTTGCATATTCACAGATTTTTGAAACCATCACATATCAATTTATGAATTATTTCATTACTTCAAAAAACACATCCTTTGTTCAGGTTCCCCTAACAGCATGCACTGTGAAAATCAGTTGCTCTCACTTTCTATAGATTTTCCTGTACTGGCATTACATATAATAAATTATGGATTCAAAATGTTCTCAGCAGCACTATCCCAATGTGTGACAGACTCTAAGATGCATGGGAGTCGGGGTCCTACCGCTCATATACATGGACACAGAAGAGAGCAACAAAAGTTCATTGGAAATTTACAGTAATTTTATTAACTTTTTTTCATGAATATCACACACAATAAGTTAATATGGCCTTATAATCAAAATTAAATGCAAATATGCTGGTTAGTCTAGATTCTACTACTGCAAGGAAACCCAACATTAAAATAAGTGCAGCCTGAAGCTCTGGGTTCAATTCTTAGCAATGCAAAAGCAAACCAAACAAAGAAATAATAGCCATGTGCTGTGGAGTGCGCCTACACTCTGTGACTGGAGAGATGCACTCCTGTAATTCCAGTCACTTGGGAAGCTGACATAGGAGAATTGCAAGTTAAAAGCCAGTCTCAGCAACTCAGCAAGGCCCTAAGCAACTTAGCTGACACCTTGTCTCTAAATAAAATATAAAAAGAATAGAGAATGTGACTTAGTGGTTTAGCACCCCTGGGACCACTCCCTGAGTGCCGCTCCCTGGCCCCCCCAATAAAACAACACCAGCATTTCCATAAGACCAGATAACAGAAACATTATTTGGATCTTAAAATAAATTCCATTATATCACTTACATTCATGAACCATATGTACATATATAATTCATAAGTCATTTTGACCATATTATATACAATGATAAATATAAATTTCCTCCTCTCTAGGTTGGACTGTACTACTGCAAGGAAACCTTCCCTTAAAGTAGCTGTACACTGAAGCTCTAGGTTCAAATCACATCAAGTCAAAACACAAAAACTAAAGCCAGGTGTGGTGGCACATGCCTCTAATCCTGAGGCCAGCCAAACAAATTCATGAGACCCTGTCTAAAACATTAGAAAGGAGTGGGAATTTGCCTCAGTGTAAAGTGCCCTTGGGTTGAGTCTCTAGTATCCCAAAAACCAAAAGCACAGCCCAGAGTCTGTGATCTGTTCTCATTATTTCCTGGATTGGCCACATTGGACTGTCACTCAGAGGTGGTTGACTAGGCTCAGAGTCAAGGGGCGGGGCCTGAAGCCTTGTCCAATCAGAGGCACTGGGGGTGAGAACCGTCCAATCCGCATGCAGCCAGCGAGGAGGGCTGGCTTCTGAAACCTAGCACAGGCCTTGGTCTGGGAGCCGCCATTCTCTAGATCCACTTCTGGCTTTTCCTTCTGTGCTCAGGAGCCCCGGGTTTCTGTGCGATACAGGGAAGGAGAGACTCAGAGGGAGAAAGCATGATGCAGTGAAGAGCAGGAAATGGTGAGTGTGCTTCAGGCAGCTGGAGACTGTGCGAAGCCCAAGCCCTCGGGACTGGCGGTGGCGGGAATGAAAATGGCGGCGGGGCTGCTCCTGGTCCTCTCAGTCTGCCGCCATTGTCTTCCTCTGCGGGGCTCAGCCCTCAGTCCCCTCATCTACATTTAGTGAGTCCAGTAGCTGGACACTGTACATCTTGTCACATGAGTGCATGGTGTCCTCAACCTCTGCCTGAAGCCCCATGAGGACATCAGGATGCTGGCAGCCCAGCGTCTCCTGGGGTTGAGAGCAGAACATGCAGAGGGTCTTTAGAGGAGGATGAGGGTGTCCCTGTGCTGGCAGCCTATCAACTTCGCAGGCTGTGTGCTGAAGACAGAGAAGATGGTGAAAGGAGGACCCCCGACTCCATGGTGTTCCTGCGTGAACGGAGCTGTGGTCTCTAGAGGCCTTGGTTACCTCTTCTGAGATAGCTGAATATTCAGGAAGCAGCATCTCAAATCCAGAACGTGGGCTCCATCCCAGCTCTTTGGTGGTCTATGAGTGAATTACTAAATTTTATTTTTTTATTTGGTTCTTGTTAGTTGCACATGACAATTCATTTTGGTATAATTATTTAAGCATGGAATATATTTCTCATTTAGGTCCCATTTCTTGTAGGTGTTCATAAAATACTCTATGGTTTATTTGTGAATATATGCAGGAAAATTTTCTAAATTTTCAGCTCCAGTTCACATTCCCAATGCCAATTTTCCTTTTCAACATTATCAATTTGTTTCCCATGCTAGTTTCAGATGGACAAAATATTTTGTTACTTCTTCAAATACTGGATGGCACATGTTGAACTTTTTGTTTCGTGTTTATGAACAATTTATGTGAGAGGGAAGTACGGAAGTATTACTTGAGCATTTGAACAAACTCTGTGTGCCTTTTGTCCCTCTGTCTTCCAAGGCACAGACACATTATATCACAATATTTTGTATTAAGATTCATCAGTGAAGAATTGACTGTGTGATGCTTCCTTATCTCAACCTCTCATCTCTTCCCAGTCCTGTCCTTCAGAACTGACCCATATAAGATGCCCACATCTGCTCTGTCCATGGGGTATGTGGTGAATATCAGCCTCTGAGTCTTGTCCTCTTGGAGAGCAGTTTGAATTATTGGGTGGAGTCTCTCAAGAGAATAGCTGGATGCCCTACATCTGTGAGGAATGTCTTGATATTAAATGACTCTAAATATCATTGCAGTGGCCAGGAGGCTGAGGCAGGAGGATCACAATTCAAAGCCAGCTGCAGCAACTTATGCTGGCACTTAGCAACTCAGGAAGGCCCTGTCTCTAAATGAAACACAAAAATGTGCTGGAGATGTGGCTCAATGTTTAAATGCCCCTGGTTTTATTCCTCTGTACAAGAAAACAATATTCTTCTAAATGACTGTTTTTTAAATTTTTTTTCTACCATGAAAAGTGTTGCAATGAAAATGAAGTTCAGCTATTTCTTTGACAGAATGATTTCAACTCTTTTAGATGAATACTCACTGTTATTACTGAATCACATATTTCTGTTTTAATTTTTTTAAATGGCTTTGCAAACTATTTTTGAAAAAAAGTTCCCAAATTTATATTCTTATCAGCAGCTGTACAAAGGTTTTGTTTATCCATTTCCTTCTAATCTAGAGCACTTTTATCTTTCACGTTTTATAATATCCATTTCTACAGTTGTGTCAAGCCGCAGGAATTCTGTTTCACTGGTATCTTTAATCCTAATTCAAGTTTGTTAGCACTTAGATTTTCAAGAAGCCACTGTATGCTATACACAAACAGAAATCTGTGATATTCAACCTTGTTTTGTAAAACTGCTGTTGGGGATTTTCATCCACCTACATGCTTGCAGGACAATGCCAATTCATTTGATTGTAATCTACAGAGATTAGAACATGTTCAGTCACGTTTAGGGTTTTAGTTCTTTGAATGAAAGGTGCTAAAGTTAGAACATCAGCGTCTATTCAAAGTTCTAGGAGTAAATGTTAGGCCTGGAGGTAATACTGTGGTGAGTAGTGGAGGGACAGTAATCAGGAAGTGAACTGTCACCCAGGCTATCAATGGCATACAATATTTCCCCATATTAATTTCATGACTCTAGCTAAATAGAAACTCTTGTGTCAGCAATAGCAGGTGGCAGAATATTCTGTCAATTATCTTCTATGGAAACACTCACAACATTGAGATATAACTCCTTTTTCCTGATCCCTGTTGATGAAATCCATGGATATACTTGAATACTCAGAAAAATCTGCACTTTTTGAGGTTCTGATATTGTGCATATCTAGTAACTTTTTTCTTCTGATACAGGGTCAAAGTTTTAATATGAGAGCTGAAAAGGGGTACGCAATGATAAAGAATTGTTGAAACTTGCAGAAGAAAAAAAGAATAGCAGCAGTAGGCAACAATTCAGAAATCAGGATACATCCAAGTTCCTTTAGGAAATTACCCCTAATGACTTAGTTCAACCAGGCCAGTTTCTTGGTCATATTAATTATTTAGTGTGTGTTGGGAGGGAGGCTCTACTTATTGTGGTCACCCAGGCACCCAGTGTGAGAGAACTCCATCTTAGCCTAGCTGTTTCCAAAATGGAGGCAGGAAATATACTGTATGGAATGGTCTAGTTTATCTTGATATTATGGGCTGTGACACACAACATCCGTTCATGTTTCATTGGTCAAAGTATGTCAACTATCTTAACTTCTTTTGTTTTAAAAACTTTTAAATTTTTATTTGTTCTAATTATACATGAGAGTAGAATGCATTTATGCATTTTGATAAATCATACATATTTGGGGTATAACTTATTTTCCCAGTTCTTTATAAATTAAGATGAAAACCACAGAAAAATTTAGATCTGGTGTATGCAGTCCTGATCTCCCTTAACTCAAGGTAAAACTGGCTCTTGGGGAGTTGGTTCCAATTAGATGGCACACTGCATTACTCAGGGAAGGATGTCTTTGCAAGTTTATCCCAGATTTTTCTACATGTTTGAGGGTTAATATTTTCTCAGGGTTCTTATGTATCCTAGTCATTCAAGTGTTTTATAACTTTATCAAACAGGGACCTTAAACATGAGCAGATGTTTATCAATTTCTAAAGATTTGAGCTTTTGTGATTTTTAAACACATATATCTCCTGCATAATCGGTTATTCAAGTCTCTTGGGTGATTTCATTTTGGCATCTATTTTTTTTTTCCTTTTAATTGTTTAGTCACATGTGAGGTAATTATTTTCCTCTTCTCTGTCACTTCTAATGATATATTTTATTAGTGTATTGTCCCATTTATAAAATTTTTTAGCCTGTTTTGTGTTACTGTGAATTGAGTTTATTTCTTCCTTGAGATTGAATTCCAGTGTGGCCTACCATTGATCTTTATCCCAGCAATCTCTAAAATTTAATTTGGAGACTTGGTCTCACTGAGTTGTTCAAGTTGGCCTTGAAATTGCAGTCCCCCTTTAATAGCCAAAGTGGCTAATATTGCAACTGTGTACCACCAGATCGCCCACCCCAACTCCCTTGCTTATAACAACTTGAATATTATATATCTTGTTTTAATATATCAGTATGTATTACCTCTGAAAAATGATTTACTTCATGGTATGAGGAAATGACACAATAACATTTTCATCACACAGATACCACCAGATGGCATGCATGTGTGTATGTGTATATGTGTGTATATAAATGTATATATGTATATGTGTGTATATGTGTGTATATAGATATTCCAAATCACTGGATGGCACATTTTAAGCATTTCTTTTTCTGTTTGTGTACATTTATTGTGAGAGAAGAATCACTTGACTCTCTGTGAAACAATGTTTCTGTCCTGCATTTGTCTTCCATTGGCACAATTTTCAGAATGTCTCTGAGTTAAAAATCTATGTCATTGACTTTACACTATGCTGTGTCTCCATCTTTCCTCCACCAGAACTTTTTCTGAGCTTTTGGACTGCTTTCCATGACATGCCCACAATGGTTATGTCTCAGGTCTTTCGAATACCGAATGAATATCATCCCTGGCTTCTCTGCTCTAACAGAACAAGCCATCTGAAGTATGGGATGAAATCTTTCTGGAAAATAGGTAGATGTCCTGCAGCTGGAAGGACCTTGGGCCTCCCAATGTACCCTTCATCTAAAGGCACTTCCATTGTCTTTGCTACTATGAAGTTTGCTACAATGAAAATGGGAGTGGAGCTATTTCTTTGACCTACTCTTTGTAATTTCTTTGGCTATATAATCAGAATTTTGTTTAGTGGTCATATGTTAGTTCCGTTTGTAGTTCAAAAACCTTCATACTATTTTCAAAACTAGTTGTGCTAAATTCACATCCTTACCAATAATGTCCAAGTGTTTCCTTTTGTCCATACCATGTCTTCTGGAGTATTTGTTATCTTTCAATGTTTTATGAAAGTCAGTCTAATAGTAGTGTTCAGGGTGCATGATGTCTGCTATTTGAGTTGCATATTAAATCCCTGATGGAATATTTTAGAATCCAGGCTGTCCAGTAGGTACTGGGAGATTGTGTTCTAAATTTCCTATGGACTCAAACAAGTATCTGTTCTTTTGAACCCCTTCTCTGCACTACTGCTGTTTGTTGTAGGTCATGGAGTGTCTTGCACACCACTTATTTGTGATATAAGGAGATTTGCATGTGGAGAGTAAATTTTGACCCTAGAGCTTGGGAGTTTAAGATGCAGTCCACGGAATGAAAGATGTTAGAGGTGAGCTATCCAGTGAATAGAAAAACTTCTTCCAAGAGGAATTGTCAGGGCTGCAGTTATAATAGGGGAAAGCTGGGAGAGAGAGCTCAGGAAATGCTAAATACCCACTAAGGCTGCAATTGGTGCAATAATTTTCCCTTTGAACTCTTTGATGCAGGAGATGATAGAGAGTGGCCCAACTGTTTCCTACATTAGTACCCTAGCAAATTTCTTCTAGGAATAAAACATGTCCCTCATGATTTAACTTCATTTCTCCCCTGATCCCAGATGTTGAAGTCCATGGAAGTACTTGCATGACCACAGATGACAACCACTCTTTCTGTGGTCTTGATACTTACTACTGTCTTCATTTTTCTCTTAAGTACTAGGTAAATTACACAGCAAATTAAAAAAAATTAAAAAAATACACAGCAAACTTTAGAGTTAGCATGTGTATATATGGTCACAATTTTTCTCTCCTCGGGGTAACACTGGCTATGGGTGATTCTGTTATGCAGTACTTTTGCTGAAACTGGGCTAATGCCCAAGGTGATCCTAGGTTTTCTTCCACATTTGATGGCAGATATTTTCTCTGTGGTCCAAAGTACATAAGTCTATTGACTCATTTATTATTTTGTCAAGAGGGACTTGAAACAATATGTTTATGCAATGTGGTCCTGGAGGAGGAATGGTCAGCAGCATCATATGGTGTTATATTTCCAATGTCATCCTCCCTCTACTCTGAGCATAAGCCTTTTATTTTTGTTCTGTAGCTCAAGCCCAGGGCCTTGCACATTCTGTATGCACACTTGCAGTGAACTGTGCCCCAAGCACAAACATCTACTTTTACATTTGTTTGTATTCTGCCTTCATATTTAATGTTAATCTCAATGTCATTGGATTTGCATAGTCCCTTCTATTTCTATTTAAAATACAAATAGTTTTTATATACCTATGGATTCATTTTATGGATTTCTTTGTTTCATGATTGCTTGGTCTTTATTATTGCAAATATACACTTTAATAATACACATTGGTGTCAGGAAAGGATAATGACTTTTTTTTATCTTAGAATTCAAAGTAACTTGGATAAGCTTATTGCAGGATCTTCCATCTCCAGTTTGATGGTGCCAAGACCCTTTGCAGTTTGAGGGTTATAACATGTTGTGGTACTACTATGATCTATAGAAGGGTAGATTATGTATCTTCAAGTTTTCTTGGCTACATCATCACAGAGGGAAGAGAAGCATTTATGAACATAAGTCAAGGAGTGCTAGTAGCAACCAGAAGGTAGAATGATTCTCCCTTGAGTCTGAAGGCAGTGTGAGTGTGGTAACACTTTGATATTAGTCTACAGCCCTGAAAACATACATTTCTATAAAAGAATAAGCTTGTGTTTCTTTAAGCTCTGATGTTTTTGGTGTTGTCTTTCAGAAAATATAAAAATGCAGAATTTTCTGCACCTTAGACTATGTGACCAAATTGAGTCATATTTATGTGGTAAATGTCAAACATAAGTCATAGTTGTTCAGATTGTGCAAGCATTTGTTCATCATGATGGACAGGTGAATCCTTACTGTCAGAAATAGCAACACCTTGGTCAGGTAAATGCTTCAGTGTGAACTCTTAATAAACTGTGATCCTAAATGGCAACTTTCTCATAATCACTGGGCATCTCTATATCTCCAGATTTTGTGTAGAGTGCCTAAAATGGTCAAAAGGCAAGACTTCAGATAGACATATGTGTTTCCTGTGTGGGAAGAGCTGTGTTCCCACAGGACATCAGTTCATTCTTTATCCCCAGGTGTCTCCCCTTCTGAGTCTTCCACAGTATAAGAAGGGTCTCAAATCTAAAATACTCTTTCCTCATTCTAGCTGCTCATGGGTGTGATAAATTCTCACATTTTGAGTTCCCTCACTGCGTTTTCAATTGTCTGTTGTCCCTGTCCAGTTCACCAGGAAAATCAACTCTTTTTCCTAGGCAACACTGAATCAGACACAGCATTTCCCATTTTTCTTCAAGTAAAGAATGATAGTTTAAAAATATTTATATTCAGGTGATTAATACTTCACATGAGAGTTTAACAGATAAGAATTGCCTGATTCTGCTGGGAAAAGATATTGTACTTCTCTTCCTTCAGTCTTCTGTAGGTACAGTCATCTTATCAGAATGTATTTGGAAACTCTTCTTATTTGAAACTGAACTGTCCCCCAAATAATATGTGTTGGTAGCCTACCCACCACTGCAGCAAGACTCAGAGGTGGGACTTTGAGGCTAATATAGAATCAAAAAGGTTCTGCATCTTCAGTGGATGAGTGTGTCAGTATCTGCCTGTCGTCCTGGGAGCTGGAACATACTTAGAGGAAATGATCACTGGCAGGTGCACTGCACAGGTTTATCTTCTTCCCAACCTCTTCATACCTCTCTCTACTTCCTAGAATCCATGAGCTCAGCAGATTTTTTTCTGTGTCTTCCTTTCATGATGTTTATGCTTTGGAGACAACCGAGCATGGACAGAACTTTTTGAAACTATGATTCAAAATAAATAATTCCTGTTTTATGTTATTCCTGTCAGGTATTTTTGGACACATAGTTGAAAAGTTAAATAATACTGAAAGGACACAAAATGGTGTCCTCATCCACTATCATTTTTTTTCCAAGCAATAAATATCACAGCTGCAGGGCATTAAACTTCCTATGCATAGGGGTGATTCTCTTGACTTTGTAGAGCCTTACTGGTATCTGGTCATCTCTTAGATGATAGTCAGAGAAATAGGGTGATGATTATCAGGAGAGTAGCTGGTTGTCTATGGCATAGAAGGGTTTCCTATTATCCCTTTGGTCTCCATAGGTAACCTTTTGGGAAATTAATATATGAAGATTTTCCTTCACTACTTCCTTTTTATGGAGATTTTTGGTAGCCTATAAATTGGATAGTGGTGTTGAGAGGAAAATACAGAATTTAATTTCCCCTCTGATATGTGAAAGAAGGGAAATTAGAACAAACTCTAAGGAAAACTCATACATGTTAGTGTGTTCCAAAATACACAATGTCCTTCAGTAAGTAAAAGTAGGGTATTGGAGAATACCACAGGTGACACAATGTGTGGACTTGAAGAGTAGGTCTAACAGCACTGTTCTTGTTTTGTAACCTTAAAAAGATTTGTTCACTTATTTCAAGTTTTATTTTTAATAATTCCAAAATGCATTTTATTAGTAGAGCTTCAAACACTAGAAAATATATCCAAAGAAGGATAGAGTTGGTTTCAGAAAAATTATTTACTTACTTTACATTAATCAAAATTTTTGTTCATGATTTTCTTTTCTCTGAATGCTAAATTCCAGATCTTAACTTTGTAAAATCTATCAGAAAAATAAATAGGTATAAAAAATTCTCCTCCATGTAACTGCATAAAAATCAGTACATTTTCTCAAGTTTGTGTGGCTGATAAGTTGGTAAGTTACAGCTTTACCACATCCGATTTTCTCTCCTAAGTTTTGTGACTGTCAATCATATATCCTATTCTTTGGATATTGCAGTTTTATGCTTAATCATTGTTATATTTTGCATGTAAGTTGTTCCTTAAAAGCTCACTTATGAGAAAATGCCAGAGCTTTCAGAGAAGAAGTAATTGGGTTGTTAGAGTCTTAACTCCATCAGGTATTTAATGCCCTGATTGGAATTAACTCGATGGGTAGTGTGTAGGTGGAGGAGATTGAATTGGAGCATGACTTTGGGATATGTATTTTTATCTGCAGAGTGGAGATTCTCTGTCTCTTTTTTTTTTTTTTTGCTTTCTGATTGAAATATGAGCTGTTTTTCTCTGCTTCCCTCTTCCACTCTGATGTTCAAACTCATGTCAAACCCTGAGAAATGGAGGTGACAGAATGTGTGGACTTGAAGAGTAGGTCTAACAATTAGCACTGTCTTTTCTTGGTTTGTAACCTTCTATAGACTAAGACCTCTGAAACCATCAGACCTTAAATAAACTTTTCCTCCTCTACAATTTCTAGGGACAGGTCTTTAGTCACAGTAGCAAAATAACTGACTAAAATAATCATATATATTGAAGTACTTGGCAAATCCTAGAATCACTCACAAAAGATTAATTGGATTAATTGTCTATTAAGTAATTATTGCTATGGAGGTAGCAACAAAATTACATATATATTTTCTGAAAAGTATAAATACTTGTGCTTTTTCTCTTGAATGTATTATAAACACCCTACACATTTGTTTCCTCTTGTACACATAAAGTTAGAGTTTGGGCAGGCATGGTCATGAACACCTGTAATCCCAGCTACTCAGGAGACTACTGGAGGAGAATTAAAAGTTTGACATTAGCCTTCACAATTTGGTGAGACCAAGTCTCAGAATAAAAAACAAAAATATAAGGAATGCTATTGATGTAGCTCAGTCATAACTCAGTCAGTTTTCCCCGGGTTCAATACATAGTACAAAAGAACGTAAGCAAAACCCACTGAATTGGAATATTTTTATTCCAATTCACATCACAGTGGATATTTTCTCATTCAAACTGTATCAATAAAATTATGTAGAGGAAAGACCTGAACTCCATGACTTCCAGCTAAAACTAGTCTTGAGCCTACAAAGGAGTTCTATGAAGGTCCATATGTTGTGATACATGTACAGGCAGATTTTTAAGAATGAGATTTGAATTGTAGGTAATCACCCCTGAGAAAAAAGTCCAGAGAAGGAGAAAAAGACAGATGTAGCTGGTTTTCATGTGTGTTTCAGGTGTGGGGATCCATTTTCCTTCCAAAATGTCATGTATTTTAAATTTGCAAGCTTCCTTTCTTACTATTATTTATTTATTTTTTGGTAACATGTCTTAAATTACTTTATTTCCTTTACAGAATAGTTAATTTGTAGCCCTTTATAATAGAAGTATCCCCTTAATCTTCACACTTCAGTTTTATTCATGTGATGGATTCATGACCTGTAGTGTTGAACATATTTTCTCTTTGACATTTAAATGTGTTAGTACCATAGATTTGCATTTGCTATTCTTGAGTCATTAAATATTGCTAAGGAAGTGAAAAATGTTTATATTTTTTACATTCCATCTGAATGCTCCATCAACTTCAAAAATTAACAAAATGCACATTAAAAGAGGATTCCATTCATTGCCTATGGTAATATAAAGTTTTGAAAGAGAATAATTAGAAAAGAATTGTTCTCTATTGCATTCAGGGTGTGCAAATCTGTCTTTTCTTGGCCCCTTATCATCCACATGAGTCTTGGCAAGGCCTGTTTTTGTCTTGCCTGCCTACAGGAGTCAGGATGGAACTACCTCATTTGACTAATTAGCCTAAATTTGGAGCATTGAATCATGGTTCCTATCAGAACAGGCATGGACTCTGAAGTCTCTGGAAATCCCCATTCATCCACTCCTGAGCTTATTTCTCAAGGAAACCCCCACCCCTCCCCTACCACAACTGCCCAGTCTCACTAGAGGAAGATTTCCAAAGTTCTCAGCCAGCAGGACATCCGGCAGCTTTGTGCATGTCTGAAGTCTTGAGGGATGGAGATGAACCAGCTCACCTCAGAAACAAGTTGGGTCCTGTCTGTCATGTTGTCCTGAACAAAACTGGGCTACTCTGCCCACCATTCTCCCAAACTGCCCACCATGTGTTTAATGGGGCTGTGTCAGTCCCACATGGGAGACAGATTATGAATGTCTTTGTCTTTGTGCTTCCACTGGCTCAGGCATGAAGTTTGGACTGCTGTCCCTTGTGTGGGCTTTGCAGACTGTCATGGCCATAGGAGTTTATTGCCTCCAGGCATGTCCTGCTAACTGGGCCTCTAGCTCCTCTGAACTTTCCAGCACCCTGTGCCAAGTCCTCACTTGGTGCCAGCACACTTTTTTCCTCTGTCCATCTTCCTTGAAGGAGTCCTGTCCAAGTGTGACATGGGAAGATTTCCAACACTGCCACTGGGTTTAGTCCATCACTTCCTTTACTCTGACAAGCTTGATGTCCACCATATTAACCTTGAGAATCAGCCTGAGGGGACTGGGAGAAAAGTTGACATAGGGAGCAAGGAAGAGGTTCCAGCTGTAAACCCATGCTCTGAGAGTCCATCTTCATCTTTCCCACCAATGTCTGTAGAATTGACCCTTATATCTCCCATGGGGACAAAATTCTTTGAGCCCAATTCAGTGATCTTTCCCTCAGTTTTAAAAGATCATAATGGCTGACATTAATTTTGAATCTTTTGGCATCCCTTCCATTAAATCATAATTGCTTACTCATAGTTTATATTAGAAATATGTTCATTATACTAAATCAAGCCAGGAAAAGGGGAGACTCACTCTCTAGAATATTGAAGTGTTATTCAATCATCTTTTAGCACTTCTATAGCATGGAACATGTGCACAGATCAAACTACAAGTACAACATTTATCAGAATAAGATTGACATTGTATTATGCTCTACTTTTTATTTCATTTGCTTTCTTATGGCCACTTGTATCTAAACCATGATGCTGAACCTTTGGGTACATTGACTCTTTATATAAATCTATCTGCCAGATTCTTCCCAATAATGATAATGAATTTGTCTTTATTATTAAGTATCTCCTTAGAAATTTTTAGTTATTCTATGTAAACCACCTTGTTTTGTACAGAAATTTTTTCTTTTCTTTTTTTTAATTTTTCTTTACTTGTGTCTTGCTTTGGAGAACAAAAACTCTCATGTTTGTTTACTAAAAATTGGCTTTGTAACTGTAGGCTTGAAGGAAACCAGAGCGCTGTATGTCTTCATTTTATACCACCTCATTATGAATGCATACACATTCTCATCTCCTTACATTTTCAGTAGAAGAAACAGTTACAAAAGCCTATTTCTCAGTACATTAAAATTTGAAAATATATTTCTTAGATAAGTGAAATATATCAAACAAAATAGAAGACTCAGTAATTCTAACACTTTTTATTCTGTTCTTAAATGTTATATCTCAGTAGTGTCATAGAAAAAGCATCAATCCCAAGTTGAATTATAATTTTAAACACTTGATTACTTTTACTTTCATTTACAAGAATGGTTGACTTGTTTTAGTGCATAAAATGTTCTTCTTTTCGCATATGTACTAAAATGTAAAATTTAATCAGCTTGATTTTATTGCCTTCTTAATATGTTTGCATTACTCTTCTCAGTTATAATAGTTATCAATTACTGCTCTGAAAATTCTTTTAATTTCAGACTATATTTTGACATTTATGTTCCTTTTTATGAATTGTAGGTCAGGTTGACTTGCAAAACAACCCAGTAAGAGCATTAGTTGGATGTTTGACATGTCCTCAAAGATTACAAAAAAAAGTGTTACCACTGTCAATAGATTATTTTGGGTGTATGCATTAAGATTTGAGAAACTTTTGGAGTGATAGGTATATATTTGAAATGATCTAAAAGGATTCTTGTTGCTATTTGCTATTGTAGCAAAATGCACAAACTGCTGAAAATATTTGAATTCAGATTCATGAATGAACTCATTTTTAGAGTACTACCTCATTGTTATTCTTGGACCAGTGCCACTGGCATCAATAGAGAGCTTGCTACATATTCAAAAACCCAGATCCTTTCCAGACTATTGACCCCATGTATGCATTAACAATGCATCCAATCCATGTTTGTGCTCATTACTATTTGGGAAGCAATCATCTAACTCAGTATATCTTTCTCATGTGAGAAATATACATAATATACAATATATTGTTTTATTTTAATTTTACATTTTATTTCACAAATGTGTGGGATATACACTTCTTTGGGACTTCTGTTTTTCTCTTACCTCAGAGTTACATAATACATTAGACAAGCAAGCTTTGTTAAAAAGTGTCATATGGAATCATTGAGGTTCCTCATCTTATGTCACAACCAGTTCTCTTATCTAATTGGTTTAAGGTAAAATCTCTGTGAATAATCATGTGGTCAAAGTATCATTTATACACATATTCTTATTTCAGGAACCATTGACATTCATGGATGTGGCCATTGATTTCTCTCAAGAGGAATGGGAATGCCTGGACCGAGCTCAGCAGAAATTATACAGAGATGTGATGTTGGAGAGCTACAGAAACCTGGTCTTTCTGGGTGAGAGAGCTTCCCTTCAGAATCTTGATTCACTATCAGTATTGAATATTGTTCCTTTGTAGAGTATCTCTTGGTAGGTTCCACTGTGCACAAATGAGTTTCCCATACTTACTTTCATGGGAATATATTGGGAAATTATTGATATAGACAGGAAAATGTTAATTATATTTCTTTTTATGTTTAACCTCATTCTTTCTTGATATGATGTACACCCCTCCCTTCAGATTAGTTAAAGAAATTCAGAGGATCCAAGATGGTGGTCTAGAGGGAGGCTACGTTCCTTGTCACTCTGCAACACCGGATATAAGCAGAGGATATCTGTTTCTTGGTGAGGCATTTTTTCCTGCTTATTGATCCCCTACTCTTTACCCCATTTATCTGCTGTGATGACCTGCAGTCTGCCAGCATATCAACGCCTTTTTTGAAAGCAGATTGCTCACTGTCAGGCGTCTATCATCCGCCATTTGCCTGCCTCTCGCCTGTCCATCGCCTGCCTTACCGCTATCCATCACCCAATGCTCGAGGTTCACCTCCCAATTGTCCGACTGCTGCCAACAGATTGACAGCAGACCGCCATTGGAGAATCAGCTGCCTGCTGCTGCCTGGAAGTTCACTGTCACAGTACCTGCAGGTTTGATTACACGTGGCTGCCGCCATATTGAGACAACAACCAGGCCCCGTAGGAACCCTGGCCAGACTGACCAAGTCCCGTCTCCAGGATCCCTCAGCTGAACCAATCACTCCCTGCCTCTGGGGCCCTCACATCAACTGACTGCTCTCTGCCACCAGGACCCCCAGACCAACTGACTGCGCCCTATCACCAGGACCCCAGACCGACTGATTGCACCCAGCCTCCAGGATCCCACAACCACAACAAACACACCGGACCCCCAGGACCCCTGCCAGACCAACTGCATCCTGTCTCCAGGACCTCCAGCTGACCACGTCCACCCTGACCTGCAGTTCTCCATTTGCCAACACATTTGGAAGCCAGAACAGCCATCTTGGATAATCCTGGAAGCTGTAGCTCCGATCTTCGGGTGGGGCAAATCCCATCCGGCGATGCCTCCTGGAGGCTTGAAGCTCATTCTCAGGTACCTCTCATACATCAGGCTACTGAACACTGGGAGGTTTCATTACAATATGACTATGATACAGTAGATTTTCTTTTTTCTCCTTTTTTTAAAAAAAAAATTTAAGTTTTTTATTTCATTACATTTCTTGCTTTCTTTTCTTTCTGTTTACCTGTTCCCTCAGAGTCGCTTTTCCCCTAATTTACATGATGTTATTGTACCCATAGGGGCTATTTGGTCTAGGATTGCATAGTGTCTGGTTTGGGCACTGCTAATATTGATCTCCCCTTAAAGAAAGGGTTTTGGAAACCTATAGGGCCACTATAAGCCATTAGGGGGAAATCTGCAATACCCCAGATCTGCACTGCTAGAGGGGAAGATACATGAACAACAAGAAAAAACAAGGGAAGAAAATGATCCAAACAAATCTAGATTCTATAGTAATAGAATCCAATGACAGTATGGTAGAAGAAATGTCAGAAAATGACTTCAGATTATACATGATTAAGATGATTTGCAAAGTACAGGATGAGATAAGAGAGCAAATGCAGGCAATGAATGATAATACCAATAAGCTGAAAGAGCACCTGCAGGAAGCAAAAGATCATTACAACAAAGAGATAGAGATTCTCAAAAAAAAAAAAAAAAAAAAAAAACCAAACGGAAATCCTTGAAATGAAGGAGACAATAAACCAAATAAAAAACTCAATGGAAAGCATCACCAACAGACTAGAGCACTTGGAAGACAGAACCTCAGACAATGAAGACAAAATATTTCATCTTGATAATAAAGTTGCCCAAACAGAGAAGATGGTAAGAAATCATGAGCAGAATCTCCAAGAACTATGGGACATCATGAAAAGATCAAATTTAAAAATTATTGGGATTGAGGAAGGCACAGAGATACAAACCAAAGGAATGAACAACCTATTCGATGAAATAATATCAGAAAATATCCCAAACCTGCAGAATGAAATGGAAAATCAAATACAAGAGGCTTACATAACACCATATGCACAGAATCACAACAGATCCACACCAAGGCACATTATAATGAAAATGCCTAACATTCAAAAGAAAGATAGGATGTTGAAGGCCAAGAGAGAAAAGCATCAGATTACATATAGGGGGAGATCAATACGGGTAGCATCACACTTCTCAACCCAGTCTCTAAAAGCTAGAAGTGCCTAGACCAACATATTTCAAGCTCTGAAAGAACATGGTTGCCAACCAAGAATTCTATGGCCAGAAAAACTAACCTTCAGATTTGAAGATGAAATAAAATCCTTCCATGATAAACAAAAGTTAAAAGAATTTACAAATAGAAAGCCTGCACTACAGAATGTTCTCAACATAATATTCCATGAGGAGGAAATGAAAAACAACAATGTAGGTCATCAAAGGGAGGAACTACCTCAGACAAAAGCACTCAAAGGAGAAACCAAGCCAACTTAAAAACCAAAAATAAGCCAAATTACTGGGAATACAAATCATTTCTCAATAATAAAGCTGAACGTTAACGGCCTAAACTCATCAATCAAAAGACATAGACTGGCAGAATGGATTAAAAAGAAAGACCCAAGAATATGCTGCCTCCAAGAGACTCATCTCATAGAAAAGACATCCACAGACTAAAGGTGAACGGATGGAAAAAAACCTACCACGCACATGGACCCAGTAAAAAAGCAGGTGTTTCCATCCTTATATCTGATAAAGTGGACTTCAAGCCAAAGTTAGTCAGAAGGAATAAAGAAGGATATTTCATACCACCTAAGGGAACCATAAATCAGGAAGACACAACGATAGTAAATATTTATGCCCCAAACAGTGATGCATCCCTGTACATCAAACAACTCCTTCTCAATTTCAAGAATCACATAGACCACAACACAATTCTGTGCGACTTTAACGCACCGCTGTCACCACTAGATAGATCTTCCAAACAAAATCTAACCAAAAAAACCATGGAACTCAGTAACGCAATCAATAACCTAGACTTAATAGACATATGTAGAACATTCCATCCATCAACGAGCGGATTCACTTTCTTCTCAGCAGCACATGGAACCTTCTCGAAAATAGACCATATGTTATGCCACAAAGCAGCCCTGAGGAAATGCAAAAAAAAAAAAAAAAAATAAAATAGAGATACTGCCTTGTTTTCTATCAGATCATAATGGACTGAGTAGAAATCAATGACAAAGTAAAAATAGGAAATTACTCCAACACTTGGAGACTAAATAATATGCTATTGAATGAAACATGGTAACAAAAACATCAGGGAGGAGATTAAAAAATTCTTAGAGGTCAATGAGAATGATGATACAACATATCAAAATCTCTGGGACACTATGAAAGCGGTATTAAGAGGAAAATTCATTGCATGGAGCACATTCCAGAAAAGAATGAAAAGTCAGCAATTAAATGACCTAACATTACAGCTCAAAGCCCTAGAAAAAGAAGAACAGAATAACGGCAGAAGTAGTAGAACACAGGAAGTAATTAAAATTAGAGCTGAAATCAATGAAATTGAAACAAAAGAAACTATTCAAAAAATTGACATAACAAAAAGTTGGTTCTTTGAGAAAGTAAACAAAATAGATAAACCCTTAGCCACACTAACAAAGAGAAGGAGAGAGAAGACTCAAATTACTAAAATACATGATGCAAAAGGAAATATCAGACACCACTGAGATACAGAACATAATGAGAAGCTACTTTGAAAATCTGTATTCCAACAAAATAGAAAGTACTGAAGACATTGACAAATTTCTAGAGACATATACTCCTCCCACACTGAACCAGGAGGACATACACGATGTAAGCAGATCAATATCAAGCAATGAAACACAAGAAGCCATTAAAATTCTACCATCCAAGAAAAGCCCAGGAGCAGACGGATTCTCAGCCGAGTTCTACAAGACCTTCAAAGAAGAACTCATTCCAATACTTCTCAAAGTATTCCAGGAAATAGAAAACAATGGTACCCTACTGAACTCATTCTCTGAAGCTAATATCACCCTCATACCCAAACCAGGAAAAGATGCATCAAGGAAAGAAAATTTTAGACCAATATCCTTGATGAATATACATACTCAGATCCTTAACAAAATATTGGCAAACCGTATCCAAAAACATATTAAGAAAATTGTGCACCACGATCAATTGGGGTTCATTCCTGGAATGCAAGGATGGTATAAGATCAGTAAATCAATAAACGTAATCCATCATGTCAATAGACTTAAGGATAAGAATCAATGGTTATTTCAATTGACAGGGAAAAAACATTTGACAATATACAACACCCCTTCATGCTGAAAACACCAGAAAAAACAGGGATAGTTTGAACATACCTGAACATTGTAAAGGCTATTTATGCTAAGCTCGTGGCCAACATCATTCTTTTTTTTTTTTTTTTTTTTTTTTTTTGCGGTGCTGGGGATTAGAACTCAGGGCCTTGTGCTTGCGAGGCAAGCACTCTACCGACTGAGCTATCTCCCCAGCCCCCAACATCATTCTTAATGGAGAAAAACTGAAACCATTCTGTTTAAAAACTGGAACAAGACAGGGATGTCCTCTTTCACCACTTCTATTCAACATTGTCCTTGAAACTCTAGCCAGAGCAATTAGGCAGACTAAAGAAATTAAAGGGATATGAATAGGAAAAGAGGAACTTAAGCTGTCACTATTTGGGGATGACATGATTCTATATTTAGAGGATCCAAAAACCTCCTCCAGAAAACTTCTAGACCTCATCAATGAATTCAGCAAAATATCAGGCTATAAAATCAACATGCATAAGTCTACAGCATTTTTATATGCAAGCGATGAAACAGCTGAAAGGGAAATGAAAACAACTCCATTTGAAATAGCCTCAAAAAAAAAATAAAATACTTGGGTATCAAGCTAACCAAAGATGTAAAAAATCTCTACAATGAAAACTGCAAAACACTGAAGAAAGAAATTAAGGAAGACCTTAGAAGATGGAAAGATCTCCCATGTTCTTGGATAGGCAGAATTAATATTGTCAAAATGGCCATACTACCAAAAGTGCTATACAGATTCAATGCAATTCCAATTAAAATCCCAATGACGTACCTCACAGTAATAGAGCAAGGAATCATGAGATTCATCTGGAAGAATAAGAAACCCAGAATAGCGAAAGCAATCCTCAGTAGAAAGAGGGAAGCAGGGGGTATCTCAATACCCCATCTTCAACTCTATTACAAAGCAATAGTAACAAAAATGGCATGGTATTGGTACCAAAATAGACAGGTAGATCAATGGTACAGAATAGAGGACATGGATACAAACCCAAATAAATACAATTTTCTAATACTAGACAAAGGTGCCAAAAATATGAAATGGAGAAAAGATAGCCTCTTCAACAAATGGTGCTGGGAAAACTGGAAATCCATATGCAACAGAATGAAAATAAATCCCTATCTCTCACCCTGCACAAAACTCAACTCAAAATGGATCAAGAATCTCGGAATCAGACCAGAGACCCTGCATCTTATAGAAGAAAAAGTAGGTCCAAATCTTCACCTTGTTGGCTTAGGATTAGACTTCCTTAACAGGACTCCCATAGCACAAGAAATAAAAGCAAGAATCAGCCACTGGGATAGATTGAAACTAAAAAGCTTTCTCTCAGCAAAGGAAACTATCAGCAATGCGAAGAGAGAGCCTACAGAGTGGGAGAATATCTTTTCCACTCATACTTCAGATAGAGCACTAATTTCCCAAATATATAATGAACTCAAAAAACTCTACACCAAGAATACAAATAACCCAATCAACAAATGTGTAAGGAAATGAACAGACACTTCACAGAAGAAGATGTACAAGCAATCAACATATATATGAAAAAATGTTCACCATCTTTAGTAATAAGAGAAATGCAAATCAAAACTACACTAAGATACCATCTCACCCCAATTAGAATGGTGATTACCAAGATCTCAAGCAACAATAGGTGTTGGAGAGGATGTGGGGAAAAAGGTACACTCATACATTGCTGGTGGGACTGCAAATTAGTGCAGCCACTCTGGAAAGCAGTGTGAACATTCCTTAGAAAACTTGGAATGGACCTACCATTTGACCCAGCTATCCCACTCCTCCGCCTATACCCAAAGGACTTAAAATCAGCACACTACAGAGATACAGCCACATCAATGTTCATAGTGGCTCAATTCACAATAGCCAGACTATGGAACCAACCTAGATGCCCTTCAATTGATGAATGGATAAAGAAACTGTGGTATATATATACAATGGAATATTACTCAGCTATAAAGAATAATAAAATTATGGCATTTGCAGGCAAATGGATGAAATTGGAAAATATCATGTTAAGTGAGATAAACCAATCTCAAAAATCCAAAAGAGGAATGTTCTCACTGATAAGTGGATGATGACACTTTATGGGGTTGGGAGTGGGACAAGAATGGAGGAAGGAGGGACTGTATAGAGGGAAAAGAGAGGTGGGAGGGGTGGGGGAATGGAAAAAAATACTGGAATGAATCAAACATCATTACTCTATGTAAATTTATGAATATGGAAATGGTATGCTGTTACTCCATTTACAAACAGAAACAACATGTATCCCATTTGTTTACAATAAAAATAAATTTAAAAAAATAACAACAAAAAAAAAAAAGAAATTCAACAGGATAATATATTGTGACCTACCCCTTAAAATCCAATATATTTCCTTATCTTTGACTCATTCCCTTTACTGTTGTTTCTTGGAAATTGTGCTTAGGATTTGAAGAGTGAAATGTTTTTTATATATTCTAATGGGTTTATCAGAAAACAATATTTGGAGAAATAATTTTCCAGAACCTGGTCTTACTCTAATAAACATAGTAGTAGGACATACACCTCAGTTATAACATGGAGGATTCCCAACAGTCACTCCATTTTCCAGTGAACAATCCTCACTGTCTCCAAGTCATTCCTCATCACCTTTATGGACTAAAGGAAAGATCCATGGAATCTAAAGAGACAAGAGACACTAGTTTTTATTTTTTGTTGTTGTTTTTCTTTTTTGCGGTGCTGGGGATTGAACCCAGGGCCTGGTTCTTGTGAGGCACTAACTCTACCAACTGAGCTATATTCCCAGCCCACTAGTTGTTTTAATGAGTTTCTTTTTCTGCTGTGACTAAAAGATCTGGCAAGATCATTTTAAGGAGGAAAGTTTACTTCTGGCTCATGGTTTCAAAGGTCCTTGTTCATAAACAGCCAGCTCCAGTTCTTGGGGCTTCACAAAGGCTGAACAACATGATGAAAGGGTTTGATGGGGGATCATGGTTCACATGATGATAAGAAAACTGAGAGATATGGACTCCAGGGAGCAGATTCAGATGCCCTAGAGATGTGCCTCCAATGACCCACCTTCTCCAGCCAACCTTACCAGACCACAGCTACCTAGAGCTCAGTTAATTTTATCCAAGGATCAATTCTCTGATTGGATTAATGCTCTCATAACCCAATCACTTCACCCCCAACCTCCTCACATCATCTCACACATGGGCTTTTGGGGATACTTCACATCCAAAATATAAGAGCAGTCATATATACAGGTGGGTCAATATGGATAAAACCAAGCATTACTGATCATAGGTCCTGATGTGAAGGAGGAAATGACACTTTAATATGTTAATTGAGAAACTCTAATCCAACAGAAATGAATTTCAGAAACCTAGTTTTCTCTGTCTTGCAGTCACAAAGGGCATACACTTCCATATGCTTATCATAATTTCAAATCCTTTTAGGGTTCTTCTTTCCCTTAGTGATCCCTGAGTATATTCAAAGTAACAGCCAAAGTACCCCCCTTTGTCTGTTAGGATCTGCATGGTCTGGCATCTCTATATATTTTGAAGGCCACTGGAATACATATTTACATTTGTGAATATCTCTAGGATAAATCATTGCAATATATTAGTATCCTGAAACAGTTTCTCTAATATGATTTAAATATTCATTTAAATTTTCTTCTCAGGACTCTATTGATCTGGGTTTTCTGTAATATTCTGTGACATGTAATGAATGTTCCTTATAATTCCAGTTCTTTGTGAGTGCATAGTTATGACTGAAAATTATTATTGTAAAATGGGATTTTTAAAGTAATATAATTGATAATTTTATGAATTGAATTTTCTATCATTCTTGTGCCTATGTGTGTGTTCCATTTTTTAGAATAGATTGCCTGTTGACATGTAGTTTTCCTCCCATCAATGAATAATGTGTTTATTTTTGTAATGTATGCATTATGATTGAAGGTAAACTGGCTTTACTTCACAATTTGGATCAATGTAAGTTGAAATATGCATGAACCATGTGCCTATTCTCTTAGAATTACATGTTTTATTTGCTTTCATGCATATTGCTCCTGTTTTGTTTATGATTGCATATTGTGTCTTCTTTTCTCTATCTAGGTATTTGTATAGTTTATCTACTTAAAATATGTGGATATATGTACATATACTGAGGTTTGTACCAAGGGGTGCTCTAATCCTTAGTTACATCTGTAGCCCCACTTTATTTTTATTTTTAAATGATTCTTGCTAAGGTGTTCAAACTGGATTCAAATTTGCAATTCTTCTTCAGCCTTTCGCTCAGCCAGAATTACTAGCATGCTTATCATATTTTTATTGATGAGACTCTTCTTTTAGGAATGATCTCACTGATAAGTGGATGATGACACTTAATGGGGGGTGGGAGTGGGACAAGAATGGAGGAAGAAGGGACTGTATAGAGGGAAAAGAGAGGTGGGAGGGAGGAAGGAAAAAATAATGGAATGAATCAAATATCATTACTCTGTAAATATATGAATATGCAAATGGTATGCTGTTATTCCATGTATGAACAGAAACAACATGTATCCCATTTGTTTACAATAAAAATAAATTATAAAAGGACTCCTCAAAGAAAGCATCAATAGGAGCTGGCGTTGGGCTCGGTGGTAGAGTGCTTGCCTAGGAAGTATGAGGCATGGGCTCAATTATCAGCATCACATAAAAATAAATAAAGTTAAAAAAAAAAAAAAACTCTTCTTTTGTCCAGGATAAAGATTTTAGCATTTTAAAGTCAGACTTTCAAATATTTTTACATTTCTGTTTATCTTTTATATAATTTTAAATTTTAAATGCAATGAAACCACATAAAATTAAACCTACTATTTCAATATTTGAAGTATTGTTTAGTAGTTTTAATTGAGGTTGTTTTGCAACATCCTTCTTGGAAGTTTACATCTCCCAAAATAAAGTTGGATTTCCACACAAAAAACAAGTGCTCCTTTGTCTCCCATCACAAACACCATTCCTTCTGTGCAAAGGGTTTTATTCCTTTAAATGTCTTACATGAGTAGAATCACACAAGATTTGGCTTTTCATGAATGGTTATTTCAGTAAGCATAATGTCTTTAAGATGAATCCTTTTGAAAGTTGGTATGCAATTTCTCATCTTTGTAAAGTTGGAAAACATTTTATAGTTTTTTTTTTTTTCCAAATTGCCCTCATTCACGCAAATGAAAGGACATTCATTTTTTGCTACCCCTGTTGGCCCTCTTGAATGATTTAATGATTGCAAGTGTGTAACTATGTCTTAAGTCACACATATAAGTGAGGATTGACTCTGTTGTGTTCCATGTGGCTATTTTTCTGTGTCCATGTCTATATTAATCTATTGAATACTATAGCTTTTATTCCCTGTTAAATCAGAAAGCATTACTCAAATTTGTTTCTATTTTGAGTAATTTTTTGAACTGTTTATAAGCACTTGTAATTCCACAGGATTTTAAACATAGTCTTTTTGTGTTTGAAAAAAATAATATTGGAATTTTGTTAGCTTGTACCAGGAGGCTGTAGATCATTTGGTTAGTATAGACAATATCTAATTTTATCTTTCATTTCTTGAATGAGCCCATGTTTAAGAGTGCAGCATTACCACACATTTTTGGAGTTTTAAATGCCACTTCCCCTTTTTTAATTATTTTTTTAGCTTTTAATTTTTTTTTGGGGGGGGAATCACTTAATGGAGTTTATTAAGCAAACAGAGTGTCTCCTTGCAGGGTAAGAGAGAAAATGAGAGGAAAAGAGAAGGGGTGCACTAGAGAGAGTGGAAAAGTGAGAAGGAGAGAGAAAGCAAGTGAGTAGGAGAGAGAAAGCAAGAGAAGTGATGGCGGGGAAGCTATGTTTAAGCAGTTGAATTCCATCGGGCTAACAGGGAACCAATAACAGAGAAGGATATTTGCAAGCTGATTGATGAACCAATAGCTAGCTAGGTTGGTCACAGACTGACAAGAAGTTGGGAGGTGGGGAAATGGCTGTAACAGAAAGGGTGGGGGAGCAGCTTTGTATTACATTCCCCCATTTCTGTTTTTATAAGAAAATCTTTTGATCTCCAGTTCTTTCCCACCTTATCTCTCCATCCTGCCTAAGTGTCTAGGGCTGGTTTTGCAGTTGAGATGTAAAAAAAAAAAAAACTCCCAGGGGCAGTCTTCAACTTCCAGACTTCCAGAAACAGATGCTTTTCATGGGCTTCATTTCCTCAGTTTGACTCATCCCCTATTTCTACACTAACTGCCTGCCCTCAATTCTGGCTTTATTCCCCCCTGTAATTTTAGGAACTTCTTTACTGCTGTAGGAAAAGGTGGTGATGACCTCTCTGGTTTCTTTGAGCTGGAAGGGGGCAGCGTGAGTCAAGCAGTTTGGAGTTCCCTTTTAGAAATTGGGTCAATCGAGGCTTCCATGGTAGAAGTCTGGTTGGGGAAGAGCAGGTTGTAAAGGCATGTAGGGGTAGGTGCTTCATTACAGCCACCTCGAGGGTCCCAGATCAATGGTCACTTCTCAGGTTGGCAGAGGAGTATTTATATTGGCCAATGGGAACCCGCCTAGGGGACTCACCAATCTGAAGTCCGGTGATTCATGCAGAGCAGAGCATCTGGGCAAAATGGAAGGTGAGTCTGTGACCGGGGGGGGGCACTGGGGTGTCAGATTGGTTGCTTAAGAGACAGTGGAAGAGCCCATCCAAGTCACAGCATCAATGTAAGAAAACCCATGAAAACCAAGCCAGACAAGGGAAGTCACATAAGGGAGTTTATTAAGCAAACAGAGTGTCTCCCTGCAAGGTAAGAGAGAAAATGAGAGGAAAAAAGAAAGGGTGCATGCTAGAGAGAGTGGAAAAGTGAGGAGGAGAGAAAGCAAGTCAGCTTTTAATTTTTTACAGACTACATTTTGATTCATTGTACACAAATGGGGTACGTAATTTCATTTCTATGGTTGTGCACTATGTAGATTCATACCATTCATTTAATCATACATGTACATAGGGTAATGATGTCTGTCTCATTCCACCATTTTTCATACTTGACTCCCTCTCATTTCCTTCTACATATTCTAAAGTTCCCCCATTATTTTATTCCCTACTCCCCACACCCATTATATATCATTCTCTGCTTATTAGGGAAAACATTCGGCTTTTGGTTTTTTGGGCTTGGCTTATTTCACTCAGCATGATATTCTCCAATTCCATCCATTTATTTGCAAATGCCATAATACTGTTCTTCTTTATGGCTGAATAGTATTCCATTGTGTATATATACTAGAGTTTGTTTATCCATTCATCTGTGGTAGGGCATCTGGGTTGGTTCCACAATCAAGCTATTGTGAACTGAGCTGCTTTAACATTGATGTGGCTGTGTTACTGTAGTTTGCTGAGCTGATCCCCCACATCAATTCCCCTTTTGATTTCTAATTTCCTATAGTATGTGTATAAAGTCATTTAAATATTGTCATTTCTTAAGGTATTTTCTGCTTTTAAGCTGTCCAATCCAGAATGTTTCATGAGCTTTTGAAAAGGTTGGATCTGTAAGTCTAGTTGATTTATACTAGTTCCTGAAGTCTTCTAGTCCCTGTTTCCAATTCTGCCTGGTTTTATTTTCTGTTTCAGTCATTGGAGATTGATGTCTCTAAATATTACTGTGTCACTATTTCTATCAATTCCCTCAAGGTAGCCTCTGTGTATGGAAGTATGATGTGAGTTAAACATGTATTTACTAGTATTTTAAGGTTTTAGAGAGTGGTGTCTTTTATCTTTATATAATATTCTAGTTTGTCTCTTTTCAAAATATTTTCACTTAGAAAGCCTTTTATCTCACATAACTTTTGATTAATTATTTTACATGATTATTGCCATTTCTGATTTCATTTTTTTCTTATTTTCATGTAATATCCTTTTTATCATTTCACTTTTACTAAAATTGGTCATAAATTTAAATAAAATCTCATGTAGAGACCAAACAGGAATTTTGAGATTTAATCCTCTTAGTCATGTTTTGTGTTCTGATTGGTGTTTAATAATAATCCATTTATACTTAAATTACTGAAAATAATGGATATATTATTATTACTTTGTAAGTTGTTTTCTCTAGTTCTTATAATTGTTTTCCCTACTTTTTAATTCATGTTAATTTTTGCTTCATAGTTTTTTATTGTGACATGTTTTCAAGTCTTACCATTTTCTTTTTATATATTTTATTGTTATTATGCCATTAAATTGAGATTGTATTTAACTGTTTAAGTTTAAACTACATTACATATTGATACTAAATTTACTTAAATTCCATATAACAATCAACATCCTTGCATATCTACTTAAAGTTGTCATTCATTTCACAACTATTTTATATTGTATGCTAATTAACAGGTTTAGGAGAGCCTTGCCTTTGTATTTGAAATTCCATAGCAAAATTGTGTTATGTATCATCATTACAGTGTAATGGAGTTCATATTTGTTTGTATTTGTTCTTTTACCAGAAAGTTTTGAGATTTCAATTGATTTGTGTTGTGAAGATTTATTTCACATTCAGTTGAAAGGATTCTCTATAGAATTTCTTGTAGGACAGGTATAGAAGTCAGAAACTTTTTTTGCATTTGTGTATCTTGATATGCTTTCTTTTCCTTGACTATTGAAAAACAGTGTTTTTGGATACAGTATTTATGGATGTCAGATTTTTTCTTTTGTATTTTTTTCATTCATTGGATTATGTATTCCAATTCTTTCCTGGAAGTCTTCCAGTAAAAAATCAACTAATAATTATATAGACGTCCTTGTAAGTGATTCATCTCTTTTCTTTTCGCTTGTTTCTTTGGTATTTGCACAATCACAGAGGGCTGGGGACTCGAACCTGGGTCTCCAGATGAGAGTCAGGCACTCTACGAGATGAGCTATATGGCCAGCACTACATCTCTTATCTTTTGATCATCTCAAAATTTGTATGTGAATTTTGAAACTTGATTATATATGCTTTATTTTCAATGTTTTTGTACTAATCTTTGGAAATGATTGTGCTTCTGAATGTTTGATAGCTTTCCTTTTTCACATTTTCAATTTCTCTGACCTTATTTCTTAAGGAACATTTTATGTACATAATTTCTGCTGATTTCTATTAGTAACATTTTTCTCTCAATCTCATTTACTTTACTTCTTTTTTTATTTTTATTTTTAATTTTTATTAATTTTTTATAATTTTTACTGACTGCATTTTGATTCTTTGTACACAAGTATGGTACATCTTTTTCTTTTTGTTCGTGCACAATGTAGATTTATACCATTGGTGTAATCATATCTGTACATAAGATTGTGATGTCTGTCTCATTCCATCATTTTTCATACCCCTCTCTCTCATTTCCTTCTACATAATCTAATGTTCCTCTATTCTTCTGTCACCCCCCTCCTGCCCAAACCCATTACATATCATCATCCCTAATCAGGGAAAACATTCAGCCTTTGGTTTTTTGGGATTGCCTTATTTCACCTGGCATGATATTCTCCAATTCCATCCATTTATTTGTAAATGCCATAATATTATTCTTCCTTATGGCTGAATAATATTCTATTATCTATATATGTTACAATATCTTTATCCATTAATCTGTTGAAGAGCATCTAGGTTATTTTGACAATCTAGCTATTGAGCTGCTATAAATATTGATGTAGCTGTCTTACTGTAGTATGCTAATTTTATTTTTTTATTTTTTATTTATTTATTTATTTATTTTAATAAAAAATCATAAAATTCACATAGGGCAAGGTTGTTTGATTCATTCTGTTATTTTTTTCCCTTCCCCCATCCCTCCCACCCCTCTTTCCCCTCTATACAGTCCTTATTTCCTCCATTCTTACCACCCTCCTTATCCCTAACCTTAAACCTAAACCTAACCCTAATGCTAAACCCTCCTACCCTCTCATATGTCCTCATCCACTTATCAGTGAGATCATTCATCCTTTAGTTTTTTGAGATTGGCTTATCTCACTTAGCATGATATCCTCCAATTTCATCCATTTGCCTGCAAATGCCATAATTTTATCATTCTTCATGTTGGAGTAATATTCCATTGTATATATATATGCCACAGTTTCTTTATCCATTCATCCATTGAAGGGCATCTAGGTTGGTTCCACAATCTGGCTATAGTGAATTGAGCAGCTATGAATATTGATGTGGCTGCATCTCTGTAGTATGCTGATTTTAAGTCCTTCGGGTATAAGCCAAGGAGTGGGATACCTGGGTCAAATTGTGGTTCCATTGCAAGATTTCTAAGGAATCTCCATACTGCTTTCCAGAGTAGCTGCACTAATTTGCAACCCCACCAGCAATGTATGAGTGTATCTTTTTCCCCACATCCTCTCCAACACCTATTGTTGCTTGTGTTCTTGATAATCGCCATTCTAATTGATGTGAGATGGAATCTTAGTGTAGTTTTGATTTGCATTTCTCTTATTACTAGAGATGTTGAACATTTTTTCATATATATGTTGATTGCTTGTACATTCTTCTGTGAAGTGTCTGTTCATTTCCTTAGTCCATTTGTTGTTTGGGTTATTTGTATTCTTGGTGTAGAGTTTTTTGAGTTCTTTATAGATTCTGGAAATTAGTGCTCTATCTGCAGTATGAGTGGAAAAGATATTCTCCCACTGTGTAGGCTCTCTCTTCACATTACTGATAGTTTCCTTTGCTGAGAGAAAGCTTTTTAGTTTGAATCTATCCCAGTGGCTGATTCTTGCTTTTATTTCTTGTGCTATGGGAGTCCTGTTAAGGAAGTCTAATCCTAAGCCAACAAGGTGAAGATTTGGACCTACTTTTTCTTCTATAAGATGCAGGGTCTCTGGTCTGATTCCGAGGTCCTTGATCCATTGTGAGTTGAGTTTTGTGCAGGGTGAGAGATAGGGGTTTAGTTTCATTCTGTTGCATATGGATTTCCAGTTTTCCCAGCACCATTTGTTGAAGAGGCTATCTTTTCTCCATTGCATATTTTTGGCACCTTTGTCCAGTATGAGAAAATTGTATTTATTTGGGTTTGTATCCATGTCCTCTATTCTGTACCATTGATCTACCTGTCTATTTTGGTACCAATACCATGCCATTTTTGTTACTATTGCTTTGTAATAGAGTTGAAGATCTGGTATTGAGATACCCCCTGCTTTGCTCTTTCTACTGAGGATTGCTTTCGCTATTCTGGGTTTCTTATTCTTCCAGATGAATTTCATAATTGCTTGCTCTGTTTCTGTAAGGTACACCATTGGGATTTTAATTGAAATTGCATTGAATCTGTATAGCATTTTGGGTAGTATGGCCATTTTGACAAAATTAATTCTGCCTATCCAAGAACATGGGAGATCTTTCCATCGTCTAAGATTTTCTTTAATTTCTTTCTTTAGTGTTCTGTAGTTCTCATTGTAGAGGTCTTTCACCTCTTTTGTGAGATTGATTCCCAAGTATTTTATTTTTTTGGATGCTATTGTGAATGGGGTAGTTTTCCTAATTTCTCTTTCTGAAGATTCATCACTTATGTATAAAAATACATTGGACTTATGAGCATTGATCTTGTATCCTGCTACTTTACTGAATTCACTTATGAGTTCTAAGAGCTTTCTGGTGGAATTTCCAGGTTCCTCTAAATATATAATCATGTCATCAGCGAACAGGGATAGTTTGAGTTCCTATTTTCCAATTCGTATCCCTTTAATTTCTTTGGTTTGTCTAATTGCTCTGGCTAGAGTCTTAAGAACGATATTGAATAGAAGAGGTGAAAGAGGGCATCCCTGTCTTGTTCCAGTTTTAGGGGGAATGCTTTCAGTTTTTCACCATTTAGAATGATATTGGCCATGGGCGTAGCGTAGATGGCCTTTACAATGTTAAGGAATATTCCCACTACCCCAATTTTCTCTAGTGTTTTGAGCATGACGGGATGCTGTATTTTATCAATTGCTTTTTCTGCATCTATTGAAATAATCATGTGATTCTTAACTTTTAGTCTGTTGATATGGTGAATGACATTTATTGATTTTCAGATGTTGAACCAACCTTGCATCCCTGGGATAAAACCCCCTTGATTGTGATGCACTATCTTTTTAATATATTTTTGAATGCGATTTGCTAAAATTTTGTTGAGGATTTTTGCATTGATGTTCATTAAGGATATTGGTCTGAAATTTTCTTTCCATGGTGTGTCTCTGTCTGGTTTAGGTATCAGGGTGATATTGGCTTTATAGAATGGTTTTGAGAGGGTTTCCTCCTCTTTTATTTTATGGAATACTTTGAGAAATATTGGAATGAGCTCTTCTTTAAAGGTTTTGTAGAACTCGGCTCAGAACCCATCTGGTCCTGAACTTTTCTTTGTTTGTAGGCTTTTGATGACCTCTTCTATTTCATTGCTTGAATTTGATTTATTTGAGTTGTGTATGTCCTCCTTGTTCAGTTTAGGTAATTCATATGTCTCTAGAAACTTGTTGCTGTCTTCGAGGTTTTCTGTTTTGTTGGAGTATAGATTTTCAAAATAGCTTCTAATTATGTTTTGTATTTCACTCATGTCCCTTGTGATATTTCCTTGTTCATTCCGAATTTTAGTAATTTGAGTTTTCTCCCTCTTTCTCTTTGCTAGTGTGGCTAACAGTTTATCAATTTTGTTTATTTTTTCGAAGAACCAAGTATTTATTTTGTTAATTTTTCCTATTGTTTCTTTTGTTTCAATTTCGTTGATTTGGGCTCTGATTTTAAATGTTTCCTGTCTTCTACTTCTTTTGGTGTTGGTCTGCTCTTCTTTTTCTAGGGCTTTAGGCTGTAGTGTTGATTCGTTTATTTGTTGATTTTGACTTCTTTTTTGAATGCACCCCATGAAATAAATCTTTTTCTAAGTACTGTTTTCATAGTGTCCCATAGATTTTGATATGATGTGTCTTTGTTCTCGTTTACTTCTAAAAAGTTTTTATATCCCTCCTGATGTCTTCTGTTATCCATTCATCATATAATAGTTTAATAGTATCCCTTTAATTTCTTTGGTTTGTCTAATTGCTCTGCCTAGAGTCTTAAGAACGATATTGAATAGAAGTGGTGAAAGAGGGCATCCCCGTGTTGTTCCAGTTTTTAGGGGGAATGCTTTCAGTTTTTCACCATTTAGAATGATATTGGCCATGGGCGTAGTGTAGATGGCCTTTACAATGTTAAGGAATATTCCCACTACCCCAATTTTCTCTAGTGTTTTGAGCATGAAGGGATGCTGTATTTTATCTGCAGGTATTGGAGAAGTTTCTGTTTTTTATTCTGTCATTTATTTCTAATTTCAATCCATTATGATCTGATAGAGTACAAGGTAGTTTCTCTATCTTCTTGTATTTGCTAACAGTAGCTTTGTGGCATAAAACATGGTCTATTTTAGAGAAGGATCCATGTACTGCTGAGAAGAAAGTGTATTCATTTTTTGTTGGATGATATATTCTATATAAGTCAGTTAAGTCTAAATTGTTGATTGTGTTATTGAGATCTATGGTTTCTTTATTCAAATTTGTTTGGACGATCTATCCAGCGGTGAGAGAGGTGTATTAAAATCGCCTAGAATTATTGTGTTGTGGTCTATTTGATTTCTGGAATTGAGAAGGATTTGTTTGATGTTCATGGATGAGCCAATGTTCAGGGCATACATGTTTATGACTGTTATGTCTTGCTGATTTATGCTTCCCTTAAGCAGTATGTAAGGTCCCTCTTTGTCCCTTCAGACTAGTTTTGGCTTGAATTCCACATTATCTGAAATGAGGATGGATACTCCAGCTTTTTTGCTGTGTCCGTGTGCATGGTATGTTTTTTCCCATCCTTTCACTTTTAGTTTACTATGGAGTTTTTAACTTGGTATATTGTTTTCTTCATTTCAAGGTTTTCTGTTTGGTTGTTCTTCAATATCTCTAACTCTTTATTGAAATGATCTCTTGCTTCCCATATTTGCTCCTTTAACTGTTGATTGGTGTGATCATTTAATGCCTGCATTTGCTCTTTCATCTCCTCCTTCAATGCCTGCATTTGCTGTGTCATCTCCTCATTTGCTTCCCTGATTGTTTTAATTATGTACATTCTGAACTCCCTTTCTGACATTTCTTCTGCTGTGCTGTCATTGGATTTTATTGATATAGTATCTAGGTTTGTTTGGGACATTTTCTTCCCTTGTTTTCTCATATTTGTCAAATGTCAGTGGGACTTTGTGATATTGCAGAATTCTTCTCTTGGCTTATAGTGTCCCTGTAGATTTCCAGTGTATCGCCTTCCTGCTTTAAGTAGCCTGAAGTCTTGGAGTAACTTGATAATGTAGTGCTTCCAAGGAACACTGCCCCTAGCCCGCTACTGGTTCCAGGACTTGGAGCTGGCTCTGTGTGGAAAGGCTCTCACTGGGTGGTCTGCTCTGAGAAGCTAGCCTGGAAAGGCTCTTCCCACAAGAGGGGGCTGGGCTGCGGGCTGCTTGGGGAATTCCCTGGCTGCCCTGTCCTGGTCCCTGATGCAACCTGTGGGCAGGAACTCGCCACCCTGGTTCTGGGACTTGAAGCTTGGTTCTGTGCAGGCAGGCTCTCACTAGGGAGCCTGCTCCGAGATGCTGGAGAATCTGGCCCTGTGGGAGGAGCCCACTGCCGGAGTGTGCAGGGCTGCCTGGGGAAGACTCTAGCTGCTCTGCCCTACTCTAATAAGCCACCCGAATCCTGGCCTGCCTCCCGGGCCGAGCTTCACCGGGTGGGAGATACTCACCCTGAGGCTCTATTTTAGTCCAAGTCTCTCAATGCCTCCCCTTCTTGAATCCTGGTTTCTGGAGTGACTGGAGATGCAGTCACCCTCTAGTCTGCCATCTTGGATCATCCCATGGAAAAAGCCTCTATTTTTTTATTTATTCTTTTTTTTTTTTGGAGTGGCAGAGCTACTTCATTTATGTAACACATTTACAGTTTACATAAGATTTTTGCTGACATGATTTCACTTTTCCCTCAGAACAATGTATAAGGCAGAACCTTCATCACATTTCACAAGTCAGGAATTTCTGCTTACCTTTGGCAATGCATCCTTGGTTTGGGACACTATCTCCTTTAGGTTTTTCCCCCATTCTTTTGTCAGGAAAGGCTCCTTCTTCTGTATTCCCCTTAAAATAGCTATTCTTGGGCCTCTCCTCTTCTACTTTCTTCTTAGATGCCCTCTTCTACTCTCATTAGTAAAAGATCACACATCAACTAATATCTGCCCGATCTGCTACACAAAGAGCAACTGACCTACATTCTTCCTACTTCCTGCCTGGGCTCTCACTTTCACATCCAAACTTAGTTTTAATCCCACCCTTGCTATTCCTCCAACAAGCCCAATGACCACTGCCCCCTGTAGCTTTTCTTTAGCTTATTTCAAAAGACAACTTTTTGTCTAAAACAGAAAAGGATGCCTCAAGGATAACCATCCCATTTACTAGCAGTCCCCAAGCATAAAGAAATTAAAAAGCAGGGACTGTGGGGGAGGAGCTGGTGTCCAACAGAGGACAGGACTGGGAAAAGCTACTGAGCTCAGAATATGTGAATCCATTATTTTGTAATATTTTGATTTTGGATCCGCACCATAAGTCTTTTTATACAAGGTCTTAATTTTAAGTTGCTTCAAATTTTTCATTGAAAGCAAGAGTGGCTTCAAATGATGCTCACAAGAAACCTGTGTGGCAGACAAGCCAGGTTTTATCAGTCTCCTTCTGCAGTCATGCACTCCCTGATCTGTCCGACACTCACTGAGCACTCCCAGTGGGCCAGGCACGGTGCAAGGTGCTGGGATATAACAATGATCATGACAAAGTCCCTCAAGGCATCACAGTCTAATGGTATACTACTGAGTAAACTGAGGCACAGAGTGGTAAATGACTTACCCACTGAGGTAGAAATAGCTAGGTTTTGGGAAGGGGGGACAAGAGCTGGAGAGAAGGCAGGGTACAACTCATGGTAAATAAAACCCCTCCGACTCAGCAGAAAGGCTGCACACAGACACATATTACAAAATATGCTCACAAAAACTTAACACAGTTTTCAATTTCACATGACTGAATTCATGTCTCGATGAATTAGGCTACTCCACGATGGCATTTCTATACTTTTCCCCAAGGATCTGGGGCATGCCACCAATCTGCTGGGACACAATAACTCTTTAGGCAGCTCAACATCAAGAAGCATCGGACTCCAATTTTAGTGCTAGGAACCACATTAAAATACTTGAATTAGCATTATGAACTTAAATGTATAGCACACTGTGATACTTCTACATGTAGAAGTTTGGAAAAACTCTCCTCTAACCTGTTTCCAGAGGATTCTAACAAGTTATAGGTTCCAAAGAAATTAGAGCATCTGTCACTTTTCATATATACATTATTTTGGCTGTACAAGGGTAAAAAGTGTCACTTAAACATATTTCATAAGTAATCTAAACATTGTGCAGATATATACAAAAACATCACATTTAGATCTGTGTTTACACCTAGCCAATGTACAACACTTTAACTGCAAATGTGAACCAGTGTAAGGCAATTATTTTTTGTGATATACCACATGATCCTTTAAGGAAGGCAGAGTCCACAAAGAACTGTCCATGCCAGGCCTGACCGTCTGTTTCATGATACTCTTTGTGATGAAGTTATTTTAGGAAGTGAAATGTCCATTTCACTGACAAAATGCAGTGAACAATCATTAAAAAATTGTTTTTGAATGCAGAAACCATAATTACCCAGTAATCTAATAGGGGAGCTACTCGAAGACACTACTGGCCTTAATGCTGCTACTGACTGATAATGAGAGCACTTCCTGGAAGACTTATTGCTCTGAAATTCAAATTGGTGCATAATTCATCCATGCAGAATGTTCCACAATTAAAAGGAAAAAAACTTTCAATCCATCAATCCTCAAATGTTATCAGTTGTTCACTTCAAGCACATCTTCCCTTTGCTGAGGAGGATTTTCTCCTTTCTCTGGGTGTTCTGGATGTTTGCTTTTAGATGAAGAGGTCCCTACCCTGTCTGATGTTTTTCTATTTGAATGGTTCTCCTCTACTTCACACAAATACACACCAATGGGTCCTCTGGTGCTCCTTATGTGTACCTGGATAGAGTCTTCTTTGGGAGCTGGAACATCCAACCTGGTTTCCTCTGGAGCTTTAACTGCAATAACAATCTGTTCATGAAAGGCTTGAACGCTATGAATATCTTGATACGTCACATATGCCAGTCTTTCATTTTCTTTATCATCTGTTAATTCAAATAACTGTTGAGCGCGATCCTTGATTAACTCATCCAAAGCATCTTCCATTGCTGATAAGTCTGAAAGTTCCTCTTGCAACTTCTTTTGTTGGGGCACTGCTCCAAAATTGTTAAGATAAGATCCTATCTATGGAGTATGGTTCTTAGATTTTTTTTTCAAAGAGGTCAATTCCATCTAGGACATTGATAATGTCATAGACCCTCCGTTTTTGTACTCCCAGTTTTGTTGCAACCTTGTTTAAGTGGAGAATGCCCCCAGGGGCAGATCTGACGAGATCCATAAATTTTCGAGTTAAATAAACCAGTGATACATCAAAAGGAGGTCTCTTCACTTTTAGAGCTTTTCTCATGGACACATATTGTACATTATCTTCTAAATTAATTCTTATTTTCGATGGCAGCAGGCTTTCCACATTGATGGGATCAAGGCAGTGGCGGTGCACCGTCTCCTCCGCAGGGTCCACAAAAAGGCTGGGCACTCTTCTCGCTGGCCGCTGCTGACTCATGCTGCCAAGCGGGCGGCCCTCACCCCTCGCACCGCAAGCGCTCCAGCCTTCTGCGGCAGGCTTGAGCGCCATCCCTGACTTGCCGGCTTCTCGGTGCCGGGCGCGGAGCAGGTCCCCCGGCTTGCGCGGGGAGCGCCGTGTGGCTCAGCCGCCCCACCCGCCCGTGAGCTCCCGCCACCAGCCCGAGGGAAGGAGGGTGACCCTCGGTGATCAGGACGCCGGCTGGCCATCTTCCCGCATCTAGTATGCTAATTTTAAATCATTTGGGTATAAACCACAGAGTGGGGTAACTGGCTCAAAAGCTAAGTCCATTCCAATTTGAAACTCCACCAGCAATGTAGAAGTGTGCTTCTTTCCTCAAATCTAGGCCAACTTGTATTTTTATTTGTAGTTTTGATAGTAGCCATTCTATTTAGAGTCAGATAAAATTGTAGAATTTTTTTTTATTTTCATTTACTTTAATTCATGATCAGCACATTGAATATCACAAAAGTGGTTATTTAGTCTTGTTTGGTAAATTCATAACTTTCACATTCTTATTGTCTTTTCCTAATTGTTTTCTATTGTTTCTTTGATTGATCCAAGTCTCCTTTTTTGTTTTTGTGCTACAATTTCCACTGAGATTTTTCTACTTAAAAACAAGCTTACAGTAGATGCTTATAGTTATTTTGAAAATGTTCAGAAGTTACTAAATAAATAAAAATGGGTCAGGTAAAAAGACACATGCCTGGAATCCCAGTTAAGTGAGAATCTGAGGCAGAATGACTGCAAGTTTCTTGGTGAAATCCTGTCTCGAAAGTAAACAATCTAGAAAAGGCCTGGGGAGACTGGTTGAAGCTCAGTACTAGAGCAGTTTCCTACCATGTGTGATCTTGTGATTTTTCCTCAGCACCCCATGAAATCTAAAAATAAAAATTTTAAAAAGTAAGAGGCACTGGGGAAGTTTCTAAGTGGAAACCTGACCCTGTATTCAATCCCAATTACTCTCCCCCCATAAAAGAAAAGAAGAGGGAAAAATTAAGGTAGAAAATCAATTGTTACATCACTTGACTCATATGAAATCTGAACAAGTTGAGTTTAGGATCTATAATTTGGTAGATATTACAGGTAATATCAGTGAAAGATTTTATTTTATTTTATTTTATTTTTCTGTGGTGCTGGGGATGTAACCCAGGGCCTTTTGGTTGCAAGGCAAGCACTCTACCAACTGAGCTATATCCCCAGCCCTGGAGATTTTATTTTAATGGACAAAAGTCAAGTGTGCTGTACAACATAGTGGGTGTAGTTTATTATATTATTCTTTTTATCTTGTATTGGGAATTTAGCCCAGTGGACTTTACCACTGGTCAATACCATCAGCTCTTTTTCTTTTTTGTTTTTTAGTTAGAGTCTTGCTAAATTGCTGAGGTTGGTCTTGAATAGGCACCCCTTCTGTCTCAGCCTCCTGAGTCACTGGGATTAAAATTGTGTGCCAGCCACCATTCCTGGCTAGTATATTGTATTCCTTATTTTTTTAAAGAATCTATAAATATTTTATTGGTGGTTTTACTTAGTACTGAATGCAGAGAATACAAAGAAATCAGCACTTAAAAAGAAACATTTATCTTTAAAATGTGTAATATATTTATATATATTGATGAGTTTTGTATGTTTACAATTACAAAAAAAATTAAAACTTTCATTCTGAATATACTTTGAATTTGAGGTTTTTTTTTTTTTTTGCTGTAGTTATGCCAATTATGATTAATTTTGTTGGTATCTAACCTAATAGGAAGAATTTGCAAGATGATCCTAAAACAAAACAGTAAATTAGAAATTTTAAAACAGATTTTTAGGGGAGGATAAAGCCACACAAAAGAAAAAAGTTTCAATACCAGATATATAAATACAAAGGAGGACATGTCATGGAGCAAAAAGTGTCTCAAGTACAAATTTTACTCTACCTGTGATTTCTAATTCTACCAGCAATTCAACTAGCAGTAACTTAGATGCTGTTGTTCTAGAAAATAAACCATTAATTCTTTCACTACAATTTACAGACTTCACTCAATGAACACTTACTAAGCATTCAGATTCTTTTGTATTAACAGAAGAAATGATTTATACATTTAGAAACATTAACAAAAGAGGTCTTCATACACACTGCTGAAACCTGCAATATAGTTTGGGGGCCAGATTTCAATGTACACAATGTTATGAGTCATAAAATGCTTATGACAGTACAGTACGGATGAGTGCTGTTGACTGAGTACTCCATCTGTTCCTACGTGGATGGGACTGTAACGACAACTCTGCCAGGTCTCTAAACAGGATTGTCCATTAAATAATTATGATACAAATGTGATCCACAGCTAGCTTATAGAACTGATGTTTCCACTCTAATAGCACTACAGAATTCTTTATTTTTTACTTTTTAGTTGTAGATGGACACAACATCTTTATTTATTTTTCTTTTTTTTTTTTTAAGGCAGATTACAAAGACGCAGTTTGCCAGCTTTTTTAAATCTAAGGTTGACATTACATATTTAAACAATTGTCAAAACATTACTAAGTTGCCAGCATTCATGCACAACTAGAAAACATCCTTAAATTTATACTAAACCAGAAATGTGTTACCATTAATGCATTGATATCTTTCATTACTAAATACTGGGAAAAAAAACATTATTTAGACAGGAGACTCATCCTGACAATGTTAGCTCACAGCAGTCTGACACTACTTGGCTCACATGTCAAACACAATGGAAAGCAGATCCATGCTGGTGTTCGAATACAATCTTGTCCTAGCACTACTCAAAGTCAAGGCTTACCTTGGATTATGTTTAATAAAAAAGCAAAGTGCATACAGAGATTACAACAATTTTAAAGACAAAAGGAAATGGTCCTATTATGTGGGCCCAACAATAAACTCAAAAGTCTATGACAAATAGGGGCTCCCATGAGCTGTTCATAAATACTTTAGATTAGGTACAATTATACTGAAAGTTGAGTTAGCCTGAAATCTTCAAAAAAAATGTTCCTGTTAATCCTCAAATGGTGCTTGTTATAGTTTAACATTTCTGTTAAATGCGTGTGTTGAATTGTTATCCAAGCGTAGCAGCTGCTCCTTACCATTTATCATTAAGGACTTTAACTGGCCATCTACTTCAACTTCTACTCTTTCTTGACCATTCTTGACAATTCTTTTTGTAGTGATTTTTCTGCCATTTACTATTTTGGTTGATATATATTTGAAGTTACCCATTCTGCTGCCACCAAATGATGTAGAAGACAATGAAGTAAGGCCACTGTGACCTAGTGACCCAAATGATGTAAATCCTGTATCAAATGAAGAAAATCCACCTCCAAGTGATGGAAATCCACTGAAAGCAGAGAAAAATGAGCCTGCACCTCGGTTTCTACTTCCTCGGGGACCCCTTCGGTTCCCAAAAAAGTCTTCAAATGGATCTTCGAAGAAGTCAAACAAAAACGGGTCCCTTCCACCAAAAAATTCCCTGAAGACATCATCTGGGTTCCGGATCGTGAAGCCAAACTCAAAAGGACTGTCAAAATGACTTCCACCTCCACATCCACCATTTAAGCCTTCTTTGCCATACTTCTCATAGATGTCCCATTTTTTAGCATCTGATAACACCTCATACGCTTCAGCTACTTGTTTGAATTTTCTCTCTGCTTCTTTATTCTCAGGATTTTGTCTGTATGCCACTTTAGTGCCAGTTTCTGATATGCCTTTTTGATATCCTCGGGAAAGGCATGGCTCTACATGCCTAGAACTTCATAGTAATCCACCATGTTTTAACAGATTTTTGGAACAAGTCCGAAGACACGGCGGATGGATGGGACAGGGTGGGCTGCCGGGTGTTTGTGGTCCAGCATGGCTTAGCTGGTGGCCAACATCTTTATTTATTTTTATGTGGTGTTGAGGACTGAACACAGTGCCTTGCATGTGCAAGGAAATTGCTCTACCACTGAGCTACCATCCCAGCCCAGCACTACAGAATTCTAGTGACATTAAATATTAGAATTATTTCTCCCTGCTAACTATTCAGCAGAAAAAGAGTTTTCTGACTGCATTTTTGAGGAACAGAACACCTCTAAAATACACACAATGGGTAAGCAGAAAGTGAGCAATGTGGACTCCTGAAGCTGATTTTTCACAGACACTAACAAGCAAAGCAGTTTTCAAAAAAATTAAAATCACCGTAAAGATTAAAGCAATCGGTTCTGAAGAAAATGTAGCTTATTTTGAAAGTTTTGTTTGGTTTGTGATTAGAATTCAAAGTGTTAAAATAAACAAACAGATTCTAGCAATATTTATGTGCCGTACAGGATTTTAACAATGTACTCTTAAGTTCAAAGATTTTGTCCTCTCCCCAGAGAAAGTTTAAAAAAAAAAAAAAGGAGCTCTTACAAAAATAAATAAAACTAAACCCACCACCCCAAACAGTCATAAATGGAAGACTTTTTCCTTTTTGAATACTTCAATTGCTCCAAGATCAGGGTAAGGTTTCTATCCTAAGGACTTCTACTCTCTTCCTTTACCTTCTTCTGTTCTCCAGTTATTTCCATGTTTTTATCACACAAGGCTATGGGCAGATTTTCTTAAGAAATCAGGTTGATTTAGAGGTAGCATTAGGATGCACTATAGTTGACTACAGTATGAAATTCAAATGAACACATTGTTCTCCTAAAAGGATTGAAATAAGTAAAAGTGTAAAGAAAAATGTCCAGCCCTCAGTGCCTTGCACTAAGAAAAGTTCTGAGAAACTGGGAATCAATATTGGGAGTCAAGAAATAGGCATTGGCCTCACCTCTTTGAGCACCTTTAATGCACCAGTTCAGGCTGGTTTTCCATGAAGGTCAGCACTCCATTCACGTAGTAGGTAATGCCAAGAGACAGCAAAGCAATGGAAAAGATCAGGAGCAGGACCGTCCAGAAGCCCAAATCCTCTACAAATTCCTGCCAAATCATTCAAAAGCTGGACAGGACCCCTTCACCTGGCTGTAGGGTGGGATTGAGGAGAGAATGGCTTTCCGTGGTACTTTCACTCTCAACCATGTGCATGGTCTTCTGTTTTGAGTGGGTTTTTCTGTGAAATCCTTTTACCTTCTGTTTTTCCAAAGGTTCCAGCAATCAGATGACTTCTTTATTCACTCCCCTGCACTTTGCCAGAACTAAAGAGTTGCACCTTGATGATTGCATATATCAATTTTGAGTACATTGGAAACTAAGAATTGAATGGAATCCACATGGCCACAGAGATCAACAGCTGTGTCTCCTTGATAATCTATAGTCAGCAGATCAGCACCAAATTTATGCAACAGCTGGCAGATGGCTACATTCCCTTGGGCTGCTGCAAGGTGAAGGCCTGTCCTGCCTCTGCTGTCCCAGACATTTCAGTCAAAATCACTTTCCAGAACCATCTTAGAATATGTAATGTCTCCATCAATACAGGCTTGTAGCAAGGGCACATTAGTTTGAGAAGTATCATTTACAAAAACATAGGATTTTGTCCTAATGTGGATGGAATATGGGTCCACTGTAAGATTAGACCTTTCCTCCAGTGGTCACTCAGCAGTTTCTCTGAATTCTTAAACAGGTTCAACAAAAATATTCAGTAAATGCCAGCAAGAATTTGGGAGACAAGCAGCAGTGATAGCAGCAGCACCTCTCTGCAGGTTACAGATGAAGTAGGGCCCAGCCACTCGTACATTGTGTTTTCAAGGAGTACTACTAGAGTATATGTAAAGTTTACTAAAAATAAATCTAATTATGTAAAATAATGCATGTATTAATTAGTTATATTTTGTCATTTGTGTGCCATAGAACATAGAGTACATAAAAAGTTATTAGTGTAATCAGTTAATAAACAACAAAAAACATGAATATTAAAAAAATCAGTCATTTTTGTTGATTTCTGTGGTTTGTCTTCATTCCAGTCATACTGAAATGAACTGTGATAGGCTTTTGTTGCCTCCCAAACCAGTTTTTTGCTATATCTTCTCTAGATATGTGTATACATTTCTCCCACTATAAATACCCATATTTCTTCTTAAGCAATAATTGTTTAAACCCATGATGAATCATTTTTGGCACTGTCATCCAAAATTTATCATTTATCTCCAGCTCTCTGTGGAGACAAAAACTAGTTTGCATAAAGTTGTCAAGAAAGTCATAGCTGTTTGTTTGTTTCACACTTCCCTTTGCTCATGGGAGAATAAAGGGGTTGATAGTTTTTTCATATTACACAATGACCTACTGTGGTTCAGAAATGACTGTGCTGAGCAAAATAACACATTTTCCTTTTTCTACTACATGACTTTATTGTGCTCATCTGAGGTTCTGTAAAATCAAAGATAGTTTTGGAAATTCTCACAAGTCAATTTTTTCAGTGCATTTTTATGAGGTTTCTTTTTTATTTTTCATTTGTTCCTAGTAATATATGACATTCACATCCATTTTGATAAAATTTTACAAGCATGGAATATATGTTATTCTAATTAGGACCAATTCTTGTGGGTGGTCATGCTGGTGAAATTCACTTATGGATTTTCATATGTGTACATAGAAAAATTATGTTAGATTTATTCTAGTGTCTTTTCCATTCCTACCCTCCCTATGCCATGATTTCTTTATTCATTCATCTGTTGATGTGCTTCTAGGTTTGTTCCATATCTTAGCTACTGTGAATTGTGCTTTTTTAAACATTAATGTGGCTGTCATTGCAGTATGCTCATTTTAAATAGTTTGGATATGGTGAAGTGGCATAACTGAGTCAAACGGTGGTTCCATTCCTAGTTTGTTTTTACCAGGTATTCAACCCAGAGGTGCTTAACAACTGAATCACATCTTCAGTCCTTTTAATGTTTTATTTAGGGACAAGATCTCACTGAGTTGCTAAGGGCCTCAGTATGTTGCTGAGACTGAATTTCAACTCATGAACCTCCTACCTCAGCCTCCAATGCTCATCCCTCCTGCTTGAGTAATCTCCATACTGCTTGCTCCAATTTTCAGTCCTGAAATGTATGTACATCCCCTTTTCCCCTCATCTATGCCAATATTTGTTGTTATGTGTATTCTTGGTAATTCCCATTCTGTCTGAGTGTGGAAGAATCTCAGTATAGTTTTATGTTGCACTTCTCTAATTGCTAGAGATATTGGTCAGTTTTTTATATATTTGATGATCCTTCCTATTTCTTTTGAGAAGGACATGTTAAGATTTCTTGCCCATTTATTGATTCGGTTTTTTGGTTTTTTAATCTATGGATTAATTATAATCTTGGATTTTCTTTGCTGTTCCCTTTCTGATGTCCTCACATTGAAAATAACTTCCTTTTTTTGCAAAGTATTCCACAATAGTGCAGCAAATCAAATAATTTATTTCTTTGATTTATTTCAGTGATGAATTCTCATCAAACCCAAGAATTGTCATCAGAGCTGGGAATACAATGTTCATTCCATCAGGTGATAAAGGGAAGTTATGGAAACTGTGGCATTGAAAATGTATGCTTAAAGAAAGAATGGAAATGTGTGGAGGAGAGTAATGTTCAGGACAATTGTCATGGTGAATATAATAATTCGGAGGTACCTACACAATAAAATTTTTAACACGAATCGATATAAAGAATATATTAAGTCACAGAAAACACCTCAACTGTGCTAGTCACTTGTTAGGAAGGTTTTGAGTATCTTGAAAATTTATCTGCACTGAATTTTTAGTAAAATAACTTTGTGAAATAAAATTTGTAAAATACAAAATATAATCTTTTGCATGCTTCAGTTCTTAACAATAAACATTTGAAATGTAGAATTTGTTTAAATTTTTACTCAAATATTTTTGTAGACAATAGATTTAGTAATATAAAATAAATTACTAAGTATGATCAGTTTTTTTAACATAAGGAAGCATCTGTTGTTCTACATTCAACAAACACTCCTTCCTTGTGTCCCAATGTAACATTTTAATATATGTAGAAAGATCTGTACTTATACATTATTACATAATAGAGAATCAGGTGTAGCTGTTTGGTGAGTATTCTACATTTATCATAAAACTTTAAAGACTTTTTAGCCAGGTCAGTACCCTAAATAAATATGGGTCTATTGTTATTGGTGAAAAATGTAAGAAATGAAACTCACAAATATTTAATATTTTTTAAATCCTAGAAAATATTATTGTGATCATTTAACAAAGAAGTTTTATAAAGGCAACAAATGCAAACAAGTATTTCATCAGTGCTCAAAATGTATCATTCCAAACATCCATATTCAAGGAAAGGATTGCAAATATCAACAATGTGGAAGAACTTTAAATAAAATCACAAGAATTATTAAGTGCAAGAAAATTCAGGTGGGAAGAATGCCATACAGATTTAAGAAATGTATTAAGGCATTTAAGGATTTCTCAAACCTTTTTCACTATAGTGATAAACCCTACGGATGTGAAGATTGTGGTGAAGATGTTAATCAAAGGTCAGTCCTTATTAAACACAAGAAGAATCATGCTGGAGAGAAGCCCTATACTTGTAATGAATGTGGAGAAGCATTTATTTATATCTCAAAACTTACTGAGCACCAAAGGATTCATAGTTATGAGAGACCATACAAATGTATACAATGTGAAAAAGATTTTAAATACACCTCAAGACTTATTCAACACCAGAGGATTCATACTGAAGAGAAGTCCTACAAATGTACACAATGTGGCAAAGCATTTACACGATTTTCAATCTTCACTAAACACCAGAGTGTTCATAGTAATGAGAGACCTTATGAATGTAAAGAATGTGGCAAAGGCTTTCGGTATAGAAGAGTCCTTATTGGACACCAAATGATTCATAGGGATGAGAGACCATATGAATGTAAGGAATGCGGCAAAGGCTTTAAGTGTAACGCAGCCCTTAGTCAACACCAGAGGATTCATAATAATAAGGGACCATACAAATTTAAGGATTGTGAAAGAGATTTTAAATATATCTCACTACTTACTCAACACCAGAAGGTTCATACTGTTGAGAAGCCCTACAAATGTACAGAATGTGAGAAAGGATTTATTCAGTTTTCACACTTTACTCAACACCAGAGGATTCAGTGATGAGAGACCATATGAATGTAAGGAATGTGGCAAATGCTTTAAATATACTACAGTCCTTATTCAACACCAGAAGATTCATACAGGAGAGAAACCGTACAAATGTACAGAATGTGGGAAAGCATTTACACGAATTTCACACTTCACTCAACACCAGAGTGTTCATAGTGATGAGAGACCATATGAATGTAAGGAATGTGGCAAAGGCTTTAAGTGTAGTAGAGTGCTTATTGAACACCAGAAGATTCATAGGGATGAGAGACCATATGAATGTAAGGAATGTGGCAAAGGATTTAAGTATAGTAAAGTCCTTATTCGACACCAGAAGATTCACAGGGATGAGAGACCTTATGAATGCAAGGAGTGTGGCAAAGGCTTTAAGTGTAATACAGACCTTAGTGTACACTGGAGGGTTCATAGGGATGAGAGGCCATATGAATCTAAAGAATGTAACAAAGGCTTTAAGTATAGTGCAGCCCTTATTAGACACCAGAGGATTTATAGGGATGAGAGACCATACAAATGTAAAGAATGAGGGAAACCTTTTAAATTCATCTCTACTTGAACTCAACACCAGACTCTTCATACTGCAGGGAAGCCATATAAATGAAAACAATGTGGAAAAGCTTTTATTCATAGGTCACATCTTATTTAAAACCACAGGAATCATTTTTTAATTTTAAACAAGTGAGATACATGCCGTTTCTCTGTTTGTACATGGAGTAAAGGCATACCACTTGTGTAATCATAAATTTACATAGCGTAAAATTGTTTGACTCATTGTTATTTTATCCCTCTCTGCCACCCCTCCCATCCCTCCCACTCCTCTTTTCTCTCTATACAGTCCTTCTTTCCTCCATTCTTGCCCCCCTGCCTAACCCTAACCCTAAACCTAACCTTAACCCTAACACTAACACCTCCCACCCCCCATTATGTGTCCTCATCCACTTTTCAGTGATATCATTCATCCTTTGTTTTTTTCAGATTGGCTTATCTCAGTTAAAATGATATTCTCCAATTTTGTCTATTTGCCTGCAAATGCCAAATTTGTTTCATTCTTTATAGTGGAGTAATATTCCATTGTGTATATATATATATATATATATTTATATATATATATATATATACCACAATTTCTTTATCCATTCATCAATTGAAGGACATCTAGGTTGGTTCCATGCTCTGGCTATTGTGAGTTGAGCAGCTATGAACATTGATGTGGCTGTATCTCTGAGGTTCGCCAATTTTAAGTCCTTTGGGTATAGGCAAAGGAGTGGGATAGGTGGTTCAAGGGTGGTTCCATTCGAAGTTTTCTGAGGAATCTCCATACTGCTTTCCAGAGTGTCTGCACTAATTTGCAACCCCACCAGCAATGTATGAGTGTACCTTTTTACCCACAAATTCACCAACATCTATTGTTGCTTGTGTTCTTGATTATCACCATTTTAATTGGGGTGAGATGGAATCTTAGTGTGGTTTTGATTTGCATTTCTTTTATTACTAGAGAATTTGAACATTTTTTCATACATCTGTTGATTGTTTATATATCTTCCTCTGCGAAGTTTCTGTTAATTTCCTTAGCCCACATGTTGATTGGATTATTTGTATTCTTGGTGTAGAGTTTTTTGAGTTCTTTATATATTCTGGAAATTAGTGCTCTATCTGAAGTATGAGTGGCAAAGATACTCTCCCACTCTGTAGGCTCTCTCTTCACATTACTGATAGTTTCCTTTGCTGAGAGAAAGCTTTTTAGTTTCAATCTATCCCAGTTGTTGATTCTAGCTTTTATTTCTTGTGGGATGGGAGTCCTGTTAAGAGTCCTGTTAAGTCTGATCCTAAGCCAACAAGGTGAAGATTTGGACCTACTTGTTCTTCTATAAGATGCAGGGTCTCTGGTCTGATTCCAAGGTCCTTAATCCATTTTGAGTTGAGTTTTGTGCAGGGTGAGACATAGGGGTTTAATTGCATTCTGTTGCATGTTGATTTCCAGTTTTCCCAGCACCATTTGTTGAAGATACTATCTTTTCGCCATTGCGTATTTTTGGCACCTTTGCCTAGTATGAGAAAATTGTATTTATTTGGGTTAGTGTCCATGTCCTCTATTCTGTACCATTGATCTACCTGTCTATTTTGGTACCAATACCATGCCATTTTTGTTACTATTGCTTTGTAATAGAGTTGAAGATCTGGTATTGAGATACCCCCTACTTCATTTTTTCTGCTAAGGATTGCTTTCGCTATTCTGGTTTTCTTATTTTTCCAGATGAATTTCATAATTGCTTACTCTATTTCTGTAAGGTACATCATTGGGATTTTAATTGGAATTGCATTGAACCTGTATAGCACGTTTGGTAGTATGGCCATTTTGACAATATTAATTCTGCCTATCCAAGAACATAGGAGATCTTTCCATCTTCTAAGATTTTCTTTAATTTCTTTCTTCAGTGTTCTGTAGCTCTCATTGTAGAGGTCTTTAACCTCTTTTGTGAGATTGATTCCCAAGTATTTTATTTTTTTTGATGCTATTGTGAATGGGGTAGTTTTCCTAATTTCCCTTTCTGAAGATTTATCAATTATGTATAAAAATACATTGGATTTATGAGCATTAATCTTGTAACCTGCTACTTTACTGAATTCACTTATGAGTTCTAAGGGTTATCTGGTGGAATTTCCAGGTTCCTCTAAATATATAATCATGTCATCAGCGAACATAGATAGTTTGAGTTCTTCTTTTCATATTCATATCCCTTTAATTTCTTTGGTTTGTCTAATTGCTCTGGCTAGAGTTTCAAAGACAATGGTGAATAGAAGTGGGGAAAGAGAGCATCCCTGACTTGTTCCAGTTTTTAGCGGGGATGCTTTCAGTTTTTCACCATTTAGAATGATATTGGCCATGGGCTTAGCACAGATGGCCTTTACAATGTTAAGGAATGTTACAATTATCCCTATTTTTTCTAGTGTTTTGAGCATGAAGGGATGCAGCTGTATTTTATCAAATGCTTTTTCTGCATCTTTTGAAATAATCATGTGATTCTTAACTTTTAGTCTGTTGATATGGTGAATGACATTTATTGATTTCCAGATGTTGAACCAACATTGAATCCCTGGGATATAAAACCCACATGATCATGGTGCACTATCGTTTTAATGTATTTTTGTATGTGATTTGCTGAAATTTTGTTGAGAATTTTTGCATCGATGTTCATTAAGGATATTGGTCTGAAATTTTCTTTCCTCAATGTGTCTCTGTGTGGTTTAGTTATCAGTGTGATATTGGCTTCACAGAATGAGTTTGGGAGGGTTCCCTCCTCTTTTATTTCACAGAATACTTTGAGGAGTGTTGGAATGAGCTCTTCTTTAAAGGTTTTGTAGAACTCGGCTCAGAACCCATTTGGTCCTGGACTTTTCTTAGTTGGTTAGCTTTTGATGAGTCTTCTATTTCATTCCTTGAAATTCATTTATTTAAGTTGTGTATGTCCTCCTGGTTCAGTTTAGGTGATTCATATGTCTGTAGAAACTTGTTGATGTCTTCAAGGTTTTCTGTTTTGTTGGAGTATAGATTTTCAAAATAGCTTCTAATTATGTTTTGAATTTCACTCGTGTCTGTAGTGATATTTCCTTGTTCATTCTGAATTTTAGTAATTTGAGTTTTCTCCCTCCTCTTTGTTAGTGTGGCTAATTGTTTATCAATTTTGTTTATATTTTCAAATAACCAACTATTTATTTTGTTAATTTTTTTGATTGTTTATGTTTCAATTTCATTGATTTCAGCTCTGACGTTAACAATTTCCTGTATTCTACTACTTTTGGTGTTGTTCTCCTTTTCTTTTTCTAGGGCTTTGAGCTACAGTGTTGAGTCATTTATTTGTTTGTTTTTACTTCTTCTGTTGAATGCACTCCATGAAATAAATCTTCCTCTAATTACTGCTTTCAGTGTCCCAGAGATTTTGATATGATGTGTCTTTGTTCTCGTTTACTTCTAAGAAATTTGTTATTTTCCTACTGATGTCTTCTGTTATCCATTCATCATATAATATCCTATTATTAATCTCCAGGTATTGGAGGAGATTCTGTTTTTTATTCTGTCATTTATTTCTAATTTCAATCCATTATGATCTGATAGAATACAAGGTAGTATCTCTATCTTCTTGTATTTGCTAACAGTAGCTTTGTGGAATAAAATATGGTCTATTTTAGAGAAGGATCCATGTGCTGTTGTGAAGAAAGTGTATTCGTTCTTTGTGGAATGGTATATTCTGTGTATGTCCATTAAGTCAAAATTGTTGATTGTGTTATTGAGATCTATGGTTTCTTTATTCAATTTTTGTTTGGAAGATCTATCTAGTGGTGAGAGAGGTGTGTTAAATCGCTGAGTATTATTGTGTTCTGGTCTATTTGATTTCTGGAATTGAGAAGGATTTATTTGATGTACATGGATGAGCCAATGTTCGGGGCATAGGTATTTATGATTGTTATGACTTGCTGATTTATGCTTCCCTTAAGCAGTATGTAATGTCCTTCTTCATCCCTTCTGACTAGTTTTGGATTGAAGTGCACTTTATCTGAAATGAGGATGGATACCCCAGCTCTTTTGCTGTTTCCGTGTGCATGGTGTGCTTTTTTTCCATTCTTTCACATTTAGTCTGTGGGTATCTCTTTCTATGAGATGAGTCTCTTGCATGCAGCATATTGTTGGATTTTTCTTTTTAATCCAATCTGCCAGTCTATGTCATTTGATTGATGAGTTCAGGCCATTAACATTCAGGGTTGTTATTGTGATATGATTTGTATTCCCAGTCATTTGACTCATTTTTGTTTTTGACAAGATTTTTTTTCTCCTTTATTTGGCTATTCCTTTAGGCTAGTTCCTACCATTGCTGATTTGCATCATTGTTTTTCATCTCTTCCTCATGGAATATTTTGCTGAGAATGTTCTGTAATGCCGGCTTTCTTTTTGTGACTTCTTTTAGCTTTTGTTTATCATGGAAGGATTATATTTCATTGTCAAATTTGAAAGTTTTGCTGGGTAAAATGTTCTTTGTTGGCATCTGTTTTCTTTCAGGGCTTGGTAAATGTTGTTTCAGGCCCTTCTAGCTTTTAGGGTCTGGATTGAAAAATCTGCTAATATTCTTATTGGTTTCCCCCTGAATGCAATTTGATTCTTTTCTCTCACAGCCTTTAAAATTCTGTATTTTATATGTTAGGTATTTTCATAATAATGTGCCATGGTGTGCATCTGTTGTCATTTTGTATATTTGGAGTCCTATAAGTCTCTTGTATCTGGTTTTCCATTTCATTCTTGAGATTTGGGAAAATTTCTGATATTATTTCATTGAATAGATTGTTCATTCTTTTGGTTTGTTTCTCTAAACCTTCCTCAATCCCAATAATTCTTAAATTTGGCCTTTTCATAATATCCCATAATTCTTATAGATTCTGTTCATGATTTCTTATCATCTTCTCTGTTTAGTTAATTTTGTTTTCAAGATTAAATATTTTGTGTTCAGTGTCTGACGTTCTGTCTTCCAGGTGTTCTATCTTTTTTGTTATGCTTTCTATGGAGTTTTTAACTTGGTTTATTGTTTCCTTCATTTCAAGAATTTCTGTTTTTTTTTTTTAGTATCTCTAACTCATTATTGAAGTGATCTCTTGCTTCCCATATTTGCTCTTTTAATTGTTCATTGGTGCAATCATTTAATGCCTGCATTTGCTCTTTCATCTCCTCGTTTGCTTTCCTGATTTTTTTAATTATGTACATTCTGAACTCCCTTTCTGACATTTCTTCTGTTGTGCTGTCATTGGGTTTTATTGATATAGTATCTAGGTTTTTTGGGACACTTTCTTCCCTTGTTTTCTCATATTGGTCAGATATCAGTGGGACTCTGAGATATTGCAGATTTTCTCTATTGGCTTATTGTGTCCCTGTAGATTTCCAGTATATCACCTCCCAGCCTTCAGTAGCCTGAAGTCTTGGAGTAACTTGATAATGCAGTGCTTCCAAAGAAAGCTGCCTCTGGCCTGCTACTGGGTCCAGGGTTGGGGGCTGGTTCTGCATGGAAATCCTATTACTGGGTGGTCATACTCCTAGAAGCTGGCTATAGACAGGGCCTGCCCCCACCTCTTGAGTGAGCCAGGCTGCTCTGGGAAAGCCTCTCCCTGTCCTGCCTTGGTCCCAGAAGCCAACCGCAGGCCAGGGCCCACCTCTGTTTTTAGGGATTGAGGTTGGCTATGTGCAGAAAAGCTCTGACTGGGAGGGACTCCTCCAAGAATCTGGCTGTGGTCCCTGCCTGCCACCAGAGGGAGCATGGCTATTTTGGGAAGCCTCTCACTGCCTTCCCTGGTCCCAGAAGCCATCTGCAGCCTGGGGCCCACTGCTGGGTTCAGGGCTTGGGGTTGGCTCTGTGTGGAAAAGTCTCATTGAGTAGGCCTGTTCCGGGGAGCTGGCTGTAGATCGTGCCTGCCACTGGAGGGAGCAGGTGAAGTCTCTTCCTGCCCTGCCCTAGTCCCAGAAGCTGCCTGTGGGCCAGGGCCCGCCACTGGGTCTGGGGCTTGGGGTTGCCTCTGTGCAGAAAAGTTCTCATTGTGCAGGCCTGCTCCTAGAAGTAGGCTATGGATTGTGCCTGCCACTGGAGAGAGGAGGGCTGTTTGGGAAAGACTCTCACTCCCCTGCCCTGCTCCAAGAAGCTGCCCCCTGTCTGGGCCTCCCGCCTGGGCTGAGCTTCACCTGGTGGGAGAGACTCACCCTATGCCTCTATGTTGGTCTGAGCCTCTCAATATCTCCCCTTCCTGAATCCTGAGTTCTGGAGCGACGGGAGATGCAATCACCCTCTAGTCCACCATCTTGTATCTTCCACCACAGGATTCTTAATGTTGAATGTAAAGAGTGTTGCAAAGGCTTTAACTATTGTCCAACCCTTATTAAACATCACAAGGTTTATAGTGATGAGAGATCATACAAATGTATGGACTGTTGCAAAGATTTTCAACTCAATCCTTTCTCACTTTCACATAGAATTCATATTGGAGAAAATTCATATGAATGTAAAAAAGGAGGCAAAGCTCTTAATAGACGTTCATTTTTGGATTTTAACTTCACTTGCTTTCCCCTTTGATTGACTTTTTCTCTAGTGTACTTTCTCCCTCTGCTGACTTTCATTGTTTTTCATTTCCTCCTCATGTAATATTTTTCTAAGAATGCGTGGTAGTCCATGCTTTCGATTTGTAAACTCTTTTAACTTTTGTTTATCATGGAAGGATTTTATTTCTTCATCAAATCTGAATGTTAGTTATGCTGGGTATAAGATTCTTCATTGGCTTCCATGTTATTTTAGAGTTTGACATATGTTGTTTCACAACCTCCAAGTCTGGACTGAGAAATATGCTGATGTTCATATTCAATTCCCCGTATATGTAATCTGATGGTTTTCGCTCACAGCCTTTAAAATTCTATCTTTATTTTGTATGTTAGACATTTTCATTATAATGTGCCTTAGTGTGGGAGGTCAGTTGTAATTTTATACATTTGGTGTCCTGTAAGCTTCTTGTATTTTATTTTCCATTTCATTCTTTGGGTTTTGGAAATTTTCTGACATTATTTCATTGAGCAGATTTTTCATTCTTTTGATTTGCAACTCTTTCTCAATCCAAATAATTCTTAAATTTGGCCTTTTCATGTTTTATCTCATAATTCTTGGAGTTTCTGTTCATGTTTTCTTTCAATCTTCTCTTTGTAGTGAACTTTATTTTCAATATGAAATATTTTGTCTTCATTGTCTGAGGTTCCATCTTCCAAGTGAACTAGTGTGTTTGTGATGCTTTCCATTGAGATTTTAATTTGGTTTATTGTTTCCTTTATTTCAAGGTTTTCTGCTTCTTTTTATTTTAGAATCTCCATCTCTGTATTGAAATAAACTTTTGTTTCCTGCATTTGATCTTTTAACTCTTTATTAAAGTGATGATTCATTGCTTAAACTTGCTCTCTTATATCCTACTTTGTTTCAGAGATCATTTTAAATTTATACATTCTGAACTCCATTTTTAACACTTCTTGTACAGTGCTGTCAATGTATTCTATTAATATAGCATCTTGATTTGTTTGGGGTGTATTCTTCCCTTGTTTTCTCATGTTGTTCATGTGTCTTTTCCTCTTGCAGTGCAGACCTGAGTTATTATAATTTCCACCCTAGAGATTTAAAGTGTACCTGCAAGTTTCCAATACGTGAGCTTTAAAGGAGATATCAATATTGACATTACTTAATGCAAATAGTAGGAATCTTAAACAAAATATCCCTTAAGATGCTACAGTTTGGTTACAATAATCAAAGATGATATGTTGAATTATAATCTCCAACATAAATATTAGGTTTGCAAAAAGGTCTACAATTTCTAATGGTGACTAGAGAACTGGAGATGGGTGTACGATATGATGTTAATGAGATAGGAGGTGAGATTATACAGGTGTTTGATCATATAAAGTGTGAAAGAGGAATCAGAAGAAGTTGATTGTTAGGAGGAGAAAAGACAAAGAGACTCCAAGGAAATAGATAAACAAAAAGGAAAGTAGAGTGAGTAAAAAAAAGGAAAAAGAAAAACATGAAAAAAATAAAAGAATATACAACCAAAGTATAATACACTACTGAAATCCCAGTCCCAATGTATGAAAACCACTTGATTTCATAAATGTTGGGGATGTGAGAGCAAGCAATGAAAACAACATAGGGGTAAAAAAGTAGCCTTGAAGGAAAATTGAATATGTATTTCCATTGGGAATCAATATCTTCTCTGTTTCCCTTCTCATAAGTGTGGTTTTCTGAAGTTTTTTGGTAACTGGACCCTCAGGATGGTAAAAGTTACTACAGTGGGAGGACTAGTCTTGGAGGTTGGACTCCTGGAGGTGTGGTATAGCAATTGCCTGTCCCACTGGAAGACTTCACCCAAGGACCCTCCTTTGGGGTCCTCTCATGTGATTCAGGACCCAGGTCTTAGCCCTTTACCTCACTTGTAGGCTTCACAGTTCCTGGTCTCTATTTCAGTCTCTAAATTGTATCTCTCCTGCCTCCACCCTTTTGACTTACTAATCAGGAACTTCTCTCCCTAGATGTCCTGGGTGCTGAGTGCTGGGATCTCGGTGCCTGTCCAGGAAAATTTTTTAGTGTTGGGCAGATCAATACCAGGTATTGAGAGCTGAGAATTAGCCACATAACTCCAAGTGCTGAGCCACGTTAGTGTCTAGGGGATGGTTGGGAGCATGGGGATTGAGGTGATGGAGGACCCTGTTGATTGACATACCAGTGGGACCAGGAAATCAGTGGATGCTCTACTAGGGAACATGTTGTGGAGCAGGTACACTCAGGGCCCAGGAAGTACTCCCATGTCTGGAATCCTAGTGGGTGCTGGGCAGGTTGGCTGAGCTGGAATCAAAATGCCCTCCAACCCTGTTCCAATATACTGACCCCTTGCAAGGTTCTCTCCTGCCTCTGCAACAAGATGGTAGCTATTGGCACACCTAGTGGAGATATCTCAGATGTAACAAAGACTCCAGGGACCTTGGTCATATTATGTCAGAACCTGTTATCCCTAGATGGAAGCAGCCATGTCCTCTGAAATCACTGGGATTACAAATGTATACCACCACTCCTCTTTTGTTTCTTTTAATGTTTTTCCTCAGACTTACTTTTTTTTTTATTGAGCTGAGTATGTAGGTCAGTGAGAGAGGCACTGCCTAGCATGTGCATCGCCCTTGGTTTCAGCCCTAGCATCATAAAAACAAATCAATAAAATGCAATATAAGATAAAAAATAATCATTGATGTGACTGCATCACTGTAATATGCTGATTTTAAGTCCTTTTGATATAAACAGAGGACTTGAAAAATTGAGTCAATTGGTGGTTCTATTCCAAGTTTTCTGAGGAATCTCCTGTTTCTTGTCATCTTGATAATTGCCATTCCTATTGAAGTGAGATGGAATCTTAGAGTAATTTTGATTTGCATTTCTCTACTTGCTAATAGATATTGAACATTTATTCATATACATGTTGATTACTTTTATTTCTTATTCTGTTAATTGTGTATTCAGTTCCTTAGCCATTTAACAATTATATGCTGTAAGGATTTCAAAAATTCATAAATCATTTATTAGTAGTGATTAACAACAAAGAACTAATTGTGGATAGTTGTTAACCAACATGATGGGGATAGAAAGATGGACTGGGTCATTGGCATAATTCTTGAAGAGGAGATGATGCAGTCCTAAATTTACATGAACATAAACCCATGAACAACAGAATGGACTGTGTGGCTCTTTGCTCTGGGGATGCAATTAATGACAGGATGGTACTGTGAAGGTGCTGGAACTACCTCTTAAACTTGCACAAGAGGGTCACCATGTACCCACTTGAGAGGCCCATGAGCCCTGAAAAAATCAAATCACTGAGTATTCCCAATGTGGAAAATAAATGCTGAAGAAAATAACTTATGGGTAAAATTGTGTAGGATTCAGTAATAAATATAAGACCATGCATATTGACCATGGAGTTTTTAAGAGCAGAGATTGAGAATTGAGCACTGACTGACATGTAGAAGACCCACAGGAAAAGAAGGTACATGGTTTCTGATCTGGACTTATGTGTGTGCTTTTCCTGGCAGGAGCTTCTGGGGCTGAGGTTGATCATCTGGGTTACAATCTGCTGACAGGTGGCACAAATGGACAATTCCCTCAACAACCTGTGCAAGTAGATTTGTGATTTACATTTGATGTCATCCCCCAAATCCTGAGACAGAACATCTGTAGCTATGAATTCCATGACGAGCAGGATCTCTAAGTGAAATGGAGCCATGAGACCAATGGTCAGATCTGTGGACTTGAGCCTGTGCTGTAGAAGAAATATGAAGGTGTGGAAGAGAAGAATGGTGTTGCCTGAGATCTGAGGGACAACATCAAAGAAAAATGCATATCTTAACAATGGTATCTTTTTGGTCAAGGAATCAAATGGTAAGTGAGGAGAAAAGCAAAAAAAAAAATTCTTTATCACAGAACTGGACACATCAATCTCGCATCAGTCAATGTGTATCAATCTCGCATACACATAACTACAAAAAACACATGTGGATCCCTCTTGCTTTATTCTTTCGGACACCCTCCAGAAGTCATCGCCTCATTTTACCCATTAGGGAATAAATTTTTTTCTCCATTCCTGGTTTGCCACATTGCATCAGGTTTCCTGTACCTTAAAAATATCACGATTTCTAATCCAGCCTTAACAACTTGTTGAGTGACCCAAGCAACTTACTGAAACCCTGTCTCAAAATACAATATAAAAAGGGCTGGAAATGTGACTCAGAGGTTAAGCATACCTAGGTTTACTCCTGGGTACAAACAATTCATCACGTGTTGTAGTAATATTTTCCCATTTTTACCTCATCTTGCAGTTTTCAGAGGCTATATCTTATTTGATTTTTATCTTTGTCATCTTGTGAATAATCAGATACATATCCAATGCTCATATCCCACTTCTTGGCCTATACCCAAAGGACTTAAAATCAACACACTACAGTGATGCAGCTACATCAGTGTTTATAGGAGCCCAATTTCCAATAGGTAAGTTGTGGAACAAACCTAGATGAATGGATAAATAAACTGTGGTATATATACACAAAGGAATATTACTCAGCCATATGGAAAAATAAAATTATGGCATTTATTGGTAATTGGATGGAGTTGGATAATATCATCCTAAGTGAAATGCCAATCCCCAAAACAAAGGCCAATTGTTATCTATGATATGTGACTGCTGATGCATAATGGGGGAGGACAAGGGAAGAATGGAGGAAATTTGGATTGTGTAGGGGAAAATGAGGAGAGAGGAGGGGCAGTGGAAAGGAAAGATGTTGGAAAGAGACATACATCATTACCTATGTACATATATGATTATATGAATGTTGTGACTCTTCATCATGTACAGCCAGAGAAATAGATTGACTCATTGTGTGCAATGAGTCAAAATTTATTATTCTGTCATGTATAACTCAATAGAGCATACAATAAAAAAAGATACTCTAAAGTGGAAAAAAAAAACTATTTCGCAGCAGGGTGTGGTGGTACATGCCTCTAATCCCAGTGGCTTGCGAGGCTGAGGCAGGAGGATTGTAAGTCTACGCCTCTCTCAGGAATATAGAGAGACTCTAAGCAACTTAGCCAAACCCTGTCCCTAAATACAATATAAAAACTGGCTGGAAGATATTAAGCGCCCCTGGGTTAAATTCCTGATACACACACACACACACACACACACAGAGAAAATATCCATCTCAATTACACCCTGTAACCAATAAAAATAAAAATAATGTTCCAGATATCTGCCAAAATTTATGGTAATTCAGCAGGACACTTAAGGTATTTGAGGAATGCATTAAAAACAAGTAATTGTGTTTGATATCATAAACATTTGTTGATATTAAGAGTAACTCATATTTGGCTTTTGGCGTAGCCCCACATATTTCTCTATTTTCTTAGCAATATAACCCTTCTCCCTGTGCTTTATCCATTTCTGAATTTTGGTGGTTACTAACACTATCAACCAGAGACAGAAATCAGGGCCTGTGAATCAGTTCTGGCCAGCTCAGCTCCTCTGGTTCTTCACCATAGGTGGACACAACCAGGGCTACTAAAAGCAGCAAAAATGTTCCATTTTTGAGGTAGAAATGAGAGTCCTGGGGGGATGGCATCCATGGTTTCCACTGACTCTTGGCTAAGTTACAAACTACAGAAGCTGCAGAAAATACTTCTATGAGAAGTCATGGCCCATAAAACTTCTTTGGTGGATTTGTGCTCAATAATGAAAACAGATCTGCAAATTTAAGCTTGACTTGAATGAGAGAAGTGGAGGAATGAACTAAAATGGGAGATTAGCTGAGGATCCACAGTTACTGAGGGAAGTTACAATCATCTGAATGCACAGAAATCTGGCTCACTCAAGAAGGAGGCCTCTTTAACATGTCTCATGCTCAATTATAGAAATTCCATTAGTCATGAGTTATTTCTTTACTTTCTGATCTTCTTTCCCCCTTCTGTCTTTTCTCCCACCCTGTTCACTCCCTACCTTTTACTCTAGAACTAGATTTTCCAGTTCAATATCCATATTTTCTTCTCATGACCAAAGTATTTAGAACTAAAATCTTACTGTAAGCTACATAAATTGTTCATGTGTGCCATTACTCTTCTCTGTTTTTAGTAGATACATCTCACAAATATATTATCTAAATGTATTTACAATAAAAATAATGTTCTTAGTACACTTTATGATATGTCCCTCCCATTTGGGTAAAAGTGAGGCCATCAATTCATTTGTATCGATGGGTACCCAATTAAAACCACAGGGTCATTATGTTGGAAAATGAGAAGCATAATCAAAAAGTTTTTTACCAGATGGTGCTTGTTTATGATAGTCTGAAAATGGAAAACTTTCCTCTTTTCCAGTGAGGAATTCCTTTCCACCTACAGCAAGACAGGTCTTGTCAAACATTAGATACAATAACAAGATTACCAGTCTACTGAGACACTTTGTCATTATAAAGAGTAAGATAATTGGAATAGTACTAGGATAAGATAGTCAAAGCAATTCTAGCACCTGTCATAAAATAAAAACTAGCTTTAATCTGATTAACTAGGGGTATGGAAAAGTATTTGAGATATTAGTAAGTAACATTCCAGGTGCATGAAATTGCTGCTACAAATCACATCACACATGATTATTCACAATTAACTACCATTATCTACAAGTCACTGTCAAGCAGTCCCCAAGCAGCAATATGTTCACTGACAGGACCCGAAAGTTTACAATTGCAGCTTTCCTACTGCTGTGGAGGGTACAGCAAGCCTAAATGGAATCTGACAATTTATTACCATCATTAGTAGCAAAGAGAAGCATGATGTCAGCTCTGCAGACATCTAGTCCCACAGGATAACATCACCCAGTAGCCAGAGGTGGTGCTTTATTCTGCCACCTAGAATCTGATTCTGCACTCCAGCCAAGTAGTGAACTTACATAAACTTTCATGAACTTACATAAAAGCTGAAAAGATATTTATGACAAATATTTTTTCTTGTTGAAAAAATTCTTCATAATTTAGTTTTTAAATTTTTAATGTGAACTGTAAATGGTAATAGTTCATATTGTTTATATATTTGAATAAATCTGTGCTTCCCTTTTCACATGATTCTGTTGCATATACACTCTATTGAAAACTACCAAATATGCTCCTGCAGTTTGAAGTTAATACTGAATTTATTTCTTGTAATTTCTCAACATATATCAGAGCTCTTTTGGCTGCTACATGGGAGTGGTCTGGAGTTTGGGTGTTCTGTTTCTCTATTTGTTGTCTTTGGCTACAGGTATAAGGACATTGTTGATAGTTTGGATCTTCACCAGCCCCAAATATTTATATGGTCAAGGCTTGGTATCCAATATGGAGCTATTGGGATGTGAGGGAGCCTGTAAGTGGTGAGACCTAGGACCTGAGGATTTGACTCAGTGCTAGAGTGCTTGCCTAGCATGTTCAAGGACCTGGATTCTATCCTGACTACCATAGAAAGAAAAACAGAGAGAAGGGGAGAGATGAAACCCAGTACATCATTGGGAGCATACTCTAGTGGGGTCATTAGAGTCCCACCCTTTTATCTGTTATTCTCTGAAATTTTGTTCCATTGTGCACTCCCATCACCCCAAAACAACATGATCAACAATTGATAAACCAAAACAACCAAAGCTGTGAATCAGAAGAAACCTTAGTATATCTGTAAGTTTTTATCTCAGTTATTTTTTTATACAGACTCAAAACTGACTAACAGAACTTACTTAGTATTGAGTCACTTGTTAAATGTGGCTCTGGTTAGGCAGCATGATGGCACACACTGATACATCTAGTTTCTCAGGAGGCTAAGGTGAAAGAATCATTTGAATCCTAGAAAATGTACCAAAACCCTATCTAAAACACACACACACACACACACACACACACACACACACACACAGATACACACATGCACACACACCTAACTGATTTAAAATCTTGGTTCATATTCAATAAAAGTCATTAATATATGTTAGGCTAACATGTCTGATCCCTGTCTGCTTCCTTTCTTGGTGACCTCATTTGCTGAGGATAATGTAAAATTTTATGTCAAGTCCTTCAGGTCAATGAATGAAAAAAAACCTAAGAGAAAACATCAGAGTTCTGGCTATCACAGGAAGAGACTGAAGGGATACTTGTAGCAACACTGGACATCCTGGAGGAAAACAGGAAGGCATTAATTCTCCCTTTTGGGGTGTCCTTTGTCTTCTTGGCAGAACCCTGGAGACTTGGGTGCATTCACCTCAGGTCTGAAGTTTTACTCTTTTACTTTGAGCTCCCTGATCTCTTTTGCTTTTTAGGTACCATGGATTACTTTATGCTATGAGGAGAAAGTTTACCTCTGGACTTGTTGAGTTTGTCGAGTCACTAGGAAGAGTAGCACTATTTAAAGCAACTAATGGGTTGGGGAGATTAGTTCATCCAATGTAAGTTCATTGGATTAGACAAAGGAAAATGAAGGGAAAGTAGGGGAATGGTAAACAAAAAGACAAAAGAATGAGTGGAAATGAATGGAAATAACTTCCTATGTTCATAATTGAAGACATGACCAGAGAAACTTAACATGGACAACCACAAGAATGGAAAATTATAGTCCATGTATGCATGATATGTCAAAATATATTCCACTGGTTACTGGGCAGCCGCACCCGGCTCCACTTGGCGTCTTGCATGGCCCGAAGAAGAGGCGCCATGGGCGAGCTCCCGTTCTTCTGCGCGGAGAACGCCATGGACCCCGACCGCCTGTGGATCTGGGAGAAGGCCGTGTATGTGGATGAGAACCGGCGCACCTGGCTGCCCATCATCATCAAGACAAAGAATAACTTCCAGGTGCTCATGCGCCAGGAAGACTTCACCTTGGGGGAGGCCCTGAGCCCCACTCAGCTGATGCCATGCCCACTGCCTCTCATGTGGCAGCTGTACCCTGGACGAAGATACCGAGGCTCAGACTCCAGTATCTGGCGCGTAGTGTACCACATAGAGCTCCGCGGCATGGAGGACATGCTTCTGGAGCAGCTGCCACCCCTGGAGTGACGTGGTCTTGCAGTTCCTGTCTCCACAGACCCCAGGCCTCTGGATGTTTGTGCTTGCGTTCACCTTGTTCCCTAGTCCCTGTGTTCATCACCATGCTGTGGTCCAGGAGGAAGCAAATGGCTGAGGATGAGCCCCACCTAAGCTGCTGGACCTGCCTACAGCCCTCTGGGCTCCCTCAGCCCTCAGCACTGCAGGCTCCCTGTGGGTGGCACCAGGGAGGCCCTGGGTCCCTGTTGCTTCCTCCAGGTGTCCATCTGCACCTGTGCCTCTGGTTTTCTCAGCTGGCAGATGATTTTTGGCCTCTTTCTCCTTCTGTCCCTCGTAGCAACTAGCATCTTGTGTGGACAGGGCTGTTCCTATTCTTTTCCTGGCTTCCTATGCCTCTGGGAATGAGATCTGTTTTCCTGAGCCCGGGCCAGGCTTTGGAGACCTGGGCCACCTATATTCCCGGGTGCTGTGACTGCAAAACTCCACCCGCCCGCAAGGTTCAGGCGCAGTTCCAGGGAAAGCCTGAGAGGAACAATGTCTGTGTTCAGGACTCAGGATCCTGCTGGTCAGTGACCACTGTCCAGGAGGCCAGGCAAGCAATCACTGCGTGCTGGCTCTCAGGTCACTCACCTAAGGAGAGAGGCTGAGTTTCCCCCTTGACAGGTGCCCTCACACCTGGTGTCATGAAGTTTTATGTGGCATGAAAGTTTGTAATGTTGACTGATTAAATGTAAGACAATTCATAGAAAAAAATATATTCCACTGTCAGGTATATCTAAAAGGAATAAATAAAAATTATAATGTAAAGTAACAGCAGTTGCAATAAATTGTCATTACTACATAGGGAAAATTCTGACTTCCTATTCTGTTTCTTGGCGTGGTTCATTAAGAAAAATCTCAAGATGGCTGTCAGATGAAATAGGCAGTGCATGGCCATTTGTTGTCAAAAATTGTTGGCTAGGTTGTTCAGGGGAATCTGGTATGCACATGTCTTTGTGGCATGGGCATTAGGGAGCTACTCAAGCTCTAAACACTGAGGACAGAGATCTCATGGGAGGTACGGAGGTACCAAAAATGCTGGTTAGCAATGAGGTGTCCACCAATCTGTGAATAGATGTATTCACAATGAGCTGCACTGTAGGAATAATGGGCAGCCCGTCATCATGGCATTGCCCATTTGGGCCTCAGTTCTGGGGAACAAGGGACAGGATTAAGTCCAGCAATAAAAGGAAAGTGGCTAATAAACATGGAAGCACATAAACATATTGCTATGGGAAACAGCTGGTCTAAAATGCCATATCACTGAATCCAGGAAAAAATGAGAAATAATAGGCCATGAAAACATTAAAGTTTGATGGAGATTCAGGGAAAATGGGAAGACTGAACATCTGAAGAAGGGGAACCTTGGTGTGGTGAACTTAATCTGTAAGTCACTATGACAGTGACTACTCAGCAGTATGATCTTTGTCAATAGTTATAGAATTACAAAACAAGTAGTCTATTTAATAATGATATATCAACATCAATATTATTATGTCAGTCCAATAATTGTAAAAAATGTTACAGAAATGAAAGGTGTAAATTATGGAGAAAACTGGTGAATAGGCCCTCGGGAGCTCTGCATTATATCCTCATTTTTTGTCCATGTGACTCTGATATAAAAAAAAATGTTGAACTGAAACAGGAAGAATATTGTCAGGAATTTTCACAGCCTCAATCATACCCTCTGCAGAATGATCCCTCACCCAAAGAACACAGACGCCTTACTATTGATAATTTATGATGCAAAACCAATCATCCTAATTTTTACTGAATTTCCCTTTGAGGTTTTTATGGCCTTTTTCTATCAGTAGGTCAAAGAAATTAATCTTTTCTATTTTCACACATTTTGATGAGATACACAAAGTTCTTAGGAAGGAAACAAGTTCCTTATGTCCACTTGAATGATCATCCATCCAATTAGTCATCTCCCAGTATTATAATTAGTAATTCCTTAAGTAGTGAAGAAAATGTGGCCCAAAGTGATTTTACTACAATCAAGCTTGAGGAGAAATTGGCCTGAAATGGTCCTAAAATATATTCCAGTTAATGGGCAGGCATGCTTGCACATGCATTCAATGCCAGAAGCTCAGGAAGATGAGACAGGAGGATTCTGAGTTTAAGACTACCTTCAGCAATGTGGTGAGGCCCTAAGAAACTTAGAGAGACCCTGTCTATAAATAAAAAATAAAAATTGCTGTGACTGTGGCTCAGTGCTTAAGCACTTCTAAGTTCAATTTCTGGTAGCAAACAAGATAAAAGGTATAGCTTCTCTTGTGCCAGATTGGCTCATACATGGGGTAAGCAGCTCAGAGTTAAGATTGGCACTCCCGGAGTTGGGTGGAAGCAGATTTGTGGCAAGCAGATTGTAAACTCACTTATTGCAGGAACAGATATACGATTTATAGGTTTCTTTCCCAATCACAATGCACCACGGATAATAAGACCACCATGTTCCTATACGGGTTCCCTTGGTAACACTGAGGCAATTTGGGGGAGTTGTGTACTTTCCTAGGTGGCCAAGGCAGAATGCTCCTCCCTGCAGGTTTACACACTTGAGATGTTCACTGCTGCTGGCCAAGAACTAGGATTTCTCCCAACAACATGGGATGAAAGATGGTGGGTGAGAAGTGAAGCAGTATTTCTCATAGCTCAGCTACTCAGTGGGAATACTGCTTCTCCATGAGGTGGATGAAAATGGGATGCACTAATATTCAATATTGGGCAAAGAGTGTGAGAAAATAGTTTGAGTTCATTAAATGAGAAAAAGGGACAAAATTAGAGAAAGCTCCTTTTCAGAAATGGTGGAATTGCCATATAGGATAGAAAATGCTGAAAAATTCTAGAAACAGGCTTAATGAAGAAATTCCTGAGGCTAAATGGTCACACACCCTAGCCAATACAGAGGATGTTTGACTGTTTGACTCCTGAAGTGGGTCCACAGAACAATGAGCTCAGAAATCATCTGTGGGAAGATGGGCAAGGTGCCAGGCAACATCTTGTGATTACTATGCACCAATGCAAAAGAAATTTTGAAGTCAGATTTAGAAGTCTGCAAATGGGTCAGCATGATTTTATTTGAGACTAGCAAATAGTTAACTGAGTCCAGCAAACCAGGGGAAATCAGACCCACCACTTTCCCACTGTTCCATGTGGCAGCTCATAGGCATAAGATATGGAAAATAACAAACCCCAAATATTGTAACCTGGGAAAAGGGAGTGAGGATGGCATTGATTCACTTTCATATATTCTTTCCCTCTGACAGGACAATCCTTAGAAAGGAAGTGACCATCATATAGTGGCAAGACAAGTCCTGGGAAGGAGACATCCATCAAGCCTAAAATGACAGTCTCTGAGAGGAATCCAAACCATTGATCCTTCCCCAAAATAAATTTGTTCCCAGCTACAGTACAATGGGACCTTGAAGGGAAGCAGATAAGCACTGTATGGTGACCACAGACCCTCCATTATTCCCCAAGTCAAAATATTGCCCTGTGAAACAAACTTCATATTCTCAAAAACCCGTTTCCTGCATGCCCAAGCTGACAAGCTGTCTTCATAAGTCACTTCTCAGTGTAACCTATGTAAGCACAGACTCCTACTTTGACCAGTGGCTCTTTTTCCTCCAAGAAAGTGGGTCCATCAGAGGATGGACCTTTTCCTCATTTAATGTACTTCATCATTGATTTCATTGATGATTAAATGCTGTGCTTATCCAAGAAGTTTGCAACTGGCTCAGACATTCTGTGCTAACATTTTGATTCCCAGACCAGGAAACAGAAAAAGTTATATTTAGTCATTCCCTGTATCTCAAAAGCCAATTCCCTCTCCCCACAGTCAAAGTTAAATGACTGATGAGTCCTGAAAGTGACCACTGAACATCCAGCACTTCTGTGGTTTTCTGAAAGTTGGGGGTCACCACAGCAACAACTTAAACTATGTCTGAATCCCAAAACTCACTGTGCCAACCCTCCTTGTAGAATGTAGGCCCTTTATGTCCTCTGAAGTCCACACTAGCTGAGCAACTGCCAGGTTTTGTGTGAGAGAAATTTTGTGTGTGGGTGAGAGGGGGACCAAAGGCAAGTTAAGGCAGCTTTTCAGGGTCATTCTCTGATGCTGCATGAAGGTCTTATGTCTCACATCTGTTTCTGACCGGCACAGGGGTACCAAATATCAACAAGCTACTACATTAGTGTAGCTCTATGCCACATGGAAAGTGCAAGGTTTTGTGGCAAAATTTTTAGTGGCATTAAAGTTGTCCCATTTCAATTTCCTCTGCTCCCAAATCTACTCTTCCCTACACACTCAGCAACCTCATAAATCAAAAAGACCTGTCATTCTCTTCCTGCCTGCAGGAATAGCCTTCCCATTCTTCCCAGAAAGGTAAGACTCCATCTATCTGGGCTTCCAGCAGATAAGTTCCTACCCTTTAGGTAGTCAGCATTCTGGGTTTTCCCTGCCATTAAGATTGGGTGAAGACTCTCCCCTAATCCCCAGTAGAAAAAGTCCAGTCCAGTGACTGGCACACCTGTGGCATATGAATCCAGACAATTCTCTGCCCTGAAATCATCAACTCCATTGAGCCTCTCCAAACATGGGAGTTACCCAGTCATTTCCCACAGACACCAAGTTGAACTTTCTCTTTACTAATTTTAACAACTCTACTCCCAAACTGACCTCAAAATTAATCACCTCATCAGACTCACAACTTAACTTCAGCTATACTGCAAATTAGATAACAAGCACACATGTCACAAGAACAGAATGCTTGATAAAGAAATTCTCCAAGCTTTGGGAATATATTTAATACACAATGGCAAATTTTTTGAGGTTCCATAACTTTAACCTTTGTTTTTCCTTCACTCCATTACCAAATATACAACCCTACACCTCACACATTTACTGATACTCTCGCTGACCAATTTATCAGTGGGTCTGCACTTGATAACATAAAAAGCATAAATAGTTAGAAAAGGGCATCAATTCTTTACAGAGGCAATTTTTAGATACTGCTTTCAAGACCTGTAACAAAAAGAAAGATGAGGTCAAACAGGAAAAAGAAACTCATCTTAAACTAAACCCCAATTCTGAGCCTCAGCCATCCATAGGCCTAAAAAAGTCACTGCTGTTCTTGTCCCCACAGTCCTTCTAATACACCCCCTGAACCCTCTTTCTGATGTGGGTGGACTGTACCTTGGGCAAAATCTTGCTATATCTCAAGACCCCCATGAAGCCACATCCCCATTGCTGGCAATGGGGATGCTGGAAAGCAGAGTGTTCCTGAGGAAAAACAACCCTTCCTCAGTGCAGCCTAATTTCCAAGTCCCATAATACATCTGGGGAGCTCCACATTATAGGGATTGTGAAGAGCAAAGCACCAGATTAATATTACACTTCTGAAGAGATTTTAAGTGTAGAATTATCTGGCAAATGTTCTCCCTTACTTCAAATAATTATCAAAAGTGTAATTGGTATCTTAAATTCTGAGTGAGGTCTCAGCCTCAAGTCATATGAAAAGGAACAATATTAAAATCCCCTACCCTCAGCTTACACAGCACCTGCATCCTCAAAAGTAATGGGAGATGTTTCTTAATTGTCTGCACCCAAACCTGGCCAGCCTGATTACCAACCAAGGACAAAAAGGTTGAAAGCCCTAGGCATCAATTTCTCTAGCCAGACCATGCTGAAGCTTGCATTGGAATGTAGACAGCAGAGGCCGGCAGGCTCAGCCAGAGATTGATCTGAGACTGAAGGAGCAAAACCGTCAGTTTCACTTCTCTCTGGTTTCTCTCTTTCACTCTTTCTCTCCCTCTTTCTTCATTGCTCATTCTCTCCTGCTGCTTTACTAAAATAATTGATGGCCATGCCATTTTTTTCTCTATGGTTCTTGTTAATTTCTATATACTCACACACACACACACACACACACATACATACACATATATTGATTTTAATCTGGCACACGTAGGTTAATGTATTTTTTTAATCAGAACTGTTTTATCCAAGTATAAAGTTGTTATTTTTACACTCTGCTTTGTTCAGAGGCCAATTTGCAAAAGTTATTTCTAAATCTGATAAATTTTAAAAACAATGAGGCCTTTGTTTGTACAGGTTCAGGGCAGTCAAGGAACAGAAGAGTGAGCAAAGTCCTCAGGACAATAAAAATCTTCTGTTGGAATGGCTTAGGAACACTCTGCAACCTCTCTGCCCTTGAGGGCTGGAGGCATTATCTTATTAGAATAACATTTGGTACTAGTGGTCTCTGAGTAGCAAGCAACTTATATGATCTGCACATACAGAAAGTTAACTGAACTTATGTAACCTAAAGTAACTGTATACAACCCTGGAATATTCTTCATATAATCAAACTGAATTAACATTTTTACCTCCTATTGTTTTCCATGCAACCCTGGATGAATGCCTTTCCTTATTTTGTCAAGTACTTCATGCTCCTTCTTCTATAATCTCCATTCCACTTTCCAATGGGATTATTGTCTATACTGATGGAGGAAAACTTTATGGTGTGATGTCTATATTCACTGATAAAAATTGACTGATTATTACACATTGTCTCAATCTTCTTCTCAGTTAGCAGCATTAACTGCAATTATTTTGGCACTTTGTATATTTCCCAGCACCTTAAACATCATTGCAGACTCTCAGTATATAGCCAAACTGATGCCACATATTTCCTCTGTAATGTTGTCACCTCATTTGGATTCCTGTTTATCATGCCTTCATCTCTTTTATAGGGTCATATGGCCTCAATATTTCTTGCTCACATATATAGTCACACTAAAATTCCTGGACTGCTCACTGAAGGAAATATTTGTGCCGATACTAATATAAAATCACTTTATCCTCTTTTAAGATGCAATGGAGAACTGGGGATATAGCTCAGTTGGTAGAGTGTTTGCCTCACAAGCATAAGGCCCTAGGTTCAATCCCCAGTACTGCAAAAAAAAAAAAAAAAAAAAAAAAAAGATGCAATGGAATCATCACACAATTTTTTTCATCAAAATGCTCACTCTTTTTTGAATTTATTTTTATTGCAAACAAATGGGATACATGTTGTTTCTGTTTGTACATAGAGTAACAGCATACCATTTGTGTAATCATACATTTACATAGGGTAATGGTGTTTAATTCATTCTGTTATTTTCCTTTCCCCCACCCCTCTTTTCCCTCTATACAGTTCCTCCTTCCTCCATTCTTGCCCCCACCCCCCATTATGTGTCATCATCACCTAATCTGCGAGATATTCGTCCTTTGGTATTTTGAGATTGGTTTATCTCACTTAGCATGATTCTCTAATTGCATCCATTTTCCTGCAAATGACATAATTTTATTATTGTTTATAGCTGAGTAATATTCTATTGTGTATGTATACCAAAATTTCTTTTTTTTTGACTCTTTTTTTATTGTAAACAAATGGGATACATGTTGTTTCTCTGCACATGGCATAAAGGCATACCATTTGTGTAATCATAAATTTACATAGAGTAATGTTGTTTGATACATTCTGTTATTTTTTAACTTCCCCCACCCCTCCCACCCCTCTTTTCCCTCTATACAGTCCTTCCTTCCTCCATTCTTGCCCCCCTCCCTAACCCTAACTCTAACCCTAACACTAAACCTCCCCCCAAAAAATTTCTTTATCCATTCATCAGTTGAAGGACATCTAGGTTGGTTCCACAAGCTGGCTATTGTGAATTGAGCAGCTATGAACATTGAAGTGACTGTATCTCTGTAGAATGCTGATCTTACATCCTTTGAGTACAGTCCAAGGAGTGGGATAGCTGGGTCAAATGGTGGGTTCATTCCAAGTTTTCTAAGGAATCTCCACTCTGATTTCCAGAGTGGCTGCACTAATTTGCATCCCCACCAGCAAAAAATACTCACTCTTTAATAAAGATCTTTTCTATTTCCTCTCAACAGGCCTGTTTTCTCATTAATAATTGCTCTCCTTGGACCTTCTTTCCTTCCTCTACTCAGGAAAACATGAACCCTCAAGGTTTACATTCTAATGCCCTTTGGAAGATGGATATAACTCATCTTCCTCCCTTAAACACCTAGTCTTTGTTCCATGTTATCATAGATATATCCTCAGGTCTTATATGGGCCAGTGTCCATTATTCAGAAAGAGTCTCAGCCTGTATCTCTCACCTGTTCCTTTGCATTCCCAGTGTGGATAAACTTAATCATTTAAAAACTGATAGTGCCCCTGCTTATATGTCTAGTGCCTTTGCTCAGTTCTGTAATCAATGGCATATAATTCTAACCCATGGAATTCTCCAAAATCTTACTGGACAGGCTTTACTTGAACATGTATATCACGCATTTAAAATGTGCATTAAAAAAGTGGGGACCAGACTTTCACTTATTAATAATGCTTTCAATATTGCCTTGTTCACAATAAATGACTTTCATATATAATATGAAGGTAATACTCATTGTCAGTCCTCTGCCTTGGACAGACAATTTACCCCTAAGTTACCACTATGAAAGATTTATATAAAATATTGAGTTCCACCAGATCTGATATGGCAGGATCCTGTAAATTTCAGTACAAGGTGATATCCTATTTTTACTCATACAGGTTCTGTCTGGATTCCTGCCAGGTATGTGAGACCCATTTATCATCATGAGTTGTCATCAAGGACTTCAAAATTTGATTCCCAAATTCCATTTGATCCTAGATGAAGAGAACCCTGAATCAAAGAATGAACCTCTGACATGAACAAGAGGCTCAAGAGACCCTTGATCTTTGAATCATCTAATGGCTTGGGGGGATAATTGCTAACAGGTAATTTCATTACATTTCTGTAAAATTTTTGCAAAATTCCACAACTATGCTGGTTACTATTGTGCTGTATCCTTGTTGGAGGTGACCCGGTACAAAAATCTGTTCCATCTTTGGTTTCCTGCACTCATTGTAATATTTGGGTCTGCTCAGTGGAAATTGTTAATTCTTCTGAAAATTTGTATTCATCAAAATATTCTTGATAATAGGAATGCTATTGATTATTTGCTGTTGCTATATAATAAGGGGTGCCATGAATTTAATATGTAATGTTTTAATTTAACTGATAACAGTAATCCCATTCAAAAGAAACTGGATCATTTAAAGACACTACAAAGAAGGTGCAATGAGATGATGGAGGCTGGGATTTATTAGATTGGATAACCTCATGGTTACTAAATTTTATATGAATAAAACAGCTTTTCATTGGAGGATGTTTATTGATACTTGCCTTATTGTGTTGTGCTTGTTTTTGGCAATATCTGCCTTGCTTTCTCCCTCTACCTTCCTTGCACAAAGTACAAGTCATGTCTATTTAAAAGACCATACAAAACAAAAAAGGGGAGTTGTAGAGGTTCAGGTCAGTCAGAGTAGAGAGGAGCCTAAGTCCTTCAAGTGAGCAAACTCCTCAGGACAATTAGGGATTTTTGTTTGAATAGCTTAGAAACACTCTGCAACTCCTCTGTCCTTGAGACCTGGAGATTCCTGGCCAGAGGGGCAAGCAGGGTTAAGGATAGTGTGGTCCACCTACTAGGATCTATGCACAGGGAGCAGCAACAGCTGGATACCAAGCTGGCATTCATCTACTCTGAGGGAAATGGGAAGAAGCCACACAGATGTCTTTGAATTTGTAATTGCAGGGTGATGGATAAATTTGGCTGTTGACTTGGGGTAGAACAGAATGGAAATTTGAGCAGTTCAAGAGCTGACAGGCTGTGGTTTTGCCAGCTGACACACAGCAGTGTTTCTTATGGCTAGTGAGTATAGAGCATTGCAGTGGATGCAGGTACATGTAGGAAGTGAATTACAGTAGAAGAAAAAGGAGCCAAATAGAAAAGACAGAGCCCTCCCACATTAGGCTCAGTGGAGTAAAGGTCCCTGCTGAATATGAGCTGAATTTCCTAGGCTGTTGACAGACTTCTACCTGTATAAGGAATATAAATTGTACCCTCCAACTGAACAGCACCATGTCCCTTGCCTTGGTGTGCTCCAAACCTGCTTATTATAACACTGAAAGCCCTGCTGTGCATGGGGCTCAGGCTGTGGGAATTATCTCTCTGAGCTCTGGCACCACTGACACACTTGCTTCCAGATCTTGCTGTTCCGATCCTCATTTCTCACAACATTGTCTTACTTCAGTCTTCATTGTGAATGGGGAGGCAAAATGACCTGCACAGGAAGCAGAACAGGATCCCCTGGGACTAGTTTCCTCTATGCCCACAACCTAACCCCATGCCTGGGACCCAGGTACCAAGTGCATTCATTTGACTTCAGGGGTTACAGTGCCCTTAAATCAGTCATTCATTACAACTAGCAACTTCTTCAGGTTAATTACCAGAAAATATACTGCCTGTCATACTCCACAGAATTCCCTATGTCTTGTAAGTCTCTCTTTCCACATTGTTACAAATGTTTAATTACAAAGAATAAAAACCCAGTCCCTGCAAAGATGTGATGGAACAACAGCAGAATCCAGAATTTCTAGGTGGTCTTTGGCAGAATGGATGGAGCAGCACATGAGCAGAGGAAACCTACAAGAGCTGTTCCCAGGGTCCATTTCTTGTGACATTACAGAATCTGTAAATATATTTCATAAGAGTCTGTGTAAGGGAGGATTAGGTATCAATTTAAGTGTTGTTAATGTTAGTTATACATTCACCGAGTTGTCAGAATAGCTGTCCTGAGACCAAGTTGGGATACAGAACAATTAGTCTCTACCCATCTGACCACCACACATAATTTGACTTCATTTTCAATTTCTGGCTTTACAAAATAAAGACAACTTGTTCCATGTGAGTAGAGTATTTGGAGATATTTGATAAAAGATTTACCTGTTATTTATGAACATTCTATTATGTTAAGTCACATCTTTTCTTACCACAGAGATTTCCTAAAGTATGCAAATTTCACAATAACTGTTTTAGTTTCAAATGTTTAAAGAAGAAATGAGTATTGCAAGTCAGTGATACTAACCCTTAGACCATTAAAAATATTCTTTATTCCACCAATTAATTTGTGACCTATAAATATATTGTGTGCTACCATTGGAAAAATGATTTCTTTTTATACACTAAAATACAATATCAGGGATGTGGGGTGTATGCATTGCAAAATGATAGTTCAGGCAGACACAGTGGTACATGTGTGCAGTCTCAGGGACTTGGAGGCTAAGGCAAGATAATCTCAAATTTGAGGTCATTTTTGACAACTTATTGAGACTATATCTTAAAATGAAAATGGCAAGGTGTATTGCTCAGTGATAGAGAACCCCGGAATTCAATCTCCACATGCATAAACATGGTACAAATTTAAAAGTCCACCATCTGGTAACTTATTATGAAGAAACACATATTCAGATGGAATAGTCTTTCCATCTTTCCACCAGTCCATCTATGCATCTGTTTTTTTAAGAATTCATTAGATTTTTCCTGAGAGTTGTATTTGAATTTCACACTTTTCTTCCTGGTTTCTCCTAATTGACAATGAATTCAGTGAAATGAATTCACTGAATTCTTGCCTTCCATCACTGCTCCTCTAAAAATGAGAATCATATGTTCCCCTGTGATCAGAGTTGATGTGGGCTTGTGTAGTGACCAAATAGTGGCACTGATCCTTATCCTATCATCTATCCCTGGATTTTTTTCTGCCTAAGTCATGATCTGCCCATTTCAGTTTCCTGAAACCTGCAGTTGCCACACAGTGACATTATTTTGCCAATCAAGGAACCTCACCCTTGATCTTCTATAAGTATGTCCATGCCAATGCACAGGAGAAATTGTGTACTTAATATACAGGTTTTCACATCATATTCCCTGAAATAAAAAAAATACGTCCTGGCAGAAATAAAGAAACCAGGTTGGTTCATCCTTGTGAATCCTCAACTTTTTCATGAATTATTGTTATTGTACTGTACATCACAATTATTGTATTGTACATCACTGGGATGAAAGTATACATATCTCTAGAAATAGGAAGTGTTCATACTGAGATTGGAGGCATTGATTTCATGAGGAGGACACTCCTGAGAAAAGGCAGTTGGAATATCATACCAGTTGATTTTTGGATCACCTTGAACAACTCATTTTCTCTCCCTGAGTCTTCCCTATATATTCTATGCATGGATTTTTTTTTTTTTATTTTATTGTAAACAAATGGGATACATGTTGTCTCTCTCTTTGTACATGGCGCAAAGGCATACCATTTGTGTAATCATAAATCCACATACAATAATGTTGTTTGATTCATTCTGTTATTTTTTCCCCTTCCCCCCACCCCTCCCATCCCTCTTTACCCTCTATACAGTACTTTCTTTCTATGCATGGATTAATCATAATTTTGAGAACCTATTCAGTGACAGGGGTCCCAAATATTAACTTGTATTGAACACATGTAGTATTATAGTCCCTGTGGTAAAGACAAAGTCATTGATGAAAAGCAAATCAAATTTAGAATCCTTCAAATTTTAAGACTCAAGGTTAGTATTCTAGACAATAAAATAAAATACCTAATTGAGTATTGTGATATCTAATAATTTTCTCTTTATTGAATAGCCTTCAAAGTGATATGCAGGTAAGTTAATTTTCACCCTTTTCCATTGTCATCTGAGTCCATTCCTGTGAGTTAACCACCCTTATTCATCTAGTTAATATACTTCAGACATTTTCCTCCATTCATACCCATATATGCATATTTAGATTGCATCATGCATGAGGAAAGTCACATTTTATGTGGATGAGCATTTTGAACACAGAATCTAAAATGTTACACACAGAACTTGACTGAATATAAACATTTTAAACAGCTTCATTGTGGCATAATTCAATTATTCTAAAGTGCCCTTTGGATGAGTCCCTAGTATTTGGAATAATCAAGAGCAACAGTCCAAAGTCTGTGACCTGTTCTCATTAATTCCTAGGTTGGCCACATTCCACTGTCCCTCAGAGGTGACCACTAGGCTGAGAGTCAGAGGGTGGGGCCTGAATCCCTGTCCAATAGAGGCACGGGGTGAGAACTGTCCAATACGCATGCAGCCAGCGAGGAGGGCGGGCTTCTGAAACCTTGCCCTGGTCTTGGTCTCGGAGCCGCCATTTTCCAGATCTACTTCTGGCTTTTCCTCCTGTGTTCAGGAGCCCCAGGTTTCTGTGCAACACAGGGAAGGAGAGACTCCAAGGGAGAACGCGGGGCAGAGTGAAGAGCAGGAAATGGTGAATGTGCTTCAGGCAGCTGTAGACGGAGTGAAGCCCAAACCCCTGGGACTGGCGGTGGTGGGAGCTGAAATGGCCCTGGGGCCACTCCTGGTCCTCTCAGTCTGCCGCCATCATCTTCCTCTGTGGGGCTCAGCCCTCAGTCCCCACGTCTACACGTAGTGCATCTGGTAGCTGGGCCTGTGCATCTTGTCACATGAGTGCATCATGTCTTCAGCCTCTGCCTGAGGCCCCATGAGGATAACAGGGTGCTGGCAGCCCAGCGTCTCCTGGGTTGGGAGCAGAACACGTGAAGGGTTATTAGAGGAGGATGAGGGTGTCTCTGTGCTGGCAGCCCAGCATATCAGCAGGCTGTGTGTTGAAGACTGAGAGGATGGTGAAAGGAGGACCCCGATTCCATGGTGTTCCTGCATAAAAGGAGCTGTGGCCTCTAGAGGCCTCATTTCCTCCTTCCTGCTGAGCTAGCTGAATATTCAGGAAGCAGCCTATCAAATCCAGAACCCTGGGCTCCATCCAAGCTATTCGGTGGTCTATGAGTAAATTACTAAGTTTTGTTTTTTGATTGGTTCTTTTGAGTTGCACATGGCAATTCATTTTGGTATAGTTATACAAGCATGGAATATATCTCTAATTAGGTCCCATTTCTTGTAGATGTTCATGATTGTGAAATACACTATGGTGTATTCTTGAGTATATACAGGAAAATTTTAATATTTTCCTATATTCAACTACAGTTCACATTTCCAATTCCAATTTTCCCTCTCAACATTATCAATTTTTTTCCAGGCAAGTTTCAATTTGATGAAATATTTTATTGCTTCTTCTAATACTGAATGAACATGATGAAGTTTTTGTTTCATGTTTATGAACAATTTATGTGAGAGGGAAGCAAAAAGGTATCACTTGAACATTTGAACAAACTGTGTGTGCCTCTTGTCCCTCTGTCTTCCAAGGCACAGGCACATTATGACAATATTTTGTGATGAGGTTCACCATTGAAGAATTGACTGTGTGATGTGTCCTTATCTCAACCTCTCATATCTTCCTTGTTTTGTGCTTCAGAACTGACCCATATAAGATGCCCTCATCTGCTGTGTCTATAACTTCATGGAGTATGTAGTGAATATCAGTCTCTGAGACTTGTCCTCTTGGAAAGAAGTTTGAATTGATGATGGAGTATCTCAAGAGAATAGCTGGATGCCTTAGAGCCTGGAGGAATCTCTCAACATTTAATGACTCTAAATATACTTTCAGTGGTCCAGGAGGCTGAGGCAGGAGGATCACAATTCAAAGTCAGCTGCAGCAACTTATCCAGTCACTTAGCAACTCAGCAAGACCCTGTCTCCAAATAAAACAGAAAAATGTGATGGGCATATGACTCAGTGTTCAAATGCCCCTGGGTTTATTCCTCTGCAGCAAGAAAAATAATTCTTTTAAAAGACCATTTTGTTTTTTAAATTGTTGCTACCATGAATAGTGCTGCAATGAAAATGGAGTTCAGCTATTTGTCAGAATTATTCCAACTCTTTTAGATGTTTTCTTCCACATTTAATGGCAGATATTTTCTCTGTGGTCCAATATACATGATTCTGTTGACACATTTATTATTTTGCCAAAAGGGACCTGAAACAATATGCTTATGCAATGTGTTCCTAGAGGAGGAATGGTCAGCAGCATTGTATGGTGTTATATTTCCCATGTCATCCTCCCTCTACTCTGGGCATAGGTCTTTTATTTTTGTGCTAGAGTTTGAGCCCAGGGCCTTGCACATTGTCTACGCACACTTTCAGTGAATTATGCCTCAAGCACAAACATGTACCTTTAGATTTGGTTGTATCATGCCTCCACATTTAATGTTACTCTCAATGTCATTGGACTTATATAGACCCTTCTATTTCTATTTAAAATACAACTAGTTTTTATATACCTATGGATTTCTTTGTTTCAAGATTGCTTGGTCTTCATTATTGCAAATTTATACTTTAATAATACACATTGGTATCAGGAAAGGATAATGAGTTTTTTTTTTTCTCTTAGAATTCAAATTTTCTTGGATAAGCTTATTGCAGGATCTGCCATCTCTGGTTTTATGGTGCCCAGACCCTGTGCAGTTTGAGGGTTGTAACATGTTGTGGTACTACTATGATCTGTGTGAGGGTAGATGATGTATACTCAAGTTTTCATGGGTACATCAACACAAAAGGAAGAGAAGCATTTATGCATGTAAATCAAGGAGTGGTAGTAGTAACCAGAAGATAGAATGATTCTTCCCTGAGTCTCTGATGGCAGTGTGGGTCTGCTAACCCTTTGACATTGGTCTACGGCAGTGAAAACATACATTTGTATAAAATAATAAGGTTTTGTTACTTTAAGCTCTGATATTTTTGGTGTTTTCTTTCAGCAAAAATAAGAATACAGGATTTTCTGCACCTCCAAATTGAATCATGTTAATGTGGTAAATGTCAAAGATAAGCCGTAGTTGTCCAGATTGTGCAAACATTTGGTCATAATGATGGGCAAGTGACTCCTTATTGTCAGAAATAACAACACCTTGGCCAGGCAAATTTTTCAGTGTGAACTCGTAATGAATTTTGATCCTAAACTACAACTTTCTCATAATGTCATCCATCACTGGGCATCTCTGTATCTCCACAGTTTGTGTAGAGTGACTAAAATGGTCATGAGGCAAGACTTCAGATGGACATGTGTTTCCTGTGTGGGAGGATGTTTTCCTCAGTTCTTTCTTTCTCCCCAGCTGCCACCTGTTCTCTGAGTCTTTCACAATATAAGAAGGGTCACAAATCAAAGATACTCTTTCCTCACTGTAGCTGCTCATGGGTGTAATAAATTCTCACATTTTGATTTCCATCACCACATTTCCAATTTTCCCTTTCTAGTTCACAGGATTATCAACTACCTTTCCCATGCAATACTGAATCAGACACAGCATATTCCCATTATTCTCCAAGTAATGAATAACATTTTAAAGCATATTTATATTCAGGTGATTAAAATTTCACATGAGAGTTTATCACATAATATTTGCCTGGCTCTGCTGGCAAAAGATTTTGTACTTCTCTTCCTTCAATCTTCTGTAGGCACAGTCTATGAGTGTATTTGGAAACTGTTCTTATTTGAACTGGTCTGTCCCCCAAATAATATGTGTTGTTAGCCTTGTCACCAGTGTGGTAAGTCTCAGAAATGGGGCTTTTAGGCTGGTATAGAATCAAAAAGGTTCTGCATCTTCAGTGGATGAGTGTGTCAGTATCTGCCTGTCATCCTGGGAGCTGGAAACTACTTAGAGGAAATGGTCACTGGCAGGTGCACTGCACAGTTTATCTTCTTTCCAACCTCTTCCTGCCTCTCTCTGCTTCCTAGATTCCATGAGCTCAGCAGATTTTCTCCATGTCTTTCTTCCATGATGTTTATGCCTTGCAGACAGCCTAGCATGGACTGAATTCTTTGAAATTATAATTCAAAATGAATAAAGCCTTTTTAAAATTATTCTCATCAGGCATTTTGGTCACATAGATGAAAAAGTTAACTAATACTGAAAGAATACAAAGTAATGTCCTCATCCCACCATCATTTGTTTGCAAGCAATAAATATCACAGCTGCAAGGGCATTAACTTGATGCCCACGGAGGTGAATTCTCTTGGCTTTTGTACAGCCTTACTGGTGTCTGGTCATCTCTTCTTAGATGACAGAGGAAAGGGGAGATGATTATCAGGAGAGTAGCTGGTTGTCTATGGCTTAGAAGGATTTCCTTTATCCTTTTAGTCTACATAAGCAACCTTTTGGGAAATGAATATAGAAATATTTTTCTTCACTACCTCTTTTTTATGCAGATTTTTGGCGGTCTATAAGTTTGACACTGGTATTGAAGGGGAAAATACAGAATTTATTTTTCCCTCTGATATGTGAAAGAAGGGAAATTAAAACAAAGCCTAAGGAAAACTCATACATGTTCCTGTGTTCCAGAATAAACAATGCCCATCAGTAAGTAAAAGTAGGTATTGGAGAATACCACAGGTGACACAATGTGTGGACTTGAAGAGTAGGTCTAATAATTAGCACTGTTCTTTCTTGGATTGTAACCTTGAAAAGATTTGTTTATTTCAAGTTCCATTTTTAATAATTGTAAAATGCATTCTCTTAGTAGATACACTAGAAAATGTATCCAAATAAGAAGAATAGAATTGCATCAGAAAAATTATTGACCTTACTTTACATTAATCAAAATGTTCGTTCACCATTTTCTTTTCCCTGAATGCTGATAGTAAGTCTATCACATCCTTTCCATTTTGGGAGGTGATTTTAATTGAAATTTCAAAGCCCAACCTTGGAAAATCTATCAGAAAAATAAATAGAAATAAAAATTCTCCTCCATTATGACTGCATAAAAATCAGTACATTTCCTCAAGTTTGTGTGGCAGATAAGTTATTGAATTACAGCTTTACCACATCAGATTTTCTATCCTAAGGAATTGGTGACTGTCAATCATATATCCCATTCTTTGGATATTGCAGTTTAATGGTAAATCATTGGTATATTTTGCAAGTATGGTGTCCCCCAAAAGATCGCTTATGAGAAAATGCAAGAGCATTCAGAGAAGAAGTAATGGGGTTGTGAGAGTCTTAATTCCATCAGGTATTTAATGCCCTTAATGGAATTAACTGTGGTAAATGAAGGGGTAGGTAGGCTGTGACTGGAGGAGACTGGAATTGTGGCATGACTTTGGGGTATGCATTTTTTTTTGACTGGCAAAAAAAATATATATTAACTTCTAATAAGAATGCATACATGTTAGGAAGAGCAGAAAGACTAATAGAGAAATTAAAATTTATCTTAAAGTCAACTTTAGTTAGAAAGACTTCTTCACAGATGAATAAGTGGTTAAATAAATAAATCCTAAATATATCACACCATGGGGCTATTGATTATTTCTTTCCTTTTTGGTCATAGAACATTTCAGGAAGCTTTGAATAACTCTTAATTCAAGGAGATCCAACAATGTCTATGCTAAAACATTAAGTGAATTGCTCTTAGAAAAATACTGGTTTGATGGTAAGGCAGATCTTAGTCTGTTTTGGACAAATTTGGTTATTTTGTAACTATACCTCCTCTCATCATGATCATTACTCAGAGGTCAAAACATTTTTTTCTTGAGAAAGAAAATACTAAAATTTTAAATGAGCAGCGGAATTAAGAGCATTAATCTCTAAAGTTTCACAAATGAAATCACTGTTTCTGATTTAACCTTCAGGGGTAAGAGAAAAACCTACATACATTCTCACTGTCCATAAGCACGAAGAAAAGTATCAGCACAAATGATAGTATAAGGAAATAAACTCATGGTTGTTTCATATTCCAAAACATAAAGACATTTTGATGTGACTCTTCTATAGCAAATTTTCATTTTTTCAGGAAATAGCAGATTAATAGAAGGATGAATTTCTAAAAATTCAGAAAACTAATTTGGATTTTGACAGTGAATACTATGGTGTGAAAAGGTAAATTTTCACCAAATTTTTTTCTGTGTTATTTTTAGCAAAGAAAGAGAGAACATTATTCCAAATAACATCAACTATTAGAACGTGAGTCCAGAATGCTCCTAAATTGTCAATCCACCCCACTTGATCTAATCCTATCTCTTTCTTTACGCATAAAAAATCTGGTTTTCCTTTCTGTTAACTGATTTTTTTTTTCTGTTAACTGAATTTTAATTTACTAGAAAACTCTGATTTAACATTGATCCTAATCCATTTTAAGTCAAAGAAAATGCTATAATGTTTAAAATTTAATTAGTGATGGAAATTAACTACTCAAGTGTTATGGTAGATTGTATTTCAAGTGCTGTGTAAAAATAAGGAAAAGTAAAAAAGAAAACCTAGACTCTAAATCCTACAAGGATTCCTTAACTATTTGATACAGTATCATCTTTTTTTGATTATTCATGACAGTAAATGAGCCAAAGCCATAAAACTTATTATTATTATTATTATTTAGAGTGGGACTTTAAGACTTCTTGGGCTTTCCAAATGCATTTGTACATACAAAAGGATTGTTAAACTTAGTATGAGTTAGTTATTAACAATGGATAGGGACCCTTGCTTATCACTCAGTTTTACAGAAGCATATTTTTATATTCTTCTTTCATAATCACAGTCTTTAAAGATAATAAGTATACTCAGAAAGCAGAGATTAATGTGAAATTTATAAAGATTCTATGACAGAAGAGAGCTTCACAATCCAGTTTTACTAGAAGACACTCCCTTTGCCCACGTTATTTGGTGTATCCCTGAAACATTTGAAAAATGCTTTTCTGTGAATTATTAGGGTGTAGAGAATGAGTACTTGTAGATACTTTACAACTTTCTCTAGTAGAGTTTGACATCTTTTTTCCCTTGACTGAACGGTTCAATCGGATTTTAAAAGAAGGTTGCCAATTTTCATCTCTTGAGCCTCTCTGAGGTTTAGGATGTTCTACATCAGTCTGCCTTTTGAAGTTCTTATCTTTGTAATTCTTCTGCCCACTGACAAGTTACCTGGAGGTGAGGATGTAGCACATAACTGGTACTCATCTGGGGATCCTTTTTGCCATTTTGGTTTTATTAGTTCTTTATCCACCTCTTTCTGTAGTTGTAATGCTAATAACTGGTCTTGTTCCTCTTTTTTATATCTCCAAAAAGTGAATGCTCCAAATCTATCAGTTTTGGGGTAAAGTTCATTTGTTCCCTCTTGATCTGAAGAAAATAATGGGAACGTTTTCTTCCATTTAAAAGAAAAGCATGGATTCCTGACTTCTTCAACTGAAGATTCCTGGCTTTTTCTTTTTGAAATACATTTACTCATCAGTTGGCTAGACTCTTCATTTTCTGTCTCAACTGGGTTGCCTCCAATTACTTGGGTTTTATCTGAGGAAGTACACCCATTCTCTGTCTTGCCACTAGACTTAATTATAGTTTCTTTAGAATAGGGAGCTTTGGTTTTAGGTCCTTCATAGTTTATGACACATAACTCTTGATCATGATCATTGGATTGTGTTTTGGCTTTTCCTTCAAGGCACTGTTCTGCATGATAGACATATAACCATGGCATAGGTGACTCTACTGAAGACTTTGCACCTTGTTCTTGATTTCAAGGCATATTTGAGGAGAAAGTGTTGGCATGTTTTCTTCAATTTCTTTGTCGTGCCATTTAGGGCTCTTCATATCACTACTGTGAATTTCTTCTGAATATCTCCAATGTTTCTTTGTTTGTTCTTATTTTTCTCTTGTGACTTGCTTGTAATTGGATCAGATTTTCTGGAATTCAAAGGCGAAGCCAAGGAACTTTCCTCATACAGATTATTAATATTAATGCTTAGTTTTCTTCCCAATTCTTCATCATTTTTTAGTTGTTCTTCCACTTCGTTTGCCTTTTCTCTGCCTGTTGTTTTTCCTATTCTTCCTCCTCTGCCAATAATCTCTGTATATATTTGTCACTGGTTTTGTTTTCTTCTTCCTCACCAGCTGGTGGCTCTGTGTCAACCTTGCTTACCTCTTCTTCATATTCTCTTCTTAGTTCCCCAGGTTTACTTAACAGATGAATGGGCTGATAATCATCAACGATTTCTTCCAATCCTTGCTCAGAGACTCTATGCTTGCATTCCTTTGGATAGTGTTTCTGAATTATTTCCCATAGTTCCATATTAGTAAGAGAATTTCTTCGGGTATGGTACCAAGTCCATGAAGAGACCCAGCAGTGACAGAAGGGACAGCACAACTTGCCTTTTTGATAATCGACTGGAAGCACAGATACAGAACATGTGGTTACAAGGAAGGGTAACAGGCTCAATTAGGATTTCCACACAGATCTGGCACATGCATTGTGACAGGAAAAGGATGGCATTATTGATCACAGCCATTTTAATATGCTACGGAGGCCTATTCAACATCAATACCAATTCCACATGCTCCTGGTGGCTCAGTGTTCTTAGGGGGCCTGGCCCAGTGTCCTAGGGTCCCGTGACTGATGGGCCCCTCAAAGCTCTTTGGTCAACCACAAACAAGGGGGTATGCATTTTTATCTGGAGAGTGGACACTCTGTTTTTGCTTCCTTATTGCAATGTGAGCTGTTTCCCTCTGCCACACTCTTCCACTGTGATGTTCAGGCTCAACTCAATCCCTGAGAAATGGAGGTGACAGAATGTGTGGACTTGAATAGTAGGTCTAACAATGACCACTGTATTTTCTTGGTTCATAAACTTCTGTAGATTGAGACCTCTGAAACCATCAGTCCTGAAATAAACTTTTCCTCCTCTACAATTTTTATGGTCAGGTCTTTAGTTACAGCAGCAAAATAACAGACTAAAATAATCATATATGTCGTACTACTTGGCAAATCTTAGAATTGCTCACATAAGATTCATTGTCTACTACGTAATTATTACTTTGGAGGTAGCAACAAAATTACATATATATTTTCTGAAAAATATAAGTGCTTTTGCTTTTGAATATTGTAAACACCCTACACATTTGTTTCCTCTGTACACGTAAACATTGAGCTTGGGCAGGCATGCTCATGCACACTCTATTCCCAGCTACTCAGGAGGTTAACACAGGAGAATTAAAAGTTTGACATTAGCCTTCACAATTTAGTGAGACCCAGTCTCAGAATAAAAAAAGACAAAAAAAATAAGGAATGCTATTGATGTAGCTCAGTCATAAATCAGTCAATTTTCCCTGGGTTCAATACCTACTACCAAAGAACATAAGCAAAACCCACTGAATTGGAATATTTTTACTCACATCACAGTGGATATTTTCTCAATAAAACTGTATCAATAAAATTATATACAGGAAAGACCTGAGCTCCATAACTTCCAGCTAAAACTACTCTTGAGCCTACAAAATGATTCTTTGAAGGTCCATGTGTTCTGATGCATGTAGAGGCAGAGTTTGAAGAGATAGATTTAAATTGTAGCTAATCACTCCTGAGAAAGAAGCTCAGAGAATGAGAAGAAAGCCGATGTAGCTGGTTTTCAGGTGTGTTTCAGGTTTGGGGCTGCATTTTCCTTCCGAAATGTTATGTATTTTAAATTTGCAAACTTCCTTCCCTACTGTTTATTTTGGTAACATGTCTTAAACTACTTTATTTTCTTTATGGAATAGTTAATTTGTAGCCCTTTATAATAGAAGCATCTCCTCAATGTGCATGCTTCAGTTTTATTCATGTGATGGATTCAGGACCTGCAGTGTTGAACAAATTTTCTTTTAGATATTTAAATGTGTTAGTACCATAGACTTGCATTTGCTATTGTTGAGTCATTAGATATTGCTAAGGAAGTAAACCATGATTTTTTTCTTAGATTCCATCTGGATGCTCCATCAACTTCAAGAATTAACAAAATGCACATTAAAAGAGGATTCCATTCATTGCCTATGGTAACATAAAATTTTGAAAGAGAATAATTAGGAGAGAATTACACTCCATTGCATTCTGGGAGCCTAAGTCTTTCTTTATGGGCCCCTTTTCATCCACGTGAATCTTGGCAAGTCCTATTTTTGTCCTCCCTGCTTAGAGGAGTCAGGATGGAACCACTTCATTTGGCAAATTATCCCAAATTCGGAGCCTTGAATCATGGTTCCTATCAGACCAGGCATGGGCTCTGAAGTCTCTGGAAATCCCCATCAATCCACTCCTCAGCTACTTTCTCAAAAGTCCCAACCGCCATCCTGCCACAACTGTCTAGTGTCACTAGAGGAAGATTTCCAAAGTTCTCAGCCAGCAAGATGCCCTGCAGCTCTGTGCATGTCCAAAGACTGAGCAGATGAACCAGCTCACCTCAGAAACAAGATGGGTCCTGTCTGTCATGCTGTCCTGAACAAAATTGGGCTGCCCTGTCCACCACTCTCCCAAACTGCCCACCATGTGCTTAATGGGGCTGTGTCAGTCCCATGTGGGAGACAGGTTAGGCATGTCCTTATCTTTGTGCTTCCACTCACTTAGGCATGATAAAGTTTGGATTGCTGTCCCTTGTGTGGGCTTTGCAGACTGTCATGGCCATAGGAGTTTATTGCTCTCCAGACTTGTCCTGCCACCTGGGCCTCTAGCTCCTCTGAACTTTCCAGCACTCTGTGCCATGCCCTCACTTGGTGCCAGTACCTCTTTCCCTCTGTCCATCTTCCTTGGAGTAGCCCGGTCCAAGTGTGACATGGAA